>NW_027041033.1:1237500-2475000 GCF_037179485.1 Ochlerotatus camptorhynchus | reverse complement strand
GTCCGGCTCTTACACGCCACCACCATTCCAAAAATACCCATATTGTGGGTAATTTGGCAGTATGTCCCTGTTTTTTATCGAACCGGAAGTGCTTTCTTGCATAATCTTGGCGTCAGACATGGATTTCCGGTTGTTACCCGGCACCGAAATTCCAAAAATTCCCATATTGTGGGGTATTCGGCAGTGTTTCCAAGTGTTTCTGTCTCCGGAAGCCAGCATCTTGGATTTCAAAATGAATTTTCAGTTCCTAAACGTCCCCCGGATTCTAAAAATACCTATATTGTGGGATATTTATTCAGTTTCATCTAACCGGAAGCCACCATCTTGGATATTGAAATGACGATATACATGGATTTCCAGTCGCTACACGTAAGCTCGATTCAAAAATGCCTAAATTAGGGGCATTTGACATAATTTCCAACTTTTTCTCTAATCAAAAACTGTCACATGGATTTCAAAATGGCGTCACACATCAATTTCCGGACTCTGCACGTTAGCTCGATTCCAAAATTATCCATATTATGGGGTATTTGACAGTTTTTCTGTATCCAGAAGCCGCCATATTGGATATTAAAATGGTGACAGACATGGATTTTCGGTCCCCACACGTCACCCAAATTTCAAAAATACTCTAATTGTGGGGTGTTTGACAGTATTTTTCAGTTTCTATCTAACCGGAAGTTACCATCTTGGATATCAAAATGGCGTCAGACATGGATTTCCGGTTCCTACATGTCACTCCGATTCCAAAAATATCCAGATTGAGGGGTATTTGACAGTATCTTTCAGTTTTCCTCTAACCGGAAGCCACCATATTGGATATTAAAATGGTAACAGACATGGATCTTCGGTCGCTATACGTAAGCCCGATTCCAAAAATACCTCCCTAACCTCAAGGCAAGGCAAGCAAAGCAGAATTGTCTTGTTTTCTCTATTAGAAAACTGCCACTTTGATTTCAAAATGACGTCAGACATCAATTTCCGGATTCTGCACGGCACCCCGATTCCAAAAATACGCATATTGTGGGGTATTTGACAGTTTTTCTGTATCCAGAAGCCGCCATATTGGATTTGAAAATGGCTTCAGACATGGATTTTCGGTCCCTACACGTCACTCAAATTTCAAACAAAACTTTAATTGTGGGGTATTTGACAGTATTTTTCAGTTTTTCTCTAACCGGAAGTTACCATCTTGGATATCAAAATGGCATCCAACATGAATTTCCGGCCCCTAAACGTAACCCCGGTTCCAAAAATATCCATATTGTGGGGTATTTGACAAAATTGTCTCTAACCGGAAGCCCCCATCATAAAGTCATAAGTTCATAAATGGCGTTTATAAGTTTATAAATGGCGTCAGACATAGATTTCCGGTCCCTAAACGTCACCCCGATTCCAAAAATATCCTTATTGTGGGGGCATTTAACAGTTTTTACAAGTTTTTCTGCATCTGCATGCCGCCATCTTGGATTTCAAAATGGCTTCAAACATTAATTTCCAGTCCCTAAACGTCATCCCGATTCCAAAAATATCCATATTGTGGGGGTATTTGACAGAATTTTCAAATTTTTCTCTAATCGGAAGCCTCCATCATAAATTTCAAAATGGCGTCAGACATAGATTACCGGTCCCTTAAAGTTACCCCGATTTCAAAAATATCCATATTGTGGGGTATTTGACAGTTATCCAAACAGTCCCTAAGCGTCACCCCGATTCCCAGTAATTTTTAGATTTTCTCTAATCAGATACCGCCATCTTTGAATTCAAAATGGCGTCAGAAGTGGATTTTCCGTTCCTACATGTCCTACATTCCTATTTTCAAAAACCTTTGGTTCGTAAATGGAGGTTTCAGTGGGGGTTATTCCGAGAGTCGAAGTGACTTTTGTCACTAGTGAAGTGAACAAAATCACGTCGTGGTGACGTGACTTTCTGTGCAAATCTAATGGAGGGTCACGTCACCGCAACGTGACTTTTTTCATTTCACTAGTGACAAAAGTCACTTCTCAGAGTTCACTCCGCTGTCGACAATGTGTGTCACGTGATCGTCTGTTTACTTGGCAGCAACCTTTGTGTGGTCCTCCTCATTGTTCTTCATCAGCAGTTCTTTCAGTCGATGCGTCGTCGACTTTGGAAAGCAACCGTTTCGTGATGAATGTGTGAGTGCTGCCAACGTTTTGCGTCCATTGCTGCAATGGAAGCGTTCTGACCCCCGTTGGCGTATCTGCCATACAATGAAACCACTGGAAGCGGCTCCAGTTCTGCTGGAGGAGGCTTATTTGACTATAGTTTTAAGATGTATTGTATAGTGAACAAGAATCCTTGGCTTTGTAAAGTTAATTCGGTTGAGCCTTATCAAATAAATCAATAAACAAAAAAGGTCACTTCGACTTTCGGAATAACCCCCAGTGTGTATGTTACGAAAAGTCCTTTCGTAAAAAAAGATCTCTGAACGTTTACAAAATTTTCTTAAACTCTAGCAAGTTCAGAAAACTTCTACAAAGCATGAACTTCTTCAGAATTTACTGAGGCAGATCTCAGCACTCCTACGGAGTTCGCTGAATTTCTAAAAAATTAGCTGAACTTCAAAAAATTCACGGAACTTTAATCAAGTTTTTTTTTTAATTCGATAAAGTTCAATAAACTTCTAAAAAGATTGAAGAACTTCATCCAAATTAACTGCACTTCCTGAAAGTTTCCTGAACTTCAACGAACTTTTCTGATCTTCCACGAATTTACTTGAGGTAAATACGGTACTCTTGCAACATGTCCAACGTGATTCAACGTGGTTCCTGGCCACACAATTGAAATGATTACTTCACTTTGGTAATCCAGTTACATCCAGCTGATTGACCCACATGCGAGCAGTTCCACGCCAAATGACGAATTGGAAAGACTCGACCTTCTCCGATTCGCATTATTGTGTGCTATGGGCAATCATTCAAATTTTTAGCAAAGTTTGGCCATTTTGGATGTTGCTAATTTTTTTTCAAAATGGCGTCTTTAATGTTTTTCAATAAATTGTATCACTTCTGATTGAAATGACGTCTTGTTGTTTAGAAAAGTAAAATAAAGCCCTTCTGCGAAAAATTTACTTGGTATTTATTTGAGGATGTGTGGGTGTGAGTGTTACTGTTTATGGTTAATTGCACTTAGCTTTGTTTCGTATCCTTCTGGTTCATCGTTGATCATAAAATTGCATCTCTTTTACTTCTTCTTCTCAACGAATTTCACTTTTACTTCTTCTACCTTTTCTTCATCTTCTTTCTTCATCATCTTTGTTTTTGTTCGTAGCCTGTCCGTTGCTTGTTATCCGCCATCTTGACATTTTGTTGACGGGTCTCCTTCATCTTGCTGAATTGGCTGCGTCATCTTCTTAAATCTTCTTCACTTCTGATCATTTATTGCTAATGGTATTCTTCTTCATTCACTTTTAATCCATCTTCTTCTTTCCTCTCACAATGCTTCAAATTATTTTCTTTTCTTCTTCATCATCTTTTTTCTTCATCCTTCTTTAATTCCATTGCTTTGATTTCCTCTTGCACATCTCCACAATTTCTCCAATTTTTCATCGGTGTCGTCTTCTTCATTTCGCTATTTTCCGCTGTATCTTCTTGATCTTCTTCGTCTTTTTCGCTTCATTCTTCGCTCCACTTTTACTTCATCATAATTTTTCCTTTGATCTCCTTCTTCTTCTTATTCGTCCATCCCCTATCCGCTTTGTATTCTTAATGACCTTCACCTTCTTTACATGACCGTTTCAATTTGGTCCAGCTCACTTGAGCTTCTTTGATCTTCATCTAGTTACATGTTTGCCTTCATCACATTCTTCCTTGCTCAGTTAACTGTTTCACCGTCTTGCCTCTACACCGGGTTTCGGCTGCTCCACCTTCTTCACATTCTTCCTTCCTTGTTTGCTCCGTTATCTGCTTAATCTTCATTACCATTACACCGGGTTTCGGCTGTTCCTTCTTCTTTTCTCTGTGTCCTTCAAATTTTTCGGTAAAGTCCAGTTTGGCGTAGAAAATGGTTTGCTCCTCAGAGTTTCCTAGCGCATCTCGTAAGCTTGTTGTGTCAATGTTGTTCTCTTGTCGTTGCCTTTCATAGTTTTTGCACTGCAAAATCACGTGTCGTACGTCTAAAACCGTTCCACAACAACTGGGCGGGGCTTCTTTCTTCAATAAGAACGTATGGGTTAGCCGCGTGTGACCAATTCTCAGTCGTGTAAGCACACGCTGGTCGAAAGTGCTTCCCCGTTCCGTCCACTTGTGCGTGTCGTCTTTGACTTCTTTCAGTTTAAAGTCTCTGGACGCGAACCATTGGTCGTTCCATCGTTGTCGAATGTTTTGCATCACCATTCTCAGCGTATCGTCGCCTGGGATTGGTACATCAATGGGAGGTTGTGTTCTCGCTATGTTAGCTAACCGATCAGCTTCGTTGTTTCCGTGGATGCCGGCGTGTTCAGGTATCCAGCAGAAACGGACGGATTTGTTTCGTGATATTTGCTCCACTTCCTGAATGCACGGGTGCTTAGATGTTCCAGCTTCTAAGGTCTGGAGACAACTTGCAGAGTCCGTAAGAATGACTAATTCATTCGAAATGTTCGAAATGTTGTTATGGAATGCGGCACCTACAGTGTTGTCGTGTTTGGATCCATTGGTGTAGACGACGGTTGATCGGTGGAAGCGGGTCGACAGTAGTTGTTGCACTACCGGGCGGACTTTCTCTGGAGGATCGCCGGCTCGTACACATTTTTTAACGTCCCACAGGATTGAAGGTTTTTGTGTGTGCCACGGACGGTCGGTGTTGGAGACAGCCAGTTGCATATCGGTCTTGAAGCGAGCCAAATTGCAGCAGGGCAGCTGACTGGGCGTAACGCTACGCTTGACAGGACAATTGACAGGACAATTGACAGGACAATTGACATCATGGATGACAGAACAGGTGACAGGACAGATAAGGAGAGTTATAAGAGAACAGATAACAAATAGAACAAAAGGAAGACAGATTAAAAACTATTAAGTACTTATTTTCTTTCGCATTTTAAAAGTGTTTGCTAGTGGTAAAATGTATTGAATTCTTTTCTCTCGTAAGTTTACATGAATTAAAATGCTAGCAATTATTAAATTAAAATTTATATACAGATAGCACAACACATTAAAAACCGTTTGTTGACACAGTGAACTTCAACACGTAAAGTGGATTAAAATTTGTAAGTTTATATATTAAGTTTTCTAAAATTAATCTAATCATTAAATAAAACTTACAGCTAAAAGCATTCTCACTCAAAACTTGAGTTTGCTAACGGAAGATCCGAAAATTCACCAAAGTTTACATTGCCGTCAGCAACAAACTTTTAGAAATTTTACCGACCATTTGGAGGTTAGCCAGGTCCAGTATCAGCCTGTCGGGAGCGATACGATTCGCCATTGCAAGATGTCCACTCTTAGACCAGGGTCAAAACGTTTGAGTGTCGTTAAGAGGGTCTCAGAAGAGGAGGCGACCACCGAATCTCACTGCCCCGACTGCAATCGACCTGATAATGCGGACCGATACATGGTGCAATGTGACGTATGCCAGAGGTGGTACCATTTCTCCTGTGCCAAGGTGGACGACAGCATCAAAGATCGAAGCTTTAGTTGTATCCATTGTGAAGAAGATGGTGCACAAGCGCTCTCGCCATGTCAATCACGAACAGGAAGTTCATCATCGATTCGCTTCGCGAATATTCAGCTGCAAATGCAGCAAATCGAAGAGGAGCAAAGGGCCCAGGAAAAGTTGATGAAGGAAGTACAGGAGTACGCCAAAACATTGCGTGAGAAGGCGGTACAGCAGGAAATTGAGAGCAGAAGCAAAGCCATGCAGGAGAAGATGGAGCGGGAGTTAAATTTCATCAGAAGGAAGTATAATCTTCTGCAGAACGAGCTGAATGAAGGTGAGAATAGTAGCGTGAAAAGTTATCGAAGCCAACGAAGTGCATCTAGCACAGTCCATAAGTGGTTGGAAGCCCAGCGCGAGGCGCTCTTGACAAGTTCCGGGAACAAAAATGCCCCAACTTCCTCAAGGTCTCGAACCGGAGGCATCCCAAAAGGGACTACTGCAACGAAGCCAGTGGACGACAACGTTCAACCAATCATCAATCAAGCCAACACTCAAGTCTCGCAAGCACAATCTAGTTTGGATTATCCCCTCAATGTGATATCTCCGCCCACTTCACAATAGCTGGCAAATGCAAGAGTCAACCAGGGAATTACATCGGAAGTAGGAACACGTACCAATGAGCTCGAACAGAAGGTTCGAGATCTGCAGCATCAACTAGACAGTCTTCGCCTACAGTCAGCGCTGCAGCCACCGACAGAAGTTTATCAATGTCCGACTAGTCATCAACAGTTCCGGCGGCCCCCAGCGATTGGAAACAGTGCTGCTCTACCGAACAGGTTGGGAAGTATTCCGGTGTGCGAAGGTATGTTCAAACGACCCATAGTTTCATTCTCTTCGTCTCAAATGCCTCCCGTGGATTTCGGAAATATACGCGTCCATCCCGCTCCCAATCGAGCTCCCAATGCAATACCCGTTGCGTCTGGTCCAGTCTCTTGTCCGCCTGTGTCATGCATCCCAAGTTATTCGCATCCGATTGTAACTCCTTGTGTCTCGCAAGCGTCTGGGTTGATTCCGAATGTCCCGAATTGTGGACCCACCGCTCAACAACTCGCTGCTCGCCACGTAGTCCCAAAGGAGCTCCCAATCTTCGATGGCAACCCAGCTGACTGGCCTTTATTCTACAGCAGCTACACCAACTCTAATGAAATGTGCGGATACTCTGATGCCGAGAATTTGATGCGGTTGCAGCGTTGCTTAAAGGGTAAAGCGCTACATGCTGTTAGCTGTCAGCTTCTTCACCCTTCATCCGTACCGCAGATCATTTCAACATTGCAGATGCTGTATGGTCGGCCTGAGCTGGTGGTGAATAGTCTGGTTAACAAGGTTCGTTCTACACCTCCCCCAAAAGCGGATCGTTTAGAAAGTGTAATTACCTTTGGTTTGGCGGTTCAAAATTTATGCGGCCACTTACGTGCAATGGGCATGGAGAACCATTTGTCCAACCCTACTCTGCTGCAAGAGTTGGTTGGAAAGCTCCCAGCAGGAATTAAGCTGGATTGGGCACTTTATCAACGACAAATTCCTTACGCGGACCTGCGCGCTTTCAGTGACTACATGTCTACAATTGCGTCAGCTACTAGCAACGTAACGTTCAGCACCGAGGTCATCCAGAAACAGGAGAAGTCGAAGAGCAAAGAAAAGGGCTACGTCAACGCACATGCAGAAGACATCCGAAAGAACGCAGATCAGGAGAATCGGAAGTCGGGTGAGATTAGCAAGGAGAAACAGCCGTATCAACCCAAACCGTGCTCCGTGTGTCAAAAGCTTGGTCATAATATTAGAGACTGCAATGTCTTCAAGAGTCGCAACATCGAAGAACGGTGGAAGCTGGTCCAACAGTTACATCTCTGCAGACGATGCTTGATTTCCCATGGAAAGTGGCCGTGCAAGGCGTCAGGGTGCGGTATACAAGGGTGCGAGCTTCGACACCATACTTTGCTACGCCCAGGGCAACCTGAGGGCACATCTGGAACATCTGCACCTGCAACCGGAAATGTGAATGTCCATCGACAAAAGCCACGGTCTACTCTTCCGTGACTTTATACGGCAAGGATTCATCAGTTGAAGTATTAGCCTTTCTAGATGACGGGTCGTCGCTCACTTTGATAGAAAAGGAAGTTGCGGACCAGCTCGGTATGGAAGGGGAACTGGGGCCACTTTGTCTACAATGGACAGGAAACGTAACGAGAATGGAGTCGGAGTCAAGGGTCATCCAACTCGGCATATCTGGGACGGATAGTAGCAAGCGTCATACTCTCGAGTGCGTACGTACGGTTGATCGTTTGGATCTTCCTCCGCAGTCTTTGCAATTCAATCAACTGGTTCAACAGTTTCCTTACCTTCGGGGTCTTCCGGTGAAGAGTTATAACGGAGCCACCCCTCGCATCCTAATTGGTTTGGAGAACACGGAGCTACTAGTAACGTTGAAGAAACGAGCAGGTAGACCTTCTGAACCAGTCGCAACGAAAACTAAACTTGGTTGGACAGTATACGGAACGGTGGAAGGCCTGAACGAACCATTTGAACACCGTCTTCTGCACATCTGTTCTGGTTCCAATGATCGGGAACTACATGACGTTGTCAAGGAGTTTTTCTCGATCGAAAACACTGGTGTAGTGGCTGCGCCAGCGGTAGAAGCAGAAGATGTCCGGCGGGCACGGGAGATCATGCAACGGACCACGGTTCGCACAGCTTCCGGAAGGTTTGAGACGGGCTTGCTGTGGCGCTATGATTATATCGAATTTCCGAACAGTAGACCGATGGCAGAGCGGCGTCTTAAGTGCCTAGTGCGAAGACTAGAGAAAACACCTGAACTCTACGAAAACGTCAGGCAGCAGATTGCTTCTTACGAGTCCAAAGGATACGCTCATCGAGCATCGGCGGAAGAGTTGGCCAAATTTGACCCTCGAAGAACTTGGTATCTTCCCCTCGGAGTGGTTATTAATCCAAACAAGCCGGGAAAAATTCGAGTGGTTTGGGATGCTGCGGCGAAGGTGGATGGAGTCTCGTATAACTCTATGCTTCTGAAGGGACCGGACCTGCTCGCGTCTCTTCCTGCGGTTCTACAGCGTTTTCGTCAACGGCAGATAGCAGTAACGGGTGATATCAGAGAAATGTTTCACCAGCTCCTGATTCGCTCCGAAGATCGTCAAAGTCAGCTTTTCCTGTGGTACGACAGTCCGTCTGGCGAAATACACGTCTATGTCATGGACGTAGCGACGTTTGGGTCGACATGCTCACCGTGCTCTTCCCAATACGTCAAGAATCTGAATGCAGAAGAATGGAGGTGCGAGTTTCCGGAAGCTGTAGATGCTATCGTACATAACCACTACGTGGACGATTATCTCGACAGCAGGGATTCTGTGGAGGAAGTGACGAGTATTGCAACAGCAGTAAAAGAGGTCCATGCGAAAGCCGGATTTGAAATCCGTAATTGGCTATCGAACTCGGATGAGGTTGTGCGACGGGTCGGGGACGACAGCGTTGCAGATCTTGCCAAGAGCTTTGCAGTAGACAAAAACAATGGCACGGAAAGAGTTCTGGGAATGTTGTGGCAGCCTTCCAGTGACGTTTTCACGTTTTCCATACACTTCCGTGATGGGATATCCCAGATATTGAACGACAGGGTTGTTCCAACGAAGCGCGAAGTCTTGAGGGTTGTAATGAGTCTTTTTGATCCTCTTGGCTTAGTGGCCGCTTTCGTAGTACACGGAAAGTGTATCATCCAGGACATCTGGAGGTCCAATGTGAGCTGGGACGAGCAAATTCCGGAAGAGATCTTCAACCGATGGCGTCGCTGGGTGGAAGTACTGAAAGAGCTGGATCAAGTCACTATCCCTCGCTGCTACTTCCCAAACTATTCACCGAACAGCTTGGACACACTTGAATTGCATGTGTTTGTTGATGCAAGTGAGGAAGCGTACGCCTGCGTTGCTTACTTTCGCATCATCGATCGTGGTCAGGTCCGCTGTGCACTTGTATCTGCAAAATCGAAGGTCGCTCCACTAAAACCACTGTCAATTCCGCGGTTGGAACTGCAGGCAGCGGTCATAGGAAGCAGATTGGTGAAGTCAATTGAGGAAAACCACACGCTGCCGATTCGTCGTAGAGTAATCTGGAGCGATTCAAGCACGGTGTTATCGTGGATACAGTCGGACCAGCGCAAATACCGTCAGTTTGTGGTGGTTAGAATCAGCGAAATCCTAGATGTGACCAATATAGAGGAATGGCGTTGGGTGCCAACGCGCCTTAACGTAGCGGATGAAGCAACGAAGTGGGTGAAAGAACCCAGCTTCCATGCGGATTGTAGGTGGTTTGTCGGACCTGAGTTTTTGTACCAGGAGGAGTCGGTGTGGCCAAAAAGGATTCTGCCAACGAAGGACACTGCTGAGGAGATACGCCCGATACATGCCCATCATCGGAACATTCCTGAACCTCTGATAAACTACAGCAGGTATTCCAAGTGGGAAAGATTATTAAGAGCCACAGCATTCCTTCTGCGGTGTGTGAATAACTGCAGAAGCAAAATCAACGGAGATCCTGTCGAACTCAACCCCATTTTGTCTCAACGGGAGCTGAAGAATGCCGAGGAGTTTCTTTGGCGTGCCGTGCAGATGGAGGCATATCCTGATGAAGTCATCGTGCTCGGAAGACAGCAGCAACAATCGAGTGCAGCAAGGTTGGAAAAAACAAGCCCGCTTCACAAATTATCACCCTTCGTCGATGAGACGGGAGTAATTAGACAGGAAGGGCGAATTGGTGCTGCCAACTACGGTTCCTATGACGCTAGGTTCCCAATAGTGCTTCCACGGAACCATTACGTGACTGGACTCGTTTTGGATTGGTATCACCGTAAATACGCACACTGCAACGTGGAGACTATTGTTAATGAGGTTCGGCAAAAATTCTACATTTCTAACTTGCGCACGGCAGTGCGCAAACAGATACGAAAGTGCAACTGGTGTATCGTCTACAAGGCTACCCCACGGGCTCCGAGAATGGCGCCCCTTCCAGAGTCCAGGATGTCTTCATACGTACGTCCTTTCTCCTTTACCGGAGTGCACTATTGCGGACCTTTCTACATCCGGATCAGTCGTAGTAGTGTGAAGAGATGGGTAGCGCTCTTTGTGTGCCAAACCGTGAGAGCCATCCATTTAGAGGTCGCAAGCAGTCTGTCAACTGAATCCTGCAAAATGGCTGTGCGACGGTTCATCGCAAGAAGAGGTGCTCCGCAGCAGATCTTCAGTGATCAAGGAACCAATTTTCATGGCGCTAGGAAGGAGTTGAAACAGGAGATTGCAGGCATCAACCAGAAACTGGCTGACACCTTTACCAACTGCTGCCCCACACATGGGTGGCTCGTGGGAACGACTGGTCCGTTCGGTCAAAATAGGTTTAAACACGCTCTCTACCAGCAGGAATCCGGACGAGGAGACCTTTGGAACCGTTCTGGTCGAGGTCGAAGCCATCGTGAACTCTAGGCCGCTAACGCACGTGCCACTTGATTTGGAAGATGACGAAGCGCTTACCCCCAATCATTTTTTGATGAAGAGCTCCAGTGGTGTTGTGCAGCCAACCAAGTCGCCTGTTGATACTGGCGCTGTTCTCAAAACCAACTGGGGCCACGCGCATAGTCTTTTAGACCTCTTCTGGGCCAGATGGGTTAGGGAATACCTCCCGTCCATCAGAACACGCACCAAGTGGTTCGACGACTCTATACCAATTCAACCAGGAGATTTGGTGATGTTGGCGGATGGTGGAATACGGAACAGCTGGATTCGCGGAAAGGTCGTCAGAGTATACCCCGGAAAGGATGGCAGAATCCGCATCGCTGACGTCCAAACTAGTAGCAAAGTGCTTCAGAGGCCAGTAACAAGTCTGGCTGTACTTGAGGTTCAAAGCAGCGGTACAGCTGGAAGGAAGTTCCAGCAATACGGGCCGGGGAATGTTGGAGACAGCCAGTTGCATACCGGTCTTGAAGCGAGCCAAATTGCAGCAGGGCAGCTGACTGGGCGTAACGCTACGCTTGACAGGACAATTGACAGGACAATTGACATCATGGATGACAGAACAGGTGACAGGACAGATAAGGAGAGTCACAGTGACAGAACAGATAACAAATAGAACAAAAGGAAGACAGATTAAAAACTATTAAGTACTTATTTTCTTTCGCATTTTAAAAGTGTTTGCTAGTGGTAAAATGTATTGAATTCTTTTCTCTCGTAAGTTTACATGAATTAAAATGCTAGCAATTATTAAATTAAAATTTATATACAGATAGCACAACACATTAAAAACCGTTTGTTGACACAGTGAACTTCAACACGTGAAGTGGATTAAAATTTGTAAGTTTATATATTAAGTTTTCTAAAATTAATCTAATCATTAAATAAAACTTACAGCTAAAAGCATTCTCACTCAAAACTTGAGTTTGCTAACGGAAGATCCGAAAATTCACCGAAGTTTACATTGCCGTCAGCAACAGTCGGTCTGCCGTACAAGTTGACCGACAGCGGGGAGCGCTGAGTTTGTCAGCTCATTGAGGCGATCCGATGCTCGTCGAATGAGAGGGAGGCTGTTGTTGTTGTGATTCTTTGCTAGTATCCGAATTGCAATTCACGCGATGGATTGTGCTGCTAGCAGTTCAAACGGTAAGGTGCCCGCTTCAGCCATGGTCGATTGTATCGGGCTAGTGACGAAGGCTCCGGAAGCATCAGTTTCATCCAAAGGATTCGTAACCGAGGTTCACACGCTTTCTTCACCATTTGACAATGAGGTTTGAAGCTCAGAGTTCGGTCGAGGGTTATACCCAGGACTCTTAACCGGTTTGTCTTCGGGATGGATACTCGGTCTATCACGATGTTACGTCCAGGTTCTCGAAGTGCATTTGGACTGCAATAAAAAATGTAGGACTTTGTTGCTGATATGCTGAATCCAACGCTTTTCGTCCACTTGTCGACAGCTTTGACGGCGGCTTGTAGTTTGCGATGTAGTCCTTCACTTTTTGCCCCTCGTATGACGAGGAGAATGTCATACGTGTACAAAAGAGTGTCGACTCCTCTTGGTATTACTCGAAAGAGAGGCTGCATCGCAACGAGAAATAGAGTCACTGATAGAACAGAACCCCTGGGTACTCCATTTTCCAACTGGTGTTTGCGAGACATATACCTTCCTACAGACTCCTGGAACATCATTTCCGAAAGAAAGCTTTGCAGCATATTCATCATCCGGCCACGTAATCGCCATGATTTTAGTGTGCGCAGAGCTTCGTGTCGCCAGGCGGTATCGTATGCCTTCGACAGCTCCAAGGAGGCTATCAGGCAGTGTTCGTCGTGTGTTGGCAGCGATCTTTCCAACTCGGCAAAATAGGTGTGAGTGCCGCGGCCACGAAAGGCGTGCTGACGTTTGTCAAGACGTCCACTCGACTCTAGCTCGGTGGTCAATCGACGATTGAGAATCCGCTCGAACAGCTTCGCCATGCAACTAGTGAGCGATATTGGATGGAAGGCATCAGGTCCGCAGTCGTGGCAGTGCATTTTTGGAATGGGGACGACGACAGCATTCCGCCAGCTAACGGGAAACACACCCTCGTCCCAGATTCTGTTAAGAAGCTCAAGAAGCGTCATTTTCACGGACAGTGGCATACGTTGGAGTAACGGATACCCAATTAAGTCGGGACCTGTCGAAGCACCGCGCCCTTTGTCGAGGGCCCACAGGAGTTCGTTAAGGGTGATATCGATGTTGTAGACATCATCGGTCGGTGTCGGTGTTTGAGCCATGGTTAAAACTGAAATATTGGAAAAAGTGTATTTTCGATATTCATAAAAATGCAAACTTTCTGAGTATTTAAAGCCATGGACACATACAAATTGACAGAAATCGTTGATTTCGATTTCAATCTTAGCAGCTCAACTGTGCGTTGCTGTGGTGCAATTCACAAGCCTGCTTTGACTTATCCATCGAGCAAGTTAGAATGTGTATTTTTTCTCCAATCGATCGCACGTATTTCCAGCAAGACAAAGTTCCAACTTCGGTCAAAATGGTCGGCATTGGTTACAACAGCAAACGCAATGGAGACGCATGGTTCACCACCATGCTCCACCCCCCGGACAATCGATAAGCCGACCATAACTTTCGAATTAATATCCAATCACAGCCGGGTAACCGAAATCCATAAAAAAATAACCTTCCCGGAAGCCGAAAACGTGTTAATCGGATATTGATAACGACCATCACATGGTAACCCTCCATCGCATCGATGTAAATAAATAATTTGGAGACCCGTTAAATCGATGCCCATAACGAACATTTAATTTCACCTTAACCGCAAAATGTCTAGCCGTGCACACCATTATCGCTGGAAAGGCAGAGTGAGGCTCAAAAGGACTCAATTCGCCGGAGATTTTCCCGGTACCGAATTGAAAGGACTGACTGGTTGTTGCGGCAAAAAAGGGCTCTCGTTCTCAAACATACAATTTTTGCGGCTTTCCGAGTTGGTTGTCCCGTTCCGAGGAAACCGCAAACCGTTCCTTGCTCTTCATCGTAAGTCCCGCAGTCAATCCGCTAGGGACCACATCTTCATTGCAGTGTGCGGGTGGGTCGTTTTCGGTGTGTGTGAGTGTGCGGGTGGCGACGTCGAATGCCTGTCAATGACGAGATGATGATATGCCAAAAAAGCCATTTCCATCAGGTCCTCGCAGTAGGCTCCCCCTGCTGGTTGCCATGCGGTTGGCGGTGGTGGTGCGGTATTAAGACTCGTAACGAATGAACGTGAATGTGTGATTATTATGAAGGTGCCGAACGACGCCTGACGCACCGGAGGAAAAAAAAAAGGGATCCTTGATTGTGATGGTAATGTTGTGTGCTTCTCGAAACGATCTTTTTTTTTTTTGAACCTTCAGAAATTCACACACAAGAATTCGACGAGAATGTGTCTCCCCGGCAGATATAGCTCTGATCGATGGCTTGCCTTGGAATCCAAAGCCTGATGCTCCGCACCGATGGAGCCATACATGCAAATCATGATGATAATTAAATCATTTCTCCGGGACCCAACTCGTTCGGGCCAATAAGCGTCACATTTTCCGTTTATAATCTTATTAATCCCATCGAAGACCCCTCGGGAAGGGGTCAAAATTCATGCACACAGATTAGACACCAGCACTGGGTAGATGGAGCACATTATCGTTGGTACTCCATGCTTGCCTTTTTGTTTTTTTTTTTTTTTCAAGGGCCATCCTTTGGCCCTGATCTGGGGCTGTTTTGCCATGGGTGGCTCACGGATGATGATGATGATGATGATGATGATGGTGGTAACCTAAAGTTTTCTTTTTTACGATTATTTGATGACGCTTGCATGTCACATTCTTCTGCCTTTGTTTTTGTGACGGTCATATTACTGCTTGGGTTGGACAGGGTTGCCGTAGATTGCGTACGTCGGATTTTAGGATTCCAGTCAGTGCTATACGGATTAGCATAACTTGGGAAATGTCATTATCGAGCCGGTAGTTAATTGTATAATCATTTTATCATTGGACGTTTACGTTTGGATTTTCAGCATCGCATGTATGCTGGCTTACTGCAACGAGATGATTCCACCAGATTCTACTAAATGTCAGTTAGAATATAAGCTCAAGACCCAGGAAACCCTTGGTGCCAGCTAATGCATTTACAGAAAAAATACCTTTCTTTGTCCTACAGCACACAAAGCATGCGGGATTGCTAAGTTGCGGGGAATATATGACAGTCAGACAATAAATTCAACAGCCACATTCCACAACGGATCAAATCCGGTTACACTGTGGTTTTAATCGGTAAATGATTAAATTTCACCTGTGTTTGTTTTGCATTGACTAGGATCATACAACTATAAAAATAACTAATCTTCGAAAATTCTTGTCTTTTCATTCCAGGTATATAAACAATCGTGTGTGGCGTAAAGTCAGCTCATTTTCATAATCACGAGAGCCACTGGTTTTTGAAGTGAGTATATTTAAAGAAACTCGTTTTATTTTATTTTTCCCTCTAACACATAGGGCATATATGAATCGTTACGAGCCAAAGTGGCACACATCCACTTGAGTAAATTTGACAGGGTTCCCTGTCAATTCAAAATACTCGAATAATAAATTCTATTCAACAAACTTCCTCTACTCAATGGACTCAATGCATCATACAGTCAAGCCATTTTCCGCAGAGATGGCGCTGTTCCTCTGGAAGAAAGTTATAAGAATCCCAATATAGAAATTGAGAGAAGCGGCAGTAATTCGCTTTTTATGCATATGCAGGTCGAAATAAGTAAAAGTTTGTTAAACAAGCTACAATTAAATATAAACAGTATTATTTTAAATTTCTTTCTGGCTGACACAAATCTGTAAACTTTTTTTTTTTAATTCTTGATTGAGGAGATTTTTAGCCTATGGCCAGTTCATCTCCGGAGAAATGAGAGGCCTCAGAGTGAGTTACCGCTAAATACATGGTATATTAACATCGTGTAAATAACTTCGGTTGCTGACTCTTCAACGTATATGGAAAAAATAAAAATATATAAAATAGTGAAGCAGAGGAACAACAGAAAACAAAATGATTTAGAACAAGCTACAAATGAATAATCCGAACAAAACAGAGCTCAGCTGGCATGGGTCCAATAGGGGAAATCCGTCCAGCTGAGAGGTCCAGACGGCCGAAAGAAATTCTTGCTACACCTAGTGGTAGCTTTTGGCTTCTTTTAAGAAGGTTACTAGTGCTGCCGAGGCCGGAGTATCATTCCCGAGCAGACCCCTGATGCCGAAAGTTTGGCAGAGCGACTCCCGACTCCGGGCAGTTGCACAGGATGTGTTCGACGGTGTAGGGTACCCCGCAGATGTTGCAGCTTCTGCGGAACGGCTGGCCACCATAGTTATAGTAGAGTTTGGTGTGCCCGGTCCCAAGCCGCGAAATTGCGCGTTGATCCCTCAGGTTGTCCAGGTCGATCCATGCTCCAGTTGACCCTTTGACTTTGCTGATGAAGACAGTTCTGTTGCGGAACCACTCGGCCTTCTATGCCGCTCGAATGGTCCGCATGATTCACCATCTGACGTCCTGTAGGGGTACCTTGTCGGTGAGTCTGGGATCCGATGTCCCGGCTCCGGCAAGGTGATCAGCAGACTCGTTACCTGGCACTCCGTAGTGTCCGGGAATCCAAGTGTACACGGTGTTCAGCTGATCGCTTGAACGACGCTGTGTGAGTCGGTTAAGATAAGTATCGGTTTGTTGGCTGGCGGCGGAGCGGCACAGAAGATCGCTGCAGCCTCGGCCGATAAAACCGAGCACTGTGGAGGAAGATTGCTGCTTTCAGCAATACCATCTCCGAAAATCCCGATACCTACTCCGTACATCGATCGGGAGTCGTCGGTGTACCGGTGTACGTGGTCGGCATAGTTGGACCTAAGTAGCTCGGTGACCAATCTACGCAGAATCACGGATGCGTCCCCTGCTTTGAAGCGGTTCTTGATCCGATTGTCCAATTGGATTCGTGAAGAGTGCCAACTTTTCTCTCCATGCCAATGGACTATGGCCACTGGGGGGAGGTCGATGTGGGCGGCCGTGCGGAGGACTCTGTTCCCCTCGTCGAGGAGAAAGATTGTTTTCGGAGGTCTTGGCGGAAAAGGCGGTGACTTTTGTGGCAGTATTTGCGTTTAAGCAGAACCGGAAAGAAAGAAGACCCGCTTCGATGCATGCGGCGTCTGCTGGAGTGGATGGCAGGAGACCAGATATGATGCTCGGAGGCGATACAAGTAATTTCCGTCCCGTAAAGCAACCTACTGTTGATGATGGCTCGCGCCACCCGGAACCGAACATCACGGTTGTTGGATCGGTGAGGCCGAGAGATCGTTTTAACGAGGTTGAGTCTACTGCGGCAGTCCTTTCTGACCTGTTGGAAATGCTGGTCGAAGGAGAGCGTTCGGTCGATCAGTACGCCGAGGACGCGAACTGTTTTCCTGGTTGGAATGGCTTGGTCGTTGATCGTAATTGGGGTGCTATTGACTGGGTGATGAGATGGACATACGTGGCATCGGATGCTCTTCCTGGCGGACAGCTGTCAAGTCGGTCCATTTGACGACGGTAGAGACTGCTGCTTGCGCTTGCCGTAGGGTTCGGATCTGTGTGGGACCGGTTGCCACAAATATGTAAATGCTGTCAAATACCCCGTTCATTGCCACCAGAAACAACGGGACTGCGATAACGGAGCCTTGAGGGACTCCGGTCTCCTCCCTGAAACTTTTCGACCGCGTGTTCCCCACCAATACACGGAATGACCGGTCGGTCAAGAAGTTTCGTATGAAATACATCATATGTCCCTTCAAGCCCCAGTTTGTAATTTTTTCCACGAAGGCTGGCGTCCACGTCCGGTTGACGGCCTTGAGATGTCCAATGAGATGATTTCAACGTGGTGTTCCTGGTCGTTAGCTTCCTTGAGGACGTCCCCCAGAGTGGCAAAGTACGTGGACGTACCGAAACCTTGTCGAAAGGTATGTTGTCGGTGGTCGAGCAAGCTGTTGGCCTCTAGGAACATCTTGAGTCGACGGTTCACCATCCGTTCGAATACCTTGGCCATGCAGGATGTGAGAGCGATCGGCTGGAACTTAGATGTGCCCCTGTCTTTTTCGTTTGCCACAGCGTCAGGTAGGTATCCGAGACCCAGAGTTGGTTGAGCATCTCAAGCATGCAACACTTGCCCTCAAGAGGCAGCTTTTTTTTAAAAGTGGATTCCCGAGATCGTCAGGCCCCGCAGATTTGCCGTTGCTGCGGCTTAGTGCGTGCTGGAGTTCCTCCCAGGAGAAAGGCTCGTTGATCTCGAGGTTGTCGAACTCAGCGACTGATGTACGGGTAGGCTTTGCCAACCACTGAAAGTGGCTATAGTTACCGGAGATGGCCGAAATTTCTGCGAAATACCCTCCGAGTTCTTCGGCGACGGCTGCCGGTTCGGAGATGGTAACTCCGTTAGCTTGTACACGTAATGGCGTCTAGTGCCGTTTACCGCTGAGAGCATTAACCTTGCTCCAGAGATCGGCAGAGGACTGGGAGGAGTTGAAGCTTTCAAGGAAACCAGATCAACTGCTTAGCAAATCTGTAAACAAATCATTTTTTTATTATGGTCCCAGTGAGGATTTACGTAAATCTCCATTGAATTCATTAATAGTTCAGAAGAAGTTTGTTCAAAGTTTAGAATCTTTAAAAAAAATACTAAAGTTTGCTTACTAAATAATTTGTCTATTTTAAAAATCTCGAAATCTTACAATCTTGATTTTTTAAGTGAATTGAATCTTTCCTACAGTCTGAAAATTCAAAACATTAAGTTTCAGTTGAGAGATACGAATCTGGTTCCCACTGAAAATTTCTTTAATGAACTAAATAGGGTATACGTCCCTAACCTCGGTCTAATATGCAGCCATCGATTACGTTTTTAATCATAACTCATCAATGAATTTACCTGCAAACGATATTCTACTGCTAAATGGTATGCTTAGATATGCTTATCATGTCGTTTGCTATCAGAAACCACGAAAAGTTGAAAAACTTACTTTTTTTAAGACAATAACTCACGAGGGAAATGTATGTAATATGGGTCTATTGTCCCCAAATTGGGTCTATTTATGGATGCAACTTCGTCCTATCTTGTTTGATCCTCAAAAAAACGCTCTTGGTAACGTTTTCTGATGTATTTTTTTTTATCACTATCACTGTTAACTTAATGCTCTTCATTCCTCAAAACATTTCTTAGAGAAAATTTTACGAAAACTACATTAAATCACTCAATTTAAAAATTAAAAATTAAAAATTTCGCTTATCGTCTTTTGACCGCAGAATATCTAAATCAGAACATTGTGATGTTCATTATACAGGTTTGGCAGAAAAAATCTCCCTTCCTGTTCGTTCCTTATCATCCAAATGCAAAACAACATTGTTGACGTTACTCTTATTGCTATATGCTGTCAAATGAATTTCATGGGCCATAGTTAGGAACATAGAAAAGAAATGTGTCCCTAAAGTTGGGTCCATGTTTTACTTGTGAAAACGTTGTTAAACAATTAAAATAAACATAAAATATTCAAACAGCAACTGTAAGTTTTACGTCTAGTGTGTATTATCAGGTAATTCCAATCAATAAATGCCATAATCAGGCCATTTGATGATCGTCAGTCAACCTTCCCATCTTAACCTTATAAGTCATGGCGGCTAAAAACTCCGAACATTGTGATATTCTCAACCAGTTTTATTACTTACGAGAGCTGAAAATGTATTGAAATGTTGTGATATAAATTGATTTGTGTGTGGTACACATTTATCAACCATCAGTGATCAATATTTTCCTTATTTTTTGTGTAATATTCCTTAATTAATTATTTATTTGCGTGATAGGCCGAATGAAAGGACTAGACCCACATTACATACCGTAACCCTATCACAATTCCCTGTAATTTGATTTTTTTTATGCCTGAGACTACAAAAACCTTGATCTGGTTTTTTTCAAACACCGTAATTCTGAATTAATCTTCATTATTCATTCATTCAACAAAAAACTTTACTGGAAGTTTACATTCAATATTCTTTATTTATGAAACTACGCTATTCAAATAACACAATATCCAGTTGACTCTTCGAGTCACAAACTGTAATCAACCAGTTTCTATGTTTTCTTAAATGGCTTGTTTACCGATTTGTCAAAAATATATTAAATTTACCTGCGTATCTGTCACCATGCGACCACCACAAAGGATAAGTCACTCAGCACAGTTTACCGAAAGTAGATATGGCATAGCTTGGGCACATCCATCGGCACACCTACGGCACAATCTCGTAGGCATTGGATTGTTCATTAAATAAAATAGAAGCACTGCTGAACAGCCGTCATTGAACTTGTTCACAACATTACGTGTTGTTTGACTGTGTATTTCAGAAAAACACTCTAATTGAATCAGACTCAGACCAGCAATTCACTTCTCGGTTCACATTTAAATTCGAAATCTTGGCTTCCGAGGGCTGTCGTATGCTATCGATGCCGGTCACAAGTCTTTCAGCTAGTACCAAAAATGGAGTGTACTACGAACCGGAATGCAAGAACAATTTGGATGGATTGGATCATGCAGTGGTGGCGATTGGATACGGAAAACTCAATTCCTGGCTAAACAAGAGCTCCTGGCCCAACTCCTGGGGCAACGATGGGTAACAACTGTGGCCTTACCACCGATGAGACGTATGTAAATTTGAAGTTTTAATGCGGTTTTAATATGAATTAAGTAAAAGAGTAGTTTTATTTTCGAATACGTGTCATCTTATGCGAGATGAAATAAATGGTTTTCGATTTTTGTAACAAAAATAAAAGTTAATTAGTTAAAAGTTGTCGGTCAATTTGTCGTCTACCAAACCAAACTCATTTGAATAATATCGAACTAATTTTCACGGCACAATCACACGGAATTTTTATTGCTTCAACTTACTAGTTTTAAACTGAATTTCACTTGTTCAGGTACTACGATCGAATTCTCCCGGTAATCCGATGGTAAAACCGAACGTCTTAATTTGAGATCCTTCTTCTTGGCATAAACCATTCCGACGTCGAAAACCTCCGAGAGCTTCTTGCGCGGAATCATCACCTTCAGCAGTTCCTCTCCCAGATTGAGCAGTAAAGTGTAGTGCTTCTGAATCGCTTCCGTCGGATTGACCAGCAACGTTCGGACGACTTTGGAGTTGTTGGACTTGTTAAGCGCACCCAGAATACAGATGATCGATCCGAAGTGCAGATAGTTCTTGTCGCTGAATGCACTGAACTTCAAGCTTCTGTAATTGCCACTCGACTGGATAATCGCCGGGTAGCACATGTCCAACTAGTTGATATCCACACCCTCTGACAGTTTGGCATGTTTTACTTTCTTATCAGCATCCATAATCTCCATGGTGTGATCCTTGAGGTACTTGTTGAATACGTCTACCGTCTGATGGTGATAACTTCGGAGTCCTCCTTGGAGGGCATGATGTACGCGATTGGGACGCTGAAGTCCATCGTGTTGAAGCTCTTGTCCTTGATGAAGGCTCGCCACGATTTACAGAATTCACCCGGAAAGTTTTGCTTGGAAAAGAGGCCCAACGTTTTATCTTCCTTGGATCCCTTAATCACCTCCAGCAGCTTTTCATAATTGGCCTTGCTTTGTCGTTGTTTTTTTCCGAACCAACAGCTTCACCGACGGAATGCCCTCCTCACCGTCCTTCTCCATCTGCAGCCAGGTATTTTTTTTCCCTTTGGTTTGTTTTTTCCGTCGATCTTGTTTTCCGTGCTGAGCACCAATGCTACCGACGTGCCAGGAAGGCAGCTCCCACACCTGGACCCTACCTATCGACCCATCAACTCATGAACCGGGGACCAACGGCTTTACTTCCCATCCAAAGGAAGGCGTGATCAGAGATGTTATGTCTCAGAACATCCCGGCGGCGCCGACTGGGATTGAACCCAGGCCTGCTGGGGTGAGAGGTAATCACGCTTACCACTACACCACCGGCGCCGTTCAGCCAGGTATTCAATGAGATTGATTTGCTGTAGATGGTTTCCTCGTCTACGCCGACCACCGTCAGAATGCAATCCACCTTCTACAGCGCATCATCATGGGAAAAATCTGATTCCTTTCAGCTGGCGTAGAGACGTTTTATTCGTCGGTAAAAGGAATCCTTATGGAGCACGATATTCGACATTTGCGGGGCCGTTGCGATTGCAAACCTAAACATTCAAGCTGTCAGAAGTACTGGGTTGCCAAATATACCATACTATTTTTTGAAAAATCACAGCTTGCTCAATGCCCGGCACTGCCGGCACTGCCGGCACACCAACGGTACTTTTGCGGCACACTGAGAAAAATGTTGACCCAAGATTGGTGTGCGGAGTGACCTACCCCTTGGACCACCACCAATCAGTGGCGGCGGTGGCGTTCATCGGCCT
This sequence comes from Ochlerotatus camptorhynchus, assembly GCF_037179485.1. Lineage (NCBI taxonomy): Eukaryota > Metazoa > Arthropoda > Insecta > Diptera > Culicidae > Ochlerotatus > Ochlerotatus camptorhynchus. The sequence continues at coordinate 2,452,373 of NW_027041033.1, read as the reverse complement.
TTCACTATGGAGATTGTCAAAATGTCACATACATAGTGCAAGTATTTATATTGATGTTCCATAAAACTTAATTGAAATTTATTTATGGAAGAGAAAACGTGCGTATCGACTGAAACAGGAAGGAGCGGTGGATCGACTCGGATCATCGACGGATTGATTCTGACCAGCGGTTATGGATGAAGCATCGGAACGATTTGGACCAGCAGTGCCTACACAAATATAATACCATAGAGGTAACTCTAAGACTAGTACGTCCCGAAGAAAACCGCTCAACTTTTTGGCTCAGCTCTGGTACTCTCTTCGGTCTCAAGCTAATCGATTCACCCCTCGAAACATAGGAAAATCCACGAACCCCTCATTTTATCTGTCAAATTTTCATGGCAAATGAAAACAAACATAGTGTAGTGCTAGAATTTAGACTAGAATGGGGTAGGTTAATCGATTTGCTTGGGATCAATAGGCTAGTCAAGTAGTGAGCCAATTTAAAATCGATAGTTTCGTATTGATTGTTGATAATACTGAGACTCAGAAATGAAACAAACATAACTTATACACACTTAGAAAAAAAAACCAGGTAAATTTAGGTGCTCTGAGAGTGACACATACGAGCGTCAATTTTGACATAAATTTGAGTCATAACAGACACGAATATAGCTTACTCAAACGTACTTTTCATCGAGCAACAAACTTTTCAGTTTTGGAGCATTTAATTTTACATGACATATATGTTTACGTCTCATCTTTTATATCAAAGATAGATTCCGTCACGTGTAAAATTAGTTATTTCTAAGAGTGTAGCTTTCCAGATCCTTTGAAAAAGTTCGTTAGCGGGTTTCTTCTCGGGTCCCGTTTGATTTTTCTCGATTTTTTCCACATTTTTACGACTCTTATTCAGGTACAAAACGGCGAAAGTGGCTGCTTCGTTCGAGGGGGGCGACACATCTTAATCTCAATTCTAGATGCTCAAAAAATCTCACACTAGCGAATCAATCTTCGAAAAATCATCTTTCATTTCTCGCATCTACTTGCATCGCGCTTCATCTTTTTGCAGGAAATCTTCAAAATCGACATAAATCTTCATTCTATATACTCAGCGTGCGTGCAGCTAGCCACAGCTAAACACAATCTTTTCTACATCGTCCCCCTCGGCTTCGTTCAACACTAAAATCACGGACAAAAAGACACAACACATTGAACACATGTGTTGTAACATAAAACATAAAATAAACATAAACATAAAACATTACCGCCATCTGTTGAGTACACTGTTGTTGGTAGTACGCTGAACAGATGGCGGTAGTGGGTAAACGTCAAACACAAGGTAATTGACTATGCGCGCAACAGGTGGGGGTATCAACCGGTGGAAACTAACGATTTTAAATTGGCTCACTTGAATAGCCTATTGGTCCCAAGCAAATCAATTAACGTACCCCATTCTAGTAGAAATGTTTTGATTCGCTATGAAAGTTTGACAGATAAAATGAGGGGTTCGTGGATTTTTCTATGTGCAGGGGTGCATCGATTAGCTTGGGACCGAAGATAGGACCAGAGCTGAGCCAAAAAGTTGAGCACGTTTCTTCATGACCTTCTGGTCCTAGAGTTACCTCTATGGTGGTACTACCAACTACGATACTTTTAAATTGACCGTAAATGCTCGTTCTGTGAACAACTTGCAAAGGTTTTGTCTGTTTGTCTGTGCTAAAACCATACAGGTACTCTCTTCGGTCCCAAGCTAATCGATGCACCCCTCGAAAAATAGGAAAATCCACGAACCCCTCAAATTATCTGTTAAATTTTCATAGCGTATCATAACAAACATAGTGCAGTACTAGAATTTCGACTAGAATGGGGTACGTTAATCGATTTGCTTGGGACCAATAGGCTAGTCAAGTAGCGAGTCAAGTTAAAATTGTTAGTTTCCATCGATTGCTAAAACTGCAACCGTGGGTGGGTGTTCTCAAATAAAAAGATGGGATAGGATGAAAACACACTGTCCGTTTCATTTACTTTTTCAGTGACAGTGACTATAGACAGTCAAGTTATAGGCCGGCCAACGTGAGTTGACTACCCGCATAAACGCGGACCATCACTTGACCTTACCGATAATGGTTATAAATTGTTTATAATCCCTCCTAAACTTTAACTGAAATGGTTATGGAACTTTACATGAACGTTTGTGTGATATAGTTTTAACCTTATGTATTATGGTTGTTTGGAAGTGGACCTTACAAATAATGGGTTGTTAAGAACCATTACATAATACATTACCATTCAACTATGATGAGAGAGAGAGAAGGATTAGTAATTTCCATTTAATTCCACTAACTTATTTGCTTATCCTTGACCGATACGCGTATTTCGTCTACAATGTGCAGACTTGTTCAGTGTTTTGTACTAATACTTGCTGTCAAGTACAAGACACTGAAGAAGTCTGCACATTGTAGACGAAATACGCGTATCTGTCAAGGATAAGCAAATAAGGTAGTGGAATTAAATGGAAATTACTAATCCTTCTCTCTCTCATTATACAGGTATTCCACTAAGACGCCCACATTCATTAGGATTCAAGAGAACTATATTAGAATCTTTTTACTTATAATTTGAGAACTTTAATGGCAATGGTTATGGTAGTCAGTAAGGTCCACGGATGGTTTTGTATTATCGGTTCACTTGACGTGAAATAAATCGTGAATTGGTAATCATTAATTTACAGGCAACCAATTCGCGATAAATTCCACATAAAGTGATCGATGTTACAAAACCATTCATGGACCGTACGGACTACTATAACTATTACCATTAAAGTTCTCAAACCATAGTTTAAAAGGTTCCAATATTGTTCTCTTTCCGGAGAAAACAAGAATTTAGAATGGTAATGGTTCTTAACAACCCATTATTTGTAAGGTCCACTTCCAAAAAACCATAATAGGGAAAATGGATGTAATGTCTGCCCAAATGCCCCTAATTTGGCCCCATTCATAAATTCAGCAATCCATTAAATTTTCAATGGCGACCAAAAATATCCATTAGTACCGTCCCAATGACGCGTTAATCAAGATAGAATTGAAAACATTAGGTTTTTAGCGATGGGCCCAATCTTAGATCCATAGGCCAACATTAGAGCCATTTCCCCTACATAAGGTTAAAACTTTATCACACAAAAATTCATGTAAAGTTCCACAACCATTTTAGTTAAAGTTAATCAGGGATTATAAACAATGTTTAACCATTTTCGGTAAAGTCAATTTATGGTTCACGTTTATGCGGGTAAAGAGCCTGAATTTATAAAGAGGCGACTTGTCAAAATAGGAATAATCGATTATCTGGCAAAGTCTTAGGAAAAGTTATTCCAATCGATTAGAAGACCTGCCAAATGGATAAGATGTGGCCTCTTCATAAATTCAGGCTCTTTAGAGCTGACGTATTCAAACAAACCGTCAAATCATATGCAAAATGTTCGTGTTGGATACAACATGACAGTACACAGAAATTCAAAACAACCCAAAATTAAGTTCTTTTCACTCATCTCCCATGTTCCGTACGATAAGCCAAATTTGGGTAAACCGGCTCAAAGTAGTTTGCATTTAAGGACGGCAAAAAAAATTACCCATCGCTAAGTTATTTTCAATTTTTTCTACCCAAAATTAAGTTCAATTAACTCAAATTTGGGTATATCGCATATTACTCAATTTTGGCTTCTTGTACGGAACTAGACGGTTGAGTCGAATCTTTCGTTCTATTTTTGACAACAATAGCGAGAGGAAATGAAACGGGCAGAGGTCAAATAACTCAAATTTGAGTTTAAAAAACCCAAGGGGTGGGTAGTTTTGTTTTTCTGTGTATATTGCCAGGTCTACACACTATTTCAAAACTACCCAAATTTGGGTACAATCCACCCAGATTGGTCCAAACTTAATCCACCCAAAAATGGGAAAACTATGTTGGGCGTGACAAGTTGACAAATGGACACCATCGACATAAATCCGATCGACTTTGTTCATTTATCAACTTGTCACTCCGAACATAGTTTACCCCTTTTTCGGGTAGGTTCAGTTTTGACCGCTCTGGGTGGATTCTACCCAAATTTGGGTAGATTTGAAATAGCGTGTATAACTATGACCATCTATAGAGTTCGTGTGGTGAATTTGAAAACGCACTAATTTCTAATGCCTGTTGCAAAATGTATCGCAAGTGTTATTTGGTTAAAGATCAGTTTAACCAAATCATTTTTAAAATTGTCTTTTAATTACAAAAATCTGTAATTATCTGTAAAAAAAAACTAAAAAGTATGTAAATGTCTGTAATGATAAAAATGTCTGTGAAAATAATAAAAGTCTGTAAATTCACAGACATGTCTGTAAATCTGGCATCTCTGGATAAAAGTAACGTCATCATTGGAAGGAATTAACAAAGAAAGGCTTCAGATCGGACTCTTATCATGAACTTTGCGATAAACGGATCCGTGTTTTATCCTTCGCTCTATCTGTAAGAGTAATAGGTAAGGTTAGAGGCTAGAGGCTAGAGGCTAGAGGCTAGAGGCTAATAAGAAGCACTCATAGAACGGTAATTCGATTTCGTTTGCTTTTTTTTTGCTGGTTGCATGTATTTTTTTTCCACTGTACGGAACATAAAACTACCGTAACCAGTAATTTGATTTATTGTGTTAGCTTGCATGTATTCGTCAGACCGACAATATTTCAAGAAGCAACAATCAGCACTAGAGGAGACAAGAAGAGCAGTTGTTGGCTTGATTGTACGAAGTTGAATTTGCATATTATACGAATGAGGCGTAATATTAGCATTGCGCCAGATGACAGGTAAAACGAATGTTCATTCATTTTTACGAAACGGTTTTCAGAGAAATAACGAAAATATATTTTCAGTGTGTAAAAGTGCACTTATGACACTAAAGGTACGTTAAGACTATCTGATTTGTTAGTCTCATTTGAGCTGACCGTCCGAAATTTTTTTCGGATGCAATGTTCGAATGCGTTAACACTTTTTCGGCATGATGATTAGATTTGACGTTTGATTTGTCGAACGTAATAGGTTTGTGGTTAATTTTCATTCGACTCATTCAGCTAAATAGCCGCAAGTGAAATGAAAATATAGATTTGTTTCTTCTAAAATTTCAAGGATTTGATTTGTGTTTTGATCACATCCAGCAGCAAGGAAAACCGATTTCACTAGTCGATGTGTATAATTTGACTAATTTTTATTTTCCAGTGTGTTTGGCCGTCAACAAAACAATGTTTATATAATACGAAGTATGTATGTATTATATAAGAATAAGCATGCCAGACAGCAGGTCTGAGAGCCTACTAAGCATTTCTTAGAACTTCAGAGAGATTTGGAGACCTACTGAGAAATTTTTTGAGCTTCAGGGTAGTTCGTAGATCTTGAGAACAGACCTACACAATTTCAAACAATTTAACAGAAATTAAAAGAAACTTGCAGAAATTTAGAAAAAAAAAATCACAAAGAAATTATCAACACTTCAAGCAAGCTTAAATATTTTCAGATCAATTTGTAAAACTAAAAGGGAAAATTTGGTAAATATTCAGGGAACTTCGCAGACCTTCAGAAAAGACCAAGAATCTACAGTGAAATGTAAAGAATTTCACAGAAGTTTGGAAATCTACTGAAAATTTATTGAACATCAGAAAAAATCGTAGATTTTCTGAACAACGTAACAGAACTTTGGAAAAATCACAAAAATAGTCATAGATCTTCAGATACATGTTTAGACCTGCAAGAAAGAGCAAACTTGCGACCTATCACAATCACCATCATCAAACAGCTGATGGTAGTAACGCTTTGTACGTTCCTATCAATGTGTTCGTCAAAGCCTTTTCCATGACCATCCATCAAGTTGACGAAAGAAGTAAAAAGCAACTGGTGAATCTCGTCTTCTGTTGTGATCCATCACCGATCTGGTCATTCCTGACAATCACGACACTCATCTGTGCTCGTTTTTTGCTTGCTTATGTGAGTTGGTTGGTGAGTGAGCCCAACAGCTTCCGTTTCATGTTGCCTGCTTTGTTTGTAACTCACACACTCGCGCCTGCCGAGACGAACTTGGAATGCGTAGGCATTGTTTTCATTTTCTTCTGTCGTTTCGCTTTTTCTCATGATCGTACTGCAGAAGTCTTCACTGTTTTCGTTGTGCTTTTCATTATCAGCAGCGAGTGTAACGATTTGCTTGTGGGCAGCGACCATTACTGGTGATTGTTGTTTGCCATGGCTCTAACTCTCACTGCGTGACAAAACGATCTGTAAGCGATAGTCGGATGATGCGAAGACGAGTGTCACGTGAGTGTCATGATATTTTGCATCACTGAGAAAGAGTGCAGATTTTCTGATGCATTTTAAGAATGTCAGAGAGTTTAATGGATCTTCAGTGAAACTTGCAGAACGTCAGGGAATTTTGTAGATTTTGAGAAGAAAATTTAAACCTTCAAGGAAGCTCAACTATTTTCAAATAAGATGAGAGCCTACAGAGGAATTTACAAAACTTCAGACAAGCTGGCAGAAATGTATTGAGCCTCAAGGTTTTGTTTTCGTAGATCTTGAGAATAAAACTACGGAGCTTCAGACAACTTTACAGAACAGATATTTAGAGAAATCTGTAGAACTGCAAGGAATTTTGCAGATCTTCAGAGACATTTTGTGATTCAGTGTTTCAGAAAAGTACTACAATTCCAAAAATAAATCTCAGCGAAGTACGAAAGTTCAAGACTTTGCAGAACTCCATGGAAGTTGAACCGAACGTGAACCGTGTCAAGAAAACCTGCGAAGTGTGAAGTATTCCTTCCGAGTAACCGGAAACCTTCGCGTGTGAGGAGATGTTACCTCGCACCCCACCCCGGAAAATGGAAAATTCGAAAAATGTGAAGGTGTTGATCCAGAAGCGTGGCCAAGTAAAGGTGAAGGTCACACGGATCTTCAATTCCCTGACTGCAGCAGAAACTGCGAACAAGAGGCTACCGCTTCCCTTATTGCGGGTTTACTCCAAGAACTTGCAAGTGATTTATCAAGAATACAACGAGCTTCACGATGCCATCAGCGCCTCTGTGGAAGAGGAGAACGTCGATGCTCAGGAAGAAAGGTATATTGCATTCGAAGCCCTCTACAATGAAACCTTGGTCATGATAGAGACGATGATCGAGATGATTGAGATGAAGAACAGAGCAACCCTGCCCGTGCCAGTGCCTTCGACATCAGCAAGAGCGAACCAGGCTTCAAGTCAACCTGTCATCATTCACACCCAGTCTTACCGTACTCCTCTACCAACCTTCGACGGTCGTTATGAAGCATGGCCACGCTTCAAGGCCATGTTTCAGGACATGATGCAGCGATCAAACGATTCCGACGCTGTAAAGCTGTATCATTTGAAAAATTCGCTGAATGCAGATGCTGCAGGTGTGATCGACTTGGAGACACTGCAAACCAACAATTATGCACGAGCATGGGAGATCCTGGAAGAACGATTTGGAAACCAGCGATTGATCATCGAGTCACACATCCTTGGCCTCCTGAATATGCAAAAGGTTCTCAAGAAATCATCAAAGGATCTGCGCAACCTGGTAGATGAATGCACCCGTCACGTCGACAATCTCGTTAAGCTCAACCAGCGTTTAACCGGAATGTCTCAGTTGTTTGTGGTGACACTACTGACACGTGCCTTAGACGACCAGACTTGTGAACTCTGGGAAGCTTCAATCAACCAGTCCGAGCTTCCTGAGTATGAGCAGATGATCGCATTCCTGAAGCAGCGGTGCGTGATTCTGGAACGATGTGAAACCACTACTCCTACCGCAGCATCTAAGACACCGTCGCATGCTGCAATAGCAACATCGGAATATGCGTGCGACTTTTGTTCCGGCCAGCACCAGAATTTCAAATGCTCGACTTTTCAAAGGATGACCGTAGACCAGCGTCAAGACAAGCTGAAAGCGATGAATCTGTGCTTCAATTGCCTGAGGAAGGGCCACCGTAGTGCAGCGTGTCCAAGCTGCGGAAAGTGTTCGAAAAAGCACCACACTCTAGTTCATTTCGAGCAACGGGAGAAACCTGAAGTAAGAACGAGTGAGCCGCCTAAGCCAGCCGAAGTAGAGCCAGTACCAGCAGTGGCGGAGCAGCCTGTGAATGCTTCCTGTTCCAGCGTGTTTCGTTCACCAAGCAAGCAGGTGTTCCTAATGACAGCGATGGTCATTCTGCGTTCTAAAGGAGGCCACACTCACCAGGTTCGAGCATTGCTGGATTCTGAATCACAGATCAATTTGTTGTCGGAGTATGTGGTGAAGAAATTAAACCTGCCGAAATTCCCAGCTAATGTTCCTGTTGTCGGCGTAGGAGGTACGCGTTCCCAGATACGCCATCAAACGGTGGTGAGAATGACATCCAACTACAGCAACTTCACTGCCAATGTTGATTGTCTCGTCACACCGAAGGTGACTGGCACCATTCCGTCGGCAAATGTTAGAGTGGATTCCTGGCATATTCCATCCAGTGTACTGTTGGCCGATGCTTCATTCAACCGTCCACGAGAAGTGGAAATGCTGGTTGGTGCCGAACATTTCTTCAACATTCTGAAGCAAGGCCAAATCAAACTTGCCGATCACCTGCCTACCTTGTACGAAACGCAGTTCGAATGGGTCGTGGCTGACTCGTACGAGGAAATGCAAGAAGATTCTTCAGTATGTGTCAACCGTGCTGTGACCGATGGATTGGAAGCATGCTTGCAGCGGTTTTTCGACCAAGAGGAAATCGCTGAACCAGCAATGATGACGAGTGAAGAAGAACGTTTCGAAGAACACTTTCAACGGACTTATCGTCGTAATGAAGATGGACGATTTGTTGTCCAGCTGCCATTCCGTGAATCAGTGGACCAGTTGAAAAGTTCCAGATCCCTGACGTTGAAACGATTCCTGTTGTTGGAGAAAAGATTGGCGCGAGATCCTGACCTGAAGGCTCAGTATGCGGAGTTCATCGACGAATACCAATCGTTGGATCACTGCCGTGAAGTGAGGGAGGAAGAAGATCCTCCTGGTCTACAATCGTACTATCTGCCGCATCACTGTATCTTCAAGCCATCCAGTAGCAGCACAAAGTTTCGTGTTGTGTTTGACGCAACAGCCAAAGCGAGTGAACTGTCCCTGAATGACGTACTTATGACCGGAACCAGCAGCCAAAGTGACCTGTTCAGCATCGTACTACGTTTTCGAACCCATACCTACGTTTTCACCGTAGACGTATCCAAAATGTACCGACAAATTCTCGTTGATCCCTCCCAGACTCGGTACCAGAGAATCTTCTGGCGAGGACACCTGTCGGAAGCACTGAAGGTCTTGGAGTTATTGACCGTTACCTACGGTACATCAGCGGCGTCGTTTCTCGCTGTGAGATCACTTATCCAGCTAGCCCGTAACGAGAGTGAGGATTATCCAGAAGCGGCCGAAGTTATCCTGAATGATTCCTATATGGACGACATTCTGTCTGGTTCGGATTCAATTGAGTCAACCAAGAAGTTACGTCGTGATTTGGAGGAGTTGATGCTGAAAGGAGGATTTCCAATTCGAAAGTGGTGTTCCAACTCAGAAGATGTGCTTGAAGGAATTCCTGATGGAAATCGAGAGACCCTAGTGCCCATTCAGGACTCCAGCGGAAATGAAGTAATCAAGGCTTTGGGACTTCTGTGAGATCCAAAGAAAGACCTGTTCCTGTTCTTCAAGTCGTCTGAACCAACGGATAACGAAGACAAACCAACGAAGCGGCGTGTCCTATCCCAAATAGCGAAGTTATTTGACCCATTGGGATAAGTGTCACCAGTGATCGTCGAAGCAAAGATGATCATGCAGTGCCTGTGGGCTACCGACCTTGGATGGGATGAACCTATGGAAGGTGAATTACTCCAGCGATGGACAGAGTTCCAGACATCATTGAGCCACCTCAACAATGTCAAGATTCCAAGATGCGTTGTGGTTCCTGATACAGAAACAATGGAGATTCATGGTTTCGCTGATGCCTCCAAATATGCGTATGGCGCATGTGTTTACCTTCGCCGCATTCGTAAAGACGGATCAGCAGTGTCTAATCTTTTATGCAGCAAATCAAAGGTAGCTCCTCTTCGTGAGTTGACCATCCCTCGACTAGAGTTGTGCGCCGCTCAACTGTTAGCCAAGCTGGTGGATAAGGTGATCCCGACGTTAAAACTGGAGATCCGCGGAAATCAGATTGTGGTCCGATAGTCAAATAGCCTTGGCTTGGATAAAGAAACCTTTGGATCGGCTGCAAGTCTTCATTCGCAACCGAGTGGCTGAAATCAACAAACTGACCAAACACTGCCGTTGGAGCTACGTCAATACGGATGAAAACTCGGCGGACATCGTATCCCGAGGAATGAAACCAACCCTATTAAACAAATGTTAGCAGTGGTGGAACGGTCCAGTTTTTCTTCGTGAAGTCACCTATAGGATGGAGCCGATAGAAGAGATTCCCGCCGACCTGATTCCTGAACTAAAAACTGTGGTCATCGCAAACCCGATAGTGAAGAAACTCGATACTAGCTTTGAACGGTTCGATTCATTCTACAAGCTGCAGCGTGTTTACGCTCACATAGCACGCCTCGTTCGCCGTGTGCGAACTCCTAAGGATAAGCGAGATTCCTGTGGACGATTGACCGTGCAGGACATGCATAAGGCGACAAGTTACATCATCCGTGTTCTTCAACAAAACGAACTACATGAGGAGATCCAGTGTGTCCAACGTGGTGAAATTCTAAGGCGTCTGGCCGCATTGCAATCATTCATAGACATCAACTGATGCTTCCACCAAAACACCGAGTAACGGAGTTGCTTATCAAGAAAATTCACGAAGAACGACTCCACGAAGGCCAGTCCGGAGTATTGGCAGCAATTCGTCAGAGATTTTGGCTCATCAACCCCCGTTCAACCATCCGCAAGGTAATCCATAATTGCATGAGATGTTTCCGTATGAAGCCAAGGATGATCCGACCACTAATGGGAAATCTTCCTGAATCCCGAGTGAACATCGCCGCACCATTCGAACTGACTGGCGTCGACTACGCTGGGCCAGTTTTCGTGAAGGAAGGTAAACGTAAGACAAAGGTCGTGAAGGCATACATCGCTTTATTTGTGTGCTTAGTATTGAAGGCGGTTCACCTTGAACTTGTGTCAGACCTAACATCGGAGGCATTCCTGGCCGCACTAGACCGGTTTGTGAATCGACGGGGCATGGTGCGGAAAATATTCTCGGACAACGGAACAAATTTCGTTGGTGCATTCAAGGAGTTACGCCAGCTACGTGCCTTGTTCAATGATGAGCTCGAAAAGGACAAAATCAACAATTGCCTGCTACGTCGAGAAGTTATTATTATTATTATTATTTATTAACGACACTTTACCATCATCGTGGCATTCGTGTCGGGTAAAAAGATATTACATAACAAATTCCTCATGGCAATTAATAAGATTAGATTTCATTATATAGGTTGCTATCTTTGAAAAATTGTAGAACTGCTGCCTCTTTCCGTGAGTTGTACGCCAATATTTCAGCTAATGATCCATTGATCCCGCAAGCGATTCGTGTTTGAGCATATTCCCTGCAGTCGACTAATATATGCTGTATTGATAGTTGCACTCCGCAACATCTGCATATTGGTGGAGGGTTCTTGTTCAGCAAATGCGAGTGGGTGAGTCGAGTGTGTCCTATTCGAGTCCGTGTTAAGATGCGTTGTTCGGAAGCACATTTGCGATCCGGATACTTCCCTGGTGTGTGTTTGATTTGCCTCAGTTGAGCTTGGCTGTGGTACCATTCGGATTCCCAGGCAGCCCAAATGTTCCTTTTGATAGCATGTATGACGTCTTGAGATGGTATTGGGATGTCGAGTTCAGCTTCATTTCGTCCTTGTTTAGCAAGGTTGTCTGCTTCTTCGTTTCCGGTAATGTCGGAGTGCCCTGGAATCCAACTGAATGTGACGTTTCGGCCTTCTACGGATTTTTCGACAGATTGGATCCATGGATGTTTAGATCGACCACTCCGTAGGGCATCGAGACAACTAGCAGAATCCGTCAGTACGATTGTGTTTTGCTGATTATGCAACTTTGATACAGCAGCGTTAAGGGCAAAGGCTTCTGCAGAGAAGACGCTGCAAATACCTGGTAAACAGTAACTGAATTGATCGCTACTTATAACCACTCCAGCACCAGTGGAGTTTCCATCTTTAGAGCCATCAGTGAAAACTTGTGTGTGTGAGTGGTAGCGATCAGCGATGAACTCTAAGAACTTTGGTATTACGATTTCCTTGTTTGTTCCCGCTCTGATAGTGCTTCTCAGATGATTGTCGATTTGTGGAGTTGGTGTGTGCCAATGTCTATCAGTGACTCTTAGAATGCTGCTTACCTTCGGAAGGGAGAATCCTGCAGATTCTTGCAGAAGTTCTTTAGCTCGTTTTACAACTGGATAGTCGATTGTACTTGGGTTTTTTTCAACGAGTCGTACTGCTAATTGCGAAAGACGTTGTATGAGTGCTAGTCGGAAGGGAAGACATCCGGCCTCAGCCATGATAGAGATGATTGGGCTGGTTGTAAACGCACCAGATGCTTGGCGCACTACATCATTATATGTGGGTCCAAGGATTCGTACCGTATCTTCAATGTTAATGCTAGTGAGCCCTAAGCCAAAGAACAGTTTGGACACAACCAACGCGAGTTCAGGTGTTGTATGAAGTTGAACTTTGCGTCCACCAGGACTCCAAGAATTTTCATTTTTCTCACCCGTGGAATTGGGGTGCTATTTATATTGATGGCCCGACCTCGTTTTCGATGCTGTAGGTGACAGGCGTGTAACAGCTTGGATTTGGTTGGGGAGATAGAGAAACCAACGCTGAAAGCCCAATCCGTAGCGGCGTTGACACCTTTCCTCAGGGATTGACGAATTGTTCCGTGATTTTTTCCCTTCACTATAAGAATGACATCGTCGGCATACAGCAGAATATCGACGTCAGGTGGCATTTTATTGAAAATTGGTTGCATGGCGACCAGAAACAAGGTCACGGACAGTATGGATCCTTGCGGAACCCCATTTTCCGCTTTTCTGAGGCTTGAAGTGGTTCCGTTAGCAGCCACTTGGAAGTACCTATCAGAAAGGAAGCTAGAAATAATGTTTATCATTCGTCCAGATATTTTCCAATCTGCTAGGGTGCGAAGAATACCGGATCTCCATGTCGTGTCGTAGGCTTTCGATATGTCTAGGGAAACTATTTCCACGTGTTCATCGTTACCGAGACTGATGAGAGTTTCTAGCTTGGCTAGATGAGTGTCGACACCTTTTCCAGCACGGAATGCGTGTTGGCGTGGATCCAGTTTTTTCGTAGCTTCCAGTTCAGTGATCAGGCGGCGGTTCACCATTCTTTCAAACAGTTTACCGAAACAGCTTAGAAGAGTTATCGGTCTGTAGCCCTCTGTTTTGCTACGGTCCGCATCAGGCTTTGGTATGGGTATTACTGTACCTAGCTTCCACTGCTTCGGGAACGTGCCATTGTCCCAAACCTTATTTAGGAGCTCTAACAGGGCAGTTTTGGCAGAGAATGGTATCCGTTGCAGCAGAAGGTAGCTTATGTTGTCAGCACCAGTTGAGGAGCCTGCTTTACGATCAAGAGCCCACATCAGTTCTTCCATCGAAAAATCTACGTTGTAGGGTTTGTGTAGGTTTGAACGCTGGGTTTTGACGAAAGTACGAGCGTCTGCTTTATGCTTCTTCTGGAATTTTTCAGGGTAGTTGGCATCAGATGATTTCCTTTGGTATTCATCGGCCAGTGCGTCCGCTACTTTTTGGCCGTCGTTGGTCGTGCCCGTTGGAAGATTAAGTGTGATTGTGTTGTTTTTTCTTTTACCATTAAGTCTATTAATGTTGCTCCAAACTTGGCTAGCTGAGCTGTTTGGATTTATGCTTTCAACAAAGTTCTCCCAACTTTTTTGTTTCGCGTCGCTGATGATTTTACGGCATGTTGATCGAGCTTCCTGAAATTGCTTCAATGCAGTAATTTTTCGTGGATCATCAGGGCTCAGCCGACGAAGAGCACGAAGTCGTTTACGCCTTTCCTTTATTGCTGTTTTGACCTCTGTATTCCACCATACTACAGCCTTCGGTCCGTTCTTCCCAGTAGTTTGTGGGATGCTAGCTTCTGCCGCCGAAATGATCCTGGTTGAGAATTCCTCCACTGTCATAGGTTGTCCCGGACGCAGAGTTCTGCTAGTGAGATTTTCATACAGGTCCCAGTCAGCTTTATCGTAGATCCACCTTGCTCGATGCTTCGGTTCATCTGAGACACCGTAGATGTCAATTAAAATTGGGAGATGGTCACTATCGGAGCAGTCCGGTAGGATCCTCCAGTTGAATTTGGCAGCTATCGATGTGGAACAAACGGAGACGTCGAGAGCTTGAGAGGTCCCGGTGGTGGGATGTATCCGAGTATGAGAACCATCGTTGAGCACGAGCATGTCGTGTTGTACCACTAGATCTAAAATTTGTTCACCTCTTCTTCTCGCCTCTGAAGCTGATGGGCATAACCTACTACCCCAAGCTGTGTGGTGTGCGTTTAGATCACCCAATAGCAGTACAGGTTTCGGGAGTTCGACCAGCAATTCACGAAATAATCTTGCAGAGTTTTTGTCTTTAGGTGGCAGATAGACCGATACGACTGTTATCTTAGTCGGAGCGTATAGTTGAACGGCAATTGCCTGGATGTTGGTTTGTATTGGAAGCTGATGAAAAGGAGTTCCGCTCTTGATAGCCAAACCAGCGCCTTGTCTGCCATGGACTGAGCATTGACAGAAGCTGGTACCTATTTCCCAAGAATCCAGTGGATAGTCTGTGATGATCAGCGTTCGTTTCTTGCAGGCAGATAACGATAGGTTCATGTTTCGTGGTCAGGATCTGCAGCTCACTTTGGTGTGAACGAAGGCCACATATGTTCCACTGCATTGCAAAGGAGGGTGGAATATTGTGTCCTTTGTTGTTGGAAGCCACAGTGTCGTCAGAAGACTGGGAAGACGACCGTGCGTTCTCTTTTTTGAGGTAAAGATTGCGGTGATAGAAGTGTTGCAGCCGGTGACTTTGGTCGAACTGGACTGCTTGATGGCTTGCGTTGTTTTTCTTTCCGGGCGTTGCTGCTGTTGTAGTTCAATTCGACTGGTTTCCGGGCGGATTGAAGAGATGCAAGGCACTCGTGGCTTACTCCATTCCTGTCTCCCCGAACATCCACTCCCAGTGTTGGGAGGGGGGACGTTACTACACGATCATCCTCCTCTCGTCGAGGGTGTCCGTAGGACGGACTGAAAGAGCTTGAACAGGCTTCGTCGTTTTTGATAAAGATGTCTCCGTTTTGCTTAGGTGGCACGGCATTTTCACTGGGACCTGGATTGGTGGAGAAGAAATTGGGATTTGACTGCTTTTTAGGTGAGCCATATGTAATGGTACTTGCCCGGAGATGCGAGCAGTCCACGTCAACTGCCGCCAGAGGCTCATCGGAAGAATCCGGAACATCCCTGGTCGGGGTCGACATGGAAGGCCTCGCGCTTGGCGAATCGAGAGTTCTAGTTGATGTCCTGCTGGATGACGATGTACTATTGTATTTGCGGAAAAGCTTAGGTGGCTTGGAATTTCCGTTGTGACCTGAGTTGTTGGAGAAGGGTTTGGGATTTGACTGCTTTTTGGATGAATCATACGTAGGGATACTTGCCCGGAGATGGGAGCAATCCACATCGACTGCCGCCAGAGGCTCATCGGAGAAATCCGGAACATCCCTGGTCAGGGTCGACATGGAAGGCCTCGCGCTTGGCGAATCGAGAGTTCTAGTTGCTGTTGTCCTGTTGGATGATGGTTCACTGTTGATTTTGCGGAAATTATCGTAGGCGACGGAGTTGGAGACTGTTGAGGATGGCAGAGGCTGCAGCTTCAAAACGACGGCGGCCGAGCTGGAAGTTTGGGTATCAACGGGTTGGAGGAAGTCGTCCCAGACCCCCTCTCTTGCCAGCTTCGCTTCCTTTTTTGGAAGTGAAGGGGGTACTACACTTTCCCCGCCTTCGAACCGGATTTCTCGTTGAATGTTGGAATCGAGCGTTGTATTCAAACGTTGTCCTGAGTTATATTCCATGTCGATATTGCCGGGGTCTATGCGTGTGCTGATTGATGGGTGTTGTTCGTCCGTTCTCATGTCCATTTTTGTCACGGGGTCAATTATAAGGAGGGTCAATGTTGATTTTTTGGTAGGTACTTGGTCCATCATTCGTCCATACTAATCGTACTGCTCAGTGTGTCAGGCTGGGTTGATGGACGCTTACCCCGATTGTTGCTTGTGTCGGTTGGAGATATCTCAATAGGGCGTTTTCCGCTTCTGCTCCGAGTTCGTATTCCTTGGTCACGATCATAACTCCGGTTATCTTTCCAGTTAGCTGGTGGCGGGATGTAGGCTTTCTCTTTCCTAGACAGACGTGAATCGGTTTTTTGTGATGACGCAGCTAACTGAATTGGTGTGGAAGATGGGTTCTGTGTTGATGATTTGGGTTGGATGGTTGTGCGTGGTGGTTGTGGGGCTGGGGAATGACTATGGGTGCGAGATCTTAACACAGAAGTTAATGAAGCAACCTGCTTCGCTAAATCGTTCACTTGCTTCTGTAGGTTGGCTATCAGTTGGTCCTTGGCAGCTAGTTCTTGCTTCAGTTGGTCTTGGACAATACGAGAAAATGATTCCTTTTTATTTTCTTCAGCGTATATGCCTTTAGCAAACGAAATACACTGATTGACTTTTATGTGGACAATTTTGTCCTCCTCCTTGTATTTTGGGCAGTCACGTGACGTGACTGAATGCCCGTTTCTGCAATGGAAACAGTGAGGTGGATTATCACACTGCTCACCGTCGGCCAAGTGAAGAGGTTGAGAGCATTGCATGCAGACGCTGGTTTGTTTGCAAAATTTGCGAGGATGGCCGTAAGCGCCGCAGTTAAAGCAGATCATAGGTGATGGATAATATGGGCGTACTGCGATTCGCACCATACTGAAGTACACATATTTTGGTAAGACCGACCCATGGAATGAAATAACCAGTAGAGGAGTATTCTGTAGTTTGCCGTTAACTCGCTTCTTAATACGTCGAACTGCGTGTACACCTTGCGACCTCAAATTTTCCTCAATTTTTTTCTCATCGGTATTGGTGCAGTCCGGATCATAGACGGTTCCCTGTATTGTGTTGAGCGTAGGATGAGAGATAATTTCAATTTTTGACCCATCGGTGAGTTCCGTCATTTTGGTCAGCTTTTCGACGATCGTTCTCGAATTAGTGCGGAGAAGATATCGTGATCCACGTCCTTCACGGGTAGCTTTCACGGTTTTGGCTTCCTTTACACCGATTGCCACTTCAACTGATGCTCCTACGATGAAGGGATCAGGGAGACGAGATTCCTGATTCTGCTCAGGATCGTTAATTTTCCGCTGCAACCAGGGGGAACGACACTCATTTGGATGTATTTTTTCAGTCTAGTAATTACTTGGGATTTTCGGGGAAAAACATAATTGATGGGATTTTTTTGAGTGTGTCGTGATGACGAAAATAGAGCAGGGATAGAAAAAATAGATGGGCATAGATCAAGCAATTGATGTGATGTGAAGGGTGTTAAAAAATTTCAGAGGGATGCGAGTCTGAACCAAGGGGGGGAGGTGGCTGTCAAATACGAACAATCGTCGCCTACCTCGCATAACTGGTTCCAAACGTAAACAAGCCATAAGAAACCTACAGCGTTTGTTTACGTTTGGAACCAGTTTCATACAAGATGATCAGTAGGCTGATTTGACAGCACGTCCCCCCCAGGTCTGAACGCGAAGAGGATAGGTGTAAAAAGAAGAAAAATTTGCTGCAATGAAGCGTCCATGAATTACGTAACGCTTATAGGGGGAGAGGGGTCACCTATATCGTTACGAATTATGCATAGGGGAGGAGTAGTAAAGCTTTGCGTTACGTAACAAAAAGAACATTTTGTTTTTTTTTTCGTTTCTTGATGTACAGTTTGAAAATACAGGTCTTTTTGACGTTTTTGGTACAACAACGAAGGCTGTCATCACTAAATCTTGCTTTGCAAAATGGATCTGTTTTAATTTTATAAATTGTGATTTTTGCTACAAAACGAAATCAAAAATTAATTAAATGAAAAGGCGGGGGTGGAGGTTTATAGAGCGTTACGTAATAAATAGAGAGGGGTCATTTTCAGTGTAAAGTTTTGTTCCAAACGGGGGGGGGGGTAAAAATATTCATTTTTAGCAAAACGGAATTAATGGACACCGCTCGGGACACCGCCCAACTATAATAACCAAAGCTCACAGAAAATGGTTCCGCACCGAATAGGTCGAAACTGCAAACTAGGAGGAACGGGTGATGGCGATGGATTACAAGGTTCCGGTTAATATTCCCAGCTGCATTTGGACGGGAATTTGATTCGCAATATTCTCGCACAGAAATACATCAGCCGGTGGGTGTCTTACTTCACCATTAACCCTTGACCAGCAGCAGAGACGAGTAAAACTTGGGCCGAGTGGAAAAAATGACCTGAATTTCTTTTCCACCTGCTTGTCGTAGGGGGTTTCATTGGTAAGGCTTTTCCGGGGCTAGAATCAGCTGAACGAAATCAACAGTTGCTTCGCGCCTGTTCGGCAACTTCCATGCTACAACACACAAAGACCCGGGCTCTTATCCGTCGAATTCGATCGGTTTGAGTCCGGGATGTGCGTTGCCGTCTCCTCCGTGATGCACTTGATGTTTTTTGCCCCGAGACCGATTATAGACGAGTGGTCCGTCATCTTTTTTTAGTTTTCGCACCGATTTTTTACCAGCATGGCCAGCTGACATACGTGGTGTTTGTTGTGGAGAGTGTTGTAAACTGACAGTGAGTCTGGCAGAGTGCTTCGCGGTCGACCTGAAAACTTCGAAAAACTGCACGGCTTGCTTGACAATTTGTGTGCATGCAGAAGGGATAAGTTGGGAATAGAAAGAATAGATAGGATGGATTGAAATTTTGTGCACGTTGAAAATTATATGAGAGGTTTGGGTAAAAATGGGATAATCCTGAAGTGTCGTTCCCCCTGGCTGCAACACTAGAACCATAGTTTGGCCCATCTCATCTTCACCCCGCATCCATTCAGGAATTCTTCCATCGCCTGGGTCTGGGGGGACCCCGGGTGGGGTGGAGGAGCTGCCGGTCATTTGACCGGAGCTCAGTGACACTTTTCCAAGTTCACTTCACTTTGACGATTTTTCGCGACCAACAAACGGGAACCGATTTTCGACACTTTTCAGTTCACACTGCCGCTCGGGACACACTGTTCAGTTCGTTCCTCAATGGGCACTATCACAACGATGTGTGTATTGGTGTCGTTATCAGCTGCAGCCACCGCGTGATATTCGCACTAAATGTTTATCACTTTGCAACACTTTCGTTTGGAATCTCACGAAAAATTCACTTTAGCTGAGAAAGCACCACCGAATACAGTCATATGACCACTGACCGTCGTATTATTAGTCAGTGCTACTAAGCAAAAAGATCAATTCCAATTAGAGCAACTCGCGCGTGTTGATATACAACCGTAACCCGATCACTCGAATGACGTCGAGAAGTGGAATGGGAATTTATCTCACCGAGATCACCGAATTTCGGAGGATTGTGGGAGGCTGAAATAAAAGTGGTAAAATTGCATTTGGCAAAAACTCTGGGAAACGCCACATTGACCTTCGAAGAATTGTATACAGTGCTGACTAGCATTGAATCGATTGTAAACTCCCGGCCATTGTATGCTTCGTCAGATGACCCGAACGATCCACAACCGATATCTCCGGCTCATCTCATGCTTGGAAGACCACTGGAACTGATACTCAAACCATCATACGAGGACGTTTCTATCAATCGTCTGACAAGATGGCAGTATCTGAATCAGCTGCGGGACCATTTTTGGAAAAGGTGGTCACGAGAGTACCTGTCAACACTCCAATCAAGAGCGAAGTGGACCAAGAAACAACCCAATATCGAAGTCGACACAGTTGTTCTATTGGCAGAGGACAACCAACCAGTACAAACATGGAAACTAGGAAAAATCATCGCAGTTCACCCAGGGAAGGACGGTATCGTGCGAGTTGCTGATATACAGACAACAACTGGAGTGTATCGTAGAGCAGTAAGCAAGTAAGCCCCGTTGCCGCTACAGGATAACCACCAGAATCTTCAGTTAGAATTGGAATTGCATTCCAACGGGGGCAGAATGTACGAGACGAACACTTCCTAAAACGATCCAAGTCAGCAACGTCTTTAGGAACAACAACTAGCAAACAACGTTGTTAGGTTAGCAACAGTAGCAACGTCGTTAGTAACAGGCTTGTTTCAAATGTTCTCGAAGTAAGCCAAACTTGGTATAAATATGGGACCCCTAAACCGAGGATGATCAGAATAAAATTGGAAGTGAACCAGTGAAAAACAAAGAATTAAAGAATAGAATAAATAATAACTAGTCAATAGCAGCAGTACGTGAATTGTTTGGATTATCCCTGCCTACCCTGCCCTGGAGTTGGTACCCGGTGGTGAACCTTGTGCTGTCCGTAACTCTCAGTCCACCGTTCCGCCTATATCGTCGTTGTGTTCACGGCCGAATACAAAACAGAAGCCTTAGCGTGAAACTTTAAAGGCACAAATGTCAGCTTCTACAAAACATACAAATTTGAAATTGCTACTCCTTGTTTGCTGTGCTACTACAAACAGAGAGTAGCAATTTCAAATTTGTATGTTTTGTGGAAGCTGACATTTGTGCATTTGAAGCTTCACGCTAAGGCTTCCTTAGAGTATCACCTTAAGATTAGAATGTGATAGATCTATTGCAGATCCAGCGACCCATTTGTCTGTAGAGTCACACCCATCCTGAGATCACTTTCACTCACAGTAAGCCCCGCATATATGCATTTCAAATGAATATTGGTATTACGTTTACACTTCCAGGTTCGAAAATATCCTGTTCAAACCTGGTACGTAATTAGTTAAATTTAGATATTAAATTAGTTGCGTCTTATAAACTGTAACACCAGCGCGGAAACTAGACAGTCCCAATCGCCGGATATTTTCTTAACGAGCATCGCTCCATTCTCATACCGCATGTGCTCAATTAGTACAGGTTTGAGAGCTATAAGTTTGTGTGACATACACGCAGTTGCATTTCCTATCATTCGCTGTGGAATGCTATATCAGTTGACCTTGCAGACGAATCAATGTTCTGTCTACGTTTTCGACTATACAAGCTAGCATTTTATTTATAACAATGTAGAATTACACACACTTGCCACGATTCTCTTCAATTCCCGTTCAGCAGAAAAAAGCATACGAAATCGTGTACGAGAGAAAATGAGCACGTCTTATTCATTTCTAGCCTAGCCATATTCCGAAGCAGTGGATAATGCAAAGGACTGATAATCGTAACGTTCGTGGTTCGAGTTCAGTCGGCAACCATTTTAATATTTTTTTCGACATGATTCATTTTACTCACTCCACATATTTCCTTGCTCCAGTTTCTTGCATTGGACCGCAGCTCGGTGTACCTCATCCTCCGTTCATGCGGTCTCCACTAAAATCCTATCTATCTAAAATGCTATCAACTTCGCCTCGTTTTACGGTACTTCGCAGGATCCGTTAGGGATTAGGTTTTTATTAGACCCCTCTAATGCTCTTATTGCCCATGTATTGGTACGGTAAGCCAAAGGTCACATAACTCACATGTGCGAGAAACTTTTACCACCAAAACAGGCGGTACGACGACCACCAAGGCTTGTCCGTTATAGAAGATAATAACACTTAAATTAACTTCCGACATGTATTGTTTTGATTTATTGAACACCCAGTCAGGAGTCCTCTTCCAACTTCCAATTACCAAACTTCGAGCATAAATTCCAAAAGTCGTTTAAACGAAACGATAATAAACCAACCAATTAGCCATATTAATTTCCCCAAATGTGTTTGCATCATTCTGTCAACCACACAATTCAGTGTAAACTCTGAGTAGCTTCGCATTCCGCAAACCAAACAAACGTTAATTCTATTGCTAAACAAATCCGGCACATTCTTAGCCCAAACAATCCGACAATCAACGGCAAAAGGATGTACAGGCAAGGATTGCGTAATAAATTTAGTAACACAACCAGTAGGAATGTATATCAGATCAGCACAGATCTGACAGGCAACCATCTGCAAGCAAACACACACACCCAAAAAAAAAAGCGAAAGCTAAAAGGCACTCGCACGAAAATACACTCCCCGTTCAGATAGTGCCGAGGGGGGAAAATTGCCGATCTAAGCTTTTCCCTCCAACTCAGCCAAGCCAGGAAATACACAAATTGTACACATCAAGCACGCATTTATTTAGCAGCAAACGCGATGAACAAGTGCCATGCAGCCTTCCCTGCTACGAATTGGTAAATATGGCGGCATGGCATCCTAGAGCGCTGCTACTGCAAACAGCGCGCAGTGCAAACACAAAAACTGTTACAAACACTGGGAAAACACTGGAACGCGACGCCACCGCCGTCGTTTAGAAGAGCGGAAAATCAGATTTTCACCGGGACGACGACGTTGGACGACAAACGAAACCGGTGCGCGGCTGCGTTGAAAGCAAACATCCAGTTACCATGTCAAACAAAACGCAACTCGCAGCAAGCGCCGGCCGCCGCCTGCTTGGTTTCGCTTCACTAGTCGACAGGAACGGAAAATCTATCAGAGACACCCGCGAAACTTGATAGCCAACTTTGGAGCGCCAAATTCCGCAACTTCGAGAACATTACATCGACCGTCCGTCGGTGGTGGTACCGTGGTTTATCTTCGCTTACCGGCGTGGGTGGTGTGGATGTTGTTATTGTATTGCTTTTTTTTCCCCCTTCTACTCACGACTCTTATTTCGAGATCAGCACAAGTGGTTCTGCGGAACCACACTCGTTGGTACTCTGAAGCTTACGCACGCACGCCCGCAAGAGTTCGAGGAAAAATTTACGATCCCAGTTCGACGCTGCGTGCTACATCGTGATGGTGGGTGCGTGCGTGCGTGCGTGCACACATTCATTGTGTGCTGATAGCAATCAGCCATTTGTGGGTAGCTTTTGAAACAGAAAAAAACGACAGCGAAATGGTTTGTTGGCATACTTTATGATCGAGCGCAGAGCAGATGGAAGCTGGCCCCGAGAAGGGTGGGAGAACCAAGCAAAACCGAGGGCTTTTTGCGGAGCCGGAAGCTTCTTTACGACGATGAAAGGAAGAAATGTGTGCGCTTTTGGCGAATGGGTCCCAGGATGAGGATACACAATAAGTACATCTCACCAGTTATCGCTTCGTTTGGCAGCGGCTAGCGGCGGGCTATATGGACGATTCTGTGGAGTGAGTTGTGCGAAATGGTAGAACAACATTAGTTGGGTAATAATTTCTAGACGAATGAGATGAATGGGATGGATATGGTCTGTTTGCACAATCACTTGAAGCTCATTGGCATATAGACTGCGGTCTGTCTTGATCTATGGCACATGAAAAAAAAGGTCATAAATACTATATACAGTAGACTGATGCAAAATTTGAAATTTTCGCTCCACTGGGTTCAAATGGTTTCAAATCCAAATTTATATGGAAATTACCATGGGAAAACAAAACTTTTTGTTCATTGTATTTTAGCCTTTGTACATATTGTACTGTTAACAAATTATATTGCTTTTCTTATGGGAATTTTTATCAGCTACAACTTTGCAGAAAATTGTTTTCCAGCCAAACGTCTTATGGCAGGATTAAGCAACTGTATTGTGGGCAACACTGTATTCTACAGTGTGACATAGTAGCCATGATTTTTGTCCTCTATTCTACTCGCCATAAACACCAATGTTGCCTGCTGAACAGTTGATTGAGCATATTCATAAGACATCAGTGACTTGAATCATTAATAACTTTTGTTCCTTACATTACATTTGAAAAGTGGTCTTGAACAAAGTTGTAGCTGAGAAAATTTTCAATAAACTCAGCTATCATTCTTTAAAGTAGAATGAACTGGTGAATTTTGAGATAGATATGAACCGAAATTATGGTTTCTTCATAGTAATTCCCATACAAACTTCAAATGGCTTGTGCCAAGTCAGTTTCTCACAAAATGAGTTCAAATTTTGGATGCTAATCAGGGCCCAATTTGGAACCGTTTGAGCACTGTGGAGCGAAAATTTCACATTTTGCATCAGTCTAATATACACTCAGTGTGTGTCCTCAAAAATTGTCAGAAATTTGCATTACTGACAATTCCGGTTGACGTTTCCGAGCTTGACGTTGGCAGTCAACCGTTAGGTCGACTGGGTATCGGCAGCGTTTGCCAATGAGGGGGGGGGGTCTTGGATCGTCGCGCACATACCCCACCCCGTCTTGCATGAAGTTCCTTCAGCCATACCATCCTGTTCCAGTACGTCCAAGACAGCCAACTTAGTTAACGGACGCTAACGTATGCCCGTAGCAGACCTCACATCAGCGCTGCGTATTCTTCCGTCTTTTCCTGTATACACCTTTACGACAATTCATCTTTCCCAGCTATTCCTCCTTGTTTCATTCACGATTATGACCAAGTCTCCAATCTGTATCGGTTTCACTTCCCCAAACCACTTCGACTGTCGCGATATGACTGGTAAGTATTCCCTGATCCATCGATTCCAGAAACGGTCCAACATGACCTGCACGTGCTTTCAATTCGAACGCATAACCGATGTATCATGCAGCGAAGCAGTGCCTGGCTGGCATACTCCGTTAGAACTTAGAAGCAGAAAGTGGTTCGGAGTGAGCGCTTCACTCTCTGCTGAATCCAAAGGAATATACGTAAGCGGGCGAGTGTTCACCATTGACTCCACTTCTGCTAAGGCAGTTAAGAGGGTTTCTTCATCAGGATTACTCGAAATTTCCATGGCGGCCAAAGCTGTCTTCACCGACCGCACTAATCGTTCCCAGATTCCCCCATGTGCGGAGCATAGGGAGGATTCAGCTTCCACTGCGTTGCTGCATTTGTGAACGTGGCGGCCAAGTTATGGTTGATCTGATTCACTTCTTGCTGCAGTTCTTTCCGGGCTCCCTAGAAATTCGTCCCCTGATCTGAGTATATCTCCAGAGGCGCTCCACGGGGGGCAATGACTCTGCGCACAGCTAACTTGCAGGATTCCGTAGTCAACGTGAATGCAACCTCCAAATGAACTGCCCTCGTCGTGAGACAGGTAAATAATGCCACCCAACGTTTCACACAACCCCGTCCGAATCTGATAGATATTGGTCCAAAATAATCTAGACCAGTAAAGGTGAAAGGCCTGACGTATGGAGTTAGACGTGCCTCCGAAAGTGGACTCATTCGAGGAGGCTGCGGAATCGACTTACGAACCTTGCATCCCCAACACTTCTTGGCTACCTTTCCCACAGCAGCTCTCAATTCGGACACATGGAACCGTTGCCTGAACTCGTTCACGATCGTCTCGTTGTTCGCATGACCAAACTTACGATGATAGCTGTCTATGATAAGTGTAGTCACGTAGTGGTTTTTGGGCAGAATCGCAGGAAACTTTGCTTCATCTGACATCCAGGGAGCGGCACCGATCCTTCCGGATTACGCCATCGACACCGAAGAAAGGACACAGCTTATAAATTCTGCTGCTCTTCTCAATTACCTTCCGCTGGTTGATGGGTAATTGTTGGTTAGACTCCAGTGTAGCGTATTCACCTGCAAATCCTTCACGTTGTATCAGCCGCAGCATCGTCAGTTCTGCTTCCTGGAGTTCTTCTCTACTTATAATTTCAGGATCTGGAAGCGGCAGTTTATTCTTTTTCTTCAGGCAGTTATCTCGAAATCGTCGCACATACGCTACAGTCCTCAACATTCGTTCCCATTTCGAGAATCGCTCAAACTGAACCGTTTCACCTGCTACTGCAATGCGAAGGATGTTGACCGTCCGTATTTCCACAGAGGTGGTCCATTCCGCCTCCTGTTCCGGCCAATCTTCCTCATCCTTGTAAAGGAATTCTGGCCCTCGCAACCACCTACTTTTTTCTGAAGCAATCGGGCCGTTTCCCCATTTTTTAGCTTCATCTGATACATTTCACCTCGTTGACTCCATTTGGATACATCGGAATCTTCCAGAATCTCACCGATTCTGAAGGCCACAAATTGATGAAATCTCCGTTGATCTGATCGAAGCCACGCTAGGACGGTGTTCGAATCGCTCCAGAATACTTTCCTTCTAATCGTAAGAGTGTGGCTGGCAATGATGGTCTTCATCAACCTTGTACCGATTACAGCAGCTTGCAATTCTAGTCTTGGTACAGATAGTTGCTTGAGTGGTGCCACCTTGGTTTTGGATGCTACTAGAGTGCAGCGGACAGTTCCACGATCGACAA
This sequence comes from Ochlerotatus camptorhynchus, assembly GCF_037179485.1. NCBI lineage: Eukaryota > Metazoa > Arthropoda > Insecta > Diptera > Culicidae > Ochlerotatus > Ochlerotatus camptorhynchus. Next base: position 2,425,887 of record NW_027041033.1, on the reverse strand, counting down.
TCCGAAAATAAGCAGCTGCGGCAAAGGCAGCCATACTCGCGTCTACAAAAATATGCAATTCCAGAGTTTCGAGTGCTTGTAGATCATACCCGGAAAATAGCAGCGTTCAATTCGTACTTGCCCCAGGTCTTGGAGGGCTAGAACCCAACGGTGCCACAGTGGAAATATTATCTCTGGTATTTTTGCATCCCATCCTATGCCCGATCTCCAAACATCTTGCACCAAGACGTTGCCATGGATTACAAAATTCGCCACCAACCCCAAAGGATCGAATATGCTCATCACAAGACTTAGAAGTTCCCTTTTGGTGGGATAGACACATCCATGTAGCAATCTCTCGAGTTCACTGCGAAAGCGTATCGCAAAGGAAAATACGTCCTCTTTGGGTAGCCAAATCATACCCAAAACTCGTTCTGAGCCGCTACCTTTTCCCATCACGAAGTTCTTCGTCGAATATGATGATTCTTCACCGATCCGCTTCAACACTTCTGAAGAGTTGGATAGCCAATGTCGAAGTTCAAATCCCCCACGTTCATGAACTGTTTTCAACTGCTCTGCCAACTGTACTGCTTCTTTGACTATGTCGACGCTGTTCAAATAGTCGTCCACATAATGGTTCTCCACCACCGCAGTTGCGGCTCTTGGAAACTCGGCAGAGTGCTCACTAGCGGTTAGATTCTTCACGAACTGTGCAGAGCTTGGCGAGCAGGTTGACCCAAATATAGTGAAATCCATTACGAACACTTGCACCGGTTCCGCCATATGGTTTCGCCAGAGAAACCGTAGTGCTTGTCGATCTCCTGGCCTGATGAACACTTGGTGGAGCATCTCCTTTATGCCGGCGTTGATTACCACCTCCTTCTGCCGAAATCGACACAATACGGTTGGGAGCGACTGTAGCAGATCTGGACCCTTGAGGAGAACCGAATTCAGGGAAACAGCTTTCACCGATGCTGCGGCGTCCCACACGATGCGAACCTTCTCCGGCTTTTTAGGGTTCGTCACTACTCCCAGCGGCAGATACCAAACTTGACTTGACTCCCGCACTTTCTCGTACAACATTGGATCTTTTGATAACCGCTTTTCAAGACACTGCAACCTTCTTTCCGCCATAGACCTGCTGTCAGGAAATTACACCTTTTCCTGTTTCCATAAAATACCTGTTTGGAACTTCCCTGAATTTGTACGCACAGTAAAGGGTGATACGGTCAAAATTTGGTCAATATCAACTTGACGTATTTCTTTCAATTTTGCATTTAAAAAACCTGAACACCCCTCATTTTGAAGGTGTGTGTGTGTAGAATGTTGCTCTTATTTTGATTTTGGAATTCACTGTCAAAATGCCGTCCAAGCAAGAAGAGCAGTGTATCAAAATTTTGCTCGCGCATCGCGAAAATCCGAGCTACTCGCACGCAAAGTTGGCAAAATCGCTAAAAATTGCCAAATCAACCGTTACAAATGTAATTAAAGTGTTTGGGGAACGTTTGTCGACAGCCAGGAAGTCTGGATCGGGGGGAAATCGAAAACCGGAAGCCGCTGAGACGACAAAGAGAGTTGCCGGTAGTTTCAAGCGAAACCCTAACCTCTCTCTCCGAGATGCCGCAAATAAGCTGGGTGTATCGTCTATAACCGTGCATCGAGCCAAAAAACGAGCCGGACTATCGACTTACAAGAAGGTAGTGACTCCAAATCGCGATGATAAACAAAATACGACGGCCAAAGCGCGATCCCGGAGGCTGTACACGACGATGCTGACGAAGTTTGACTGCGTGGTAATGGACGACGAAACCTACGTCAAAGCCGACTACAAGCAGCTTCCGGGACAGGAGTTTTATACGGCAAAAGGAAGGGGAAAGGTAGCAGATGTTTTCAAGCACATGAAACTGTCAAAGTTCGCAAAGAAATATCTGGTTTGGCAAGCCATCTGTACCTGTGGCTTGAAAAGCAGCATTTTCATAGCTTCCGGGACTGTCAACCAAGAAATTTACGTGAAAGAGTGTTTGAATAAACGTCTGCTGCCTTTCCTGAAGAAACACGGTTGTTCCGTACTGTTTTGGCCGGATTTGGCATCTTGCCATTACGGTAAAAAGGCCATGGAGTGGTACGCCGCCAACAACGTGCAGGTGGTTCCCAAGGACAAGAACCCTCCCAACACGCCAGAGCTCCGCCCAATTGAGAAATACTGGGCTATTGTCAAGCGGAACCTAAAGAAGACCAAAAAAACTGCTAAGGGCGAGCAGCAGTTCAAGGCAAACTGGCTTTCTGCGGCGAAGAAGGTGGACAAGGTGGCTGTACAAAATCTGATGGCAGGGGTCAAGCGTAAGGCCCGGCAATTCGGATTTGGAAAAGCGGAAGCCTAACTGAATATTTTTCCAAAATTTTATACTAATTGAACTTGAAAAAGAAATTTAATTTGATTTTTTAAATAAACGATTTCACCGATTTACACGCGTTTTCCCTTGACCAAATTTTGACCGTATCACCCTTTAGTGGCTTTCATCAATTCACGAGCTCGTTTTTTGCTGATTGATTCGACCATTTCGGTTGCGCCAACGCCCGCACCTTCGATAGTGAAGAAACTTTTCACCATCTCGTGAAGTTCATAATTCATCGGGCGATTGCAGACGTGCATAACTCGATGAGGCAGCGTATTTTCACCGCAACTGGTTCATATCCTTTGCCTTCTCGGAGTTGAGAGGCATCTTCAACTTGGTGTTATCTAGACCGATCAGTAACCCTGGTACCGCACCATCGTAACTTGTAACAGGAAGCCCCTTCAAATAAGGGAATTTGGCCTGTAGTTCATTGAAGTCGACAGTTTGATGCGGTAAGTCCAAACTGGATACTGTGTGTACTCCGCTCAATGCAAAGTGCTTGTTGGAATTGCTTCCGGAAATCTCTACATGCAACAATGACTTCACATAAGGGAAGTCTTCTCCTATCCGATCGTGACGTTGATTTGCGTGAACGAGCCTAGACTTTCTAGAAATCATCGCGAGAGGTCATTGTTTGCAAAAGCTGTCACGCCCTAATTCCAGCTCTATCTAGAACTATGAAGACAAAACGCTTGCGTAGACTACCACGATAAACTCTCTCTGCAACACAGTTCGATCAGAGTGATAGAAAGATAATGATATATTGCTTGCCTGCTTTGCTGCAATATACACGGGTGAGGACATAGCTTGATCTGAATCTAGAAAAGACATATCAAATAAATTCCCATTAACAAACGTGTATCATCTTCGGCTTTACTTCGTGAAGCAGCTTGCCAACAGTTTGATCGTTTCCTTCAACCGACCCGAGCGAGCTGTGTTGCAGGGGTTGTTTGTCATGAAAGAAGAAGATTACATCTTTATTGCTTTCTTTTTCTGAAAAAGTGTTATCGTTTGGCTCGTTGATCGTTTGTCATTTTGTCATTTGGAGATATTTTCGATTCTTTGATCAGAATTATGATTTTTCCTGACGTAAATAAAAGCATTCTACATCTTGCCAATTTCCATCGGTGATTGTCTAATTTAACGATTCCACAGATCTGAACAGATTTGTAGCTAAACTAGTCACACAGAAGAAACCCGGAAGATCATAACCACCGAGGCACTATTATAATTTTCCATGTTTCTCAACATAAACATTTCAGAACACCAGCAGGATCCTAGCAAAAATTAATGCAGGAATTAAATTATTTAACTGTAGATCAATTTCTAGAGCATATCAGATGAAATTATTCTCAGGAAAAGTGAAAAAGTGATTCTAGGCGATCGTTTAGAATAGTGATGTGGGCTGATATTTTCGCCGTTAATCATAGGAAGAGGAAAAGATGTTCACATTTACTGATTAGTTTATCCATCGCAGGTGAATGTTTGATGGGAAAAATTAAAATTCATAAAACTGTCCCTGCGGTTATGTTCTTCCGGATTTTTTATGTGTGGTTATTTGAGCTGTAAATCAGTTCAGACCTGTTGAAAAATAAGACCATTCTCAATGAAAATTACCAATATGTGGAATACAAAATGCATTATTTTGAGCTTTGAAAATCGTCATTATGATGTAAACAAACCGATGAAATTTCCTCTCAAAATTTCCTAGTGCAGTCTACATTGATGATGCATCAAAAGAGCCCATGATTAACGGCAAACATTTCTGCTCACAACAGTTTTTGTTTGACATTCTCCTATTCACTACCATTGAATGGATCGCTTAGTTTTAATTAGAATTTTGTTAAAATTATGTGCTCACTATGAAAATCGAGATAACTTAAATTGAAGTTTGCTTGGTGATTTCAGAGCATTCCAGATTTTTCATTATAAATGGATCAGATTATAAGAGTTTGCGTTTGGCTTTCAACGTTAGCAGTTCAGCTCGTGCCGTGCTCTGTGTGTGTGCATATTTTCTTCTCTTGCTTGCTGTGCTCGGGATTTTCGCCTTCCGGACGAAAGGTGCTTGTTGAATGTTGTCGACTCTGTGTTTGTACGTTGAGGTTGTGTTTCATAAATGCTATCGAAGTGTGCCGTGGCTGCTATTAGACGTGTTTGTTTTCGGTCGCTGGAGTTGTCGGTTCTAACTTTTGGCGTTGCTGGTCGCGTCGGCCAGTAAGGAGCCGGCACTGCGCCTTCCAGACTATGTACTGGTAAACTGAAGCCGTTGTGTCGCGAGTGATTGGTGATAGAAAGTGGTTGCAGTCCTTTTTTTCTTTGCTGAAATCCCTCTAGTCGGAGCAGCTAGAGTGTGTTTTGGTTGATGGGGGTTTAGGCTGCATCGTGATGTAATGGATTTCTTTGCAACATATCGGATGAGATCTTTCCTTTATTTTTCTCTTAATTGGGTCCACCAGGGTCCAGTGGAAATGCGAACTCCCCGTCTTTAACATTTCGTGAAAAGAGGACGGGCTCTTCTCCCCACTCATTTTGACATCCTCCTGTTTGATGTCATGTTTTTTGACCGGTTGCATGATCCTTCTGTTGGAAGGAGATTCTCATTTATCCCGTGGATGCACGAGGACGATGTTGCCCACCGTTTCACTCAAACCATGTTTGCCCATTCATGCAATGGCAGGTTGAGTACAATTAGAGGTTATTAAACTTTGATCAATTCGCACAGCGAGGATAGTCCAAAGTTTATAAACAGTTGCCTCACTACATTGAGTAGTAGTTCCATATCATGATCATCATATAAATCGATCAGATTTTCATAAAACTGACCTGACGACACTTGTCTTGGCTAAATACACGTGTTGGAGCCGTAAGTGATTCTAGTATGTTAAAATCAGCAGTGAAGCGCCGTTGTCGTTCCTAATTGCTGAATTAGCGTGGAATCATTATTCAAATAATCTTTCTAGTGAAGTTTGTTTAATGATTACAATACTATTTAACAGTTAGTAATTCAACACGGTTTCCTCGTGCCTATTACACGTACTGTCAATTCAAGGACACTCCCCCCTAAAGAGTGGACATCATATTTGAATAACCCCTTACACGACGCTCAATTTATAAATAACTCTCCAAAATATACAAGGCCTTGCCAGTCTATTCTTCTTCTGCCAAAAATTATAGCCTCTACCTATCAAGCTTACAGTACGCTAAAAACCCAAAAATATACATCCCTCTGTTGGCAGTTTTATAAACCCCTAATTCACTGTTTGCTCTAGGCGGAGGCGGAGCCCATTTATATTTTCCCACACAATCGACTCCTCCGCATTGACTGCTACACCTACTGCCTAGCGCAGAGCACAGATCCCTTATCAGCAGGCCTATTGTTTTTCCACCCGAGAGCCTACTACGTAGCCGAAGAAAGACTAACACATCGCCTGCTACTGGCTCCATGCTCGTTCCCTTCCTTGTGTGATTGTTTGCGTTTCGGCATGTTTCATGGATGATGGTGCTTCGCACTATGAGCTGTTTACATCTCCCACCCCCCGGGACGAGCCACTTTCACGCATACAGACTACAACTAACCTTCCATTGTCAGTATAAACCAGGACTGGTTCTCGGATATTGTTTGGGAATAAACATGGTGATGAATTTGATTAGGGGGGCTTCATTCTCCCGCTGCCTTAGCCTCACAAAAGTCAACATGGCAGTGTCAGAAGATTGTCTTCATTCAACACCCATACCTATATGTATACTGTCGCATGGCGGGACCGGATCGGTTGAATGTGAATGACGGCAGGGAGCATATATGTTATAAGTTTGACTCACTGGATTAATGGAGACTATTTGCTCAAGTAAGTTGTGATGAGACACTGGAATCGAGGGGCGTACGTGTGATGGAGAAGCCACGTGCCCGTCCCAGAAGGCAGAGCGGCGGTTGTAGTGGATTGAGCTTTCCCGGAAACGTCAAGTCCACTGGGCTGACTCCTCCAGGCAAATAATGATCGCCATGGATACCTCGTCAGCGACGACGACGACGACGGTGATGTTTTTTTTTTCTTCAAATCTGTTTCATCTCAATTTTCCAATTCATTGGCTGCTTTGATTGATGACATCGATGTCAAAATTTTAACCATTCTGGAACTCCTTGCTGGTCAGAGCCGGAGCCGGATGACACGTGCAGCCTCCCGGGCTGGCGACCGATGATGACGGCACGTCGTCGGGGTCGTTCCGCTGTCGAAGTTTCACGTAATTTCCAGTGAAACCAGCAGAACAAAAAGTAGGTTCAGTAAAGACGGATGGGAATTTCCAGCCGCACTCAGTCGTTTTCCTGCTCGTCGTCGTCGTCGGATGAAACGTGCATCCCAATTTGTGCGATGCGAATCTTTCCGAAGCAACACGCTATTCAAAAACTACACAGATTCGAGTAGGGTTCAACCATATCGGTCGGAAGTGAAGCTACTTACAAATGAGTAAACTAGGTTGGCAAATGAAGAACATCGATCGTATTCTGGTGTACACTTTTGACCGATATGAGTGGATTCTTCTCAAATTTGGGTAGTTTAGAAGTAGCGTGTAGACGACTCTGGTGCTATGTGTCGTCAGTGGGTATCATTATTCGACAGAGCAACCGATGCGGGAAGCCACCAAACACACAAAGGTCGGAGGGTATGCGTGACTAAATTTGAAATACTGGAGAAACTTTACGGATGGAATGAAAATGGTTCATTAATTATGTTGAATTCCACAAAATTGCGACGGAAAGTCGAGTGATTTGCTTTCAAATTGGGATCTTAATTTTGAAAAATATATCGGTTATGATACATCATTTGAAAGAGCTTCATTTTATGAGCACAATGATTTTTTTTTTCGATTCCATAGACTGGAATCTATATATAAGGATTAAGATTTAAAGCAAAATAATTACTTCACTGTTCGACACTAAGCTAGCAAACTGATTTTTGCTAATGTAATCGCACTTACTTAAAACAGTTCCATGATTTCAAAATCAATGAAATTTTCGATTTCGGTTAAAATTTTAATGCAGATTAAAAATTTGCAATTACTTCAATACCTCTTAAGAATCCAGTTCACTAAATATTTTAAATTCCAAATTGACGTCAAAAGTCTACAAATTCGAACTAACCGACGCCACAATTGTTTGACTTTTCACGGAAAATTCCCCGGAGAGATCATTGGCAAAAACTCATTCCGTCACTACTGCCGGAACGCACATTCATGAACGATCCGCATTCCAAGGATTCCAGTAGTCGGTGGGCAAGGAATCGGCCACCAACAACCGTCCGTCATTGTCGCCGTTCGCCAGTTTATGTCGTTCAATAAATAAACGTTTTATTAAATAGGCTTTTTATTACGGTCGTTACTCATATCGACCCGCATCGGTGCGTTGCGCTGGGCTCATGAATCATAGGAAGACGGCACATGGGGTCGCCGAGCCTCCACCCCATACCACAAAAGTAAGGCCAACATCTTGAAGTCGGCCGGCGATATGAATCCTGCTTCAACTTCTTTTTTTTTTTCTCGCAATCGTGCTCGCGCTAGCTAGATAAATGCGACGTGATTGTGTGCGAGCTGTTGTAAGATGAATTTTTCACAGCTTTTCCTCGTCATTTTCGTCATCGTCGCCACTCACTCACCCTGGAGATTGCGGTGCTCTATGTTGGAAAAAGTGCCGACTGGGGAGCTCAAGCGAGGGGAGCCAACTAGTGGTAGGCCGTGCTTTTTTTTCTCCAACATCATCATGGCTTGCTACTGTCTGTCGTTGCTATTATACGGCAGTCGACATGTCAGTCAGTCAGACACTACATACTAAAGGGGGTACTTGTTGTTATTATTGTAACTGGTGTCATTTCCAGGATGAGCGCGAGGATAAAATTGCTGTAATAAGGAGGGAGAGCTGTTGATTGCCTCCTCTGTCAGCTTCACAATTGTGTCAGCCGAGATTGCGGAAATGACTCTGATGTTTATACATGATGGCAACTGAAGAGGCATTTTACAATGTGGCAATTTCTCTACACCCTCACCATTTTTTTTTGTTGTTGCTCCAACTGGAAAGTAAAGTGCCAGAGCGTTTTATCATTCTGCACATACTTAAGGATTGCGGAAGGGGATTGGGATGGTCGTTAAAAAAAGGGCTACTGGGGACCAGGGCTCGGAAGGACGCTACGAAATGACAGCTACAATTGGTTGATGTGGGTCGTGGTTGCTCTCTACTGACTGCGGTGGTGGTGGTGGTGGTGTGAGTGTGATGAGCAATCAAAGTAGACTGCGGTGTCACTTAGCCGCTGGGAAAGTGAGTGGTTGTTCCTTTTTTTTTATGAGTTGATGAGATTTTTCTTAACTTTATAACGGTTGTTTTTAGTGCCGGGGATGACGAAGTTATGGACGATCATGAATCTAATATAGTTGTTTTAGAAGATTTATGTTTGTTAAGCGGTCATGTGAGGATTTAAGTGCAGTTCCTCCATGGAGTCTCAAGCGTTGATCGTGGTGTTTAGAGCCTTCTGATTTTTGGACGTTTTCGAATAAAAAACGACAAAAACGAAATTATCTAACAAACTACGTTCAATGAAACTGCCCTCTTTTACATTTTAGCGCGGATTAAATTTAAGAACAAGAAAACACACATTTCTGCTGTTGACAGCTAGCCAAGGTTGATATATAAAACGGTAGGTAGGTGACACGTAGTGACCGTCAAGTGTTGCCAATTTCAATACTCCTCCTCAATGCTTGACGGTTTTGTCACTGGACTCACAAAACTTCGTTACCTTCATCGTACCAAGCGGTTTGGTCAGGATGTCGGCCGCTATAGTCTCTGTAGGGCAATAGACCAGCCGCAGCACTTCTTGATCACACAAATCCTTAATGTAATGCTGCTTGGTTTCGATGTGCTTTGAACGACGTGTGGTACGATCCGAATGAACAAACTGTATGCAACTCTGACTATCTTCCATAATGCATGTTGCACCCTTTTGAACCTCTCCGAAATCATCCAAAACCTTGCGTAGCCAGACTGCCTCCTGGCTGGCCTCTCCCAGAGCCACATACTCCGACTCCATCGACGACAGCGTCACGCAGTGCTGCAATCGGCTTCCCCACGATATGGCTCCTCCTGCATACACGAAACCTGTTGTAGATCGTCGAGTCTCTGGATCACCGGCCTGAATAGCCAACAAGCTTTCCACTGTTATTCCCGTATTCCAACTTAGCACATTTCGTCGTCCTTAGGTACCTAAGCACCCTCTTAGCGGCTGTCCAATCGGCTTCCATTGGTGAGCAAACCTTACGTCCAAGAATTGACACACTCACAGCGACGTCCGGGCGAGCACACACCGCTACATACAAGAGTGCTCCTACCAGACTACGGTAAACCGTGGTGTTCGGAAACGGACTACTTGTATCCTTTGTTGCGACGAATCCGGTATCCATAGGGCTTCTCGAAGGCTTAGCATCCTGTTGTCCAAAACGAGATGCTATCTTCTCAATGTACCCCTCAAGCGAAATACTGTACTTTCCGTCCTTGCGAGCGATCTCCATTCCAAGAAAATATGACGGTTCTTCCAAATCCGTTATGTCGAATCTCTGCTTCAAAGCACTGCAGATTCGATCCAGTTGCGTAGCATCCTTGCAACCAATCAATATATCGTCCACATAGACAAGTAGACAGATTCGAACGCCTCCTACAAATTGTGTATGCAAGCACTGATCCACCTCGCTTTGATTAAACCCTAGATCCAGAAGAACACTATGCAGAAGCTGGTTCCAGCACCTGGCTGACTGCTTCAGCCCGTATATGCTGCGACGAAGTCTGCACACCAAGTTCTCCTTTCCCTTTTCAGAAAATCCGGGAGGTTGCTTCATGTAAAGTTCCTCCTTGAGATGACCATATAAGTAGGCGGTCTTTACATCCAAATGTTGCAGTGTCATATTCTGACGAGATGCCACGGCCAAGAACGTTCACAGCGTTGTTTGTTTAGTCACCGGTGCAAAAATCTCGTCATAGTCGTCGCCATATTGTTGAGAATAGCCTTGAGTGACAGACAGACAGACAGACAGACAGACAGACAGACAGACAGACAGACAGACAGACAGACAGACAGACAGACAGACAGACAGACAGACAGACAGACAGACAGACAGACAGACAGACAGACAGACAGACAGACAGACAGACAGACAGACAGACAGACAGACAGACAGACAGACAGACAGACAGACAGACAGACAGACAGACAGACAGACAGACAGACAGACAGACAGACAGACAGACAGACAGACAGACAGACAGACAGACAGACAGACAGACAGACAGACAGACAGACAGACAGACAGACAGACAGACAGACAGACAGACAGACAGACAGACAGACAGACAGACAGACAGACAGACAGACAGACAGACAGACAGACAGACAGACAGACAGACAGACAGACAGACAGACAGACAGACAGACAGACAGACAGACAGACAGACAGACAGACAGACAGACAGACAGACAGACAGACAGACAGACAGACAGACAGACAGACAGACAGACAGACAGACAGACAGACAGACAGACAGACAGACAGACAGACAGACAGACAGACAGACAGACAGACAGACAGACAGACAGACAGACAGACAGACAGACAGACAGACAGACAGACAGACAGACAGACAGACAGACAGACAGACAGACAGACAGACAGACAGACAGACAGACAGACAGACAGACAGACAGACAGACAGACAGACAGACAGACAGACAGACAGACAGACAGACAGACAGACAGACAGACAGACAGACAGACAGACAGACAGACAGACAGACAGACAGACAGACAGACAGACAGACAGACAGACAGACAGACAGACAGACAGACAGACAGACAGACAGACAGACAGACAGACAGACAGACAGACAGACAGACAGACAGACAGACAGACAGACAGACAGACAGACAGACAGACAGACAGACAGACAGACAGACAGACAGACAGACAGACAGACAGACAGACAGACAGACAGACAGACAGACAGACAGACAGACAGACAGACAGACAGACAGACAGACAGACAGACAGACAGACAGACAGACAGACAGACAGACAGACAGACAGACAGACAGACAGACAGACAGACAGACAGACAGACAGACAGACAGACAGACAGACAGACAGACAGACAGACAGACAGACAGACAGACAGACAGACAGACAGACAGACAGACAGACAGACAGACAGACAGACAGACAGACAGACAGACAGACAGACAGACAGACAGACAGACAGACAGACAGACAGACAGACAGACAGACAGACAGACAGACAGACAGACAGACAGACAGACAGACAGACAGACAGACAGACAGACAGACAGACAGACAGACAGACAGACAGACAGACAGACAGACAGACAGACAGACAGACAGACAGACAGACAGACAGACAGACAGACAGACAGACAGACAGACAGACAGACAGACAGACAGACAGACAGACAGACAGACAGACAGACAGACAGACAGACAGACAGACAGACAGACAGACAGACAGACAGACAGACAGACAGACAGACAGACAGACAGACAGACAGACAGACAGACAGACAGACAGACAGACAGACAGACAGACAGACAGACAGACAGACAGACAGACAGACAGACAGACAGACAGACAGACAGACAGACAGACAGACAGACAGACAGACAGACAGACAGACAGACAGACAGACAGACAGACAGACAGACAGACAGACAGACAGACAGACAGACAGACAGACAGACAGACAGACAGACAGACAGACAGACAGACAGACAGACAGACAGACAGACAGACAGACAGACAGACAGACAGACAGACAGACAGACAGACAGACAGACAGACAGACAGACAGACAGACAGACAGACAGACAGACAGACAGACAGACAGACAGACAGACAGACAGACAGACAGACAGACAGACAGACAGACAGACAGACAGACAGACAGACAGACAGACAGACAGACAGACAGACAGACAGACAGACAGACAGACAGACAGACAGACAGACAGACAGACAGACAGACAGACAGACAGACAGACAGACAGACAGACAGACAGACAGACAGACAGACAGACAGACAGACAGACAGACAGACAGACAGACAGACAGACAGACAGACAGACAGACAGACAGACAGACAGACAGACAGACAGACAGACAGACAGACAGACAGACAGACAGACAGACAGACAGACAGACAGACAGACAGACAGACAGACAGACAGACAGACAGACAGACAGACAGACAGACAGACAGACAGACAGACAGACAGACAGACAGACAGACAGACAGACAGACAGACAGACAGACAGACAGACAGACAGACAGACAGACAGACAGACAGACAGACAGACAGACAGACAGACAGACAGACAGACAGACAGACAGACAGACAGACAGACAGACAGACAGACAGACAGACAGACAGACAGACAGACAGACAGACAGACAGACAGACAGACAGACAGACAGACAGACAGACAGACAGACAGACAGACAGACAGACAGACAGACAGACAGACAGACAGACAGACAGACAGACAGACAGACAGACAGACAGACAGACAGACAGACAGACAGACAGACAGACAGACAGACAGACAGACAGACAGACAGACAGACAGACAGACAGACAGACAGACAGACAGACAGACAGACAGACAGACAGACAGACAGACAGACAGACAGACAGACAGACAGACAGACAGACAGACAGACAGACAGACAGACAGACAGACAGACAGACAGACAGACAGACAGACAGACAGACAGACAGACAGACAGACAGACAGACAGACAGACAGACAGACAGACAGACAGGTGGTGGTATTCCCTTCGTCGCTCGGCTTGAACGACGATAAATCGCATCATCAGGAAATCCTTCAAAGTCATTTTCCGATGCACTGTCGAACTGTATCTGTTTCCTCAGGATCCGTTTCCTCCGTATGTTCTGTCACACTGGCAACATCCGGTGGCATCACAGGTACGGTAACTACAGCTGCTCCCAGGACATCACTGGTAGTTGCTTCAGTTTCTTCTTCCTTCTCACCAGAACGTTCAAGGAATTTAGCATCCCTACTGATCGTGATTCGTTTCGTTTCAGTGTCCAAGAAGCGCCAAACTTTTCTTCCTTCAGCGTAACCCACAAACACAAGTTGCCTGGCTTTAACGTCAAGCTTACGTCGTTTCTCGCCTGGAATATGTACGTATGCTTTAGCTCCAAACACACGAATGAAAGAATAGTCAGGCTTCTTACTCCACCAGCGCTCAAACGGCGTTCCTTCAACTACTGATGATGGCCAAATATTCAGTAAGAAGTTTGCAGTTGTAACAGCTGCACCCCAGAATTTCTTGTGTAATCCAGACTCCGAAAGAAGACATCGCATAGTCTCTCCAAGCGAGCGATTCTTCCTTTCGGCTTTCCCATTCTGTTGGGGACTGTATGGCGCGCTTTGCTGAAGAAGAATACCGTTATCCCTCAAGAACTTCTGAAGTTGCTTCCCGGAGTACTCTCCTCCTCCATCTGATCGGATAACCTTCGGTGCATGTCCAAACTGGTTCCTCATCATCATCGTGTAGTCCATGATCATCGCGGCGCACTCGGATTTTTCCTTCTACAAGTACACTACACAGTATCGACTGTAATCGTCTAACGTGGTCATAAAGTATCGACTGCCCCTTGGAGTCGACACCTCCATAGGCCCACACAAATCCGTGTGTACCAAATCTCCCACTGCACTTGATTTCGACTCTGACGACGGGAATGGTGCTCGAGCCATCTTACCCTCGCAGCACACCCCACAAACGGACTTGGTTCCACAATTTCGCAGCTTCAATCCAGTACCAAGTTCATTCCTGACAATCTTTTTTACAGCTTCATCGTTTCGATTACCCAGCCGTCGATGCCAAGTATGAATGCAGTTTTCGTTATGTTCTCCTACGGTCAGCAACGTTTTCTGGGACGACAACGGCTTCAAGTGGTTCAAATTACCACTCCGCTTCCCAGTCAGCAATGCCTTCCCATTTTTGCTAATCGTGCATCCATCATGGAGAAATTCAACATTGCATCCCTCATCAGTAATCTTACTTACCGATAACAGGTTACTCGCCAACGATGGAACGTAATATACCTGTTTTAGGTTCACAGTCACAGCCTTGCCATGGCCGTTAAACGAAGAAAACTTGGTGGATCCAACGCCTTCAGCTGTAATATTGCTTCCATCAGCCAGACCAATACTCATCTTGGATGCGCCGACCTGATCCAGAAGCGTTTCGTCACTGGTCATATGCGACGTGGCACCTGAGTCAACACCTGCAGCCAGACAAACTTCTTCATCATCACTCGCAACCGCAATGTTCGCTGTCTAATTTGATTTCACTTTTACAGTTTTCTTTTCTTCTTCCTTTTCCTTCACCTTCCGATATTGCACAAGCTTCCGACAGTCTCTTCGATAATGTCCCTCTTTTCCACAATAGTGGCACACTTTCACTTTCGTTTTGTCCATCTTCGCTCTGTCATTCGTTCCACACCACCGCTTCTCTACACTTCTCTACTCGTTTACGCCACTCATCGAACAGCTTTCCCTGGATGAATTCCAAGGTTAATTCCGCTTCGGGGCGGCTCTCCAACGCTGTTATCAAGCCGTCATAGGAATCACTCAAGCTCGACAATATTATGGCCACCAGCAAACACTCTTTTAACGGTTCACCCATACTGTTGAGACGGTTGGACAAACGTAAAATTTCCGCCAGGTGATCAGCCATGTTACTGTCTTCCGCAAGCTGCATCCTCATCAACTTTCGCAACACATGAACTTTTGTCGCCAGGGTCGACTGAGTATGGTGCTTCCTTAGAGACTCCCACATATCACGCACGGTTGTTGCTTTGATAACATGACACATCTGGCTGTCCTCGATAGACAAACCAATAATAGCCCGAGCCTTGCCATCTTTGCCAAGCCAGGTAGCATCCGGCGTTTCTGGCTTTTCTTTGTGGACTACATCACTCAAGCCTTTGCGAATTGGCAAAAGATCAACTCGGAATTTCCACACCTGAAGTCGCTCAATTTTTCCACCATAACCTTTTGGACGTTTTCGAATAAAAAACGACAAACACGAAATTATCTAACGAACTAGGTTTTTTGAAACTGTCCTCTTTTACATTTTAGCGCGGATTGAATTTAAGATCAAGAAAAAAACACATTGCTGATGTTGACAGCTAGCCAAGGTTGATCTATAAAACGGTAGGTACACGAAACGAAAATCAATTATTTTATTCATGTGTTTCACTTATACATTTTTGCCAAACATCAGCCTTATACATTCCATAAGACAAACCATATAGGTCCTATAAGAATGCATAAAAGGTATGTGTGACCGCTTATACATTTCATTTGACACATGATCTTCATTAACTTTTTGCAAGGCCTCTGCTTATTAGTTGACGTATACATTTTATGAATAATCAGCAATAGAAAATTGCCAAATGGTATAAGGAGATTTCTATCCGTGTAGGTGACACGTAGTGACCGTCAAGTGTTGCCAATTTCAATACTGATAAGCTAGCGAAAATCAGGTCACAGTGAATTGATAGGGGAAATGGATGTAATGTCGGCCTATAATGTCCCTAATTTGGGCCCATACATAAATTCAGCAATCGATCAAATTTTCAATAGCGACGAAAAATATCCATTAGTACCGTCTCAATGACACGTTCATCTAGATAAAATTGATAAATAGCAGATTTTTAGCGATGTTTTCAATCTTAGATCCAAATGCTAACATTAGAGCCATTTCCCCTATCAATCCAATCCAGATTTCATGGTTTTTAACATTCTGATGATAGCTCTAAAGGAATTCAGGGGAAGCAATACATTTTTAGGAGAATTTCAAAGATTATTCTAAGCAGACTTCCAAAAAGAATTCTTACGATAGCTCAGAAAAAGAGTATTCCTAGAAAATAATTATAATTAATAATTATAGAAAATGTTGGGCAGAATTATAAAGGACATTTCAGGAGAATTCCTATCCCATTTCTGAGTACGTTTACAGAACCATTCTGAAATGAATGCCCTGTAAACTTTAAGGGAGGTCAGGTGAAATGAGGAGTGTGGAGGTATGGTGAGGTGTATAAAAGTGAGGTGAAGTGAATTAAGGCGAGGATGAGAAGAGGTGAAAGTGAGGTGAGGTGAGGTAGTGCTCAAATGGTTCCAAATTGGGCCCTGATTATCCTCCCAAAATTTGAACTCAGTTAGTAAAAAACTGACTTGGCACAAACCATTTGAAGTTTATATGTAAATAACTATGGAGAAACCGTAATTTCGGTTCATATCTATCTCGAAATTCACTAGTTCACTCGACTTTAGAAAACGATAACTGAGACGATAACGATAAACTTTCTCAGCTACAACTTTGTTCAAGACCACTTTTTGATCAAAAGAAAGGAACAAAAATTATTAAGGATTCAAGTCTCTGATGTCTTATGATTATGCTCAATCAACTGTTCAGCAGGCAACATTGCACACTGGGCCAGAAATGCAATCTAGCGGAGCAAAATTAATAACTCCGAAACGAAGAATTTTCGCGACTTGGTGTCTTGGGCAAAGTTTCTCATCATAATAAGAACCATCTATTGACATAAACAAATAGTTCAAAACTCTTCCGCAAAGATGACGCCACAATCTAACTTCTTTCTCTGACGATTTGGAGACTTGATGTCTCCGGCAAAGTTGTTTGCCTTGACAAAATAAACAACTCTTGAAGACATAAAATTTCCACAGCCTACTGATTCCGAGTTATATGGAGTTAAAGAAAAAAATGTCGAAAATATGCTTTTTTCTTTCTGTTTCGGTTTTTTGCTGACAACCATATAATGTTACATTTTTCTCTTACGCAAATGCATTAAATAAATAACTTTTGTGAAGACAAATACTGGTTTAAGCTTCAAATTTTAAAGATATTGTTGAAAAACCGAACAAAAACAACAATTTTTAAACTTTAATATCTCCCAAAGCGCAAAAAATCGCAACCTGACATTTTCAGCAAAAATTAAGCAATACTCGATAAACAAAATATCAAAATTTGAGAGTGGTATATTTTGGTGTTTTTAGGATTTCATCATTTTAGTGGAGCATGTATTTTTTTCTATAACTTTTTTTAGTGCATTAAAATGGCGTTTTGAAGACTTGATGACATAGGCAAAGTTGTTTATCTTGATAAAATAAGCAACTCTTCCTAAGACGTTAAAACTTCACAGCCTACTGTTTTCGACATTTTGACGTAGGACTACGTCTTTGATTTCTATATGGGGGTACACTTTGTGAAAACCGAAAATGGAACATGTAACAAATTAAGAAAGATTTTGAACGTTCATAACTCAGCTGCCCGTGGTCCAATTTCAATAATTTTATCACCAATCGATCAGAAATATCGCTACGCATCGATAACAATGCTTCCGAATGTTGATTTTCAACAAGAAACTATTGAAAAACTGGTAAATGTCCAGCATTGTTCAAAAGTGTCGAATTAACTAACAAATCCACCAATTACCTACATGCATATGCTGCTTCCCCAGCACAGTCGTCAGAGAGTAGTAAGTAGACGAAACAAGTCGAAGTGGCATTCGCCTCCGATCCTCGGGCGCGTGCGAACAGGGAAGATGGAATTGCGTAATATTTTGCACACTCATCGCCAAATTCAGAACCACACGCTTCCAACGACCACACAAAATACTCTCGAGAGCAGGGTTGCCACATATACAGATTATTCTGTATTTTACAGACTTTCTGGATCATTTCAGGACCAAGAATCTGTAAATACAGATTTACAGATTTTTATCTAAAATACAGATTATACAGATTTTTACTGAATTCCAAATAAGTGTCCTCATTATTTTTAGATCCTAGTACGATTTAAGTTTTCATTGAGCATACATTGTATTCAGTGTGCACAAAATACATTGCCATTCAAAGTGTTTTTGTTACCTCATTCGTGAAATAGGGTATAGACTTTATGTTCTGAAAATTGACTAAGTAGCTTAAACAAATATTAGTTCAAGATCCTCTCTGTCAAAAATTTGATGATATCAAAATGGCAGAAAGTGTAGTATGTACATTATACATTATATATTATTTAAGAGGTACATTTAACATAAAATGTTTTGTTTACCTAGAAGAATTCAGTTATTTATGCGAAAAGCAAATAGTTTTCAATTGTGCAAGGCTCGGTGTTTTAAAATTTTTGCAATAAAGGAATCTATTACATCTGCTTTTAATTAGTTGGTTATTAGTAGTGATGCAAAATTTTTGAAGAATTGGGAATAAATTCTCAGTAAAGTAAAAATTTCTAATAACAATTATTTTACGGTAGCATTTTTCATAATAATTGTTCAACGATTGATACAGATTTTTTGCATCAAGATACAGATCAACAGATTTTTTTTTCAGAAGAAATACCCCTGGTCACGGTTTTGCTTCAATTTCGTCCGAACCGCAGATTACAGTGGAAGTGTTTCGTTTTGTTCGCGTGATAGTTTAGTTTTGTAAAGTGAGTTAAATTAACGTAGTTTTACTTTTATACTTTAATTATAGTTTCTGTTTAGTTATAGTTATAAATCTAAGCGTAGTGTGCGTCATAGGCTAGACTTTGCGTGTGCGAAAAACAAGCTAGAACAGGTAATGTGCTCGTTAAAGAAAATCTGTACATTGTGCTTAATGTTCTTTTCAATAGCCGACGGCTACGTGTAACTTCCAACGCCATCATCTGCATCCCCGGGGCGAATAATTCCGGCAACCATCACCTTGTCCGGTGGAAAGCGATCCGCATCTACATCGCTGAGCGGGGCTTTGTGGTTAACAACTGCCACTGTTGTTGAGATCACGATCGTCCACCCACGTAAAAATCGTTGGCCGTTCAACACCAACGGTCGAACGCGCATCGATTGAGTATCATAATCGCTGCGCCAGTAACAGCAGCGCAGCAATCAACGGCAGCTAAATCAACTAGTGAGTCCGATCTGGTCGAAGAGCATGAATTGCTAAGTTTTGGTTAAGTCGAATAATTGTAAGGTTGGGTGTCGGCAAGACAAACGTGGGCACGTATCGTCATACATGGATGCCCACCCAACCCATCAATGTTAGACACTCGGGTGCCAAGCTTTGCCGTTCCCCGCTTGCTGCATCGTCGTGGGATTCATCGGGAAGAAACACAAGAGCACAGCACAGATAGAAGGTAGTTGTACCATAGAGGCAACTCTTAGACTAGAAGGTCCCGAAGAAACGTGCTCAACTTTTTGGCTCAGCTCTGGTACTCTCTTCGGTCCCAAGCTAATCGATGCACCCCTCGAAGCATAAGAACATCCACGATCCCCTCATTTTATCGGTCAACACAAACATAGTGTAGTACTAGAATTTTTTTGGGCAGCTTGAGTGTCAGCACGCCATTGTACATTCCGTTCCACAGCGTGGGACTCCCGCCGTGATCCTAAGCGATTTCTGTCCCGTGTCTGTCTCGTAGACCAGGACCCGGTTCTGGAAGTAACTACTTAGAATCCTGCAGAGGTAGTCTGGAACCCTCATTCTATGGAGTGCCTTGGCGATGGCCTCCCAACTGGCGCTATTGAATGCATTCTTCACATCAATCGTAATCACGGCGCAGTATCGATTTCCTCTCCGAATTGCATCCACCGTCGATCTCCATTTCCGGAATCCAAACTGCCTCTCGGACAATCTGTGTTCACTCTCCGTGCATTTCGTCAGCCGGTTCAGGATGATCCTCTCCAAGAGCTTTTCGATAGTATCCAGCTAGCATATTGGCCTATACGATGCAGGATCCCCTGGCGGTTTTCCGGGCTTCAGCAATAGCACAAGCTTTTGTACCTTCCACCTATCAGGGAACTGACCCTCGTCCAGACATTTCTGCAGCACCATCCTGAAAATGTCCGGGAACGTCTAGATTGCCGCCTTGAACGCAACGTTGGGAATTCCATCCGGGCCGGGAGCTTTATTCGCCTTCAACCCTTTCGCTGCTGCTATGAGTTCCTCGTTGGAGACTTGTTCAACGTTATCTTCATCTACCTCGCCATATGGTGTAGGTGGCCAGTTCGTTGGGTCATGCTGTGGGAAAAGTCCCTCCACGATGACTTTCAGCTTGTTGGGACACATTTCAACCGGCATCGATGGACCTCTGATCTTCGCCATCGCGGCACAGCTCCTTGAAACTATTTGACTTGCTCAGCTGTATCTTTCGTTTCAGTGCAGCCCTGACCTCTCGAAATACCACCCTGCGCTCCTCTCTGTCTGCTTCCGGTCTTGCTATCTGAGCGTGCCTTCTTTCTAGAAGACAAGTAGCACGGAGGGGGCTAATTTCCTTGTTCCACAAGTAAGCTGGACGCCGCCTGTTCGTTGGCTCCAGTTTTCTCGGCATAGTTGTGTCACATGCCCTTGCTAATGATTCGATCAACTCGTTCGCGCTTAGACCCGGGATTCTACTGTCTACCCTTAGAGCTACGACCAAGAGATCCTTATTGAATGCCTTCGTCTTCGACTTCCGCTCGCTTACTTTCGTCTTCCGCATTTCCACCGGTGTCCGTTTGCCGATACTGTACCGGATCACCTGATGGTCACTATGGGTGTACTCTTCGCACACTTTCCAGTTCATATTTGCCACTAGCGACGTACTGCAGAAAGTGACGTCGATAATGGATTCCCCACCATCTTTGCGGAACATGCTGCTAGTTCCTATGTTGGTCAGACTGACGTTCAACTTTGCCAGAGCTTCCAGCAGGGTATACCCTCTTGCGTTGGTACACCTGCTCCCCCAATCCACTGCCCAAGCATTGAAATCTCCTGCGATGACGACTGGTCTCCGTCCAATGAGCTTTTCGGTGTGGTGAAGTGTGTAGGAGTGAGGTGAGGTGAACTAATGTGAGGTAAGGAGAAGTGAGGCGAAAAGAGGCGAGGTGAGGTGAGGTGAGGTGAGGTGTGGTGAGGTGAGGTGAGGTGAGGTGCGGTGAGGTGAGGTGAGATGAGGTGAGGTGAGGTGAGATGAGGTGAGGTAAGAAGAAGTGAGGTGATATTAAGGAGGTGAGGAGTCTTGACGTGCTTTCAGGTGAGGTGAAGTGAGATGAGTTGAGGTGAGATGAGATACGTTGAGGTGAAGTGAGGTGATGTTAGCAAGCATGGGAAAATTCATTCCCTCGCGCGAGCTCCACATAAATAAAATAGCCTTACTCACCTACAAACAGATTGCCGAACGAGTGTAAATTATTCCAATCAAGTGACTCTGCAGGTAAACTTGGAACTCACAGCGGTAGAAGGAATGAAGGATAAACAGAAAGGTAGCCGAACAATTTTCTCTTCCGAGGGAGAAACCGATTGAACGTAAAAACCGCACGCTGACGATTTTCCTTGCTGAGCACCAATGCTACCGACGCCAGGGAGGCAGCTCCCACACCTGGACCCTACCTATCGACCGATCAACTCATGAACCGGGGACCAACGACTTTACTTCCCTCGTGATCAGAAATGTTTATGCCTCAGAACATCCCAGGCCTTTTGGGGTGAGAGGCAATCACGCTTTCCACTACACCACCGGCGCCGCTCTCAGCTGTTTGTTTTACTCAATTCTGCGTTCATCGAAAAAAATAGAAGCAATAGAAATGAGAATACAAACGGTATCAGTACGGCTCGCACAAGTTACTGCTCGTTTCTGATGTTGTATGTGTGTGAGTGAGTAGTGTTTTATCCCAACCATTGGGATTCACTATGTTTTACTTGTGAAATCTCTCCTGTCATCACTTAGTTGCAATCAGTACTCATATCACCTTCCACGGAAGTGATATCTTAGTGAATATAATAACTGGTTTAAGACCGGTTGTATGCTACTTGGTAAGTACCGAGTAGAGACTGACTTTATTAAGTTTATCAGAGAGCTTTTATACTTGTAAAAGTTATACAAAAAGATTTAAGGTGTCACTTTGTCTAGGCCGAAATTTGCTTGGTTGACAATAAAACTAAATAACAACTTCATGCTGAGTAGGAAAATTAAATTTTGTTGTGTTTTATCACAACACTCCTAAACAACATTGCAGAAACTGTAAATTTTTTTATAGCCTGGATCATGAGATATTGCATATTCACCAATTTCACATGAACTCTAGAGCCACCTAGTGAGAGAATTATGAGCTAAAAAATACACTGTAGTGTTGGTCTATGTTATCTAAACATCATCGCAGAAGACCACATCTTTCTATCTGACACGTATCACGCGAAATTTTTTTTTTATATAAGTTGTTAAAACGAAGTTTTCTACAGTCACTAACCACACCTAGTGAGTCGATTTCGAACTAAATTGAATACCATTTTCAGGAGATTGGAACATTCAACAACATAGGTACATTTTGAGCTCAAGTTTCTCGACAGTAATCAAAAATGTAACTGATCTTTAAATATATCACATTAATGGGTTAACACTCCGAACACGATGCCTCCGGTAAAATGTGTAACGGAAAATTGGAAATGTTTGAAAAATCATTGCTCAGAGATTTATTAACCGATATTAAATCTTTTGATAACAAAGAAATCTTTAAAGTATCAAGTTTTGAATGGCGCCAACACATTTGGAACTCGTTAATAAATGGCTGAGCTATGATATTTCAAACATTTCCAATTTTCCGTTACACATTTTACCTGATCATCCCCAGTTTAAAAGAAACTCGATGAAGGTGAAGAAAAACTGCCGAAACGTCCTAAATTTCTACACATTTCCATAAATTTTGATGAAGTTCCACTACATAATTTGCTTTTCTACGAAGTTCACTGTATTTCTATGAAGCACGCTGAGCTTTTAAGCTAAAAGCTGAACTCCTATAAAATTTGCTGTACTTCTAAAAAATATCCAGAAATTCTACGCAGTTCCTGAAGTTCTAAAAACGTTTCTAAGCTTGTTTGAAATTTCTGTAGATTTATGAGGTTTCTTGATGTTTACAAACGTTTAAAAAGTTTCGCAACAATCTACGAACTTCCCTGAAATCAATCTCTTACGACAAAGCTTTTAAGAATTTTCATTGATTTCTAACAAGGTCCCTGTACTTCTGTAAAAACTCAGTTTAAAAAATCTGAAAGAGTGTACATTGTACATCTTTTGCCACCCGCAATTTTAAAATGTTGAAGTGAAGACATTTTTTGATGATTTATGGTTTATGTCTTGTCAGCAAGGGCCATGCTCCTCCTCCTCCCCCTAGCTCAACATCATAGTTTCGCCTACTTTCCATCACTTTCCTCCTACTCCATTCAACCAAGCAAACCACCCCGTTACGATCCGTTGGTGGCATTAAACTCGCGTTCCTGTAGACTGGAATAAGTTTACTTTGAGCTCAAGCATTTCCATTAAACATCAAACCACACTAACTAAAAGCCCATCCAGACTAGAGAGAGTCTAGTATCAGAGAGGGGCGGATTCAAAACAGTCTGCCTTGGCAACCTATGCCTAGATGATTTCTAGCAACACTGCTGCTCGATTGGCTCTGGTTTTGACTCAAAACCAGCCAGTCCGCTCCTCTCTTATACTAGACCCTCTCTAATCCAGACCATCCTGCAGCGTTACATTTACGTAAACATTTCTGCTTCATTAGTGCCTATCCTCCTAGGGTCTCCCACGGATGGTGAAAACAGGTGATAACCCACTCCAACCGAAGGCAAGCTATCCTCCACGACGACGACGTGTTTGGGATTTAATTTGCATTCCATAGCATCGACACTATGGTCTCATTGCCGGTTGAGAACTTCGGAGCGATATAATCCTTTATCACATCCGCTACACCACCCTGCCTGTCGGGCGCTGATGTTTAGCTGATAACTACTGCCGTGGCTATTTCACCCCCCATCTCAGCTGGAGACCAAGCCACCGCTACGGGATCTAATCTCTTTCGATCCACCGCACGGCTCCCGCTGCTAACTGTGATTCCATCATCGCCTCGGATGGTTAGGTAGGTGAGCTGGTTAAATTAGTAATAATAATGGCAGTGATTTAAATAGATTGGATTTGTAACACGTCTGACTCCTCGATTCTGCGGAAAAATTCTAAGGTTCATGGTTTGCTTCAATTTGAACTTTGAAGGAGGAAGTGTTTCGACGATCATCGCAGTAGCCGATGAATCACCCAACCAACGGACGCAACAACAAGATGCGTTAAGCTCATTGAAGTAGACAGGGTGAATGAAGAACGTCCCGTGTGATTAGTGATGCTAATCCCTCGTTGAATTTCGCTTTTCGAGGGAAATTTGCCGAAATTACTTATGAATAATTGAAGCTGCTTTGGGTGAGACACGGACCGGGGTGGAGAAAAATGCCATGGCCCGGCTTCAATTAGCGTCCAAACAAACAAATCGTTGCGCATTCATTCGCGTTACTGATGAAGGTAGTAAATTTGTGAACGCTCTGATGGAGTGTTCGGATGAATGAGGGATTTGTAATTTTTTTTTGTTTGTGTTGAAGGAATTAGGTCGTAGACCAGGTTGTGTGTATAAAATAAAAACAAGTACACCTATAGGGAACACGTGTCTACTTCATGCAGACCGTGGACCAACCTTTCTAAATTGGTTTTTTAAACGGCTGTATCTAAACTCGATGATTTTATTAGGATCGACAATTGAAATAGACGGAACAAGTAAACGTAGACAATGGCACCGGTACCGTTGGAATATCCCTGGATTCGGAATTTGGAGGATTGGCGCCACAAAGAAATGCCAGACGGCCGATATGGACACCATGGATAGGACATGCTTGACAATCATATGACGGACCAAAGGATGATTGACGGAACACCCCATCCTTGGTACGGACGTTTACTACTCGGACGTTTCCATCCGAACCGGTATATATTTCTGCGACTCGCTACAATTTCCACCTTTGTGGGGACAGGGACTCCTTCACCAGTACCATGGTGCCGATCTTGATATTATCGCGCTTCCTCGTCCACTTGGTAAGGTTATGCATGTCCGAAAGATAGTGGGTCTTTCATTTCCGCCAAAGTATCTGCACGAAATCTTGAGATTGTTGAGAGGAGTTCGTGTCCATGAATTCAGGATTGCGGCTACTTGCTGAACGATGGTATGCAGCTGGTCGTAACTTAGTTGTTGGTTTCCGACAACCTTACGAAAATGACCCTTAAACGATTTTACAGCGGTCTCCCATAACCGCCGAAATTGGGTGACCGCGCTGGTATGAACTCGAACAGAATACCTTCATCTTCGACTGTGCGGATTACGGTGTGCTGGAATTGCTGGTCAAGTAACTGGAGGCGCAACTCCTCCAACTCTCTGTTAGTTCCCACGAAATTAGTGGTATTGTCGCACATGACAACCTGCGGTTTTCCTCGAACTGCGACAAAGCGTTTGACGGCTTTTGTTGCCAGGCACTCGAAAATCGCTACAAAGCATTTTACCGAAACGCTACGACGAACTGGATATTTGGTGTAGAATGGGCCACAAAGATCTAGACCAACCTTTAGGAATCCGGCTGCAGGTCTGACTCGAACCAACGGGAGATCGACCATTAGTTGCTCATGAACGGTTGGTTTACTTCGGAAACATGTTACTGTAGGGATTATAGTAGTCAATAATGATTAATTTGGAAAAACGGTACGCTTTCGTAAAAAAAAGTTGCTTTTGCACTTAAAAATTGCTACAACAAATTGTTTAGTCTAATTGCTAAAAAAAAAAAAGAAAGTTCGTTTGGTTGATAGAATTCAAAATATATTGCAATTTAAGTATTTGGATTTGTATGTTTATGCCAATATACAGTTTATGGCTAAAGGTACCGAATCCCATACGGTGGCTAACTGTCATGAAACATCGAAGAAAAGAGAAGAAATGACGAGAGGGAGAGAAAGAGAGAGGAATAGCATTAGAGCTTCGTGTCGACGATGGTTCGACCCGATAATCAGTTTGGAAAATACTTTTCAAGAGTGTGGACGCATGTAAAAGATGCTGAGCTACGCGGAGTGCAGTCGCAGTCACAGTGCCGGAGTTCACGACAACTATTTTAATTAATTTTCAAATTTTTCAAACTTTTGGACAAAAATCAAAGGATGTACTTTCCATGTAAGTCTGAAGAACTTTTTGGGAACTATTTGAATTAGTACCGACAAAACTTCCAGAAGAAGAATAAAGAAGATCTCCTGGAGGAAGTTTGAAGGAAGTTATAAAAGATGTCGAAAAAACATCCGATGGGAATCTTCTTAGACGAATATTAAGAAACTTCTGGCAAATTTTTCTAAGAAAGTTTCGGATAAAATCCAAAAACCAGAAAAGTTTGGAAATCGGAAGCCAATCCCGGAGGAGCCATTTCCAGGGGAAGTTAGGAGAAGCTCGGAAAAAAACCTAACAATAAGTCAAAAAAAAAATTATGGAGAAACTCCCAGAGGAAGACGAAAGAAACTTCTGGGGGAACTTGATAGATACATCCGGCAGAACTTTAATTGAACTTCTTGGAGAAAACGGAAGAAACTTCTGGAAAAAGTCGGACGCCAGAGGGCTTACGGAACAGTCGAAAGATACTTCAAGGAGAAGATGGAAAATGTCTGGAAGAAATAGATTTCTGGGTTCGCTGAACTTCCCGATTTTTTATTTTTTTTAAAGTTCTCGAAACTGTCGATAAAAAACACAGAGCTTCCCTTAAAATGTTCTCTCAATTTTCTAATATTCAAGTTACACGAACCTTACGTTTCCAAAATTTTCATGAACCTCTCGTAACTTAACTGAAGTTTTCGAAGATTGCAAGAGTTTCTCGGAACTCATTGAAAGGTTCAGAAGTTTCCTTGAATTTATATGTCCTGATGTTCTCAAAGCTTCCCTTAAGTTATCTCAATTCTCCTGAAACAAATGGAACTATCCTGAAAACCATAAAATTTCTGTGATGTTTCCAAAATATTTCAGTTTCCTTAAGTTAATTGGAGTTCTCTGGGCTTTCATGAGATTCCTGGGTTCTCGGATTTGAACAGAAGTTAATGAAACTGTCTATAATCTATCGGTACCTATGTCCGGACCATTCTAAAGTTTCAGAACTTCTGAAAAGTTCCTGAAGTTTTCCTGAAACTAATGGAACCGCAATAAAATTCTGGAAGCATTTCTGAAGTCCCGGGGAAGTTGAAAAAACTGACGGGAGTAGACGGAAGAACCTTTCGAGCAAAACCAGAAAAAGCTTCCAAGGGAAGTCGAAATAGCTTTCCGGAAGGAATCGGAAAATAACTTACAGGGCAGGGTAAGGTGAACGAAAATTCCTAGGGAAAGTTGGAAGAAACTTCAAATGGAAGTTTAAAGAACTTTCCGGAAGTAAAAAAATTAAAGGGTTGTGTCCTAGACACGACCGCAGTATGACGTAGAACCTATCTATCTTTCTCTATCTATAATGCATACACACACAAAATTATCATTGATAATATTAAAAAAAACCGTTGGTAGAAATAAAAGTTTGCATTGGTTCTTTTTGGTAGAAAGTACTTAACTTTCAACACGAAAGTCAGCCAACTGTCAAATCAAAAGTTTAACATATTATTAATTTTGGAAGTTGAAACTTTCAAATCGAAATGTAGAACTGTCAAACTGAAAACCTCATCCTTTTAGATTGACGTTGGAAAAGTGTTGCTTCAAAACACGGGTATTTCTTCGCAATTTGTATAAGTTTTCATCTCAATTTCAAATTATTTTTAAATTAATTGCTTTTATGATGTATGCAGAAAATAATAAATATTTATTTTTATGTAAGTAAATTCTTAATATACATAATTTTATGTTTCATTAACATGTTGTTGAATGTTGTTTGGAAAAAATCTAACTCAGTATCGGAACAGATATTAGTCTTCGGCGGATAATGAAGGTTTCCTCCTAAATACGGGGTTCCAACGTGCAGCGGACTTGGTCGAACGAAAGTGCATCTTGCTTTCGTTGCTGGCCGACAATAAGCACTAAGCCGGGTATGGATCGGGCGATCGGGCGTCTGAATTATTTTACCAGCAGGAAAGAATGGACTTTGCTTAAACAACGCCAGCATAGATTGTTTCTTGGGATCGCTGAACCATCACGACGTGGAACTTCACCTTTTTCTCGGGAAAATCGTTCACTTCCAGAACTTTTTGCTTGTTGTCCGACAGCTCTAGACGGCCTGCCTGCTGGTGTGGAACGGTCGGTGAAGGTGCGTTGATTTGTATACCGATCCGAACTAGAATCTGGCTGGTAGTCGACGGATACGGCATCAACTTCTGCCCGTTTCTCTGGGTGGCTCTTTGCGAATAACTTTTCGTTCAACTGTCCAATTTCGAAGGCTCGAATCTTTTCCAGCAACTCGGGAATTGATCCGCCCTTCCGTAACATCTTCCTTCCAATTTCACGGCTCCTCAAACTTAGAGCATGAGTCTGAATGACGTCTGCCACATTCTCACCCAGTTGGTCCCGGAAAAATCACATAATTTTGCTGTGTTGATAACACGCCGGACGTATTTGGAATCAGGCTCGTTGACGTTTTGAGTTAGAGAACGGAGCTTTTGCCTTTGCAACAAGCAGAAATCACGAGAACCGAAAAAGTCTTTCAATCGGTTCATGGCATTGGAATACGGAACAGATTCACAGCATGGTGTGCTGGTTGATGACACAATACCCTCCAAAATGTCTAAAAGCTTTTGCCCTGCTTTAATATTGAAGATACTCATTTTTGTATCCTCGTCCGTTACTCTAATGAGCTTCATAGAGGCCTCCAATAGATCTTTCCAATTCTCGAACGATTTCTTGTCAATGTCATCTTCTCCGTCCATGGGCGTACATTCGGCGATGTTCAAAGATGCAAAGGACAAGTTATTCATCGAGATTGACAATGATTCGTTACCTTGAACCCTAGTAACCTCTCGCATAGTGGACTGTGAACGTGGAAAACCGATGTTAGACGTAGTCCTTAGCTTTTTGTTCCTGGCTCAAGATTTCTTCAACTTTGAAGACAAGGAAGCTGTTATCTTCCTTTCCGCTTCCAATGCCTCCTACAATGATGGCCATTCATCATCACCGATATGCATTGACGAACTAAAAAAATACAGCAAGCAATTGTTTTACATTTTATTTACATGGTTTTCTGCTGCAAATTTTCTCAAGAGCAGTATGATTATCCAATGCAATTTTAATCTACTGCAAGTCACGAAATTCCAAAAACAATAATCAAAATTGCCAATGATATAAGTATTCAACGCACAATAACATCAAACGCGACATGCGAGAACGTACACAGAAACGAAGAGCATTGTAATGAGTACCATTTTGTAGAAAACATTTGTTTTCATTAATACCATGGCAAATATCGTCACATCCATTATGGTTTCAGTATAATTGACTACAAATGCGGTCCGACCCACAATGTTTCTGTCAAAAATACTAAGCTTGCTCAAACGAGATAGTAAATTTGACCGAAAAAAAAAAATAGAACTGAATGAATTTGTTTTTCACCGAAATCTAGTCGCGTTTTTGACTTAAACCTTCAATGTAGTAATTTTGCTAATGGAATTTCTTTCACAGTAAGGAAATGTCAGTATTTGCTTTTCGTTTACAATAGTTATCATTCGCCCGTTTGTGGCGGAGTTTGGTAATAGAGTGACGTTTCCACTAAGGCTGTGTTTCAATTCGTGAATGCTCACTTAAATCTGACAGATTGAACATTTTTAAGTAAACCTGCTGTCGAAGCTCACTTATTTCTGACAGATAAGGAGTCAATTTTGAAAACCACATAATTGGAATCGGTTGATCGAACTTCATTCAAATAAGTACCAACTCACTCAGAGGTTGGATTTCATCGGAACCAACTAGATCCAACGTCTATTTGAAGACACACCAACCCACTCAGAGGTTGGATTTCATCAGACCCAACTAGGTCCAACGTCCACTCAAAGACGCACCAACCCACTCAGAGGTTGGATTTCCTCGGACCCAACTAGGTCCAACGTCCACTCAAAGACGCACCATCCCACTCAGAGGTTGGATTTCATCGGACCCAACTAGGTCCAACGTCCACTCAAAGACGCACCATCCCACTCAGAGGTTGGATTTCCTCGGATCCAACTAGATCCAACGTCCATTCAAGGACGTACCAACCTGCTCAGAGGTTGGATTTCATCGGACCCAACTAGGTCCAACGTCCACTCAAAGACGCACCAACCCACTCAGAGGTTGGATTTCATCGGATCCAACTAGATCCAACGTCCATTCAAAGACGTACCAACCCACTCAGAGGTTGGATTTCCGCAGACCCAACTAGGTCTAACGTCCACTCAAAGACGCATCGACCCACTCAGAGGTTGGATTTCATTGGACCCAACTAGGTCCAACGTCCACTCAAAGACGCACCAACCCACTAAGAGGTTGGATTTCATCGGACCCAACTAGGTCCAACGTCCACTCAAAGACGCACCAACCCACTCAGAGGTTGGATTTCCGCAGACCCAACTAGGTCTAACGTCCACTCAAAGACGCATCGACCCACTCAGAGGTTGGATTTCATTGGACCCAACTAGGTCCAACGTCCACTCAAAGACGCACCAACCCACTCAGAGGTTGGATTTCATCGGACCCAACTAGGTCCAACGTCCACTCAAAGACGCACCATCCCACTCAGAGGTTGGATTTCCTCGGATCCAACTAGATCCAACGTCCATTCAAAGACGTACCAACCCACTCAGAGGTTGGATTTCCGCAGACCCAACTAGGTCTAACGTCCACTCAAAGACGCATCGACCCACTCAGAGGTTGGATTTCATTGGACCCAACTAGGTCCAACGTCCACTCAAAGACGCACCAACCCACTCAGAGGTTGGATTTCATCGGACCCAACTAGGTCCAACGTCCACTCAAAGACGCACCAACCCACTCAGAGGTTGGATTTCCTCGGATCCAACTAGATCCAACGTCCATTCAAAGACGTACCAACCCACTCAGGGGTTGGATTTCCGCAGACCCAACTAGGTCTAACGTCCACTCAAAGACGCACCGACCCACTCAGAGGTTGGATTTCATTGGACCCAACTAGGTCCAACGTCCACTCAAAGACGTACCATCCCACTCAGACGTTGGATTTCATCGGACCCAACTAGATCCAACGTCCATTCAAAGACGTACCAACCCACTCAGAGGTTGGATTTCCGCAGACCCAACTAGGTCTAACGTCCACTCAAAGACGCACCAACCTACTCGCAGGTTGGATTTCTTCAGACCCAACTAGGTCTAACGTCCATTCAAAGACGCACCGACCCACTTAGAGGTTGGATTTCATCGGACCCAACTAGGTCCAACGTCCACTCAAAGACGCACCAACCCACTCAGAGGTTGGATTTCCTCGGATCCAACTAGATCCAACGTCCATTCAAAGACGTACCAACCCACTCAGAGGTTTTATCATCCAGAATAGGATGTACTCTCAGAATCTTGGACGAAGTCTTCCTCAGAAAAACTTCCGGTTGAGCTATACGAACTAGAACTTCGGTTGATTCATTTAACTCTTGAAGCTTGATAGCTCCTGAGCGCGTATTGCTGCGATTGTTAGGAGATATGTTGTGGAAGAATCTACGGATGTACGCCACAATTCGGACAGAAAATTTCGCTTGGTTTCTTCGCACGAGCTGGGAGAGCTACGGTGGATCTTTCTTCTAAGAGAGATTGCTCAACGTCTGGTATAGCAGATAAACTGTTAGGCCACGTTGAGCGATCTTGTCGTAACCACAATGGCCCGTCAAACCACAACTGAGCGGGTATCATTCCGGGCGAGATAATGTCCGCTGGGTTGTCCGCACCGACCACATGATTCCATATGCCACTGCTGGTTATGTGCTGGATCTCCGAGACACGATTTACCACGAAAATTTCCCAGCGAGAAGGTGGAGAAGCTAGCCAATACTTCACGATTGTCTGTGTCTGTGAAGTCTGTCCAAAAGAACGGCTGCAACGTAATCTGGATACTACTGCAGACCTTTCCGTACAAATGACTCAACAAGAGCGCTGCGGAAAGCTCAAGCCGGGGTGTGGAGAGAACCTTCCTCTTCCGCTTCAAATCATCTAATGGAGCGACGCTCGACATGGCAGTGATCAGACGAACGGTTATTTGACCGTTGATAGTGACGCATCGAAGGTAAAGACATGCTCCAATAGCAGCGTTGGAAGCGTCACAAAACGCGTGTAGCACGGTAGAGGCTAGACCTTGGGAGAAAGAGACCCAGCGTGGTACGGTGAGAGTATCTAATGCTAGAAGATTTCGTCGAAATTCAATCCACGTGTTCTGCAAATCATCCCAGTCACACTTCTGCTTCCGAAGAGATTGGAGAAGATTTTTGCTTGTACAACTACCGAACCAATCAATCAAAGTGGATCGAAAATCTTAACTGATTCCGACAAGATGGTTCTCTTGGTGATGGGTGCAACCGATTCAAGCTTGGGAACGGTAAATCGGAAAATATCAGCAACTGGCTCCCACATCAAACCACGAGTTTTGACGACGGACGATGACGAATCCAATTCAAAGGAAGTTCATTCGTCCCGAAGTTCGCTCGGAACGTTGGAGAGTAATTCAGCGCTGTTCGAGCTCCATCTCCGTAAGATGAAGCCAGCTGAATTCGTCAGATCTATCAAATCTGTCACAAGAAACTTTCCTTCCACCAAATCATCAGTCCCACTCAATAAATCGTCAACGTAGAAGTCCCTTTTGACTTCCTTTGCCGCTTTTAGGTGCGTAGCTTCCCCTTGTTTTCCCAAGCGTTGAAGGCACTTCGTTGCAAGTTACGGCGCAGAGCTAGTTCCATAGGTACCCGCGGTTTTTTTTTAATAAAGTCGCTTTAAAACTCTTGGGTCATTCGTGACTTGTCCAGGGGTGAGATTTGAACTCGTGACTTTGGCGTGAGAGGTATGGATGTTAACCACTACGCCGGGGTCGCCTCCAGACCGTGGTTAATTTATATGCCTTGACGGAATCGCCACAAGATAGTCTCCAAAAAATGCCCTGAAGTAGATGGTCCACAAGACACAATTTTACCCTCCTATACATTTTTGCCACATCTGCAACGAATGCATACCTCCAAAACCGAAAACGTAGCGCAATGGCGACAAGATCGTCTTGAACGACGCCTCCTACCATCAATCCATCGTTTAACGAGCTGCCTGTCGATGTGCGACATGAAGCGTCGAACACAACACGAAGCTTTGTCGTAGTAATGTATGCGTGATAATGTTTACATCATTGAGCAATGTCAAAATTTAAAAAAATCTCAAAAGTTTCGTTTCCGAGTTTTTTATTTATTCAAAAGGGGGATGTTTCTCAGAGTCTTAAACTATGTTAATCATCGATCGAGTTGCTGCAATTACGGCCTCCACACGCTTCCGGAATGCACGGCAGGTTCTAATAATGTAGTCTGGATCCATTTCTCACCAGGTACGGGTCAATGTTTGTCTGAGGTTTGCTGTACTCGGGTGACGTTTAGAACAGGCCTTGGCCTTCATGACGCACCATGTTGAGTAATCCAGCGGATTAAGATCGGGGCTGGATGGCGGCCACATATCCTTCGCCCAGAACGGAAGATGTTCCTGCAACCACTTCTGAGTGCGGTTCGAGGTGTGGCATGGAACCCCATCTTGTTGAAATACAACATTTGGCTTCGGACCGTACTGTTCTTTGCTCCACGGAAGAACATACTTACTTAAAATCCCGATGTAGACCTCGGTGTTGACCTTGTCGCGTTTTGGAATGAACACCGGGTTCATTTTTTTGCCAGCCTCGTCTTTTACCGGAAGAGAACTAATATACCGGTCGGTTCTGTAATTTGATACGGGATCCACGGTAAACATGCTCTCGTCGGTGAACATGTGGTTGGTAATGATTTGAGTTTTTTTCCGTGCCCTCGACTTCGCCCCGCAATCTTCATTTACGATATTTCGTGCCGTAAAGTCACTGATCCCGTGTTCCTTTGCCATTTTCCTTATTGAACGCACTGGATTCACCCGAATCTTCCTTTTGATAGCAGCGATAACCTTCGGAACCCGAGCTGACCTCGGACAACCTGTGGCCACCTTCGCAGATAGTTGTCCTTTCATTCTCGGTCTAAAACCCTTTTGACGGTCCATAGGGACACTCCCACGGCGATTGAAATGTCTCTTTGCGACATTTGCGCGTGGGACAAACCACCAAAACGCTGCTACTTCGTCATGGTGCAACTGTCAAACTAAGTAAATCATTTTCTTTTATACATAGGCTACTACGGTATGAGCTATAGGTTACGTGCATGCAAAGAAAACCAAGGCATTGTATGCACAGGTGAAACGGGAACCTTATTTGTACGATGGTGCAAACATTATCACGCATACGGTACTGTTAACACAGCATGATGTGGCAAATAGTAGATGGGCTCTTCTCCTTCTGTAACTTCTTCCATTTGTCCCATGAACTTATATTCATTGATGAAGTCGAAATACGCCTCCTTTAAGGCAGTGTTGGTTGAGAACCGACGTTCCAGCCCATGGAACCGTTTGAGTGCGTTAGCCTTGGAATCACCCAGCTGCTGAATGACAGCTTCCTTTTTCGGGAGAGTTACTACAGGACTCGAGTTCCCAAAATTTGGTGACCAGATCATTCAGATTCAGGAGCACCGCAAAGATAGGAAACGCTTCGTGGTACTGTTGGTGAGGATCCGGGTAGCCGTCCAGATACGACCCAGCCAAACACGGTTTCTTGAAGAGTGGGCCCATCATTAAATAGTTGGATTTTACCATCCTCCAATAAGTCATAATAGTATTCTACACCGGTGATTAAATCAATCGATCCAGGCTCGAAAAATGTGGGATCCGCTAGCATTAGGTGCTCTGGGATTGCTAGTTGCTGCACATTTACGTATTCGGTGGGTAGGTATGTCAGAAGATAGCTTGGGCAGAACGTGCAACTGAATATTCTCCGAATAAGGAGATATTTTGAGCAGTGCTGATAAAAATCATTCCTTCTACCCTCAACTTAGCTGAAAATAAAGACAACCTTAAAGGCTCAAGCGCAATGACGGCGGAAGCGGAACGGCAGCGGCAGCAGAAAAGCCCGATCTGAGTAAGCCTGCTTGTCGGATTGAAAACTAGTTAGAACCAAATCGACTTCGGTTAGGCTTTTTGATGTCATTTGTGACAACTGTCAAACTTTCCGTTTCCGTTCCGCTTCCGCCCACATTGCGCTTGGGCCTTAACAGATCGACCAACTACCTGCATGAATTTGAATTTTGACATAAATAAACACATTCTATTGATCAAGGCAACCTCTGGAGTCGAAAGTTCAAAATATTTTACAAAACAAGCTGCAACTACAGACTAGTGAACAACGTGTGTGCGGAACGGACGTTTTCTTGAAGAGTGTGAAAGGAAATCGGAATTTTTCCAAATTGAAAACCTGAAACAAATCCTAAACGTTAATTATCAAGCTAAGTGATACTATATTAATTTACAAGTGGAGTAAACAAAAAATAAAAGCCCTAGAACAGAAAAATGAGTGCAAGTGACGGTGCCCCTGGTGGGGCACCGATGATAGTACAAAATGGCGCAATTGAAAACACAAGATCAAACAATCTAGGCAGTGCAATTAAAAAACAAAATGGCGAAAAGTACACGGAAAGAGTGTTCGAGAAATTTTACTTCAAGCAGTGTGACAGTGGACCGTACAAGGTTATTGTGGAGAAGATGCAAGAAGACACCGAGAACAACGTACGATTGAGCGGAATCAACAAAATCACAGTGGGGATGATGTTGAAACAAAACGGATTTGCAAAAGCAGTGATGGACATCAAGAAGATCGGAAGAGCAAAAGTGATGGTGCTCTTCAGTGAATGGAAGGAAGCAAACAGGCTAGTAAACTGTCAAAACCTGAGTCTGAAGCGGTGCAGAGCCTTCATTCCGAAGAGTTTTGTGACCGTCAAAGGAGTAATAGCAGGAATCCCAGAGGAATTACAGCCGGAGGAACTAATCGAAGACATCGAAACAAACAAGGAAATTTTGGAAGTATTCCGACTACAGCGGACCGTAGCATCAGGCAAAAGAGTACCGATCGAGACGCTAAGAGTAGTATTCCGAAGCAATAAGCTTCCAGAATACGTTAGAATCTACTCAGTCATAACGAAGGTAGAACCGTATATCACAAAGGCAGTCATGTGTAACTCGTGCCTACGTTACGGGCATATCGCCAAGAACTGCAAGAGCCGAAAACGTTGCGGAAATTGCGGAGAAACACACGATGGACAAGTTCAGGATTCAGAGTGCCCGAACCAACCAAAATGTGTACACTGCAAGGACAAACACAGATCGTCGGACGTCAAGTGTCCAGAACGTAGCAAACAAAATGACATCAAAAAAATGATGGCAAGAAAGAATCTCACCTACCAAGAAGCTCGGGATGAGTTTCGAATTGTCGTAAGCAATGGATTCACCATTCCAGAAAAAGCAGATGAGTTTCCCTCAGTCTACGAAAGCTTCTCCAACATACTGAAGAAATCCAACAACCGGGAAGAAAGTGCACCTAAGCACCAGCCAACAGCAAAAACGAACAACCGTAGCAGCCCGGTGGTCACAACAAATAGGAATTTAGGAGCAGTCAAGAAGCAGACTCTACCCAAGGATAAAGGGCCAGAAGCTAGCAACAGGATAGAAAGGGAAGTTGACGAAGACGGATTCGAAAAAGTCCGATACGGAAGCAAAAAAAGGAGGACAGAGAACGAAAACACGACTGGACAAGAAGAAAACCTGGCAGGAACCCAGGTAATGACGATGGAAAAACACCTCGAGCTCCGAAAACGATGGGAAGATAAAATGAAGGAAATCGCACGGCAAAAAGAGAACTTGCAATCTACGGTTGGAAAAACTTTCAACAAACTCTCGAAAGCCGTTGAGGCAAAAGACGAAAACGGATACTATATTGTTCTAGAAGTAGTCAAGCAGCTAGCAGTTTCTCTAGGTTATGACGTAAAAGACGGAATACCGAATACTGATATCGAAAATAGCGACATTCAAGATATTACAGAGTAACATTCAAAGCCTCACGAAAAATAAAAATGAACTAGCGCATGAATTACATGCAAGAAATCTCGACACAGCATTATTATCAGAAATATGGACGAATGAAAATACGATAGCATCATCAAACATAACGGGCTATCATAAAATTCTACAACCACGTTTGGTAGGCGTGGGTGGAGGTGTTGGCATATACCTCCGCGATGTGTATAACTATATTCCACTAGACCTGACCACTAGCGAAACGCTGGAGGTTATCGGTATTACAGTACCTAGCAAAAATCTGAGTCTAGTCTCAGTTTACATAAATCCTAGGATTACAATAACGGAATTAAATACAGGTTTTGAGAAGTTATTAGGAGAAACACAAATGCTCAAAAACTTACTCATTGGAGGAGATTTCAACGCCCACAACGAGGCCTGGGGCTGTGAATCTACCAATAGTAAGGGTAAATTAATCCTAGAAACCATTACTACAACAGAATTACTGATCCTGAATAATGGAGAGAAGACGTACCGACCCGCTGCACTGAATAACACCCCCAGTGCAATCGACTTGACTCTATGCACACCAGATCTGTTTAATGAACTAATGTGGAGTGTAAAGCACTATACATTTGGCGGCTCAGGCCATCGTATAATAGATATCGAGCTGAAAAAAATACAATCCAAAAAACAAAGAGCTATTTTCAATCGGAAGAAGATCAATGAGGAAATTGCGCTCATGGATGCAGAGCAGCTGGAGTCAATTAAGGACCTGCAACGCCTAGCTACCGACACGATAAGCAGAAACAGCGGGGTGAGCGAGTTCGTCCCAAAATATTATTGGAGCGAAGAACTTTCCCTCCTGTACAAAGAGAAACAAGACTGCTGGAGAACCTTTAACAGGTTATCAAACGAAGAAAATCTACTTAAGCTGCAAAAAGCCAAAGCGATTTTTCTACGGAAGAAAAAGCTACTGATGAAGGAAAATCTCGCGGCCATCACGAAGGATATCGATCCACGAGATACCAAGTCTAATTGGAGCATGGTAAGGAGGCTACGATACAACCACGAAAACAAAACCAAGAACAACATAGTACTTACGGCGAGAGAAAAAGCTGAAACATTCCTAGAAGGACACTTCGGGCCCACACAACCAACAATGACTCAGCCCAAATCTCCAAGTACGGCTTCTGCAAAAGAGTTGCTCAACCTAGAGCAATGGAATCATATCATCCATAAAAAGAAGGCCCATTCGACGCCAGGAACAGACCGCCTAACTTACGAGATTCTGAGGAATCTAAACACACAGACAAAGCAAAAAATTGTTCAAGAAATAAATACGTACTACGCCGCTGGAAACCTGCCGGAAAGCTTCAAGGAGGTCAAAATAGTACCAATTGCGAAACCCGGACGGGATGCAACCGAACTATCGGCGTACAGGCCGATTTCATGCCTGTCGACGATCGTCAAATCAGCTAACACTGCAGTACTACATCGAATACAACAACATGAGAGCAGGGAGGAACTCTTACCGGATCTATCGTTCGGGTTCAGACCAGGAAAATCAACGGAGGACTGTCTCGAGTTCGTAACAAATCATCTAATGGCAGCTAAAAGAAGCAATTTGATAAGTGTAGCAGTATTCTTTGACTTTTCCAACGCATTCAATGCGGTGGATACAGACATACTTATAGCAACTTTGACCAGAATGGAATTTGCAGAGGATATCATAGTATGGATCGAGAATTTCTTGAAAAACCGAAAGCTGGTTATACAAACGGAACAAGGGTTGGTATCAACCACAATCTCAAGAGGATTGCCTCAGGGGGATGTGTTGTCTCCCACCCTCTTTAACTTATATACCAAGGAGCTGCACGAAACCGATGACGACGAGGAAAATGTGGTGACAGTGCAATACGCGGACGATTTTGTGAAGATAATTAGCGGTAAATGTCTCAATGAAGTCAAAGTGAAAGCACAACGAGTGATAGACAACTTCGTGGACCACAGCGATAGCCTGCGACTCGAAATCAACGGCAATAAAACGAAAGTAATAGTATTCCAACCAAAAGAGACGAAACTAGATCTAAAGATCAAGGATAAGTCTATAGAGTGCGTTAGATATTACAAATATCTGGGAATCTGTATAGACAGCAACTTAAACTACGGCACGCATGTACGAGACTTGAAACACAAGATCAAAGATCGACAAAATATGCTGAAAGTCATAGGCAGCATAAAGAAGGGAGCGACTCCAAAAGTAATGATACTGTTCCATAAAGCACTATACGATAGCTTCCTCCGGTACGGCAGCTCGGTCTACGGCAGCACATCTAAAACCTACCGGAACGACTTAGACGTAACACATCGACAATGTCAACGCATAGCTACGGGATGTTCTAAGACTACACCGATCAACACCTTGGCTGCCCTAGCAAATGAGGAGCCACTAGAACTGCAGCGGTACTATTGGACAAAGAAGAGAATATCATCCCACTTTCGCAAACACTCCAGCATCATGACAGCGGAACTCGTTGCCATACGGATTGGCCTAGAAGAAATTTCAAAATTAGACAGAGAGAACACTGTGATACTCACCGACTCGCAATCAGCCTGTCTGCTATTGGCAAAACATCAGGAATGCAAAACTTGGGACAGTCTAACAGGAGCAATCTGCAAGGAACTGCAATCAACGGGCACTATACTACAATGGATCCCTGGCCATGTGGGCCTGAAGGGCAATGAAGCAGCAGATACTTTGGCCAAAGCAGGACTAAACAATGATGCGGTTATCGTCAACAAGCTCCTCTGGAACGATGTGGTACTTCGCTATAAGAAGCAGCTAGCAGAAGCTACAAATGAGTGGTATACCAACATCGTATTCACTCAGAATAAAGGGAAGAAATTTTACGAATTGTTCAACTGTTTTCCTGGAAGACCGTGGTTCTGGAACTCGGAATTCAACGGTGAAGAGGTGCGAACACTCAACAGGATTATGGCCGGTCACGATTTTTCGTACTACTGGCTGGCTAAAATGCGGCTGGTAGAATCAGAAGAATGTGATCTTTGCGATGAAATTGACACACCGGAACATTTGCTATTAAACTGTATAAAGTACACCCACATTCGAAACTACTTTGATTGGGAGGATCACAGACGTATACAAGACCTAGTACGTGACAAAGAAGGAGTAAATAGCGTAGAGTTGAAAAACATAAAAAAATTCATCCGAATGGCAAGAATAAATCCGTAACGGCTAGGTAACGACTAACCGTCACAGCGACTGGCGTTTATGAGGCACAGCGCCTCGGGCCAACAAATCGAAACTCCAACAACAACAACAACAACAACAACAAGGCAACCCCTGAGTATCGAAGTCAATAGTCTATAGGGGGAGATCACTTGAGGTGTATTTATTGTAAAATCAAAGAATTAAATGCATATATGCATAAGAAGTTTTGTCCTGTTTCGTAGTTCAAATCCACACTGGGTTCACTCAAATCCACACTCCTGACTCGAGAAAATTATTTCAGAAACTCCTCTACCATCACAAAACTCCACCGGAATCGTGTAGAACCTCCTCCACCGAAAACGCGAGAAAACTCCATTGAAACTCACTGGAACCTCCGTTGGTAGCACCGAAAATGTCCACTGAAATTTACCGGAACCCTTTCCGCCATGAACAGGTGAAAACTCCGTCGAAACTTCCCTCGAAAATTCGGATGCTGCCAACGGAGGCTCCCAGGGACTTTCGACGGAGCTTCCCCGCATTGTCGACAAAGGAGGCTCTGTACAATACGAGTGAAGAGATTGGATGCTGCTGACAGAAGTTCCAGGGAATATCGACGGCGTTTTCTCAGCGGACGAGGTTCCACGTGATTTCGATGATTTTGGATGCTGCCAGCGGGAGTTTTTGGAAATTCCAACGGATTTTCCTTGCCTTCTCGGCGGATGAGGTTCTGTATGATTTCGGCGAAGATTTTACATGATACCAACGAAGATTCT
The DNA here is from genome assembly GCF_037179485.1 of Ochlerotatus camptorhynchus. NCBI lineage: Eukaryota > Metazoa > Arthropoda > Insecta > Diptera > Culicidae > Ochlerotatus > Ochlerotatus camptorhynchus. The sequence continues at coordinate 2,384,433 of NW_027041033.1, read as the reverse complement.
ATGATTGTTGTTTGTCTTGATAAAGGGCTTATCCACCAGGATTACGTTTGACTCGGTTTGACTAAATTAATTACATTGGGGCTACATTGGGTCTGTTGATTTTGTCAAATAAATAAATTAAAATTACATAAAGTTTGACCCAAAATATGCGAATTTTCGATGCCGTTTTCTCGCGTTCTCAGCGGAGGAGGTTCTACACAATGTTTATGGATGTTTCCGATTCTGCCAGCGGAGATACCAACTTCAATGGAATTTTCTCGCATTCGCGGTGGTGATTTTTGGTGCTGCCAATGGAAGTTTCAGGAAATCTCTATGGTATTATATCTTGTTTTCGGTGGAGGAGCTTCCGTTCTACGGAATTTCGACGGAGTTGTCCAGCGTTCTCGGTGGAGCAGATTTTGCGTGATTTCGATGTTGGCAGTGGCAGTTCTGGAGGGAGCTTCTGCAGGATTTTGCTGAAGATTTTCGATGCTGCCGGAGGAGCTGGCAGGGAATTTCTTGAGAATTCTCTACTCCACCGAAATCGTGTTTTCTTTTCCTGTTGTGTTTGTTTATCTTCGTATCGAGGCATGTAGAGGTGTCACCAAAAAAGTGCATGCTTTGTTTTGATGTTCACATCCCACAGAATGGTTGATGCAAACGATGGAACTTAAATGCATTTTTTTTTATTAAATGCATTTTGAATCTGTATTCCAAAAGTGAGACGCCCCTAGATCGAAGTAAACATTTGTTTTTGTTCATTCGTGGCTGGATGTTTATTATCGCCTGTGTTGTAGTCAATATCAATATTCATCTTCATCTTGATGGGGGTGATTTTGAGGATCAAATGCAAAATTATTATTTTCATATTACACAAATATAGAGCTGTAGAACGTGTTGTGTTGGTTTGTATACATAGATTGATGGAAAATTATTGCCTCTCGCTGAATTGTTGATAATATCGAGGTTTTAGGCTCTGGAGTCGGCAATATTCAAAATAATAATTTTTCCCAAAATTAATTTGATTATTTTGCTTTTGAGGATCGTTTCTGATATTGACAATTTTGGGTTGGATAATCAAGCAGTGGTGAATTTCAACAAACGCGTATTCGTTGATGTACAATGAACTCATTTGTTCATTTTGCTCGTACGTGACAGCGAAGATATTCAAAAAGAACGCAATTCATCCACACTGGGTTGAAACGCTACTGCTTGCGTGTGATGGTAAATGATAAAAACAGACACTGATTTTGAGCGATCGTGGCATTACGTTTGCGCTCACTATTCTTGTCGAATTCTAGCAGTGCTCTTGCACGTTGTACATTCCCATACTGATCCATTATGCGCTCCATGGTGGTGGACAAAAGACCTTGACGGGATGCAGTATGAATGCTGACAGATAGTGAGTTTGTGTTCTGAGAGGGAGTACGATCTGTGGTGGATGGTGGGTGTGAACTTGTGCTTCCGATTGGGAATGAACTTGTATATAATCTAGTGTTTTGACTTGGTGTCGTTTGGTTCTGGGCGTGTGGCTGTGTTTGTTGGTTATTCGCTCTTGTATTCGAGTTAGTTCTGGTGGGACGGAGGAACCGATCTGTGACGATGCAGCAGCTGATACACCTTCTGAAGGTCCGGAATGCAGAAGAGTATGATGCTTCCGCAGACAATGCCGGCATATAAGTTATACATGTAAACAACACAAATTCAAGAAATATAGATCATTTAAAGTCAAATGCTGGCATGCATCTCTCGTACAATGCCATGGCAGATGTATTGGAAACGGGCTTGTTCCGCTTGAAGATGTTAGTAACCCGTGCGAGCTGATGGATGGTAGAGTGGCCTTTCCTAAACCCGAATTGTTCTTTGAGAAAGGTGTTATTATCATTTGAAATCACCAGCAAACGGCTGAGTATCAACTTTCCGAATAGCTGATGGGGAGATAGCTTTTGGCACTGGTAGGATATTTGCCAGGCTTGCGGATTGGAATGACTTTGGCTAGCTTCCAGCATGCAGGGAAGTAGCCAAGCATCAAATACTTACTGAAGACCGCTGCAAGGTACTCGAATTAGTCAACACTCAAGTTTTGACGTAGGACTACGTCTGTGATTTCTATATGGGGGCACAATATATGAAGCTGAAAATGGAACATGTAACGAAATTATGAAAGATTTTGAACGTTAATAACTCAGCTGCCCCTGGACCAATTTCAATAATTTTATCATCAATCGATCAGAAACATTTAAACGCATCAATTAACAAATGCCACCACCACGAATGTGCAACTGTTGCTATGATAATTAAAGTTATCACCGATTGCCAGCGAAAAGTGCTTTTCCTAATACAGATTTCAAAGTTGAATTCCATCCAGTCTCACCAAATGGTGTTTATTCAATCACCGCGTGGTGAGTGGTGATGTTCTCCAGCACACAATGAAAGGCTCCTCGTCAAGCAGATGGCTATCAAGAGCAGATATGAATTTTAGTTGGGCAGTTGGGGCAGTCTTGATTCAAGACTGCCCCAACTGCCCAACTAAAATTCATATCAAAAGGTTCTTTTCAGGGCAATCATAGTCATACTGAAGAGTATAAACAGAGAGAACCCCGCTCAAATGCCTATTCCTACACATAACACAAGCTCCTGCTGCAGTTAACACATAATATTTATTATATAAGACCACGTATTCCTACGTCAGAACCGTACAACCCCATAGGGCTGTCCCTTGTAGTTTTTCAACTCGAGGTAGACCACTCCATCGACACCAGCGGCGTTCATGTTCTTGATTGATTTAATCGCTGCTATCACCTCATCAGCCGATATTCTACTTTCGTCAGGGACAACTACGGGGGTGCCAGCAACTCTACGATGGATCCGAATTTTGATGAGGATTCCTCGGCTTATTTTTTAAAATCTTTGCCATTTTCCAGAATGGCTTAACACTATCTGGGAGAGAGCGAATCTTGTTTGCAAAATCGGTATTTCTGAGATCCACCATCGTGGGCTTGGATGATTTTGTTCAAACGGTTGCAATTGGTCTTCAGGTTAGGCAGCCCAGTACGCTGGTACTGCCTACGAATCGTGTTGCAGAGTCTAATGAGGTCTTTAGTGGGCCTGTCAAGGTTCAGAGTATTACTCACCTGCCTGGATACTAGAACATGTTTCTCCCTGGACCGGGAAATCGCTTCATCGATGGAGCGCAGATATCGGTCGATGTCGTCGGTCGTTTTCGGGTGGACGTCATAGTCGATACTGGTGTCAACGCAGTAGTGTTGGAACTGCGACCAATCTACCCGATGGTAGTTTCGCCGTGATGCTTGGAACTTGTTGATTGAGGAACCCACTTCAGCCACCACCGGATTGTGGTCTGAGCTGAGTTCCTGATACTCGACAGGTTGCGAAATGTAGATATCGATGGTGGCGTGAGCACCGAGCCTACTCAACCGGGTGGGAGTGTCCTGATTCAAGATGTTGTACTGTGCTTCCTGCAGGATGGTGCCGTTTTGATTGCACCGGCTGGTGCCCCAAGCTTGATGTTTGGCGTTCAGGTCACCAGCGATGATGTATTTTTTGCCGCCGCCGAGTTAGCTTGATGATATCTCGTCGAAGGTCCGCTGCCAACCCATCCCTGTTGTTGACTTGTTTGGGGCAGTAAGCCGCAATGATGGTGATGGGGCCAAGCGTTGTGCCAACTTCAACCCCGATGGCTTCGATAATTTTGAGTTGGAAGTACGGCAGCAGGTGGCAGTTGATGTTACGCCTAACAGCAACGGCTACTCCCCCCCCCCTCTTGACTGGTTCTGTCGAGTCTCAAGAGCCGAAGGTCCGATCGGTAGATGTTGACTTCCGGCCTAAGATGGGTTTAGGTGATGATGGCAATGTCGATCTGCTTGGCGTTAAGGAAGTCGAGTAGTTCGATTTGCTTGTTCTTCAGCGAACAAGCGTTCCAATTTGCAATCTTTATAACTTCACGGTCCATACTTAGTGACAAGGGACAGGGCAGCATGAAGCTGTTCAGACCGGGTCTTGCAGGTGCGCAAGATGATGATGATCTCTGCCACGAGTGTCACAAGTTCCTCCGAGTTATAGATGGACTCACCTGAATTGTCCGATGGACTCACCTGACACAGCACTGGCATATGATAAACCAGAGGCAGGGAGGGATATTGGTTCGGCTGGGCCGCTGCAGCAGTGAGGCGATGCTAGGCTGATCGGCGGTTGGGGGCCGCTTGTTGAGGGAAAGCGGTGCTAGGTTCGGGACCAGTCGACGGGGTTGGATTTCAGGGTACTGAGCATCAGTGATGGCCGGGGGCGCACGATTATTGCGGTGTCGACCGGCCTGGTTGCCTGTTGCCGCCTTTTGGCGAATATTAATGAATTCCGCTCGCTTGGTGCAGTCGCGAGTGGACGCACGGTGGTTTCCACCGCAGTTGGCACACTTTGGCTCGTTGTCATCGGCTTGACCACAGGACGCTGTCGCGTGGGTACCTCCACACTTGTCATAGCGTGGCTTCATATGGAAATTTTTCGTGCCATGGCCGTAAGAGAGGCAGTTCATGCACTGCGTTACATCTCGGTGTTGAGGTCTGTACGACTGCCAAGAGATGATGACTTGGAACAGATTCCGGATGTTGTCCTTCAGCCCGGCAAATGTGGTGGAGCCCTTGATAAATTGGATCAGGAATAACTGGTCCAACCAAGCCGCTCCAGCTCAGCCTTCACAATGGCCACCTCGAATGACGGCAACCCTCGCAAAACTACCTTCAGTGGCTTCAGCGATGGCAAATCATACGTGTAAAAATCCACCTTGTTGTCCTTCAGGAAACTTCCGACAGCCTTGCACTCCTAAGCTGGTCGACATCCTTCATTGAAGTGAAAATTGGGTGATAGAAACGGCGTCACCACCACCTCCATTGTCTTCCTCGAGCACTGAGGACTGGTTGCTTTGCAGCACGCGGTTTTCAGCGTCGTTCATTGACGCGCCGGTCTGCGTTCGGGTCTTCTTCGTAGGGCCCCCTACTTCTGATGCGCTAGTACGCTGATGCACCATCTGGTTTTTGGCAAGTTGAACCAAACTTGCCAGAGTGTGTGCCGATCACGGCACTTCTACGGCGCGAAACGAAAAAAACGAAGAACGAAACAAACTAAAACCGAACAACTCGAGAAGGCGAGCGGGAATCCGAACTGAACTGAACTGCTTGACGGTCAAGCAGAGAATGAGTTAAGGCTAGTATTAGTAGTAAAATTTACGGTTATTTTCGGCCTTTTTATGTTTCAACATTTGGTTTAACATTTCAATTGGTTCGCCTTTGGCTCTTCATCTTTTTTCTAGTTAATTGGTTATTCTAATGTGATGATTGCGTTTAGCGCTAATTTTCAGGATACCCTTTTATGGGATTGTTTTCGTTTGAATTAAAAAATTTGATAACCTATCTACTTGAGCACAGGAACCTTTCTAACTTCTTAAACTAGGTTGCCAAATCACGAATGAACTGGTGGTTTGATCGCAGACAGGCGACTCTGAACCTTTCCAGCGTGGAAGTCTTTCGCTCCTCGAGTGTTTGAAGACCGGCCAGGTGGTGAATCTCATAATTACGAGTTCGCAGTGGACTATTACGGATCACTCTGAAGACCTTAGCAGGCGGAACAAGTCGAGGTGAATTCGAGTGTGGAAACAGAATGGTTTGTGTTTTAGCTGCATTGCTACAAATCTTTCAGCTCTTGAAATAGTCGGACAGAACACCCAGACCTGATTGTAGTTTACTCGCCAGAGCACGGATCACTCGAGCCTTATAGATGATGGAGGTGTCATCTGCAAACATTGACAGGATACTACCACCCGGCAGGGGAGGAACATCTGTCGTGAAAATGTTGAATAGGATAGGCCCAAGCAGGCTACCTCGAGGGATGCGTTGAGGCTAGACAGCAGCGCTCTTTTATATCTTTTCAGATTAAAGCAAAATGATGTGCAACCAAGTGGTACTCGATTATGACGACAATGCTTGCCATAACCACTTTGTCAATAGTTTCTTGTTGAAAATCATCAGTCAGAAGCATTGCTATTGATGCGTTGAAATATTTCTGATCGATTGGTGATAACATTATTGAAGTCGGTCCAGGGGCAGCTGAGTTATTAATGTTCAAAATCTTTCATAATGTTGTTACATGTTCCATTTTCGGCCATACAGAAATCACAGACGTAGTCGCACGTAAAAAAAAAAGTTGAAAATGTTTGCGTAGAAACTATAAGAGCTCAAATATATGCATAATGTCCGACAGTCAAGCTGCTTTAAATGCTTTAAAGTCGGCGACATGTACATCAAAACTTGTCTGGGAGTGTGTTCAATCACTTCAAAAATTGTCTTGCCATAATCAAGTCAACTTATATTGGGTTCCTCGTCATTGCGGGATTGACGGAAATGAAAGAGCTGATGCACTAGCAAGACTCGGATCTTCCCATAAGTTCATAGGGCCAGAGCCCTCTAGTGGCTTATCGGCTGCATCTTTTAGAATGGAGCTAAAAGCGTGGGAATCTTCAAAAGTGGAGGAAAACTGGAAGAACACTTCCATCGCTAGGCAGTCGAAATCCGGGAACTTTCTAAAAAAGATCCTAGCATATATACAGGTCTTATAACAGGTCCTTATCCGAGCCGTTATCACTTGAAGCTGATTGGAAAACTTCAACATGATGTATGTCGCTTCTGTGGCATAGAAAAGGAACACTCGGAACATTTGCCATGCCACTGTCCGGCAATTTTCAATAAAAGGCGTAAGTTCTTCAACAAGGGACTGATAGAACCCTTTGACATTTGGAAAACAACTCCCAGTACGGCAGTGCACTTTATGCGAAGTGTAATGCCTTGCTGGGATAATGCTATTAGTCAAACAATGGCGATCACTCCTAATAATAGTGATACGGCATCGACGGCGACGGTAATAATCAAATAGGCACTTCTTTGCCTAGCTCATTTTGAGGGTGAGGGAATTTTGAAATATTTCCTCAAATTCACTGGCAAAAGAGTGCGCACTCATATACTGTCTGCGACTGTGGAATAGTTTTAGTTGATTAGTGGCATTTGCTCCCAACTTTGAAAATCGTAAACTTCACGTATCAAGTAACAAAACACTTCGATTGAACTTGACGTTTTTTAAAGGGGCTGATAACACGCAAAAAATGAGCTCGAAAGCTTTGTTCCGAAGACCGATTGAAACTCCTTAACCAAAATAAATTCGCTTCCTTCAAATCGATTACCGTTAAATTGCAAATCCATTCGAAATATTAATCTTGGAAAAACATGCTACCACTCTCGAAAATCTCTGCCTCTATAATTTTTTTTTTCTGTGTAAGTGTAAGGTCCCTCTGAAAAGCGAACGAATAAGCCATCTTCATCCCAGCAACCACTTGATCCATTATTAGCAGCATTTGCAGCCGGGGCAACGGACGTCTAGGCAACCGTCAATAAAACACTCTCATTTTCGGCATTGTCGAACGGACTCGCCCACTAGGTTGCAGTGTTGCCACATTTACATATTTTTCTGGAGAGCTTAGAATTTTCGATACAGAAATCTGTATTGCAGATTTCAGATTTTGGGAGATCCAAAAATATTTGTGAAGCTTAAATTACGGATGGAAAATGTAGCATCACTGTCAGGTAGGATGGACTTGAATTGACACACACACGGATTAAGGATGATGTGACTCGACGGTCGTCGGTTCGCAGAGCAGCAAATGACGTCGGACCCCGCTGGGGATCAGTTGCGAGACGCCACAGGAAGTTCAAATAGAAAAGTTTATATTTCTTGTTCTGTTCCGTACGATTGAGTATCATCATCATCATCACCATTTCATGCCATCATCGCAGCGACGCACACGGCACGTGGGAGTCAATGATCTTACTTACACTGACGCTCCCACTGCTGGCCTAGCCGTCGTCGGATTCTATATCTCTCTATTTGCTGTCAGAAAGTTAACTTTCCCCATTAAACTTGTAAATGAGGAAAAGTTTGCGCTGCCAACCAACCCACGGTACCCGAGACACGCCGAGGCCGTGGTGAGATTGACTCCGAAAGACTTTTTTTTGGCCGTTGGTTTTGTCAACGTCACACTCCTAGCAAGGACAGAAAAAAAAATGTTCATCAAATAGAACAGCGTCGGTGGTTCGGTACGGAAAGGAAGGTGGTTTTATGCGATCCTAGCAGGCGTGTAAAATAGATAAAACGGCTTTTTCGGTGACAACGACGAAAGAATGGCGTTTTGTGGGTAAAGTGAAGTTTTTAAAGAGTGGACAGGAAATCTCCTGATTTGGGTTTTTACGGTTATTTTCAAACCATGGTTTTCTTTGTTGTAAGGATTTTTATGGGAAATTTCATGGGACATTAATTCAATTAGTTTCCAGAGCGACGACGACGCCCGGAGGCGTGCGGCGCTGGCTATCCGCTTTCTTAGGGTCCTAAGTAGGGGATTATGAGGTACTTTGTAGGGGACCATTTGCCGGAGATGGAAAAGTTTTCCTACGAAATAGATTACTCAATTAGGTCCATGGAAAAGTTGGCGGAAAAAATGGTCCGTGAGTAGAGAATTTAACCGCAATCGAGTTTCTACTACACAATCCAAGGCTCGTTCCCGGCTTATCACTGGTAAAGGCAGAGTATTAAATGACAGTGCATGCCAAACTTATGACGGTTGAACGGCAGTTCCAGGAAACCGAATTCCGCTCTACATCCTTCTCCATTTTAAATGTCAGCTTTTGATGAAAAGCTGCAACTTTTACACACAAATACACACGCACATTTCGCGCGCAGGCAGGGAGGGAAAAGTTATAATTTTACAAACAACTTTTTTACACCTAGGTGATTTTTTTTTGAATAAAGATGGTTGAAATGACAAACCGCAGGTAGCGTCTGTTTCGGCAGATTCCATCATGGCCTGCCACGATGTCCCAATGATGCCGATGACGTCGGTGACATGACGAACGTCGTGTTTGTTTATTCCCTCTCGGGATGCTTTCAGCATTTAATGCATTCTATGGAAATAAATGTGGCCGCACATGAATTTTAATTAGAATTTCCACTGTCGGTACGCCATTATTGGTGGCAAACAGTCCCGAATGGCGTCTGCTCCCGCACACGCACCGGGGGATGTAAAAGTTTCGCTTTCTACTAATTGTGATAGGCCCATCTAATGGGGACCTAATTTGTGAACATGTGTGTAATTAGTTTTTCGCAATAGAGTTTTCTCGGAACAGGTAATAGAGAATGCTATTTTATTGAGTGTGTTTTGTTCGGTAAGCCTTTGACAATTAATGATTTTGTACTGCAGCAGTTAATTAACAGGGGCGTACAAATTGGAATCAGCGGGATTCTATAGTAATCCCACTATAGTAACTTCATGGTGCGGCGAACTGTATTTGACCAGAGCGTCCTTGCCTCTCAGCCTAAAGGACCTGGGTTCAATCCCAGTTGGCGTTGCCGGTATTTTCTGATGCCTTAAATCTCTAATCACGCCTTCGAAAGGGAAGTAAAGCCGTTGGTCCCCGTTCCATGGGTTGATATATAGAGTCCATATTTGGTTTATCGTTCCTACCACTCCATATGATTTCTGGATTGGTTGTCAGGCTCCAAACTAGCTGCCAGTATTCGCACCATCTACGGTCTCAAAGCCTGCTCATCGCTGTCACCGTCATTGAATAGCTTGGGGGTTATTCCGAGAGTCGAAGTGACTTTTGTCACTAGTGAAGTGAGAAAAGTCACGTCGTGGTGACGTGACTCTTCATTTGATTTGCACAGAGAGTCACGTCACCACGACGAGACTTTTCTCACTTCACTAGTGACAAAAGTCACTTCGACTTTCGGAATAACCCCCCTTGTCTATCATTCGGGTTCCGACTACACTCTTCAGCATATGGTTCTAGTTCCGTGTTCGCCAGCTCACAAACTAGCTTCGAATTCTGGTAGAAATGCCAGTCATTTTGTCAGGTAACAAATATTGGTGTATGTCTGGACGAAGTCAGAGATATTACGCTCCTAATGAACTTTCACTTTTTTCGGATTACGATTACACTAGTCAGCATTCCTACCGCTCCACATGGTTCTGGATCTATGTTCTACGGCTCCAAACGAGCAGTAAGAACTTCCAACATCCACGGTCTCATCGCTGTCACCATCAATGCACAGATTGTCCAGTATTCGGGTTCCGGCTGCACTCATCGGTTTTTCTGCACCTCTACATGGTCCTGGGTCCATTCTCTCCGATGATGATGATGATGATGATAGTGGTCTACCACTTATTGTAGCACAGAAACTAGTCTGATAGCGTGAGCTCTCCACACTGTTGAACTTGATAAAGCTTAATAACCTCTGACTGTCATCAGCAAATCGCTGTTTGAAGGGTTAAAAACGAATGGATGGATTGATAGGCAATTCGCCTTTTAATTTTCTTGGGACAGTTAAGAATCACCTTCTAACAACTCGATCAGCCAATTGGTCTGAAAGCGAGCCACCTAACAGGAAGATGCCCCAATGAATGGAGAGAAGAGCACGCCTTTTATCCACGAAATGTTAGTAACAGGGAGTTGAAATCTTCACTCTACCCATCCAAATCGCTCACCCCGAATTGATATATGGTTATATGTAATATAATAGTCAGATAATCAGAAGCATAACGTCTACAAAAATTTGTGAGTCGATTGAAATCTGCCGAAAATAAATGAGGGCTAACTTGATTCTCAACATGGAAGCGTAGAGAAGGATAAGAGAAAGGAGAGTCAAAGGTGTTGATATGCAGATTTTGAAGTCGTCGAGATTGATGCGCATGTTTGAATATCGTTGATCCAGTTACCTATCATATAAATTTGAATTTCATCTAGTTATGATTATTGTAAATAATACTAACATTTCGATTGGGTTGCTCCATGGTACCACTCAAACGCTCGGTGCACCATAGATTTGATATGGTTAGCAATATCAAATAGTGTTACATGCAAACGAAAAAGAAATACTCCTGAAGGAGAGTTCTGGGTCCATACTCTCCGGCTCCAAAAGTAATTACAAGGTCTGGTTGAAATGCTAGTTATTGTATCAGGTTGCGAATACTGGTAAATGTCTAGCCGAAGTCAGAGATTCTGCGTTCCTAATGAACATCCACTTGTTACGAGTCTTGGTCGCACTGATCATCATTACAACCGCTTCATATGGTTTCTGGATCCATGCCATCCAGTTCCATAACTAGCTGCAAGATCTACGGCATCATCGCTGTCACCATCATTGAATAGCTTGTCAAGCATTTGGGTTCCGGCTACACTCTTCTGCATTCCAAGAGCTCCACATGGTTCTGGATCCGTGCTCTCCGGCTCCTAAACTTGCTAAATTAAGACCAACAATTGAAATGGCTTTGACTCCATTTTGTAAACAAACCTTGTAAAGCCATTTTCTCGCGAACCGAAACCTTCATTCACAAACCTAAACCACAACCGGGTAGAGCAGAATTTCCCCTACCTGTTCATAATGTTGGTTGGCCTTTGCGGACTTCGGTTCGCGAGAAAATGGCCTTACCTTGTTTACAAAATGGAGTCAAGGCCATTTCAATTGTTGGTCTTGAAATGGTCTGGTAGAAATGCTAGTTCTTTATCAGATTATGATTAGTGGTATGAGTCTGGCCGAAGCCAGAGATACTGCACTCCTAATGAAGTTAGATAATAGTTCCGGAGCAGGGCTGTCATCTGATCACTCAATATGCGCAATGTACTGATTTTCTGAAATAAACAATGTGAGAATCAAGCAAACACAAAGATTGCTTGTATTTCACCCTGCGCAAGTGTAAAGCAGCGGAGAAGAGAAGACAGACACACACACCCAGAAATAACGAAAGCTCAATGTGTAGCTAGGGACGTTGCGATACTACTGATATCAGTAAAGTATCGATACTTTTATTTCGATACCAAGTAATTAAGTATCGATACTTTACAATCGATACTTCTCCAATATCGATACTTTTATCGTGGTATTGTGGTATCGGTATAGAATCGAATGGAAAAACAAGTAACTTGATTTCGGTATATGCGTAAGTTGTGATAAGCGTGTTTGGGCAAATTGAGCAATCTCTTCCAGTTGCAATGGCCACATTCTTAGATCCCAGGTTCAAGACCCTCCACTTCTAGGATCCTTCAGCTTGCGCAAATGCGATCGACAAAATCCGGGAAGCTTTATCAGATGGTATCCACGATGAAGCAGATGTTGGTGATTTTAACGTGATCGAGGAACAAACTGATAAGTACGACTTCTGGGGACACCACAGGCACTCGCTTACGTCAAACCAAACAAACAAGTACATACTGATCCTGGCGATGAGTTGGAATTGTACCTGGCGAGACCGGTTTTCTCACTAAATGTGAACCCGTTGGAACAATGGGAGGACATGAAGTCAGTTTTTCCAGCGCTGTATCAGCAGGCTAGGATGCATATGGTCAGCATGGCAACCTCTGTTCCATGCGAGCGACTCTTTTCAAAGGCTGGATCTATAATTACTGAGACCAGAAACCGATTGTCAGCAAAATATTTACAGAAACTAATATTTCTAGCAAGCGTCGATGATGCTGAATGGTTCAATTAGTTGGTTTAAATGCTTTTGTTTTTAATAAAATGATACAAACTGTTCGTTTTTGATATTAAACATGGACTTTCAATTTAAATTCAATCACATTGATTTTTAACAAATGATTCGATACTAAAAAGTATCGATACTTTGTTTCGATAGTATCGCAAATATCAGTATCAGTTATTCGATACTAGTATCGAATCAAGTATCGATACTTTTAAGTATCGCAACGTCCCTATGTGTAGCCATCGCTCCGACGCACAGGGGTCTAAAAGTTCCAAAACGTGCGTTTTTTTGTTTATGCAAAAACAGTCCATTTAAGCCATATAGTGTCTTGGGAAACGTTTATGCACTTAAAAAGCCCCTTATTTTGAGCTTAGCCATTTCACGATTAATCCACCCAGCAGGGAGATAGCAAAATGGTGTCTAGAGCAAAGCTTTAGACAATATTAAAACAAACATTTTTGTTGCAAACGTCAACCCTCTATCTCTTATGTTTACACAGATATGTCATTTTTTTGGTATGAGCCTTCTTAAAATCAATTTTTGCAAATAACTTTTCAGGAAGTAATTTTTGACATTAGTTTATTCTACACTAATGTTGGTTTTTAAAAAATGTGCCATTTTGTGTTGCGAAGCAAGTCCCTATCTTCAATATTTCTTAAGATATTTAAGGTTTTGATCCAAAATTAGCACTATTTCCAAGGTCAATAGCTCAAAGTTGGGCAAAATTGAGCAAACCAGCTTGATTACATTTGAAAGTATACTTGAAATGCTGCCCAATGCATACCAAATCATTAGTCTTTTTTTTTTTTTTATATTAATTTATTTGTACAGGCTCAATCGAATAAACTTTACAGAGCCGAGTTATCATTTTCATTATACATGATTAATGTCTTAAATCTAGAGTTAAAGGAATTGAACCGATTACTCGCGGTCGTCTCGAGGTTAGTGGAGATTTACAATTTTTTGGGTGGGGAAAGGGAGAAGGAGGTTTGAAATATGATTTATTATACAAATATTTAATTAATCCTAAAACATGAACTTATTTCTATTCATCTTGAAGACAAACATTTAAAAAAAACCTACACGCACAATACACAAACTAAACACAAGGTTAATCAAACTTACAATCTAAGGTTAGTATTCTTAAAGTAAACATATATGAGTTTCATAAACTCCAGATCACGTCTAGCCAAAATATCCCGAACTGGAACATTAGGTTGTCTACCTCGAGCCCGAAGGGAATCGCACAGCTCAGATCTGACTCCACGATGCTCAGCACAAGACCAAAGGATGTGATCGGCGTCTTGGTAACCTTGTCCACATTCACAGAGATTGCTGTCTCCCAGCCCAACACGAAACAAGTGAGCGTTTAACGAATAGTGATTGGACATGAGGCGAGACATCAGACGAATGAAGTCTCGGCCCACATCCAACCCCTTGAACCAAGGACTCTTCGACACCTTAGGGATGATCGAGTATAGCCATCGTCCCAAACTTCCTTCACTCCATTTATTTTGCCAGCTGGTGAGCGACTGTTGACGATAAATGAAGAAAAATTCATTGTAGGCGATTTGTCGATCGTAAATATCGCCTTGCATAGCGCCCACCTTAGCAAGTGAGTCAGCCATCTCATTGCCCGGAATCGAGCAGTGAGATGGGACCCATGCAAAGGTGACAAAGACAAAAGATCTTAAAGATAAAGCACTTAAAAGCTCTCGTATTTTCATGAAAAAATACGAGGAGTGCTTTACCGGCCTCATAGAGCGAATAGCCTCGACAGAACTGAGACTATCCGTAAAAATAAAATAATGATCTGGTGCAAGTGAGGCGATCGTTTCTAGCGTATAATATATTGCCGCCAGTTCAGCAACATATACGGAACAAGGAGCTTGAAGCATTCGAGAGGCGCTATGAAATTCGTTAAAAATACCAAAACCAGCGGACGACTCTATTAGTGATCCATCTGTGAAGAACGATCTTGCGGAATCAACTTGGCCAAACTTTGCAGCGTAAATTGACGGAACAATCATGGAACGATGATGTTCTGGGATTCCACGAATCTCCCGCGTCATGGATAAATCAAAACTAACTGAATTGCCGAAGTCGGAGAAGCATACACGATGAGGATTATGCTGTGAAGGGCTGACATCCTGAGTTATGTACACGTAGTACAATGACATAAAACGAGTTTGAGGGTTTAGCTCAAGAAGCTTCTCAAAGTTTTCGATTACCAGTGGGTTCATAACTTCACAACGGGTGAGGAGCCTGAGGGACAATTCCGAAAACCGATCCGATAGTGGCAACATGCCCGCCAACACTTCGAGACTCATCGTATGAGTCGAGTGCATGCATCCTAACGCGATACGAAGACAACGATACTGGATACGTTCCAGTTTGATGATGTGAGTTTTAGCCGCCGACTGGAAGCAAAAACTACCGTACTCCAAAACCGATAAAATCGTTGTCCGGTACAACGTTAGAAGATCTTGCGGATGAGCTCCCCACCACGTTCCGGTAATTGTTCGGAGAAAATTGATCCTTTGTTGGCATTTTCGTCTCAGATACTCAATGTGGGATCTCCAGGTGCATTTGGAATCGAACCAGACCCCAAGATATTTAAAAGACATGGAATGAGTGATCGGTTTACCCAAAAGTTGAAGCTTTGGTTGTGCTGGGCTATGCTTCCTAGAAAAAACGACCAACTCAGTTTTCTCCGTGGAGAATTCGATACCTAGCTGAATAGCCCAAGTAGACAAATTGTCTAAGGTATCCTGTAAGGGTCCTTGCAGGTTGACCCCTTTGGGCCCTGTCGTAGACACTACGCCATCATCTGCAAGTTGTCTCAACGTGCAGTTGTCACTTAGACAATTGTCAATTTCTCTGACATAGAAATTGTACAAAAGGGGGCTTAAACATGAGCCCTGGGGGAGACCTATGTAACTAAATCGAGAAGCTGTAGAGTTTCCATGAGAAAAGCTCATATGTTTCTCTGACAGCAAATTGTACAAAAAGTTATTAATTAATGGGGAAAGGCCACAAGCGTGGAGTTTGTCTGAAAGGACTTCAACCGATACTGAATCAAAAGCCCCCTTAATATCCAAGAACACAGAAGCCATTTGCTCTTTTTTAGCAAAAACCAACTGGATTTCTGTGGAAAGCAACGCGAGACAGTCGTTCGTTCCCTTACCCCTACGGAAACCAAATTGAGTATCTGAGAGTAGGTGGTTCGTCTCAACCCATTTGTCGAGGCGAAAAAGGATCATTTTCTCCAACAATTTTCGAATGCACGATAACATTGCGATGGGACGATACGAGTTATGATCTGACGCGGGTTTTCCAGGCTTTTTAATGGCTATAACTCTCACTCGCCTCCAATCATCTGGAACAATATTGAACTCCAGGAACTGACAAAACAAGTTCAACATGCGCCTCTTAGCGACGTCTGGGAGGTTCTTCAACAAGTCGAACTTGATGCTATCAGCCCCCGGAGCCGAATTGCGACACGAAAGGAGCGCGAGTGAGAGCTCCAGCATTGAAAAAGGCTGGCTGATCTCGTCTACCGAATTCGTCGTTTCGCGAGGAATCATCTGTGCCGGCACGGAATCAGGACATACTTTTCGCGCGAACTTGAGAATCCACCGATCCGAGTACTCCTCGCTCTCGTTGTTTGAAGACCGGTTACGCATCCTTCGCGCCGTGTTCCAAAGCGTGTTCATCGACGTTTCGCGCGATAAACCGTCCACGAATTGCCGCCAGTATCCGCGTTTCTTGGCTTTGATGAGGCTCTTGAGTTCGTGTTCAAGAGTCGAGTACGCTTCGAAATACTCGGGTGTTCCGCGTTTCCGGAAAAGCTTAAACGCGTCGGACTTTTTACGATAAACCTCAGTGCATTGCTGGTCCCACCAAGGGGTAGGAGGTTTCCTACGAAAAGACGTTCCTGGAACCGGCCGAGTTTGAGCTCGAAGCGCGCTGTCCAAGATCAGATTGGAGAGGAAGTTATATTCCTCCAACGGTGGAAGCTCTTCTACCGACGACACGGCTTCATCTATCGCGGTCTTGAACGTTGTCCAATCGATATTACGGGTGAGGTCGTACGCGACGTTAACGGATTCCGACGGATTGAACCCACTGGCAATCGAAATGCCGATCGGCAAGTGATCACTACCGTGGGGATCCTGGATCACATTCCACGTGCAATCCAACGATAATGAATTAGAGCAAAGTGTGAGGTCTAATCTACTTCCATTTGAGGATGGACCAGCCAGACGTGTTACTTCTCCGTTGTTAAGAATTGTCATATTGAAGTTATCACAGAGGTCATATATCAAAGTAGAACGGTTGTCATCATACAGTTCCCCCCAGCCTGTACCGTGGGAATTAAAATCTCCCATAATCAACCGTGGAGTAGGAAGAACTGAACAGATATCTGAAGGTTGTTTTTGACTAATCGAAACTCGGGGAGGAATATACACAGAAGCAATACAAAGGCTCTTGCCTTTAACAAAAGCCTGACATGCGACAACTTCAATACCTGGAAATTGTGGAAGATTCACTCTATAGAAGGAATGGCACTTTTTGATCCCCAAAAGTACTCCTCCTCCACGCGAATCCTCACGATCCAGTCGAATAATGTTAAAATCATGAAAAGGAAGATCGATATCTGAAGAGAGCCAAGTTTCACACAGAGCAAATGCATCACAATCATTATTGTGAACCAAAAACTTAAACGATTCTATCTTAGGAATAAGACTTCGACAATTCCACTGTAGAACAGTGATCAAATCCCCGACCTCGTTTGGAAAATTATCCATCGAAGGAGATGATTGCTGCAAGGAGGGGCCACTTCAATGTCAACTGCTTCAAGAGGGTTTTCACAGTAGGAAGCATTGCCAGAACAATGCTTTTCAGAGGATCAGAAATATCGAGGTAATTGAGGATACTGTCCACAATGTTATCAAATGAGAACAACCCAGATGAAGAAGGGGCTTGTGTTCTGAAAATTGGGGCATCGGGGGTTTTGGATGTCCCCGGGAGAGGTGGAAAATCCTGGGTATAATCAGTTCTGCGGAATCCAGGAGGAGTAGAAGTCTCCTTTTTTCCACCACTCCTTGATTTGGGCAAGCTGATTTGGGGTTCTTGATCTGCAACTTTCCGCGAACGGATGCGTTTTCGTTTCCGGGCAGAACCTTCCGGAAAACTGAAAGAAACTCCCTCCTCAGCCAAGTCAGAGCCAGACTCGTCATCTGACAAAAGAGCGAAGGGATTTGTTTCGTTGGTCGATGGCTTGGCTGTCTTAAGCATTTCTGCAAAAGACCGCCTGGAACGTTCTTTAAGAGAGCGCTCTAGTTTTTCCCCGCGTTGTTTATACACCGGACACGACGAGAGACCATGAGGAGGAGATCCTTTGCAGTACACGCATTTTGGTGCCGTGAATGTGCAGGCGCCATCCTCGTGCTTCTCCCCGCATTTGGAACAGCGTGCCTTGCTGCCACAGTGAGAGGCCGTATGTCCCAACTGTTTGCAGTTTTGGCAGATCATGACCCGAGGAACAAACAAGCGCACAGGTAGCCGAAGTTTTCCCAACTCGATGTACTGAGGAAGGGCTGAACCAGAAAAGGTCACGCGAAACGAGTCTGTGGGGGTAAAACTCTTTTAACCCTCGCTGACAGATACTGAGCCCAGTTTTTGGACATCCAGTATCTTCACCGGGGGGAGCAAGGGGTTCTTGAAACGGCCAACCGCCTGCTTCTCCAAGATCTCGGGGGTCAGACTCGCTTCGGTGACCACACCTTCGATCTCCACATCACGAGCTGGTATGTAAACCCTGTACTCAATCGTAAAGAGCTGGGAGGCAGCAATCTCTTTAGCCTGCTTCAGGTTAGAAACGACAACACGAAGTTTATTATGCCTAACCTTCGTGATTTCGGTCACGGCCGAGTATCGCTTCGTCAGATCAGTGGAAATTTGCATCAAGTTCAAAGGTTTGTTTTTGGGCTGAAAGTAGACAACCCATGGCCCAGT
The DNA here is from genome assembly GCF_037179485.1 of Ochlerotatus camptorhynchus. Taxonomy (NCBI): domain Eukaryota; kingdom Metazoa; phylum Arthropoda; class Insecta; order Diptera; family Culicidae; genus Ochlerotatus; species Ochlerotatus camptorhynchus. The sequence goes on along the minus strand of NW_027041033.1, from coordinate 2,365,841 downwards.
CGAGTCATCTGGATAGGCTCGCGATCGGGGGCTTTTCTGAGACGAACCATGAATGACAGGACGTTTTCGTCTTTTCTTGCCATCGAGTGGCAAACTGGTGTCATCTTCCGACAAAATGTCCATATCGTCTTCTGACGAGACGTCCATTTTGCCGTACTAGTGGGAGCGGTAAACGCTCTACCACTGAAACGATGCTTAAAACCACACAGACACAATAAACAGAAAAAAAACTACAAACACAGAAACACAAAATTAAATTTAACTTATGGGCGAGAGAAAGAAACAGGAAAAAAAAAACTTATCTGCGATACTACTACCACCGAGTAATTACACAGCAGCAGCGGAGCGACGCGCAGCGTGGGTGACCTTCGATGCGCGTGTGCGGGCGATCTTTGTAGTGGTGTGCTTGTATTAGGCTCGGCACTCAGCTGGACACACGATGATGGATGACCGGTATAAATGCGGAGGCAGATGCTGACACTTGATGACGATGATCTGTGTGCAGGTATGCGTGATCACGCACCGATGGCAAAATGGTTGGCGAATTGGTAATCGCAAAAACAATTTTCCTTCCGATGTTGCCGAAAACACACTTTCTTCTCAGAAAAAAACTCACTTTCAGATAATTGTTTAGCCGGGTACTATGCCAGTAATCACTAAGCGAGAAAAAACTGATAATTTAAACCAACCGAATACCGAGAAAACTTCCGAAATACCGGAGCGCGAAACAAGTCGACTGTACTTCTTGCTAGGTCGCAGTGGGATGAAATCATTAGTCTTCTTTATTATTATTTAGCTTTATTTAGGAGGCTTTTAGCCTTAGGCTGGTTCGCCTCCAACGTAGTCTTCTTTAGTATTCTCTGCTGATCTGCTTATTACCAAACTATAGTAAACCGTGTACAGATAATCGTTTTCTTGCATGTATACATAGAGGCTCCTTCATAATTCACTTACTATTGGTGTTGAAGGAAGAACACAAACTTTTCCGAAGACACTATATGGCTTAAATTGACAGATTTCGCATAAACTATAAAACGCACGTTTTGGCACTTTTAGACCACTGTGCGACGGCTCCAACGCAAAAAGCGCCACTCAGTGTACACAGCAAAAAAATAATTTTGATATCACATCAAAGTGGATGCACTACAATCATGTCGAAAATTTCATGTAATTTTTATGGCCACATAAATAAACAAATGCAGTAAAAGCAGCGTAATGTCAGTTCATGCATTGTATTAATGATAATTTTGTCCTTCTTAGCAAGTAATATTACACCATATTTTCGACATGATTGTAGTGCATCCACTTTGACGTGATATCAAAATTATTTTTTTGCTGGGTAGGGTTGCACATGGGAAACCCAGCAAAAAGACAAAATTCTTCTTCGTAATGCCCTTCTTTATCTCCTAGGCATGCAGTCTTGGTAAGCAAAGCCTGCAAAGTATTCAAAGAAGACATTAGCGCTTGTTGTATTATATTCGCTCCCAGCGCCGCACGGAGTGTATCGCTCATTGTGTGGATCGCTTTCTCACAGATTAGTTGTGTGAAGTAAATGGGAGAACCACACACTCTTTGTCGAGTGTTGTGAGATGCATGCACAAAGTTGCTTTGCTAACTCTCTGAGGTGCTTTCCAGCCCTGTTCCGGAGGTTGCATCACCTACCTCTTCATCATCGTCACCAGTATTGGACATCGATTGTTTCATCTATGTTTCAACGCAGACACCACTCCAGTAATATCATATGCTAGTGTATTCCATGCTCTCGTGTTCTCCAACCAAAAACTAGGTCGATTAGTAGATAGTATGTGTTATAGATTATACGTATTGAATTAGTTGTACTTCATTTATAGAGCAATTCAGCTCACTGGAAACTGCCTCTATTGTAAACTTTGTTAGAAAAGATTGAAGGTTTTATGCACATCTGACAATAGGCTTGAAAGGAGCATCACTTCAATGGGCTTTCCTTCACTAGGAAAAACAGATCTCTGATCACCTGATGGCCTTTGGAATAATTTTTGAGCAAGAGAATATCCGAGAGACATGATTTGAATTATTGGTCAGTAAAAGATCTTCAGAATAATTGATCAACCAGAAGTATTGAAAAAATATCCAGAGAAGTTTTTGTAGATCTCTTATCACCTGAAGATCTTTGGAAAAATTAGGAGTCATCTGGTTTCCTGAGAAGTCTATGGTGTAAAGCAAATTCAATCGCTCGAGCAATTTGCCGACTCCGGAACAATAACATAATTAAATTTCGTTTCGTCACCTCGTTTTCCCCTGGCCATCTGCCATCTGTCAGATTAAAAGCTCCACAAATACATACACATAAATTTGAAACAGAGTTCCATTCGTGTTTCAAACCCGCTCAGAAATAAAACAGAATAGTCGAGCAGTTGTAAATATGGTGCAAACTGGTGCTCGAATGATGAAACTGCAACTCAGCATTGCGAGGGGTGCGTTTCTGTTCCTGTTTAAAATTAACCACTTCTTTCGAGCAGTTAATATGACGTTTACTACCAGAAAAGTAGCCATCATTTGTGCGTTTCAAAAAATAAATAAAAATTAGTTGGTCCAGTTTTGTGGAATCGCTGGTAGAAAGTCACGCCAAAACTGCTAAACAAAGTGGTCAGTTGAAACAGTCGATATAAAATACAACAGCATTTCGAGCGGTCTTAGGCTGTTCGCAATGCTGTTGTTTTTTATATGGGCTGTTTCAATTTGAAACTAGAACAAAAACACACCCCTCGCAATGCTGAGTTGCAGTTTCATTTTTCGAGCACTTGTTTGGAACAAATTTGCAACTGCTCGACAGTTCTGTTTCATTTTTACGCGTGTTTGAAACAGAAATGGAACTCTGTTTCAAATTCTGTGAGTGTATTTGTGAGCTTTTCACTGTTGACAGATGATAGCTAACCAGCAGAGACGGCAGAGTAGACATAAAAAAAAACGTTCCCCTTCGCTTCATCTTCTATCAACAGTTTCGTTTCGCGGATTTTGCAGGTAATTAAATTGAATAATTTGTTTGTTAACGTTTATCTTTTGCAGTGCGTTTTTGAAATAATTTCCGCATAGAGCATATCCAGAACAACATGTGAAAAGGGCATACAAGCTTTTTGTAAACAAACCTTTGTAGGCCCTTTTCTCACCAACTGAGGGTCGCCCACGCAAACCAGCAATATCATCGGGAAGGGGAAAGTGTCCTCTAACCGGTGATGTTAAAGGTTTGCGCTGGTGTCATATGGGTGGCGAGTAAAGGGCATAAGAAGGTTTGTTTACAAAAAGCTTGTATGCCCTTTTCACATGTTGTTCTGGATATGACCGTTCACGCCCTCCCAGCAAACTGAACAACAAATAGCAGCGGAAAACTGATTTGCATAGGTTGGTCCGATGCGGAGGAATTCCTCTGGTTTCAGAGCGATGTGTCTTTGTGGCGATACAATATTTGGGAACTTCCTGGATAAGTTTCAGATTGGTAAATGATATGTCGGAGGTGCCTAATGCGAAAATTTTCGCATCCAGTTCGGGGGTGCTGACGGCCGCCCAACAAATGTGCATCGTAAACCATATTAAGGATGGAAAGTGGCGATTGCTGTCGTAAATGCTGACACTTTCTCTTTAATTTCACGTTCAGGGGATTGGTTTCCATGGATCGCAGTACCTGTTGCCTGCTCTCTCGGAGACCAAGTATTGCGAATTAGTCAGGAAGTTATCATTAAATACGTGTCGAATGTTTTCGTCGTCGGGTTGATTGGCGATTCCAACAAATACACGTACGATTCACCTATGGTCGTGAATTGTGTGGAAGCTGTCGACCATAGGTAAGATTCACACACGCAGAAGAATCTGATCCGATCAGCTCACTTCAAGCTGAGCTTTGTAGCCAAAGAGCTACATTAAAATGCGACGGGTGCTGTCTGGCTCTATCTACATGATTATGCGGAAGGAGTGCGCTGTTTTCGCACAATGATACGCTATTCAGTCTAGGAGTTCTACTGAAGTTCTGGGAAGTCCTGCTGAAGATTCAAAAAGTCTAGCAGAAAATCCGGGTGGTCCGAACAAAACAAAAGTCCTGACGAAGTTCCAGGAAATCCTGAAGAAGTTCCGGGAAGATATGATGAAGTTCCAGGGAAGTCTTTCTGAAGTTCCGGGAAGTCCTGATGATGATGATGCCCCCGGGAAGTCTTGTCGAAAATCTGGGTGGCCCTGATAAGGTTCCGGGAAGACCTGTCGTAGTTCCAGGAAGTCCTGCCGTAGTTCCAGAAAGTCTTGTCGAAACTCAGGGTGGTCCTGACCAAGTTCCAGGAAGTCCTGCCGAAAATTTGGGATGCCCTAAAAAAGTTCCAGGCAAGTCTGACTGATGTTCCGGGACGTCCTGCCGTAGTTTCGGGAAGTCTTGGAAGAAATTCTACCGACGTTCAGGTGAAGTCTTTTTGAAGTTCCGAAAAGTTCTGTCGAAGTTCCGGGAAGTCTTGTCGAAGTTCCGGGAAGTCCTGCTGAGGTTTCGGGAACTCCTGCCGTAAATTTGGACTGTCCTAAGGAAGATTCGGGAAGACCTGACGAAGCTCCAGGGAAGTCTTACTTGTCTACTAAAAATATTCTAACGGAGCTTAACATTACAGTTTTTGTCAAAATATTGACATATTATATGATAGGCCCTCAAGACTGAAATTATTGTAACTCATCATATTATTTTTTCCTCCTTACAAAACAGATAATGTCACAAAATCGACGAGGCAAGAAGTTCTCTGACCAAGAAAGTAAACAATTCAGTGCCAACATTTCAAAGGGGCGTAATTGCTTTTGTAAACAATGACTTTAGCCGTCAATTTCTCGCGAATGAAATCTTACCTCTCCAAAATAACAATGCTAACTGGTAGAGGAAACATTCATCTACCTGCTGGTGTCATTATTTTTCATGAGTGAGCTTTTATTCACGAGAAATCGACGGCTAAAGCCATTGTTTACAAATTCAATTACGCCCCTTTGAAATGTTGGCACTGAATTATGTATCTCTTGGATCAACATCTCGCAAGATTCTATCAAAGGCACCTATAAAAGTGTGACAGTTTTTTGGCTGGCTGTCCACGATGATTACAAGGCAAAAATTAAATCATTTTAAGCGAGAACTCCAGAGGGGTTGAGACAGCGGTGGGGCGTTATTAGCCGCGCAGTTCAGAAGTTTTCTGGCTGTTACAAAGCCATAATTAGATTGAATGAAAGCGGGATGAACGAGGAAGATAAGCTCGATAAAGCCATTCAGTTGTATACGCAAGAACACGGCGAGGATTTCCGCTACATGGAATGCTGGGAGCTTTTAAAGAAGTGTCCCAAATTCAACAGTGATAATATCATAGAGGTAACTCTAAGACTAGAAGGTCCCGAAATAACGTGCTCAACTTTTTGGCTCAGCTCTGGTACTCTCTTCGGTCCCAAGCTAATCGATTCACCCCTCGAAACATAGGAAAAACCAATAACCCCTCATTTTATCTGTCAAACTTTCATAGCGAATCAAAACAAACATTGCGTAATACTAGAATTTCGACTAGAATGGGGTACGTTAATCGTTTGCTTGGGACCAATAGGCTACTAAAGTGGTGAGCCAATTTAAGATCGTTAGTTTCGTATTGATTGTTGATAATATGGCAGGTAAGAAAAGTATATAGGAGTGATGGGGGCAAACCGGCGCACTTTTTTTCAATCGACATATCTTGCCACTCAGTTGGAATTTCGGAACAAATTTGGTCTCCAGAGAAAGGTACAGATCCCGCGCAACTTTTGCTAGAACAAACATATCATCCATATCTCACCCACTGCCAGCTTTAGTCGATTTGCATGGATGTAGGCTCTGGTTCGCCGATGATGATGTGGCCAGTAGTCTTCTGCAAAATAATTGATCATCGAAGCATAATTTTATATGTTGCATATTAAGATACAACATATCTTCAAGCTCCAGCAACAAAACATCTAGTTCAGAGTCATCCAACAACTCATCAACAATCAAAAACTGGTGATCCGACTCCATATTTGTTGCTTTTAAATTCAATTTTTTCACTTGAATGAGAACGCTGCCTCGGGCTCGGACACCGGGTAAACAGGCGCAAATTGAAAAACCTCACCAATACAAGCATATAAAAACACCTTTTGAAACTGTGCGTTGCGCTGATTTCGTTGCAGTTTTAATTTTGACAGTTTCAAATTTTAAAACTGTCGAGGAGTTTGAAACAATTTTGAAACACAGCATTGCGAACAGCCTTAGAGGTGCTTTTGGATCTTTTTTGAACGTACTTTTTGGAGCCTGAAGTTCTTCGTGTTCTTTCTTTAGCTTCTAAACCAACCACGAAGTTCTGGAGATCGCAGTAGGCTGCGGTTGGAAATAGACGTTTTAATTTTTCCTGCATGTTTTTTCTCCTCTAACTTAACGTTTTCCATAAAAGTACTTTTAATAGTGTATTGAACCTGAGTTCCAAATTGTGAACGAAGTTTGGAGTTGTAGTTGTGGAGGTCAAGAACAAGGGAACTGCTTTCAGGTTCCTCAATGAATTCCCGTTTTCTGGTCAAGAGGAACGAGCTACTGCAAGTTTTCAAAGGAGAGCACGCAAGCTACAAGCAATCAGTACGCTGCAGTGAGTCAAAGTAGGGGTATTTCAAATAAATTCTAAAAGCGTTTGGACCAGTTCATGTTGGTCCCCGTGGACCGTCTACGGCTGGTACTAATTTGCTTAACGACGTGTTCGGGGTATCATCGAAACCATTTGTGGAATAGTTCAATAATTTGGGTAATCGTTCGTTTATGGTTATTTTTTTATTAGGGAGGTGAGCTCACGAAGTTACTAACACCCGTGCAGCATATTTCAAACATATATAAGAGCAGTTCAATGGCAAATGACGAATCGGAAAAACTTAACCTTCTCCGATTCGTATAAAACATTGCATAATTGTGTGTTATGGGCAATCATTTACATTTTTATAAAAATTTGGTCATTTTGGAAGCTGTATTTTTTTTCTAAATGGTGTAGTATACCATTCTCACATAGCTAACAAAACCCCAATCAATATGAAGCATGCTAATAAATTATCCACTCCAGGCACCGAGCCATCGCTCAGGCAAGAATGCAATTATGCAACTTTACACGACCCATATGTTTGTCACTCGTCACTAGAACTGCAGCGCTCCCTCGTCCTCTTCCACCCTTCCCGGGTGGGCCAAGGTTGTTCGCGCAGCAAGAAAGGTTTCGAATTGCTAGGATGCGCATTTTTGGTGTCACTCCTGTCGTCTCACTCTTTTTCCCAAATGACTCTTTTCAACATTCATGAATCAATGTAACTAAAACTGTATAAAAGAAAAATGCATTTCAATAAACAAAAAGATTCTTAGTCTGAAGCTCGACCCGACTTCACAGTTGGCTTATCGAATAACTTCACAAAATAAGAAGCTAGTATTCTGTTTGCGACCCTACTACTGGTTCTCCCAGCTAGGCTCGCTAAAGTTGAGAAAGCCCCGTATGTGATTCGGTATGTGCGCGCGTTAATCCTTTAACTCGATAAAGAAGTCTAGTGTTCGCGCGCGCCAAATTGTAGGATATCCGAAGATATCAAAATGGCATCTTTTTCATTTTTCAATAAATTGTAGTACGAAAACGTCAATTTTCATCGAAATGACGTCTGAGACAAAATTGTAGAAGAAATACAGTCTTTCTAGGAAAAATATACATGGTATTTTTGAATAGTAATTTTGAGTAAAATTTCCGTCTGGCGAATACCGTTGGCTTTTATCGCAACTGTCAAAGAACTCCCACCAGTATGAAAATGTGCTCAATACTGAAAAAAAAGCATAGTATGCATTGACAAACTTGAAGCATTTTTGCCGGAGATTCTTTGAAGCCTTTTTTGTTTGATAGCTGCGGTGGATCTTTTTCTTCTCTGATCTCTGAGGATCAAAACAAACTCATCACTTCATACAAGTAATTAGAATCGTGATGCTGTCTTCAGCAAAATTGTTGCTCATAGTCAGAGCTGGGAAAAACCGGTTGCGTACCGGTGCGGTTCACCAAAGCACAACACGTGTTCTCGACTGCTACACACCGTGTTTGGTTTAGATGCTGGTTGTGTTTCCATCGAAGCTTGTAAACCAACGCGTATTTCGTTTACACGACACCCCGGTTTATGTTTAGTTTTCGTTTACCGTTCGTTCGTTTGGTTTTGTTTAAAAAATTAAAAACACAAAACCACACCAAGGTTGTGTAGCGGTTGTGTTTTCGGGTTGATATTTTACATCCGGAAAGAGAAAAACTGGGAAATACTGTCAAATACCACACAACATGGGGATTTGAAATCGGGAAGACATGTGAGGATCGGAAATCGGGTACACGACGTTAGGCATAATGTACGAAAGGCATAATGGACGTTGGGCATAAAATACGCTAGGCATAATGTACGTTAGGCATAATCTACCCGTTGAATTCCAGAAGGATGATTATGGGGACCGTCTATTGATTGCTGACTTCGGTGACGATAATGAAAGAGCCTTAAAATTTTGGAACTCATGAAAACTTGTGACGTCTTGGACAGGCAAAGTACTGGGTTTGCCACAGTTCCTTGTTTGCTTCGGCAACTTGTCACTGTTCATGGAAGTATCGCTCCGTCACATCAGCAGACGGTTCCGCTAGTTTTCATTCTGATGGCAATATCGTTGTATCGAAAAGTATGGCAGGAAATCCTGGAAACAGAAGGTATGTTTTTTTTGTTATTGAATGAAAAACCTCAGAATTCACCATTCTTCATTTCATGAGCTGTTCTTTGGCATCATATTTTATTCAACCTTAGCTGTTATGTTTTTTTTTTTGTTATTGAATAAAAAATCACATAATTCACCATTCTTTATTTCATGAGCTGTTCTTTGAGGAAAACCTTTTCTTCTTTGACAATTGACCACTTTGTCAAGCAGTTTTGGCGTGACTTTCTACCAGCGATTTCACAAAACTGGACCAACTAATTTCTATTTTTTTATGAAACGCACAAATGTTGGCTACTTTTCTCGAGGTTCTAGAAGAAAAACTCTCAAAATAATGTTTCATTTCAAAGTTCGAGTGGTAGTAAACGTCATTTTATCTGCTCGAATGAAATGGTTAATTGAAATAAATATGTAAGAATATATTACAACAAATGTGTGATTTTTTAATTTCTAGATGCGATTGATTTCAAGATAAAGTTGAAAATTATGCTGAGTTTTTATTACTAGATTAACCGCTATCGCTACTAGTCTCGAATCTAAGTAAATATCTAGTTACGTCACATATGATATGATAAATATTGGATTCCAAACTGTGCTTATTAAATAAACTATGTTTGTTTAACTTGTATTCATTATATTATTTCTAGAGTTGCACAGCAGCAAGGTATTGTATGCCTAACGTCCATTATGCCTAACGTATATTATGCCTAACGTCCATTATACCTAATGACTTTATGCCTAACGTCCATTATGCCTAATGTCCGTATGCCTAACGTCCGTATTCCTTACGTATTTATGCCTAATGGGGTGCACTCATCGGAAATCGATGTCTGACGCCATTTTGAAATCCAAGATGGTGGCTTCCGGATAGAGAAAAACTGGGAAATACTGTCAAATACCCCACAATATGGGTATTTTTGGAATCGGGATGACGGGTAGGGACCGGAAATCAATGTCTGACGCCATTTTTAAATCCAACATAGTGACATCCGGGTAGAGAAAAACTGGGAAATACTGTCAAATACCACATAATATGGGTATTTTTAGAATTTGTGTAGGGACTGGAAATCGATGTCTGACGCCTTCTTGAAATCCAATATGGCGACTTCCGGTTAGAGAAAAACTGGGAAATACTGTGAAATAACCAACAATATGGGTATTTTTGAAATCGGGATGACATGTGGGGATCGGAAATCGATCTCTGACGCCATTTTGAAATCCAAGATGGTGGCTTCCGGTTAGAGACAAAACTGAGAAATACTGTGAAATACCGCACAATACGGGTACTTTTGGAACCGGGATGTCGGTTAGGGACCATAAATTGACTCTTTTGAAATCTAAGTTGGTGGCTTCCGGTTCAAGAATCTGGGAAATACTGTCAAATACCCCACAATATGGGTATTTTTGGAATCGGCATGACGTGTAGGGATCGGAAATCGATGTATGACGCCATTTTGACGAATGCTATGCTCCTCAACAAAAATTTGTTTTTCTAGATTTTCCTTCATCGGATAATACCCCAGACAGACTATGGCTTATATAATGTAATATAGGCTGGCTTGCAATGAGCACTCATACATCTAGTTTTCACTGGAAATCCTATGTATGAGTGCTCATTGCAAGCCAGCCTATATTACATGATATAAGTCATAGTCTGTCCGGGGTATAAGAGTTGGTGATATGTGGAATATGTGAAAAAGATAGAAGTAAATACAGAGAAATATGTAGAAATGAAATCATAGAGCTTACCATTGAATATTTATTATTTATTATTTATTATTATTATTTAATTTTATTCATCGGACTATTGTCTACATGAAACAACCTTAAAGCTAAAACAATTCAAGTGTTTCTAATCCGTGCCAAAAAGCGAGATGAAGATTCCCCAAATTCGAATAATTCTTCGACAGCCGTAAACGTACGCATCATAGTTGTTAGTGGTTCGTTGTAACCGAACGCCGTTCGATGGTACCGCGGTTGGAAAAAGGTACAACTTCGTAATGTTCTCGGTGGTACTCGGATATCCAACAGCGAGAGAAGCCTCGAGCAGTCGACCTCACCATTCAATAGCTTGGCAACAAAAACTGCTTGCTGATTTTTCCGTCGGCATTCCAGAGTATCCAAGCTCAGCAGATTGCAGCGATCAGAATACGGTGGGAGATTTTGCGGATCACGCCATGGTAGATTACGTAATGCTATCCTGATAAACTTGCGCTGAACACTTTCGATCCTCAAACTCCAAGTCAACTGATGAGGAAACCAGACCAAGGAGGCATTTTCCAGGATTGGTCGCACAAGTGAGCAATAGAGAGCTTTCAGGCAGTGTGGGTCAATGAAGTCCTTCGATATTTTCGACACAAAACCTAGCTGGCGATTCGCCTTTGTGATCAGAGCAGAGCGTTGGAGGTTGAACGTCAACTTATGGTCCAGTAGAACACCAAGATCGCTGAACTGGTTGGTTCTTTGAAGAACCACACCGTTGATGGCATAGTCAAAAACAATCGGCTGCCTGATGCGGTAATACGACATTACCATACATTTAGGAATGCTGAGGGTAAGCTTATTCCGAGGACACCAATCAACGAACAGATCCAATACCGATTGAAGACGAATGCAATCCTCAGCAGCTTTAGGTCATCGGCATACGCAAGCTTACAGCGAATACGAATATAATGAACCCCAGCGCGTATCATTGTCAAGGATCGGTATCGCAGGTTTGTTCATTTCGATTATCTTGCGGTACTTTTTCAGTCGCAGTGATTTTGCTACCTCACGGATACGTGCAAGTTTTGATTTCACCTTTAGCTTTTTGATTGCGTCATTTACCGCCAACTGAAGGGTATGGGCTTCGAACGCTTTGAATTAAGGCTTCGGATACCGCAAGAAATCGTCCTCTAGATCGTCTTCTTCTTCGTCGTCGTATCTCTCTACCGCATCCTGTTAATCTTCATGTTGTGTTACTTGTTCAGCATCCTTTCCTGCTCCTTGTTTCTTGCATTGGTTCATGTCCATCTTCTTGTTTAGCTTCTTGGTCAACGGCACTTCCAGATTCGCTTTCTTGATCAAGGAGTTCGGTTTCAGAAACGTTCACCACTTTTTTGACACGTACAGAGGTATTCAATTCACTGTCGTCATGCCAGCCAATCTCACCACCGTCATCATCTGCCATAAATAGTCTCCGAGGGGAGGAATGTCGGAAGTGTAGATGCTGTATAGCAAAAGGCCCAGCAGACTTCCTTCGCTAAACGCTAAACGTCATCCCGATCCCAAAAATACCCATATTGTGGGGTATTTTAAAGCCTTTTCCCGTTATCTAACTACAAGCCGCCATCTTGGATTTCAAAATGGCGCCAGACATCGATTTCCGGTCCCTACACATCGTCCCAATTAAAAAAAATATCCATATTGTGGGGTATTTGACAGCATTTCCTAGTTTTTCTCTAACCGGAAGCCGCTAGCTTAGATTAAAAAATGGCATCAGACATCGATTTCCGGTCCCTAGACGTCGTCCCGATTCAAAAAGTACCCTTAGTGTGAAGTATTTATTTCCATTTCGTCAAGCCAGTGTAGACTACATACAATGATTATTACAATGTTTACTTACATACTATGCATTAATTCTATTCTGTTTTAGCTTAGTTTTTATTTGCTGCTTGGACATAGTGATGTCAATAGTTCTGCAATGAAAATTATATAGGCGCATCATTCGATTGATTGGGCTATTTTTTGCATAGTTTGTTCTGTACGATGTTTCTGAAAATAAATTCCGTATTCTAAGATATCGACAAGCTGTGTAAAAATTTAATTGTGCGAGAATTTCTGCCGAATCTATGCGCATTGAAATAATGTCGTTGATGAAGAAAAGCATTGCAAATTGGCGGCGCTCCTTAAGTGTTTGTATATTGATGAGCATGCAGCGCGCTTCATAAGATGGTAATGGAAATGCAGTCCAATTCAATTTACGTAAAGCATATAAAAGGAATTGTTTTTGGACAGATTCTATGCGTTCTTCGTGTATGGAAATGTATGGATTCCATACTAGGAGGCAGTATTCCATAATTGGCCTTACATATGTGGTATATAAAAGCTTAATAGTGTATGGGTCTTCAAAATTATGACTGAACCTTTTGATGAAGCCTAGCATTATGTTTGCTTTACTAATGATAGTATTATAATGTTCTATAAAATTAGTTTGGAGTCTAGGATTACACCTAGATCTCTTACAATTTTGCTTTTTTCTACTATTTGGTTGCCTAATGATATTTCAATACGCGGTGTTTCAATTTTTCTGCTAAATGCTATTGCAGTACATTTTTTTACGTTCAGTTGAAGTAGACTTTTACTACACCAGGTGTGGAATATATTGATTTCATTCTGGAATTCTTCTGCATCGCTAGAATTACTTATTTCCATAAAGAGCTTCATGTCGTCTGCATATACAAGCAATTTTATTTTTTTAAGTTTGTAGGAAATGTCGTTTATGTACAAAATAAAAAGAAGTGGGCCTAAATGAGAACCCTGGGGTACCCCAGAGGTGACTGAAATTGGTTCTGAAAGTTTATTTTGAAAGCGAACTATTTGTTTACGATGTGTTAGGTATGATTGAAGCCAATTCAAAAGTCCAGGCTCCATTCCTATTTTCTGCAATTTGAGAATTAATAATGGTATGTCGATGCGGTCAAATGCTTTACTGAAGTCGGTGTATAGCGCTTCAACGTGCTTGCCACTGTCCAACGCTTTAATAATGAAAGATACATCTTCTAGAAGATTAGAGGTAGTTGAGCGACCTTTAAAAAAGCCGTGCTGTTTACTTGTAATTAGATTTTTCACCTGCTGAAAAATATTGCCGTTTACGATTGATTCAAAAAGTTTTGGAATGCAAGAAATAATAGCAATTCCACGATAATTTCGAATGTCTGATTTTGCACCTGATTTGAAAATAGGTACCAAATAAGATGATTTCCAAATTTCAGGGAATTTTCCATTTTTCAGAGACATGTTGAAAAGACGCTCTAGAGGAAATGCGAGTTCTTCAGAAAGGTTTTTCAAAAATATGGGTGCGATGCCGTCAGGTCCAGACCCTTTCGACGCGTTTAAGTTTTTTAGTGCATTGAGGACTTCATGTTGAGAAAGTTGGTTGACAGAGATGTTTTTAGAAATTTCAGGAATGAATGCAAAGAAATCGCGGTCACGATCTTCTTCGGAAAATGTGGTGTATACTTTTTGGAAAAAAATTGCAAAGAGATTGCAAATTTCAGAAAAATTCTCACCTACATTTGCATCCAAATTCATTCGCGAAGGAAAATTGCTGCTTTTTAATTTCGTGTTTACATAATTAAAAAAGTTCTTAGGGCATGATTTGACTTCATTTTCGACTTTGCGGTTATAGTCCTCATATGCAGAGTTGATGGCTGTATTTAATTGGTTGCATAAGTTGTGATAGTTTCGCAAATTGGTTTCAGTTTTTTCTTTTTTGTATAGTTTATGAGCTTTCTGTTTTTTATTCTTTAAAATTTTCAGTTGTGGATTGAACCATGCGGGTAGTTTATTGTTTTGTGTTCGTCTTCTTTTTATTGATGGTACAGTTTCTAAAATTAGGCTTTGACAGTTTTTCCCAGATTTTCTCCATCCGGAAGCCACGATCTTGGATTTGCCAGGCATCGATTTCCGGTCCCTGCATGTTATCCCGATTCCAAAAGTATCCATAATGTGGGGTATTTTACCATACTTCCCAGTTTTTTCTCTATCCGAAAGCCGCCATCTTGGATTTCAAAATGGCGTCATACATTGATTTCCGGTCCCAACACGTCGTTCCGATTCCCAAAATACCCGTATTGTGGGGTATTTGACAGTATTTTACAGTTTTTATCTAACCGAAAGCTGCCATCTTAGATTTCTAAATGACGTCAGACATCGATTTCCGATTCCAAAATATCACCACGATACCAAAAATACCCATATGGTATTTGACAGTATTTTCCAGTTGGCTTCTGTGTTCTTGGATATCAAGGGGGCTTTTGATTCAGTATCCGTTGAAGTTCTTTCAGACAAACTCCACGCTTGTGGATTGTCTCCATTAATGAATAATTTTTTGTACAATTTGCTGTCAGAAAAACATATGAGCTTTTCTCATGGAAACTCTACAGCTTTTCGATTTAGCTACATGGGTCTCCCCCAAGGCTCATGTTTAAGCCCCCTTTTGTACAATTTCTACGTTAGAGAAATTGATGTCTGTCTTAGTGACAATTGCACGTTGAGACAACTTGCAGATGACGGCGTAGTGTCTATCACAGGGCCAAAAGAGGTTGACCTGCAAGGACCCTTACAGGATACCTTGGACAATTTGTCTACTTGGGCTATTCAGCTAGGTATCGAATTCTCCACGGAGAAAACTGAGTTGGTCGTTTTTTCTAGGAAGCATAGCCCAGCACAACCGAAGCTTCAACTTTTGGGTAAACCGATCACTCATTCCATGTCTTTTAAATATCTCGGGGTCTGGTTCGATTCCAAATGCACCTGGAGATCCCACATTGAGTATCTGAGATGAAAATGCCAACTAAGGATCAATTTCCTTCGATCAATTACCGGAACGTGGTGGGGAGCCCATCCACAAGATCTTCTGACGTTGTACCGGACAACGATTTTATCGGTTTTAGAGTACGGTAGTTTTTGCTTCCAGTCGGCAGCTAAAACGCACATCATCAAGCTGGAACGGATCCAGTATCGTTGTCTTCGTATCGCGTTAGGATGCATGCACTCGACTCATACTATGAGTCTCGAAGTGCTGGCGGGCATGTTGCCACTATCCGTCCGTTTTTCAGAGTTATCTCTTAGGCTCCTCACCCGTTGCGAAGTAATGAACCCACTGGTGATCGAAAATTTTGAGAAGCTTCTGGAGCTAAATCCTCAAACATGTTTTATGACTTTGTACTACCTATATTTAACACAGGATGTCAGCCCTTCAAGAAATATTCCCAATCGTGTAATCTTCTCCGATTTCGGCAATTCAGTGAATTTTGATTTATCTATGACGCAGGAAATCCGCGAAATTCCAGAGCATCATCGTCCTTTGATTGCTCCGTCATTATACGCTGCAAAGTTTTGCCATGTTGATTCTGCAAGAACGTTTTTCACAGATGGATCTCTAATAGAGGAGTCCGCTGGTTTTGGTGTATTTAATGAATTTTATAGCGCCTCTCGAAAACTTGAAGCTCCTTGTTCTGTGTATGTGGCTGAACTGGCAGCAATTCACTACACTTTGGAAACTATTGCTTCACTTCTTCCAGACCACTACTTTATTTTTACGGATAGTCTCAGTTCTGTCGAGGCTATCCGTTCCATTAGGCCGGTAAAGCACTTCTCGTATTTTCTCTTGAAAATACGAGAACTGCTTAGTACTTTATCCGTGCGCTCTTTCATCATCACCTTCGCGTGGGTCCCTTCGCATTGCTCAATTTTGGGCAATGAGAAGGCGGATTCACTTGCGAAGGTGGGCGCTATGGAAGGCGACATTTATGATCGACAGATCGCCTATAGTGAATTTTTCTCTATTTATCGTCAGCAGTCGCTCGTTAGCTGGCAACATCAATGGAGTGAAGGGAGCTTGGGACGATGGCTACATTCAATTATCCCTAAGGTGTCGAAGTTTGCATGGTTCAAAGGGTTGGACTTGAGTCGAGACTTCATACGCGTGATGTCTCGTCTCATGTCCAATCACTATTGTCTAAACGCTCACTTGTTCCGTGTGGGGTTGGGAGACAGCAATCTCTGTGAATGTGGACAAGGTTACCAGGACGCTGATCACATCCTTTGGTCTTGTGCGGAGTATCGTGGAGTCAGATCACATTTTTATGATTCCCTTCGGGTTCGAGGTAGACAACCTAATGTTCCAGTTCGGGATATTTTGGCTAGACGCGATCTGGAGTTTATGAAACTCATATATGTTTACTTTAAGGATATTAACCTTAGATTGTAAGTTTGATTAACCTTGTGTTTAGTTTGTATTTTGTACGTGTGGGGTTTTTTTTTCAATGTTTGTTTTCAAGATGAATAGAAATAATTTCATGCTTTAGGATTAATTAAATAGTTGTATCGTAAACCACATTTCAAACCTCCTTCTTCCCTTTTCCCATCCAAAAATTGTAAATCTCCACTAACCTCGAGACAACCGCGAGTACTCGGTCCAGTTCCTTTAACTTTAAATTTAAGACAGTAATAATGTATAACGCAAAGGGTAACTCGGCTCTGTAAAGTTTATTCGATTGAGCCTGTACAAATAAAGTAATTATAAAAAAAAAGTATTTTCCAGTTTTTATACAACCGGAAGCCGCCAGCTTAGATTTCAAAATGGCGTCAGACATCGATTTCCAGTCCCTACCCGTCATGCCGATTCCAAAAATACCCATATTGTGGGGTATTTGCCAGTTTGGCGTTTGGAATTTTGATCATCTAAGCTCTAATTCATTTGCACATTCGGAAGCACTGCACCTCCATTTGCAGCTTCTTCGCCCAACCGTTTATCCATGTTCAGCAAAAACCAGGTTCGGTTTGCAAAAACTGAACGGAATCCGTGGTTGATATTCCATACACCCGACCCCAAACTCGTTTACACGTGTGCTGATGGATTCGGTTGTGTTTTCGAAACCGAGGCCCGGTTTTGGTTTCAGTTTCGTTTACCGTTGTATCATTTGTTCACACGTGTTGCGATTTTGAGGACCGTACCAGTGCATGTGTGTACCGGTTGGTTTTCTTGTCCACCACTGCTCATAGTTTAAGGTACATGCAAACCCTAGGGGCATCCCACTCTAAACTTTGTATTTCTTGCGTTCTACACAGAAAGTTCTTACTGATATCTAAGATACCTGGAAATACTTAAAAATACTTACGAAATATTTAGCGTTAGTTTATTACCACCTAGGTTACCACAGTTGCCATACAAATTTAATATTTTTGTTTATCTAATATCATCTATCATTTTTCAGCGAACATTTTTGAAGTACCTATCCTTTGTAAGAAATTCAATCATTTTTGTTGCCTTGAAGTGACGGAATGTTATCCCGATTATGGCTTCAATTTCGAGAACAAATTGAATCATGCCACGCATTATGCTAGCACTCAAATATTTCACGCGATGGTCTAGCTCTGTCTAGCTGATAGTCGTGTGAATCTTCCACCCGTTCCTCGTAGATTTGAATTCCATCATTGTGCAATATGTGAAAATTAGGCTATTGACAGTGTGACACTAACTGAAGTAGTTTAAGCTGATCGGAGCTGAATTAGAAGCTGTGGAGGCTTTCCACACCATTCGCACCTTATTTTAGCCTCCCGAGAATCACATCTCATAGCTTCCAGCCGAATGTGTTTATCTAAAAGTGGAAGATAATTTATAGTATTTGGAACCTTCGACGCTCTTATTCTAAACAATCGAGCTAGCGAAACTGAACGAAAAGCACATAAAAGGAATTAGGCGATGTAGACCGAGCTGATTGGTGGGGCAACGTTGAGAATCGATGTTATAAACGATTATCAAGCCTGGACAAGATCAAAACGGCATATCCCCTTTTTGATAATTTTGGAATAGTTTAATTACTGCTTCTATAGGCCCTAGGTTTTTAAATCGTGCACCATGAGGTCAGTGAGCAAACTTTCAGAAACGGTTGTGGTATGTTAAAAAATTAATATGGACTATTTTGGAATCAATTTACACAAATTAGCTTTGGATTTATTTATACTAAATACAAACAAGCTAATGAAGTATTCTTTTTATTGTGAGAATTGCATAAATTATTATTTCACAGTATTAAAATGTGTATTCCCTCATGACAACCTTGCAGACTTCTTCTTTATTTCATCGTGTCGCACGAGTCATCTGGTTGCCTCTATAGAACATAAAGGTAACGAAGCGAGTGTTTTGGTATCCTCAATCATCATACGAAACCTAAAAGCACGAAATCTATGTAGAGTTTAAAAAAAATCATTGACTTCCAGTAGGATACTATCTTAACTTTCTCGTCAGTACGGCGTAATCCAGCAATATATGCTCCTCAAATAGTGGCGGTATGGGGAGGTCCACCATCCCAACGAATAGTTCCAGCTGCAGCAACTGTAAATGGTACGTTTCACTATCGTGGCTCACTAGCAAATGAGCAGCATAGCTTCGGTTGATTTGATCTGCTTGAGCATTGTCAAAAACTTTTAAAATTCTGAGGCGAAATAATATGAAGGAAACTCTTGTTCTAAGACCTTGGTGATTTTATTGGACAGCTTAGAATAATGCCAGTTTGACGTCCTTTAATGCCTTTGGAATCTAAATGTTTGGTAGCGCATGGAACAGTCAGTAAGAATAGGTTAGAATAAATCAGTAATTCGAATCGGATGAATGAAAACAGTCCAGTGAATATTCTACCTGGTTAGCTAAAAAATTGTTTACTTTGTTACACTATTTCATAAATCAAATTATAATACTTATCCATTAATTAACTTGATTGCACATATAATTTAAATTAAAACAGGGAAAATTAGTTTAAATTCCACTAAATTCGAGACGAAAAGTCATAAATCGTCCAAGTTAAAACAACAACAACTATACTAACAACCGGTCACTACGATGAAAACTATCCAGAATTGAAAATACTTAAAAATACTTAAGAATACTTGTGACAGATTTAAACATATTTAATTGATATTAGAACTAAAGTTTAGAGTGGGATGCCCCTAGTGCAAACCAAAAATTTGTTACAATGAATGTTAGTTCCATTTCCTATCATCATCTGTTCATGAACATCGCAGCGAATGTTAGAAGTTGACCTTGCAGACGATGCAATGATTTTTAATCATTTTTTATTTATTTCATGTTTTGTATATGCTTTCACCTACACAAGCAAGCATTTGCCTTGATTTTTATGTATAAAACACGGTAGAACGGTGCACACACTTGCCTCGATTCTTTTTTCCCTTTGGTTTGTTTTCCGTGCTTAGCATCAATCCTACCGACGCCTGGGAGGCAGCTCCCACAACTGGACCCTACCTAGCGACCCATCAAACTCATGCCTCAGAACATCCCGGCGGCGCCAACTGGGATTGAACCCAGGCCTGCTGGGGTGAGAGGTAATCACGCTTACCACTACACCACATAATTGTAAGCGAATCCTACATCCTCTGATTGGGTGTAAATGCGCTGAAATTCTGAATTTAACCAAGTTGGCTGAACCAGTTCTACGCACGAAACAGTGGAAGTAAAACAGCTCGTGCTGAAATTTTCAGAGAGTGTTTTTCTCACCTAAAAAAATATATTACAAATTTCTCCAGTCTACGCAACCATAGTTCAGCAGCAAACCATGGCAACAGCGTCACCCTGCGGCGCAAATTCAATACCCACTCAATTTTCCCCTTTGAGCTTCGCGCAATGAACTTGTGAAAGTACCTACCTTCTACCCTCCGACCCGGCGAAGCTTGCTGTGCACAAATCCTTCCGAGAAAACTCGAAAATCAAGGTTCAGCACAGTTTTCAATCACGACGCCACTCTGCCGACGCACCGACACCGGCGGTAGCCTAGGGCCGTTAACCCAAAAAATTGCTTCAAAGTTTTTTTTTTTTTCGTCCACCTTGATGAACTGGAGTTGAATAATGTAGCGCCATCATGAGGTGAAAGGTATGCTCACGCTGCAGAGTGATTAAAATTTAGTTTATGTAAATTTTGATCCACAACGCCTTCATGGACTTCGCATTACCATTATCGACGGTAGACTCTGCCATTGAAGCCATCAAAGTCATCTACATTGCCCACGGGGACCAGCCTACTGATGTGATGAGCTAAACTGATCCGTTCCATCCGCTCGCCCTATCCTCGCAAGCACAAGAACTGACAGGTTCTGTCTGCCAGATGGCTTACTTCGGCAAAATCGCACGATGCGGCCAAACCCACTCTCGATCCTTGGTTATAAACCGATTTTCGCCATCCGGCCGGTGGTGCACCGGTGGCGGAATCACGATGGAATATTGATTAATTGCTTTCGCGCTGCTTTTACATGCTCCTAATGCTGTCATCGTTTCCTCATCATCGTCATCTTCATCATCATCAACATTACCGCGTTCGCACATGGGAACACACCTCTGCGTGGTGGCAAGGGGGGTCGAACGAAACTGCAACTCAGCACCATAAGCGGTAATGTGCCATCCAAGGTGCGGAAGAAGGATGGAATTTTCCGGAAGTAGGACGGAGGCCACAGTCGCCCGGAATGGAGTGGAGTGTAATTTGACGTCGGCGATGAAAGCTCATTAACGGGCCAGAGGGAACGTACCTACCGAGTCCCAGTGGCAGTGGCTTGGTTTGCATTTTGAGCGCTGCTGATGCCATCATCACTAGTGCGCACCGGGAGAAATAGGAGGATCCCTATCTAGACAGCCAACGCCTACTAGGTTCTGACTATGAGTATGGTGACGATGGCGACGAGGAGTGTATTATGTTCATGGAAACAAAGCTGACTGTATTAATCATACAACTGAACAAACTTGATAACGAAAAGTAGGTACGCTACGGTCGAGTGATTTAAGTTTTAATTGAAATATGGTGTGTACAAATTGCGCATACACTAATGCTCGCATTTAATGAGTTAAATTGCACATGTACTCTCTACACAACTTTCCGGTAAACTTTTGAAGCGGTGCAGCAGCAGCAGCATTCCATCAGAGCCGTAGTCTAATCTTAAGCCCCAACAAATATGATGATGCACAAAAAAGCAAATGTGTGTTTTGATAGCCTTGCAGCGACCCTGTGCTGAACTCCAAAACAGCGCCATCAAATATTTACACTTGAAACTTTTTTCCTCCCCATTACTTCGAGTGCCACTACACATCAGCTCCGCCCGTCAGCCTTATGCCCGGTTTACACTTGGGCTGTCGCTCAGAATGATAGTTATCTGCACGATACCTCCCTTAGTTCCGTCGGTAAAGGCGCAGCTACAAAGCAGTTCGTTTCCCGGTTGGAAAATTTCTCGACTGCCCTGTGTGTAAGAGTATGATTGTACTTTGCCACACAATTATACTAATGTAAAAATGGCACAAGCATCGAAAGCTCTCAACTAATAACTGTGGGAGTGTATCTAGAACACTAAGTCGAGAGCACGCAATAAGCTAATATGCGATAAGCAAAAAGCTTGAAATACGAAGAAGTAGAATTTCTGGAACAAACTTAGCCGGTTAATCATCATCAGAAACCAGCAACACTAGTGCAAACCGGGCATTAGCCGCACATCCTTTATCGGATTGCAAAACCGTCGGTTGGTCCCCGTCCTCGAAGCAGCAAGCGAGCAAACCGAGGGAACCGAGCTTCCCTTGTAAATAGCAACACCCGCGTGCAAGTGGAAAAAAGCTTCACAAAAACAAAACGAATTAACAGGAGTCCTTCCCTTTTCACCGTCAGCAAACATTGATGGCGGGTGGAGGAAGATCCTTGTTGAAAATTTAATTACACAATTAACGAACGACTGACAGCAACAGCAAATGCGCGAAATTTCTCGCGGGATTCCGTCGTCTACCCTGGCCCGAACCTGGTGGAAAGTTTCGACTGGTCTACACGGCCAATGAGAATGACCCAAATTTGAGTTTAGTTAACTCATAAATCGCATAAAGTGCAGGAACTCAGTGATGAGTAAATTTACCTCATGTTCACTCAATCTATTGGTACAACTCCTAGACTGAGTAAAATTTTCATCTATTTTCCTCATTTTGCAACAGATTTCTGAGGTTTTCCACAGGAGTGAACTAAACTCAAATTTGGGTCGTTCTCACTGGCCGTGCACTGGTATCAACCTCTGCTTTTCCATTCCAGGTATTCTCAAAGCTGTCGAAAGCCGAAGAGCATCAAGGATGAAGGTGTGATGTTGTTTGAACTTTGACTGGCTGTTGGCCGTATTTCGGATGGTCGGTTTTGATGAATCTAAAAGTAATTCAAAGGTGATTCGGACTGCCAGCGACTTAAGTGAGTAATTGAAAGCACTCATTAGGAAGCAAAATCTTTCACTCGAAATTATATTCAATGTTGTAGGTACGTGTTCGGCTGTTCCTTAATCTGTTCTCAGCAGAGAGATTTTCGCTTAAAAACTGCCTCAAATTTTGCCAGATTGTGTTATGGATTATAATGTAATTACAGTCAACTCTCAACAACTCGATATTCTTTAACTCGGTATGTTCTATAACTAGATGGATTCTGCGGTGCCTTCATTTTCCCACGAATCGTACTCTCCATAAGTCGATATTTCTACAAGTCGATGCCTCCTTTGGTCGATGATCTATGTAGTGTTATTTTCATTCTATAACTCGATATGTCAAAGCTAGAGCCTCTGGATTCTGTGATGTTGATGTAAAATGTTTGATGTGTGCAAGGTTGCAAAGACTCATTTCAGCTAAAACAATGTTTTTCTAAATTATGAAATAATTAGATGCCATGATCAAATTTTGAATTGGTAGGATACAAGAAGAGGTTGCAAAGAATGTGTTTGACATATTAAACCTGTTTATTTCACTTCATGAGAGTCACAATCAGCGATTTTTCACAAACTCACTCACTCACTCACTCACTCACTCAGCGATCAGCAAATCGCTGATTGTGACTCATAGAAAGCAAAATTTGCAGGTTTTATGTTTCCAACGCATACTTTGTAACCTCTTCTTGTAAGTTACAAGTAAAACATGCCATCATACCATCTTTTGGTTTTATTATTCCGAAAAACATTATTTTAGCTGAAATGAGTCTTTGCAACCTTGGATGTGTGATGTTGTTTTAAAACACTTTAATAACATGATAACTGGTGGTCATAATGAGTACCTAGGACCAGTGCTGCAAAATCTCGACAATATACGGTGATATTGACAACTCTGCTTTGAACACTCAATTGAGCTAACAGTCGTTCAATTGTCAATGACAATCAGAGTTGCGACCGATCACAATCAAGATCGTCAAACAGCTGGTCGTAGTAACGCTTGGTACACTCCTATCCATAAGCTTGTCGAAGCACTCTCCATGACCATCCATCAAGCTGCCGAAAGAAGTAAAAAGCAACTGGTGAATGTCGTCTTCGGTGGTGATCCATCACCGATCTGGTCATTCCCGACAATCACGACACTCATCTGTGCTCATTTTGAAGCAGTTGCTGCTTTGCTTGCTTATGTGAGTAGCCCTACAGCTTCCGCTTAAATTTTCCAGCTTTGTTTGTAAGTCACACAATTACGCGTACTGAAACTAACTTGAAATGTGTATGAATTGTTTTCATTTTCTTCTGTCGTTTCGCTTTTTCGCATCATCGTACTGCACAGGTTTTCACTGTTTTCGTTGCGCTTTACATCATCAGCAGCAAGTGTTACGTTTTGCCTGTGAGCAGCGACCATTACTGGTGATTGTTGTTTGCCATGGCTCTACCTCTCACTGCGTGACAAAACGTCCTGTCAGCGATAGTCGGTTGATGTGTTGACGACTGTTGAGTGAGTGTCATGATATTTTGCATCACTGATGACAAAGCTGTCAGTGACGGACATGTGTAGATTTTATTTTATTAATTAAATTTGTAACGAAATTAAATCACTTGAGCAACATAATTACATAGAGCCGTTAAAGTGAACAATCATCTAGGTCCTGAATTGCTTGGTTGAGAAAAATGTGACACAGAATGGATGAAATTACAATTTTTGTCACCAGGTGAATCATTGGCGAAACAATTAATGAGATTTAGATGGAGGTTTTTTTGAGGATCAAGTCTGTCAGTGACTATGTGAAAAACAGTTTTGTCAATATCGTGCGAAATTCTGTCAAAGGCCCTTATTACCGATGTCACTTGTAACCAGTTGGTTACAATCCGTGGATTTTCTTCTGTATGAGTTATTGTGGGTTGGAAAAATTCACGTTTTGTTAAACTCAAGACAGTAGACACACACAAGAGCTAGAGAGCTTGTTCCGCTGTAAAGAACAAAAACGTAACGTTACTGAAGAAAGAAAAATCTTGACTTTAAAATAACAATGGATGCGCAAATTGGATGATGAATAGCTAGCCATCTTAGATTTGGAAGATTAGGCTGAAGTAACCAGGCGTCCGTGTAGACCAGTTAAGTGTGAAGTGCAGTGCATATAGAATACAAACCCCCCTTGTGGGGTTTTGGCTGGAAAGCCTGCCTCCGTTCAGGACCTCTTGTGCTTTGTACATCTTGCACACCTCGTACCGTAAATAAAACGGTCTTCACGGCTCGGCTTGGAAGTCAAGATGGCTTCCGAGCAAGGAATCAAAAATATCTCCAAATGACAAAATGACAAGCGATCAATGAACCGAATAATAACGCTATGTCAGAAGTGGAAAGCAATAATGATATAATCTTCTTCCTTCTTTTTCATGACAAGCAGCCCGTGTCACACAACTCACTCGGGAAGGTACAAGGGAACGAGAAAATTGTTGGCAAGCTGCTTCACGAAGTACAGCCGAAGATGATACACGTGTGATAATGGGAATTTTTTTGTTATGCTTTTCTACCACTTGGATCGAGCTATGTTACAGAGCGAGTTTGTCATGGTAGTCGTAGCAACCGTTTTGTCTGTATCGTTGGTTGCTTTATGTGTTTGGATTCGCTGCTTCCGAGCCTAATAGTAAATGATCCTCGATCGTCCGTCAAGGACGATTCCCTCAGACCGGTGGTCTTAATTGTCAAGGAGGGTCCCGTCTCTGCTCGACCAAGGTGGCCATGCCACGGTCAGCCGATGCCGTCAAACTGCCAGCCAAACGAGCCAGCAACGCCTGCTGAGCCGTATGTGGCTGATGAACACCACGGTTTTGCGCTTCTTTTACATTCTATGGTCGTTCGCTGAGTTACGGCTTTAGGCAAAACAACAATCGTCACTCATCCGCTTGTTCGTTACTGGACGAGTATAGCGCGGTCCATTCAATTCGATTGCCATTCGTTTCCGGGTAATCTTCACAAAGAATGCAAGATTTCACTCGCCACGAGCGTTCACGGCGATGCAATGTACTGAGCTGGACGCTTGAGTGGTAGCTTGACGCTGCGCTGGAGTGAATAATTTGTATCATTCAGCAATCGTACTACGGTGGGTGCAGATCAGGTGTATGCACGAGAACATAACTTTGAGTTAGGAAAAATACGTCTTTAGCATTTGCTCCTACAGTTCCGGATTCAAAATATTGGGTGCCGTTGACCAACATCTATAACGCGTTTGGCACAATTAAATATGCGGTTGCAATGTGTAGTATTGAATGAAAAGTCTTGGTTCATTGCCTAAATTGATAACCGCGTAACACTAAACAGTCGGTATCGCCAATGCATATAAAACGAAGATCTATTCAATTTTAAACAATCTACACACTTATTCTAGCTCGGTAAAATCTCCAACAGCCGATTACCTCGGCATTTACTTTTGCTGATATATCTGCAAAATATCTGTTCGTTAGCTGATATATCAGCAAAATGATATTTGTTAGCTGAGTCTCGGCAATTGTTTTACTGAACCTCAGCAAAATAAATTGCAGAACTACTCGACTGTTGGAATCTCGGCGAAAAAATTTAAGTGTGTAAAGGCAGTATGTGATACACATTTTGATGAGTTTAATGAAGAAAAAACGTAAGCATAATCGCTTGTGGTCGGATGTATAGAAGAGGTCTTTCAACGAACTCACTATGGCGATTTCTACTAAACTGTGGGTATTAAACAAGAGTTATGATCTGCGAAGTCACATATACCGGTTACAGAACAGGCCAGAATTTGCCAGCCTCTGCACGCATCAGCTTTATCAGTAAATCATTTTAATTTTAACCGTAATTCCAAATCTTTCTCATGCCTTTCTCTCCATGCAATAAGACCACTGAAAAAGAGCATGGGTTTCAAAGTGCATTCTAAAATATTTTCAGAAAGAGAGCCAGGTACATTACTGCATTACTAATCCAGGGAACTGCTAAAGCATTTGGAATGCAATTTTTCTCTGAAGGTACATGGAGAGTAAATAAATAAAATGTCTTAAGAAACAAGCTTCACGAATTAAGGCATTGAGGGGGATCTCGTTATGGTGAGATTCAAAGCTCTCAAACTAAAGTCACAAATTTCGAAAGATCCAAGACTGTTAAAGTGTTTATAATAAAATAAAAAGTGAGTTCTTTTCACAGGTTCTATACTCATTTGTCGATAAAAAATCGTTTAGCTTGATTCGCTTTTGTGATGGATGTACAGTACAGTATCTTCCCGTTTTTAGTTACGCATAATTCTCGACGTTTTTACTTTTTGGAAAATCCATCTTATTTTAAATTCTTATTCTGATTTCACAGGACCACTCTTTGTTTTTTTTTTTTTCCTTTGGTTTGTTTTTTCCGTCGATCTTGTTTTCCGTGCTGAGCACCAATGCTACCGACGTGCCAGGAAGGCAGCTCCTACACCTGGACCCTACCTATCGACCCATCAACTCATGAACCGGGGACCAACGGCTTTACTTCCCATCCGAAGGAGACCACTCTTTGTGGATCCCTTCTACTTGATGTTTTATGATAAATTGTCCAGAAAGTTCATTCATTGCATAGCCGTGGTTATCAAAAGAGACAGTCGATGAAGACAATCGATCAAAGCAGATAGGCCCTTTTTCCAGCTCTGTATAGAAATGGTTTTTGTCATGGAAGAAAACTTCTTACCTTTCAATGGTGAACATTTCAGAGTGGTGTCTCTGACTGGCCATTAGTTTTTCGGTAATTACTTAAAAACTTCATCAACTTTTAGGCAAATTACACTCTTCCAACATTTTGCAGATACAATTTTGCGCCTCTGTGGATTAACGGAGGCAGAGTATTCCGGGAGATTTTCAAACCACACGCCTTCCACAGGGGGTGTCCAAAAGCAAATTGGGACCTTTCCATTCTGAATACCTTATGGGAAGGTTGTGCTCCGATACCATTTGCAACGTACCCAGGAGCACATCACCCGTCTCTTATCTTTCTTTTTAAATTTCCATGATTCGTCTTGCCCTGGGAGGGAGAAGCAAATACTACACACAAAATCTAATAAATCAATCACAATATTGCGCAAGAAAATTCTTCAAGTAATTTGTTCCCATAATGAGGGGTTTCGGTTTTTCGTGTCTCTGTTGTTTACGTATTACCGTCGGATGACTTAATGCTTGAGAAAAGTTGGAGTTGAAAAATCACTTGTAGAGACTCGTAGTGAATCAGCCAAAACGAAGTGTCAGGTGAAATACTGCGGCCGGAACAGCAGGAAATATCCTGGATTGGGTTTTTTGCGCTTTCCTACTGATTATATCACAAGATCCCAATGGATTAAGTTCTTTCGGATGGATTCCGGAACCGACGAAATTAAACTAAGATCGCGAGTCTGTAGCGATACAAGTGTTTTGCATTTTATCAATGTTGCTATGATCTTTTTTTAATTATTTGCAGGCCCATTTCTTAGAGAACTGCTTCCGCGTCCTGGGGGCAAGACAGCTGTACTCAGAGTAAATATATTTGCAGCGAGTAAATTTGAGTTACTCACATTTACTCAAAAATTAACAAAGTAGTCTCGATTTTCTAATCAAAGAAAATATCGTCTGACAGCATATTTGGTTTTCAACACAAGTTTAAAACGATAAACAGGAATGATATAATCGTTAGGTTTTGTTGTAGTGATCCACAAGATTCGATATTTCGCACAAATTAGACGCTGTTGATTGTGGTCCGCGTCGATAAAAATGGGAAGAAAACGAAAAAAAAAGATGCCGTTCCGTCGATTGAAGCTTTCTGGCTACCTCCTGAAGACGAACCGGAAGAGAGTGATCGGTTGTTGGATTTTTATAAATCCCGTCCCCTCTACTCTTCGCCGGCTCTTCTGGATCATAACTACGCGAACTTTGCTGCTGTGGTGCCTGAATGGGTTGCTATTGGAGATGAAAAAGATGAACAGAACACTGAAGAGGATTCAGACTCGGAAGTCACCAGGAACGATCTAGATTTGGAGGAAAGGTTCAAAAATTTGAAAGCCGAAGTATGTTGATTTGATTTGAGCTGAAGTTTTGTTGTTACCAACTGTTATGAAATGATGAATAAATGTGTGAATATTTAAAGCATTTCCTTTATTTACCAATAACAATACATCACATTAACAAACAATCCCATAAAGATGGTCAGATATAGACATTTGAATACCCGAACCAAACCCGTACCCAATTCATAAAAATTTCAAGAACCCGAACGCGACCTGACTACTGTAATTAATGGAAATAATTTAATTACGGCTACTTCCTGTGCCAGAGTTGAAGTTTTGCGTGCCCCTCGATGGAAACCGTACCCAAATATACCCCTTACCCGACCCGAACTCAAAAATATTTTCTTCGTATACTCGTACCCGACACGAACCCAAAAATTTAGAGTAACCGAACCTGTGTATCTCTACAACCCCCTCCATTTTGAGAAAACTATCAAATTTACGATATAACATGCTTGATACACAACAATTTAGCTAAATAACATACCGATTCCTGAACTGAAGAAACAAAAATTTTGCAGTGCAAATTGTTTTCAAGTAAGAAAATATTTTGTATTCTATATCAATACTTCCCATTGATTGATGTTTTGTACTGCTGGCTCCCACTGACAGTTTGTGACAGCTCATTTCTGGCTTCACTTGACATTCACATTTTCTGAGTCTGTTTCTCCCTCCCAGGTCTTGCCCATCTTACGCAGACAAGTTGAAGACTTGCAAACGAATTTAAAAATACTACCCCCTATTACCGTTGTCACTTCACGATGAAATGACAACTTATCACTCACGGTAAAGCGACTCCCGTTTGATTTACACGGCTATCACTTCATCGTGAGTGAGAAGTGGTCACTTCACTTCAATTTCATCCTAAAGTGATACTCGTAATAAGGGCCTAGGTATCATATGTTTGATTTTTCCCATTCTACTAGTGGCCCTTAATACGGGTATCACTTCACGATGAAATCGAAGTGAAGTGACCACTTGTCACTCACGATGAATTGATAGCCGTGTTAATCAAATGGGAACCACTTCGCCGTGAGTGATAAGTTGTCATTTCACCGTGAGCACGGTAATTGGGGTCCTAAAGTTAAATTCCCGACACATAGTTTGAACCGGCTCATTATGCCCGTAGTCCGTTCTCCTTAAACAAAGTCTAAAAAATTATCTCGATCTTAGAAACACTGCTGGCACGTTCAGATTG
Source organism: Ochlerotatus camptorhynchus (assembly GCF_037179485.1). NCBI lineage: Eukaryota > Metazoa > Arthropoda > Insecta > Diptera > Culicidae > Ochlerotatus > Ochlerotatus camptorhynchus. The sequence goes on along the minus strand of NW_027041033.1, from coordinate 2,335,900 downwards.
ACTTGTCTAAGAATTTTGGATGAATCCGCGTCTACAAGTATCAGCTTAGCAACAAAAAAAAGCTCTGGCGCAGTCTCGTCGTTGTTGAAGCGTTTCCATTCCGAGCAACCTACAGCAATCTTTATACGGCGGCTAGCAGCCAGGTTTACGCCAAGGAAAAGATACGCGCAAATTTAATAAACCGGGATTTAATTCCATGCGGGCTCCATACGATTGAAGCAGCTTCCAGAACTAAACGAACTTGAGCGTAATACAGTGATCAAAGGCAGTAGGTATCTCGAAAACCGTTGGCAGCTCTTTTTACGAAGCTCAAATTCCTGTTACCTTTGGCAATAACACTCGAGTAATGATCTAACAGAACTCCAAGATCCTTCACCACGCTAAAGGCCCAAGCGCAATGACAGCGGAAGCGGAAAAGCCCGATCTGAGTAAGCCAACTTGTCGGATTGAAAACTAGTTAGAACCAAATCGACTTCGGCTAGGCATCTTGATGTCATTTGTGACAACTGTCAAACTTTCCGTTTCCGTTCCGCTTCCGCCCACATTGTGTTTAGGCCTTAACCGCAAATCTCATAAATCCAGTGAATTGGAGATTTCTTTCGTGTGAAGGAGATGACACTATACACTTTTGTACGCTGGTTGTCAGTTGATTCACAAAAGCATTTGTAAACAAACTTTCTAAGGCCCTTTACACGCTAACCAAAGTACGCCAACGCAAACCAATACCACTTTCGGAAAGGTGAGAGTTGCTCCTATGCTATGATGCTGTTGGTTTGCGTGATCGTACTTCGGTTCACGTGTAAAGGGCCTTTAAAAGTTTGTTTACAAAAGCTTTTGTGCCGTTATCAAATGTTACGCCTGATATACCCATTAATTCATTATCTGACATTGACTCCTCACTGCAGTTTCCACAGTTCACAACTGTCACCATCTGCAGCGCCTCCTAGCCCTTCTGGATGATGAAATTCTTCGTCTAGGAACTCCATGGGTACACATTCCATAGCTGCATCTGTTTGAAGTAGTCTCATTTTATGACTTCCTTTGTTATTGCCTTTGTGTGTGCTGGTGATTCCCTCGAAAATACCGGAATCACAGTTTTCCTTGTCACATCCGTCCGACTCGCCGTCCAATTCACCGAGTGCTGGTGATGTAATCTTCAGTTGCGTCGCAGTTTTGAACACCGGAACTGCATGTTTGGTTTTCATTATCTTGCCACTCGGTGATAAATACAGGTCTTGTTCATGAAACGGGAGCTGCACACTTAGAAATACCTAACCTTACGCGTGACGGAATCCATTTTTGACATAAAGGATGAGACGTAAACAAACATGTCATGTAAAATAAAGTGCTCCGAGACTGAAAAGTTCAAAAGTACGTTTGATTGACCAGTATTTCACGTCTATTATGATTAAATTTTATGTCAAAATTGACGCTCGTATATGTCAGTCTCAGAGCACCTGCAATATCTCCCAGCTCATTCCTGGAGCCACTGTCAAGCCACCGAACCCTCAACGTCCCATCGTTCGGTGCGATCATGTTGCTGAGGAAGGACTTCATTCAAGTTTTTCAAGTGCCAGAAGCTTACAGCTGACAAACGTCAAATGGATATCGAGAATTCGGTTAACATTGAAGCATTTGGTGAGATCCTTCCAAAGCACTAAATTTTATATACCATTCATTACATTTCATATTACTGTTACATTCACTATTAACCTAACTCGGAGCGTTAGGTACGGTATGTCCACGCATTCTTCCACCCCTGAAGATTCACGAAATGCATCGCTGTTTAAATGTACCCTGTCAGCACAATAGTTGACACGTTCCTAATGATGAAGTACTCGTATATTTTTGATCGCATCTCGATTTTGACAAGATATTTGTTAAAACCTTGTTACACCATCGTCCCTAGAGCACTGAAACTTATATTTGCAGAAGTAACATTACAAAAATAATTATTGAAAATAGTCGAACATTATAGATTGCGTCGATTTAGGAACTGCTTCGAATATGGTACCTCCACCGTTTATTTAAACTCGGATCCTTTCAAGATGACTTTGCGGCAAATGCAACGTAGTAGGCCTGGCCGTTTTGATGTTTGTGTCATTTCTCAGATATCCTGCAAACATCAATGTTGACAAGTAAAATGATTAGGTCGTTTCTAATCATTTTCCAGGATGCTTTCTCGTACTGGCTGTGTTTGTATTAGATTAGATTAGATTAGATAAGTGAACTGCTGGTCGGAGTTCCTCTGGTATACTCAATTAGAGGATGTTTCTGAATATACAGTCGAGCAGCCCGTAATGTTGTGAACAATTTAAATGACAGTTGTCCAGCAGTGCTCCCATTTTCTTTACAACAATTCAATGCCTACGAGATTGTGGCCAAGCTGTACCGAATCTAATTTCGGCACAATGTGCTGAGTGACTTACCCCTTGTAAACATCCTAGTTACCAGTTTTCCGGATTTTGTATCTGCCAGACTATAAATCCGGAAAACTTTGAAATTTGGGCGTAATTACTTTTGTAAACAAACAAGTCAATGCCGAATCCTCACAAATAAAAGCTCAATCGTGCCAACTGCTAGAGGAATCATTCCTCAACCTGTTTGTGTTGTTAATTTTTTAGACCGAGCTTAGATTCGCGAAAAATCGAAGATTGACGTGTTTATTTACAAAAGCAATTACGCCCTAGCCTCGATGTGTACTTGATAAAAACCTGAAAAGCAGTGACTGGCAACCAGGTGTGGTATTCTTAACACTTACTAAATTGCTACCTGTGTAAAGCGGTAGGTTCGTAGGTAAATAAATATATTGCATATACCTTTTTTATACAGGGGGGAATCTGCTCACAGACATCTGAGAATGGACTCAGGGTGTGGGGATGGGAGAATTGCACTCCCGACCCACTAAACCTTACCCTGTGCGCTTGGCCCTTGGCCTCCCGGAACCGCCCGAAGGCATTACTTCGTGGGAGGGGCCGCTATAGCGCTATGGCGCTTCTCTAGAAATACTCTATCGATCTAGTCGGGCAGTAGGCAACTGCTGCTCGGCACGCCACTGTCGTTGTAATTCCGAAACTATGTGGGTGACCGCAGTCACCACCGCGCTCCAGTTCTCGGTGGTACCACATATCCTAGGGACGATGTTATCCGGACTGGTATCCGCTCCGCATATCGCTAGCATGGCGCTCGATACTGGCTCGAAGCGTGGACAGGCAATCACAACGTGTTCGGCCGTCTCTTCGACGCAAGCACACGTGGGGCAGGTGGGAGTACTTACATGTCCGAACCTATGCAAGTAACTCCTAAAGCAGCCATGGCCTGACAGGAACTGTGTCAGGTGGAAGTCTACTTCCCCGTGGCGCCTATTGACCCAGCTTGATATGAAAGGTATCAAGCGGTAGGTCCACCTCCCCTTTGTCAAGTTTTCCCACTCCGACTGCCATCTCGCAATCGACACCGCTCGCGCGTTGTTGCGCACCCCTCGAACGGTCCTCGTGCCACACCACACCACGTCCTCCTCAATGATGAGGCCGATTGGCATCATCCCTGCTATGACACAGACGGCCTCCCTCGAGATGGTGCGGTATGCACTGGCCACCCTCAAGCACATTAGCCTGTGTGTACTCTCTAATTGCCGCCTGTGTCAGTCTGAGGATATCTGTGCCGTATCTGAGGATAGATACTACGACCCCTGCGCTTACTGGCACTCACTGCCGAGCTGTTTGACATCATGAGGGATAATGCCCTCACAGTCATAGACGCTCTCTTGCAGGCGTACTCGACGTGGCAGCCGAAGATGAGCGTATCATCGAGCATAACCTCCAAGAGTTTCAAAGAGCGCACAGACCTAATCGTGCTCTCGCCGACTGTCAACGTCGCATGCTGCACCGACATGCGATTGTTGACTACGACCACTTCCGTCTTGTGATGGGCAAGCTCCAGTTTCCTGGATCTCATCCATTCCTTTACAAGCTTGACGGAGTGAGCCGCTGTCAGCTCTACCTCCTCGAGGGATTCCCCGTAGACTACCAGCGTGACATCGTCGGCAAAACCTACAATTGTCACGCCTACTGGGAATTTTATCCTCAACACTCCGTCGTACATGACGTTCCATAACACCGGGCCCAGGATGGAGCCTTGTGGCACTCCCACGGTGACTCTAACGCATTTTTCGCCATCTTCTGTGTCGTACTTCAAGTAGCTTCCAGAATCTTGTACAACCCTCCGGGAATTCGGAGTTGGTGTAGCGAGCGGGCTATCGCCCCCAGCACGCGCTGTTGAACGCGTTCTTCACGTCTAGGGTTACCACCGCACAATAACGAATACCTCTTCGTTTCCGGTGGACCACCTCTGCCGTCTGGATGACGTCGCGGATGGCTTCCACCGTAGATCTGCTTTTACGGAACCCGTACTGGCTGCTTGACAGGCTGTCTACACCTTCGGTGTAAGCCGACAACCTGTTGAGGATGACCCTCTCAAGTTGTTTACCAGTGGTGTCCAGCAGACACATGGGTCTGTATGCTGACAGGTCCCCAGGGGGTTTTCCTGGCTTTGGGAGCAGCACCAGCCTCTGCCGCTTCCACGCATCTGGGAAGGTGCCTACGTCCAGACAGATTTGAAAAACAGAACGGAACATGTCTGGATTTTCCGCAACGGCCGCTCTCAGAGCCACAACCGAGATCCCATCTGGGCCCGAGGCCTTGCCCACCACCAGCGACTTGGCAATATCGCTCAGTTCTCTGTTTGTCACTCTAGACACTTCTCCCTGATCCGCGACTGGAATCCGTGGCCAGGAGTCTACGTCCCTACGTGGAAACAAGAACCCAACGATCGACGCCAGCATCGCCGGTGATCTCTCCGGGGGTGCCGCCACGCCACGGGTCTTGGCCATGACCACTTTGTAGGTATCCCCCCATGGGTTCGTGTTGGCGCTTTGGAATAAGCTGTCAAAGCACGCACGCTTGCGTCTGGCGATCTCTTTGTTGAGGGTCGCCTTAGCCGCTCGAAGAGCGACGCGGCGCTCCTCTCGAGATTCGGTCGTACGAGCTCGTTGCATCCTCCTTCTTGCATGGAGGCAAGACGCCCTGAGGATAGCAATCGACTCGCTCCACCAGTACACCGGTCTATGGCCATGCCTGGGATAGGCTCTCCTAGGCATGGTTGTATCGCACGCCCTTGTCAGCGATGCTATCAGTTCTTCCCCCGTCAGATCAAGGGTTATTCGCTCCCGCCTCAGTGCTTCGCCGAAGACCTCTTCATCAAAGAATGACGGTCGCCAGCCTCGAGCGCAGGAAGGATTCCCTCCTGCCACTCGCCTCTCACCTAGCCCCACGCTTTAGCGAATCGCCTGATTGTCACTGTGGGTGTAACCCTCATCGACCCTTCAGTGTAGGTTGCCCTCCAAACACGGGCTGCAGTACGTTACATCAATGACGGATTCTGCACCATTTCTTCTGTAGGTACTGACCGAGCCGGTGTTGTCTAGTGCAACATCCAGTTTGGCCATTGCCTCCAGTAGGATGCATCCTCCCTGGTTGGTGTGGTGGCTGTCCCACTCCACCGCCCATGCGTTAAAGTCGCCCACAATGACTACCGGTCTTAGGCCGACAAGTACCGCAGTGAGTCTGTCCACCATCTGCGAGAACTGCTCAATAGACCACCTGGGCGGAGCATAACAGCTACTTAGATACACTCCATTAACCCTGGCGATCACGAATCCCTCGCTCGAGTTGGACGAGACTACCTCCTGAACGGGGAAGCTCCCCATCGTGCATATCGCCGACATCCCCAACGCGTCCGTGACCCTATTCTCGTTGCCAGATGGGACACGGTACGGGTCGGAGATGATTGCGACATCCACTCCCCATTCCGCTGCCGATTGCCACAACAGTTGCTGGGCAGCCGAGCAGTGGTTCAGGTTCAACTGCGCTACCTCAAACATGGCTGAGCATTGCTCTTGGCCGGGCAGCATTGCTCTTGGCCCTCGGGCAGCCATGTGGTTGGTAGGGGATTTCCCTTTCTTCACGCATATAGTGCACCTCGGCGGCTTTTGGTAACCTTGCGCCTTATGGCCCTCCGAGCCACACCATCTGCACAGCTTGCTTCTGTCGGTGTTCTTACAGTCCCGAGCCACATGACCCTGACCGAAGCACCTGATCGGGGAATGCTCACTGGGCAAACTGACCAGTCCACTCGTACCTTCCCTGTGGCTGCCGCCTTCCTGGCATCAGCTGCCGGGAGCTTGACGGTAGCCACCTGGGTGGAGAACAGTCCCTTCCTCAAGGTAACCGCTGTTAGTGGTACCTTGATTTGGCACTGCTCCCTGAGCGTCTTGACTAGTTCGGTCACCTATGTCCAAGTCCTTAAGCTGGATGGTGATCGTCGAGCCTAGCGATCTTACCTGCACCCCATTACCAACGACCTCGTTTGCCGGTTTCTGGTAAGTCGGTCCCTGGTCTTTAGCGCCACGCTTAAGCACCAGGAGCATCTCGCCAGTACGAGTGCGCTTGATGCTCCTCACGTTATTGCCCATCTCCACAAGACACTCGTCAGCTCTCATCTTCCTTAATACTTCCGCGTACTTTGACGCTTCCGTCTCGATGATGAGAGCCTCGCCCATCGTCTTGTGTTTGTTCCGGGCAGTGCTGCTCTTAGGGGCAGTTTTTTCCGGAGGTTTCGGGGGTTTCTCAATCGCTCTAGTACCTATTGTGGGCCACTTCTGCGGCTCGTCCACTGCTGCCTTGGACTGCCCGACCACGGCCACACACTCTACCTGGACAGAGACTTTCCGTCTCTTAGGGCGTGCCGCACCCTTTACAGGCGAGGGCCGGTTGCGTTTCTGCCCTTGCGTCACGGCAAAGTGGAGGGCCTTGCTGGCCATCGTACTGTTGCCTGCGAAGTTGAAGGCGTCCGTCTGGGTAGACTTCGGTTCGCTCCTCTCCGCCCTCTCGGCTGCTTCCAGTCGCTTTTTAGCCGCTTGTGGTCGTCTTGAGCCTCGTCCACTGTTGCGCGGAGCTGTCGCAAGGCCTGCTTGAGGTCCTTCGCGATATTGTTCCGCGTGCTAGTGAACTTGATGATAGCATCGAGCTGACCCGCGATAGCCAGTATCCTAGGGAGGGCCCCAAAGCCACTCATGACTTTTATTAGCCTGAGCCCATCCATGGGTTGTTCCTCTGGCTGTCCGTCGGTCTCATCGGTTAGTTCTGCGTCCTGCAGAGGTTTCGGCCGCTTGGTGTCCTTGTTCGAGTCACTGGGTGGGGGAGATCTCGTAAGACCACCCTTCGCGAATGGGTTCGCGGTCGCCTCCTTGGCGACTTGTTCTCTGGGTTGGGTTTGAGTTTTTGAGCTATTTTGATGATTATCCATCATCCCGATAAAAAAAAATTCCATACAATATGGACCTGATGCAAAATTTGTCTTTTTCGCTCCACAGTGCTTAAATGGTTTCAAATCGGGTCCTGATTAGCTTCCCAAAGTTACAACTCATTTGGTTAGAAACAGACTTCGCACAAGCCATTTGAAGTTTACAAGTAAATTAGTATGGGAAATCTCAACTTTTTGTTCATTGCTTTCTAGTCTTTTTCCATATTGAGCTGCGAAACAGTTCAATAGCCATTCTTATAGAAAATTTTCTCAGCTACAATTTTGCTGAAAATTGTTTCTATGTAAAACGAGACTGTAAAAAGTTATTAATTATTTAAGAGGTTGGTAAACTTATAACATGATTAAGCAGCTGCTCTGTAGGCAATACTATATTTTGCAGTGTGACATAGTAGCCATGATTTTTGTGTCCTATTCAACGCCACAGAAACACCATTGTTGCCTGCTGAGCAGTTGATTGAGCATGATCATAAGACATCAGTGCATTGAACCATTGATAACTGTCGATTCTTGCTTTTAATCAAAAAGTGGTTTTGAGCCAAGTGGTAGCTGGGAAAATTTCCTACAAGTACAGTTGAAAACTTTTGAAGCAGACAGATATGGTGAATTATTAGATAGACATGAACAAAAATCTTGGTTTTACCATAGTAATTCCTATACAAACTTCAAATGGTTTGTGCCATCTCAGTTTCTCACCAAATGTGTTCACATTTTGAGAGGTTAGTCAGGATCCGATTTGGAATCGTTTAAGTATTGTGGAGCGAAAATTTCAAATTTTGCATCATTCTAATGGACAATGATGGGACTAGATTTCCCGTCAACTCATCCTGTTCTTGACTTCTTGATCGACAGACCAAATGCGACATCCTATAGTAATCGTACTCGCCACCCAGTACGTTTTGTCCATCTTAAGCAATTCCAAGACTTCTACGTTCTGATTTACAAGACTACCGGGTTGGACCGGCACTTTAACCGGAAAGAGGATTCGCATTGCGGTAGGACAATCTCAAAAGTAAAATTAGCATGGAGATAGCACCTCACAAACCTTCAATTTCAGACGAGCGAAGCTGACGCTTTTCACTCTTCCGGAATGCCTGGCAACGGAATCGCCGGCATTTCCCTTTCCCTTGCGAGTCTCTTCGTTCTTCAGCTTTAGCAGTCGTTAATTTATTGGCGTTTGTCGGCCTCAGAAGCTAGACGGCTGGGTATCACGCTTTCGACGGCATGGCGTGACGGTTCTGAGATCATGCTTGTTAAGGAGGGATGTTTTTGAAACGGTACTTGATTCATATTAATTTTTATTTTCGTTTTAATCGATGGAACAATCAGTTGGAGCTGCCTAAATTGACTTATGTTTCACTATCTACAAACGAAGCAGAGTTAGCTGCATTAGGTGAGGTTTCACCCTGGAGGCTCTGTGGTTAGGGCAGCTGAGCTTCCGGATCTCGATGATGGAACAAATTCCAATTTGGATCAATAAACAATCGAATACAGCAGATTGAGTAGGTCGACCTAATGCAGTATCAAACAAGGTCTCTAATTTTATCATTCAGTTTAAAATTGCTTAGCCATTACCACATTGCCACATTTGCGGTTGTTCTGATCATATCGTTCAATTTAATTGAAATCCTTGATAATACTATTTACTGGTATGGGCTGTGAATTGGTGAAGTGGGCTTTTCAATACGGATTTACAGCTCTAATTTGCACTGTCGGCTTCGATGCCCGGTTTGGTTTAGAACTTCTGTCGGGTTGGAAATGTTCTCGCTTAGAGTATCATTGTGCTTGCCACACAATATGTATTGGTTGGCATAGGAAAGCTCTCAATTGATAACTGTGGAAATGCTCCAAAGAACACTCCGTTGAGAGCATTCGATCAAAATTCCTCCTAGCATTCGTAAACCATTTCTTCCTCCAGATAAACCTCTGATAGAATGGGAGATAATTTATGTCCTCTTCGGTCAATTAATCAAATTTCCTAACCCAATTCTTCCGGGCATGTTGAATTCTTGGTTGCCTCGAATTCTAAAAAAGAAGCAATCCAATTTCCTCGAAACACAAAACCCCTTTCATTATCCGGAAAAATTCCCCAGTGCTATTCATGGCCTACCTGTACGGAAAATCTCTCATGGGAATGATTCATCGTCTTCATCTGTGACACAGCCGCACCCCCAAAGTCAAGGCTTGCTGCTTTCTTATTTGATCTCCTTCCATCCATTCAGTGTCAAGATTTTAAGAACACACTCGATTGACTGACGAAGGGGTTGAAGGCCTTCCACACGCTCTGTCTATGTGTTGTGTACGGCTTTATTGAATTATTTTCGTCTTATCTCTCCCGCCAGAGGATGTCACAACAGATGCAACATCATGATATTCCTTCGTTCCTCCATGCGTCGCTGGAAATTATTTATGACATTTTATTATATAATGAGAACACCATCCAACTTTGAACAACCGTGTGCTCACATACCTACTATGTACTAATATGTGGTGCTGGTGTTCAGCAGGAAGGTGATGAAGAATTATCATTCTCCCATTCCCATCCGGAGGGCCAAACCAAACAGCCAGCGCCAGCACCGATGATGGCACATGGCCATACATCATCCCCAGTTCGGAAACATAACCTTCAAACGGGTGGCTGCCCGTGATAGGGAGCAGACGTAGGTCGTACGGTCACAGGAGGAAACCTGCTGACGGTTGCCGAAAAATGAACATAACATCATCAATTGGCAAAATCTAACGTGTCACGACCGACGCCCTCGTCTCCCCCGTCCATGCCTGAGTGAGCCCGAGGACGAATAGGGATTCGAAACATGCTGACTCTACAGATCGACGACCTGCTTTCGTCCCCAGTCGCCACATGTGTTTGCTTGTCCCTGTATGTTTGACGTTGGCAGGGGTGCGGGGGATCCGTGTATGTGTGTGTGTGTGTGTGATCCATTCCAGCGTTGGAATAAAAATAACACACCCCTCGCCGGGTGACGATGACGACGACAAATATAACAACTGTCGAATTACCGGGAAATATCAACAATAACAAACAAAGAAGCCCGTGGGAGGCACGCCTATTGCGATAATGTGTGCGTCATTTTCACCCAGCATCAATCATTCGAAGGGAGGCGCTTGGTTAATTGTGAAGATGATTGAACACAAATGAACTTTTCAGCCAGCCAGCAAAAAATCACGTCCACATTCCGAGCTTAATCAATCCATCCAATTAACCAAATTCAAACACTCGCAATTACAATAATTGCGCCCCGAATGGCGTGCTTAATTTGTTCTAATCGACCAGATTGAATCGCTCTCTATTTGTAAACCAATGCCCCTGATCACCCCTGAACCGCACACACCGACTCGACCTTAATACTTCATTCACGATTAATATTGCTGGGGGATTCGGTATTCAAAGCATTCCCCGCTGGGACCCACCTTCCTCGTCAACAGGGCCACTACAATCACTCCCGGTCAAAGGGTACCCGACAAAACAGCTGCTACTCCTGCCCCTTTTACCGTCCCATTGTGTACCCTTGTTAGCTCGGTCAAAGCAGGCATCGATTTCGGGATCCACAGCCAGCTAGGATGGCATAATCAAAGTCCGCAACCTTTTCGAACCCCTCTCTCTCTCTCTCTCTTCATGCTTGCTCTCTTAACACTCCTCAATCTGGTTGCTTCTTAATAGTCCCCGGAGATTGCGACGACGTCGCTTCCTATTTTGTAGAAGAATTTTCATAAACCGCCCCCCCCACCTCCCATTTCAGCATTTTCCATACACCGCACCTGATGGTATCCCGGAACGGGCGAAACTCACTTTGAATAGAATATCAATTCGCAAGTTTTCTTGTTGTCTTGGCTTCTCGCTTGACGGCCTGGACCGGAGCGAGCGCAGCAGACTCTACGTAGAATGAATGGATGGCAGCGACAGGCTACTCTTTTTGCAAACTAATTTAATGGCATTTTATCCTCTCACTCCGGCCGGAGCTCCTCGGCGAAGAGCGTCTCAGTGGGGGTGCAGAGGAGGCGCGGGTGCGGAAATCGATTCCATTTCAGGAGCCCCCCTCCCCGAGATTGAAACGTCTTCGTTAAGAGCTTCTTCGCTTCCTGGAGGGATTTTCCTTTTCGAAGGAACCATCATCATCCGGACAGCTTTCCCGTAGTAGCTACTTTGGACAGCGCGTGGTGGCGTAATCTACGGTTCGTGGAAATGAGTAGGCGGAGGGCGGGAGGTGGGGGGAGAGGAGACGATGGGAAATGGATGAAAAAAGCCATCCTAGATGGCTGGTAAAGATGTTGTTCTTTATTGTGGAACAAGTGGAGCTATTAATTCGCTCTTGCTATGGAATGGTGCGGAAGTTTCCGCGAAAGGGGCTGGTAAATATTTACTGCTAGGTGCGGCCTTTGTTTGGTGTGGAGGAGGATGTAAAAAAAAATGCTGGTTGCTATGGCTGGTAAGAAACGGTTGCTTGGCCGTGAGTGTTGTTAAATGGGTTGTTAATAGATTTGTGCTCGAAAAACTTTGCTACAAAAGGTTGTGGTAGCAGTAGTCGTGAACAAAACTGCTCGTTAGACTCCGTGTCGAGTGGTTTTCTCCACGAAGTATAGTTTTGTTGCATTTCGGCCAATCCAATGTTCCCTTCTTCCCGTGGTAAGGTGAAGTTCTCCAGTGCCGATTGAGGAAGGCGCAACTCTTTCATTGACTAACACAGGGGTCCCGAAGAAACATGCTCAATGTGTTGGCTCAGGAAGTACCAAATCTTCGGTCCCAAGCTAATTGAAGTACCCCTCAAAATGTAGGAAAATATCTTGGAAAATCCACGAATCCGCGATTAAACTCTGTCAAATTTATAAGGTGAATCAAAATAAACACAAACTTTGACAGATTCTAATACGAGAATGGAGTGCAGGAGTGTTCATTGCGTTGTACACTGAAAACGAATCTTACTCAGAGAGTGAGTCCCTTTTTACTCATTCGTATGAAGAAATTTTTAAAAGCTTAAAAGTTACACACTTGACGCTAACTTGACATACAAATCATCAAAATCCATTTGGTCAAGCAGGACAGGGTTAATTGGTAAATGAGTGACCAAACGGGTTCCACGCAGTTCGCCACTACTGTTATCTTTGTTATCTTCACGTAGGCTCTCGGTCTGCTTCACTTTAAGAAACGATCGATAGATAACAGTACTGTGCGAACAGGCCTTTTATCCCGATCGCTTCTCAATCGTCAGCAGCTGTAGCCGGTCAGCTGATAGTGCATATTATCATCTATATATGTTCTTGCTTGATTGCCGGAATCTGGCCGGCACGACGACAAAGGCGAACTTGTGTACAACGGCGAAATTGTGGTTTCAATCACTGGGCGGACTGGCGCGAACCGAGATAGTTTTCGGACGAGAGTGCAGAAACTGGTCTGTGTTGCTTTGTAGTTCTTAGGTAACTGATTTATTTGTCGTGTTCAGTGTGAGGTGAAGGGTAATCAATTTGGGATGTATATAGATGTATAAGTGTAGAAGCGGTGTTCTGGGTGGTGGGTATTTTTAAGTTAATTTATAATTCATTTTGTTTGTATAATTTGCTCGTAATTTAGTGCTTTCATGTTAGTACTATAAGTTCTGGGTCGCAACATCACCGGGCCCCGTTGAAGCGCAGCATTCAAGAAGAGTTGGTGGTGACGGTTTCACAATCGTGTGCCTTCGTTCGACCCTGATCTTCGATGGGAAGGACGCATAGTTCAGATGTTGCACGGCGTCGGATACCTAGTTGCGTGCGCACATCCACTACGCGCACGATGTTGTCACTTCCGGGATAGATGGCCACAACTCTGCCAAGGGGCCATTGCATCGAAGGAACGTTATCTTTCTTCACCAAGACCATGGTCCCGACGCGAAACTCGGTTGGGGACTTCCTCCACTTAGCTGGCCGTTGGTGGAGAAACCCGATGTATTCCGTGGACCAACGCTTCCAGAGATTTTGAACGGAGCGTTGTGTGGCCTGGAAATGGTTGAGACGATTGGTTGGCACCTGAGAAAGGTCTGCCTCCGGCAAATGAAAGGGGGACTCTCCTAGCAAGAAATGGCCGGGTGTCAGGACAGAGAGATCCTGCGGGTCGTTGGAAAGAGGCGTCAATGGTCTGGAGTTCAGTATACATTCAGCTTGGGAAACAACTGTGCGCATATCGTCGTAGTGGTGTGGAGCTGCTCCGATGATCTTCCAGAAATGCCGCTTGAAGGCCTTTACTGCAGCCTCCCATAGGCCGCCGAAATGCGGCGCACGTGGTGGAATAAACTGGAACTCGATGCCTTTCTCCAAACATTCGGTGGTCCATGCAGTGCCGTTGAGTTGATCAACCAAAGCTTGTCGCATCTCCATAACTTCTCGACGCGCTCCGACGAACGTAGTGCTGTTGTCGCAGTGTATTGTACGAACACGCCCGACACGACTCGCGAAGCGCCTCAACGAATTGACGCACGACTCCGTCGACAACCCGGCGACGATGTCGAGGACTACGGCTTTTACGGCGAAACAGACGTACACTGCGACCCAGACTTTTACCGACGCGCCTCTACCTGCCAATGGTCGAACGAAAAACGGCCCACAGTAATCCAGCCCCGTATGCTCGAATACTTTCGCTGCAGTGACACGGCTTGATGGTAGTGGAGCCATAAACTGGTTGCTTGCTGGGGGATGAAAACGAAAACAAGTCACGCAATGGTGGACTGTCCTTCGAGCTAGATCTCTTCCGCGTATTGGCCAGAAGCGCTGACGGATTGTTGCCAGGAGCTGTGTGGGTCCTGCATGCAGTGTTTGATGGTGAACGGAGTTGGCGATCAATCTTGAAAGGTGGTGGTCGGCCGGTAGTATGATCTGGAGGCGGCTGTCGAAGGATCCAGGTGAGTTTGCTAGCCGTCCATTCAATCTGAGAAGACCGGTGTCATCGATCCACACATCAAGGTCTTTTAATGGTGATTTGAAGTCAGCCTTTCGCAGGGCCATCCGTTCTTGATCATTGTGCCGCAGGTGGCGCAGTTCCTGCTGGAAACATGCAGCTTGCGTAACACGGATGAGTGACTTCAAAGTACTGTCGTATTCGACCGGAGTGATTGGTCCCACTGTACGAGCCATCCTCGGCAATCGGCAGTTTTTTGCGAAACGTTGACAGAATGAAGCAACTTTGATAAGATGCGACAGTTGTGAGTAATCGTGGATTAGCGAATCGTCAAATGTGACACTTAGGAGTACAACCGTTTGCCGCTGCTCAGGTGTCTGCTGCTGAATGTCGGTCGACGTCAATGGAATTATCGGAGCTGGCCACGATTCCACTTCATTCAGCAAGTAGGACGGCCCATGCCACCACAGTGCATCGTTCTTGATATCATCTGGTTGTACCCCGCGAGATATACGATCGGCGGGATTTTCTAGGGTTGGAACGTGCCGCCACTGAGATCCTTGTGTGAGTTTCTGGACCTCCGATACTCGGTTGGACACGAATATCTTCCAGGACGACGGTGGTGAATTAATCCAGTGCAAAACGATCGATGAATCTGACCAGAACGTGACCGTAGAGTCAAACTTGGTTGTTCTACGAATGGTATCAGCCAACTGGCTTCCCAGTACAGCTGCACAGAGTTCCAACCGTGGGATGGAATAACCACATACTGGAGCAACACGTGATTTTGCTATGAGCAAATGGCTTGTTCGTTTAGTGGAAGGTCCTGTTGATACCGTGTAGATGCACGCCCCATACCCTTTGGAAGAAGCGTCGACAAAACAGTGCAACTCGTAGCTCTTTGCACTCTCTTCGAACACCCACCGAGGGACTCGAAGATTCCGAACGATACCAATTCCTGCTCGGAAGGACAACCACCATGATTGCAGAATGTCCGGCAGCTTTTCGTCCCAGCAAAGTTTCTCCTGCCATAATCGCTGCACAAACATCTTCGCACTGGCCACCACTGGACCGACCAGACCCAAGGGGTCAAATAACTGCGACATCTCCGATAGTACGAGGCGCTTCGTAACGCGTGGCAGGGCTGGAAAATCAAGGACCTTGAATCCAAATACGTCCTCCTTTGGAAACCATAGTAGGCCCAGTGCCTTGATCGATGCAGATCGGTCGAGTTCTAGCGGCAACTGATGCTCCTTTAGTTCCTCTGGAAAATGTTCCAGAATACTGGGGTGATTCGCGCTCCACTTCCGCAGATTGAAACCACCTCGCTTTAGTAATTCGGTCAGCTGTATGCTGGTTTTAACTAGAGCTTCGATGCTCTCGGATCCAGTTAAAACATCGTCCACATAAAAATCTTTCTTGACAATGGGGGCAGCCAGTGGAAAGTCATGCCCTTCATCGTCTGCCAGCTGGTTTAGGACTCTGGTTGCTAGATACGGAGCACAAGATGTGCCGTAGGTGACAGTGTTCAAGGAATAGGTTTTCAGTGGCTCTGATTCGTTTCGGCGCCACGCAACTTGCTGTAGTAGGCGATCGTCTGGATGAACCAAAGCCTGTCGAAACATTTTCTCCACGTCTGCTTTCATGACGAATCGGTGGAAACGAGAGTTGACAACGATGCACAACATGGAAGGCTGAACTGTTGGTCCTGTGAGAAGAAGATCGTTCAAGGAGAGCTGGTTGCTGCTTTTAGCCGAGCCGTCGAACACAACTCTTATTTTGGTTGTTGACGAGTCGGGACGATGGACTGCGTGATGGGGCAGGAAATACTGGGGTAACGCGACGCGAGTCTTCACTTCCTCCATGTGGCCTAACCGTTCGTACTCCTCCATGAAATCGGTGTAGCTCTTGTATAGTGTTTCATCGGAGCGGAACCGTCTTTCAACGGCAGAAAATCGAAGAGCTGCTGTGTTCCACGTGTCTCCAATAGACGGTAGAAGTTCTTGCCTAACTGGTAGACGTACTACATAACGACCGTCGGCATTGCGACTGTGTGTAGATGCGAAGTGGGCTTCACACTGTTGTTCTTCGGCAGTCAGGCATTTCCCGACATCAAAGTTTTCCACTTCCCAGAATATTTTCACCTGTGCGTCCAGGTTGTCGAAAGCGGAGACCAAGCAGGTAAGTGGAGTGGTCATCGAAGCGGGAACCTTTCCCGAGAATACGTATCCGAAGCTTGTCTTCTGGAGTGGTGGTAGCTGGTCATCGAACGGAATCTGCTCGGATTGCAGAATGAACGGGATAAGCTCGGCACCGATAATTAAATCGATACCATAACTTTGATAGAAGTGTGGGTCTGCTAACAGTAGATGCTTGGGAATTTTCCACGTGTTAATATCCACCGTCTTCGTTGGAAGGTTCACCGTTAGTTTCGGCAACACCAGGCAATGCAATGGGAATTGTTGTGACCCAAATCGGGATGAGATGCTCACCGAGACTACGTAACGTACGTTGACAATTGCTTGCCCAATGCCGCTTACAGGCATGTTGATTTTCACTCGGTTGAGCGATAAACGTTGGCACAACGATTCGGAAACGAAACTTGACTGCGAGCCGCTGTCTAGGAGTGCACGAGCGATTTGACTGTGTCCGAGGTTATCGTGGATATTCACTAGTGCGGTGTACAAAATCACTGTATTTTCACCAACATTTGCTGGTGCGACGGTTTGACAGGCGGTGAAAGGAGGTGTGACTATTTCCGACGGGGGCAGGCGAGGCGCAAATACCGACGGCGACGACAGCGGGTACGCACGATTGACCGAAGTGACATCCGGGCCACTATTGAACGGAACCGGAGGAGAATGCGACAGATTGGGATTTGTTTCATGCATTGGGAATTCAGTCTGTTGACTGTGTGGTGGAGCTCCACCCGTCATCAAGGAGGCGGACGACGGGAGATGAAGCAAAGTGTGGTGCTTCTTTTGGCAATACTTGCAGCACCCACTGGTACAGTTTCTTGCTTGATGGGATGCTTTGATGCAATTGATGCATAGGTTGTTCCGTTTAACTAAATCGAAACGTTGATGCGGAGTTTGATCACGAAAGACCTCGCATTGGAACAGAAAATGCGCTTGTTTGCACGCAGCGCATTTAGGAGTTTGTTCTGTGGCCGAATGGGCCAACACTTGTCGTGACTTCGTAGGCTTGACCTCCATCGACGGTGTACAAACTAATTGGGAGAGCTTGAGGGACTGCAGTGTGCGTGAGTGATCATGGATAAACTTTATGAGATCGTCGTACGAAGGACGCTGGGTTTTGTCACGGTTATTTTCCCACTGTTTCTGTGAGGTGGCATCCATACGACTGAAAAGGAGCTCCACCAACACAGAATCCCAATGCTGCGCCTTGGTTTCTAGAGAGTCCAAGATTTTCACGTGTTTCTCGAACTCATCTGCCAGTTCAGAAAGGCCAGAAGCGGACTCATTCCGCAGCGGAGAAACGGAAAAAAGCGCAGAGATGTGTTGCTTGATCAACAAATTCTTGTCCTCGTAACGATCCGTTATCAACTTCCACGCAACAGTGTAGCTGTACGTAGAAACGGCAAGAGAAGAGATGATACGAGCAGCATCCCCTTTCAACGAAGCTCGAAGATAATGTAGCTTCTGAATGTTTGTTAATTGGTAGTTGTCATGGATCATGGATTTAAACAAGTCATGAAAGCCAGACCTATCTTCAGGGTTCCCATCAAATTCTGGGATTTTTAGCTCTGGGAGGCGCACACCAGAGGAAGGGAGCATAATCTGCTGTTGTTGTACGGGAGCAGGTGGATTGGCTTGGGTAGGAGCTGGAAGCTTTCTCGTAAGTGAACCCTTCAATCGATAGTACAAGTTCTGAAACTCGGCACGAGTTTCAGCGGCGCCAGGGTCTTCACCGCAAAGTGCTTCAAGCTCCATATCAACGTGTTCCAGCTCATCCCATAACTTGTCCAAACGATCAAGCCGAAATGGAATCTCGGCTGCTTGCGAAACATCATAATTTTGGTCAAATTCGCGAATCAATTGCGCTGATTGCAGTAGGTTGCCCCGCTTGGCAGCCAGTTGTTTCAACTGCTTGGCTTTCTTGCTCCGCGTGGCGGTAGCCATTCTGCCTCAACAAAGAAAAAGAGGTCACTCACCTGCTTCGACCGTACTTAACCTTTCGATCGTTACGACGTGGACTTGTTGGAGGAAATCTTCTCGGCGATACTGCGACGATGGTTGGCCAAACGGGTACTTTGACGACGGCACTCTGGGGCGGTCCAAATCCTATGCAGTCCAAAACAGCGACAGCAGCAACCGGTAATTAATTATCTCCAAAAGCACAACACTCTTTGCGGGAGCGGCGTGGCAATCTTCCTCACAATAGTCGCACTAACAATGTAGAACCTCAGCGTGAGGAGAAACAATAACTAAACGGTAGCTTCTATTGTACTGGGCAGATACACGCAGTGAAAGCACACGCGGGACGGTTCGAATGGTTATAAATGTTCGCGACGAATTGATTGTTCCGTTGGAACGCAATCACTGTCCGGGATGTGTTCCCGGGTTTCGGCACCAAATGTTCTTGCTTGATTGCCCGAATCTGGCCGGCACGACGACAAAGGCGAACTTGTGTACAACGGCGAAATTGTGGTTTCAATCACTGGGCGGACTGGCGCGAACCGAGATAGTTTTCGGACGAGAGTGCAGAAACTGGTCTGTGTTGCTTTGTAGTTCTTAGGTAACTGATTTATTTGTCGTGTTCAGTGTGAGGTGAAGGGTAATCAATTTGGGATGTATATAGATGTATAAGTGTAGAAGCGGTGTTCTGGGTGGTGGGTATTTTTAAGTTAATTTATAATTCATTTTGTTTGTATAATTTGCTCGTAATTTAGTGCTTTCATGTTAGTACTATAAGTTCTGGGTCGCAACAATATAAATAGAAGTTAATAAACCCTCGCGTGTACAACACGTATTTCAGTACCGTAAAAATATATGTACTCTGTTCACGCAATAAAAAAGTTTTATAAATTGAAGTCCGCCGCGTTATTTTAAAGTGTGTCCGAAGGAACCTGAAGAAAGTAGTGTCGCGCGAACATTTGGTCCTTCGAACCGGATTTACGGTGAAGGTTTACGGACACCCGGTGGACAATTGTCGCGAAATTGATTGTGTGAAGATAGCGATGGACGACGATCCATAGTTAGACTATTGTGACGGTGTGAATAAGTGACCCGGTGAATAGTGTCACCATTTTTTTACGCTAGTGATTCGCCATCGCGAGCAGGACTTCGTGCCAAAGGAGCCATCGTGAAATTGCACTTGATTGGCAGTGTGCAGCCATTTGGAAGCTGCATCAAGGAAAGGATCGGACCAGGAACAAGTCATCTTGAGGCTGTAGGAAACTGGATGTAGACAGCGACTCGTGTAATTCGGAGCCAAAGGAAGTTCAGGGAGTAGTGCATGTTGGTGGCGTGTTGCATGAGACGCTTTCAAAACTCTGTGGCTGATTTTGTAATAAATTATGAAATGCATGTGAGTCCATCTTTATTTATAAGCAGTAGCCTTGTTGTCCGCTCGCCATAAGTCTCGATTGATCTAAATTTTCGCTGGTTGTCGGCTTGTTGGTTCTCCCAAGGTTGGTCCTCTTGCTGCAGTCAAATTGGCCAGGTCGATCGTCAGTCAAGGCATAAGGTCCGGTGGGTGGTACGGTGAGTCGATCGGTAGTGCATTGTGGTGTGTGGCAGTGCAGTGCAATGAGATTGCAGATTGCAGAGAAGTGAATCCTGTAATCACATAGTGTGAATTTTAACACTCTGAATACGGTGGGTAAAAAACTTTACGCCGACTACGAAGCCTCCGAAAAACGTGTAACGGCAAGTTTGCAGTGGCACAACTTAGCCATTTCTTAATGAATTTCAAAAATTGTGGTACCTTTAGAATTCCTAGGGTTTCTAGATGATTTTGATTGCAAAAAACTTGAAAATAGAGTCGTCTACTTTTTTAAAAAGCGAAAAGAGTTGTTACACGTTTTTTTTGAAAAGTGTGTTTGTAGGGTTTTGCAAGTGGCGCAAGATCTGTAATTTAGATTAATGGGCACAAATGTTCACAATTAGCCAGAATACAGTCATGGTTCCTATATATGGATCAACAACGGAACGGTCCTCGAAAAATCCGGAACATCCGTAAAAATGGTCAATCCATGATCCTGATCCTAGAGATCTGCGGTTTTTTTGAAAACATTAGGAACTGTGATATAAACAAATATTTGGGGTCGTGACATAAAATGTACCTGGATGGACATGGGACCATCCTCCGGAAGATCCGGAACATCCGTAAAAGTGGACAATCCATGAAACTGATCCTAGAGCTCCGTGTTTTTTTAACATTAGGATCTGTGATATAAAAATGAATTTGGGCCATGGACCCAGATGGCCATGGGACCGTCCTCCGGAAGATCCGGAACATCCGTCAACGTGGACAATCCATGAAACTGATACTAGAGCTCCGTGTTTTTTTTTGTTAACATTAGGATCTATGATATAAGAATGAATTTGGGCCATGGACCCAGATAGCCATGGGACCGTCCTCCGGAAGATCCGGAACATCCGTAAAAGTAGTAAATCCACGATCCTGATCATAGAGCTCCGTTGTTTTCTTGAAAACATTAGGAACTGTGATGATAGAAAGAATTTGGGCTTGTGACATAAACATGAACCTGGATGTCTATAGTACCGTCCTCCGGAAGATCCGGAACATCCGTAAAAGTGATCAATCCATGAAACTGATCCTAGAGCTCCGCAGTTTTTGAAAAAAAAAAAACACTAAGAACTGAGATGATGGAATGAATTTGGGGTCGTGACATAAACATGGACCCAGATGGCCATCGGACCGTCCTCCGCAAGATCCGAAAATTCCGTAAAAGTGGTCATTGTATGAAACTGACCCCAGAGCTCCACGGTTTTTTTCGAAATCACTTGGAACTGTCATATATAAATTAATTTGCGGTCGTGACATAAACATGTACCTAAAAGGCCATGGAACCATCCTCCGCAAGATCTAGAACATCTTTAAAAATGGTCAATCCTTGAAACTGATCCTAGAGTTCTACGGTTTTTTCGAAAGCATGTGGAACTGCGATATAAGAAAGAATTCGGGGTCATGACATAAACACGTACCGGAGACGAACCAGCCCAGGGCTGAAAGTCTCCTTAATAAAGATAAAAAAAAACACGGACCTGGATGGCCATAGGACCGTCCTCCGGAAGATACGGAACATCCGTAAAAGTGATCCAGAGGTTTCTTATATCACAGTGTTTAAAAAAGAACTGCAGAGCTCTAGGATTAGTTTCACAGTATGATAAATTTACGGATGTTCCGGATCTTTTGGAGGACAGTCTCATGGCCATCCGGATCCATGTTTATGTCACGACCCTAAATTCTATCTTAAATCGCAGTTCCAAGAGTTTTCGAAAAAAAACCACGGTTTTTTCACAGTTTCATCGATGATCCACTTTTACGGATGATCAGGATCTTCTGGAGGACGTTCCAATGGCCATCCAGGTTCATTTTTACAGATCTTCCGGAGGACTGTCCCATGGTCATTCGGTTCCATGTTTATGTTAAGACTCCAAATTCATTCTAATATCACAGTTCCACGGCTTTTCGTTCTTGGATCAATTTTATGGCTTGCAATCGGGCTAAGGCCTTGTTGTCCTCTGCTGTCCGAAGAAGTCGTCTCCACTCTATTAGATCCATGGCCAGACTTTGCCAGCCTCGTAGTCTGCGAAGGGTCCGCAGGTCACCTTCTACTTGGTCGATCCACCTTGCCCGCTGCGCGCCTCTTCTTCTTGTTCCTGTTCGGGCGCTTTCGAGAACCATTTTCACTGGGTCGTCGTGCGACATTCTTACGACATGCCCAGCCTACCGTAGTCGCCCAATTTTTGCAATGTGAACGATGGATGGTTCTCCCAACAGCTGGTGCAATTCTTGGTTCATTCGCTTCCTCCACGTTCCGTCATCCAAGGGCGCGTTTGTCCTCCACGAGCATAGTCACGGTCTCGTGGCAGTAGACGACCACCGGTCTAATCAGCGTCTTTTAGATAGTCAACTTCGTGGCGAATTTTATTCGACCAGAGCGACCTCCGGAGTCCAAAGTAGGCACGATTCTCTGCCATAATGCGTCTTTGAAATTCTCTGCTGGTATCATTTTCGACGGTCACCAGTGAGCCTAAATACACGAACTCATCGACCACCTCGATTTCGTCACCGTCCATCTGAACTTGGGGTGGGAGGCTAACATTGTCTTCCCTAGAACCTTTTCCTATCATGTATTTTGTGTTTAATGCGTTGATGGCAAGTCCAATCCACCTAGCTTCAGCCTTTAGTCTGATGTACGTTTCGGCCTTTGTCTCAAAGTTCCGTGCCATAATGTCGATGTCATCGGTAAAGCCAAGAAGCTGTCTTGATACTCGTGTCTATCCCAACTCTTCTGATCACACCTTCTAACGCGATGTTGAACAGCAGACACGAAAGTCCATCACTTTGCCGTAACCCCCTTCGAGATTCAAAGGGACTCGAGAGTGTCCCCGATACTCGAACAACGCACATCACTCGATCCATCGTTGCCTTGACCAATCGCGTCAGTTTTTCTGGAAATCCGTACTCGTGCATAATCTACCATAGCTGATCTCGATCGATTGTGTCGTATGCGGATTTGAAATCCATGAACAAATTATGTGTAAGCAAGTTGCATTTGTGGCATTTCTGCAGAACCTGCCGAATCGCGAATATGAACCCATGAATTCCTGCTGGTATTGCCCAAGAAATCTCTTGCAAATGGTGACAGGCGGCGGCGTAAAATTTGGGAGAGTACCTTGTAAGCGGTGCTCAGCAGTGTGATCGCGCGGTAGTTGCAGCAATTCAACTTGTCGCCCTTTTTGTAGATTGGGCATACAACACCTTGCTTAACTCCTCCGGTAATATCCCCTCCTCTCAAATCTTGGCAATTACCCAGTGCAGCGCTCTAGCCAGTGCTTCACCACCGTATTTTAATAGCTCACTTGGTTGTTGATCTACACCAGTTGCTTTGTTGTTCTTCAGTCGACCGATCTCCTCCTCAACTTCTTGAAGATCAGGGGCCGGTAGCCTGTCGTCTTCTGCGCGTGCTCCAAGGTCTGTTGCCGTGCCACCTTCGTTTTCTGCTGCATCACCGTTGAGGTGCTCGTCATAGTAATGCTTCCACCCCTCAATTTTATAGACTGACCATTTTACGGATGTTGTTGATCTTCCGGACGACGGTCCCATGGCTATCTAGGTACATGTTTGAGTCACGATCACAAATTCATTCTTATATCACAGTTCCTAATATTTTTGGAAAAAAACTGCGGAGCTCTAGGATCAGTTTCATTGATTGACCTCTTTTACGGATGTTCTGGACTTACCAGAGGATAGTCCCATGGCCATTTGGGTCCATGTTTATGTCATGATCCCAAAATATTTCTTATATCGCAGTTCAACATGCTTTCGAAAAACCGAAGAACTCTAGGATCAGTTTCGAGGGTTGACCATTTTTAAAGATGTTCTAGATCTTGCGAAGGACGGTCCCTTGGCCTTCTGGGTACATGTTTATGTCACGACTGCAAATTAATTTATATATGACAGTTCCAAGTGTTTTCGAAAAAAACCGTGGAGCTCTAGGATCAGTTCCATACATTGACCACTTTTACGGATTTTTCTGATCTTTCGGAGGACATTTCGATGGCCATCTGGGTCCATGTTTATGTCACGATCCCAAAATCATTCTAATATCACAGTTCCTAACGTTTTCAAGAAAACCACGGAGCTCTCGGATCAGTTCGGATGTTCCGGATCTTCCAGAGGACGATCTCATGGCCATCAAGGTCCATGTTTAGGTCACGACCCCAAATTCATTCTATCATCTCAGTTCTTAGTGTTTTTTTTTCAAAAACTGCGGAATTTTTCGGATCTTCTGGAGGACGTTCCGATGGCCATCTGGGTCCATGTTTATGTCACGATCCCAAATTCATTCTAATATCACAGTTCCTAACGTTTTCAAGAAAACCACGGAGCTCTAGGATCAGTTTCGTGAATTTTCCACTTTCACGAATGTTCCGGATCTTTCGGAGGACGGTCCCATGGACATCCAGGTTCATGTTTATGTCACAAGCCTAAATTCTTTCTAACATCACAGTTCTTAATGTTTTCAAGAAAACCACGGAGCTCTAGGATCAGGATCGTGGATTTACCACTTTTACGGATGTTCCGGATCTTCCGCTGGGCTTAGCTAATATGGCCATCTTGGTCCATGACCCAAATTCATTCTTATATCACAGATCCTAATGTTGAAAAAAAACACGGAGCTCTAGGATCAGTTTCATGGATTGTCCACTTTGACGGATGTTCCGGATCTTCCGGAGGACGGTCCCATGGCCATCCAGGTACATTTTATGTCACGACCCCAAATATTTGTTTATATCACAGTTCCTAAAGTTTTCAAAAAAAACCGCAGAGCTCTAGGATCAGGATCATGGATTGACCATTTTTACGGATGTTCCGGATTTTTCGAGGACCGTTCCGTTGTGTCCAGGATCCATATATAGGAACCATGACTGTATTCTGGCTAATTGTGAACATTTGTGCCCATTAATCTAAGTTACAGATCTTGCGCCACTTGCAAAACCCTACAAACACACTTTTCAAAAAAACGTGTAACAACTCTTTTCGCTTTTTAAAAAAGTAGACGACTCTATTTTCAAGTTTTTTGCGATCAAAACCATCTAGAAACCCTAGGAATTCTAAAGGTACCACAATTTTTGAAACTCATTAAGAAATGGCTAAGTTGTGTCATTGCAAACTTGCCGTTACACGTTTTTCGGAGGCATCGTATTCGGAGTGTTAAATTATTAGTGCAGTGCTACTACTTTCAAGCAGAAAGGGATGCTCGTCAGATTACCGTGCGTCCCGAAGCGTTGAAGAATATTTTTACGAAATTCGTCCAGACCCGCGAAAAAATTGAGTTGCTGCTTGAAGATGTCCACGAAAAAGAAGAAGAGGAAGTAAAAGATGATGGAAAGCAACAGGAAAACGATCAGCTCATGCAGGATTTCGAGGATCGTTATTACGTTTTGAAGGCAGATCTGCTGGATTTCCAATCGATTCGAACCTGTGAGACGGCAGTTTCTGGAAACCAGCAATCGGGCGTGCAAGCCGCAGCTCCATTCGCAAGAGTAAAGCTGCCTGAAATTACCTTCATCTAGTGGAAGGGTTCACGAATGGGTGCCGTATCGTGACAGCTTTCGGAGTCTCATACACAACAGTACTCTACTCTCGGAAATCGACAAGTTCACCTATCTTAGGTCTTCTTTGTCCGGTGATGCGCTACAGGAACTACACGCAATAGAGCTTTCTGCCGCCAATTACGTTGTAGCGTGGAAGGCGTTAGAGAGTCGCTACGAGAATAAGAAGTTGATCGTAAAAGCTCATCTCGACGCTCTATTCGCGGTGGAAGGCCTCAAAAGAGAAACAAACGAAGGGCTCAACCAGTTGATTGGAGACTTTGAGAAAAATATTCAGATGCTAGAAAAACGTGCCGACTGGAGTACCATCCTGGCCTACATGGTGTGTTGCAGATTGGATTCGGCCACAATCCGGCATTGGGAAACACATCATAACAGCAAAGAAGTCGCCAAGTATGCAGATTTGATGGTGTTTCTCAAGGGTCCTGCAATCAATCGCTCCAGCCAAATCTGCCAGCTCGAGTCCACGGATACCACGCATCGCAGTTTGCCACACAGCCATGAAATCAGCTGGAAAATGTCATTTTTGCAGTAAACCACGTCACTCAGTATTCCAGTGCATTCGATTTCAACGGATGAAGTTGGCGGAGAGAAATGAGGCTGTCACCAAGAACAAACTTTGTCGGAACTGTTTGTATCCTGGGCATATCGCCGGAAACTGCGAGAAGGGAACGTGCCGCCATTGTCATCAGAAGCATCACACTTGGTTGCACAGTGATCAATCTAGATCCTCCGTTCCACCCTCGCAGTCATGACCTTCGACAGCAAACCAACAATCTGGACAGCCACAATCCAGCCCAGCAAACTCGAACCATCAGACACGGACCACTAACACTGCAAACTCACAAGACTCGGACACTCAGCCAGCCACAGAACACGCCACCACAAGCCAAACACATGTAGCTCTCCCCATCACACCTACACAAAACATCGTTCTCTCGACCGCAATGGTCAGCATTAAGGATCACTATGGCAATATTGTGCTTGCACGAGCCTTGATCGATTCGTGTTCACAGCACTGCCTTATGACAAAGAGTTTCGCTAGCAAGCTCAAGCTAGAAGAAACACCAGTCTTTCTGTCAATCCAAGGTATTGGACAATCTCAAGCCGTTTCGACGAAGTTAGTCAGTGCTGTAGTGGGTCCAAGATCGCAAGATATTTCATCATTCACTGAAGAGCTGCAGTTCCACGTGTTGCCGAAGCT
Organism: Ochlerotatus camptorhynchus; assembly: GCF_037179485.1. Classification (NCBI taxonomy): domain Eukaryota; kingdom Metazoa; phylum Arthropoda; class Insecta; order Diptera; family Culicidae; genus Ochlerotatus; species Ochlerotatus camptorhynchus. The sequence goes on along the minus strand of NW_027041033.1, from coordinate 2,309,100 downwards.
AACTGTGTCACTTCCAACCGCAAGTTTCCGCATCAGCGTCGTTTTTCGATGAATCCTGAACTGAAAAGGCAGTACGTGGATTTCATGCACGAATATTTACCCATGGGTCATATGCAGGAAATTTTTGAAGAAGATACGAGTGCCCCGACTTGCCTCACCACGCCGTTTTTAAGGCTGACAGCACGATGACGAAGCTGCGAGTAGTATTCGACACTTCTTGCAAAACGTCCAGTGGCATTTCACTCAACGATGGACTAATGGTGGACCCGTAGTTCAAGACATGATAGTGGATATCACTCTCCGTTTCCGTACACATCGATTTGCTCTTGTAGGAGGCGTTGCCAAAATGTATCGGATGGTGCTGCAGAGTTTACTGGATCGTCTGCTGCATAAAATCGTCTGGAGAGATAGCGTCACAGAACCCATTCGGACATTCGTTCTCAATACAGTTACCAACGGCACTGCATCAGCACCTTACTTGGCTACGAAATGTCTGCAACGCTTGGCCGATGAAGGCAAGGATTCGCACCCAGCTGCTGCAAAGGTCCTTAGAAAGGACTTCTACGTGGATGATATGTTGTCAGGCGTAGATGACATTGAGGAAGGGAAGGTGCTCATCAAGGAAATGATAGAGTTACTGCAATCAGCTGGATTTTTGTTACGAAAGTGGAATTCTAACAGCAAGGAATTGCTGTCAGAGGTGCCGGAGGATTTGAGGGACGAACGCTCGATTTTAGAATTGGATTCTTCGAGCTCGTCTGTGAAAACGCTGGGTTTGCCGCCAAGCACAGATTCCTTTCGATTCAGTTCGCCGATGTGGAATGAGTCAACGGAGATAACGAAGCGTTGTGTCCTATCAGATGCCTCCCGACTGTTTGACCCTTTGGAACTGGTAAGACCAGTAATAACTCAGGCGAAGATCTTTCTGCAGGATCTCTGGAAGCAAGACTGTGGATGGGATGATCCACTCGAACTGCAGCTACAGGAGTACTGGCGAGAGTACAGGCGGAACTTAGCAAGCTTAGACGGGATATCAGTACCTCGATGGATTGCAATAAGCCGTATCGTCGTAGCAGTAGAGCTGCATGGCTTCTGTGACGCCTCAAACAAAGCGTACGGAGCATGCGTATACGTTCGCACTACAGCTATAGATGGAAGCGTGGCAGTACATCTTCTGACCTCCAAATCTCGAGTAGCTCCACTCGAAAATTTGAAGAAAAATAAGAAATCATTTTCGACTCCTCGCCTGGAACTATCGTCCGCATTGCTCCTAGCGCACCTCTACGAGAAAATCGTCAACAGCATCAACGTTACTGCCAAATGTTTTTTTTTTTGGGCAGACTCAACCATCGTCATTTGCTGGCTTTCGTCGTCGCCATCTAGATGGAAGTAATTTGTGGCAAACCGTGTTTCCGAAATCCAACACATAACGAAGGGAGGAATTTGGAATCACGTCGCAGGAGAGGAGAATCCTGCGGATATTATTTCAAGAGGCATGACCCCAGTGCAGCTGCAGTGCGAACCACGCTGGTTTCACGGGCCTTGCTGGCTGAAGTTAGATCAGCAGTACTGGCCCAAAGTGCTAGAAATCGATGAGAACAAGTTCAACATGGCGGATCTGGAGAGTAAAGCCATTGCAGCAGCCCTTCCAACCGTCAGTCCGAGTGAAATTTTCCGCCTTCGATCGTCTCTGGTAGATCTTGTGCGACTGACTGTCTATATTCAACGGTTTAAATGGAATTCGTCTCCAGTGAATCAACTCTGCAGGAAAGTGGGCTGCATCACTTCCCATGAGTACGGCGATGCGATCAAGGCTCTCGTGAAATTGTCTCAGCAAGAAAGTTTTCCCCAGGAACTAGCAGACCTTTTCAAGAGTGGTCAGGTGCAAGATTCGTCCAGAATATCTCCGCTCAATCCGCAACTTGCTGAAGGCTTACTCTGCGTTGGCGGCCGGCTGAAGAACGCTGCTGTATCGGAGCGTTGGAAACATCCCTACATCCTGGATCATCGGCATCCCTTCGCACGACCAGTTGTAGCTTACTATCATCAGAAGCATTTCCATGCCGGTCAGCAACAAGTAGTTTCCAACGTTCGAGAGCAGTTCTGGCCTACAAGCATCAGGAAACTGACTAGACAAGTCACCTACCTTCCGAGCGAGTAACGCCATGCTTCCCATTCCAGAAGGTTGGTGTCGACTACTGCGGACCGTTTTACGTAGTCTACCCTCAGCGTCGAGTGCATCCGATCAAGTGCTTTGTGGGCAGTGTTCGTATGCTTGGTTACAAAGGCAGTGCATCTGGAGCTATCAGCGGATCTCACTACTCAAGCGTTCCTGGCTGCGTTGAGGAGGTTCACATCTCGTCGTGGAAAACCGTCTCTCATCATGTGTGATAATGCGAAGAACTTTGTTGGCTCCAAGAGGGAATTGGATGAACTCGCACGGTTGTTCGACAGCCAACAGTTCAAAGAAGCAGTATTACGACATACGGCAGAGGACAGAATCGAGCTTCGTTTCATTCCGGCACGATCACCGAACTTCGGAGGGCTTTGGGAATCAGCGGTTAAATCATTCAAGATCCTGTTCAAACGAACGATTGGCACCCGCAGCCTGGTATACGACCAGATGCAGACCGTGCTGGCTCAGACGGAAGCAATCCTGAATTCCCGACCCCTGACACCCATTAGCAACGATCCAGACGACTTCTAAGCGCTTACACCAGGACATTTCTTGATTCAGCGGCCATTCCAGAGCCCAATCTCTGTGCAATTCCCGAAAACAGACTTTCAGCTTGGCAAATGGTGCAAGCATTTACCCAGAAACTGTGGAAGAAATGGTCGGAGCAGTATTTGTCAAATCTCCACAACAGGACAAAATGGACGCGTCAGAGGAACAACATAGCAATTGGAACTATGGTTGTTCTCAAGGAGGAGAATCTCCCACCGTTGAAGTGGCAGCTGGCACGGGTGACAGAGGTTCACCCAGGATCTGACGGAAATATCCGAGTTGCAACCGTCCGGACCAAGGAAGGCAGTTACAGGCGAGCGATCTCAAAGATCTGTGTACTGCCAATCAGAGACAATCTTTCTATGTCAGAAGAGGAGAACTAGGACTCCTCCAACGGCGGAGGTCGAGAGGCCTCCGCACACCCAGTTAAGTTATGCATTATTTCAAATTTCTAAAAAGTAATCGCTCAACCCAAAACACCCGACACTCTTTCGCCAAATTTGAGTTGTCTAGCGTCCAATTTCGAGGTAATATGTGTCATTTTCGGTGGTGGTATTTGCATGTGCATCCAGTCTTGTTGAGGTCCAGTCAAGACGGTGTTTAGCAATGGTGCTAACCGTCAAATTTATGTTCAGCTCGATTCGAAATTCACACTCCCAAACACGTTTGATATTTGGAGGTACGACCAAACAGTGACAGTAATCCTGAGGAAGAAGTGCGCAAATTCGTCCTCCTGGTTCTACGCTGTGATCGCCAGCAGGTATGGCCAACCTGCTTGTACTTTCTCAGCAATGTGGGTCCAACATCACAGTCACCGTAGTTCAATCGTCGAATGTCAGAACGTCGTCTCGAATCGAATCGTACGCAGAGGGATGGTCGACGCCACACGGGCGTCCACCGGAGGCCTTAGGGCCTCCGTCCAGGCAAGTTGTTTTGATTTTCAGTAGTTCTATTGAAAAAGCACCCTCTTATTTTATTCAGAGATCACATCGGACGCACCGTGCGGATCGGCCGTGAACATCGTCACGCACCGCACGGATCACTTCAGTATCGCATCAGCTAGAACATCAACCACCGAAACCACACGTACCAAACCACGGAAAGTAAGCGGGGACCCAAATCACCCGATATTAATGTTCGGTTTAACGGAACCACAATCCAAGGCATCGTTCCTGTTGAGCCGTCGATCGGATGAAAGAATAGTTCCAATCCTAGAAGGAAAACATCACCAACAACACGTATTTCAGTACCGTAAAAATATATGTACTCTGTTCGCGTAATAAAATAGTTTTATAAATTAAAGTCCACCGCGTTATTTAAAGTGTGTCCCAAGGAACCTGAAGAAAGTAGTGTCTCGCGAACACCATTGATTATTGGCCAAGTTATTAGCATTTAAAGTCTGACAAATTTTCGTTGCATTTCCCTGAATTCTCACGCAACACGAGAAAAGGGCCTATCATTGTTGACCGATTCTCTTCATCGATTTTCTTTTTCGCGAATAAACCGACTGCAAATTAATTTCGTATTGAGTGTGTTGTTTCAGGCGCAAGCTAACATCATCTTCTGTCGAACTGTGCTGCAAGCTTAGCGAGAAATTCGTTTATGTTGCCGTGGTAAACCAAAGAGAAAGTCGATGAAGAGAATCGATCAACGAGGATAGGTCCTTTTCAAATGTTACGCGAGAATTGGCATCCTTCCCGAAAGACGTAGTCCTACGTCAAAATCGAATGGACAAAAGGTCGAATTATGAGAAGTGGGACAAATGATCGAAACGTTACAAATTGGACAAAAAGACAAGATCGAATAGCCCAAAGAGGACAAAAGATCGAATGGACAAATGATTGAATGGTCCAAAAGGGAGCAAAGGTCGAATGGACAAAATTTCGAATGGCATAAAAACGGAAATCATGCAAACATGCACAGTTCCTTAGAATAATATTGTTTGGTTTTGGTTTATTCCATTATCATCATTTCTCCTTCTATAAATCTCTGCTCGTTCTTTCCTCGGGTTGAATTTAAAATATTCCACCTTTTCCTGATTTGCTCCTGTTTCTGATTGCCACGTCGTCCGTGTTGGGATGGCAACCACTGCTCGGTTTGCCCCCACCAAACTACGGCACTGCGTAGAGGAAAAACGTCACTTTGTTTACTTTTGCTTTTCTCATTCCAAACACTTTTCTCGCAGAATACACACGTTGTTATTTGTAACCTAAAAAGTAGTTCGCGTTTCTTTCTCCTGGTCCATCCGAAATCCCATTAGGTTATGGGCCCAGGACATTTCGGTGCCGCGGAAAAAGTTTAATCGTCGTCGCGAAGATGGAGGAAGTGAAGAGTGATCGTTTTCTCGTTGCCTTGTTCGATGGGACAAATTACGCCGCGTGGAAGTTCCGCGTCCAAGTGCTTTTGGAGGAGCACGAGCTGTGGGACTGTGTGCAAACGGAGCTTGACGATTTGGTCGAGTTGGCAGAGCGAGACAACGATACTGCTGCACAGCGAACGGAGAAAAATGCGTTGCGCGAGAAGAGGAAGAAAAGAGAGCGGAAGTGCAAATCAATGCTGGTTTCCCGAATTCATGACTCCCAGCTGGAGTACGTCCAGGACAAGGCCACTCCGAAGCAGGTCTGGGATGCACTCAAGCGCGTCTTCGAAAGGAAGAGCATCGCCAGTCGGATGCACCTCAAACGTCAAATGCTGAGCATGCGATTCGACGGTGGGCGACTGCAGGACCACTTCCTTCGGTTCGACAAGCTGCTGCGTGAATACCGGGGAACCGGCGTGGCCATGGAAGATCTGGATGCAGTGTGCCATTTGCTGCTGACTCTAGGTCCGGCGTACTCCACAGTCGTCACCGCCCTCGAGACGATGCCGGAGGAAAACCTGACAATGGAATTTGTCAAGTGTCGTTTACTCGACGAGGAAACGAAGCAAAAGAGTGTTGATTCGGAGAAGTTTCCCTCCAACAGTGATACCGCTGCATTTTCCGGGACGAAGCAGCAGAAGAAGATTCGGTGTTTCCGGTGCAAAAAGGAAGGGCATAAGCTAGCTGACTGCCCGGAGAAGAAGAAGCCGTCTGAACAGAAAGGACATCGCAGTTCGAAAGCGAACGTTGCCGAGTCGGCTGACCGGGATCGGGATGGTGTATGTTTCGTCGGTGTCAGTGGCTGTGGTGCATCGCAGCAGGCACGACGATCGAAATGGTTCATCGATTCCGGCGCGTCAGATCATCTGGTTCGGGACAAAGAGCTCTTCACGGAACTTCATCGACTGGAAAACCCGGTCGAAATTGCTGTTGCTAAGGACGGCGAGTCCATCGTCGCAGAGCACAGTGGAACAGTGAAAGTGATGTCGATTGCCGATGGCAGAAACATTGAGTGCACCGTGAAAAACGTACTGTTTATACCGCAACTTCGATACAATTTGTTTTCGGTTTCGCGTGTTGAGAAAGCTGGCATGAGTGTCGTGTTCGAGCGGGGAAAAGCGCTGATCTATCGCGATTCCGAAATTGTGGCCAGTGGAAAACGTTGTGATTCGCTGTACGAGCTGGATTTTGAACCGATCGGGAAAAGTGAAAACGAAAAAGCGCTGTCGTGCGGTCGGGTTCCGAAAGATTTCGAGCTATGGCATCGTCGGTTCGGCCATATATCCGCGAAGAATCTCGAAGTGCTCATGCGGAACGACATGGTGTCGGGACTGAAAGTTGACAATGACAAGAAACAGAGTGGATCGATTACGTGTGAGCCGTGTATCGCCGGGAAGTTGGCTCGGAAGCCGTTTTCGCGGAGTGAAGAGAGACGTTCGTCGCGGGTGCTCGAACTGATTCACTCGGACGTGTGTGGCCCCGTGACGCCCGTTGGATTGTACGGTTCAAGGTTCTTCGTCACCTTCATCGACGACTGGACGCACTTCACAGTCGTGTTTCTGATGGAGTCGAAGAGAGAGGTGCTGCGCTGTTTCGAACAGTATGAGGCCATGGTGACGGCCAAATTCGGCAAGCAAATTTCTCGGCTACGGTGTGACAACGGAGGTGAGTACACCGGCAAACATTTTAAAAAATTCTGTGCAAATAAAGGTATCCAGATGGAACTGACGGTGGCCTACACCCCTGAGCAGAACGGTGTCAGCGAGCGGATGAGCCGTACGCTCGTTGAGAAAGCCAGGGCAATGTTAGTGGATTCGGGCGTAAGCAAGGAGTTCTGGGGCCAGGCCGTGCAGACAGCTGCCTACTTGCTGAACAGGAGTCCCACCTGTGCGGTGCAGACGAAGAAGACGCCGTTCGAGTTGTGGGAAGATAAGAAACCGGACGTTTCGAAACTGAGAGTGTTTGGGTGTTCCGTGTTCGTGCACGTACCGTCGCAGCTTAGGAAGAAGTTGGACTCTAAATCGTGGCGCGGCATTTTTCTCGGTTATTCTCCCAATGGTTACAGAGTTTGGGATCCGGTAAAGCGCCGGATTGTGACCGCTCGAGATGTGGTTTTTGTGGAGACGGATATCGGGCAAGAGGAGCAGCCCAAGCCTGTTGCTGGTGATCAGTTCGTCGAGATTTCGTCGAGTCCAGTTCCGGAGAGCGAAGAAGAAGAAGCTGACGGTGGTGGTGATGCTGAGTCGTCTGAGGAAGAGTATGAAAGCTTGTCTGAAGAATCTTCCGGTGAATCCAGTGAATCCGGGGATGAAACAGCGGATGTTAACCTGGAGGATGGTAGACCGCAACGAGATCGTGCTCCACCGGCATGGCATAGAGACTTTGAGTTTGAGTACGCTGGATTCGCCTTAAACGCAATGAGTTACGTCGACAACATTCCGGGTTCGATTGCTGAGCTGAAACGGCGTGACGATTGGGGCAACTGGAGATTAGCCATAGAAGAGGAAATGGATTCGCTGCGGCGGAACAACACGTGGACATTGACAGAGCTTCCCGCTGGTAGGAAGGCTGTGTCCTGTAAGTGGGTGTTTCGTATTAAGCGCGGGGATGGCGATCTACCTGACCGGTATAAGGCGAGACTGGTAGCCCGTGGCTTCAGTCAAAGGCAAGGCTTCGACTATACGGAAACCTACTCTCCGGTGGCGAAATTGGACACCCTTCGGACGGTTCTGGCGTTGGCGAATCGTGACCGTTTGCATGTTCACCAGATGGATGTGCGGACGGCGTTTTTGAATGGCACGCTTAGTGAGGAGATCTTCATGACCCAGCCGGATGGATTTCAGCAGGGGAAGAATCTGGTCTGCCGTTTAAATCGTTCCATTTACGGGCTCAAGCAAGCGTCCCGTGCCTGGAATCAGAGGTTTCACGAGTTCACCGAGAAGCTGGGATTGAAGCAGAGCGCCAATGATCAGTGCCTGTACACCATGGGCGAGGGACGAGAAAGGATCATCGTCATAGTGTACGTCGATGATGTTTTGATCGTCGGAGCGTCGTTGCAGACCGTGAAGGCAATTAAACGGAAGTTCAGCGAAGAATTTGAGATGACTGATGCTGGTGAGGTGAAGCAGTTTCTCGGGATGACGATCAAGAGGAACGTTGAAGCTGGAACCATGAAGATCAGCCAGACAGGGTATCTTGAGAGCTTGCTTCGCCGCTTCGACATGATGGAGTGCAAATCGATTTCGACTCCCATGGAGAATCGCCTGCGGTTGGAGAAAGGGGTAGAGGAGCGGAGGACAGATAAACCCTATCGAGAGCTGGTAGGGTGTTTGATGTATGCTTCGCTCACGGCTCGGCCTGACTTGTCTGCTGCCGTGAACTACTATAGCCAGTTCCAGGCCTGCCCGAATGAGGAACACTGGGTGCACCTCAAACGGGTTCTCAGATATGTGAAGGGGACGCTGGACTACGGACTGTTGTACAAAGCGGAGACGGAAGAGGAGCTGTTGCAGGTTTTCTCGGATGCGGACTGGGCAAATGACCTCATCGATCGGCGATCAGTCACAGGCTGTATTTTCAAGGTTTCGGGATGCACAGTCAGTTGGACGACAAGAAAACAGCACACGGTGTCGTTGTCATCTACCGAGGCGGAACTCGCGGCGCTGGTGACGGCTGCATGTCATACGCTGTGGATGAAACGACTTCTTCTGGATCTCGGGTACGAGCCCAATGGTCCTATAACGATTCTGGAAGATAACCAATCAACCATCAGAATTGCTGAGGATGCAAGAGACCATGGACGCCTGAAACATGTGGATACCAAGTATCACTTCTTGAGGGAGCTCATTCAACAAGCGGTGATTACAGTGGAGTTCGTTTGCTCATCGGACCAGCAGGCGGACATTATGACGAAGGCCCTACCTTCGGCATCCTTCAAGAAGCTGCGATCGGAGCTAGGTATTGGACCTTGCTGTGGTTGAGCAGGGGTGTTGGGATGGCAACCACTGCTCGGTTTGCCCCCACCAAACTACGGCACTGCGTAGAGGAAAAACGTCACTTTGTTTACTTTTGCTTTTCTCATTCCAAACACTTTTCTCGCAGAATACACACGTTGTTATTTGTAACCTAAAAAGTAGTTCGCGTTTCTTTCTCCTGGTCCATCCGAAATCCCATTAGTCCGAAGCTTTAATAAACGGAGGAACGACAACAGAGCTTTAATATAGTTTTATAGGTTCAATCAAAACGATGCGCAACCAAATGGTACTCGATTATGACGGTGTGGTTTGGGAAGAACGTTTATTTCATGAAAACAGTGATAACATTATTACTTTTTATTTGTACATTTTCAAAGGTTTTTCATGAAAAATAGGCGAAAAAAAAATGGCAGATTGTGAAAGTTATTTCCTATCGATTGGTGTCTTTGGATTTTAATTTCATATATACATGATAAAGTTATAAGCGTTCAAAACCTTACACCTTTTCGTGACGGTCGCAAGACGATGTCTACGTCAAAAAACCTAAGAAATCTATCGCACTTGCGCACGCTACAGTAAGTACGTGTGTTGGCACTAGAAACTGCCAATGAAATGAAATTGATTCATCACTCTTATTTCACCCTATCTAAGCTTTAACCACAATTTCTCCACCCCATTAGCCCAAACGAAAGAATTGAATTAAAGCAAACCCCACTAAAATGCCCATTCTATTCTTCTGCTTCATTACAGTCAGCTGCGATCACACGGCGCGTCAATCCGGAAGACAACAACGATAGAGAGAGAGAGAGAGAGAGTGTGTGTGTTGAAATCAGGACAAATTTCAATCTAATCAAATCCGCAGGGAATGCGGTGGTGGTCCGGAGGAGGAGGCAACCGAGCTAGAAAGAAACAATTTCTGATGTAAAAAGCGTCCGCGGTTTGACGGGCGCGTGAGGTAGAGTTAGAGAGTGAAAATTTTCGAGAGGAACAGACGAGCAGGGCAGCAGGAAAGCAGGGAGCAGAGTGGAGGTTTCCCCGTGCGGACCGCTGCCGGGAGCCGGGTGGCCGGGAGGACCGAGAGAGACATGAGTCTCCGAGGATTTATAGCAGTGCTTCTGGTCGGAATCAACGTTATTGCAGGTAGTAACTTTTCCATTAATTCTTCTTGAACCGTAATTCAATTAGGTCATGTCCGTCGTTTCTCGCATTTTACACGTCTTGTTTGAAATTTCCAGCCGGAACGTCGTTGCTGTTGGGATTACTGGTGGCAGGTGCTCGGCCAGTCGGGGCGAGCGAAGGTTTGGTCAGTCAGCTTCAAGAGCATCAACAGCAGCAGCAGCAACAACAACAACAGCCTCAATCACAGCAAGCGCTGGTGGTGGTAGAACCACCGCAGCTTGGCCTACTACGATCACCGCCGGCGGTGACTGAACCCACACCGAATGCTGCCGCGGATATCATCAACCTGGACCGGGATGGCGGAGTTAGTTTCATTCCACGGAAGGACTTTCGACCGCAGAGGGCGGTCCCGGCCGAGTACGCCGGGGCTTCGGCCATGCCACACTGCGAGTCGTTTACGATGGGTAACCCGGACCAGAAAATGCTGTACAGCCCGGGAGCTCCGGGAAACTACCCGAACAATAGCGACTGCGTCGTAGTGCTGGAGGCCCCGTTGGGGTCTCTGGTGAGGCTAGACTTTCGAGATCATTTCCATATCGAACCGTCGGAGGAGTGTAAATACGATTTTCTAGAGGTAGGTCGTCGTCGTCGTCATGGCTTGGCGCTCGCTCGCAGCCACCCTGGCCTTGATCTTTTGCCTGTGCTGTGTGAGAGCGTGAGCGCGGTGAGCGAGTGCAGCTGTACGATCGTCGGAAAATGTGAAAATCATCATCGTCATCGTGATCTTCTTTCTTTTCTTTTTTTCATTTCCCCCGCACAACAGATCCGAGACGGTGCCCACGGTTTCTCGACGCTGATTGGCAAGTACTGCGGTACGACCTACCCGCCGATGATCACCTCGAAGGACCGCTTCCTCTGGTTGCGCTTCCACTCGGACGAGAACATCGAGTACAACGGTTTCATCGTCGTCTACGAATACGTGCCAAGGCCGACGTCATGTAAGTTTGCGTTTGCGGGGACGGGGATGGGCACGGGGGATTCGTGATGCTAGAGTGTAGAGAAATTTTGGATGACATTTTCACAACACGAACGCGATCGCAGGGTAGGGGAACCGACTGTCGGACAATGGGGCTTCTGGGAAAAAATGTCACATCAGCGCAAACAAACAAACCGAAAGCAGTCTGCTAATCGAAGGGACGGCGTCTGGCGATCGTAAATTATGAATTGAAAACCGCCACTGAAACAACTCGTTTTTGGGTGAGTCAGTTTTTTTTGGTTGACATCGCGGTGGGTAGAGTCTACCGTAATGCATCGGAATCCGGACACTAAGTTCATATAAGTCCGGATGATTTTAAAAGTTGATTATCCTTGCCTATCATGCTCAGAATTTAACATGACTTAAGGAGAATCGCTGTGGCAACCTTGTTTCTGATTGATCCTACTGGCGACTCAAAATTTCAAGAGCACAAATTTTAGGGAGATGCAATCTAATGAGCGATGTCGAAACAGTGTCCGAGATTTGGGATCCAGAATATTCGAAGTGATAGAGCATATCAGTCATCATGATGGCCATTTGTGGAATCTTCAAGGGATCACCTTAATGTCATCGTTCAGAATCATTACATAGTTTATTATGTTGCAAAGAAGACGTAATATTTAATTAATTATTAGATGTTCGGATTAAAGGCTGCTTTACAGTTCGGAAACAATGTCACGGGATTTGATTCCGGCCACGGAAAAGCAAGTTCATGAATGTTTAGGTAATTTTAACCCATGTTTTCTTTAAGATTCATTTCTTTTACATGCATTATTATGCCTGTAGATATCAAATGCAGCTACGCTACTTTATGTAAATTTAATTTGAGGCAGCCGAGTGTTGAGTATAACAAAATTATCATTAGGTAACTTACTTGAAGAGTGACAAAACACAAATCCCATGACCGATTTCCCGAACTGTAAACCAGCCATAAAGAACCGTCCGGTATTCGGGGCATAGCGGTTTATCTGTACATCGAAGGTGGCGGAAAACAAGCACTCCGCCGTCCCCGGTGGAGCGAGCAGTAGGCGGTGAAGTCAGGAGCAGGGAAAGCGTCTGTTTTATTTTCAACTTAACGACACTGTCTCGGTCTACGGTATCTCGGTAATGGCGCACAAATGGTATTTGTGTGAGTCGGAGAATGAGCGTGAGGGAATGTGTTTTTGGTATTCCCACTCGATTTCGAGTGTCCCCGACTATCCAACGAATGGCGGTGTCCAATAATTACATACCACAGAGCGTCCGAGGGTGTATGGCTGTTTCAACGGAGGTGAAGCTAGGTTTCTGGTCGACGGGGTTCAATTTGGACCTCCACATTCTAATGTTCAAATCTCGATTACTTTTTCAAACGGTCCTTGATAACAGATGTAAACAAATCGAGTTAATCGATGCAAAATACAGGCCGGACTCGATTATCCGGGGCTCGATTATCCGGAGAAAATGGCTCGATTATCCGGAGTCATATTTTTTTTTACCTATCTTGTAAATTATTTTTCATAAACCGACTTTCGATCAGAGGACGAGTAACATACATCGTTCGACTCAGTCTAATAAGATCTAGAAATGACTATATTTAAGTGTTTGTGTGCCTTTGTTACAAAATCCGGCGTTAAGTGGTTTTGAATTAACTTTGACCTGAAAGCAATCGAACATATCATGTGCCACAACAACATACAAAAACTGAATCCCATGATGGTCCGTTCACTAATTACGTCACGTTTCAGGGGGGGGGGGAATGGCAACCGAACAAAATTTTTGAAGATCCGTAAAAAATTTACCAAAGGGCCTGTAACCCTTAACTTTGTACAACACACATGAGTTTTCCATTGCCATTTTGTTGCTGAAACGATCTGAAACCAACAAGTATTCCTCAAAAAACTTGTTTTGATCTAAGCAAGCTAAACTTTGATTACAGAAAACACCTAAAAAATGCGGATAATAGGGAAAATGTAAATGGAAACCGCGAAAACTGTGACCATACTACGTGGGATTTGACTTAATTGATTACAACATGGAGTATATCAAGATTCTGACAAGATAGAAAGTTACTGTCTCTGACAAAGTTGTTCAGGAGATCATAGCCTTGTCACTGGTGGACAGTAGTTCAGAATTTTCTCACTACGTAGCGCTAGTATACATGTGAAATTATCGCATGTGATATATCTCGAGATCCTGACCAGATAAAAAGTTACTGTCTTTCACAAAGTTTTTAAGGATATCAAAGCCTATTGCTTGGTGCTCAATAGTTCAGAATTTGCTCACTACGCGACGCTAGTATACACGTGAAATTCTCATATAAAATATCTCGAGTTCCCAACCAGTTAGAAAGGTACTGTCTTCGGCATAGTTGTTCAGGATGTCAAGGCTTTTTCGCAGGTGGACAGTAGTTCAGAGTTTTCTCACTTTGCGGCGCTACTATAGATGTGAAACTCTTGCATATAAAATATCTCTAGTTCCTGACCAGATAGAAAGTAAATATATTCGGCAAAGTTTTTCAGGAAGTCAAGATCTTTTTGTTGGTTGACAATGGTTTAGAATTTTCTCACTATGCGGTGCTAGTATATACGTGCCTTTCTCGCATATTCAATAGCTCGAGATCTTGATCAGCTAAAAAGTTGCTGTCTTCGGCAAAGTTGTTTAGGGGGTCAAGACTTTTTGGCTGGTAAACAGTAGTTAATAATTTTCTCACCACGTGGCGTTAGTATACATGTACACTTCTCGCATATGCTATATCTCGAGATCCTGATCAGATAGAAAGTTGTTCAGGAGGTCAAGGTCTTTTGGCTCGTGGACAGTAGTTCAGAATTTTCTCACTTCATGATGCTAGTATACATGCGAAATTCTCGCATATAAAATATCTCACGTTCTTGACCAGATAGAAAGTTACTGTCTTGAAAAAAGTTGCTTAGGAGTTGAAAGCCTAGAGTTTATGAGAAAATTCTAAACTATTGTTCACTAGCCAAAATACTTTGACCTCCAGTAGACAGTAACTTTCTATCTGAATAGGATCTCGAGATATAGCATATGCGAGAAGTGTACATCTATGCCACGTGGTGAGAAAATTCTGAACTACTGTTTACCAGCTAAAAATGCTTTGACCCCTGAACAACTTTGTCGAAGACAGTAACTTTCTATCTGGTCATGATCTCGAAACAAACCACATGCGAGAATTTCACGTGTATTCTAGCGCTACATAGTGAGAAAATTTTGAACTACTGTCAACTAGCGAAATCTATCTGATCAGAATCTCGAAATATTTTACATGTGAGAATTTCACGTGTATACTAGCGCCACGTAGTGTGAAAATTCTGAACTATTGTGCACCAAGCAATAGACATTGACCTCATGAACAACTTTTTCGAAGACAGTAATTTTCTACCTGTTCAGAATCTCGAGCTTAGCATACGCGAGAATTGTACACGTTTACTAGCGCCATGTGGTGACAAATTTCTAGGCTACCGTCAACCAGCCAAAAAGTCTTGACCCCCTGAACAAGGTTGCCGAAAACAGTAACTTTCTATCTGCTCAGGATCTCGAGCTATTGTAAATGCGAGAATTGCATGTGTATACTAGCACCGAGTAGGGAGAAAATTCTGAACAACTGTCCACCAACGAAAAGATCTTGACTTCCTGAAAAACTTTGCCAAAGACATTTATTCTTTATCTCGTCAGGGTCTAGTGATGTATCACATGCGAGAACTGAACATGTATACGATCACTACCTAGTGAGAAGATTTTGAGCTACTGTTGATCAACAAAAAAGCTTTGCAAAGCTGAACAGCTTTGCCTAAGACAGTAACTTTCTATCTGGTCAGGATCTCGAGATATTTTATACTAGCGCCGTGTAATGAGAAAATTCTGAACTACTGTCCACCAGCCAAAACTACTTGACACCCTGAACAAGTTTGCCGAAGACAGTAACTTTTATCTGCTCAGGATCTCGAGCTATTGTATATGGAAAATTGCATGTATATACTACCGCCACGTAGTGAGAATTTTCTGAACTACTCCACCAACGAAAAGATCTGGACTTCCTGAAAAACTTTGCCGAAGACAGTAACTTTTTGTATGGTAAGGATCTAGAAATATTTTATATATGCGAGAATTTTACATGTATACTAGTGCCACGAAGTGAGAAAACGCTGAACTACTGTCCACCAACAAAAAGGCCTTGACCTTCTGAACAACTTTGCCCAAGACAGTAATTTTCTATCTGGTCAGGATCTCGAGATATTCCATGTTGTAACCAATTAATTCAAATCCCTTGTAGTACGGACACGGTTTATGCGGTTTCCATTCACATTTTCTCTATAATCCGCATTTTTGTGGGTTAACTGTGATAACATTTTTTTGAGTAATGACAAGTAATGATGAATTTTTGTGTATTTTTTTTTTTTTTTTTTTCATTCACGTATTTTCGATTCATTACTCGAGAGCAGTGAATTGTCCCTCGGTTTCATCCAGAGTGGTGTTCGTCACGCTTTCTCCTTCATGAAAATGTGAATCATGGTTAAGCACAGCATTGACTATGTCAGCATCAGACATGACATCGAATTCCGCATTCTCGTCTTCATTTTCGCCTGCAGCCGCTTTATCAGCAACCATCAGTTGAATTGTTACACTATCATTCCTAGAGCACCGGAACTAATATTTGCAATGTTAACATTTCAAAAATATTAATGGAAAATGGTCGAAATTGATCGAGTGCGTTAAGTTAGGAACCGCGTCAAATATGGTGCCTTCACGGTAGCCGTGATTTTTAGCCAAGCTCAACTTTGTCTCTACACACTCGTGTGAGTCGCGAGACTACGATTTTTCTCAAGTTGAGGGGCCAACCACGCCATGGGCTACACGTTCGCTTCTCAAACGGATGGTCCATGGGTTCAATTTCATTGATCTTCTTATCGAATTTTGATGTATTTTAATGTGCCTCATGAGAGGTTACTATCCAAGTCCGATTCTGTTCACATTCCCGGGGCACCTCAAACTTGTCCGGAAGTGGCCAATATGGTCCAAGGTACTTAATTTTTTCCACCATTGATCTGGTTATCGAATTTTGATATAATCTGATGTGTCGCATGATAGGTTATTATTCAAGTCTGGTTCTGGCCACTTTTCCGGAGGCACCCGGAACTTCCCCGGAAGTGGCCAATATGGTCCAAGGTACTTAATTTTTGCCACCGTTGATCTTGATATCAAATTTTGATTTAATTTGATGAGTCGCTTAGTGGGTTTTGTTCCTTTCAAGCCAAATTTAGCCTCATGGCACATAAACACCGGAACTTGTTCCGGCCATATCTACAAAACCAGTGGTCCGATTCCATAATCCTGCAATAGCGTTCAATGGGACCACTAAAAACATTAAATGAGATCACATAAGACCAAAACAAATTTTTTTTTTATGGCTCGATTATCCGGAGGGCTCGATTATCCGGAGTGAAATTTTTTTCAAGACTCCGGATAATCGAGTCCGCCCTGTATTGCACTTCTGTCATTACTTTCATTTGTTTAGACTTCCTAATGCATTAGGAAAAAGTGACACGTTGTGCTATTAGTGGGGACCAAATTTGCAACTCGCTCCATAAAATCAATTTGTGAACCTATTCTTGATCTTACTTACCATACCAATCAGGCTAAGGCATTAATGTCATCTGCTGTCTCCACTCTACTCGATCCATGGCCACACGTCACCAGCCTCGTAGACTTGGTCGATCCACCTTGCCCGCTACACACTAATCGAGTCAATACGGTTTTACCGAGTTTTTGAATTGCGGAACTGTTCGGTAAAAGTTTAAAAATCTGTGGAAAATTTATTAATGAGAAAATTTGTTCTGAACTTGTACATACTTAGTTCTGTTAACCCCATTTAATGATAGAAAATAAAATTGGTCGATTTCATTGATTCCTTACGGATAACGGTCATTTGAATTTTTACCGACTTTTTCAGTAATTCGAAAACCCAGTAAATAAATACTGACTCCTGTAAAAAAATCTTAGTGTGTAGCCTTCTTGATTCGTGCACCTCTTGGTCGCTCTTGGTCCCGCCGTCCGACGCTATTTGGCTGCCAACCCAACAAATAATTTTAGCTGCAGATTAGCTTATACAGCCAAAATTTGCCTTATGCAGCTAATTTTTGCCTGTATAAGCTAAGCTGCAGCTAAAATTGTTTGTTGGGAAGATATTGGAAACTTTAGACCTTCTCCACTGCTTGCCCCGCTACCGTAAAGTTGGAAGTGTTGCCCGTGTTGACATCCAACGATTTGGTCTTGTGGACGTTGATGGTGAGACCCGCCGCAGAGGAGCGTTCGGCTAGGTCATTGAGCGTACTCTGCATATCAGCCAAATCGAAGTCGTTGAGATGCTCCATGGTGATAGGCTGCCAAAGCAGCCCACGGTTCCGTACACGGTAAATTGCACCCACCATGATCTCGTCGATTACGATGAGGAACAGTAGCGGTGATACATCCTTGTCTCACACCAGCGACTACCCGGATAGGGTCGGACAAGCCTCCGTTATGCAGAACTACCTTTATCCGGGACTTCCTTGCGTCTTAGAGCGCCTCACAGAATCTCGTGATTGAGTCGGTCGAAAGCTTTTTCGTAGTCAACGAATACCAAATAAAGGGACTCTTGGAATTCATTGACCTTCTCCAGGATGATGCGGAGCGTGAAAATACGGTCCACACAAGATCTTCCGGCATGGAATCCTGTCTGCTGCCGCCGGAGAGTCGCGTCGATCTTTTCCTGTATACGATTCAGGATAACTTTGCACAGAGCTTTGAGAACAATACACAGTAACATGATGCATCGCCAATTGTCGCACACAGTTTGATCCCCCTTCGTTGAGACCTTCACTAAGAGCCCTGCATCCAGTCGGCCGGAAAAGTCGCGGTGTCCCAGATATTACAGAATAGTTGATGCCACATTTGAACGGATAGCATGGGGTCAGCTTTGAACATCTCTGCTGATATGCGATCAACCCCTGAAGCCTTGTTGGATTTCATGCTTCGGATAGCTGCTTCAATCTCCTGCAGTGATGGGGCCTCGGAATTGACGCGAGTGATGCGCCGCACCCTAGGCGGATCAAGCCGAGATGTTGATGGCTGGTTGGCCGTCGAAGTGCTCAAACCAGCGTTTCAGCTGGTCAGTGTCGTGAGTTATCGTAGTCGAGGCGTGTATCGCCAGTGTTTGTGGCTTTCTCCTCTTCGTCAGCCAGGGATTTCACCCACGCTCGCTTGTCCCGTCTATAAGAGCGCTTGACTTTCTTTTCTACACTGTACCAAACCACCGTCCTCTGTTCGAATGAAACCTCAGACCATTCAAATCGAAACATCGAAATCGCCTTTTCAAATGATAGCTGCAACCGGATGACGGTTGTTTTGAAATCAGATGATTTTCCTCTCGGATACAGGATAAACATTGTTATGAGAAGGGATAGGGCCTTCAGTTGGGATGCGTAATGCTCTCTGCTTAATGATAGTCATCCTAAATTGAAATGCATTTGGTACTGTTCAGCCCCTTAAAGCAAATCATTCAAAACTATGATGAAAATAATTCTATGGAACGTAACTTATTGCTCTGAGCAGACAAACGAGGTGAAAGCATAGCCATCGCTTTTAGAAGTGGTAAGAACATTGGTAAAGCGTGGAAACCGTAGATTGTCTATTTCGTGATGGAGGAAGTTTCCTCTGCCAACAAGTATTTTTTGCATCCATGATGAATGGCTGTTCATGGCTATTCAATATGGAAATGTAAACAATCGAATTAATATTCTAATCTAATGCATTTGCAAGTAATCCTCTGATTCCTGTATGTTTTACAACCAAATTTCAAATAAATATCATCCTTTATTTGGGCGACAGCTCATAAGTTGCTGACGAATTCAACCATAAGGAAATCATCCGAAATACGACAGCATATTGTTAAAGGGCTCGAGTAATACAATAATCATTCGAAGTATTGCGGATGTTTTCGTTCAGTGTAGAGTACCGTTGGCGGGCTTCGTTCTTGGCTCTTCTGGTTCTCACCCGCTCTATCGCGGCTTTTGCTTCTCTACGCTCCTCAATCTTCCTCTGGGTGCGCAGCTCACCCAGGTTGTTCTCGCTTGTTTCTATAAAGGCATTCTTGATGGTCGTCCATTGTTCTTCTACGCTGCCACCTTCTGGAACGTCCACAGCTCGAGTCTCAAGTTCGTCAACGAAAGACCTTTATACCGCTGGATCTTCAAGTCGGCGTGTGTTGAACCGCGGCCCGAGTCTCTCGAGTGATGGTCAGACTCGATGTCGACGCTGCGTTTATTCCGGACATCAAGAAGGCTCCGTCTCCATTTTCGGCTGATTTGATTTTAGGTATGTCCATCGCGGGAAACCCACGTAACTTTGTACACTGGCCGATGGGGGAAGAGTGAACCCCCGATCACCATGTCATTAGTGCCACACAATTCTGCAAATAGCTCACCGTTCTCGCTCATTTCGCCGAGACCATGGCGTCCCATGACACGCTCATAGTCCGTGTTGTCAGACCCGATCTTCGCATTGAAGTCGCCAGTGTAGATCTTGATGTCACTATTTGATACCACGATGGCATTCAGTTGACCGTAAAAATTCTCCTTGTCCTGTAGCTCGGCAGCATTGCACACTGGGGACAAAATCGAAACAATGTGTTAAAATTCAATAACTTCGGTGCTCGCTGGAACAAGAGACTAAAAAATAGTCATTCTTATAGAAAAATCGATTGGAGTGGGTTTCATCTTGGGCACGGTAGGGTAAGTTGGGGTTTTTCACAGTTTTGCCCTAAAATCTCCTATTTTGAATGCTGTATCTCAAGATACCGATGATATAGATGGATGATTTCTTCGGCAAAGTTGATCAGGAGGTCAAGGACTGTTGGATGATAGACAGAACAATCCAGAATTCCTCCGCTAGTTAGTGCTATCTATGATCTTCTCTGGCTATTACGTCCCAACTGTAACTTAACGCCTGCTCTCAACTTAGTGCTCTAGATGCATTTCCACAGTTGTTAATTGACAGCTTTTCAAGCCTTTTCGATTTTTACATGTGTATATTGTGTGGCAAGTACAATAATATACTATGCCCAAGGAAGTCGAGAAATTTTCCAATCTGAAATCCTAGACCAACCGGGATTCGAACCCAGCCACCTCCAGCATGGTTTGCTTTATAGTCGCAGGCTCCGACCGAGCTTATGGAGGCCCTCTGTTCTATGAATGTAATCAAACTAAAATGCGAGATGGTAGCCTAATTAACAAGTTTTGAGGACAATTTGGTGAACCTAGAACGTCTTAAACATATCAAATTCAAACGTAAATAATGTGCATGATATGTTTAACCCTGTTTGGATATGTTTTAATACAAAGGGCTTTGAATCAGTGAACCTGGATGAGAATTTGATCTGAACTCAAGGACAATTTGGAGAACCGTGAGTATCTTATACACCTAAAAATCAACTATAAACGAACAGCAGAAACTGTATAAACGTGTTTCGGAAAGTTTTGTCGGTGAGATCATCGTGCAGATTTTAGTTGATCCAGTAGATCAAATAATCTGGCCTCTAGAACAATTTGAAGAACCAAGAACTTCTAGTACACCTTAAATTGATGTTGTTTAGTTGCTAAGGACCTTGTATCAGTTATGGTTGATCAGGTAAATCATTTGATCTGAGCTCAAGACAATTTGGAGAACCTTGATTATAAATCAAAAACGATCCGTAGAAACTTTATGAACATGTCTTTGTAGGTTTTGTCGTTAAGGACATCGTGCAGTTCATGGTTGAGCCAGTAGATCAAATAATCTGAACTCTAAAGCAACTTGGAGAACCTAGAACATCTCATAGACCATCAATTAAAACGAAAATTATGTGCATTATAGTCATGGACCTGGGTGCATAAACTTACAATAATTATAAAAATTCATTCTGTTAAAAAAATGTCAAAATTAAGCAGAAAATATGAACCTCACTGTTTAAAACTTCTTTTGATTTTTCAACATTCTTATACGGTGGACGTCACTTATCCGTGTAAACAGTGAAAACATATTACTCTTTCTCCGAAAATGTATGGTTACGTCACTTTGTCTCCAGGCTTCCAAAACACATTTTTATCAAGAAGAGAGTGTTTTCTGGTGTATCTTAGGGTATAGATTATGAATATGAAGAAAAGTGAAAATTGACCATGGTGGCGTTTACGTTACTTTGTCATCTCACGGCAGTAAGGGCCTTGTACCGGTTATGACTGACCTGGTGAATTATTTGATCTGAGATCAAGGACAATTTGGTGAACCTTGAGCATCATATATACATCAAACTGATCATGAGCGATGTACAGAACCTCTTTGAACATGTTTGAGCAAGTTTCGACGCTGAGGACATTGTGCAGGCCTTGGTTGTCAAATGTTCTAAACTACAGAATACTTTGGATGACCTAGAACATCACTTGAGCTTCTTATATACATCCAAATAGATCAAGAACGATGCGCAGTTACTCCTTGAACATGTTTGGGCAGGTTTCGCCGCTGAGGTATTTTGCAGGACATTATCAAAAAGTGATGACCGGGTCATAGAACTTGTTATCAATTTGATATTTTACTTTGCTTGGGATTATGATTACATAGATCGCTACGGAATAGTTTCAAAATTGGTCATACAATTCCGGAGATACGGCCGGAACAAGTTCTTAGTGTCTCAGGGAAAATAACCAGCTTTTGAGTAAGTTCAAAACCCATCATGCGACATAATAATTTACATCAGAATTCGACATAATTTCGAAACAAGTTCAATAAAAAGGGTATCTAGTACCCTGAACCAGATTTGCTGAATCCGAATATGTTCCGGGTTGCACCGGGAAGTGGCCAGATTTGACTTTTTTAAAATCAATAATGTGCCACATCAAATGACGTGAGAATTTTTAAATATGATCATTGGTAGTCATATTGAGTGTAAATAGGGTCAGACCATAGGTGGTCTCTGATTTTATCAGTCCCTTCACGCATTATTATTTTAATGTTCAGTAATTTCCTATATCCATAATTCGAAATCTTTTCCATTAATCTTCTTGATCGATGTTAAGGGTAAACTTTGGTGCAATAAAACCATTGAAATAGCGCATGGGTTTCGTAGAATATTAGAAAATATTTTCAAAAAGGGGGCTAATAAATTTGGGTCATTATTGTATATATTATATTAAAAAAAAAAATTCCACTGGCTGGAGCAGGAATCGAACCCTCACTCCATGGCGCACGCAAAATAGCTGTTAGACGGGTGACGCCGCTAATCACTCGACCACGAAGACCACTTTGACGCGAAAATGTCGTCATCGATACCCAATCCAAAAGAATTATTTGTTTACTCTTGTTTCTTGCGTGACAGTAGCTCAGTGTAGTGCAGTTCTTACGTGGTGTTAAGTGTGTTCCACTGAATTTCATTAAGCAAAATGCTGTCAGATAAAAATATCGTTGAGGAATATTTTGCGTCTGGTCGAGATAAAAACCGTTTACTTGACTTTTTGTCTAGGGCACTGTCGAAAGCACCTGCGGCTGTTGCGCAAGGTGTTAAAAACTGGATTGGTCAATTTAATCGGCGATGGTCAAAAACCCACAGTAAAGATCGGTTCTTTAAGAAGAAGGCAGAGTGGCTTGAAAGCATATTCGAGGTAAGAATCCCTGGGCGTGCTTAATTTTAGAAAGCAGCCTAAATGAACGAAGAAACGTTTTTAATACGATACTGTCGAACCTTAAAAAATTAACAGTTCGGAAAAATTTTACCTGTTGAGCGAAGTGCTAAATTTTCAAAAAACAACGGATTCCAAACCAATTTAAATTGAACTTGAATGAAAATTAGTAAAAGCGTGAAAATGCGTTAATGTAAAGCAAGACATACTACTGATGAAATCTGTTTTTGTTCATGTTACTAAATAATCAATAGCATCAACCGCGATTAGAAGAAGATTTGTCTTTGATATTTGTATGAATATTTTATAAAAATTCTAAACAAAAACTACCGACTCTTAATTTTACGAAAAAACATCCAACGGGTCTTGAGATACAGCAGCACAAATAAATTCACTTTCAATGCTCACTAGCACCACCTAGCGGAAGAATTCCGAATTGTTCTGTCCATCATCCAACAGTCCTTGACCTCCTGATCAACTTTGCCCAAGAAATCATCCGTCTAAATAGTCAGGATCTTGAGATACAGCAGCACAAACATATACACTTCGAATGCTCACTAGCGCCGCCTAGCGAAATAATTCATAATTGTTCTATCCATCATCCAACAGTCCTTGACCTCCTGATCAACTTTGCCCAAGAAATCATCCGTCTAAATAGTCAGGATCTTGAGATACAGCAGCACAAATAAATTCACTTTCAATGCTCACTAGCACCACCTAGCGGAAGAATTCCGAATTGTTCTGTCCATCATCCAACAGTCCTTGACCTCCTGATCAACTTTGCCCAAGAAATCATCCGTCTAAATAGTCAGGATCTTGAGATACAGCAGCACAAACATATACACTTCAAATGCTCACTAGCGCCACCTAGCGGAAGAATTCATAATTGTTTTATCCATCATCCAACAGTCCTTGACCTCCTGATCAACTTTGCCCAAGAAATCATCCGTCTAAATAGTCAGGATCTTGAGATACAGCAGCACAAACATATACACTTCGAATGCTCACTAGCGCCGCCTAGCGAAAGAATTCATAATTGTTCTATCCATCATCCAACAGTCCTTGACCTCCTGATCAACTTTGCCCAAGAAATCATCCGTCTAAATAGTCAGGATCTTGAGATACAGCAGCACAAATAAATTCACTTTCAATGCTCACTAGCACCACCTAGCGGAAGAATTCCGAATTGTTCTGTCCATCATCCAACAGTCCTTGACCTCCTGATCAACTTTGCCCAAGAAATCATCCGTCTAAATAGTCAGGATCTTGAGATACAGCAGCACAAACATATACACTTCGAATGCTCACTAGCGCCGCCTAGCGAAAGAATTCATAATTGTTCTATCCATCATCCAACAGTCCTTGACCTCCTGATCAACTTTGCCCAAGAAATCATCCGTCTAAATAGTCAGGATCTTGAGATACAGCAGCACAAATAAATTCACTTTCAATGCTCACTAGCACCACCTAGCGGAAGAATTCCGAATTGTTCTGTCCATCATCCAACAGTCCTTGACCTCCTGATCAACTTTGCCCAAGAAATCATCCGTCTAAATAGTCAGGATCTTGAGATACAGCAGCACAAACATATACACTTCGAATGCTCACTAGCGCCGCCTAGCGAAAGAATTCATAATTGTTCTATCCATCATCCAACAGTCCTTGACCTCCTGATCAACTTTGCCCAAGAAATCATCCGTCTATATCATCGGTATCTTGAGATACAGCATTCAAATCATGCAAAATAGGAGATTTTAGGGCAAAACTGTGAAAAACCCCAACTTACCCTATCGTGCCCAAGATGAAACCCACTCCAATCGATTTTTGAGAGTTTTTTCTATAAGAATGACTATTTTTTAGTCTCTTGTTCTAGCAAGCACCGAAGTTATTGAATTTTAACACATTGTTTCGATTTTGTCCCCAGTGTGCATTGGTTGGCGCCTAACATTGAATTATGGTAAGGTTACGAACCCGTGTTCTAAATCTGGCAACGATTATCCTTTCATTAATAGGCTCCCACTTGATGAGCGCAGCACTTGCCTGGACGCTAAGTAGGAGACCAACTCCACATTTTTGCCGAATAGTCAGCAAACAGCGACAGTGTTCCACCTTGCGGCAGTGTCGGTATGTCCGATGTGTACAGATTGTACAATATGGGTTCCAGGATGCTTCCTTGAGGGACACCAGCGGGTACATCATACGGTTCCGAGAGAGCACTGCCTACGCATACTTGAGACTGCCTGCCGTCGAGGTAGTCCGAGATGATCTTCACCAGGTAGCGGGGGAAACGAAATTGCAGAAGCTTGTGCACCAAGCCGTCGTGCCACACGTTATCGAATGCCTTTTCGATGTCCAGTATCGCCATGACCGTTGTCTTCAAGACCGACTTCGCCTGATTGATGAGGTTTGAGACCCGCTTGAGTTGGTCCACCGTCGAGTGACCTCGTCGGAATCCAAATTGCTCGTCCAGTAGGATGTCGTTCGCCGCGGTGTGCTCGAGGAGTGTGGCGTAAATGAGTTTTTCGAACAACTTGCTAAGCGAGGAAAGCAAACTGATCGGACGGTAGGTTGACGGGTTGGTAGTATCCTTTCCCGGCTTCGGTATCGGTAGTACCTTGGACTGTTTACAGGCAGCTGGGAAGTGTCCGAGATCCAGGCAGCGATTGAAGACGTTCACCAGAAGAGTATGCGCTTTCGGTCCCAAATTCTTCAGGACAATGTTGAAGAGTCCGTCAAAACCCGGTGCCTTCATGTTCTTCGTCGACTTGATGGTGTTCACCAGCTCATCAAGTGTCCGCCGGAAGCTCGCTAGGCTCAGTAGCTAGCTGGTAGACGCTCTCAAACGCCGGACCCTCCAGCGGGCTGACAGATTATGCGAAGCCATAAAATGTTGAGAAATGGAGTTCGCCTTTTCGACGGCTGTTATGTGAACCTCATTATCGACTCTAAGAGGTGGCATGGGCTTTGGTTTGTTTTTAAGCACTTTTGTTAAACGCCAGAAGGGCCTAGAGTAATTTGGTAAACTACTAAGGTCTTTTGCAAACTGCCTGTTCCCTAATGGCAATAATTTTGTTTAATTTGTTATATAAAATTTTCCCACTAACGTTTTGCGTTCTTTGGAACTGCCTCCTAACACAATTCCTAAGAGATATTATACGCTTGGTCTCATCATCAAGGTTGATGAACTTACATGTCACCGGGGTTGTCGGGATGAACCGTTGTTCCGCTTCGCCTATGTCATTGGAGAGCGCTTGCAGCACGCCGTCGATTTCAGCCGTCGTCGTTAACGCAGGATTTTCGACCACTCGACCCTCCATAAACCGCTGGAGTTGAGGCCAGTTCGCTCGATGATAGTTTCGTCTACGATGCTGCTGACGTTGGTTGATGGTTTGATTCATCTCGAAAACCACCTCGGTAATGGCAACAGTCCACCATGTTGGTGAGAACGATGTCGAGGGTGGATCCGACACCGGTTGGTGAGTAGAAGGTAGGCGAGTCCGGATGGAGGAGCACGTAGTGTCCCTTCTGCAGCTCCGTGGCCAGCACTGCTCCGTTCTTGTTACTTCTTGCATTACCCCACAGCAAGTGGCGTGCGTTGAGATCACCGGCGATAAACTTACCCTTCCGACGAGTCAACTTCTGGATGTCATTCTTGAGACGATCGATTGTTCCATCCGACGAGTGTGATGAGACCATCTGGCGATGCCAGCTCGACTCCAATGGCTTCCACGAACGATAGACGAAAGTCAGGCAGCATCCTGTACCCCAGTCCTCTCCTGCTGGCAATGGAAACGCCACCACCCCTCTGTGCTCGAACTCGGTCCAGTCTAGCAATTGTGTGATTTGGCAGGCTAAAGTTGACGTCCGGCTTGAGATACGTCTCGGTTAGAAACGCGACATCGATGTTATGTTGGTGCAGGAAATCTACGATTTCCGGCTGTTTTCTCGCCACTGAATGGGCGTTCCAATTAAGGGCTGTGATGGTGAACGTGAAAGTTCGTCATGAAGTGCATCATTTGCACCATCATTTTTTGCATTTCACTGACAAGCGTTGTCAGATGACTGATACCTGCGTCAGACCATCGGTTGGAGGGACCAACGGTACATCACCAGGCTGGGTTCCCCAGAATCCTGGAGGTTTGGTGCGCGGCCTTCGGTTGGAGGAAGCGGTGGAAAATCATTTTCCAGATCGATTCCGGGTTCATTTTCTGCTGTCTCGGCTGGCTTGCTTTCTTCCGCAGTGCGATGAATTCGGCCCGCTTGGGACACGATCGACTAGTCGATGTGTGGGCATGCCCGCAGTTGACACAGAGGTTGGCTGTTTGTCCTTCATGTCCACGATGCATTGGGCAGTGACATGTTGTTGGCCGCATGTCCGAAATTCAAGCAGCTGGGACACTGCGTCACTTCACGGTGGACCGGCGTGCACCGCTCCCATTCGACGACGGCACTGAGCAGCGTTCGGATGCTTTGAAGCTGCCTCATGTTTGTGGATCCACCAACCAAATGCACCAGGTACAGTTGGTCGCGATACTTGATCGCCTCGTTGTGGCGTTTGATCACGAAAATCTTCACGGGTTGAATGTTGTTGCATTTCAGGTCTTCTTCAACAACCGAAACATCCAGCTCGTACAGCCCGCGTAGAATGACCTTGAAGGGCTTCGTCGACGGCACGTCGTGGGTGAAATATTCCACCTTCCAGAGTTGCAGTGTCTCCGCCACGGATTTATAATGTTCCGCCGAGGGGACGGTGATTTTCACGCCGTCAGCGCAGAGACGGAATTCGGCCCGTAGCCCTTTACGGACTAGCACATTCAGATTGTCAAGCAGCTCGCGTGGCTGTCCCTTGACATTGAAAGGAGGTAACTTCTCCTTTTTCTCAACGCTTTCACGCCTTTCGCCATCATCCTCCTGGAGCAGCGAGAACTGGTTGAGGGCTAGCACCCGCTTCGTGTGTCTGGCATCGACATTGTTATCTGCCGGCCGCTTCTGACTACCGCATGGGCCCGGTTTACCCATGCTTGGGTTGAACGAAAAACGATCGACAACGTGCGAGAAAAAAACATGCGAAAACACGGGAGAAAAGAATACTTGCGTTCGACCACATCGAGTGCTGATCGTAGTATGATCTCGAGACCAACTCCACGATGGCGGGGAGCGTTTTCACCTCGAATACCAGAGTATAGAAGTACCTGTCTCGACGGCACTTTGTGTTCTCCAAAGTTTGGCCAGCGAACTTCACTCAGTCCCAGGATTGCTAGCTTCATGCATCGCGCCTCGTTGGTGAGTTGTGCCAGTTTACTCTCCTGCGCTAACGTCAATACATTCCATGATCCAATTCGTGTCCGTTGTTTTGCGCTAAAACTCGTTGCCGTTAAATCAGTTCGATGTCTTTTTCTGTTGGTTTCTTGAACAATTATAAAGGTTTCAGAGACGGTAGGTGGTTAGCCTAAGGTCTCCAATCCACCGTGATGGGGCTGCCATCTTAGATGTAGCTTCCGGGGAAGAGCATATCTTATTCAGCCGCTGGATGCCAGTCAGACGCTGCTTGAGCCGCACCTCCATGGTGAACAGACGTCCGGGTTGGTGTCGACCCTACACTGAAAAAAAAAGTTCGTTTTTCAACGAAATCGCTCGTTTGTTCTATGAACTAATTCGTTGTTTTCAGCAACGAAATTGATTTGTACACTGTGAGAAGGTAGTTTCGTTAGAAGTTTTGACTATCCCTCAGGATTGCACCTGCATCACAATGTTACGCTAATTCACTCGGTCCGTGGCTGCTTGCCTCCAATTTCTCGACCGTCCCACACTTCCAAGATCCTGCTCCACTTGGTCTAACAACCTTGCTCGCTGTGCTCCTCTTCGTCTTGTACCGGTTGGATTCGAGGCAAACACCATTTTTGCGGGATTGTTGACCGGCATTCTTAAAACGTGTCCGGCCCATCGTACCCGTCCAGCTTTCGCAACTTTCTGGATACAGGGTTCGCTATAGAGTTGTGCCAGCTTGTGGTTCATTGTTCCCCTCCAAACACCGTTTTCATATACCCCGCGTCGTTCGAAAACTCCCAGTGACTGCAGGTCCTCCTCGAGCATCGTCCACGTCTCGTGCCCGTAGAGAACTACCGGTCTTATCAGCGTATCGTACATGGTACAATTAGTACGGAGGTGAAGTTTAGTTTAGTTTAGTTCTCTGCTGCAGTTGTTATCCGACGTCACCAATGATCCGAGGTACACAAATTCATCCACCACCTCGAACTCATCTCCGTCGATTGTCACGCTTCTGCCTATGCGAGCCCTATCCCACTCGGTTCCTCCAGCTGACATATACTTTGTCTTCCACGTATTCACCTTTAATCCAACCTTCTCTGCTTCACGTTTCAGCCTGGTGTACTGCTCCGCCAAAATAGCTATTAAGGTTCTTGTCAATGCCCGTGAAATCTTTATCTGATTGCTTGCTGTAAAGAAGCTAGTAGAGACCCACGCTACTTCGTCGTATCATGGCGCCTATTTCCGTTCTATGAGCTAAAACTATAATAGCAAAGCGTTTTCACTCATGTTTTTGCAAAAACATCTTTGCTTACAAGATTAATAACGATTGACACTGAAACATTTGCGATAACCCGTAAAATGAGCAATTTTAGGGGTGTATGACGAAGAAAAGCTGAGATGCGACGGACTAGCGCAGAGCCCTATCTGATGTCTGATATTTAGAAATCTATAAGCTCCTAAATCTTGAGATTTCTGTTCTTGAAACTGTGATTTTTTTTAACTTTATCATTGAGATTTTTAGCCAACGGGCTAGTTTACCTCAAGGTGAAATTGCAAAGTGTGATATGAATGAGGACTCTTTAAACAAACCTTTGCTTCATCCAATTTAACGGATTTCCAGTTTGTTTAAATTTTCCGCAAATTGTCAACGATTAAGGATCTTAATTAGCGGAATTTTGATTACAACATGATTTCGAAATCATATGATTAAAATATTTCATAAACAACGCTGGTTTTATAACTCTTATTATTAAAAAGACTGAAAATCCCTAAAGTTCGTAGAACTTCCCTGAAGCGTTTCCTGAAGGGTTCATTGAAGTTTGTATTGCCTCAATTTCATGGAACTTCCCCGAAGTTCGAAGGATTTTTCTTTAAGATCTTAGGAGTTCCCTGAAGTTCGGAGTTTTTTTTAAATTCATAGGAATTTCTTAAATATCGTAGAAGTACCAAGAAGTTCGTCGAAATTTTCAGAAGTTCGTAAGACTTCCTTCGAGTTCGAAGAACTTTCTCGAAGATCTGAGGACTTTCCTGAAGTTTGAAGGACTTTACTGAATATATGAGGACCCTAAATTTAGAAGAGCTTCCCTTAAGTTCATAAGGCTTCAAATATCGAAGGGTTTTCCAAAAGTTTGTGGGTCTTTCCTTATTTTCTTGGAAATCCCCTGAAGTTTGGAGAGCTCCCATGAATTTCGTAGGACTACCTGTAGTTCAATTGACTTCTCAGAAGTTCTAGGAACTTTTTGAGCGTAGAGAACTATGTTAGGTTCAGAGGACTTCCCAAGAGTATTGAAGACTTCTCTAAAGCTCGGGAAAAATCCATAAGTGTCATAGGATTATTCTTAAGTTTTACGCAATGCCTAAATGTCGTAGAAGTTACATTAAATCTGTAGAAAATTCTGTAACATTAGTAGTTATTCCCCAAAGATTAAAGGACTTCTCTGAAATTTGTAGAACTTCTCTGAAGGTTCAGAGAGATTTTCTGACCGTCGTAGGCATCACAGTAGTTCACAGGAGTTTCCTGAAACTTGTAAGACTTTCCCGAATTTTGTAGAACTTGCATGAAGTTCGAAGGCCTTATCTGAAGTTTTTTAGAAACAGAACTTTTTTATTGAACATGTTGAAAAGGTACTTCAAAGAAGTTACGCGTCTAAACTGCTTACGTCTGCTATCAATTAACACAAATCATACATGCAATTGATTCGAGAAAAAAATAAATTAAAAATAAATTCAAAATATATTTACTAAATTCTCAGGGTAAATTTTGTTCATCAATGTTTAGTTGTGTTAAAGATTTAGTTTGAACAAAATGGTTAGTTTTGACCTGATTATAAATAGAAACTTTGACATACATAAAATTTAAAACCTATTTAAATTATACAAACAAGATTATTTTCCTGGTGGACTTATGAAATTCCTGGTTTTTTCCCGGTTTTACCTGGTGAAAATAAATTCCCGACTTTTTCCCACTTTTCCTGGTTTTCCTGGTTCTCTTTCCACCCTGCAGATTGTACCGTGGCCTGCCTCGGTACCGATTGTTGTTGGCAACGGTAAGTTTTTGGCGCACCTTGACCATTAGAAGGTAGTGGTCCGAATCGATATTTGCGCCGCGATAGGTCCTGACGTCGATAATGTCCGAGAAGTGCCTTCCATCGTGGTCGATTTGCGATTCTGTCTGCTTCGGTGATCTCCAGTCTATGCCGATTGTTCCGGTCCGTATTTACATTGCTTGCTTCCAGTACTTTTGTGTTTTTACGGCTGGTTTGTAGGGCCTGCATCAACCCCCATTGTCTCGTCGGGGGACCATCGTGCACAGCACTGTTTAGAGTCCCACGCTGGCACTAGGACGTTGATCAACCGCTCCTAACATGGAAAACAGATGCCGTTTTAAGCCGCACCTCCATGGTGAACAGACGCTCGAAGACTGCACTTTCCGGAGAGAGGAGTCCCTCCCCCTTCTTTGTCAGCATACGACCAAAGTCCCACTGAGGTTGGTTACTCGTACCCCAGCCGGCACCGCGGGGAGGTTGGGATAGGAGTTACTGGACAAGAGGCTAAGGACCACTAGTGGGGTCTATTTTATACCTGCAGATACGCGAAGTATCAATGGTAAGCATTGTCCAGCCGTTTACCAGCCCAGCGGGCCAAAAGCAGAGGTTGAAACAGCTGACGTTTTTTACTATGCAGCTCTTATTATGAGAAAAACTAAAATACATACATTCGTGAGGGTCTTCGGCAACAGTGTCGTATGACAGAGCCTGTCATATGACATTTTAGTTTGTCACTAGTTTGTTTTGCAAGTGTCGGAAGCAAAGGCAATCGATTATCGCAGAAAAAATGACCGCTTACAAGACTGGTCACAAGTGTTGGTTGTGGAGACAGAAAAATGTAGAGTGTGTTTGTGAGGATGGGTATAAATAACTTCATCATTGGAAGGAATAAACATGACAAAAAAAAAATAAAAAAGGCTTCAGACCGGACTCGAATTGTGAACCTTGTGATAGTCAGAATTGTGCTTTATCTATCGCTCAATCTGTCCTACTATCCGGCCAGATACACAGACAGATCACCTATATTTCCAGATTTTTTCAATATGTTCCTGATTTTTCCAGATTTTTCCAACATGTTGCTTTAAAAATACAATTTCAATTGATTTACACTCTAATCAAAAAATAAAAACTGCTCCTTTAATGATTTGAGGCCATCAACGTTGAAAATTATTACAACCTCGTACATGGATTTGTTACAACACGTTTGCATGTTAATGTGTTGCAGAAGCATGAAAATGGAGCCACTTTCTAAAGATTATTCGCTGAAAAAAATCTTCAAACTTTTGAAAATAGTGGGTCTGAATGTTTGTTAAATTGGAATTTTTATTTATTTTCTATATTTAAAAAATCATAATTTCAATATGAAGGAATTTTCGTAATTTTTTAAAACAGCAAAAAAGGTTATCTTCCATTTAATTCCACTTAATTAATTTTGGTATCCATGACAGATACGTATTTCGACTACAATGTGCAGTCTTCATCAGTGTCATTCCCACTAAAGAACTTATCAAAATCTAACCCCCTTAAGTACTCATCCCCTAGGTAAAGAAAGTCAAGATCATAGGTATAAAAATGAAACTACAATGTTATACCTATGATCTTGACTTTCTTTACCTAGGGGATGAGTACTTAAGGGGGTTAGATTTTGATAAGTTCTTTAGTGGGAATGACACTGATGAAGACTGCACATTGTAGTCGAAATACGTATCTGTCTTGGATACCAAAATTAATTAAGTGGAATTAAATGGAAGATAACCTTTTTTGCTGGACTTTGGAGTATGTTTGTGAGATTTTTGAGGATAATTCATAAGGAAAATTAGAAAGACATCAGATAATTTTTAGCATTTTGTTAAGTACCTGTGAACATTAAGTTACAGCAGTCTAAATTTCTTTAGAATTCGGAATTGCCCTAGAATTTCAGAATTTTAAGGTAATGTTGATAATAGTTTACAGTGAAGTGTGAGGCAAATTCTTTGCGAAACCAAAGGAGAATTTCAAGTTAATTCTGAGTAGAGTTCCATCCATCTTTGTAAGCTTCGTGGTCCCCAAGTAGCACACTTTAGTCACAAATAGTTGCAGCAACTTGAATACGATTAAAATAAATCACATTGATGTAACCTCAACCGTTTTTCGAGAAATGTGCTACTCGGGTCGTGCGGCGTAGAGATGGGAAATGACAGGTGGGCAGGAACTCACGGTGTTGGTGAGTTCTTTGCCGTTAATGTTCACGAAAAGTTCACTATTTTGCCACACAGAAATTCAAAACAAAAATTTTACCTGCGGATTTGGACAGTTTTTGACCTGTTTCATACGACCGGAAGGTGTATGCTAGTCATAAATGCCGTGCCAAACTGATTTCTTACGCAATTAATCAATCTTTGATGTGAATTTCGCTAATAACCACGAGGAGCATTTCTTATAGCAAACTTGCCATAGCAAAATGGGCATGGTTCTTTTTAGTAAACAAATTAACACTTCTTCCGACTGTGTCACCTCTCTTACTCGCTCCGTTCTTCAGGTGTATACGCCTTTTTAATGCACCACCAACGTAGAGTGCGCCACGCGAGTTCGAGAAGAAACGTCAACCAAACCGTTTGTTTACATCAGAATAAGTCTTTTCCCCAACGCAAATAACAGCATTTTTCATTCAAAATCTTGCCAATTTCCATCGGTAATTGTCTAATTGTACGATTTTCCACAAATCTGAAATGATTTGCACCTTAACTATTCACACACAAGAAATCCGGAAGATCATAACCACTAAGGCACTTTTCTAACTATCCATTTTTCTCAACAAAAATATTCCTGAACATCAGCAGGATCTTTTCAAAAACGTTACAGAATTAAATTTTTCAACTGTAGATTAAGTTTTGCAGCATCTCAGATGAATCAATTGATCAGGAAAAGTAAAAAAGTGTTCCACTTCCTATGTCTCAAGGCAAAAAATTATGCTCATAACACTCTTTTTGACGTTCTCCTATTCACCACCAGAGGTTGAATCGATCGTTTAGTTTCTATTAAAAAGGAGATTTTCACATCCGGATGTATTGGTGCCATACTTTCATACATTTTTGGGTTAACCAGAGGAAAATAATAAACAACTTTACACGGCGTTTCTCCCTCTAGTGTGCGAGCGTTAAACGTCACTAATCTCTATTGTGAGTGCCACGAAGTGAGGGTTCGATTTTCGCTCCAGCCAGTGGAACTTTTCGCAACCTGAAAATTTTCCTACTGGTCTACTGGGTGTGGTGTCTTGTCAGTTTTCTAGTGTTAAGTTTTCAGTCTGTGCAACCTCTGGTTGAAGACAGTGTCAGTTGTCTTTCAAAAACTCTGATGACAATTGCATGGATATATTGTGAAGAATGGAAATAGAATTCGGAAGAGAAATCAAAGAAAGTTATTATGATGAATTTTAAGGAGTATGCGTGAGAATAATTTCAATGGAATTCTGTTCAATGTTTCTATGGAGATTCATTTTTATAAAATTTTAAGGAATTTAATCGGAACTATGCCAAAAGAACATCTGGCAATTTATGGGAGACTTTCAATGCCATTTAGGCAAAATATTTGAGTACTAAGCAAATACTGAAAAGGATTTCAAAAACAATTCTGACATTACCTACAAAGCAGCTCAAAGGGAATTATCGGATGAGTCTGAAAATAGTGCGACGGTCATTCTGAAGAGGAAGTTATCAAGAATATTCTAATGGAATTTCATAGAGAAAGATGAAAACAGAATTATGCCAATTCTTGGAAGTTATTGCTAGTTTGAGGGAGTTGTGGAATCGAAGAATGATTTATATATATATATATATTTATGTATATATTTTTTTTATTATTATTATTATAGTCACTTCACAACATCATCGGATAGGGGCAACTATCACCTTTCCGAAAGTGGTATTGGTTTGCGTGGGCGTACTTTGATTCGCGTGTAAAGGGCATTAGAAAGTTTGTTTACAAATGCTTTTGTGCCGTTATCAAATGTTATGCCTGATATCTTGATAGAGCTGGAACTAGGGCGTAACAGCTGTTGTAAACAATGACTTATCTCGATGATTTCTCGGACCTCAAGGCACGCCCACGCAAACCAACATAACCATCGGGAAGGGGAAGTGTTGGTGATGTTGATTTGAGTGGGCGACCAATGACTTTCTATAAATCGTCGAGAGAAGTCATTGTTTCCAAAAACTGTTACGCTCTAATTCCAGCTCTATCTAGATTGTGAAACATTCCGAATTGAATTTGCGAATGATTAGCACTGGCTTCTGAATCCCTCGCTGTCCCAGCCTAGCTTCACCCGTGGTCATTCACCGCCGCAGCACCAGCCTGCGGCAGTCGCAAATAATAATAACCATTTTCTTTAACGCTAATTTAAACGTCCGCTTAAATATTTACCTTTTCCCCCATCCTCCGATTCGGGCCGGCGGCGATGGCATGGGCAATTTGTACAAAACAATCACTACAGCAATTGCGACCTCATAGTAGTGTGTAGATCTAGCAGGCTTATGATCACAGCAATCCTTGGCGAAATAAAAAAATAAAAAATCTGAATTTCGCCTACTTCGCAAGGGGATGAAAACTGTCCCCGCAACGGATATTTATTTACAATCGCACTCTATTCATTTGGCCCACGCCGCGTTGGCAACGGACTGCTTTGTCATGCTAATTTCGATGCCAATGAATAGCGAGTGCGTGGGTCGACTGACGCCAAGTAAAAACATGCGAAGCGTCGCCGTCGTCGTCGTCCAAAAGGGCACTCATTGGTAAGCGATGACAGGTGAAAACTTTCAGAATTTGAGCAATTTTTACGGCGGTAATGGGATTAACTTCATTCCGGTGCGAAATTGTCATCAGCTTTTCGACACTTTTGTTTTCGTAGCGATGAACTTGTCGGGATTTTTCTGCTTCTTTTCAATGAATGGACCTTTTGTTTGTACATGGCACTCTCGTCCGTACCCCAGATTCAAGTCACACACAATGAACCGAGCAATCCGGAGAAAAGCAGATTATGTTGGCAGAATCAATAAAATAGGTGAAAATGGTCTGCTTCACGCCAACGTTCTCATTAGGATATGGACCGACTCCGTCCACCTGCCCCTCGCGTCCTGCTCATGCTCTTTGTTTGTTCTTCTTCACAGCCGTCTACGACGACGAGGGCTGTCGGATTGAGGTGTCCGGCATGGAGGGCTTCCTAAACCGAACGGACGTGCCCCGGGAGAAACAGCAGACGGTCATCGAGCATGGTCTCGCTCTGGACTGCATGTGGGTGGTCACCGTAGCCGATGGATGGAAGGTCAGAGGCAGTGAAACTTTACGAGCCGTGTCTCACCTTGTTTGTACACTGCTGAACCTTTTTTCCCCATTTTCTCACTCCTGTCTCTGTCTTGTGTGTCGCTTATCTTTCCCGTTGCAGATTCAGCTTTCGTTCATCGTGTTCAAGCTGGAAAAGCCCAACGACTGCGAGAGCAATTTTGTCGACGTGTTTACCGAGCGGACCGATCTGCCGTCGAGGTGAGTTTGCGACGAAAAGTTTATGTTTTTCAGCGTGTTTTGGATTCTCGCCGCTTCCGTTCTTCCGTTGGCACCTGTCCTCGTACGCGCGCGTCTCCGGCCCATCACCATCGTAGTATTTGTTTAGCTCAAAAATGTTTACGACCACGCTTTAACGATCCACGCTCGGCCGACTAGATGATTTAATGCGAGTCCAATAAAATGTCGCTTGACCAGAGGGATTGCTTGGATTGAGAGCGCTTCGATGGAGACGCGTGGTTGTTTGTCACCTGCTTGTCACACCGTTATTGATTAACCAATTTTTTGTTTGTTTGTTTTCGTTTTGCAGACTGAAAAACTTTTGCGGCTCGATTGCCGACTCGGTGGTGTCCAAATCGAACGTGCTGCACATCCGGTTCTTTGCCGAGGCGTCCGCCATCAATTCCACCTTCGCGATACTGTTCACTGCATTTAGGGAGAAAGCGGCCGGTGAAAGTAAGTATTTTCTTAGCTCATTTCGACATGATTTGCGTTGCTATTTGAAGATAATTTCGGACCTTCCGGAAAATCACGAACAGTTGTTGTCATCTAATGGTGGGCAGGTCGTTTATGAAACGTGACTGACAAGGGTAATGACGCGATTGGGCCTTCGGGCTTGTTTTTGCTGGGGCCTCCGATGGCATGGTCGATTAAGGCACGGTATATGCGGAGTTGGTGGGACCGATTCCCGGTTCAGTTCTCAATTAATAGCTGTTGAGAGCAGGCAAAACACTCGTGTAAGAAGCCTATAAAGCCGAGAAGAAGAAGATGACGATGACGATGCTGACGACGTGGGAAGTGATGGCTATTTTTGATAGCCATGCCATGGGGCTTTCTGTTGATGCAATTAGATGCTTAATTTTTATGTTGATAAACATCTTGTCGGAATAGTGATGATGGCACTGAAATTGATTGAGGCATCCAGACTCAATTTTAGCAGGTTTTGGACTTGAAAAATAACACTCTGGACTATACAATTTTAGAGTAGCTGGAGTAAATCAAAACATTCAACAACGTCGTCTTCATAACCTGTTTTTGGCAACAATTTCTTCCAGATTTTGGCATTAGCCAGCGTGTCTACTGAAGCAACACAGCAAACATCATCTATTCCGTTATATTTTTTGTTATTTTGGTTGCTCGGAAATCGCTTAAATGGTACAAAAAATGCGTTTTGATACGAAGCAGTTTCTATTGAATAACGCAGTAGTCTGTGATAATCCGTGTCACAGCTGTAAAGAGAAAATATAAAATAAAATTCATTCCACTGTATAACGTTAACCAATAAAGACGTGTTTCAATCGTACTCTACAGTTGATTAGGGGTCCAGAATCCCTAACCGGAATATTCAGAAAATTTTTTCATTGAAGCAGCAGTATGCCCACAAGCGGAAGTTCGGGAACCGGACAGCAAGGCAAGGGAATGGAGATGGCAACGGAAGAGACAGGACTGAAGCAGGAAGCGTTCGAGTCAGAAGTTCCGTTGCGCTGTCAGCCATTGAAAAGCTGAAAGAAAGAGAGAATTATACGACGCACAGTGGGACGAAATCAAAAAAAGAGGGACAAATTCAAACTAAAAAGTTATGGTAAAAAACGGTTTCTTAGTGGGTACTAGCGCTAGTACTCTATTTTCACCCATAACTTCGTCCACTTGAGAGATAGAAAATGGACGTCTTGGACAAAGTTTCTTAAATTGACTTCATCTACAATGCCTCCATAGATATTCATCAAGACATAAAAAAGTTATTTTTTTTTATCTAGTGTATACCCCCCTTAATCAAAAATGTTCACTTCTCAATTAAAGTACTCAAAAAATGAAGACTCATTCTAAAAGAAATCAAAATGCTACACTCAATAGTTTCGTCGCAAATAGCCATGTCCCACTATTTTTTATTTCATCCCACTGTACGACGCGGGCATTTGCGATGCGGATGATTCTGGTCCGTGAAAGAAGCTGGTCTGCCATTGACGGAGACGGTGAAGATGTTCCTGAGGACGTGAAGTTGCAGGCTCTCGCAACGATCTGCCTAAATCTGGAGAGCTACAACTACAGCCTGGTTCAGGATGCGGAAACTGCGAAGGATGCTTGGTCGAAGCTGCAATCTGCATTTCAGGACAGCGGTTTAACCAGGAAAATTGAGCTGCTCAGAAAATTTACGTCAGTACGGTTAATCAATTGTGCTGAGGCGTACGTGGACGAATTGATGAGCACTCCGCTGTCGACAGAAGCAGACCAATGTGTGTCACGCGATCGTCTGTTTACTTGGCAGCAATGTGGTCCTCCTCATTGTTCTTCATCAGCAGTTCTTTCAGTCGATGCGTCGTCGACTTTGGAAAGCAACCATTTCGTGATGAATGTGTGAGTGCTGACCACGTTTTGCGTCCATTGCTGTAATGGAAGCGCTCTGACCCCCGTTGGCAAATCTGCCATACAATAAAAGCACTGGAAGCGGCTCCCGTTCTGGTGGAAGAGGCTTAGTGGATAGCGGAAGATAAAATATATATTGTGTTGTACCTTTTAACTATAGTTTTAAGATGTATTAGTTAACAAGAATCCTCGGCCCTGTAAACTTAGTTCAATTGAGCCTTATTAAATAAATTAATAGACCAAGGGGTAGATCACTCCGCACACCAATCTTGGATCATATTTTTTGTCACTGCTCGGCAAGTATGCCGCAGGTATGTCAATTGTGCCGGTCATAGAGCAAGCTACGATTGTTTGCAAAATACCTATCCCGACAACCCGGTATTTCTGACACCTTGAATGTTTTGGTTGGAAATTGCAAGGATAAATCGGACTGAGGATGAAGCGAGAAGTGGCAGGTGTTGGTGTTTTATGTTCATAGGATGATAAAAGTCCTGTGTTTTAGGGTTTTATAATGCACTCAAAGGCAGACCAGAAACCTAGTATATAGTGCTGTGAAAAACAACGGTCTATCAGTGGCCGGAAAGAGATGGAACCGATGGAGAACATTGTTGGAGACCGACTATAGAGGATAATGAATAGACTTCTGTAGTTTGTTTTGTGTGAGTTGCATCATTATTTGAATTAAGGGTGCTAATGGGGTCTGGATAACTGGCTCTTTCTCTTGAGCCCACTCTAGAACCTACATTTCGGATTTAAATCTATAAGTGAACCAAGAAGCAACTGCTGGTCTGAATTCTTCTGGTATATTCAATAAGAGGATGTTCCTGAAGATACAGTCAAACAGCACGTAATGTTGTGAACATCTTCAATGACAGTTATCCAGCAGTTAATTTACAACAACCTAATGCCTACGAGATTGTGCTGAAGGTATGCCGAAGGTGTACCGATGGAAGTTCCCAAGCTGTACCGAATCTAATATCGGCATAATGTGCTGAGTGACATACCCCTTGTAATAAACAAACAAGTCACAAGCTCGCATCCGTGGGGCTCAAGGTGGACAATTATTGGCTCGCGGCGATTCTGTTGATGGGACTTCCTGAGCAGTTCGAGCCCATGATCATGGGACTCGAAGTGTCCGGTACGGCCTTGAAAGCGGATGCAGTGAAGGCTAAAGCAGCAGCACAGAAGGTGCCCTGTACAGCAAAACGAGCCGAACGAAGTCCCACGAGCTAAAGAACGGTAACAAAGGTAAGAAGCTGTGTTAAAACTGTGAGAAACCGGGGCACTTTGTAGCCAAATGTCCCAATGCCAAAAAGTCGTCTTTGAAGCCAAGCAAGTCAAAAGGACTGTGCTGTATTTTCGCTATTGGAGATGTAAGGACCGATTAGTGGTATCTGGATTCCGGTGCCACCAGCCACATGGCACGTTCGGATCAACCTTTCGTCAACGCGGTTGCCATGGACCATGACGTTGCAACAGCAAACAACAGCAACATGAAGGCCGTTGGGAAGGGAACGGTTTCTGTGGAAACTGCAGAAGGAAGCATGGAAGTTGCTAATGTGTTGAAAATTCCGGACTTAGCAACCAACCTGTTATCGGTCAGCACCATCTGTAAGCGAGGAAACACGGTAGTATTCACGGCGAACAAGTGCGAAGTCTGGGATATAAGCGGCGAGTGTCAGTAGGCCAG
The DNA here is from genome assembly GCF_037179485.1 of Ochlerotatus camptorhynchus. Taxonomy (NCBI): domain Eukaryota; kingdom Metazoa; phylum Arthropoda; class Insecta; order Diptera; family Culicidae; genus Ochlerotatus; species Ochlerotatus camptorhynchus. The sequence continues at coordinate 2,268,305 of NW_027041033.1, read as the reverse complement.
AAAAATCGTTTCTGGTTAACAGCATCGAGTTGTGGCATAGACGTCTAGGACATTTGAATAAAGGAAGATTGAAGAAACTCAAGGAAGTGGCTAGCAAAATCGACTTCAAGATTGAAGCACTTACCAATTGTGTATCGTGTCTCATGGGCAACAGGCACGATTTTCGTTTCCCACCAGAGGTTCAAGGAATTGCTAGAGCTGGTGCATTTCGACCTGTGTGGTTCCGTGGAGGTGCCATCGTTTAAAAGAAGTCGCTACTTTATTACCTTCGTGGACGATGCCAGTAAGAAGGTAGTAGTGTTCTTTCTTGAAAGGAAGAATCAGGCGCATGAAGCATTCAAGAAATGCAAAGCTAGAGCCAAGAGACAAAGCGGGAAGAAGCTGAAGATTTTGCGTACAGACAATGGTACGGAGTACGTCAACGAAAGTTTCCGTGAAGTTCTGGAACGTGAAGGTATCCGGTAACGTGAATGGTGTTGCAGAACGCATGAACCGCACGTTGGTGGAGAAAGCACGGTGCATGCTCAACGATGCAAAGCTTGGTTAGCAGTTTTGGGCGGAAGCAGTTTCGACAGCTGCCTATCTGGTCAATCGATGTTCAATGCGTTCATTGGAGAACATAACGCCAGAAGAGGCGTGGTCTGGAAAGAAGCCGCCCGAAAGTGAAGCGGAAGAAGTTCGATGCCAAGGCCAGAAAAGCGATCTTCGTCGGCTATTGTGAGGACACCAAAGGCTACGGTTTGTACGATCCTGACGGCGGTGATTTTCAAATCAGTTTAGATGTTGTAGTCCTAGCAGAAGGTGAATCAAGTCGAAGCCTAACGAACGATCAAAATGCACAGCCAGTGAAGTTCATGGAGCTGAATTTCCAAGAGCTGTTTTAGCTTTAGAGCATTTTCTGGTGATACCATTTCCCCCCAGTTACCTCCTGATTTAACCAACGGAGAATGTGCGATGGACGATCCAACGACTTACGAAGAAGTTCTGCAACGACCTGACAGAGATCATTGGGTTCAAGCGATGAACGATGAGCTGAGGTCACTGAGCGAGCCTGAGGGGTGGAAAGCGATTCGGAACAAATGGGTGTTCAAAGCGAAACGTGGACCTGATGGAATCATTCACCGGTACAAAGATCTTCTCGTCGTGAAAGAATGTTCGCAGAGGCCAGGACTAGATTACGACGAGGTGTACTCTCCCCTAGTACATACGATTCGTTACCTCGTGGCGTTGGCGGTGGAATACGATCTGGACATCGATCAGGTGGACGCAGTTACAGTCTTTTTGCAAGGAGAGCTGAACGATGAGGAGATCTACATGCTGCAGTCGCAGCAGAGATGAAGACAGTTCCTTTCAAAGAAGCTGTTGGATGTCTGTCTTTCGTAGCCCCGGTGACTCGTCCGGACACCAATCCGGGACGTCAGCATTGGGAGGCCGTCAAGAAGATAATTCGGTACTTGAAAGGAACATCGACGAAGAAGTTGGAGTATTCCAAGCGAGGATCATCGGAACTAGCCGGATTTAGCGATGCCGATTGGGGAGGAGATCCAGATAACCGAAGGTCAACGACGGGTTACGTGTTCACGTTACAAGGTAGAGCCATATCGTGGAACGTAAAAAAGCAGCCCACCGTTGCTCTTTCATCCTGTGAAGCAGAGTATATGGCCCTGTCTAGAACAATTCAGGAAGCAATGTGGTGGAACAACTTGCGGTCGCAGATATTCGAGCAGCGGCCAGTAATTATCAATTGTGACAAGCAATCTGCAATCTGCATCGCGAATACTTTACACTTTGTGCACGATAGCCTACAACAAGGAGCGACACAGCTGATGTACATTTCGACCATGGAGCAACCAGCTGATCGTTTCACAAAGCCATTAGCCGTTCAGAAACAACAACAGTTTTGCAAACTATTAGGTGTCTCGGATTAGGGAGGAAAACAAATCGAACTTGTGTTTTGTTGTGTTTGTTGAACGAGAGTTCCATAAAACATTACGTTTGTTGAACCTTTGGTGCAACAGAGTTTGAATTATATGTTTTTTATACCTATTGAGAAACTGTTTCGAGATGTTATTAAAATGTTTACGAACCAAGATGTGTTCAAGAACCTATTTTCAATCTTGTTCCAATTAAGCGTATGAATCTATAAGTCTTCAAACATCGTTTTGCAACCAACTGAATCAAGTTGTCACTGTAAAGGTTTGTTGCAGCCACCTAATATCAACCATGGCTCAAATATGCCATGTCACTGTGATGTTGTAAAATACTTTTGGGCAACATTGGAACACAGCGTATAAATCGTAATGCATGTGCTAACATCTGCATAGGAAATGGAAGACCACGATTCCGGGGGACGATGGTGACTAAAGACGATGCCAACAGGGGCTGGCGTGATCATATTCTCTCAACCAACTGGGTGTTCCAAAAGGCCAAGCCTGAGGTGACGTTGAATTGATTGTTGCTGCTCTCTAACAGCTCGTATTTGCTGGAACAGCTGGCGAACACAGCACCAAATAGCGGACGGATTGCCAAAATTAGTGGTTCCTATTGTCTGATGGAGAAGCTGCACCGATGTCACTTCCACTCAATGCCGCATTACTACTGAAAAGTGACGTTTAAAGCACGCACATGCTCCGGATCCAAAGAATCGATGATAAGTCGATGTAGATGCGAAGAACCCTTCAGACGACCATGTGGCGTTCGCTTGCAGAGTGAACAATACTTGCGTGGAGTTTGAGCTTGACAAGCTCTCAGAGGAGCAATTCAAGTGCTTGGTCTACGAGTGTGGCCAAAAATCGGAGAACGACGTCGAGATTCGCACCCGTCTCGCAACGAAGATCGAGGAGAGGCACGACGTGACATTGGAGCAGCTTTCTGAGGAATGTCAGCGCCTGTACACCCTCAAACACGACTCTCCGTCCACGTATGACCAAGTACAAGCGATTCGCAAGTTTGGTGGAAAGCGGTACGAAAAGCGTGACCACGATTCACCGAAACGCCTTGTTGGTTCTGCGGTGCATTTCCCTTCGTTCGGGATTGCAGCTACAAGAACCACAAATGTTCCGACTGTGGCCAGTTCGGACATAGCCTGCAACTCGACACCGCCTCAAACATCACCGACATCGGCAGGGAGATTTGGCGGAAACTTGGCAGTCCTGCGTTATCTTCGGCAACGGTGAAAGCGAAAACGGCATCTGGCAGCATACTATCGCTCGACGGAGAATTCGAGTGCGACGTCACCATCGGAAGCAGCACACGACGTGAGCTCATCCGTGTCACCGAGAAGCAGGTGCAGTTACTGCAGGATCCGATGTGGTCGACAATTTCAACCTTCGGTCCGTACCGATGGATATCTTCTACTGTCACGTGTCAAGATCACCAGCGTCTACAGCTGCACTCAAGTCGTATTTTCCGAAGGTCTTCAGCGAGCAGCTCGGCGAACGATAACGAAAGTGAAGTTTGAGCTGAAAGAACACGCAATGTACGAAACCGTTGACCGCAAGCTCGACCGGCTAGAGAAGCTGAAAATAATTACCACGGTCGATTATTTGGAGTGGGCCGATCGTCGTAGTTCGCACAGCCAATGGCTCCATTAGGATTTGCGGAGACTACTCAACGGGTCTGAACGCAGCTCTCCAACCACAGCATTATACATTTCCACTTCCGAACGACATCTTCGTCAAGCTCCAGATGTCTCCGATGCCTTCTTGCAGGTGGAAGTCGATGAACAGTACCGTAGTTTGTGACCTCTACTTGTGCAACCACCTCCCGCTGGGTGGTTTCAGCAGCTCATCGACATGATGTTAGGGTACCTCTGGCTGTCTTGATGACGTCATCGTTGGCGGTGAAACGGAAGAGGAGCACGACCGCAGTCTACGGGAAGCTCTACAGTCGCGGGTTACGCCCGGATCCCGTAAAGTTTGAGGCAATATCCAAGCTGCCGCCTCTAACCGATGTATCCGGTGTGCGATCGTTCTTGAGCGCCATCAACTAGTATGGCAAGTTCGTCCCCAACTTGTGTATGCTACGCTATCTGCTATCCTCCTCAAGGCAGAAATGAACTTTCACTGGAATCCAAAGTGCCAGAAAGCGTTCGAGCAGTTTAAACATCCACTGCTCCACTGCAAAGATCCACTGCTCCACCAAGTCCACCACTACGTCTCAAACGACGGGTCAGACCTTCGTCGGTTCCAATCGAGACAAAAATCGCTCTTTGTGGTGGATTGGTGCAGTCTATTTGCCGAACAACTCATCATCCCGTCGCTGAATCATAAGCGGTGCCTCGAACTGCTCCATCGTGGTCATCCAGGCATGCAGCGAATAAAGACCATCGCAAGATGCTACGTGTACTGGCCTAGCTTGGATGCCGACATCGTCAACTTCGTCAACTGCGCGCCTCTTCTTCTTGTTCCTGTTGGGTCGTTTTGCTGGGTTGTCGTCTGGTATTCTTACGACGTGCGCAGCCCACCGTAGTCGGCCAATTTTTGCAATTGTTTGTTCCGTGACCCATCCCTGGCACTGGGTGAGGTTTTGGAAGTTTCTTCCATGGAACAGAAGGCTAGTTTTTTCTAAGGCCTAAGGTTGTTTAGTTCACTAGAATTGAAGTGAACTAAATAAAAATCATCAGAAATCCCGTTGCGTGAATCGTCAGAACAGGATTTCATTTTCATTTTGATTACTTGGACTGGCTCAATTCCAAGTAATTTTGTCTATTAATCTTTAATCTGGTCCAGGGATTCACGCCTGGGCAGACCTTTCATGACAACCTTGAGCAGGCGCTCAGTTTTCGTGACGTAAATTTGTGTTACTTCTCAGTCAGATACTTGAGAAGACGTTTGTTTTTAACGGCGCCGGTGGTGTAGTGGTAAGCGTGATTACCTCTCACCCCAGCAGGCCTGGGTTTAATACCAGTCGGGATGTTCTGAGGCATAACATCTCTGATCACGCCTTCCTTCGGATGGGAAGTAAAGCCGTTGGTCCCCGGTTCATGAGTTGATGGGTCGATAGGTAGGGTGTCCAGGTGTGGAAGCTGCCTTCCAGGAACGTCGGTAGCATTGGTGCTCAGCACGGAAAACAAGATCGACGGAAAAAAACAAACCAAAGGAAAAAAAAAAGGCGTTTGTATCCGTCCAGGGTTTCAACCAATACACGGCATTCACCCCGACGGTCAGAAAACTTGAATTTAACGAAGTCCAAAGGTTCCGTGCGTAGAGCATGGAAATCGGAAGTGGTTACCACAATAGGGGGGAACTTTTCCTAGTTGGCATTAAGGTGATGGATCATCCTCATCGACGTGAGCATATCAAATTGATTGCTCAAATAAATTTCATCATTAGGGGGATCAAGAGATTACCTTTTTCTTTTGCAATTAGGTGTCAAGGCAGCATAACAAAGTTTCTCTTGAAATCGACTTCCAAGCTGATTACTTTTAGAATCAAAAGAATCACAGAGGAATTTTCCAAATCAATTTCCAAGCAGGATTACCTCGGGTAGGGTCCAAACAAGGATCGAAGAGGAATACGAATCGAACAAGGTAGAACATTTACGGGTAATATTTAGCACTGAGAAGTGCTGTTCACATTTGGTGTGGCTTTAGGTAGCGGTAACACTCAACACAAATAGATTCGCTTTCAAAAGCCCCAAGACCCCGTAGTATAAAACATAGCTCATACATTATGAATAAAACCTTTATTCAGACGCATTCTAATACGATGCTCATTTACTTCTTCCAGGTTGCAATGACGACGAGTATGATTGCGAGGATGCCACCTGCATTTCCGCCGATTTGCGATGCAACGGACGGATCAACTGCCGCTTTCGGTGGGACGAAGACGAGTGTCAGGTACCTTCTTTAACCCACTTTAGACCAATCTTCACCTGAACTGCTTAACCCTCAATGCGCCATTTCCAGACGAAGAGCCCCGCCCAGTCGGAGCACGTGACAATCATCATGGTGGTGTTCGGGATCATCTTCGGCGGCATGGTGATTGCGTTCGTGATCAAGATCGTGCGGAAGATCGTTCGCGATCACAAGATCATCCGGGAGCACATTCGCCAATCACGGGAAAGCAAACTGAACGAGCTGGGCCGGCATTCAACCAAGAAACCGGTCGATCTGGACATTACCAAATTTCCGCCGCCAGCCTTCGACAAGGAACCGATCAACGTGCTGGAGAATGCTGCCAACAGCTACTACCGGGAGGTGATCTCGCCTTCGATGGTCGGGGGTGGCAGCGGTGGCGGAAGCGGAGGAGGAGGCAGCGGTGCCGGGGGAGGAGGGAGCCATATGTTTAGCACTAGCAGTAGAATAGATTTAAAAAATGACCCCAGCCGGAGTCAGCAGGAGATTCAGGACATTCTGCGGAATAGCTACCACGAGGATCCACTGCGAGCGACGATGGGCATGAAGGATGCCGGTATGTGCGACATGGCTTGTCAAACGAGGTGAGATGCTCCAGGCTTCGGTCACAGTCAACGTTTCATAACTGATTTTTTTTTTCGTTTTCAGGGAATCGCTCTTCCAACCAGTGTTCAAAAACAAGGTCACTCAATCGCCGAACCCTAACAGTATACGGTTCTCAACGTTCGGTTACGAAAATTCGGGACCTCAGCAGCAGCAGCAGCAGGGTCAGTCGCCCCCAACGCAGCTCCCCTCGGTGACGCCTCCACCGCCAAAGGTGAAACATCACCACCATCATCATCATCATCACCACATGGGCGGAGGAGCAACGCTAGACCGCAGTAAAGGTAACAAATTCGAACTGCAGGACCTCAGTGGGACTAGCGGCGGTGGTGTTTCAATTGGTGTCGGTGGAGATGAGGAAACGGATCTCCATGGCGGCGGAGGTGGGGGTGGAGGTCATAGTCATCACCATCACCATCATCATGCTCTACAGCAGCAGCAGCAGCAGAAGGTAGTACTAGAACGGGATCTCGACCCGTCGTCGGCGGGCACCATCCGGAAGTCGGCACCGGATGTCATCATCATGACGTCGTCGCATTGACTTTAAAGGGGGGGTGGGTGGTTGGATAAACGGAGGGTAATGGGATTTGTTTGTTGATTTTTTTTTATCCTATGTAGATTGATTGGTCTCGTGGCTGGCCGAGGAGGAAGCGGGTTTCTCTTCGGTTTCGAGGTTAAATTTTGTGTTGTTTTAGGATTAACGGACGACTCAACGCGCGTGATCCGGATGACGGGGAGTGGGGAAGGGTACCATTCTAGGGGGATATTCTGTTTAGGGAAATCTTGTAGTTGATATTTTAGTATTCTTTTCTTGTTGATAAAAGCGGATTTTCGTTGAGGGACAAAAGACGAAACGTAGTGAGAAGATCGAAACAGGAAGAAGCTAGGTAGTTGGGGCGAGACGATGACGGTTAGGATAAGGATTGTACATACACAAAGAGTAGCTTTAAGTTCGATTATTGCTTGGGCGCGTTTAGGGAAATCTGTTTGTCGTTAAATTGGGAATGCAACATAAATTTGGTGCGAGTTTAGAGAAATGTTTGAAGGAATGCAATGCGCTGTGGTACTTATAGCGAAAACAACTCACTTGACGGAGGCTGTTTCAGTAGTTTTCAATGGAATTGAATAATGTTAATAGGGTTTTCGACGTAATCACCTTTGATTCCAACATTTTGTGGTTCACGTTTCAGCTTGGTCTACTGCTCTGACAACTGGGCAGGAACATTCTTTCGACAATGTCCACATCGTCAGCATGATTTTTCAGGACAGGGCCTTCCTTAGCTCAGTCGGTAAAAACACAGCTACAAAGCAAGTCCATGCTGGAGGTTCGGTCTAGGAATTTTTCGGGTTTGAAAATTTCTCGATGTCCTTGTGCATAGAGCATGATCGTAGCCAGTTGCAGATTTTCCTTGGCCAGAACCACATCGGCCGCCCGATCCGCGTCGCTGAAGCCAGTGATGTTGTAGCTGCCGTCCTTGTAGTAAACTCACTTCATCGTCGTCGTGCCATGCAGGTAGAGGTCCAATCCTGCATTCCAGGATTGGAGTTGTATCGGCTTAGCTGGTTTACTGCGTACAGGATATCTGGTCGAGTACATTGGGCGAGGCAGACTTCCAACCGCTTCCTGTTACGGAATGTTGGCCATCTGCTTCGCATCATCATCGCTCTTCGGTGACATGTCCTTCGTCAGCTTGTCTGTCATAGGCATCTTCGCTGGTTTGCAGTTCCGCATGCTGAATTTTTCCAGCATCGCCTCCACCTAGGTTTCCTGGGCGAGTGCTATTGATTTTTTTCTGTGCGGGTGATTTGAATTCCGAGGCAGTTATTTGCCGCACCGAGATCCTTCATGCGGAAGTGACCATCTAAAAACGCTTTCGTCTGCTCTGTCCAGTCATTGTCATTCGAGAATATCATGACATCATCCACATAAACTGCTACGAATATCATGCTACCACCTTGGATGCGATAGTACACACAGGGATCGTACTTCGCTTGGGTCAGTCCAAAATCCTTCAACATCTGGTCCAGTGTCTTGTTCCACACGCGACTGGATTGTTTCAGCCCATACAGTGCCTTGTTTAGATGGCACACCATGGATGGATTCCGTCGATCTACAAAGAGCGGAGGTTGCTCCATGTAGATTTCTTCCATCAGTTCGCCTTGGAGGAAAGCGGTAAAAGCATCCATCTGTTGCATATCCAGATTGTGCTTCGCTGCCATCGCGAACAGATATCGCAGCGAACTATGTCTCGTCCTAATCCACCCCCTTTCGCTGCGAGAACCCCTTGATGACAAGACGTGCCTTATGTCGATCAAGATTTCCTTCGGCATCCAGCTTGGTTTTGAACACCCACCTGCAACGGATCGCCTTCCTATTCTTTGGAAGTTCCGCCAGGGTCCACGTTCCGTTATCCATCAAAGCATCGTACTGGCATACTTCCATTGCTACTTGATGTGTAACTGGGTCATGGGGGATTGCGATTCGCTCGTCACTCTGCTGTTGGGAAGCTACACCCGTAAATTGACTCGGCCTCTCAGGTCCTAGGGGGATTAGACGGAATGTTGCCACTGGGTGTAGAAATCTGCGAAGATGAAGAACAGGGCAAACCATTGCTCGAAATAGCAAAATCTTTATACTTGCCTGGAAGTTTGTGCTCCGTACCACTGCGCCTCAACACCTACGACAAGGTGGATTTGATGTTTGTTGTGGAGGAAGCACAGACACATTGGTCACGGTATTCAACTGGACCAGTCCACAGTGGCCTAAAAGTGCCAAAAACGGTCCATTTAAGCCTTCTTGCGAGAAGTTTGTGCAGTTAAAAAGCCCCTTCTTTTGAGCCATTTCATGATTAATCCACCTAGCAAAGAGATGAAAAATTTCCTTTTTTTGTTTGTCGAGATAGCAACATGGTGTCGCAGCAGTCCACTTCGCACGTTCCTTTGCCCTTCGCAGCTGGCATCGTCCCGTCGGCTAACGTGACGTTTTCCTTTACTGCTTCGTCCAGCTCAAGGAAGGATTTCCTCTCGGCGCACATGTGCGATGTCGCCCCAGAATCAACGATCCAGTTTCCGGTTTCACCAGTCCCTTTCGCCGTGAAAGCACAGTTGTCATTTTTCGCTTCTCGAACCGCCTTCGCTTTGGATGGATTCTTCCGGTGCTTCTGGTCACTTCTGCTTTCTGCTTCTTGATCGTTTGCTAGCTTCCGACAGTCCCGCTGCTTATGACCTGGCTTCTGGCAATGACAGACGATTTCCATCTTACCAGATCCAGCCTTTAGAATAGTCTCCGCGTTGTAGCTACCACGTTTCGTCACTTCGTCGACCAGCTTGGTTTTCACGAGCTCCAGCGTCAATTCATCGTCCGCCCGACTCTCCAACGCGGTCGTCAGCGAGCAAAGTTTTAGACAATATTGAAACAAACATTTTTCCTCAAGATGTCAACCCTTATGTGTTGAAGAAAAAACAAGAACGACATTGAAGCAAGCCATGCTATTATTAATTTGTATTCTCTCAGAAAATCAATGTTAGTTACTGTTAGACCACCAACCAAGCAGGTTGTACTTCTCTTTAACCTCCAAGAGGATATGGGCCCAGCGCTTGGGTTGCCAAGAAACGGATCAACAACGGAAGAAAATTTTCATTGAAGCCAGGTAAAATGGAGAAAATTCAAGTCCCGAAGTTGAACGAAACGCTGGAACGGAGCAAGACCAGAAGCACGAGCTGCGACGGAACGTGACCCGGGAAATGCGGCCGCTATCGAAGCCTGAAACTCTGGAGACCAACGTACACGAGCGACAATCGGTCTTTTGATGGAGACAAACCAGCATGGTCTCATCAAGCAGACGAAAACGACTCGTGAAGCGTGGGATAAGCTGAAGGACCCTTTCGAGAAGCCGACGTTGACATCGAAGGTATCGTATCTGCGGAACTTGATTTCCAAACGGTACTGTGAAGGCGGGGACATGGAGAAGCACGTGAACGAAATGGAGGAAGTTTTCGAACGTCTTTCCGTGTCAGGATTGAAGCTGGACGAAAAGCTGCAGGTTGCGTTGGTGCTCAGTAGTCTACCAAAATCGGTCAACACGCTGACGACCGCGTTGGAGAGTCGGGCGGACGATGAATTGACGCTGGAGCTCGTGAAAACCAAGCTGGTCGACGAAGTGACGAAACGTGGTAGCTACAACGCGGAGACCATTCTGAAGGCTGGATCTGGTAAGAAGGTAATCGTGTGTCGTTATTGCCAGAAGCCGGGTCATAAGCAGCGGGACTGCCGGAAGCTAGCAAGCGATCAAGAAGGAGAAAGCAGAAGCGACCAGAAGAATCCATCTAAAGCGAAGGCGGTTCGAGAAGCGAAAAATGACAACTGTGCTTTCACGGTGAAAGGGACTGGTGAAACCGGAAACTGGATCGTTGACTCTGGGGCGACATCGCACATGTGCGCCGAGAGGAAATCCTTCCTTGAGCTGGACGAAGCAGTAAAGGAAAACGTCACGTTAGCCGACGGGACGATGCCAGCTGCGAAGGGCAAAGGAACGTGCGAAGTGGACTGCTGCGATCTGGGTGTGCAAGCTGGTAGCGAAAGGCGGAAAGGTGATTTTCGACACCGAAAACTGCAGAATCATGAAAGGAGCGCAAGTTGCAGCAGTGGCAACTGTGTCCAGTGGTTTGTACGTCATAAAAAACGCCCACAACGCTTTGAAGACCGGGGTGAAATCGCACGCGCAAAACTGCCAACACGTGTGGCACAGGAAGATGGGTCACCGAGATAACGATGCTGTCCAGGAGCTGGTGAAAAAGGAGCTAGTAACCGGAATGAAAATCGAAGACTGTGGTATACGGTCTGTTTGCGAGTGCTGCCAAAAAGGAAAATTGGCGAGACTTCCGTTTCCGAAGAAGTCTAAGAAACGATCGAAAAAGCCTTTGGACCTCATCCACGTGGACGTGTGTGGTCCGATGAAGAATGTCACACCAGGAGGATGTCGGTACTATCTCACTGTCAACGACGATTATTCTCGCTACACAAATGTGTTTTTCCTGTGGGAGAAATCGGATGCTGAGGAGAAGCTGAGAGATTTTGTGATGGAAGTGAAGACGACGTTTGGCCGACTGCCGAAGATTGTGCGTTCCGACAATGGTGGTGAGTTCAAGAACAGGTCACTGGTGAGTTTTTTTTTCAAGAAAGAAGGAATCAGGCAGCAGTTCACTACTCCAAACACCCCGCAACAGAACGGGACAGCAGAACGCAAGAACCGCTCTTTGAACGAAATGGCGCGGGGTATGCTGCTGGATGCAAGGCTTTCGACGAGGTACTGAGCGGAGGCTATGAACACATCGAACTATCTTCAAAATCGAATTCCGACCAGGTCATTGAAGACCACACCTTACGAAGCATGGTGGGGAGAAAAACCGGACCTGGGTCACCTTCAAGTTTTTGGTGCAGACGCTTATGTGTGGATCCCGAAGCAAAACCGGACGAAGTTGGATGCAGCAGCGCAGAAGATGACTTTCGTTGGTTATTCGGTGCAACAAAAAGCGTACCGATTCCTGGACAGAAGCACTGGACACATTATCAATAGCAGAGATGCTCGATTTTTGCCGACTTGCAGCTTCCAGGACGAAGAAGATGACAATGGAAGGGACGTTCTCGGTGAGCCAACTGACGATGAGGAAGAACTTGTGTCGGAATCCGAAGCGGAAGAGGATCAATACGATACATCCAACGAATCATACGAGGACGCTACGCTCACCGAGCAGCACAATGCCGATGAACGTCCCCTCAACGCACCGAGAGATCCATTGTCCACGTGCCTTAAGTCGGTCAACCCGCCGAACCGATTCACTGAAACCAGCAAGCTGATGAGTCAGCAATCGTTCGAGCCGACGACGCTAGCAGAAGCACTGTCGGGTGCAGAGCGTGAACACTAGAAGAAGGCGATGGACGAGGAGTACAGCCGCAACTCGCAAAGACCGGTCGTGAGTTGTCCTTCATTCTACTGTATGTGGATGATATGTTGATCGTCACCGACGGCGTCAAGGAGTACGAACGAGTACGGAAGCACCTGGAGCAGAAATTCAAGATTTCGTGTCTGGGTGATGTAAGCAACTACCTTGGGATTCGTGTTGAACGTGATGCTGATGGAAGTTTCCTATTGTGTCAAGACACGTACATTTCGAAGATGCTGACCACGTTTGGGATGAAACAAGCAAAATCGTCACCGATTCCGATGGACCCCGGGTTCATCACCATAGAGCAAAAGAAGGAGGAAATGTTGACCATCGACAAATACCAGAGCCTTGTGGGAACTTTGCTCTACGTTGTTGTTTGCACACGACTTAGCGATTTAGCGATCACGGCGTCCATCCTTGGGCGCAAAGTCAGTAAACCAACGGAACGTGACTGGACGGAAGCGAAATGATCCCTGCGGTATTTGAAGGGTACTGCTGGACCAAAGCTGCGACTGGGAGGTAGAGGCAATCTTAAAGGATACGCTGACGCTGACTGGGTGGGTGACCGTACGGATAGAAAGTCCAATTCTGGATTTCTGTTCAAGCTTGGCGGAGGAGTAATTAGCTGGACAGCTCGCAAGCAGGAGTGCGTGACCTTGTCTTCAACCGAAGCGGAATATGTCGCACTTGCGGAGGCCACCAAAGAGCTTCTCTGGCTGCTCAAGTTAATGCGAGGACTAGGCGAGGATATTCAGCAACCCGTGACCGTCTACGAAGACAACCAAAGCTGTATCAGTATGCTGAGTGCGGGAGGAGTGACGAGACGAACAAAGCACATCGATACCAGGTTTAATTTTGTCCGGGATTTGTACGGATCAGGAGTCATCAACATCGTGTATTGTCCATCAGAGGTTTTGATCCAAAATTAGCACTATTTCTTATTACCAAACTATAGGATCACGACTTCCCGTGTAGTTATGTTACAGTTGTTTTTGTTTTGTTTTTTGTATGAACATTGAAAACAACATTACTGCCTCAAATGATTACTACCTATACCTCAATAAAGTTATATTTCATCGACCGTTTCATACAATATCAAAGAAACAAAATATTCATCGCTACCCATTTCCTCCTCACTTTCAGAATTGTCGCTTACTTCTGTTTCACCATCGGTTCATGCATTGATAGATGGAACTAGAAGAGTTTGAGCATCTTCGGACAAAAGCAGTTTTGCTTGTTTTGGAAGGGGTCTTATTGTTGAAATTAACGGGTCAGATGATTCAAGCGGACGCTTCAAAAGGTCGATGTTTGTTACTGTTCGTGAGATTTTTCGAAAGCGCCTGATGTCTTTATTCCTTGACTCCGGGCCTCCTCGGATGACAGCCCAATTGGCACAAGAAAAGATGGTTTGATCGTCGAGCCATGGATAAGTATTTTATGCACCGTTACAGGCAAATAAAACCAAGGGTCACGTCCAGGTCGTTGAGAATTGGAAGAAGACGGAAGCTTGTCACGTATTGCTTGAAGCAGTTGTACCGGATTATCAAAGTATGCCTTATTATAGCCAAACACATTTTTAGTTGTGCGATTATGTTTGACCCACAGCTTTTGGAAGTAGTGACAGATGCTCTTGACATATGCTTCTACTTCTGAAACGACATCTGACATGATGTTCATATCTATTTTATGAACAGTCATAACCTCGGAAGCTACGCAGCCCCATTTTTATTTTGGTTCTCTGCGGTTCTCCTCCAAAGATTAAACAACTCACGTTTGTCAATAGTTTCTAAATATTTAAAATAAAACACATATTTATACTTCGTCACGTTTCAAATAGTGATCAAATCAAATTGCAGTTACCTGAACCAACCCGAAACTATATATCAGAGCTCATTATCGCAATTATATACAACCGCTCACGTTCGAACGCCAATGACACATTGCTACGGGCACCGGGACTCAAATAGTGGGAGGAACAAGGACCAATGTTCGTTCAGTTAACCGGTTACTACAACAAACACCGAGAATCACATTCCGTTAAGAACAAGGACCACTGTTTGTTCAATCAATCGGTCACTACTACCGACACTGTGAATCACCTGCCGGGGAGACCAATCGTAGTTCAGTCATTTTTTGAACACTACGATAGACACCGGGAATCACCTGCCACGAGAAACAAGAACCACTGTTTATTCAGTCAACCAATCACTACAATAGACACTACGAATCACCTTCTTGTTTAGTCAACCGGTCACTACAATTTAGAATGTGGAATCATAACTTTTACCACACGTGTCTTTGCAACGCCTACTCTTTTTTGCATGCCTGCTTCGATTTAACCGAATTCGAATTTTCTTCCTTCAACAGCAAGAGTAAGTGACGTATGAAGGAGCCTTTATAAACAAATGCAAGAAAACGATTATCTGTACACGGTTTACTATAGTTTGGTAATAAGCAGATCAGCAGAGAATACAAAAGAAGACTCATTTTAAGTATACTTTCAAATGTAATCATCCTGGATTGTCCAATTTTGCCCAACTTCGAGCTATTGACCTTGGAAATTAATGGGACAATTGAGTGAATAGGTCTGCTTGATGTGATTGATGAATTGAAACTAAATTTATTCGTTAATACATATTATCATGGCATGATACAGCTTGTAGCTAATTCATCGGTTACTTCTCCATCATCCCCCCTTAGTCGAGAATTCTACCAATCCCTATTGTTCGTCGTCCAGCTTCAAGTTGTTGGCACCGCCTTTGTTAAAAGATCTGCTGTTTGAAGATGACTGCCAACGTGCACCAACTTGATAATCTTCTCCTCCAGTTTCTCACGAACAAAGTGATCGATATGCTTACTGTGTGGTGAATATCCAACTTTTCTTTCAGCAAGGTGAATCGCACTTCGGTTGTCGCAAAAGATCGTTATCGTTCCGTCTTGCCCTGATAGTTCCTGCCGTAGTACTCTCCACCAGATGGCTTCTTGTGCTGATACCGCCATGTATTGAGCCTCCGTCATTGATAAGGCCACGGTTGATTGCTTACGACAGTTCGACGAAATCGGCCCACCTGACTGCATGAAGACGTACCCGGTGATAGAGCTTCGCGTCTCGATGTCGTTTCCCCAATCTGCGTCGCTGAATCCAACGAAACCGTTATCTGCTTGCTTGCGGTAGGTAAGCTTCATATCCTTCGTCCCTTTCAGATACCGCAAAATACGTTTTGCTGCTATCCAGTGTGGCTTACCGGGGTTGCTTCAGAAATGACTGACTGCGTTAACGGCAAAGCTGATGTCCGGTCGGGTACATTGCGCTAGGAACTGGAGACCTCCTACCAACTCCCGAAATAAAAATTTCTGCGTCTGCTTCCGTTCTTCTTCGGTTCTAGGGCTCATCTGCTTCGGTAGTTTTTGATTGTGATCTGCCGGGGTTGCTGCTGTATAACAGTCACTCAAGCCGAATTGTTCCAGCAGCTGTTGAATGTACTGCTCCTGGTCCAAACACACAGTTTCGTCTCCTCGCCCGACTCGGATTCCAAGGACTTTGTTGGCCAATCCGAGATCCTTAATCAAAAACTTCGTTGTGAGCTGCTTCTTCAAAGCATTCACCCACCGCTGGTTGTTGGAAAACACCAGTAGGTCGTCGACGTATACCGCCACAATGAGAATCTTCTCGTTTTCGATTTTGAAATAGACTCACGTGTCAAACTTCGACCGCGTGAGTCCAAAGCGCTTGAGTTCACCATCCAGCTTCTGGTTCCATACTCTACTGGCTTGTTTCAGTCCGTACAGCGCTTTCTTCAGCTTGCAAACCTTCTTCGGGCTTCCATTGGTGATAAATCCTTCCGGCTGCTCCATATACATGTCTTCCTCTTTCAGCTCACCTTGCAGAAATGCTGTGACTGCTTCCATCTGATGTATCTTGAGATCCATTCTGGCAGCTAACGGATGGTAGCATACCGGATCACGGGTGAGTAAGTCTCCTCGTAATCGATGCCCTTGACTTGAGAATAGCCCTTGATTACCAAGCGGGCTTCACCTATTTGCAGCGGAGTCCCTCTGGGAAATCGGTAAGCTCCCAGGTTTGATTTTTCAGCAACGCTCGATACTCCTCAACCATTGCGTCCTTCCAACGGTTGCTTTCATCGCTCGTAATCGCTTCTTGGAACGTCTGTGGCTCGACATTAAAATTGCCCGGAACCTCGGGTAACTGGGAAATTTGCGAAACCCAAATGAAAATCTTGATACTTGCCAGGAGTTACGCGCTCCCTCGCACTGCGCATTACCAACTGTTGTGGGTCCTCTTTTTGTAGAGGGAGCGCAGCAGGTTGTTGATCCGCATCAATCAAAGTATCATCGTTGTCGCCATTCTCGGATTTGTTGCTGTCACTGAGCTAGTCTTCATCCGTTTGCGAATTCGTGATCACCTTCGTCAACGCCCTGTTCCTCCGCATCCTCTTGTTCGTTTCGCACAACTATTTCGATAGGAGTTTCCTGCCACATGCATCTCCCGATTGACGTACTCCTTGCCATTGGCCGTTCTGATCCGCTTGATTTGCTCACCCGTCTGGTTCTCTGCATACGACTTGAAATCTTCGAACGCTTCTAACACATCTGCTTTTGATTTTAGGAAATAGACGAACGCGTTCCTGCTAGCATCGTCGATAAACTTTAGGAAATATTGACGTCCTCATATCGACATTGTCTCCATGGGCCCCCAGAGATCAGAATGGATCAGCTCAAGCAAACGTTCAGTCTTGTGACCCTTCGCCTTAAACGGCTGTCGTTGGTGCTTGCCTTGGATACACGGCACACATTGAAAGGAATTTGTATCTTCAAACTCCATTCCAGTTACCATGCTTCTGAGTCTCCTCATGCAGCCAGCCGATAGGTGCCTCTTCCGCTGATGCCATAGTTGGAAGCGGTTCTGCCCTCGAGCCAAGTGAACTGATGAACTTTTAGCCAACGCCAACTTGTAGAGTCCATCCGAATGCTGTCCGATCGCCACAACTTCGTTCGTAGTGCTGACAACTTTACAAGAGTCTTTGTCGAACATGCTGATTCCATGCTTCCATCTATTAACGTCTCTTTAAACAGGTGGATATAGTTCATTCAAGACGGCCAAATCGCAACCAACACCAAGGCGATTAGCATCCCCAGGTAGCGAGAATCACGGGCTACTTAGAGTTGGCTATAACCTTTGTCATCGCCCTGTCATCGTCATCACTGACACTAGCGACTTACATATAAACAATAGTGCACTAGTGACGACGATGATCCCCCGTTCTTGTTCACATTACTGACGGCCAATATCACCGCCAGCAATCCCACCGGGCACCGCGTGGAGGTAAGAATCGGAGTTCAGGTACACAGAGGTCGCAAATCGCCATTCAGGGCAGAGCCCAACAACCATTTATAGGCGTTCTTATGCACCTGCTTTACCCGGCATACCCATTCTGGTACATCTTGCTCACGGATAACAAATTGAACGCCAAATCTGGAACGCTCAGAACATTACTAATGTTGATTTCACAAGACGTACCTCCAATGTCTGCTTCCTAATTGACGACGCCCTTGGCCACAACAGCAGCTGCAGTGCCATTTGCAACGTTGATGCTTGCTGACACATCCTCTGCAGCCTTCAGATGGTCCTTGTTCCGGCACAGATGTTTTTTAGCTCCGGAATCCAAAATCCAGTCAACATCGTCCTTGGTTGACTTATAGTATTAAACGCTGCAAAAAATGCAGCATGGCTACTGTGTTTCCCACGGATTTCCTTTCTTTCACTGGCTTTATTCTGGCATTGCGACGCATAGTGTCCCAACTTCTTGCACCGAAAGCACTTCACGCTCGATGAATCGGTAGGTTTCTTCTGCTCCGTTTTTGTGAGGAACGCTCCATCTTCGTTCGACTTCTTGCTGATCTTCACATCTTGCAAAATTTTCGCCTTGGTAACGTCCGCCGTAAGCTTCATACCCAACGACTCCAATCCCAGGATCATCGGTTCGTACTGCTTCGGTAGACCCTTCATCAGCAGACTCGCCAGCCAAGAATCGTCGACTTCGAAACCGTCCTCCTATAGCTGTTGACTTGTCGTAATAAGTTCGTTCATGTACTCCTGCGTCGTTTGGCATATGATGTCCTCATCGCGTTCAGTGCCAACCAGCCAGATCCCCGTAAGCCTTCTCAGCAGCAGAGTCTGTTTTTATCATGTACCATCACACGCAAGGAGTAGCGCTTCATCCAAGTGTAGATGAATTGTGTTTGTTTAAAAAAAAATCGCTGTTACGTAAGAGCGAAACGAACAAATGGGTTCAAAATGCATCAACGAATACGCGTTTGTTGATATTCACCACTGCTTGATTCTCCAACCCAAAATTGTCAAAATCAGAAGCGATCCTCAAAAGCAAAATAATCAAATTCATTTTGGGCAAATGATTATTTTGACTATTGTCGACCCCAGAGCCTTAAAACTCGATATGTTCATCAATTCAGCATGAGGGAATAATTTTGCCTCGATTTATGTGTAAAAACCAGCACAACACGTTTTACACCGCTTTATTTGAGATGAAGACGAATATTAATATTGACAACAACTCAGGCGATAATGAAGATGCAGCCACGAATGAACAAAAACAAATGTTGACTTCGATACTCAGAGGTTGCCTTGATCAAGAGAATCTTTTTATGTCAAAATTCAAATTCATGCAGGTAGTTGGTCTATCGGTTCAGGTTGTCTTCATTTTCAGCCAAGTTGAGTGTAGAAGGAATGATTTTTATCAGCACTGCACACCACTCGCCAGTCCATTTGCTAACTTTTTAGTCCCGCCGTGCTGGGATGTCCCATCCGACAGACGTCCATGGAAACATCCGAGGAGCAAACCAACGTTTTGCCACTTTGCTCACACTGTTCCACCTTGAAACTCTCGTTCTCGTGACATCCAGTTGCTTACAATGCAATGATACAATCTATGACTTTGGAATTTACGAATCCGTCATCAAACAGCACATTGCATTGTTTCAAATATTCGTTTTCGCAAAATTCATATTTTTTCATTAAACAACCTTTCAAAATTTCAATATGGTTCCCCAACTATTGTAAGAATCATTTAAGATTCCGTCTCACTAATTCAAAATAATACAACAAAAATCCAACTAGCAATCAATTTGTATATAATCGTTTTATCCTTTCCCTCTGCGTACTGATTTGTGGTATCGATTAAGAATAAGTTTAGCAAAAAGTCAAACGCTTGCCACCAATTAGGCTACATTTGTTTATCCCCTTCGTACGAGGCATGGCAAATAATTCACATGTAAGCAGAATTTGCATTTTTACGTCCCCATATTCGAATGTTATAGAACAATATTATTGAATCCTCTCATAATAAACCAAAAGGTTTTGTTTTTACGCTTAAGTCGATGAAACAAGAAACGCGAAAGAACGTGCCAATCAAAATCCAAACTCTCGAGCTCGTAGATAGATTCACCAATGAAAAAAAGGAAAAGATAATTGTTATCGTTCAACCAGCATGCCAAAAAAATAAAACACGTGAGCTCTAGTCTAATTTGATACACAGAAAAAAAACTGTTATTTGAACTTTACTTTTAGTGATTGAAAATTTAGGAAAAGCGAAGCTTGCACAACGGCGGATGACGAGATTATAACTGGGGACCAAAGCCCAACCGAAATAACAGGAAACAAACAATACACAAACACAAGGTTGCGATGCTGCGGTACATGCAACGCACCGAAAATCACACTTGGACGTAGTAAAATCCTAAAATATGACAGACGAGACATCGAAGATGCCATTTCACCCGATCATAAAGCGGAATAAACCAATTATTACCCAAAATAGACTCGAAAAACTTATGTGTGTAAAATGTTGAAGAGCACAAATAAAAGCTTGAAATAAAGCAAACCGAGCGGATCCGATTTGATCGGAGTAGGCAGAGCTAGGGGGAAATATAACAAGAGTTGATGTTGTTGTCAACCTTTGTAAGAAATAAAGAAAAAAGAAGCCAAATCCATATTGTTCCGGTGTGCTAAAAACGAGCAAACATTGAAATTTGTATAGATTTTAAAAAAGCGAGGAACTTGGATTAATAGTAAATTTAAATACGAACAAAGGGAATCGTTGATATAGATTAATAACAAATAATAAAAAAAAATCAAATCAGTGAAAATCGAATGAAGGAGGATCATAAAATGAAAATCATGTACATTTTTACCGGTAAATATTTATAAATAAAATAATTGCACAGAATATTTGCGTTTGGATCGATTGATTATTTGAGAAAATTCTTCTCCTTGACTGTGTGTGTGCACGATATTTTAACCTCACTTTATCCATAGGAATTTGACAGACTGGGTTGGTTTGTTCTGGGTAGCTATGGAAACGTAATATTAAAACTTTTTTTTTTAATCTTTATTAAGGAGATATTTAGCCTATGGCTAGTTCATCTCTGGAGAAAGGAGAGGCCTCAAAGTGAGTAACCTCTAAATACATGGTATATTAACATTTTGTTAATAACTTTGGTTGTTGGCTCTTCAACTTTATGGAAAAGATAAAAATATATAAAATAGTGAAGCGAGGAACAACAGAAAACAAAATAATTTAGAACAAGCTACAAACGAATAATCCGAACAAAACAGAGCTCAGTTGTCATGGGTCCAATAGGGGAAATCCGTCCAGCTGAGATGTCCCGACGGCCGAAAAAAAATTCTTGCTATACCAAGTGGTAGCGTTTGGCTTCTTTTAAGAAGGTTACTAGTGCTGCAGATGCCGGAGTATCATTCCCGAGCATATCACTGATGCTGGAAGTTAGGCAGAGCGACTCCCGAAGACTTTGGAACTCCGTGTAGGATACCCCGCAGATGATGCAGCTTCTGTGGAACGGCAGGCCACCATAGTTATAGTAGAGTTTGGTGTGCCCGGTCCTAAGCCGCGAAATCGCGCGTTGATCCCTCAGGTTGTCCAGTTCGCTCCATGCTCCAGTTGACCCTTTTACTTTGCGGATGAAGGCAGTTCTTCTCTTGACGTCCTGTAGGGGTATCTTGTCGGTGAGTCTGGGACCCGATGTCCCGGCTTCGGCAAGGTGATCAGCAGACTCGTTACCTGGCACTCCAGAGTGTCCGGGAATCCATGTGTACACGGTGTTCAGTGGGGCGTACTTGATAATCGCCTGGATCCTGGGTGTTTTGGTGCTTCCGAGGTGATCACTTGAACGACGCTGTAAGTATCGTAAGTATCGGTTTGTTGGCTGGCGTCGTAGCGGCACGGAAGTTCGCTGCAGCCTCGGCCGAGAAAATCGAGCACTGTGGAGGAAGACTGCTGCTTTCAGCAATACCGTCTCCAAAAATCCCGATACCTGCTCCGTTTATCGATCGGAAGCCGTCGGTGTACCGGTGTACGTGGCCGGAATATTTGGACCCAAGTAACTCGGCGACCAATCTGCGCAGAATCACGGATTTTTTTTTTTTTTTATTAGAGACATTTTACACTTGCATAGTGCATTCATGTCTAGATTGGAATAATTACAATTTGTTGTACAGATCGGTTTCTTTTAGGAAAGAAATGATGTTTTTTTTTTCTACTGCATCATTATTGTGGAGTATTGCTTGCAGGCTTGAAGAGACAATGTTGAATTGTGATCGGGAATCTTGATATTTCCTACAGTCCAGAAGGATATGACGTATGTCGATGTTGGAGCCGCAGCATTCGCATAAAGGTGAGTCTGTTCTGTTGATCAGGAACTCGTGGGTGAGCCTCGTATGTCCTATTCTCAATCGGGTTAGGACCCGTTGGTCTGCGGGGTCCGCGCTGTCCTTCCATTGGCTTGTGTCGGATTTTATCTCGCGGAGCTTAACGTCCTGCGAATTGAACCATAGTTGGTCCCATCGTTCTCGTATAACGCTTTGGACTTCTCTTACTGCGTCCATGGCTGGTATTGGGATATCATGTGGTTCGTTCTTTCTAGCTTCACCCGCTAGACGGTCTGCAGAAATATTTCCTTGAATACCAGCATGACCAGGAATCCAGCAGAATTTTATGTTTTTGTTGCGAACTGCCGCTTCAATACTTTCGATCCATGGATGTGTAAACCTACCGGACTCGAGAGCATAAAGACAGCTGGCTGAGTCCGTTAGGATAGCTATTGGCTTTTTGGATGAAGTCTTGAGTGCCAGGTTGAGGGCATAGGCCTCTGCTGAGTACACGCTGCACTGACGAGGGATGGCTACGGATTTGCTAACGCCAGCTCCAAAAAGGCCTGTGCCGACTGTATCGTCACTCTTGGAGCCATCGGTGTAAAGTATGGTGTGTCCTTGAAAGTGTCGTTCGATTGTATCCTGTACTATGGGTCGTACTTTTTCTGGCGGGTCTCCAGCCCTAATAACCTGTTTAACGTCCCAGACGACCGTAGGTTTTGGTACATTCCAGTGCCGTTCTGTAATCCTATTGCGCTGACAATTTCTGGGAATAGTTGAATTGGTTTTTTCGGTATACAGCTGTAATGTTCTTTGAATGACTGGAAGATCGGAGGCGTCACTAATTTTCTCTAAAAGCCGAATCGTCACCCGTGCTAACGATTGTAGTACCAGAAGGTCAAATGGTAGCATGCCAGATTCAGCCATGATAGCGAGTGTAGGGCTTGTGACGAATGCTCCAGATGCGAGTCTAATCATCCGGTTGTAGGTTGGGGAGAGGATTTTAAGGGCCGTATGGCCTCCTCTGCTAACTAGACCTATTCCGTACAGAAGACGTGACGTGATGATTGCAGATCCTACCTGCAGCAGTGAGCGACAGGAGCCTCGGGGAAGTCTTGATCCAACCATGGTCAGTATTCGTAGTCGCGTGGCGCAGTTTTTGACATTCTGGGTACAGTGTGCTCTAAAGGTGAAGGTCTGGTCTAGCGTGACACCTAGAATTTTGAGCCGCTTTGTTCTAGGTACTGGGATGCGGTCTATGGTTATATCTTTCTTGGGCTGGCGACGAACATTAGGGCTACCGTAAAAGATGTTTGATTTGTTAGATGATAGGGCCCACAAGAGTTCATCTAATGTAAAATCAGTGTTGTATCCGTTATGCTCGTCTGTTGATGGATCAGAATATTTACGTTCGGCTTTCTCCTTCGCTATTTGGAATGTTGTTGAGTAGTTGGAAGTTGCCGACCTCTCAGCGTAGTGCTGGGCCAGTATTTCAGCTACTTTTAAGGGATCATCGGTTGGACCTGATGGTTGTCTGATAGCTATAGTGGTGTGACGGCGTTTGCCACGCAAGGTATTGATGGACTGCCAAAGTTCCGTCGTTGAACTGGTAGGAGAGATCTTCGCGACGAAGTTTTCCCATGATTGACTTTTAGCGTCACGGATCGTTGCTCGTGCTGTTGCTCGGGCTTCCTGAAAAGCCTGTAATGCATCGATTTTTTTCGGGTCATCGTCAGCAAGGCGTCTTAGGGTTCGTAGCATTTTTGTTCGTCGTTTAGTAGCCGCCTTAACTTCAGGGCACCACCATGGCACTGCTTTGGGACCAATTTTTCCGCTCGTGCGTGGGATACTTGCTTTTGCTGCAGTTAGTATTTGGTCGACAAAGGAGTCCAAATCAACCAAAACGCCAGGCCGAATGTACATTGAAGTTAGTCGTTCGTGCTTCGCCCAGTCTGCTCGGTCGTACAACCATTTTTGCCTTGTTTCAGGGGAAACTGACCAGCCTGGGATATATATTCCGATTGGAAAGTGATCACTGTTGTGAGTGTCCGGTAGTACTCGCCAGGACAGTCGGGGCGCGAGTGTATCGGGGCATAATGAGAGGTCTATAGATGACATGGAGCCAGTGGCTGGGTTCATGCGAGTGGGGGATCCATCATTTAAAATAACGAGCCTCCTCGTCAAAGTATTTTCTGCGATGAAGCGCCCCAGAGCATCTGTGCTGCGGGAGCCCCATGCTGGATGATGGGCGTTGAAGTCTCCAAGTGCTAAAACTGGTTCTGGTAGTTGCTCGAAGAGATTTTCCAGTTGGTCATTAATTTGGCGAGAATCGGGCGGCAAATAGATTGAGACCACTGTAATGGTTTGCGGTAGATAGATCCGAACAGCGATCGCCTGTAAAGTGGTCTGGATCTGAAGTCTCTCGAATGGGACCCCTTCACGTACTGCGAGGCCGACCCCATGAATCCACGGATGGTTGGGACCGTTCTCGAGTATTAGTGTATAATCCTTCCCAATGAAGCAGTCCTTTCTGACCTGTTGGAAATGCTGGTCGAAAGATAGCGTTCGGTCGATCAGTACGCCGTGGACGCAAACTGTTTTCCTGGTTGGAATGGCTTGGTTGTGGATCGTAATTGGGGTGCTATTGACTCGGTGCTGAGACGGACATACGTGGCATCGGATGCTCTTCCTGGTGGACAGCTGAAAAACAATCGAGTCGGTCCATTTGACGACGGCAGAGACTGCCGCTTGCGCTTGCCGTAGGGTTCGGATCTGTGTGGGACCGGTTGCCACAAATATGTAAATGCTGTCAAATACCCCGTTCATTGCCCCCAGAAACAATGGGACTGCGATAACGGAGCCTTGAGGGACTCCTGTCTCCTCGCTGAAACTTTTCGACCACGTGTTCCCCACCAATACACGGAATGATCGGTCGGTCAAGAAGTTTCGTATGAAATACATCATATGCCCCTTCAAGCCCCAGTCCAAGTGTAAGTTTTTCTAGGACGGCTGGCGTCCACGTCCGGTTGAAGGCCTTGGTGATGTTCAATGAGATGATTTCAACGTGGTGTTCCTGGTCGGAAGCTTCCTTGAGGACGTCCCCCAGAGTGGCAAAGTACGTGGTCGTACCGAAACCTTGTCGAAAGGTATGTTGTCGGTGGTCGAGCAAGCTGTTGGTCTCAAGGAACATCTTGATCGACGGTTCACCATCCGTTCGAATACCTTGGCCATGCAGGATGTGAGAGCGCTCGGCCGGGACTTAGATGTGCGCCTGTCTTTTTCGTTTGCCTTCGGGATGGGCACGACGAGACTCTCCGTCCACAGCGTCGGGTAGGTATCCGAGACTGGCCCTCAAGAGGCAGCTTTTTTAAAAGTGGATACCCGAGATCGTCAGATCCCGCAGATTTGCCGTTGCTGTGGCTTAGTGCGTGCTGGAGTTACACCCAGGAGAAAGACTCGTTGAGCTCGAGGTTGTCCGTGTCAGGCTGGATGCTGAACTCAGCGACTGATGTACGGGTAGGCTTCGCCAACCGCTGAAAGGGGCTATCGTAACCGGAGATGGCCGACATTTCTGCGAAATACCCTCCGAGCTCTTTGGCGACGGCTGCCGGTTCGGAGATGGCAACTCCGTTAGCTTGTACATGTACATGACTGGGAGGCGTTGATGCTTCCAAGGAAACCAGACCAACTGTTTAGCTTCGCACTTCTCACTTCTTTTCTGCATTGAATATGTAGTGCACGGTACCGGGTTAGTAGCTCTTCCCTGTTTGGGTCATCTCTCGGGGTTCACCTGAGTTTCCGTAGAGCTTTCCGGCGGGTTTTACCGGCTTTTTTTTAGTGTCTTCGCTCCACCAACGGAGGGCTACTGGTCTTTGGTATGGTAGCGGATGCAGCATCTAACACCAACTTAGAAAAATCCAGTATAGTTAACGGATTGCGTTCGAGGATCAGGGACAGAATTGTCCCCTGATACCCATCCCAGTCAGCCTTGTCGTACCGCCAGTGAGGCCTTTTAGTGACTTCTGGGGCCGTGGCTGACGAAAGCTGCATTTGGATGGGGTAATGATCACTTCCGTACAAATCCGCATTGGTGCACCACGTGACTTTTCCTACTATGGAACGGTTGATCGAAGAGACGTCGATAGCCGTGGCGTGACGTCCGGTGGAGAATGTTGGGTTTCCATGGTTGAGCACCGCCATGTCTTCCTGATCGAGTAGATCCATTAGGATGCTTCCTCTAGGATCCGGACAAGGACAGCTCCAAGTTGGATGATGCCCATTGAGGTCTCCGACAAACATCCTTGGTTCGGGTAGCTGGCTGAAAGCGCCGGTGATTTTATTCGACAGATTTTGTCCCACATGGCAGGTATGCACAGGCAATGGCAATGTTTGCGGGCTTCTCCAATTGAACAGCACCTATGGGAAGATCAGTTCCCAGGTCAATCTCGTTAAAAGGTATGCTCCTTAGAACACCGATGGCTACGGAGTGGCGAAAATTGCTACCTCTTTTGAGGGTCCAGGCGTATTTTTCGGTAAGCGAACGGTCCATCTGGAGAGGGTGGATTTCTGTGGCAAAGCATCTCCAAGTCACCGAGGTGGTTCAGGAAACCGTTCACGTTCCACTGGAGGATAAAGCTGATCGTAACTGGTAGAGCAGGAACGGGGTGTCTACTGGTGGTAACGTCCTCGGAGGGACAGCTCAAGTCTTCCAACTCGCTGATATCAAACAAGTGGGAGGCTTGCGTCTGACTAGAGTTGCTGCTTGACAGTTCGCTGTGTCCAGAATAAGACGTAGCCCCACCAGGGGCAGGCGGAGTGGTTCCGCCCACTCAGGGCAGGGATTTCCCAACGGTGGTGTGATCAAAGATGGTCTTTTGTTGGATGAGACGTAGCCCCACCAGGGACAGGTAAAGCCCTACAGTAAAAGTATGGACGACTGTCACCACAAAACTGGAAAAAGCTGTTTCAATCGAGCAAAGCGGTGCATTTTGATGGTTCGATTGGAACAACTTTTGACAGACGTCCATACTTTTACTGTAGGGCTTTAGGGACAGGTGGACGCTCACAGCGAAGCGTCGTATGTGAAAAAAAAAACAAAGCAACCATTATCAATCAGCAGATGCGTCAAGTTGTTTCTAACTAGATACAAAATGGATTTCAACGGGATTCGGCTAATGTTAGGTATGTTTTGTTAAATATTCTTGACTAAAACATAAATATTATAAATATATATTTTTTAGATGTAGCCACCCAGAGATGATGCTGAGAAGGAAGAATTAAAACGACAACACGAACTACATCAGATGTCAGCCAAAGTAGTGCACGACGAGAAGAAGAAAGACAAAGCGCTTGCCAAAGAAGATCCCACTGTTCGGACCGCAAGATTCTAGAGACGTATCTTCACTGCAAAACAAAACCGGTGTATCTGATTTAACGTATGTGAAAACCATTCTGTCAAATAGACGAACCATGCAGGGTGTATTTAACAATCAAGGTGTGATACCGACGAATCAATCAATGTTTCTGTGAGTAGTACACAAGTTAATGGTGTATCATTTTGTTTTATAAAAAGTCTTGTCCGTGTTTGCGAAAACTCAACATTTTTCACAATTTCCCTCAACGCAACTTCCCTTTAATTATCGAAACTAATTTAAATCTTCAATAGTCTAGATTTCCTGGTGCCTAAACGATTACTGAATTTCTTTAAAGTTCTCTAGACTGCCCTGAATTTATCAGTAGTTTTTAAGAACCCGCAATTTTACTAAAATTTATTAATTTGCTTTGATATTTCGAAAATTTTCCTTAAGTATTAAAATCATTATTAACACTCGCTAATTTTCCCTGAACTTATCTATGCTTACCTGAAGTTCTATAAATTCGTTTAATAATCCAGCAAATTTTCTGATATATATTCACAATTCTCTGATGTTTCTTATGTTTTCGGATCAGTCATAGAATTCTTGGAATGGAACTCCTTCCAAGTCGCTGCAAATTTGCTTAAGTCAATGGAATTATTCTGAAGCTATCTGATCGTCCTCTGAAGCTATCTGATATCTAAATTTAGTTCTTTGGAATTTCTTGAAGATATCGCTGCTTGCTAAAAGTTCTCGTTTTTTTTTTATTAATGGACCTTCGTTGATGTTCTCTAATCAATTTAGCCAAATTTTCGCATTTATCACACCCTTAAAATACTCTCACGTTTTCCGGATGTTCATTTAATTTTGTATCACGTTCCAACAATTCTCTCGGAGTTTAGCTGAAGTTTTCGGAAATTCACTGAGTGTATCGAAACTTATTTAAGGTTTCTAATGTTTCCTTGAAATTATTTGAACTACCCTTGACCTGTCTTGATGTACTCGAAGCTTCCATAAAGCTCTTAGTTCTATTGAAGATCTCGATTCTGCTCGGAAATAAATTGAATTCCCTTAAACACCTTTAAATTTCCCTGAAATTCTCTGGACTTCTGTGAAGTTTCTAACACATGTCTGAAATTTTTATAAATTCTCTGAAGGTCTCTGTACTTCCCTGAAATTCGCGGAACATATTAAGGGTTCTCGATTTGTTTTTCAGAACATCATGGAACTATCTTGAACTGATCTAAATTTACGATTATAGATTTTAAACTGCTCCAAAAGTCTGGACTATAAAGGGTGATACGGTCAAAATTTGGTCAAGGGAAAACGCGTGTAAATCGGTGAAATCGTTTATTTAACAAATCAAATTAAATTTCTTTTTCAAGTTCAATTAGTATAAAATTCAGGAAAAATATTCAGTTAGGCTTCCGCTTTTCCAAATCCGAATTGCCGGGCCTTACGCTTGACCCCTGCCATCAGATTTTGTACAGCCACCTTGTCCACCTTCTTCGCCGCAGAAAGCCAGTTTGCCTTGAACTGCTGCTCGCCCTTAGCAGTTTTTTTGGTCTTCTTTAGGTTCCGCTTGACAATAGCCCAGTATTTCTCAATTGGGCGGAGCTCTGGCGTGTTGGGAGGGTTCTTGTCCTTGGGAACCACCTGCACGTTGTTGGCGGCGTACCACTCCATGGCCTTTTTACCGTAATGGCAAGATGCCAAATCCGGCCAAAACAGTACGGAACAACCGTGTTTCTTCAGGAAAGGCAGCAGACGTTTATTCAAACACTCTTTCACGTAAATTTCTTGGTTGACAGTCCCGGAAGCTATGAAAATGCTGCTTTTCAAGGCACAGGTACAGATGGCTTGCCAAACCAGATATTTCTTTGCGAACTTTGACAGTTTCATGTGCTTGAAAACATCTGCTACCTTTCCCCTTCCTTTTGCCGTATAAAACTCCTGTCCCGGAAGCTGCTTGTAGTCGGCTTTGACGTAGGTTTCGTCGTCCATTACCACGCAGTCAAACTTCGTCAGCATCGTCGTGTACAGCCTCCGAGATCGCGCTTTGGCCGTCGTATTTTGTTTATCATTGCGATTTGGAGTCACTACCTTCTTGTAAGTCGATAGTCCGGCTCGTTTTTTGGCTCGATGCACGGTTGTAGACGATACACCCAGCTTATTTGCGGCATCTCGGAGAGAGAGGTTAGGGTTTCGCTTGAAACTACCGGCAACTCTCTTTGTCGTCTCAGCGGCTTCCGGTTTTCGATTTCCCCCCGATCCAGACTTCCTGGCTGTCAAAAAACGTTCCCCAAACACTTTAATTACATTTGTAACGGTTGATTTGGCAACTTTTAGCGATTTTGCCAACTTTGCGTGCGAGTAGCTCGGATTTTCGCGATGCGCGAGCAAAATTTTGATACGCTGCTCTTCTTGCTTGGACGGCATTTTGACAACTGAAGAGTGAATTCCAAAATCAAAATAGGAGCAACATTCTACACACACACACCTTTAAAATGAGGGGTGTTCAGGTTTTTTAAATGCAAAATTGAAAGAAATACGTCAAGTTGATATTGACCAAATTTTGACCGCATCACCCTCTAGCTACGGGAACTGCTCTTAAGATCTAAAATTTCCCAAAGATTTCTAGATCCAGCTTCTTAACAATTTGCACAATACCCCTCAAGTTTTCTTAAATTTCTCAAGTTCGCTTGTCCCCTGTTAAGTTCTATGAAATTCTAGGAACTTCATAAAAGTTCCTGAAAAGTTTCGGATGCTAAAAGAACCGCTTTGAGGTTCTTACAGCTTCCAGTCAGTTTCCATATTTTCAGCGTGTTAACTACCCTTATGTTTCTGCAGTTTGTTTATTGAGCTTCACTGAAATTATCAGCATTTCCTTTCATTTCTCAGAACTTTTCCAAAGTTCCTACAATTGTGGTAAAGTTAATGGGACTATAATGAAGATCTCTTTTCTTTAATAAAGTTACTTTCGAACTTGAAATAAATCATTTTTAATTCTGGCACTTTGAAAATTTTCAATATCTTGAACTTGTACATGGAATACGAAACTTCAAGGCATTGAATATTTTTAGATCTTTGGAAAACTCAGGTAATTTTATCCAGAAAAATGAGCAGACATCCTGTACATAGAGAAAGACAATTAAGCGTCACAACGCAAAGAATAATCAATCTTGAAATAAATTCACGCTAAAAAAGTTGAAAATAGCGACTGATTACAATAAAAAGTGACTTTAGTGACTTGGCCTTAAAAAAAGAGACTTTTTAGTGACTGACTTGAAAAAAGTGACCAAGTCACTAAAAAGTGACTCGCTACCAGCCCTGACATTACTGTCCAATGTTTCTAAATTCCTATCCAATGCTACATACGTCCTTTTGAAAAGTTAT
Organism: Ochlerotatus camptorhynchus; assembly: GCF_037179485.1. Classification (NCBI taxonomy): domain Eukaryota; kingdom Metazoa; phylum Arthropoda; class Insecta; order Diptera; family Culicidae; genus Ochlerotatus; species Ochlerotatus camptorhynchus. Next base: position 2,237,443 of record NW_027041033.1, on the reverse strand, counting down.
GCTTGAAATACTCATCAATATTTTTAAAAATGCTCTTTTACTGCGAAGCTACCTAGATTTACTGTCCTGCCCGAGCATTTAATCGATTCAATATTGCAAAAAACCATCTTCTCGTTTGTTCTGTCAAATGCCATGCAGAATAAGTAAGCTTAAAATATTTCCCATTCGACTGGCAGGCAGCACATTTTCTCTTGTTCCGCATCGCAACTCACTCGCAACTCCGGTCGTCAATATCGTGCCCTTTCCTGCAAAAAACCGACATTGAAGTTGCGTGCAAGTCTATGAAACTTGCACACAACTCAAGAAGCAACATTTAAAGCGACGCTTCGCTTCTCCTTACAAGAAATGACATTTCTCAGCTTTGTTTGCAAACAAGCGAACGATAGTGGCCGTAGTGTTGTTTTCAAACAAAGTCCAAAGTTTTACCTTCGTGAGTCGGTACGTGATTGAAAACGCACGGTAATGAACTGGACACCGGGTAAAATAGTCGGAACGGTGAAACCAGCCGGTGCAAACGTTGCAGCCATACCGGCACTGGTGCTCACACCCGTCCCGGCACCTTCATATTCACTGATACAGCAGACAAGCCTCGCCACAGTTGTGCCGGTACCGGTACCAGCACCGGTTCCGATAACGGGATCAACATCCCGAGTCGCAAGTAGCAGCAGTAGCATTGCAAAGTCAACTAGCAGCAGCGTGGGAAAACTTCAGGGAACCGTTCAGAGTCAGCCGTCCGGTGCGAACAAAATTCTCGGCACCATAAAAGTAGCCGGCAGTGATCAACCGGGTGTCAGTTCGGATCAGTTGACGAAGTAAGTACAGTCAGCATTCGTTGGTTGAGGCGAAACCTCATTCCATCTACCGAATGACTTTTGATATTCGGGACGGTTTTGAAGCTGTCATTCTAGTTTTTCATGCTAAACAGCTCAGTAGATTATTTCCTAGCAGGCATGGACAATCATTTACATTCATTTGCCTTCAACTTTTTTCATCAACAGAATTTCGTTATATAATGTATTAAGCTTTTAAAGGTTTTGATATTAGCTACAATTTGTGTCAAGAACTCAAATATTTATCTCTTATGTATGATGAATCAGAGCGAACAGAACCCACCATTGTTTTTCAGTGAATGTAAATTACATTCATTGAAAAATAATAACAATTTCGTCCCGCTCTAGTTCATAATGCATAAGAGTTACAGATTTGAGTTATTTGCAGAAGTTTTAGTTAATATCAAAACCTACAAAAACATACTACATTATATAAAGGAATTCTGTTGATGTAAAAAGTTGGAGGCAAATGAATAATGGATGTAAATGGTTTCCATGACTGTCAACAAGGAAACTTCTAGGATAGATTCATATTGTGAGGATTTAAAAAAAATAGATATCAGTAGTTTATTTCTTAGAATTAAATGAGCTTCAAAATAGAGGAGAAATGAGGGTAAAATTCCCAAAGTGGACAAAACATGTCCCTCTTATAGCTCAACTGCTGGTTAATGTGATGTCGAAAAATTGCTGCCATACGTTAAACTTTAAACGCACTATATGAATGGAAGCAAAACACTTTTTGAAGAAAGTCATTTGAAATTGATTTAATTGAAAATCAATTTTGGCACAAAACCTCGCAAAAATCGAGGGAGGCGACACATCCAAATCTCAATTTTAGATGCTCAAAAAATCTCACACTAGCGAATCAATCTTCGAAAAATCTTATTGCATTTCTCACATCTACTTGCATCGCGCATCATCTTTTTGCAGGAAATCATCAGAATCGTCATCAATCTTCTTTCTATCTACTCAGCGTGCGAGCAGCTAGCCACAGCACAACACAATCTTTCCTGCAGCGTAGATAGAGTCGCCCCCCTCGGCAAAAATAGTAATTTCTTGAGACAGTTGGTTTCTTTGAATATTTCCAAATGAATGATTTGATTGATGCAAGTTGTTAGATACATCCTTCATCCTTCGGCTAATAGATCGAATGGCATATTTATTTGAAAAATTGTAGTTATTTTCACCGCTACAATGTGTTACTCTAAGTGGGGTTTAATGAGTCCTACGAATTTTAATGTGGAAAGCATAACAATCAGGTGTGAACCTTTGATATACAATTGGGAATGAATAAAGATAAAGCCAGTATGCGCAATTTGAACCTCAGTGTTTTGTAAACAAGTTTTTGTAGGCCTTTCCATTTTCAGCAACAGCCATAAGAATCCCTTAGTGCATTGGTTGCTTTACAGTACTTTCATTGAAATTTCAAAGTTACAGCATTAGATAGTTACATATTTCCAGTTCGAACAAAACCTTCCTTTTGATGGAGCCCATTAGTGCCCGCACAGTGGAAACGGACACATTTGCTGGATGTCCTTGACTGCCCCGCCGCTTCGTCGAAGTCGATTCTTTGAAATTGCCCAGTATTTTTCGATTGGTTGAAATTCCAGGCAATTCGGAGGATTCATTGGCTTGGGAACAAAATCGATCTTGTTGCTAGCATACCACTCCAGAACAACCTTTTAGTAGTGGCAGCTGGCCAAATCGGGCCAAAAGATGACTTTGCCCCTATGCTTGCGGATGAATGGCAATACACGATTTTTCAGGCATTCTTCGATGTAAACTTGGGATGTCATCGTCGAGGATGTGACGACTGGTTCCGTTTTAAAGCCACAACAGAAAATCACTTGCCAAATCATGGCCTTCTTCACGATTTTGAACCTTTCCGGCACATCCCCACGTCCAGTCGCGTTGTAAAACTTTTGACCGGGAAGCTGCTTACAATCAAGTTTGACGTATGTTTCGTCATCGATCAAAGTGCAGCCCTTGTGTTTCGTCAAAACACGGTCGTACAAGAGCCTTGCACAATTTTTGGCCACGGAATTCTGCTTCATGTGCCGGTTCTGATGTTTACTGGCTTTGTACGACTTGTATCCTTTCCTGGCAAGGATGTTCCGCACCGTTTGAAAGTTGGCGTTGTAGTTTCTGGCCACATATCGGACCGAAAGACCGGGGTTGGCTTTAACGCACCTCAACACTTTGCTGCGCAGCTGACGATCTCTGGATCCAGATTTTTCGTAGGTCCGCTGATTCCTTTCCACACTTAGAGTTTTCGTGTAGGTTTTGAGCCGACCATTCCAGATTTTACAGGTGTTTGTGCACAATATTTTCTTCTTTCGAGGTCCATTTGACGTTATTTCTGAACGCGATCGACTACTTTGATCAAACATGCACCAGTTGTTCTCTATAGAAGTGTAAACAAACCACACTATCAAAGATTTTCGATTCCCAGCACTAGAGGCGTGCTAGCGGCACGCGAGGGGCGTACCAATTTACTTTTAGTCAGCCTTTAAGGAAATGTGTTTTTTGGTAAATTTTCTGGGAATGGTTTCCCGGGATAACACTGGTAGGAAACACTAATTCTCTGTAAATACGAACGATGTTTTTACCATGGTTTGATTTCCGTCGATCTTGATTTTTGTACTGAGTACACGGCGAATGAGAACGAGTCAAATTTGAGTTTAGTTTACCCATAAATCACAAAGTGCAGGAGTAAAATATTCGTCAATTTTCCTCATTTACCATCTGATTCAAGATTCAAGAATCTTGAGCTAAAGTCTAGAATGTACATATGCTCTAATAGCATAGAGGTAACTCTAAGTCCAAAAGATCCCGAAGAAACGTGCTCAACTTTTTGGCTTAGCTCTGGTTCTCTCTTCGGTCCCAAGCTAATCGATGCACCCCTCGAAACATAGGAAAATCCACGAACCCCTCATTTTATCTGTCAAACTTTCATAGTGAATCAAAACAAACATAGTGTAGTACTAGAATTTTGAATAGAATGGGGTACGTTAATCGATTTGCTTGGGACCAATAGGCTAGTCGTTAGTTTCCACGGGTTGTTATAACTCTGTAGTCTGAACAAGGCATAACACGATATTGGTATACTACCTACCATTGGTCATTTACATAAGTGTCTGTTTTTATCATTTACCATCACACGCAAGGAGTGGCTTTTCAACCCAGTGTAGATGAATTGCTTTTTTTTTTTTTAATCTTCGCTGTTACGTACGAGAAAAATAAACAAATGAGTTCATTATACTTCAACGAATACGCGTTTGTCGATATTCATCAGTACTGTCAAAATCAGCAGCGATCCTCAAAAGCAAAATAATCAAATTAATGCCTGTAAATTACTGATTACCTATTCCTGATACATTCCTCGTAAATTTGACCGATAATTAAGGGGTAGGTCACTCCGCACACCAATCTTGGGTCATCTTTTTTGCCAGTGTGCCTCAAGTGTGCCGGTCATAGAGAAAGCTGTGATTGTTTGTAAAATACCCATCCCGGCAACCCGGTATTTCTTACACCTTGAATGTTTGTAGTCACAAGGATAAAACGGATTGAAGATGACGTGGGAAGTGTTCATAAGATAATAAAAGTGCTGTATATTAGGGTTTTATTTTAATGCCCTCAAAGGTAGACTAGAAACCTAGCCTTTCGTGATGTGAAAAGCAACTGTCTATCAGCGGCCGGAAAGAGTTGGAACCGGTGAGGAACTTTGTTGGAGACCGGCTACAGAGGATGATGAATATGACTTCTGTAGTTTGTTTTGTGTGCGTTGCAGCATTATTTGAATTAAGGATACTAATGGGATTTGATTAACTGCCTCTTTCTCTTGAGCCCACTCTAAAACCTACATTTCGTATTTAGATCTATAAGTAAACCGAGAAGTGAACTGCTGGTCTGAGTACCTCTGGTATATTGAATTGGAGGATGTTCCTGAATATACAGTCAAACAGCGCGTAATGTTGTGAACACTTCAATGACAGTTGTCCAGCAGTGCTCCCAATTTTTTACAACAATCCACGAGATTGTGCCGAAGGTGTGCCGATGGATGTGCCCATCGAATGTGTCGAATCTAATTTCGATAGAATGTGCTGAGTGACTTACCCCATGCCGATAATACAAAACCATCCATGTACCTCACTGACTATCATAACCATTACCATTACAGTTCTCAAACTATTAGTAAAAAGGTACTTTTATAATTCTATTTTCGAAAATTTATGAAAAAAACAACTAGGGTAAATGTTGGCTTCGGCACCCATTGACTGTTTTCGGCAACCAAAATTTAAACGATAATTTCACTATGTTTTCCCATCAACACACTTCCCTGAATGTATTCAAACGATTCTTTAGTCTTTCAGCTTCAATCTGATTATATTTGTACGACCGAGCAATCCTATTATGCCAGATTTTTCTTCAAATGAAGTATACGCACTACAAAATGGGGCTGATTTCGAGTTGCCGATAATAGAACAGCTGGTTAACACGCAGTTCTAATGGGAAGGTTGCCGAAGAAAAAGAGGCTGCCGACAATAGTCACACTCACCTGAGAAGTTTGGAGCGTTGTAAAATCGCTTTCAAACCGGTTTGAAAAATTCTGTCGATTGGAATGGATAGAGAAGCAAGCAGCAGATGAATGTTAACAAACAGACACGTGATATATGTGCGTAACGCTGACAAAATGCTAATAGAAGTGCGGACGCTGCTTAGATTGACGAGAATACGTAAATTCCCCTATTTTGAATGGTAATAATGGTAATAACCCATAATTTGTAAGGTTCACTTCCAAAAAGCCATAATTTACATAAGGTTAAAACTTTATCACACAAAAGTTCGCGCCTATCGACAAGGTCATTCGCCCAATCCGCATCGGCAAACGCTTCGATTACCGGTGCCAAATCCTTCACCGAAAACACTAGTCCCAAGTCCAGCGTTCCTTGAATGTACCGCAGTACTCTCTTCGCGTGCACCCTGTGGAGTTCCGTAGGGCAACTTTGGAACTGGCTTAGGAAGCTGACTGCCGCATACAAGTCCGGCCTGGACGTCAATGTCACGTACGTGAAACAACCGATCAATTCTCTCTGGCTAATCCGAAGAACTCTTCCCTCCACGTCCTGGTCAATCCCGCCGAGAAATGTTCGCACTTCGCCTATGTCCGTCATTTCGAAATCGCTTGCTAGGGACCGCTTCACCACTTCCACAGCCTTCAGTTGACGAGCAAATCATCTACGTACAACACCAGAATGACTTGGTTGCACCTAGATCGCTTGACGTAGAGGCACGGGTCGCCCAGGCTTCGCTTGAATCCCAATCCTTCGACGAACTTGTGGAATCTTGAATTCCAGGCTCGGGTAGCCTGCTTCAGGCCATACAACGATCGGTTGAGTCGGCGCACCAGGTTCTTGCCTCGCATGAATCCTTCCGGCTGGGACATGTAGATCTCTTCCTCCAAATGCCCGTTCAGGAAGTCAGTCTTCACATCCATTTGGTGGACTGCCATCCTCTGTTCATTTGCAACCGCCAACACAACGCGCATGGTGTCCAACCGCGCGACCGGAGAATAGGTCTCTGCGTAATCGAGCCCAGCCTTCTGGCTGAATCCACGGTCTGGCTTTGCAGCGATCTTCCCCGTCCCCTCAGACTCGTCTTCTTCAGCGCTTCCGTCCGAATCCTCAGCGGACCCGTCCGAGTCTGCACCCGATCTATCCGAATCCCCGTCTGGAACAACGGAAACTTCTTCTTCAGCATCACTGTCTTCATCGGAATCGATCAGACTCGAACGAATTGGAAACACATCAGAACCACACTTCGGTTTCGCATCCCCTTCCGAGCTCGTTTTCTTCCGTCCTCCACGAAGACAACGTCGCGCGCAATGAAGATCTTCTTCTGCTTGGGATCCCATACTCGGTACCCACAGGGAGCGTACCCCACGAATACTCCTCTCCAGGACTTCCCATAGAAGCTTCTTCCTACGTTCCTTGAGAATGTGGACGTGAACGTCGGAACCGAATGCACGCAGACCACGAACGTTGGGTCGGCGACCCTCCCAAACTTTGTACGGTGTCACCAGGAACGCTACCAGACAGCGCAGGACCCCAGAACTGCTTCCCACCGAAACTGAAACGAGAACTTCCGGAGCTCGCGACCGATATACTCGCCGCCATTATCGCAGCGCAACCGAGATATACGCGTTTCGAACTTCGCATTCACTAGTGCTACGTACTCGCGGAAGCTGTCCATCACTTCGTCCTTGGAGTTTATTAGCGAAACGACCGTCAAACGACTCTAGTCATCCACAAAAGTGACGAAATACCGTTCGCCATCGATGCCCACCGGCGTCACAGGGCCACACACGTCCGACGAGGCACGCTTCCCAAATGAATTCACCACCGGATTTCTTCACTTTCGCGCACATCCCGTCGACCATCTCGTTGTCGATTAGCACTTTCAAGTTCTTCGTACTTAAGTGCCCGTAACGTCGATGCCATAGTTCTAGTTCTTTTGGCACACGACCGCACGAATAGATCGCTTCCTCGGTTGGATTTGTTGGTGAAAGTCGATCTCACAAAGTTTACCGCGACGCTCACCAACCATAATCACTTCCGAATCGCGTTCGACGCTCACGACGCCATTCGCGAACACAACTTTCAGTTCGGCAATTTCCATTTTTCGAACGGACAGCAAGTTCACTCGCGCTTCCGTAATGTATAGAACGTTTTTGAGCGTAATTGGAACCGACTTACCATCCGCCACAGCAATTGCATTCACCTCACCGTACTCTTTGGCGACGATGGACTGGCCTTCCTTTGCCACCGAAATGATCATCGGCTCCTTCATCGGCCGAAGCTTTTCGAACAACCGCCGATCGTTCGTCAGGTGCTCCGACGATCCTGAGTCGACAATCCAGCTCGTTTTCGGAAGACCTCTACTGTCACTGCCGAGGAAACAAACATCCTTTTCACCTTTTCCGAGGTGCGCACTGTTTTTCTTCGGTTGCTTCTTCTTCTCCGGGCAGTCGGCGATTTTGTGCCCTTCGCGATTGCAACCAAAACACTTCCACTTTCTAGGTGGTTTCTTCTTATTATTTTTCGCCTCCACGCCGCCAGCACCGCTGAAAGCAGCAGCATCAACTTTCGAGTCACGGGATCTGCCATCTTCGCTGCTGCGCTTGATCTCCTCATCAAGCAATCTGCACTTGACGAATTCCAATGACAGCTTCTCCTTCGACATTGTCTCCAGGGCGGTGACGACGGTCGCAAAACCTGGTCCTAACGTCAGCAGGAGGTAGCACACCACATCGATGTCCTCCAACCACGCGCCGGTCGACTTGTAGTCCCGGACAATCCGCTCGAACGTCAGGAAATGGTCCTGCAGACAGCCACCGGTGGTGTGGCGAAGCAGCAGCAGCTTCTTTTGCAAGTGGAGGTGACTTGCAACGCTCTTTCGTTGAAAAATTTCTTCCAACGACTACCAAACGGCCCTCGGAGACTCCTTTTCCTGAACATGCTCCAACATTTTGTCGATTATCCGCGAAATCAGCAGCGACATGCAACGGCGGTCCTTTTTCGCCCGTTTTTCGGCTGCTTTGGCTTTCGCCTACCGGACGGCAGCAGAATCCTCTTCCCTCACCTTCAGCTCCTCGACCTCATCCGCTTCCTGTTGGTCATGCTCCTGCAGGAGAACCTGCATCTGAAACTTCCACTGCGGATAATTCGACCCGTCGAACTGAGGGACTCGAGCGTTTTCTGCCTCGCGGTCCATTTTTCGCACCTATTTACTTTTTCCGACACTCGCGATCACTGGGCCCATAACCTCATAAGATTCAGGTAGGCAGTGATATCGGAATAAAGACGCGAAACACGCGGAATTATGAGATAATACAAAGGAAATAACTTCTTGAAAAAAGAAAGAAAAAGGGCGCGCTCTCTGCACGCGCTCTCATCTCAATGACAGATCGATCGACGGCAGGGGGTTCGGTCACTTTAACCGAAACAAGAGGGTTTGGATATTGCCAATCCTAACAGTTAGAAGGTGTGATCAGAAGAGCTGGGATAGACACGAGTGGTAGGATATTAAGGAAGACCATCCAGCTCCTTGGCTTCGCCGATGACATTGACATTATGGCACGGAACTTTGAAATGATGGCGGAAACGTACATCAGACGGAAGGCTGAAGCTAGACGGATTGGACTTGCCATCAATGCATCAAAGACAAAATACATGAAAGGAAGAGGTTCTAGGGAAGACAATGTTAGCCTCCCACTCCGAGTTCAGATTGACGGTGACGAAATCGAGGTGGTCGATAAGTTCGTGTATTTGGGATCACTGGTGACCGCCGAAAATGATACCAACAGAGGCATTCAAAGACGCATTATGGTAGGGAATCGTGCCTACTTTAGACTCCCGAGGACGTTCCGGTCGAATAAAATTCGCCGCCGCACGAAGTTGACTGTCTACAAGACGATGATTAGACCGGAGACAGCAGAGGACAACAAGGCCTTAGCCTGATTGGTAAGGTAAGTAACGGTCATCGTATACTGGCTAACAGTTCCAGCAGTGGCCGACTAACTAGCGCTTAACAATCTTCTCATTCGTTTGGCATTGTTGAACCAAAAGGAATAAATGTTCTACAAATATAGTTGATAGTTGAATATAGCCATTGTTCGCCTTGTTGGCCTTGTTAACGTTCGTGTTTTACCATAGAATTTGTGTGTGTAAATCTGGTTTTTAGTGTTCAAAATTGTGCGTAAACAATACTTTTTTCGACAATCTCTCCGAAAGGTGTGGAATATCGATAAATTTCGTGCTGTCGTTTGCTGTAATCAACACGTCATCCTAGCATCATCGAATCCCGACCCGTCTCCATCTTTTCACTGTGCAGCTCCGTCAAAGCAGAATGGACCAAAAACAATGCGGAGAATGTCAGCTCGTTGTCAACGATCTCGAGCCGCTGCGTGGTGGTTTTGGCGAAACATTCTACCACATCAGCCAGCAGTGTTGCGGTATTAATATCCGCAATCTGAAGGAACCATTATCAGCTGGAAAGATACTCTTCGTTTGCAATTCCTGTCGTGGGGTTCTACAGGGCCGCTCTATCCGCTGTTTCATCGACGATCAGCAGCAACAACAAATGCAACCCTCCTCGCTTGCTTAGTTGCCAGATCAGGTTTGGCAACTGCATGATGCCGTGGCTGAGCTAAGTAAAAAAGTCGACAATTTCTCTGCTAAGCCACAACGCAACCCGTCACTGAGTGCTACACCAGTTTGCCCGCTCATCACCGATAACGACGTGCAGAGTATTGTGTCACGCTGCTTGAGCTTAACTGAACCTGTCGATGTGGTGCGTGTGGTTCCCAGAGGAAAAGTCGTATCCAGTATGATATTTGTGTCATTCAAGATCGGTTTGGATCCTTGTTTGAAAGATGCTGCACTCGATCCGGATTCCTGGCCTGCCGGATTACAGTTTCACGAGTTTATTGATTCGGCAAAAAACTAGCGTGCTACGTTTCTCCAGCTGTTGACACCATCGCCACAACTTCATCGGATCCGGGACACCCTAAAACAGGCACTAAGGAAGCTCCCGAGCCCCCCGACCCAGTCGGGCTTGCTGCTGACATCCGCCATCGTCATCGTCCCGGTCCTGTGGTCGGTGGTGGTATCGGGGGCTTCCGGCCTGCAACTCCAGGCGAGTATAATTGCAATTTCGAACTTTCGGTACCTGATTTCCCTTCAACTTCCAGTTCGCGTAGTGGCATCTTGAGTGGTCTCCGGATTTACTACCAAAATGTGCGTGGGCTGCGGACTAAAATCGACCCGTTTTTCCTGGCTGTCTCCGAGGCTGAGTACGATTTGATTGTTCTGACAGAAACTTGGCAGGATGACCGGATTTACTCACCGCAGCTGTTTGGATCGCATTATTCCGTCTTCAGAACCGACCGCTCTCCGCCAAATAGTCAAAAAATGCGTGGTGGTGGGGTTCTGATCGCCGTCACAACGAAACTGACCAGCTATGTAAGTACCTCGCCCATTTCAAGTCTGCTAGAGCAAATCTGGATTGTTGTGGATCTGCCAAGAACCAAGCTCAGTGTATGTGCAGACCGAAAAAACGACTGCACGATCATCCATGAGCACGTTAATTCGTTGGGCTCGATTTCGTCTCAATTGTGCCTCAATTCTCCCGCTCTCCTATTTGGCAACTACAGCCAAGCTGGTTTACAGTGGCGTTTCTCTGACAGTGGCACACCATTCATTGATCCTCTGCTAAACGCATATGCCGGTTGCTTGCTGTGAACTTCTGGACGGATTTAACATTCATGGGTTCACTCAGGCGAACATTTTTCCCAACCGTAATGGACGTTTGTTAGATCTTGTTCTGGCAAATGACTCAGCATTACCATACACTTCTGTTTCTCTACCGGTCGAGCCACTGATCGATCTAGATGCCGACCATCCCGCTTTCGTCGTGCCGGGCCGATTACACTGCATTGAACAATGCGCTTGAGGAAATAGATTGGCACTGTATCGAAACGGCCGCTAGTGTCAATGATGCCGTGGATTGTTTCAGCTCTGCGCTGGAAGAAGTTATTTTCCGCACTGTCCCAGCAAGACGTCCCCCGCAGAAGCCTCCATGGTCGAACTCACGCCTACGCAAACTAAAACGTCAGCGCTCCGCCGCACTCCGAAGGTACCGCAGCTCTCGCTCACCGTTCTACAAGCAACAGTATAATTTCGCAAGTCGTCGCTATCGAAACTACAACCACTTCCTCTGTAATCGGCACGTGAGACGCACGGAAGCGAACCTTCGGTCGAACCCGAAAGGTTTTTGGTCGTTTGTAAATTCAAAACGGAAAGAATCCGGGCTGCCTTGTTCCATGTTCCTCGGAGATGATACGGCGTGCAGCGAAAGTGAAAAATGCAGCTTGTTTGCTCGTCAATTCAAACAAGTCTTCCACGATTTTTCCGCTTCACCGACACAGGTGTTGGTCGCAACCTCCGGGATGCCACGTGATGTTTTTAGTTTTGACATACCTCACATCACTGAAGACATGGTGATAGCCGCAACACGCAAAATGAAGAACTCATTCGCCGCTGGTCCTGACGGAATTCCCTCGTCAGTTTTAAAACGATGTGCAGTCAACCTCTGCCTTCCACTTGCGCGACTTTTTAATTTCTCGGCACAGCAAAGTGAATTCCCCTCCCGCTGGAAGCTTTCCTATCTGTTTCCAATTCACAAAAAAGGAGGCAAACGGAATGTCGCTAATTATCGTGGGATTTCCTCAATGTGCGCCTGCTCTAAACTTTTCGAGATTATTGTAAATGATGCTCTGTTTATGTGCTGTAAAAATTATATCGATACGGACCAACATGGTTTTTATCCCAAGCGATCGGTTTCCACGAACCTGGTGCAGTTTACCTCTGACTGTCTGCGAAGCTTGGATGCTGGATGGCAAGTTGATGCTGCATACATGGACTTAAAAGCCGCTTTTGACAGGGTGGATCATGAAATCCTGCTTGCTAAGTTGGAGACACTAGGTGTCTCGTCTACGGCTGTGAAATGGTTCAGATCGTACTTAGTGAATCGCTCTGTACGAGTCAAGATTGGCGCGACGGAATCAAATGTTTTCTCAAACAACTCGGGAGTCCCGCAAGGCAGCAACCTGGGACATCTGCTGTTTTCCATCTTTTTAAACGACATCGCTCTGTTGTTACCATCTGGATGTCGTCTTTTCTACGCAGATGACGCCAAAATCTACAAAATTATCAAAAGCTTCTCGGACTGTTGGGATCTCCAGCATATGCTATGTATTTTCGCTGACTGGCGCACGAGAAATTTGATGGGCCTGAGCATCGAAAAATGCAACATCATCTCCTATCACCGTAAAAACGATTCAATTATGTTTGACTATGTGCTCTTTGGACGTTGCATTGCCCGTGTAGAACAAATAAAGGATCTCGGTGTTACTCTGGACTGCAGGCTCACCTTCAAAATCCATTATAACGACATCATTTCCCGAGCCAATCGCTAACTGGGTTTTATTTTCAAAATTGCCGATGGTGTCCGGTACCCGTTATGCCTCAGATCACTTTACTGCTCACTTGTGTGGTCTATATTAGAATCAAGTGCAGTTGTATGGTGCCCTTTCCAAACCACTTGGATCGCTAGAATCGAATCTGTTCAACGAAAGTTTGTGAGATATGCTCTTCGTTTCTTGAACTGGCGTGACTCATCGAACCTGCCACCGCACGAGGAGCGTTGCCGTCTTCTGGGCATCGAACCGCTAGTGGTGCGACGGACGGTCGCTCAAGCTATGTTTGCTGGAAAGCTTCTCACGGGTGACATTGACTGTCCAACGTTGCTGGCCCAGCTAAATATGTATGCTCCTGAGAGACCTCTTCGTCAACGCGAATTTCTGTTTCTGGAGCCACGAGGCAGAAATTATACGCAGAATGAACCAATTCGTGCAATCAGCCGACAATTTAACTACTTTTATTGCGAATTTGACTTTAACGTATCAGCAAATGTGTTTCGTCACCGGTTACTTGACCGTTTTCGTTTCGTTGACCATAACTATTTAGATTAAGTTTTATTCATTAAGACATTAATTGCCAGTTGAATTATTAAATAAACAAATAAACAAATAAACAAAAAAAAAGACTCACATGCATGTTATTTGATGCTCGTTTTACCTGTAAACAGGACTTGTGAGTACCCTCGTATGCAATATGTACACAAATAACTCGTTCAATCATCCATGAGAACTTGACAAGGTAAAATAATAATCTCAAAAGTCATAAGTGCAGGGTTGCCAAGCTCATGGGTTGCTAAGACTTAAGGCCCACGCACATTAGATCCGGATCGGACGCGTTACGGCAAAGTGACAGCTAAATCTATTGTCTAACTGTCAAATTTACGTCAACGCAACGCAAACGGATCTAATGTGGATGGCCCTTTAGAGCGGCGACGCACACCTCTACTACCCATAATCGCATATCAGTCCCATCTTTGCTTGATTGCCTATCCATATGGTACTGATATGCAATTATGGGCAGTCTAGGTCCAGGCAGGTTTCTTCCATAAAAGACTGCCGGTCAGTGGGAGATGAATTGTATCCACACACACTCACAGGTCAAGTAATGGTTCGCATTTATGCGGGAAGTTCTTATCAAAATGCTAAATTAGAACTGAACTAAAATTAAGTTTTGAAGTGAATAAAAATCTAGCTGCCAAAATTAATGTGTAACCTTTCGTTTCTTATCGCAACATCAAGGGTATCGAATTTTGACGATAGTGCTACGGGCAATATGCTGAGTAGAATTTCAAGACAATTCTGAGGGGAATATCAAATTTTAATAATAACCAGGAAGCTTCAGTAAATTCTTGGAAGAACCATTAAAAAATCAAAGAGAATCCTAGGATGAATTCCATAAATTTTTGGAGTGTTCTGCGGACAACTTCTGGATTGTTACAAAAAAAAATGTTCAAGTGACTTCCAGTGAGAAGCTTGAGCTCATAGTTTGATCAAATTTATTGTGGAAGAACTTTGAAACAAAGTCTGTGAAGGGCAATGATTCTAAAGGAAATTCTTGAGAACATTCCAAAGAAATCCTACAAAAAGAAGTAAGCAAATTTTCATGTTATTTAAATCATAGGAAGAATTGAGTTTTGTTTAGTAATGACCCATTAAACCTAGTGATGTATTTGCTTCAATCGCATTCGGTTTAATGCTTAATTGAACTGTATATCGTACAACCTGGAAAACTTAAAAAATTCTGGAAACTAAGCGTGGGCAGATTATTTAAAAAAAAACCTTTATAAATGGGTATTTAATCAAAATCGTTCATTTTGTTTACTAAAAAAAAAAATCTCATTTCCAGTCAAGCAATCGAGGAAATCTACCGGGATGTCAAGATCGGGCGCATCCGTGCCTCGCAGGTCGGTGCCCTCGGGTGGCGCGGGTGTCCCCTGAAGAAAGCCAACAAACGCTTCCTGCACCGAACGATGCGATCGGTCATGACACACAACCGGCGCGAAACGATCCGAACTTTCCATTCGTCGACGCACAAACTGATCGAAATGGACCAACAGCAGCATCAGCATCACGGTGACTTCCGGCATCGACATCGGAAGAGATCGCGTCATGAGGATAAGGAAGAGGAGGAGGAGGTGGTTGAGGTGGAAGATGATGAAGATCAGGATGCTGAGATAGATGTGATTGGAGCCAGAAAGGCTAGTGCTGGTGTGGTACGGGATGCTGATGAAGAAATTGAGGAGGGAGAGATAAGGTCTGACGATGAGGATTAAGATGGGTTAGAATATAATTGTTGTAAATGATGTGTAATCGCAGGCTTGATTAGAACATATGAGAACAAGTCCATTTGAAGTTGCATGCAAGTTTGGCGCGAAAAGCACCGCACATGCGCAGTTTCGTTTCGCATACAATCATTGAAGTCTTCTGCGTGCACCTGGTGTTCGGAAGCGAAACCAGTGATAACGAAGGTCACTACAAGGATCAACATCCTTCCAGCATTCAGTAGTGGGCCACCGGTTGGTCGTTCAGCACAATCGATGGTGTCGTTCGTTTTCCATTTGACTTCGGTTTTGAATGAAAATTACGTCGTCCTCACCTGAAGGCGGAACCAATTCGATATCTTCGTGGCAACCATATTTTGGAGGTGATTTGAATAAACAATTCCTCCGGCAAGATGTTTATCTGGTGATCATTTTTTTATTATATTGTAATGAACCGGTCGGCCAACCGACGACGACATTAATATTTAATAAATTTGCTCATGGCAGGGTACTGTTGCACTGTTCTGGGAAGCGCTCATTGCTTTTCATTTCTTTTCTTTTTAGAGACCTTTATTTATTTTTCCGGTGTCCAAGAGAGAACATAAATTTCTAAGATATTGCTCGATATAGGTGTTTGCAACATCGCCGGGTACTTGGGAAGGGCATCCTTATATTGTTTATTACTTCGATGGGTTGGCTTGGAATGTGATTGTGGCGGTGCAGGGGGCGGAATGGAGGAGAACCGAGTTTGAGAAGTATTTATATCAGTTCAATAACAATGCCTTCGACGGCAGGATTAATGCGATTTATAATAATAATAATAATGGCGGAGAGGAAATTGATTCCTGATGAATGAGGATGGGAACCAGTGAATTGGATGTTGACAGCATACCAGCCGAACGGGAAAAGTGGATCCATGAGAGCTTTCAGATTTATTCCGACGGTTTATATTAATAGAAAAAAAATAAACCCAGCTTTATTGGCGACGCATCATTTGTCATTGCTTTGAAAAGTCATCAAGTGCCTGTAATCGCATATCTGTCCCACATGGAAAAAAAATAGGCATAGAGAAAATGGCCGTAGAAGTTACGAAGTGCAATTCCCGTCTAAATATTTGAAAAATCTTAGTTTATTTATTGATAATTTTTTCCAGTTAAAATCAGTTGCATGTTTTGCTATATCAGCGAAAAACTGTGGATGATTGAATTTCAGGATGGAACTGATATCAGATCATTTTGTTTTGTTTGTTTTCACATTTTTCACGATGAAAGTCCATAGTTTTATCACGTAATATGAAAGTAGATGCCAATTGATAGTAGATAGCGATATTATCTCAACATTGACAAAAGCTTAATGGGACTGATATGCTATTATAGGCAGTAAGGTTCAATGAAAGAAATCGGCTGAGCAATTACATATACCGACTTTTAAATTAAATTTATTTATTTTTTAAATCTAGGTATTATCTCTAATTCATATCTTGAATTTCACTTCATTAAAGGGCGAACACGAAATTATTGCGACACCGACAATGTCATGCCAATTTTCTTATAATGTTTAGAATCAAACCAAAATTTTGGGGTAGTTTTATACATATATTTACTTCAAAAATCAAAAGAAAAGTTAATCGATGGAGCCTTGAGTGTAAAATTGAACGCATTTTTGCTTGGTGCCCTCCATCAAAGTCTTTACAGTGTCATCCGGTACCAGTTTCTCAGTTTTTTTTTCATTTTCTTAACATGTCCTTCTCGTCTTTGACTGTCTTCTTGCTCTTCCGAAGTTCCCGCTTCATTATTGCCCAGTACTGCTCCACCGGGCGCAGCTCCGGACAGTTTGGCGGATGCATGTCCATTGGAACAAAATGGACAGAATTGGCCTCATACCACTCCAGGACACTTTTAGAATAGTGGCATGATGCCAAATCTGGCCGAAATAGCGGAGCTTCGTCGTGCTGCTGCAAGAACGGCAAAAGGCGCTCCTCGAGGCACTCAGATTTGTAGATCTCGCCATTTACTGTCACGAAAGGCTCACTCCTCAGTCCGCAAGAGCAGATGGCCTGCCAAATGAGATATTTGGAGGCGAACTTCGACATTTTCTTCTTCTTAAATTTGTCGTCCACATCGAACTTGCTCTTGCCGGTGAAAAATTCCGACCCCGGAATTTGCTTAAAATCGGCTTTTATATACGTTTCGTCGTCCATCACACAGCAGCCATATTTTGTCAGCATCTTCTCGTAGAGCTTCCGTGCCCGAGTTTTAGCCATCGATTGTTGCCGCTCATCGCGGTTTGGGAAGTTCTGTACCTTGTATGGATGTAGTCCAGCTCTCTTCTTTGCATTCTGGACGTAGCTCTGCGACATGCCGATCTTTTTAGTCAAATCACGGCTTGAGACGTTGGGATTTGCTTTAATCATCCGCTTCACCTTTCCCTCCGTCTTTTTGTTCTCCGCTCCCGGTTTTCTTTCAGCTCCTTTGCCGTGGTCCAACGTCAACCGCTCCTGGAACCGCTTCAACACTCTGGAAACGGTTGAATGGTGAATGTTCAACATTTTTCCCAACTGCCGGTGCGACAGGTCAGGAAATTCCAGGTGTTTGGAAAGAATTTGTTCTCTCAACTCGCGTTGGTTCACCTCCATTTTCGTTGAATCGAAAAACACGACTTCGAGTTTGACAGCATGTACACAATACACATCAATGAGAAAGTGTGCAAAATTTGGTTGATTTTTACCCAATGGTAAAAAAGTTATGCCCTGTTGAATGTGTCGCAATAATTTCGTGTTCGCCCTTTACCCTTATTTCGGGGTATATAGATAAGTGACGTTGTTACAGTTACGTTAGCTAGTAGCATGAGCAAACAACATAATAGGTAATTATCAGTTACCGTGTAGCCAAGATAAACAAATAGAACGCAGCCAGTAACACATTTGCAAGAAAATGCAAGAAAGGGAGATTCGCTGCCTGTCGCTGCCGTCCTGTTGACAGTTCCGAACGATTTCCGCTGGGCGAAGACTGACATAGCACGGGCAAGACATCATTTCGGTTTGGTTCGTCGCAGTGAAACGTGGTGTTTGATTCTCCGGCACTCCATCCACGTAAAAAGTGACGGCACGTGTGCGAATTTAGGAGCGAGATTGCCGGATCACCCGCCGCTGGAAGACCACTCCGATCAGTAAAGTGAACGGCGCAAGTGCAAGTCAAAGCATTGTGGGAAACCGTCGTCCTTGTCAGACCAACGCATGATCAACCACAGCACCATCAGATACGTCACGTCCGTCGCTGACGGCGACGCAGGAAGAGGGTTTTTCTAACCAGCAGGAAAATGTGATTTCCTCGCATTCGATTGCCGTGCATCCAGTTTATTGATACTGAAACCGTTTCGGTTTTCACAGCTGGTACGTTACGCCCACAGCAGGTGTTGATCTGCCGGATCCACTGAATTCCAACGAGAGGTAAATTAACCCATAAATCACTCTCTCACTAAGCGCGTTGACCATTCGATGACCTTCAACAGACACGTGGATCGGATCAGTACGATCGGAAGATTTACCCGAGGAGGCGAAGCACATAGGAGAAACTCGGCCACAAGGTAATTGGCACCGTTAAGTTGGTTCTGTTCACGTGTGAGTGACAACGTGTGTCTTTGCAGCAGACAGCAAATATCCGGCGTTTGGAGGAAGTACGACAGACGATTAGTCGGCCAAAAGTATCCGGAAAGAAGCCTTCACCGTGAAGTAAGTGACGATGCATGCAGGAAACCACACGCATGAAGCTAACCGCACTGCGTTGCAGGGCTTCTTTCACTGTAGCTTTGACATTCTCCTGGACGTCCACGGTGCTGGTCGAACGGATCGAGTACGTTGATCACTGATAGAATCAAGACGAATACGGTGCCGGAGCGGCCATTGGTCCACCGATCACAGAAGAGGGAATAGTTGCACACATCTCGTCGGCAGTAGTGATCCGTCGAACACGGAGGAACAGGAGATCCGCTTCTCACAGCACATTGGCTGGAGTGGTCCGCCGATCACGGATAAAGGTTCGATACGCCCAGGTCGCCCTCATGCGAGTGGATCAGATCTCAAGGCTAAGTGGCTTCCAGTGACGAAATGACTTTATCGAGGTAATCTAGTAGTTGAGTAAGCAACGGCGACATGCAGCGGTATGAGTGAGTGCTCTAATGTTAAGGAATTGAAGATAGTTTTAAGCGCTTAGTAGGGTTATAGGCATAGTGCGCAGCATGTATGGGCGAATGATTAAATTCGATGCCTATGTCACACCACAAAATGGTGGTGCTCCATGGTATAGGATGTCTCAAGTCCAAGGGTGCCCGCTGTCCAGTACTGTCCGGATGGGTTGTGATTGCAGATCGCTTTGGGGCCGTGAGGTAAACTCAAGGAAACCCTCAGCTGGCTGAAGCTCACCGTTCGTCGGCCACGGAATATGGCACGCCTGCTGCTTTCCTCACCGTCACCGTCGAGCAGATCCGCCACGGAATGTGGCACCGTCCGGGTATACTGGGAGTCCACTGGATGGGGATTGCAGATCGCTTGGACCTGCAGTGAGGTAAACTCAGAAAACCCTCACTCTCTCGGGTCCTGCTACTATCGATCCCAGATGATGACGATCGCCGCAATTCCCTACCTCGTATGGACATCTCATCTGGCGCTCTACCAACCGAGCGTAGGTAATGGTGATGCTGTAGAATAGCCGTGGTTTGTTTCCTCGTTCTCGTTATTGTTTCCCTCAGCTTTGCAGCAGAACAGGCACCCAGAAATTCGCAAAATTTCTGAAAATAAAATAAGAAATCCTCTTTGACGGGATGGGAGTTTGGAAAAGGTATAGGATCTGGTTTCACAGCAACATTGCATCGGATTGATGTTCATCGTGGCTGTTTGGAAGTGGCAGAATGCAAATTTTCTCCACCGGACGTTTAAGTTCTCCAGTGGCAGTTTTTAACGTTACAACTCTTACAACGGTATCTGCTCCCGGGTGTACAGCGCCGATTCTTCCCATTTTCCAACGCATAGACGGAAGGTTATCATCCTTAATGACAACGAGCTTGCCTATCTCCACATGAACTGCCGGTTTCCATCGCTTGGTCCAGTCAGCTTGCAGTTGACTCAGGTATTCGCGGCGCCATCTGATCCAAAAGTGCTGCAATTTTTGTTGCATTCGCTGGTAAAGGTTCAGTCGATTCGGTGCGATTGATGTGAATTCAGAATCGGGGAGGGCCTGCAGTGAAGAACCGACCAAAAAATGTGCTGGTTTCTGTGCAGTTCCGCCATTTGCTAGGAATCACCCAACACGCAGCAGTAGGCACACACTCAACTTACCTCAAAGAAGGTTCACTCGTCAATGATGACTGCGATGGCGGTACGACTGTACAGCAGTGCCTTCGTGTGAGCTAGCTGGTGAGCGCTGAGTGACTGAGCTGTTGTCACTCACGCATTAGGCTGATACATGTTGGGCTATCATTATATAGGCTGGTGCATACCACACATCTCCCCTCTTCTCTCAGGTAAAAGAACAAGATAAAAAAAGAATAAGAAAAAAATAGCTTGCTTTCCCTAATAAAATTTATATGGTTCGTTTGCTTGTCGTATTCAGGGTATAATCCAAACTTTTTAAGGAATATTTCTACAATTTGAGTAATCGTCCATTTATGGTATTTAAGCTAGCGTTGACCAAAACAACAACGAACTTTGAAAACGTTTGAATTTATTATCATCAAAATATTACCAACCTCATATGAAAATCACCAGAGTATAACTTACTATGACTTATCCTGCATCAAACGAACATAGTCAAATAGATACGATGAAGTTTTCCTTTCCCTTGCTGGTCGTTTCGATGACTCTGTATCCATTTGTTTCTCGGTGCTAGTTCGTGAGCTGTCCCTCCAGGTGTGAACTTTTTTTGTTTGCGACACATGTCGCTTTACAGTATGACCTACATCATCAGCAAACTGCCATTCTTCTCCTTAATTACCGTAAAACGTTTGACATGAAACCGGGTATCTCCTTTCCCTTTTGTTTGACGCTCTACGATCACAATATCTCCAGGCATGACTGTGTTTCTCTTAGCACCACGACGCCGATCTTCATGATCTTTTCCTTTCAACTTTACATCACGATCTCTTGCACTTAGCAGTTGAGCATCGAAATCAGACTTCCCGTGCTCTAGTAACGGTAAACCACGTTTGATCTTCCTCCCCATCATAACTTCTTCTGGCGAAATCTTTATAACCGAATGAATTCCGGCGTTGTGGGCATGAACTGCATTCTGAAGGTCCTCAGCATAACTGATTCACTTGAAACTGCTGTAGACATCGCTTTATTTACTACCTTCATAAAAAACTCCGCCAGCCCATTTTGCTGAGGAAAGAACGGCGTTGAAAAGATAGTCTGAATGCCACGATCTGAACAATATTGTTTATATTCTTCACCGTTGAATGGAGGCCCGTTGTCAGATTTGATAGATTTAGGGAAGCCTTCCCGTCCAAACACGTCATCCAAGACTTTCTTAGTGTATTCGAAAGCAGTAGACTTCACAGGTCGAGTGATTGCATAGCGGGATCTCAGGTCAATAATTACTAAGATGGATATCCCGCCAAACTTCAGGTAAGGTCCGTTAAAGTCCATCGCTATGGTCTTTGGTGCAAACGTGCGTTCCATTGGAGTATGACACTCCGGTTTTTCCGTTTACAGCACAATGTACACAAGATTTTACCCAGCGTTCAGCATCTGCTGTTATTCCAGGCCACCAAACACGCTTACGCAATATGCTTTTAAATTTTGCTGTTGAAGGATGACCCGCATGTGCGATTGCTAGTGTTTGCTCTCTAAGCTCGCTGGGAATAACCGCACAACCACTTTTTACAAGCATTCCATCTTTACCATGTAAATCATTTGAAATTGCTTTGAACTTTTGTAGTTCCTTAGGCCAATCTCCAGTTTCCAATGAATCCAATACTCGTTTAAGAGTGGTGTCACGACCGGTAGACTCCCTAATCTCGGTTTCAGTCAAAAACTGCACAGCACTTTCCCCTAGATGCGCAATTTCCCATGGACTGGTTTCCTCGTCGAAAGCGTCGTCATTTTCATCATACAGACGAGAAGAGGGATCAGCAATATTCTCACAGCCACGCACAAACTCTACATCGTAGCTATAAGGGCTGAGTCTTAACGCCCAGCCATCGGCCCTTGTTAAAGCTCTCTTAGCGGTTTCCCGAGATCGATTCAAAATAAAAGTTATGCCTCTAGCATCAGTGCGCAAAGTGAAATGTCTACCTAATAAAAAGTATGCAAAATGTTCGACCGCCCACACAGCTCTTAAAGCTTCACGTTGATTTTGGGCGTACTTTTTCTCAGTGACCGTCAGCGCCTTAGACGCAAAACTAATTATGCGAGGGGTACGTTTACCATCCTCCTGCACTAACACTGCTCCCAAAGCATTAGGTGAGGCATCTGTATATAAAAAGGTTTTGTCATCTTCCGAAAAATATCCAAGTGAAATTGTACAATGTACAATGCGATCTTTGACTAACTCAAATGCTTGCTCTTGTTCCTGTCCCCAGGTCCAAGATTTTGAAGACACCGTGGTCCACAAAGGAGATGAAATATCTGCAAAGTTTCGTATGTACGGGCTCACAAACGAAGCCAACCCCAAGAAGCTCCTCAGTTCTGATGTGGTGCTCGGATGACGGAACTTCCTGATGTCCTTGATTTTCGGTTCCTCGATGTTGAATCCTGACTTATCCAGCTCATGTCCCAGGAATTTAATGCGGGTTTGATCAAACTCACACTTAGCCATATTGAGTGTCAGATTGTTCGTGTTCAAGATACGTAAATCATGGGTGACAGTCTTTCGTAACTCTTCTAGCGTTTCAGCATACAACAGTATATCGTCTATATAAACAATTTTGTTTTTTACCTCCTCTAAAATTCGAGACATCTCTCGTTGGAAAACTTCAGGAGCACAGTTTACCCCAAACATAAGTCGGGTAAACCTGTACATCCCGTCTTCTGCTAAGAAAGTTGTCAAATCTCGTGACTCACTACTCAACTCAAGATGATTGTAGGCGTTGGACAAGTCAAGCTTAGAAAAATATTTTGCACCGTGCAACTTGACTTTCATCTCGTCAACTAGAGGCAGCCGGAAATATTGACGCTTGATTGCCCTGTTCGGTGCCCGCATATTGACGACCAGCCGAAAATCGTCCTTTCCTTTTTGCACCGCAGACATACCGCTGATCCACTCCGGTGCCATAGTAACCCTCTCGATGATTCCGCGCTGCTCCATTTGCTTGAGCCGAAGTCTTGCAGCCTCGCGATATGCCGCCGGAACATTATAATATGCGTTTTTCTCTGGAGCAATCGATTTGTCAACGCAAAACTTTACCTTAACTCCTGGCATCTTCGGAAAAACTTCGTCCTGTTGTGATTGTCTACAATTATAAACATCAGCGCCTACCTTTAACAACTCCATGTCACTCGCAGTATTTCTACCAAGCAACGAACAGCTAAAGGGTGTCCACGATGAAATTGCCACACTATGAAATTGCGCTAACTTTTTAACCGTTGGGTAGAATTTAATGAAAATTTGGGTGGATTTAGTTCATAGTGCATTATTTACATCCTGCAAGTTTTAAAGTCCTGTGATCAAAACTCGCGGAAATAGAGTCGAAAGAACAGCTCGTGCGTGATAAAATCTTGCGCATTCATCACGAGAACAAGGATCTCTCGCATTGTTCCATTGCTAAAACGTTGGGAATCGCGAATTCCACGGTGTCGCGAGTGATTAAGCGGTTCGAGGAACGGTTGACCACCGATCGGAAGCCCAGAAGTGAAGGAAAAAGTATTCCGTACAACACCAAAAATTACAACCGCGTAGTTGGGACCTCCAACCAAAATCCGAACGCCTCCGTTAGGGATGTGGCTAAGAAGCTGCACCTAAACCGAAGTTTTGTCCAGAAGGCCAAAACTAAGGCTGGGCTTCGAACGTTCAAGGTACAAAAGGCCCCTAATCGCGACGAGAAGCAGAACAAGTCCACCAAAACCCGTGCCAGGAAGTTGTACCTCAACATGCTGACGAAAATTGAATGCTGCATCATGGACGACGAAACATATGTGAAGGCCGACTTCAAACAGATCCCCGGCAACCTGTTTTTCACGGCCAAGGATAAGTTCAGCGTTCCGGAGCATGTCCGCACTCAGAAGATGTCCAAATTTGCGAAGAAATTCCTGGTTTGGCAAGCCATCTGCACGTGCGGGAAGCGGAGTGCACCTTTCGTGACCCAGGACACGATGAACGGACAGGTGCGGCTGCTTCCTCTCCTGAAGGCCCACAACGTCCCAACAATCTTCTGGCCGGATTTGGCCTCATGCCACTACTCCAAGGACGTGCTGAAGTGGTATGCGGACAATAAGGTCAATTTCGTGCCGAAAATGTTCAACCCTCCCAACACTCCGGAGCTCCGCCCCATCGAGAAGTACTGGGCGATTATGAAGCAGCACCTTCTTAAACGACCTAAGGTAGTGAAGACAGTCGAGGAACTGAAGAAAGTATGGGTTTACATGCAAAAAACGGTTGATTCACAGGTTGTGCAGAATCTTATGGCCGGGGTTAAGGCCAAGGTGCGGGCATTTGCGTATGGACTGTAAATAAAATACGAGTAAAATGGTAAAATGAAGTTTAATAGTTATTTCTCAATCCCTGAAAATTTGATGGCAATCGGATGAAAACTCGAATTTTGCGAATCAATTATGTGTGTGGCAATTTCATCGTGGACACCCTTTACCCTGTTTAACTACCAGGAAGTCTGCAGTTACGACCGGTTTCTGAATCCAATTGCATGAATTTTGACATGCATATTCAAAAACGGAGCGTTCAGGGCCCGCACTTAGAAGGAACTATACACCAGTGAACCCTAAAAATGTCATACGTCGCAAACAACCGTAAAAGAAAAAAATGTTTATAATTACGATAAATGAATAATTTTATGTGTATTTATTATATTCAACAAGTGTATTTCAATAACAAAACTAATTCAATGATCGGTGATATTCAATAACTTGTAACAAAAATTGTTCTTGTTCGGAATTTTTCGTCAACTTTCCATTAAAATCTGTAGCCATCTTTACCGCTCGTTCTGCTATATCGTTTACTACATGTAAAGCTGCTACCCGGTTCTGCGCGCTCAAATATTCCTCAGATTTGTACCATTCAGCAGGATCGCTTTTTAGAAAATCTCGTCCAATTTCCAAAATATCGAAAAACACGTGTGTTCCCTCCGTCACAAAGTCACTCAACAATGAGCTTTTCGATATTAGTAGGTCTTCTTGATGGCTTGAATGGTTGAACTTCGACATTGCGTTTCTTGATGCTCAAAGATGGCTGGTCATAAACAATTCTCGGATCGTGCAGTGCTTTGATCATTTTTCTTTTCTCCTCAACTTCTACTCCGTTATCGAAAAACGATAATGCTATTGTCGTTTCCGTTAAGTACCACAAGTGATTTGAAATCACACGAATTGCAACTTGAGCGTACTTTCCGTTATGAAACCTGTAAAGATCTTGGATGAACTCAAGATCCACCCTGGGAGCAATAGCAGCATTTGTCAGCCGATACCAATACATTACATAACATTGTGCAATAAAAATACACAATGTTTTGTAATGCCGCATGAGTGCTGAATCAATGTCGAGTTGATCAGCAAGCATCCATATTTTCAGTACATAAATTGCACGAGCCATCCATCTTGCTCGGATTATAGCTCCAGCCTTCCGGAAACGAGCTCCTTTCGGAGGGATTTCACCGAGAAACATGATTACCAGCTACAAAAGTTCCTCATAATCGCCTCGAGGTTGCTGTTCGGTTAATTTTTCTACACAGAAATCAACGATTGAATTTTTCCAAGGAGCGGCAAGACGCTTCATCGCAGGATATTTTTCTATAGTTCTGTATTTGTTAGTTTCAATCGAGCTATCGTTCAGGCTTTTTTGGAATTCTTTGAAATCGTCGAAATTACTGGATTTTGAGTCATCCCCGTGAACTTCAAATATATGCTTAAGAACAATTTCGGCCACATGGTGTCGACAGGCCAGTGCCAGCATGTTTTTGCTTAGTAGCTCGGGTAGCTGGTTTATCACACCTACGTTGTGTCCCGAGTTTACCGCAGTGGTATCAAAGCACATAGCTGAAACTCGCTCAACTATACCCCAATCTTCGATGACATCTTTTATTGTCGTTGCCTCGATAATCGCTGTCCCTTTCGAAAGGGCTGGGACGGCCAACAACTTGGACACGTTTTCACCAGTTACCAATATTGGTAGGCGATCTACTTTCTTCCCGTTTATGTCCGGCAGAAGCTTACCATCCCAATGAACGGTAAGTGGAACGTTCGGTTTGAAATGGGCTCGAATCTGAAATGTCAATGATAAATGATAATTGGTATAATAACGTGCAAATAGAATCACATCAGAAGTTAACCTACCTCTTCGGTCAGCTTCTCACGGTGTTTCATACGATGGCGTCTGATCGAGCTGTAGTTTACTGCATAATTGTTTTTGGAAGAGTCGATAAGTTTATCCTTGATAAGCGCATCCAATAGCATTCCTGCGTTTCTATCCGTCATGCCAATTCTGTCTAAAGTAGCAGTCACGGTAGACGTCAATAGTTTGATTTTTTTTACGAGATCTGTCTTCATTGCCATGTGATGAACCCGGTTCCGATGTAAAATTATGGAACAGTATATCTTCCGTTTTACCGCTGATGTTTGCATCATGAATACCCTAAAGTTAATAAATGTATTTTTCTGTCAGAACTTTATGTACTGCCAATTTAGTTTAACGGTAAGAATGATTAAAATACCATCTCTGCTTGAGGAATCAATAAACAGTTAAATTGTTCCGATAATTTACGAATGAATTGCTGCCGCCAGTAGATGTCACTCTGATTATTCCGTTTTTTAATTGATTGTAGATCTGCAAATAAATTATTTATTATATAATATATTTCACAATACGTATATGCAACTACATACATCGCCAGGCCTCAAAAAGCCGATTAATCTCCTTTTTAATTACATCACTTCGCTTCAGGTTATCCACTAGCAGGTTTCCGACTTTTTTGGTCGTTGCTGTGAGACTTTCATTTATGGGAATCTTGTCAACAAGTCGGAAAAAGAAAAACACCTGCAATGTATCTCTGTTGGTCGGAATCTTCTGCAAAACAAAGTCTGCTTTCACCGGTCCCACAAGGAACACATTCAAGTTAGAACGCAACACCTTTTCTGTACTCATGATGCGGTTTCTTACGTGATTGACATATTGAAAACAAATACATTGGCTTGGCTTACTAGGGATAATTTCCTCATACCAGTGTTGGCAGATAAACTAATAAATCATGAGTGGAAAAGTTATGTCTTTAAGTTTTATTGAATAACATTTTTTCTATAAGTCCTACAAAATTTCGGTCCACCACAAAGTTGTAGCTGACAAAATTTTCTATAAGTGCAAATAACAAACATAAGTGCAAATAACAAACCGCCATGCAGGACGTTTAGAATGATACCAACGAAAAACTTGATTTTCCCATAGTAATTCCCTCACAGCTAAAAAAAAGTAGTGTAAATTTCCGTTACTATGATGCACATAAATGGAGCGTCATAAATCATACAAATTTACATTATAAATCGTGTAAATTTATGAGACATGTCATGCAATATTCTATATATTGTATGCAACTTTCCACCTTTGTTTGCAACATTTTTTGTAAGCTGCTAGTTTACGTGAAAAGGAAGTTTACATGCATGAATGTTTGCATGCATGGATGTTTACATCACCAGTAAAATTCAGATTTGTTTAGTGTGCATATGAATTTCAAAAGGTTTGTGCGAAGTCAGGTTGTAACCAAATGGGCTCAAATTTTGGCTAGATGATTAGGACCCAATATGGGATCGTTTAAGACTTGTGGAGCAAAAACTTCTAAATTTGCATCAGTCTATTGCGCATGTGTCCCAGTTTCAGGTACTCGTCCATGAATCCGATGTATTGTTACCGTAAGTTGGCGTCCCTTGCCAATCTCCGTTCCGTTCCAAGAAGACGTCGGAATGCGATATCCCGTGACTCGCCCAGGTTTGGAAGAACGTCTTCGTTTTTGGGTAGGGGAACAGTGTAACGACCTTCTGGACCTCTTTGAACTCCACGTTGAAATAATTCTTCACACTTTTTCTCCTCCAGAGAATAAGCGTCCGTGAATTCCACCTCCTCGCACGACCAGAAACGTGCCATCAACCTTTCCAAGTCCTCGGACGTTGAGAAATGGCACTTGACTTGTAGGGCATTGATAGGAGTTGAACAGCCACCACATACTACCCAACTGAACACCGAGTCTGTAAGGCTTGGTATATATTTGCCGATTGTAATCCTTCGCCCCGATTCGAAGAAAGCCTCGATGCCTAGCACAATGTCGACTTCCTTGGACGTGAAGAATGCAGGATCCGCTAGCTCAAATCCATTCGGTAGAATCCACCCTTCCGTGTTGATTGAGGTTGTAGGGAGATTCGCTGTCATCTTGGGTAGCACCAAAAACCTCATATCTCGCGAGAAATCCGAGATTCGCGAACGTATGACCGCTTGGACTGTATGTTTGACCTTGGTAGCCCCTTGTCTTATACCAAGGACCGAGACGTTGACCTTATTCCTGATTATCTTCATCCTTTGGGTTAAACGTTCCGATACGAAGTTGCTCTCTGAACCGGAATAAAGAAGAGCACGGGCGTGGTACCTTGAACCAACGTCGTCCTCGACGATGACTACCGCTGTCGCTAAAAGGACTTGCGACGTGAGTTGATTAGACGTACCGCATACCGAAACGTCAGTGGCTGCCACGTTAGCCAGTTGGATTGAGTTGGTACCTGAGGAGCCTTGGGATTCCTTGGAATTTGAAGGATGATTGCCCCCAGCAATCGCTGCGACCGAGGTACAATCGCGTCATCTGCCGTTAAAAGGTTAATGCTTGAACGAATTTGATAGCAAAGATTTATTTATTTATTTATTTATTTATGTCGTCAATCAATCGTAGACCAGTACATCTTCAGAAGAAAGGTTTGTGTGTTTGCTCATGATATGAAGTCTTTGATATTATCTTAACACGACCGTGGCGATCCAAAGAGAAAGTAGATGAAGAGAATCGATCAATGAAGATAGGATCTACAGTGGCGGCCTTTAAATTAGCACAATTGGCCGATTTTCATACTAGCCAACTTTGGCATGATGCAACTATGTTTTGTTATGATCAATTAAGCTAAATTTTGACACAGAACTACAATTATGCCTAATTTTGCGTGTATGTAATCTTAAATTATTGGAAGCGCTTGCCGGAAATTGACCGACTGGTAGAAAATGGCCAAAAATTATCCCAATTAAAATTCTAAATTTCCTAAGTGTTATAGTTTTAAAACTTTCAACCATTTTGCCAATAAACGACGGCGTGCTTAAGAAAGTTATTTAAGGTGATTCCTTGTAGAGTCCATTTTCGATTACACACATCTCGGAAATTAGAGTTCCATTTCAACTGAAATTACTACTGCATGTATGCTGCAGCGCAGCAAACGTGGAGTAACAGTTTCATTGTAGTACGTGTCGTGGAAGCTGATATTTGTGCACTTAAAGTTTCGAAGTGGTAGCGAGAATAAGAATCTCACAGCGAACCACCTTAAGGATTAACATTTAATAAAGATGTTCGAAAATATGGATTGAATGGCGTAATAGTTGATGGAGCTTACTGCTATTATAATCGCTCGTATACTGCGCAATAATGGCTCGAAATTATCATCAACCTGTTCTTCAAGCTTCCGCTCTTAAGCCTGAAGCTTAAAAAATTACCTTGCTGCAAACAAATTCCGAAACGGTGCCCGTTGGCATTGAACCAGGAGGATGTTTTATTTCAAACGCAAATGTGGTTTCCCATCCAATTCAACCAAAAAATCCAGCCGGAAAAAAAAGTTAGCAAACAATCCAATTGAAAACTATTCGAGAGAAGGTGAAGATGAATATAGGGATTGTGGAATTTGAAAAAGTTTTTAACTTTGTTTCGCTTTCTCTCCCAGTCATCGTCGCAACACAAACACGAAATCTGCTGCCACCAGCTGGCATTCCGTTCCGAGTTATACTTGGATTGATGTTTGTTTGGTTTGTTTTAGTTACCGGGAAAATTGATTATCCTTATAGCATTGAATTGCTTTTCATGTGGTGGCTGAAGACCGGGGCGAATATTCCGTTACTGTTGCTTGGGGTAAGTGAATTGCAGAATGCCTTTACTGTGCAAGGAAGAATATTCAATTACGGCTTTGTGAAGGGCAATTGTAGTGCTGGTTTAGTTCCAACCAGTGCAAGGCTCGAAATTAATCCCAATCCGTATCATTTAGAAGCACTGGTGTTAACTTCGGATTGAACCTGAATAGTAATCTGATAGCACAGGGCTCGTACAGAGTTGGTATGCAAGGTGATGGGTCATTGGGCCGAACGCCATAAGGCCGAATAAGTTATGATAACGGAGTTGCACTCTCACTTTAAATTTTCTAGAGTACACATCTCTGGAAACCCTATGTTTATTCTATTAACTGTTCTGCCAGAACACGGTTAGCGATTTTCAAACCTGTTGTTTTTTTTGTTTTTCTTTCAACAGTTAATTAAGGAATTCCAGTAACTTACCGCCAGCCATAGCGATTTTCTTTCTAGGATTCATTCACATATAGTGCTTTCAAGTATCACTTAGAAAATTTGGAAAATATTTCAAGTATCTAACACGTGCGATGTTTCCCTTTTTATACAGCAGAACGAACTAAAGTGATTACGTATTGTGTTCTCTTTCTAGTACACTGGAGTCGCTTTTTACGCGGGTGATACGTCCCGCGTAAAAAAAAACCGCGTAAAAAAAAACCGCGTAAATTCCGGAATCCGCGTAAAAAAAAACCGCGTAAATTCCGAAATCCGCGTAAAAAAAAACCGAGTAAAAAAAGACCGTGTAAGAAAAAACCGCGTAAAAAGCGATATACCGCGTAAATTCTGAAATCCGCGTAAAAAAAAACCAAAATCCGCGTAAAAAAAAACCGCGTAAATTCCGGAATCCGCGTAAAAAAAAAACCGCGTAAATTCCGAAATCCGCGTAAAAAAAAACCGCGTAAAAAAAAACCGCGTAAAAAAAAACCGCGTAAATTCCGGAATCCGCGTAAAAAAAACCGCGTAAATTCCGAAATCCGCGTAAAAAAAACCGCGTAAAAAAAAACCGTGTAAAAAAAAACCGCGTAAAAAGCGACTCCAGTGTACTCGTTTTGAGCACGTGGCTAATCAAAGAAGGCTTTGCCGTTGCGTAGCGCACGTGAAATGAATCAATTTTGCTTGACGGTTTCAAAGATACCATAGCTTGCTATTATCACTGCTTTATATGGACGCTAAGATTCAAATATACTGTGAAATGCTTTGGAATAATCTGTCAAAACCTCACCGAAAAATCATTTTTTCACAATTATCTTTCCATACATTGATTTCTCGCAAAAACTTTGTTCTAAACACTTTTAGAAATTTTGAAGGCGCACATTTTTGCCGAACCAATTAAGATACTATCTCCTTTATTTGAAGAGTGTTGGGGAGCGCACTTACCGTGCTGGATTCTTCAGCCGTAGGTAGCCTTGATGTTTACGAACGGCGACAGGTGCACTATTGGGAGAGCCTTTGGGGTTTTTTGACGACGGCGAAGGACACAAAGGAAAGACACACTGCACTCGAATGCAAACTAAACTTTATTCTCCTCTTCGTGTCTCGGCTATCGTGCTGCCTGTGGCGCATCGTGTAGAGTGTAGTGGTTCACATCGATTGTTGTGTGTAGTGGTATACAAGGTAAGTAGTTCAAGTAGGTAGGTATAATTCAATGATGGGTAAGTATAGTGTTTATAAATTTTGTTCTTGTAATTTAATCGAATTCACAAAATAATCATTTTACTTCTCATTCCAGGTTCTAGGTTAACAGCATCATCAACACGGCGGCCACCGTTGAAATGCCCTATTTCAACTATCTACGACGACTTGCTTAACGATCCGGCTGAATCGTCTTCCTCGCTTACCGCTGATTTGGTTTCATCGATTGGGAGCAGGTAAACCTCGGTGACTGCTCTCTTGTAGACACCTTTGGCTGTACGGACTAGAACAACCCGTACGTGTCCATCTTCACCTGGTGATATACTGACTACACGGCCTAAATTCCACTCCAGTGGTGGAAGGTTCTCCTGCTTCAATAGGACTAGCGATCCCACCTTGACTTTCTTTCGAACACATTGCCACTTGGAGCGTTGATGTAGTTCACTGATGTAGTCACGAGACCAGCGTTTCCAGAAATCTTGAACGCTGCGTTTCATTTCCTGGAAGCGATTGAGCCGACTGATGGGTTGCTCGGTGTAATCGGGCTCTGGGATCGAGTACAGTGGTTCTCCCACTAGGAAGTGGCCCGGAGTGAGACTGGTAAGGTCTTGTGGATGGCTGGACATAGGTGACAGTGGTCGAGAATTTAGGACGCTCTCGATTTGAGCAACCGCTGTAGTCAACTCTTCCAACGTGAACGATCTGTTTCCTAGGACTCTTGGAAGGTGGTGCTTGAATGATTTAACCCCTGCCTCCCACAGGCCTCCGTGGTGAGGGGATCGAGGAGGGATGAAGTGAAAGTTGATACCGCTCTCCAGGCAATATCCGTTCCACCATTCCGTAGATAACTGCTGAATGTACTGCCGACGCAGCTGTTTCAGCTCCCGATCTGCGCCGACGAAAGCCGTTGAGTTGTCGCAGTAGAGGGTCCCGACGCGACCGCGACGCGCGACGAATCGTTTTACCGCATTGATACACGCGACGGACGTTAGATTACTCACGACTTCGAGGTGTACCGCCTTCACCACCATACAAACGAACACGGCGACGTATATCTTTACGTTTGCTCCTCTCCCAACTAACGGACGGACACTGAACGGCCCACAGTAGTCCATGTCACTATTTGAAAACACTCTAGCAGGAGTAATTCCCACCGAAGGCAGAGGTGCCATGAACTGCTCAGTTGGTTTTGGGGAACATCGAAAACAAGTGATGCACCGATGAACTACTCTGTGCACGAGATCTCGTCCGCGAAGTGGCCAGAACCTTTGTCTGATGGTCGAAAGTAACAGCGTTGGTCCTCCGTGCAGCGTTCTGAGATGGAGCGAGCGAGCGATCAACCAGGACAGCTGATTGTCAGCGACCTCATCGCCACCATAACCGATCATCGATTATCTGGGATGGCAAAATACCACTGGATATGCGGTCAGCGGAATTCTCCTTCGAAGGAACATGTCGCCAGCAACCGTTTTTGGTTAGCTTTTGGATTTCCGCTATTCTGTTTGAAACGAACACCTTCCTAACTGGATTCAGTGCAGAACGTTGCTGGAATCGGACCAGAAGATTGCTGTTCCCGAGAAGTTTGTGGTTGTTCTAACTTTTTCCATCAGCTGGCTGCCGAAGAGGGCTGCGCAAAGGTCAAGTTTTGGAATAGTGAGTCCACGTAGAGGTGCAACGCGGGACTTAGCGATGAGTAGTTGGCATTGGTACAACCCTTTTCCATTCGGCGAAACTACGTAGACACACGATCCATATCCGTGGTCGGAAGCATCACAGAAGCAATGGAGAGCGTAATGGTTGTTCGTGTTTGCTAGAACGCGTCGGGGAACCTTCAGCATCGACAGTTCAGGGATCTCACCACGGAAACGTATCCACCAGACCCGGCTTTCGGGAAGTTCCTCGTCCCAAGGATTGTGTATCGCCCACAGCCTTTGGATGAACATCTTCGCACTCATAACTACGGATCCGACTAATCCGAGTGGGTCGAATAACTGCGCCATCTCAGAGGCCACTATCCGCTTGGTGACCTTCTCCAGTGGCGGTAGGGTGCTCCATTTTCTCAAATTGAATCCAGCCAGCTTCAGGAGCTCCGCTAGCTGCTTGCTCGCCTCGATGGCGACCTCCAAATCGTCCTCGCCAGACAGTGCGTCGTCCATGTAGAATCCGCTGAGGATAACTTTCGCACCTAGAGGAATCGCGACGGGAACGAACTAACCGGCGACGGGGAGGAAGCTACGACAACCGAATACGAATACGTGTTTACCGAACCGGGTTCGACATGCGAAGATATCGGACGCGATGGTGGTGAAGCATACGATTGCGTTTCGATTGCGGACGAATTCAATTGGTCTTGCTCGGAAGGAAACACCTCACTGGATACCGTAGAGCATGCCAATGCTGTTTGACCGGCGGATTTCACAGCTACGGTTGGCGACGACCAATGCAGAAGAGTGTGGTGCTTCTTCGAGCAATTCCTGCAGCTACCACTGCTACAGTTTTTCGCCAGCTGTGATCCCTTCAGGCAATTGATGCACAATCCATGCTTCTTCACCAGCTCAAAGCGTTGCTTCGCCTCCATTCCGATAAACTGATCGCATTTGAAGAGTGGGTGTGCTTGCTTGCAAAGAGAACATTTGCTTGTTATCTCTGTTGCAATGTGAGTGGAAATCGGTTTGGGTTTTGTAGGCCTTGATTCGAAAGGTGTATTTGAAGGCTGCAGCAGCTTGACAGACTGCAGCACTCGCGACGTTTTCCGCACAAATTCTACCAGTTTCTGGTAGGTAGGACGTTCTTCTCCCTCACATGAGTTTTCCCACTCTTTGAGCGTGCTAGAATCGAGCCGTTTGCTCAGGGTCTCAACAAGCACCGTGTTCCACAGATTAACCGGGTTGTCCAGCTTTTCTAAAATGCCCACATGATGATCAAATTCATCGACGAGGTCGTATAATGTCGACGACGAAGCCCTTTTCACACAAGGAATTGCGAAAAGGGCAGCGAAATGATGTTTCCGTAGGAGGTTAGGATTATCGTATCGCTCACAAACCGATTTCCATGCGATCGGATAGTTATCGGAATTTACTTCCAGATTGGCGACCATGCGAGCAGCTTCACCCTTGAGAGCCCCCTTCAGATAGTGCATCTTCTGCACCGACGAAAGATGAGCGCTTGCATGGATCATGGGCCGAAAAATGTCCCGAAAGACAATCCAGTTGGATGAATTGCCGCAAAACTCGGGGATGTTGATTTCCGGCAACCGCACAGAATGCATTGGTTGCACCGGAGGACGACGATCGTTCGAAGTAGAGGGTTGAGGGATTACCGGCAACTTGCTGACGAGACGCCTTCAGCTCGAAGTACAAATTCTGACCATTGTGACCTTCGAGCTCTTCGATCTCGTCCTGGACCCGTGCAAAATCTTTTTTGACCCTCTTGATATTGATCGTTGAAGTGTTTGATCAACGCGGCAGAGCCAAGAATGGTTGCTCTTTGCCGCAAATACGTTTTTAATTTTGCAGCCGTAGAACGTGCCTCACGTTTCTTCGGTGATGTCATCTTTATTGGCAACAATGAAACAAAATCGCACCCACCTGGTATCGATGAATGAGGTTACCTCTACCGGCCTATACCCGTTCGCTATGGAGGATTCCGAACTTCGTCCCAGAATCCGGAGTATCGTGATGCCGAGAAGAATGGTAGGCGATCTTCGATGGTTTGATCCGCCTGGAGGGCCAATTCACCACGATGAATCCGAAACAATGGATACCACAAGCCACGCGGTACCGGCGACGATGACAATGGCGTACCTTCCAGAAGTTTCTGCAACACTTGCTCTCGGGTTTCGGCACCATAAACTGTTGGGGAGCGCACTTACCGTGCTGGATTCTTCAGCCGTAGGTAGCCTTGATGTTTACGAACGGCGACAGCTGCACTATTGGGAGAGCCTTTGGGGTTTTTTGACGACGGCGAAGGACACAAAGGAAAGACACACTGCACTCGAATGCAAACTAAACTTTATTCTCCTCTTCGTGTCTCGGCTATCGTGCTGCCTGTGGCGCATCGTGTAGAGTGTAGTGGTTCACATCGATTGTTGTGTGTAGTGGTATACAAGGTAAGTAGTTCAAGTAGGTAGGTATAATTCAAGGATGGGTAAGTATAGTGTTTATAAATTTTGTTCTTGTAATTTAATCGAATTCACAAAATAATCATTTTACTTCTCATTTCAGGTTCTAGGTTAACAGCATCATCAACAATGAGGTATGGCAGTTTTTTGCATAAAAATATGATTTTTTTTTAAATTAAATTAAATGTTTTAAAAAAATCGCTCTCGCAGATTTCCCATCATAAATGAAAAAAACAATGATCTTTCAAATGGAATTAAAATCTTGCAAATTGTTTTGCTCCTTTTAGAGATATTGACAATTAAAAAATGCCAGTTTTTTGAAGAAAATCGTCTTTGACTTTCCTATTGAAAAAGATAGCAACTTAGTTGCTTCAGCAAAAATATTTGCCATGTCAAGAACATTTGTTTTACGAGAAATGAACGTATGAAAAGATATTCATAGTAAAACAATTTTTCAGGGGCCACCCTAACTTGCTTGTTTAAAAAAATCATAACTCATGAACCATAAGAGATGGAAGTTTGATGGCTTGAGCAAAGGTACTGCAAATTGATTCTTCTGCAATTTTCTAGAACATTACACTGGTATATCTCACATGATAAAAAAGTTCACATATTCAATTCACCAATTTTATGGACCACCCTAATTTCACTAACTTAAAAAATTGGCCAAAAATATGAAGAAACTTTCCGCAAGACATCATATGCCTAACATCAACGGTTTTAGCGCAAACATTTTTGTCTTCCTAAATACGGCTTTGGGACCATTGTGCATTGTGCCGAAAGTAGATTCGTTACAGCTTGGGCACATCCATCGGCACACCTTCGGCACAATCTTGTAGGCATTGTATTGTTGTAAATAAAATGGGAGCACTGCTGAATAACTATCATTGAAGTTGTTCACAACATTACGAGCTGTTTTTGACTGTATATTCAGGACCATCCTCTAATTTAATATACCAGAGAAATTCAGACCAGCAGTTCGCTTTTAGATCTAAATACGAAATGTAGGTTCTAGAGTGGGCTCAAGAGAAAGAGGCAGTTATTAAGGCCCCATTGGCACCCTTAGTTTAAATAATGATGCAACTCACACAAAACAAACTACAGAAGTCTATTCATCATCCTCTATAGTTGGTCTCCAACAATGTTCTCCACCGGTTCCAACTCTTTCCGGTCGGTCCTTTCATATCACGAAAGGCTAGGTTTCTGGTCTGCCTTTGAGGGCATTATAGAAGACTAAAACATAGGACTTTTATTATCTTATGAGCACCAAAATTTCGTAGACCCGCCACACCCGCGTCATCCTAAATTCGATTTATCCTTGCGATTTCAAACCAAAACTTTCAAGGTGTCAGAAAAACCGGGTTGCCGGGATAGATATTTTTCCAGCAATCACAGCTTGCTCTATGACCGGCACAATTGGCACACCTGAGGCACACTGACAAAAATATGACCCAAGATAGGTGTGCGGAGTGACCTACCCTTTGATAAAAATACACTATTAGCTTATCAGAGCCAATAATGATAATGAATAAATACGGTGCCTACCTTGGTACGTACGATCATAGAAAAAAGAACGTTTCAGTTCCTTGACGAGATTCAAGGCCAACGATTTGCACCACGGGAGCGAAACTCGAAGCGAATTTGTACTTAGTAAATAAACAGCTGTCAGAATCATCCTTACATAAGCACGCTTCAGGACAGAAATGGTGGACTGAGATTCCCAAGCAGTCCGACTTGGAGAACCAAGTCAAACCAAACAACGAAAACTACAACAACGAACGAAACGTGAGAAAATTCTTTAGACCAGTGCACTAATTGAACGGGAAATTCAAACCTAACAATCAACACAATTATTTAGCAGAATAGAAAAACATTTATTTAGATAAAGACTAATAGAACGAAAATTTTATTATCTAAACATTTTTATCCGGGAACCCTTATTTCTTCTCTCTCTCTCTCTCTCTCTCTCTCTCTCTCTCTCTCTCTCTCTCTCTCTCTCTCTCTCTCTCTCTCTCTCTCTCTCTCTCTCTCTCTCTCTCTCTCTCTCTCTCTCTCTCTCTCTCTCTCTCTCTCTCTCTCTCTCTCTCTCTCTCTCTCTCTCTCTCTCTCTCTCTCTCTCTCTCTCTCTCTCTCTTTCTCTCTCTCTCTCTCTCTCTCTCTCTCTCTCTCTCTCTCTCTCTCTCTCTCACTCTCTCTCTCTCTCTCTCTCTAATTCCCTGTCTACCTGTCTGACTGATCCACTTACTGCTTTTCGTGGTGATGTCCCGGTGGGTGGGAAAAATGCACACCTGGACCGCGATATTGACGGCGCAGCTCCCTTCTAACTCCGTCCGAAGTTAGGTCCTTTAAAACCGACGCGTGGGGTCAGGCTTGTGGTAATAACGGGGGGCACGGTATGCCGAGCGGGAGGTGGTGGGACGAAACTAGAGACAAACAGCCGTCAAACGGCTGCACAACTGGATGAGCGCATTGTTGCAAAACCGCATAGTACATCATTTACCTTTTTGTTCAAACTTAAATCGCGCACACACTACCTTACTAAACTTATTCAGTAGTAACTACACCTAATCAAAAGGAATTAACGAACAATTAATTACACTGAACATAAAGAAGTGTCATTTAAATATACCTCTACAAACACACCGCGAAACTATACCAAAAAACTTCACAGTCCTGCCTCTTCCACGGGTTGGATTAAAGTGGACGAGAAAGATCTTGGGATTCCTCAGAAAGGCCGCTAAAACAATTCTTGGCCTTCGTTCCGGAAACCGAAAAAACGATCTTATCAAAAGGCGATCTCCGATTACCTTCCGATACTATCTCTTTTCCTCCCAAGTATCCCACATCTGTCTAGCTCATTCCAATCTTTAACTTAAAGTGTTTTTCTTATTATTAAATTTCCGACGACAAGTAATCCTACTGGGAGATTATACTCAATCCCGCGGATCAAATTTCATGCCACCTCAAATGAGAAAACTTACGCGCCTAGTGAGCGGATGAACAAGTAATGAGTGAAATTTCATGCAGGGATAATTTACTCTTGATATGAGTTCACCAGTTGCATACAAGTGAACTGGGATAGTGCGTGTCGAACATTTGTAGCATTTGAACTTCATGCTACATTAATTTAATATATAATTCGAATACCGCTACAACATCCCAAGTAACATTTCAAGTTTTATTGTTGTTTGAAAGTGTTCTACAAGTCTAAATCATGGTTTTCAGAACCCTTATAAAACCCAAATTGCTACTTGAGATGTTTGTTTACGTCTCATCCTTGATGTCAAAGATGGATTCCGTCACTTGTAAAATTAGGTATTTCTAAGCGTGTAAGTTTAGCCTTTCACTTTACCAAAATTCGGTCTAATTACCCATTCATCCTAATGGCATTCGTCCTTTGGTTCTACACCGGTATTCAAAGTTTTAATGTGGTTGAAGCGAGTATCCACAAATTGCAGTTTATTTAGCATTAAGGTGGTACGTTCTGGAAGATTTTGCTCTGATGCCATCTTCTGGAATATACAGTGTATCACAAAATCGAGCACACACCATAGTGGACAATTTTTTGAAACATGGTGAATATATATATTTTTTAAATCTCGGCTGGTGGTTGAACAGATGTTTATTGATTTATCGCTATAGTTTTGGACTTTACTGGAAGAGCCAGTATGAAGTTAGATTTATTTTAGTAAACTATTTCAACTATAACTTTAACTATAACTGACCTTTTGGACGAATTTTAGTGGCATATGAATGTTCTTTAATAGGACTAAAAAAGAGCAAAATTTCTAAAAGTAGGGTCTTTCTTTCTATAACCTCAACCGAAAATGACCAAATCTTTATCAATAATTGATAAATGTATGATGACTTAGCAGCCAAAAATTTAGAGAGGTATCTTTATACCTGATGCTTTTAGAGCCGAATGACAGCTCTAGATAGAGCTGGAATTAGGGCGTAACAGTTTTTGCAAACACTGACTTCATTCGATGATTTCTACAAAGTCAATACTCGCCAACGCAAATCAACATCACTTCGGGTAGGGTAACACTTCCCCTACCGAACGGTTATGTTGGTTTACGTGGGCGCGTCTTGAATTCCTAGAAATCATCGAGAGAAGTCATTGTCGACAAAATCTGTTACGCCTAATTCCAGCTCTATCTAGATGCTGTACGCTCAATTTTGAGATACACTGTAAGTATCAACCATCAGAAGATGCACAATATCGCAACTGTTTTCTCATATTTGCCATACTTGAAATCGCAATTGTGTCATTGGAAAATTTCAAGTGGCAATGCAGGTGCTCTGCCGGTGATTTGTAAACGCTGTATCACCTTAAAACGATACTATCGTTCGTTCGTTCGGCGTCCTTCGGAGCACTGAGGGAACGTTTTCCAGTTCAAAGTGCAATCAAGTGAACCATGCAGTATAAAAAAAAAGAAACAGTGTACGATGATTCGGATCTTGACCTAGGTTTTCCTTTGCCTCGGTTGACTAATTGAGGGGCTTGTAAATTGAAAGGGCGGCTTGTAGCGAGGAAATTGAGGTTAGGTTCGAACGTAGCACTTACTTATTCTTTTCCCATTCCTTCATTGCATCACTCGGTAAGCTGCCAAGGAACGGTGCGTTTCGGTACGTCGCACAGAGTGGTATTTATTCAATCCAACTGGCCAAAAGTCGGTTGTTAAAAATT
Source organism: Ochlerotatus camptorhynchus (assembly GCF_037179485.1). Classification (NCBI taxonomy): domain Eukaryota; kingdom Metazoa; phylum Arthropoda; class Insecta; order Diptera; family Culicidae; genus Ochlerotatus; species Ochlerotatus camptorhynchus. The sequence continues at coordinate 2,196,583 of NW_027041033.1, read as the reverse complement.
AATCAAAATTGTGTGTGTTTTTTTTTTGCGTGCCACCGCTTGACGACTGGGCGCACAGTCACGGTGACACGGTGTGTGAGATTCTCACCGCACTAAAACTTCCTTGGACGCCTTGCCCTTTTCCCCCGGAACCACTTGTCGTATTACTTTGGAGGGGGCCGTGCATTACGCAGCTCACTTTACCTCAGCTAATTGACGCTTCCAGTTCGCTGATCGTCTCTCCGATTTGTGAGCCATTTAGCTCCCAGCGTCGCGTTCTACTCGGCTAACCCCGGTGGTGGATTCAGCCTACTCTGACGGAGAGTTCTCCCGGCTTCGGCTTTAAGTTCGCACTTGTGTGAGCACATTACTACTTTCTAGCTGGTCCTCTCACCATTTTCGCTGCAGCGCTGACATGATCTGCGTTACTGCTCTGCTGACGGCGTTAAAGGTGCCCTCCTATCGACACATTTCTTCGAAGACATTCTCCGTGCTAAGGGCGAGCATATCCTCTCGCACATCATCAAATCTAGGACATTCGAAGACCACGTGCTCTGGTGATTCTTCCACATTCCCACACTCCGGACAGAAGGGTGACGTTGTGTGTCCGAACCGATACAGGTACTTCCTGAAGCAGCCATGACCAGACAGGAACTGCGTCAAGTGGAAGTTGACTTCTCCATGCTTCCTGTTCACCCAGGTCGAAAGAATCGGTATTAGCTTGTGTGTCCATCTACCGTTCTCTGCTGCATCCCACTTCTGCTGCCACTTGGCCATCGACCCCGTTCTCACCATTTTTCGCACGCCTCTGGTTTCTCTCGTCATATAGCACTCGTAGTCCTCCGCCAAAGTGATGGCGATTGGGATCATACCGGCGATAACGCATACCATTGAAATGGTTCTGTACGCACTCACGACCCGCATGGCCATGAGCCGGAACGTACTGCTCAATTTCCTTTGGTTCTGCTTCGTTTTCAGCGCTTCAATCCAGACTGGACCTCCGTACCTTAGTGTCGATGAGGACACACTAGCCAGAAGACGCCTCTTGCTGCTGCTTGGACCAGAATTGTTCGGCATGATTCTGGCTATTGCGTTGATGACCTTCCCGGCCTTCTCGCAAGCATATTCGATGTGGCTGTTAAAGCTTAGCCAGTCGTCGATCATCACTCCCAGATACTTTAGCACGCGCTTCGAAACAATGGTGTGCTGTGATTTGTGGTAGGCTATCTGCAGCTTCGCTCCTTGCATCCAGTTACCAATCGTATCTATCGCCTCGGCCGCCAGCATTTCCACTTCTTCCAGCGTCTCACCGGTTACCGTCAAAACGACATCGTCCTCAAAGCAAACGATCTCAACTTCTTTGGGCAGCTTGAGCGTCAGCACGCCATTGTACATTCCGTTCCACAGCGTGGGACCTAGAATGGAGCCTTGTGGAACTCCCGCTGTGATTCTAAGCGATTTCTGCCCCGTGTCTACTTATAACTACTTAGAATCCTGCAGAGGTAGTCTGAAACCCTCAGTCTATGGAGCGCCTTGGCGATGGCCTCCCAGCTGGCGCTATTGAATGCATTCTTCACATCAATCGTAATCACGGCGCAGTATCGATTTCCTCTCCGCTTCTGTTTGGAAACTTTCTCGGCTCTGTCAATCGCTGTCCGAATTGGATCTCCGTGCATTTCGTCAGCCTGTTCAGGATGATCCTCTCCAAGAGCTTTCCGACAGTATCCAGCAAGCATATAGGCCTATACGATGCAGGATCCCCCGGCGGTTTTCTGGGTTTCAGCAACAGCACAAGCTTTTGTTCCTTCCACCTATCAGGGAACTGACCCTCATCCAGACATTTCTGCAGCACCATCCTGAACATGTCCGGGAACGTCTGGATCGCCACCTTCAACGCCACGTTGGGAATTCCATCCGGGCCGGGAGCTTTTTTCGCTTTCAACCCTTTCGCTGCTGCTAGGAGTTCCTCGTTGGAGACTTGTTCAACGTTGTCTCCATCTTCCTCGCCATATGGTGTACGTGGGCAGGTCGTTGGGTCATGCTGTGGGAAAAGTCCATCCACGATGACTTTCAGCTTGTTGGGACACATTTCAACCGGCATCGTTGGACCTCTGATCTTCGCTATCGCGACTCGGTATGCGTTGCCCCAGGGGTTGGCATCAGCGTCTCGACACAGTTCCTTAAAACAGTTTGGCTTACTCTGCTTTATCTTTCGTTTCAGTGCAGCCCTGGCCGCTTGAAACACTCCTCTTTGTTCCTCTCTGACTGCTTCTGTTCTTGCTATCTGAGCACGCCTTCTGGCTAGAAGACAAGTAGCACGAAGGGTGCTAATTTCCTCGTTCCACCAGTAAGCTGGACGCCGCCTGTTCGTTGGCTCCAGTTTCCTCGGCATAGTTGTGTCACATGCCCTTGCTAATGATTCAATCAACTCGTTTGCGGTTAGGCCCGGGACACTGCTTTCTACCCTTAGAGCTTCGATGAAGAGATCGTTATTGAATGCCTTCGTCTTCCACTTCCGCTCGTTTACTTTCGTCCTCCACATTTTCACCGGTGTCCGTTCGCCGATACTGTACCGGATCGCCTGATGGTCACTATGGGTGTACTCTTCGCACACTCTCCAGTTCATATTTGCCATAAGCGACGGACTGCAGAAAGTGAAGTCGATAATGGATTCCCTACCATCTTTGCGGAAGGTGCTGATGGTTCCTAAGTTGGCCAGACTGACGTTCAACTTTGCCAGAGCTTCCAGCAGGCTATACCCTCTTGCGTTGGTACACCTGCTCCGTCCAATGAGCTCTCCGGTGAGCCCATCTAGCATCTGGTGGTGGCAGTCATAGATTCCATTGATTTTGGCGATCACGAAACCTTCGTATGAGCCCGCCACCACTGGTTGAATGGGATACCTGCCCATGACTTGTATGGCCGCCGTTCCTGCTCTATCCGCCACCCAGTTACCATTATCGAGAGGGACTCGATATGGCTCTGCAATGATTGCAACGTCGCACTTTGTTTCCGTTGTTGACTGCCACAACAGTTGCTGTGCTATTTTGCAATGATTGAGATTTATTTGGGTTACCTCCATTATTGCTGGCCCACCATCGCCTTCTTGAATTCTGGGCACCTGAAACTTCCCGTCACATGGCCGTTTCCATCCTTCTTTTTGCAGAGCATGCACCTCGGTTGCTTTGTACAGTCTTTTGCAGCGTGCCCCTTCTCTCCGCATTTCCTGCACAGATCAGATCTGTCAGGGCCTTTGCAGTTTCTCGCCTGGTGACCGAAGCCCATGCATTTGTAGCATCTCTCCATTTTCTTAAACACCCGAAGAATAGCTTTTAACGGGCACACTGACCACCAAACCTTGATTCGGCCTGTCTTCAGCAGCTCGTTAGCTGCGTCCGAAGGAAGTCGTATCGACGCCGTATGCGTGCCACTATACGCCTTCCTCAACCGAATTGCCATCGGTACGTCTCTCAGGTTGCATTGCACCTTCAGCGCACTTTTCAACTCGTCTTCTGTTGTGATCTCGACCAGATCCCTGCACTCGACCACTGACTCTTGGGATAAGATTTTTTGACGAGCTCCTTAAAAGCTGCACTCTTAACCGTAGGGTCCCTTTTCAGCTCGAATAGCATCTCGCTTATAGCCTGGTTTTCACCACGTTCTCGTCTAGTTGTTGCAACTCCGGATCCTCTCTCACTTTCCGGAGAAGTGCTGCGTAGGACGTTTTGTCCTTCGCCTCAGCAACCAGAGCGTCACCCTTGCTTCTCTCCCTAGGAGGCCTAGGCTTCTCCTTGTTCTTCCTGTCTTCCTTCTTCCTCGCTTCCTCTTCCTTCTTCGGCTCTTTCGGCATTTTCGGCTCTTTTTCTCCACTCTTGGAATTTCCGATCTGCCACTGTTATGCCGGATTTAATTCCAGTCACAAGTTGCTTGATCTCTTTGTGTACGTTGTTTTTATCCTTCACGAACACATAGAGTTCATCGATCTTCCTCCTGACCTCCGTCATTTTGGTTCTCCCAAGCTGCAGTTCTTGAGATTTGCTACTGCTGGATATCGGTGTGACTATCTGGCTTAGGGATTGTCCATTAATTATAACACACATTTAGGGGGGAGGGGGGGGGGGTTGGTTTAAAAACTGTGACGAGCCATACAAAAAAAATTAAGGTTCATACAAAAAATGTGACAAAGGGGGGAGGGGGGTTGAAAATGGCCAAATTTGCGTGACATAATTAATGGACCATCCCTTAGCTCAACGCCTGGTTGCTCTACTAAGCGCCGAAAGTGTAGCATCTGAACTCGGATAACCGGGCTTCCGGGAGGCAATGAAAACCGACACCGAACAATGGAACTGAAGCTGCGTCGAATATTTTGGAGGTTAGATTCAAGGTCAACGGAGTCACTCAAGGCAAACACAGGCAAAGCTCGATACATCACTAAATGATAACTTTATGAACACTTGAAACTAAATTTCAGCATACAAATTAACAAATTGAAAGCACAAATGTTTAATTCGCTGACGAAAAATACGCAGCAATAGAAAAACACGTCAACTTTCAACGCTTTACATAGCTCACACTTCTGTTAAAAATCAATCAAAATTGGTTCTAAATTGTACTTTAACTTTTTGTTTGTATTATTTCTGCGTGAAGTAAACGATTTACATAGTTGAAGATGGTTATTAAAAAAAAAAGACTAAAGAGGTAATTTTTATTCGATATATGAGGAGATGAAAGTATAGAGTTGATAGTTCCGTTAGAGTACGGAAGTGTATATAGAGAGTAGAAAGCGAGCAAAGGTCCATTTTGAGGAAGGCACGAAATGGGTTCGCTCGCTTTTTAAATGGTCATACGAATGAGACGCCCAACCTCGTCATCCATTTAAACAGCCGAAGAACGAAAAATACGACAAATTCACTGGGCCTCACCTGTTAACGCCCGTTGATTTTCCATACGTGAATTTGGTTCCAAACATCAAAAAACCATCGTTGCTTATGGGTTGTTGTCGTTTGGAACCAGTTATGCAAGGTAGGCGAGGATTGTTTTTATTTGACAGTCACATCCCCCCTTGTTCGGCCTACTTCGGAACGATCGGCACAACGCTTGGCACAGCTTATGGCACTGCTAATTTTGTTGGCACAGATTAAGGTGTGCAGAGTTGAATACCCTTCGTCCATATTCGCAACTAAATCAGAAAAATACTTTTCGAAAAAAAAACTTCTTTCACAGGATTGACCAAATGTCTTTAAATTCCAATGTATTCTTTGCTGTTGTTAAATATTTTTGACCTGCTAGAATAAGAAAATACCTCACTATGCGTCGGTAATCACCCTGCAGCAGCAAACGATCCTAGGGATTGTGGTCGAGCACAAGTTTAGTTCCTAATTAATTTATTTATACCCTTTGTGTTAGTTGGAAGTTTTCACCCGGCTTAATGAACCGTAATATCTCTTGAATACAGAACATGCAACCTCGCTCGCAACGCAGGTTGGACGCGTTTTTTTTTTTAAATGCTTTCACAAATTCGTATAATAACGAGCAAGCTTCTGCGAACCAGGAAGGGCGACAAAGGCGAACAACTTTGTCAACTACCATGCGTCCGCTCCGTTGCTCGGATGAACAAAGCAGGCGCTTGGATACTGATAACGTTCGTTCCTTACGTCAAACAACCGACAGTAAGAACAGTTGAAACTAAATGCTATAAATGTTATTATTAGGAATTCAAAATTCCCAGCATCAGATAACATAATTGTACGCCCGATCAAATCAGTAGATATGTGCCTATCAAATACAAATAAGGGTGTCCACTGCCGGATTAATTATTTCAATCAAATTACAGAATCCTGTCGTTAAGCTGACACTCTGCAACCCGGTATTAAGGATGATAACTGATATCTAGTCCTTAGGCTAAGGTAAATCAACAGTTTGCACAACAGCAACGGGGTTTTCAATAGAAATTCAAATGATTATGTTTTCGTACGGTTTGACAGCCCAACAAACAATTTTAGCTGCAGATTAGCTTATACAGCCAAAATTTGCCTTATGCAGCTAATTTTTGCCTGTTTAAGCTAGGTTGCAGCTAAAATTGTTTGTTGGGAGTGCTGGTTCTATCCGAGTTGATGTCTACTGAAATCAAGGGAGAACGGATAATCACACCGGATGAAAAAGCCGGATGCAAACCGCAGTGGAGTAGGTACATTATCTCGTTTTGTGTTTTCCGGTTTAATTAGGGTTGCTGGAAAATGCAAAGCTGGCCTTATATTATATTATTTATATTAATCTACGCTGCAGCATGAATGTAACTTGCAACTTGCTGTATGGCAAAAGTTCTATTTCCAAGGATAGTGTATCACTTTTGTGTACAAGTTGCTGTTATGGTGTGTTTTGTTTCATTAATGGAACGCATTTTAATAATTTGTTCGCCTTCCCTAACGTTAGCATTAAAAAAATGGACTTTTTTCGGATGGTGATTAAAAAAGCTAAGACAGATAATTTCTTTTGATAAATTTCCCATGGAAGATAATTATTTAAGCTTACTTGCAAAAAAAATCTACGCCCTTGCGAGCGGCCTTCCGGCAGTTCACCGGAACATTCGCCATGGCGGACGAAAACATGCATGTGTTTGAGTTCTTTCTTCGTTTTATTTATCAATTCCTCCTCAGTTTCCGCGACAAAATTGTTGGAGTGGATCTTACGCTTCAAGTTGGCCCAGAAATTCTCGATGGGACGCAGCTGGGGGACGTTGGGCGGGATCGCCGACTTAGGTACCACATCGATATTCAGCCGCTCCATCTCCTCCAACGATCGCTTCGAGTAGTGGGCCGACGCCAGATCCGGCCAGAACACCGCGTCTTCGCCCTTATGGTATTTCTTGATGAAGTCGCAATTTCCGGCAGGCATTTCGTACTATAAATTTCCCCGTTCACGGCCAGTCCGGAGCGAAAGAAGAGCGGCTTCGACATCCCCTTCTCGCTGATTGTCAGTCACAGAAGCACCTTCTTGGGGAACTTCCTTCGTGGGGGAAGTAAAAAGCGAAGTGCCCTGCCAGTCGTTGCCATCGTCGTGATTCGCCGGAAAAAACGAGTTGACCATCTTATTCAGCCGCTGCCACTGCGTCATTGGCTGCAGCTCTGAAACCAGTAAACGTGACTTCCGCTTCCTGACATGTATGTTCATGTTCGCCAGGTACTTTTTCACTGTTTGGCCGGTTGCACCGACCTCCCGGCCAAGTGCACGCAGCGATATAGCCACTTTTCCCTCGGTCTTCCTCTTCAACATCCTTTGGAGCTTCTTGTCGCTCAGGGTCGTCGGCCGTCCGAAACTGGGCTTTCTTTAGATGCTCTGATTGTTGTCTAATAGTGCCAAGATGTTGTAGATGCCAAAACGGGCGTATCCGGCGTCCACAAAGTGCCGCACAATGTCCGTTTTCGACGCGGCGGGGTGCCGTTATTTGAACGCGCACACTTCTGAACGGAGTTGCTCACTGTTTTTGCCATCACGGTCAGAGTTTGGCTGATAGAGCTGTCAAATTTTGTCTGCTGACCCATGGGTTACTATGATTGATGCTGCATGGGTAGTTTCGTCAGTGCGGGTGAAGGTAAACCCATGAAAAATCGACAATTTTTGTCCATTTTTTTTAAATACAAACGTTACAACAATGAAAATAAAATGTGTTTGAAATCCTATCACCTACGAATATGCAGTGCATTGATAAGTACACACTGAAGGAAGTAAGGCCGGGAAAATCAACAGTTTTCGTTAAAACATGCTACACCAAAATTATGTTTATCAACATGTGGTATGATTGAATTCGTATGTAAGTCCTAGTCCCAGTGCAATACAGTTCCAACAAATTGAAAGCAAATATAAATATTTGACATGCATTGTGAAAATGTTTGTTTTTTCAAGGGGTAGGTCACTCCGCACACCAATATTGGTTCATCTTTTTTTTTTTTCAGTGTGCCGATTGTGCCGGTCATAGAGCAAGCTGCGATTGTTTGTAAAATACCCATCCCGGCTACCCGGTATTTCTGACACCTTGAATGTTTTGTTTTGAAATCGCAAGGATAAATCGGCCTAGCGGCATTTCGGATTTAAATCTATTAGTTATCCGAGAAGTGAACTGCTGATCTGAGTTCCTTCAGTATATTTAATTAGAGGATGTTCCTGAATAGACAGTCAAACACCACGTAATGTTGTGAGCAACTTCACCAACCAGCAGTGCTCCCATTTTATTTACAACAATCAAATGCCTACGAGATTGTGCTGAAGGTTTGCCGATGAATGCGCCCAAGCTGTGCCGAATCTAAGTTCGGAACACTGTGCTGAGTGACTTACCCCTTGATGTTTTTCCCACTTGCCCCTGGATGAGGAATAAGTGGGATTACATGGTTTGATTACATTTTTTTCTTGATTTGTTTTCCGTCGATTGTTTGTCATACTGGGTACCAATGCTACCGACGCCAGTGAGGCAGCTTCCACACCTGGTCCCTACCTATCGACCCTTCGACCGGGGTCCAACGGTTTTACTTCCCGTGATCAGAGATTCTATGTTTCAGAAAATCCCGGCGGCGCCGACTGGAATTGAACTCCGGCTCTTTGGGGTGAGTGGCACTCACGCTTACCGCTACACTACTGGATTCCGCGACCTTTAAGAAAATCCAAATAACTTCAGATTTTTAGACATTTTTTTCTTCTTCGGGATATTTCTGTGTACTACCAAGGCTTTAGTGGTAGCACTGATGAAGACTACACATTGTAGTCGAAATACGTATCTGTCATAATAAGTGGAATTAAATGGAAAATAACCTTTTTTGCTGTTATATTTACTAGACTCTAGTTCTGGTAAATTAAAACATTTCGAGAACTTTAGTGAAACCTTAAAACTTCATTAATTATTAAGTTTTAACTTCAGGAAAATACCATGAACCGTAAATAAATTTTGAGACTTTTAGGGAAGTACTTAAAACTCTGACTGAAATTTTAAAAAAAGCAAAACTTGAAAAACTTTACATAAGCTGTTAGAATTTCAGTGAAGTTTAGGAAATGCTGGGAGAACTTTGAGAACTTCAGGATAGATCTAAAGAATTTAGGATAATTACAAAAACTCCAGAGATTTTCAATGACGCTTAAGCAGATCAATTTTAATTGAAGTTCCGGAAACTACAAAGCAGTTTGAAGGATTGTGGAAACATAAGGGAAGATTATTGCAGTTCCATTAATTTCAGGAAAATAAAAATAAATTTGTATTGAAAAGATCTCAGTTTTTTAAGAAGTTCAGAGAGGTTTATTAAACATTACAAAAAATTCAGGAATTTTTCAAAAGTTCAGAGAACTTCAAGGGAATTTACCATCACATCGAAGACGAAATACATGAGAGGAAGAGGTTCTAGGGAAGACACCCCGAGGTAAGATTGATGGTGATGAAATCAAGGTGGTCGACGAGTTCATGTATTTGGGCTCACTGGTGGCCACTGAAAATGATACCAGCAGAGAAATTCAAAGTCGCATTATGGCAGGGATTTGGACTCCGGAGGACGCTCCGGTCGAACAAAATTCGCCGCCGCACGAAATTGACTGTCTACAAGACGCTGATTAGACTGGTGATCCTCGAGATCTGGACTATGCTCGCGGAGAACCAATGCACCCTCGGTGTTTTCGAACGGAAGGTCTAGCGTACCATCTACGGTGAAGTGCAGATGGATGACGGAACGCGGCGACGATGAATGGACGAATGAAAGACGAATTGCACCAGCTGCTGGGAGAACCATCCATGGTCCACATTGCAAAAAATAGGCGACTACGGTGGGCTTTGCACGACGTAAGAATGCCGAACGACGACCCAGTGAAAATGGTTCTCGAAAGTGACCCAAGAGGAACAAGAAAAAGAGATGCGGATCTTTCGCAGAATACGAGGCTGGCGACGTGTGGCCATGGATCGAGTAGAGTGGAGACTACTTCTTCGGACAGCAGAGGACAACAAGGCCTTACCCTGATCGGTAAGTAAGTACAGAGAAATTCCGAGAACGCTGAAGTTAATATAATTGCTCTGAGGTTCTTTGAATCAGAGAAGATCAAAGAACCTCAGAGCAATTATTTTAACTACTGTGGGATTGCAAATAATTTACAGATGTTTCGCAGAAGTTTCGAGAATTGCACAAAAAATACGAAAACTTCAGAGAAGATCCACGTACATTAGGAATATTAAGTAAATTTCAGGGAGTACAGAGATGTTTAAGGAAGTTTAAATATCTCACATGAAGTTCTGGGAGCATAAAAATTTCGAAAACTTCAGGAGAAATGCAGGAACATCCAGAGAGATCAAAGATCATCAAGGCAGTTCCATTAACGTTACGAAAATTGTACGATCTTTTAAGGAATACGAAGGAAGTCTAAAGAATTCAAGGGAAGTCCAGAGAACTTCATCAACTTCCCAAAGTCGAAAGAAATATACGAAAAAGTAGATACCTTTATGAAAGTTACGTGAACTTCTGCACTTTGGTGTGCTGCATGAAAATTAAGGGATCTTAAGGGCCTCTAGCAAAATACTCTCAAAAACAGCTTTGCAACGTCCTTTTCTAACTACCAGCTGGGGTCGGCTCCAAAACTCCGGAGCAGTTATCAGGCGAGTTATCAGGATCCGCTTCCAGTTGTTGAAGTCGGCCACCACATGTCATAATCCCGACAAATACAGTTCCCTTGGGTCGAATCAAAACCCTGAATACTATGACTGAAATTCCATATCTTATCAGGTTATGGGCCGAGATTTTGTGCGTGTCGGGAATTTGTAACAGTGAAAAGTTTCGAGTCGGAATGGGGAATGAACCAGAAATTATGCGCGTTCCGTTGTTTGATGGATCCAACATTGCGTCGTGGAAGTTTTGAGTTCAAGTGGTGCTCGAGGAGCATGAGTTGCTTGAATGCATCGAAAACGAGATGGTGGAGGTTGATGAACTTACCATCAAGCAAGAAGACACCGACGCTGTACGGCAAGCTAAGGAGAAGCTGACAGAAAAGCGCCCGAAGAAGGATCGGCGATGTAAATCGGTGTTGATTTCTAGGATTCACGACAGCATGTTGAAGTATGTGCAAGGAAAAGCGACCCCAAGAGCAATTTGGCTTGTGTTGGAGAAAGTTTTCGAGCGGCGCAGCATAGCGAGTCGACTGCACCTCAAGAAAAAGCTATTGACGCTGCGGCACGATGGAGGCAGCCTGCAGGATCATTTTCTTACTTTTGACCGAGTCACGTGAATATAAAGGTACGGGTGCAGTAATGGAGGACATTGACATTGTTTGTCATTTACTGGTAACTCTGGGGCCGGCATACGCGACGGTGGTTACCGCTCTCGGGACGATGCCGGAGAACAATTTGACACTCGAGTTCGTCAAATGTTGGCTCCTCGACGAGGAGATCAAATGCAAGGGATCCGCTGTGGGTTTGGTTACCCCTAAACGTGAGCCAGCTGCATTCACGGGGAAGCCGAAGGAATTTGTGAGGAAAGTGAAGTGTTTCGTTTGTCACAAAGTTGGACACAAAGCTCTTGACTGTCCAGAGAAGAAAACGAAGAAGGATAATAAACATTATAAATCCAGTGCTAATGTGACAGATAAGGGCGTTTGTTTTGTTGCTGGTGGTAGTGATGTGGGTTGTGATAAGCTGCAGTGGTATGCTGATTCAGGTGCCTCAGAACATATGGCTAACGATAGGAACCTCTTCGAAACGCTGGTTCCATTGAAGAAGCCGATCGATATTGCAGTGGCATTGAACGGAAAATCCGCGACCGCGAAGTTTTCGGGAACAATCAAAGTGATTGCGGTTATCGGAAACAAAAAGCGCGAGTGTACTTTGGAGAATGTGCTGTTCGTCCCAGATCTTCGCTATAATCTTTTTTCTATAAGAAAAGTTGAAATGGCGGGAATGGAGGTCGTTTTCAAGAACGGTGGTGTGAAAATTCTTCAAGATTCTGAAGTGTTTGCGAATGGTAGACGATGCGGTTTTCAATACGAGATGGATTTTTACCCCAAAAGTGTAAACTACCCAACATTGTATTCGTGTGGAAAAAATCTGAAATGCCACGAACTTTGGCATAAACGGTTTGGACATTTAAGCGAGAAGAATTTGGAGAAGATTGTGGCCAAGGACATGCTGAATGGCCTTGAAAAGCTTGTGAGTGACAACAAGAACGAAGTGATCTGTGAACTCTGCATTGATGCGAAGCAAACTAGAAAACCTTTCGGTGAACGTCCGGAGAAACAATCTAAACGAGTGTTGGAAGTGATACACAGTGATGTTTGTGGTCCTGTGACACCGATGGGACACGATGGCAGCCAATATTATGTCAGTTTCATAGAGTTAAGACACCCTTTGAACTTTGGGAGGGTAGAAAGCCTGATGTTTCGGTCTTGAGAGTCTGGGGTAGTCACATTCCGAAAGAACAACGGAAAAAGTTGGACAAGAAAGCGTGGAAAGGAGTTTTTCTTGGGTATCACTGTAACGGATACAGGGTGTGGGACCCAACGCGAGGAAAAGTTATTGCAGCTAGGGATGTGATAGTCGACAAATCCAATGGTGCTTCGAATACTTTGGGAAAGTCACAGGGAAACGAAATAACTTATATTAAACGTTTGACGGATTATAACAGTATCAACAGTGACTCGAAGAATGAAGATCAAGAAGATGATTTGGAGCAAGTAGAAAGTTTGGAACAGCTTGACTTGGAGGTGACCAACGAAGAGTTTGAAGACTGTGCTGATGGTACTAGCGACAGTGAGGGTTCAACAGGGGCCAATCAGCGGATGGTGCCTGCGGTTGAAGAAAGTGTTCGGAGGCGAGTTGCTCCTATTTGTCAAAAAGACTACGAGATGAACTTTTCTGCATGGGCTTTGAGTGCCGTAAGTTATGTTGACAATTTTCCTGATACGCTAGCAGAGATGAAGAAGCGTGAGGACTGGAAGATGTGGGAAGAGGCTGTTCGAGAAGAGATGACTTTGTGTAAGTTGCCAGAAGGAAGAAAGCCTATTACGCGTATATGGGTTTTCAAAAACAAGAAGGGTGATAATGATGCTCCTGATCGGTATAAGGCTAGGATGGTAGCTCGTGGCTTTACACAGCGGTACGGCTACGACTATGTTGAGACGTATGCTGAGCCTGAGGGTCTGCAGCAAGAATCGAATCTAGTGTGTCGTCTCAATCGTGCATTGTATGGACTCAAGCAAGCATCCCGGTCGTGGAACGAGAGGTTCCACCAGTTCATGGTGAAGCTCAAGTTCAAGCGCAGTGATAACGATCATTGTTTGTATGTGCGAACGGAGTGCGGAAAGCGATTGTTTCTAGTGCTGTACGTGGACGATATTCTCATCGTTGGTCATGATTCGAAGGTGATTGTGGCAGTGAAGAGCTGTTTGAAGAAGGAATTCGCAATGTCAGATCTTGGCGATATTAGCTGTTTTCTCGGAATGAGCATAGAGAGGAATATCGGGAAGCGGTTCATGAGGATTTCGCAGAAGGGATATTTGGAAAGTCTTCTTCGACGCTTTGGCACGGAGGACTGTAAGCCAGTTGCTACACCGATAGAATGCCATCTGAAGCTAACGAAAGGAACTGATGCGGAAAGAACGGGATGTGAAGGGATCTCTCGACGTCAGCCCGGAATTCCAAGGAGGTGAGGATGAACCAGCTCTGGTGGCGTACTCAGATGCGGATTGGGGAAACGATGTCAACGATAGAAGATCCATGAGCGGCTACATTGTACGAGTTTTTGGAGGCACAGTGGCTTGGCTTACACGCAAGCAACAAACCGTGGCGTTGTCGTCAACAGCGGCGGAGTTCGTGGCACTTTGCACCGCTGCTTGCGAAGGTGTTTGGATGCGAAGACTGTTGGAGGAATCTTGGAATCGTCATCAGGGGAGCCGTGACTTATTATGAGGACAACCAGTCGTGTATGAGAGTGGCAGAAGAGTTAAGGTACAGTCGGCGAATGAAACACGTTGATAAAAAGTTGAATTTCATCCGGGAACTAGTGCAAGAAGGTGATATTGAGTATATTCCATCGGAACAGCAGCTAGCGGATGTAATGACTAAGGGGATACCATCTGTGGCCTTCAAGCGTCTTCTGGAAGAAATTGGTGTTAAGCGGTCCAGAAATTGAGCAGGGGTGTTGAAAGACAATTTCAGTGACGGGTATTTGCGCAGCCCTGCTAGCTAATGTGACATTTCTTTGATGCACTGTCAGACCTTCTATCAGAAAGACTCTTGCTATGTGTGGGTTAATTTTTATTCGAAACTAAGTGTTCCGTGATTAGCGGCGCCGGTGGTGTAGTGGTAAGCGTGATTACCTCTCACCCCAGCAGGCCTGGGTTCAATCCCAGTCGGCGCCGCTGGGATGTTCTGAGGCATAACATCTCTGATCACGCCTTCCTTCGGATGGGAAGTAAAGCCGTTGGTCCCCGGTTCATGAGTTGATGGGTCGATAGGTAGGGTCCAGGTGTGGGAGCTGCCTTCCTGGCGTCGGTAGCATTGGTGCTCAGCACGGAAAACAAGATCGACGGAAAACAAAGCCAAGGAAAAAAAAAAAAAGTGCTCCGTGAATATACACGTTTTATACTTTCACTCTTGAATGCGTCATGTTTTATTTTCTGACTGGAATTCCATATCTTATCATAAATGTCTGCACTGTTTACTTTAATGATTTCGATTACGTCACTTGAGCTTGCATCTTCTTCTTCTTATTCTTCATTCCTTTATTTAACGTCGATCTCTGTTCCTCCCATTCGCACCCATTAAAACACACATGGGCCGGGACCAACGGCTTTACTTCCCTTTCGAAGGAAGAAGTGACACAGGGATTGAACCCATTGAGGTGAGACAGCAGTCACGCTTACCACCGGCGCAGGTAGGGCTTGCATCGGCTGATGTTTTGCGTTTTTAGTGTATGGGTAAACAATTATCAAATATTGACTGAAACTAGCTAAGAGTGTAATGTTTACGCTGGCAGAATTTCATCACAATCTGTCAAGTGGTTATAGAGCTGGCATCGGAGCAAGAGATGGATCGGGAAACACCTGGCAATCCATCATTCGACGATTTCTCGGGTTGTGGAGTCATTCAAGGACACCCAGACCACCCAGTGGCGGGCAGGCTCCGGCATAAAACCGAAGGCAGGTGTTGAGTCTGTTCAAACGTCGGCCGAATCTTTCGATCCATGACGCGGCGAAAAAAGGCGAAACGTGCCGGCATCCACGTCTACAAGGTCCGGAAGGCACCGAACCGGAACGACACACAAAACCTGCACTAGGAAGCTGTACCGGGAGAGGCTGACGATACGCTGTGATGCGCCGTGATGGACGATGAGACTTACATCAAGGCGGACACAACGCCCGGCAACTGCAGAAGTTTAACATTTCCACATCATAGTTGGCCGTTCCTGAGAAGTTAAGGAAGAAAAAGGTGGACAAATTCGCCAAAAAGCTCTTAGTTTGACAGGCCAGCAGTGGGTGTGGCATGATGAGCCAGCCATAAATCACGACAGGTACCATCAACGGGCAAATCTACCGAGATGAGTGCCTCCAAAAGCGCCTCCTACCCTTTCTGTGGTCTCACGGAGGTTGGCATCCTGCCACTACGCGTGGCCGGTGCTAGACTGGTACAGAGGCAACAATATTGTTTTTGTACCAATTTAATTGACTCTAATGAGCTAGCCTTGACAAAATGCAAATGGCATTGACTTTTCAAAAAATAATTTTTTTTTTTAAGAAACCGGATGCATTTGATGGAAATTTATAGAGCAGTTTTTATAAATCATCTGGAATGAGGAGATGTTCCGGATTTTGAGGGATATGTCAAAAACAGATTTTTTTTCGTCGCTTGTCTGCATTTAGGATATGATTATTTATTTCAATACATATTTTTGCCTAATATAAGAAACATTTCTGAAATCAATGCTGGCCACAGATCCAAGATCAGTTGAGAAACAACGGAGATCTGACCATTTCCTTGAAATTGGTTCCAGTAAAGGGACCAGTAATATGTGTCCCAGAATCGGTGTTGCGATAGCCATCCTAGAGCAGGTTGTGGGTTTCCCAGAGAAAGTGGCCAATTCGGGACATAACCGGAACCATATAAATGTGGGTGTGAAACTTGAAGATTTTGTAAACCAATTCCAATAGTAAATTGTTCGTATACACAGCTTGCCCCGGTTACACTGAAGCAGGTGCTGAGCGCCTCGGGAGAAGTGGTCAATTTCAAATTTGTCCGGAACCATGTTAATATGTATGTCAAACTTCAAGATTTTACAAGCCAACACCGATGACACTTTTATCAGGTAAACAACTTGTCATGGCTACTCTGTAGCAGGTTCCGCGTGCCCCGGGGGAATTGGCTCGGGGCATGACCGGAACCATATCAATTTTGAATTGCAAAATCTTGAAGTATGACACACATATTGATAAGGTTCAGGTCATGTTTCAAATTGGCCACTTTCCTCGGGGCACCCGGAACCTGCTCCAAGGTAAACATGGCAAGGTCTGAACATGAAAAAAAAAGCCGTGGCTTGCAAAATCTTGAAGTTTGACACCCATTCTATTGATATGGTTCCGGTCTAGGAGCGTCTCACTTTTGGAATACAGATTCAAAATGCATTTAATAAAAAAAAAAATGAATTTAAGTTCCATCGTTTGCATCAACCATTCTGTGGGATCTGAACGTCAAAACAAAGCATGCTCTTTTTTGGTGACACCATCGATACATGCATCGATGCATCGATACGAAGATAAACAAACACAACAGGAAAAGAAAACACGATTTCGGTGGAGTAGAGAATTCACGAGAAATTCCTTGCAACCTCCTCCGGCAGCAACGAAAATCTTCAACAAAATCCTGCAGAAGCTCCCTCCAGAACTTCCACTGCCAACATCGAAATCACGCAAAATTCGCTCCACCGAGAACGCTGTACAACTCCTCCACCGAATACAAGAGATAATACCGTAGAGATTTCCTGAAACTTCCATTGGCAGCACCAAAAATAACCACCGCGAATGCAAGAAAATTCCATTGAAGTTGGTGCCTCCGCTGGGAGAATCGGAAACACCCATCAACATTTTGTAGAACCTCCTCCGCTGAGAACGCGAGAAAACGGGATCGAAAATTCGCATTTTTTTAGGTCATACTTTGTTACCGCGAGACAATTAATCTACATATCAAAGCCATAAGCAAATCCACATAGTTGCACAAGGTCCGTTGATGTCGATACCAGTTTCAAGAAAATGAAATGAAAAGTAGGGTAAAACAAAAACGATCGCTCGTTTACATAATATGCCTGCACTATTTATCTAGGAACGCTCATGCTTTCGAGTGAAGAATAACACGCCCACGTGCGTATACCATAAGGCATAATTTTCCCTCTCGGTTTATCCTTAAGGAAGGATATGATTTACTGTTTAAGCGCTACAAATGTTTCAAATTCTTATTTGTTAACCTTTTCAGACCTGAGTAAAATAAACCAATAAACTTAGAAAAATGACGACCAAATCACGGTTCTGAAAAGGACATAGTACATAAGGACTCAATATATAAGTTAGCCCTTTGAAGGACAAGTGGCATTTTTTCAGCCAAGGAAACTAGTGAGAGGCCCGGTATTAAAAGGGACATGGAAAATTCCGTAAGAACAGGAAAGATTTTTACATAATTATAAATCACTTATGCAATACGTAGACCTAAGATCACTTTGTACAGAAATTGAAAATAAAGTTAAGTTCGAAGCTTACTCCAGGTTCTTCATTGAATCCGAAAAACTCTCGATCCTTAGAAGTGAAAACTTCTCTCCTAACGGAGAAAAAAGTAACTTCAAGAAGCTGTTTTTTGGCATAGGTGTCACAAAAGCGAAAGACTCTCTAATCAGAGAAGAAAGTAGCTTTTGGCAGTGACATACTTTATGTAATTTTAATTTATTTATTTCACAAAATCAACAGACTCAAACCGTGTCAAACGTAATCCTGGTGGATGAGCCCTTAATCAACAAACAAAAATCCTAGAACCTTCGTTGGCAGCATGTAAAATCTTCGCCGGAATCATGCAGAACCTCATCTGCCGAGAAGGCCGTTGGAATTTCCAAAAACTCCCGCTGGCAGCATCCAAAATCACCGAAATCACGCGGAACCTCGTCCGCTGAGAACGCGAGAAAACGCCGTCAATATTCCCTGGAACTTCTGTCAGCAGCATCCAATCTCTTCACTGGTATCGTACAAAGCCTCCTTTGTGGACAATGCGGGAAGCTCCGTCGAAAGTCCCTGGGAGCCTCCGTTGGCAGCATCTGAATTTTCGAGGGAAGTTTCGACGGAGTTTTCAACCTGTTCATAGCGAAAAGGGTTCCGGTAAATTTCAGTGGAGATTTTCGGTGCTGCCAACGAAGGTTCCAGTGAGTTTCAATGGAGCTTTCTCGCGTTTTCGGTGGAGGATTCCGGTGGAGTTTTGTGATGGTCGAGGAGCTTCTGAAATTTTTTTCTCGAGTCAGGAGTGTGGATTTGAGCGAACCCAGTGTGGATTCGAACAACAAAACAGGACAAAACTTTTCATGCTAATATGCATTTATTTTTTTGATTTTACAATAAATACACCTCAAGTGATCTCCCCCTAGATTCCGGTCATGTCTCAAATTGACCAATTCTCCCGAGGCACCCAAAACTTTCTCCAAGAAAACCGGCAAAATCCTGAAGTTTGACATCCATATTGATATGGTTCCAGTCATGTTCGAAATATGCCACCTCCCCCGGGGCACTCAGAAACGGCTCCAGAGTAACCGGAGCAAGCTGTGAATATGAAAAATCTACCGTTGGCATTGGTTTGCAAAATCTTAAAATTTGACATCCATATTGATATGGTTCCGGCCATGTCCCAAATACGCCACTTCCCCTCCAATTGCTTGATGCACGACTGGTTGTCCTCGTGAATTTGGATCGGTTTCGTCATGACAACGGAAAAATCTTATCCTTAAGAAACTCAGCTTCTGTGCTGCTCAAAGCAACACATGGCTGCTTCTGGGATGCCCAGTGGATTGGACCACCACCAAACATTACCAGAAATCCAGAATTCGACATCACATCGCCGGCCCAGTCAGCGTCGACGTAAACCTCCATGACAGCTCCTCCTGATCCAAGTACAAGTTCGTGGTCGTTGGTGAACTTGAGGTATCGAAGTATCCGTTTCGTTTCCGTCCAATCCGTTTGTGATGGACAGCTCACCGATATGTTTACTGCCACGTACAACAAACCACCAACCAAACTTGAGTACTGGTGATTGTTCGGCAGTCGCTCGTTCTCCTCCTTTTGTTGCAGGTGGCCAGGGTCGAAAGGAATCTTCGATGACTTTGCGTCAGTCAACCCAAAACGCTCCAACAACTTCTGGATGTAAGCCCGCTGGTTGAGAGAAAACTCCTTCTCGTTGCGTCGCACTTGGATGCCCAGGAAATGGCCGATGTCTCCCAACGATGTTACCGTAAAGCTACGGTTAAGGGCTGCGATGAACTCGCTGTACTCCTCTTCGGTGTGGCAAGCGATGACCATATCGTCCACGTAGATGACTAAATACGTGAATTTCTTGCCTCGACGTCGCACGTACAAACATGGATCATTTGCTGACTGTGTGAAACCAAGATGCTTTAATACGCCGTTTCTTGTTCCAAACATGTCCCGCTTGTTTGAGGCCATACAAGCTTTTCTGCCACAGACATACCACATCCAGCTTCGTAGCCTGGCGGTTGCCGCATGAAAATCGTTTCGTCCAGATAGCCGTGAAGATAGGCGGTCTTCACGTCTGCATGTTTCATCAGCATGTTCCGTTCGCTGGCAATCGTCAGCAGTGTCCTAAGTGCTGCCTGCCGCACCACCGGGGCGAACACTTCGTCGAAGTCCGTTCCATACTTCTGGGAAAATCCTTGCGCAACCAGACGCGCCTTTTACCGCACAATGTTGCCGTCCTCATCGAGTTTGCGCTTGAATATCCATTTACTACCGACTGCTTAGCGGTCTGCGGGCAGTTTCGCTAGCTTCCAGGTACCATATTCCTTCAACGATTTGATATGTTCATCCATCGCCGTACGCCACTGTTCCGCTTCTGGCCCGTTCATTGCCTCAGCGAATGTCCTTGGTCCACAAGCCTGCGTGCCATTCCAGTGGTTTCTGGATAACGTACCGGTATCTGTCCCCTCGTATTGCTGGTCGAACGCTGGATTGGCGTTTCCACAGCTGCAGTATCGCTTTCGTATTCGTTGCCCTCATCGATGCCGTCGCATGTTGAGTCATAGGACGAGGTATCTGACTCACACTCCTCCTGAACCGACTCGTCATCATCGGATTCTTCTTCCTCTTCTGGAGTTTCATGCGATACTTCAGGCTCGTATTCCACAATACTTGTTGAAGCCTCGTTTTCGATATTATCCTCCATTTCAGCGAATCGAACATAACGGTTGATTACGACCTTCTTCGTTGCTTTATCGATGAACCGGAACGCCTTGAGACACTCGGAATAACCGAAGAATGTTAAATTTTTCGCCGTCGGTGCCAGCTTGCTTCGCTTCTCAGCAGGAACGTGAACGAACGCAGTGCAACCAAAAATATGCAATCGTCCGTAATCCAGTTTCTGCCCAAACCAATGCTCGAAAGATGTTTTCTCGATGGACCGTGATGGAAGTATATTTTGCAGGTGCACGGCCGTGTTGACCGTTTCCTCCCAGCACTGGTAGCCCATCTTTGCGTCGATCAGCATGCACCTAGGCATTTCGACAATCGACTGGTTTTTCCTCTCCGCGACTCCGTTTTGCTCCGGTGCCCGTCGTATACAGGGGCGCTATTCCATTCTCCCTGTAGAATCGTCCCAAACGCTTCGATTTATATTCGCCTCCCTGGTCCGAGCGAACAACCGTTGGATTTCTTCCGAATCGATTGTGTACCATACTCACGTAATCCTCTATAATTTCCGCAGCTTCCCATTTTCTCTTGAGGAAATACACCATGGTGTATGGACTGAAATCGTCGATCATCGTCAGGAAATATCGTGCACCGCCAGGCGATAGCGTGTACATTGGACCGCAGTTATCCGTGTGCACTATATCCAGGATCCTTGCTGATTGTCGATCGAGTTTTCTTGGGAACGGTAGTCGAGTTAGCTTGCCTTTGACACAGCACTCACATGTCTTGAACACTTTACACTTGTGGATGGTCACGCCCGTCACCAAATTCTCACACACAGCTCTCTGAATTTCTTCGGGATCACGATGACCTAACTTCCGATGCCAATGGTGGATGCAGTCCTTTTTGTGGTGTGACGCATTCATACCGCGCTCTTCCGCAAACTTCAACTGCTACAGCCCAACAATTCTCTTCGCTACGGCTGCTACGACTCCGTTACGTTGGATCACGCAACCACGGCAACCTCTGCTCCCTTGGAAACCAGTCTTCCAATAGAAATCAGATTCGATTCCAAATTTGTTCTGTTCTTCTTCCTCGTTTTGGCAAAACAAGCTGCCAGATCCGATGCCTTTCACCAACGTCTCGTTACCATTGGCCAGCGTGATGGAAATCCCCGAGCTTGGCTTCAGCAATTTACGTTTCACCAGTTCCATGGTGAGCTCCTCGTCGGAACGGCTTTCCAACGCAGTAGTGAGGGTATAGAAAGAGTCAGGCATACTCTTCAATATCACGCTGGATTCGAGATCCTGGCCCGCGTTCGCGAAGCTTGCGAACAGTTGTTCCATCCCTAAAAGATGGCCTTCCATGTCCTCGTTGTCGTTGTACTCAGCTTTGCACAGCTTTTTCAGGTACGAGGCACGAGTGGACATCGTCGTCTTCTGGTGATGCTTCTTCAACTCGTTCCAGGTCTCCATGGCGGTCTTGCAGTTCCGGATCATCTACGAGCAAAACGATGGTGGCCCGTGCTTTGTCATCTCCTTCTTTCCACGCGTTCGTTAGAGGTTCAGAGGTGGCCTCCGTAACGTGCTTCCAGAGATTTTCTCTTACCAACAGCATTTCCACCTTGAATTGCCAACATTCGTATCCGCCACTCTTCAGCTTTTCCAGACCGAGCTTGCTTCCGTCCATACTGGGAACGTGAAAAAATCATGATTATACGGTGGAAAAAACTTTTGCTTGAACAGCTTCTTGAATTTTCTTCACAAAGGCCCATAACCTATGGGAATATGCCGTAGGTCAGACCGAAGAATGAAATGAACTTGTTTCATCGACGGTCAAGAACAGAATGAAAATTTTATTGAAACCAATTAAACACGCTCTTAGCAACTAATTCATGGCTTGCTGGAGTCTTCAGTCGCTTCATCTTCAACAAAAACGATTCTGGAGACATCGCGCTAGAAAATCATGAGAACTGATACCCATATTGACATGATTCAAAAGATCAACGTTTACATTTTGGACATAGGCCCATTTCAAATGCTACTCTAGGTATCCAGTTGTTTACGCTTTCTACGCTCGAGTGCCGTAGCAGTTGAATCATCCCTTTCTGACATATGACGATAGTCATTATGGCAAAGACCAAGATGAACATGATTGAAGAAAATTTTCTGCACTTCGACAGCGCAAGCAAAACAAATCTGATTTACATTTTGGTTCAGTTGATTTCGCGCATAATTTAATTTTAATCATTATTCAGAAGTGTTATAATTTCCCAGATACCGGAATACACCTGTAAAGTGTGGCGTGGATGGGTGAGCTTTCATCATCATTTGCCTTCGGTTCAAACGGCGCGTGATAATATTCGAAGAGAACTGTGGTTCTGAAGCCGTAGGCATGAAAGGAACAAACCAGTTCACGGTAACCGTTTGAACCAGCACGTTCTGATTTCGCAGTATAGCATTAACTCTGTGACGATGAATGGTGCTTCCGGAAGCGATCTGGTGTGCACCTCCCGGTTGCTGTTGTGTAACGTGCGGTAACCCGAGCAAAGCTGAAGATCAAATTGAAATCAAAATTTGCTGTTATGATGTAACTTATTTTGAATACTCCAGTTGATCTCATTTTGGTTGACTTAACGGTTAACACAGCAAAAATGAGAGCAAAATTTTACACTGTTGAAGCAAACGGAAAACTAATCCTGCTTTCAATGAAATCAATTTGATTACTGATTTTGCATTCATAATGTGTAACTGAATACGGGCCTAGAGTAAATGGTTACCATTCATGTTTCTCAAGCTGAAAGACTTAGGCTCCAATCTCACCGCGGGCAAGTCACGAATGACCTAAAATGTGTTAAACAAATCAGATAAACGATAATCATTAGTTCAACGACAGATGAATTTCAATTAAATTTTAAACAAGACGTAAACAGCAGAACTTCAAGTTAAGTTGCTTTCATTTAAAACGTCTTGACTGCATAATGAAAGCACAATATGATATCAGACTTATGTCGCAACATTTGAAATCAAAATGAGTTTTCATTATGATAGGAACTGCACACTTTAATATCGATTTGCTTTCATTTTGTTAACCGACTTTGATCGGGAATAGCACACCTCCTCCACCCTGAACCGAGAGCAGTCCAAGGGTTCGCTTCTGGTGGCCAATCACCTCGTCCAGCTTCGTGTTGAGCATCCGCAGCTGATTGTGAGTCGAAGTTTCTGGATATAGCTGGAATTAGGGCTTAACAGCTTTTGCAAACAATGACTTCTCTCGATGATTTCTCGGAAGCCATGGCTCTCCCTGGTAAATCGACATCACCATCGATTAGAGGAAGACTTCTCCTACCCTATAGATATGTTGGATTGTGTAGGCGTTGAATTCCGAGAAATCAACGAGAGGAGTCATTGTTTACAAAGGCTGTTACGCCCAAATTCCAGCTCTATCTAGAATTTATGCTTCCCAAATCTGTCTCAACTCCCGTTGTAATCTTCGAACTAATTCTCCAAATCGTCCATCTGCAACTGGGGATTTGTTTTTCGGTATTCTTTCATTTGCAATTTGAGCTTCCTCTGGTAGTCCTGATATTGCTAGCCCAGCTTGGCCTGGTCCTGATCCTGTTGGACTTCCTCCGTGGTCTGTCCGGGGGCATTGACCTGTCTGACGTTTATAACACGCGCACTTACGTAATCCCATTTACAAGTGCGAAGTTTGTTATCCTCACTTTCGCTTCAGCCAAAAATTTTGGTTTGTTACTGTTATCCTCACTTTCGTACTCGTGCGCATAGAATGGACAATGGTAGGAATGTTGAATCGTTCATTTTTCAGTTGTCACTTGTGAAAACAATTCAATAAATCATCGCCTTCTACAACTGTGCCATAAAAGTGGTAAGCTTCTAATGTCAAAGATGAATCGCCGCTCGGCGAAATTATCGCGAGCGTAAAAGGAGGGGGGGGCTGATTTTCTTCTGAGAAGATTTTAAATTCCGTAGATTTCCTACAAATCCAATTCAACTCTCAAGAAGGTAAATTGCAAGCTAAAATCCATAGCGCACGATTCAAAGATTTCGAAGCGAGCAATGAATCAGTAATTCACGAGGAAGCGCCACAGTTGAAGGAGATTAATCATCGCTGCCAACACTTATAGCTGGAAATGTCCTCACCGGCAAAATTGGAATGGATTCCTAGATCTGCACTGACGCAAGTCAAGGGAACGTTTTTTTTTTTTTGCGGATTCGCCATTCGAATGCGGGGCCGAGCGAGGAGTGCTTCGGTTGCTAATCAAATTTAAAGAGTGAAATGCTCGTTTCTGAAAAGCGACTTATCTCGAATGCGGGCTAGGCACAATGACGGAAATTGAAAAGGAAACCTGCCGGATTTCCCCATGGCGACAAAGAAGCGCAATTCCCCGCGTTTGAAACAGGCAGTTTCGAGGTTGGTATAAGGTAGGTGGACCAATTATGACACTACTCGATAAAAACTTCATAATTGGTGCAGCTCCCGTATGCCAATGTGATTGAACAATTTTGCAGTGAAAATTTGACATTCCATCATCGGTCCACCGTAGACGAATGTGAGCAAATATAGACGTTTCGCTTCGAAGACTATGTTTTACTGTCGAATAAGCAATAAACGGTGAATGTTGTTTGAACCTACACACTTTGTGCCGTAGACCATCACTCCCACTTCATCCGCCCCAAATAATGCAAATGTTCTGTGAGAATGGAGAAGGAGAAGCACTCCTCTTCGCTGTAGAGCGAAAAAAGAAACTTTGAAAGAAATCACACTGTCTCTTATTTTTTCCGTTTCATCTTGAAAGGTGGGAGGACAACCGTTGTTTCACAGACAAACAGACTCGCAAGTTGTTCTTCGAACAAGCATTTAACGGTCAATTTAAAAATATCGTAGTTTGCAGTTGGCAGTGCGTTTGACGTACTGCTCACCAAAATGCATTCAATAGATGGCGGTAATGTTTGAGCGACGATGTTTTAAAGTGAGAAGTATTCAATGCGTTATGTCGGTTGGTCTGTGGTTGTTGTATTGATTTAGTTCGACTTTGAAGTCAGCAAATCAATCAGCGATTTCTCGGTCTAAAACAGAGAAGTTGCCATTTTGTGCAAGCTCATTTGCAATAATTTTCTATCTCATTCGGCCGTATCTTAAGGCTTGCAAATCAATTCACTGTGGCCTTCATATCAAGCAATAAATAACGGACGCTGCTCCCAGCTGGTGCAGCACATTGGAGCCGATCGATCGAGGCAAATAAATTTTGGCTGGCTGCTGCTCCAACAGTGACCGTGTGCTTGAAAACTTTTAGATTAATTACGGTTCAAGATAGCAAACATTATCGGTTTTTATTCCAGCCTGACATCGGTCTCTGCCAACTGTCTCTTCTTGGCCGCAACTCGCCGTTATTAATGTGTTTGTGGGTCTCCGTTTATATTGAAAAATAAAAACAGTGTATACACCACAATTTACCCATCAAGCATATGACAATACACGCGATTGCCAAATTGCAAATGAAGATAAAATGTACAATAATTTGTATGCACTGCGTACATTTTTTTCTGTTTGCATGGCTATGGTTGTTTAAAGAGGAAGCCAACGCAGAGAATCGATCAATGCAGAAAGAACGGAAAGGACCTATTGAAATTGCCATCTAAAGCACAGAACAGAAGTGGAACGTCGGATCAGAAAGTGGCTCCACTTATCATGACGAACACTAGCGCACCTAGCGGTAGAAGGCATTTCTGCCTGCAGTTAAGATAGGCAGCATGCTATGATAGACTGAGTGCGCATAGAAAGCCCGTGTGGAACGCTACCACAACGCATCGCTTATTGTTCTGTGTCTAAAGGCATTCTGAAATGAATAGAGTCTTCACTATCCCAATGTTTATTCGTCTGATGAATTTTCAAGAGTTATAGGCACGAACCATGCCTCAATAAATCGTTGTGAACCACATTGCCTATTAATGCATAACTGTCCCACAATTCATACTTGATTTCCTATTCCTATGGGACAGCTATGCAGCATGGACTTACGAAACTTCACGGTTCATCAGGAGGGGGGCGATACATCTAAATCTCAATTCTAGATGCTCAAAAAATCTCACACTAGCGAATAAATCTTCGAAAAATCTTCTTTAATTTCTCGCATCTACTTGCATCGCGCATTATCTTTTTACAGGAAATCTTCAAAATCGTGATATTGTCGCGCTCATGTTTATCTATTAATTATTTATACGCGTGGTGACAGAGTCACCTCGAAAACTTTAGACAACCAGTTCGAGTGACTTCGCTCCACTCAGATTTCGACGACATGAAAACTG
The DNA here is from genome assembly GCF_037179485.1 of Ochlerotatus camptorhynchus. Classification (NCBI taxonomy): domain Eukaryota; kingdom Metazoa; phylum Arthropoda; class Insecta; order Diptera; family Culicidae; genus Ochlerotatus; species Ochlerotatus camptorhynchus. The sequence continues at coordinate 2,169,884 of NW_027041033.1, read as the reverse complement.
GTTCACTCAACACAAACGAACCTACCGAACCAATGAAGGGTAATGAAGGGTTGATATATGAGACTTCCAAGTCAGCGGTTGGTGAAATAATTGATATAAATTCCTGAGCTTGCACTCCCTAATGATGATACCCATAAAGAGACGAGATAAGAGGTAGCAATCACTTTACTGACTACATCATGTGTGTCTTCAACACCACCAGATCAATTGCGATAAACTAACCCGCGGAGAAGAACGTGCAATAAAGTATAAATAGATTGCATTGCAGCTGCCACAGCATGCCATGGAATGTTGCCTTCAAGGGGGAGTTTACATCGTTGGTACGTGAGCTTGTTCAAGTACAGTGTGCCATGCTTTCGAGCAGCGTTACCAGTATTCCAGATTTATCAGGACTGGCCAGAATTTCAGTCATCTTGCCAGATACACAGACAGAGTATTTTAATTGCCAGATTTATGAAATATACTCCAGATGTTCCCAGGTTGTTCAAACATAATTTTATCACTGCTATATCCAAGTAACCAACAAGCACGCTAATTCGCCTTTTTGCAATATAAAGCTAATATGCGGCTAATATGAAGCTTAGCATCCCCTACAGTATGACCCATAAAAAAATGCGACATTGATTACAGCTTATTTTTGGGTTTATTTTAAAACTGTTTTTACCACTATTTTATATGCGTGTATTCGTTAGAATCTCTACTGTCAAGTGATGTAAACAAAACAGTGATTTTCGTTTTAAAAGTTTGCAAAAATGTACGCAAAAGAAATTGTTACCAGTTTGCTTCTCGCCCAAAAGTCAGTGAAAGAGATAACAAAGATCGTAGGATGCCACCGGTCCACTGTTCATCGAATTAAACGTTCTCTCCTTGCTGGACCACATCCACGGAAGCCAGGAAGTGGACGTCCGCGATCGGCACGCACTCCAGGGGTCATCAGATCGGTCAAAAGAAAAATAACGGTGAATCCGGTAAGATCGATCCGGAAATTGGCAAAACAAGCCAATATCTCCAACACCTCGATGCAACGGTTGGTCAAAGATGACTTGAAGGCTTCGTCTAGGGCTAGAGTGAAGCGCCACCTGATAACGAACCGGATTAAGGGACTGCGGCTTGAGAGATCTAAGCGGCTTCTCTCCATCTTGAAGAAGAAAAAACCAATAATCGTGTTCTCTGACGAAAAACTTTTCAACATCGATCCGGTGTCCAACACGCGCACTGACCGGTTTATTTCGCCGAAGAAGATCGAGGAGGTTCCTGAGAACATAAAATTTAAGTTTACCACCAAGCATCCTGCAGGAGTTATGGTTTTCGGAGCAGTCGCGTCCAACGGCTTGAAAATGCCTCCGGTATTCATCAAAGAGGGTCTAAAAGTGAATACGGAGGTCTACATCGGCAATTTGAAGGACCATCTGATGCCATGGATTAAGGTCAACTTTGGAGAAGACCAATTAGTCGTTTTCCAGCAGGATGGAGCGCCCTGCCATACTTCTAACAGGACCCAAGCTTGGCTCACCGAGAACCTGAATTTTTGGTCGAAGGAGCTTTGGCCCCCCAGCAGCCCGGACTTGAATCCATTGGATTATTCAATATGGGCCTATGTTCAGGCTAAGGCCTGTGAAACCCCCCATCCCAGTGTGGATTCGCTCAAGTCATCCATTCGCAAGGCATGGAACTCGATGCCAGCGTCATATATTACGACCGTGTGTTCCAGATTTCGACCCCGCCTGGAGCAGGTGATCGAGAACCAGGGAGGACACATTGAATAAATGTATTCAAAACATGTCAAATAAACATGGGAAAGCAAAAATATATTTGTTTCAATCAGCAGTTTAGAAGGAATCACATTTAATTGGAAAAAATGTCCCATGTCGCATTTTTTTATGGGTCATACTGTATGTTATCCGTGTATCAGCTTTATATTGCAAAAAAGCGAATAAGCGGTCAAATCTCTGCGTACATCGTACGGGTTAGGCAAAAGGTGTGCGTTTGACTTCATACTGTCGCATTAATGTCCTTTCGGTCATTTTCAACTTCTTTTCAATTTTCATACTGCCGTACTCTAACGGAACTATCTACCAACCCCCTCCTAAAGACCATTCTCTAGCTTATAAATTATCACACTATAGTTTCTTGTTAGATAGCGTTTCTAATCAACTACAGTCTTGTTGGTTACTTGGGTGGATTCATCGTCTCATAAACTGCATAAACTTGACACCAAAGATGAATTGCACGCCAACTCGACTATGGGGTTGGCAGCACCCTCTCCGATTTCAATGAAACTTTGAGGATGTAAAAATTTCTTCTGCTTAAGAAATCTTGAAACTTTGAATACGTATTTTAAAAAAAATCAAGACCACCATTTGAAAAGGGACGAACTTATTTTTCCAACACTTTCTAAAAAAAAATATAACTCAAAATTTATAAGTCCTACAAAAATGCTTTCAAAAGATGATTTTTTGAAAATTGTACAAGGTGTCATAAGAAAATATTAAAAAGTAAAAAAAAAAAACAAAATATTGCTACAATAAAACAAGCTTTTAAACATTTCTAGTTTCTCAAAATCTTAATTTAAAAAAAAATCTGATTTCATTTAATGAGCTAAGCCACTTTTCTTCAACATATGTATTTTTACCCATTAATGGGTACTTTCAAATAAGCGTGTAGGTTTTCACTTCGCATCCTTCCCTGGACGGGACCGGTGGTAATTTTCACGTCGTCTATTATTTTAATACGCCGGATTTACGCGGATTTGAGAAAATCTCGGGTTTTCAAAAAGAACGCAACCAAAACAAAATCTACTTTCTCAAACACTTAAAAACGGTGGTACAACATGTACAAGAGGTCCTATTGTAAATGTAATATTTCCGTCAGGTTGGCTGATAGCGATAATTTAAGCCTATTAACCTGAACGGAGGCAGTCATTCCATCCCGAGCCCCTAAACTCTCCTAGTCTTGGTCACACGGGCGTCTTTTATAAGTGAGGAGTGGATTCAAAACAAACTGTCTTGGCAACCTATGCCTAGGTGCAGTGTTGTGAAAATATCAAAAGATCTAATCTCACCAATGTGCATAATCTCATTTGAGTATCGTAGACCAAAAACTCAACACGCAAACAACAACCGATGATATTACAAGCTGTGATACGGTTGCTATGATATCATGCTAACAAAACTCCCCGGCTACAATTCTCACCAAACTGTGTTGAGTTTGAGCTTCAAGATTTTTGCTGTACATCCGAACACGAAACGAAACTTCCATCACTGCTGGCAGCAGTAACTTCGTGTCTGCCATCTGTGAAGCGTAAAGAAAGATAGCAAACTATGCTTTCTCTTTCTAAGAAAACGATGTGCAAAGGAATCATTTTTGTGGTAAGTAAACAATTTTACATGTTCTGAATAGTCTCGCAATATCAAAGGAGCTTGTAAAAACAATATCATGCTTGATATTTTATTCCAATATCATGCGTGATATTGGGAGCCCTTGAGAGCGAAACAAAATCATTTGAGTGAGGATTATGCCATCACTGCCTAGGTGATATCTAGCAATACTGCCAATGCAATCAAGATAGGCGCTGCTCCATTGGCTCTTGACTGTGTTCGTTTGACTCAAAACCAGCCAATCCACTCCTCCATTATACTAAATAGACCCTCTCTACTTCTGCCTTATCTTCCAAATCTAAGATGGCTATCATCAACCAATTTTTCCAATTCTCTTTTCACCATATACAGCTTTCCCCCGAAGAACGCGTTACCCACTGAGTTCTACCCACCACTTTGTCTCGGTGGGTTTTCAACCAAGCGTTCTGATTTTCTGCGAGTGACTAGTTCTCCATTGGCACAATTCACATGCAAAAAATCAGACCGACTGGTTAAAACCCCGCCGAGAAAAAGCGGTGGGTGCAACTCAGTGGGTAACGAGTTTATCGGGGAATATGTTACTCCTTTTTTTACTTCCCTTAGTCCAAACATGGAAGGGAACGGTCCCAGGGGTCGTTTTACGCTTTACTCGATAGACCATAGATAGATGTTTTGCGACCATTATTCATGTGTTCATTTTAAGTAAACAGGGCCCCGCTGTTGTGTCACTTTTTGTCGAGTGAGTGAACTCAAATCCATCCGTGCACTAGTCTATGTCTGACACTGTAATCGCAGCATAAAGAAGAACCAAGAACTGGATGAACATTAAAGGGTTCATCGGCCAGGGTCGAACCTCCTAATTACACCGCCCTAACCTTTTCAAACCACGGCAAGAGTTAAGAAAGTGAGGGGTGGGAAACTTCCACTTTGTATGAAGTTTTCAACGTAGTAGAACGAATTCAAATAAAAGGTGTGAAACCCAAGGAAGACTATCTTCTTCTATTAATAGAAAAGCTACTCCCCCCTATTCTGCGAGTCACGTAACTCTCTCTCACCGGTGAGGTGACAATTGTCACCTCACCAGTGACAGAGAGTCACGTGACTCGCAGAATAAGGGGGACTAATTTGTGGTTTGAAAATCGAACTTCGTACATCGGGTATTATTCATTTCCCCATTTAACCTCACTACAAACTACAACGTGATCACGTTTTTAACTTGTTTGTGTATGTGTTTGTCTACCAATTTTATAATTTTAACAATTTTCGTGTTTTGTCTTATGTCCTAACTCTGCATGCATATCGGTTTTCAACAAAAAAAAACATAACCAGTCGCGACTTACGGTTTTTCAGGAGGGTGCTGTGGTGGTGGTGGTGACTTACGGACACAGGTGCTGATGAACTACGGTGGTTATTGGTAATGCGGGGTGGTGGTGAATCCACTGCTCTTCAATGGCCACCTGACCGTCGATCCGGTCAACCTGGAGGTCTCAGGTGATGTTCAATTTCAATGGCCGCTTTGCGTGGTGACTTCCAGCCAAAGTGGCCGAAACAATGGCCTTATCCAGGGGACGCAAAGCTCCCCAAAATGGCTGACACAATCGATGGTCCCAGCCTTTGTTCTGGCGACGTGTAGCTTCCAGAGTGACCGAAACAATGGCCGATCTTAGCCGTTGTTCTGCCACTAAAATGGCGTACTGGGAGAGATGTGGTGGACCTTACCACTCGAGAGAATCCCTCATCTGTCGTGGCCGCCAATGGAGCACCCGCAGGGACGATTCCTGGGTCTGGGATGTATTTTCCGGAGGACAACAATGTCCACGTGGTATTTGACCGTCGATTAACGAGCTGTGCGGTCCGAGGTCTATCTTTTTCCAATTTGCACTCCGGTAACTCTTCGTATTGGAGATGGACAATGGTCCCTTTCTCCGGCACAGCACCCCTTCACTAACACGTACTAACACTAACTTTTTCAAAAACTCTAACTTTTTCTATCACTAATTAATAATTAATCTCGATTATATTAAAGCGCCGCGCACTTCTTACTTCCTTGAATTCTTATCACTAATTAATAATTAATCTCGATTATATTAAAGCGCCGCGCACTTCTTACTTCCTTGAATTCTTGAGCCAGAAAGCACGAATCAGTCCGACCGAAGTAACTAGAAAGTTTTAGAATCGCAGGGAGCCTACAAATTTCCTGTTCATTTCTTCGACAAGCCCCGCACTGTTCAACCCGATAATTATGTTTCTCCCCTAGCTTGGATTTACAGTGTAGGACATCCTGGAGTAGACCCAATTAATTTGCTTAGAAAATGAACACAGATTTGTGACACACAGATAGCAGCACTTGACTACCAAATGCAAGGTGCGTTGAAAGGAGTAACTCGGTAACTTTATGTTAGTGCACGTGATAAAGTCAATGCAAATGGGTTTATGAAACCAACGGCTACAGATAGCTGTATGCGCATCCATTTTAAGCATAAAGCTGAGATTTTCCTCCCTTCATTATCGTTCGAGTGTTTTGGCAGCGGTACTACACAGCAAAAAAATAATTTTGATATCACATCAAAGTGGATGCACTTCAATCGTGACAATAATATGGTGTAATATTATTTGCCAAACAGGACAAAATTATGATTAATACAGTGCATGAACTGACATTACGCTGCTTTTACTGCATTTGTTTATTTTTGTGGCCATAAAAATTACATGAGATGATTGAAGTGCATCCTCTTGGATGTAATATTAAAATTTATTTTTTGCTGTGTAACCCTTCTGCTGCATTGTGTACAACAACAACTTATACAGATGCAAATCCACGCAAGTGGGCTAAAAGCATCGGTTTCAAAATTTCTACGGCGTTCAAACGCCTTGAATCAATCGGGGAGTTGTACGGAAGACGACGAGGCTGAAAATCATCGTAGTTACCCTCGACCGGACACCGACTTTTAAGCTGCAAGACAGTTAAAACTGCTTGCGAATCAAGGCTGCGAATCATGAAAATTATTGAGGCTAGCATTCCGCGTGGGCAACGTGACTCTTTGTTGTGCATCGATTCGGCAATCATCACTTCGCGGCTTCTCTACGGCATTGGACTCGTCAGCAGAGCATAGGATTCAGTCATCCAAAATCTCGCACCCGTCCACAACCGGATGGTCCGGTTAGCGTACGTCACCAGCCAGATTTCAGCGACCGTCTTAAGCTGGTTGATCAACGACTCTCGAAAATCGCTGTGCGGATACGATTCACCAACCGAAGAAGGCATGAACCTATGCCACGGATTGTGTGAAACGTGAGAAGACAAGTGAAAGCTGGAGATCATCCGGATATGGTGCGTTCCATTATGCAGGAACTTATAGCAAACCGTTTCAATCGTTCTTCGGTGCAGTAGGTGCAGGTGTATTCTTCCGTCACAGTGTAGCGTTTTTTTTTCGGTGGAGGCCTTTGCTATCTAATCGGCTCTCAACACGGATATATCGAATGAATTGGTCATCTTGTCCAACTCGGAAAGTTGCCTATTGGTCATAGAAAGTGGATCTAAGAGATCGAAGGGCTGTTACGAAACCGACCGATACAACTTTTTTGGATTTCCGGCCACGCTGGCATCCGTGGCAACGAAGAAGCAGATCGACTCACCGGTGAAGCACGCAACAGTCCGCCACTCAACATCGCCATCCCGAGGAAGGTTGCCATCAGGGCAATGAACCATGCCATTTGGTCTGCTATGGGAAGAACACTGGGCGTAATTAACGGAAGTCAAGTTGAAGGGGGTTAAACGCGAAATCAAAAAGTGGACCGACCAGCAAAGTTCCGCCGCTGCGCATCGGCCATACATGGCTTACAAACGAGTTTCTTTTGAGAAAATGCTGCGAGACGGTCGTGGATGTCCGCCAAGTGATTCTGCACTGCATGATGTTTTAAACAGCCAGGATGAAACACGAAATTGATCAAACCAGCCTACATGTGGCGTTATGCAACGACGATGACAAGGAAAACCGGTTGTTGAAGTTTCTGCAGCAAGTCAATATGTATCGGAAATTGTGACAAGAGAGAAGAGCGATAGCGACCCCGATGGTGCAGTGGTAAACGTGATTGCCTGTCACCCCCTGGGTTCAGTTCCAGTCGGCGGTGTCGGGATATTCTGAGGCATAAAACCATTTGTTGCGACGAAGAAGACAAACTCTTGAAAGCTGATACAGTTTTTATTGCTTCAAGCTGGGTAATGAAAGGATTCTTAGTTCAACTCTAACTGACTGCTGTTTTATACTCTTATACTCACATTTATAGTTTTTCTCTTCTATCTAGAGCAACAAATTACATCTTGTCTCTTGGACGTTTAACTTGGAAATGATTCCTTACTCGTAATATTCCATACCTACTTCTATTCATTCATCAATCGGAAAGTATGCAGCGCCTACCTGTTCTACAACAACATTCCCCAACCTGTATTGCTCGGAGCCTGCTTCAGCTATACGATCTACATCTAGAACATCCAGCTTTACTACAAGGCGGTGCAAGATTCCAGTAGCCGTTTTCACTTCTGCACTACGAACTCGTTGATCTCGTCCCGGAAAAACCTTCACCACCTGTCCTCTCGTCCAACTGTTTCGTGTTCGCTCGTCCACAATGATTACCAGATTGCCAACCTTGATTGAGCCTGTGTCTTCAAACCATTTAGTCCGTTTCGTAATTATGGGAAGATACTCCTTAATCCACCGACTTCAAAATTGATCCAGCAAGTGTTGACAAATATTCCAGCTTGACCGAAGTGTTGCTATTTCACCCACTGGTAATCTAGCTGGTTGATTCACCCCGCTGGTGCTTAGCAGGAAGCAGTTCGGCGTGAGTGCTTCCTGTTCAGCTGACCCCAAAGGAATGTAAGTAAGCGGCCTCGACAAGCTTGTGACAACCTCCAGATGAACTGCTCTAACCGTCAGACAAACAAACAGCGCCACCCACCTCTTGACTTCACTGCGACCTTGTTTAACAAGTAGAGGTCCAAAATATTCGATGCCAACGTAACTGAATGCTCGATTAAACGGTGTCACGCTTGCTTCAAGGAGTCCTTAGGGAACCTTACACCACATGCAGTTTTTCTTGATTTTCCGGAACAGAACTCTCAATTTGGCTACGTGAAATTTTTGCCGCATTTCGTTGACCGCAGTCTCGTTGCTACCATGCTTGTATTGACGATGATACCATTCCACCAACAGTTGTGTTCCATGATGTTCCTTAGGCAGAATGATAGGATGCCTCATACTATCTGGAACGTGCACAGCATTTGGAATCCTACTATCCATGCGAATTACACTTCGATCATCCATCATCGGGGATAACTTGTAGAGTTGACTTCTTTTCGTTATCCGTTGATACTCTTCACGGGGCACCTTCAGGTTTTGCTCCATAATTGATAATTTTCTCCATACGACTCTCTTTGTATTAATCGGCAGACAGTTTCTTCCGCTTTTTGAAGTTTATTTTGGTTTAACCATTGTGGTTTTGCAACCGATTGATTGCAAAAAAAAATCATGTAAATTTAAGTGCTCTGAGAGTGACATATACGAGCGTCAATTTTGACATAAATTTGAGTCATAACAGACGTGAAATATAGCTCAATCAAACGCACTTTTCAGTCTCGGAGCACATAATATTACATAACATGTTTGATTACGTCTCATCTTTTATGTCAAAGACGGATTCCGTCACGTGTAAAATTAGTTATTTCTAAGTGTGTATATCTGTGGACATAAGCAACTGTGCGCACAAGTCGGTCCCATTTTGAAAATCTCTTGAAGTTGAATAATTGTGGAGTTAAGTTGTGCACATTCACGCGAGCGGTACGGAGTTTTTCTTCATCTTCTTGAGGTTGTGTTGAGATTTCTGATTGCTCTGGCCATGTAGACTCGTTTTCATGCAGGAATCCTGGGGCATTAAACCAACGACTATCCTCGCTAGGGGTGGGGCCTTTTCCCTACTTGGTAGCTTCATCTGCAACGTTTAGGTATGAGGGAGCCCACCGCCATTCATCCATTCGTGACGCATCTAGGATTTCAGCAACTCGAAAAGCTACAAACGGCTGGTATTTTCATTGATCCGATCGCAACCAAGATATTACAGTTCTCGAATCCGACCAAAAGGTTCGTTTCGTAATTCGCAAAGTCTGGATTTCTTCAACAGATTTTGCCAATCTTGCTTCGAGTACAGCCGCCTGTAGCTCAAGACGAGGAATTGACATGAGTTTCAAAGGAGCTACACTCAGGTCTTTTTTTACACGGGGGATACGTACCGTGTAAAAAAAAACCGTGTAAAAAAAAAACCTACGAGATTTTGATTTTTCACATGTTTAAATATTTTTAAAAAATCGGATTTTGATGCCATTTGTAATTAAAGCATGATATGGTCCATATAGACATATTTTAAAAATTTCTGTATTTACACCAAAAATTGTGATTTTTTTTTTTTAAGTATGCCATTTGATTACCTATAGCTTTAAACGGATAATGTGATTGGAATCAAGTCGATAGGTTGTATCGTTGTCGAGAAATCGTTAAAAACGTACCGTGTAAATCGTGGAAAACCGTGTAAAAATAACCGTGTAAAAAAAAATCACTTAAAAAAAACCGTGTAAAAAAAGACTTCGTTTTTGACAAGATCAGCGAACATCGAATTTGACCTCTGTCGAGGATGCAAAAATATGCGACGGCAGCAAACGCGTCCTTGCTTGCATCCACGAACACATGCAATTCCAGGTTTCTATAACTTTCAGAATCGTAGCCAGAAAAATAATAGCTAGGCACTCGTACTTCATGCAGGTTCCTTAAGAGCTTTATCCATCGATTCCATAGCGGCAACAGGTCTTCCGACAGAACATCATCCCAATCGGTGCCAGCTCTCCACACTTCTTGCAGCAATATTTTTCCATGGATAACGAACACTGATACGAGCCTCACCTGTTACGATTGATTGATTATCCAGAAAAAGGAAGACGTTTGATTCCGACACCCAGATCATTCCTAGCACTCTCTCGAAACTTAAAGCAGGTTGTGTATTGAATTTCTTGACAGATTCTAGGCTCGAATCCCCGACCTGTTCCAGCACTTAAGAGCTCGACAACCAGGTTCGCATCTCAAAACCTCCTTTGGCGTGTGTGATATACCCAGGATCATCGGTATTAAATTCCAATCAAAACACTACGCTTACTCATTTAGATTATCAAAACACACCATCTTTATTCCACCTTCGTCGTCTCCGACCCTTTATGCCCAACTCTCCCAGAAAGCTCACACACACTTTAGTGCACGCTCAACCAGAATACCACATCCTCCCCATTAACAAAAGCATGAATAATCCAAGAAATAGTACTAATAAGTTTCCACATCACTTCAAATATCGTTGTTCACAGTATTAAGATATCTTTGCGACCGCTTGATTTCTCTTGTGTTTCGGCGTTTGGGTAAGGACTGTTCATCCGCTTTCATTGTTTTCGGTATGTGGTATGTGTTGAAAACCCGCTCAAGTGCATTCTTTACTGCTTCCGTATCCGTCTTATCCATCGGCAGACATTCCAGGATTGTTTCCTTCACTTCAACCGTGGTCAAAGCTAGTAGATGATCATTGATAATTCCTGGGTCCGCTGTAACTGAACATATATGGGTGATAATTCCGCGTACTTGACAATCAGTTCGATTTTATGCAAATTCGTTCAAAAAGCCAAATGCGTGTCATTCTAAATGTCCATCGAAAGCCATCCATGTAAAATTCAAAAGACGTTTAATTGTACATGCATGTAAATTTCAAGTCGTGTAAATTTAAAAACCAATTTAATTTTACATGAATATGCATGCTCGTTTTATGTGCATGGAAATTCGTGTAAAATTACAAAATAGTTTTAACTGTGTAGTACCAAAAGGCACAAATGATTTCCGGATGGTTATCGATTATAAGGCCGTCAACAAAGCAATAATTCGGGAACCTTACCCTATGCCATCGCTAGAGAAAATCTGGTCAAACATTCCAAAAGGGACAATGTTCTTCTCGAAGCTGGATTTAAAAGACGCATATTTCCATGTTTAAACATTACAATTAATTACACGAAAGTGTGCGTCATGTCATAACTTTCATGACCGCGAATGGACTTATGCGTTTCAAAAGGTTGCCTTTTGGTCTGTCATGTGCACCCGAACATTTCCAACGGGTGATGAAGAAATTGTTGATCAAATTCAAAAACGTTATAGTTTATCTCGATGATATTCTTATTTATGGCAAGAGAGCTGAGGAAAAATGTGGTGGCTGTTAAAGAAACGCTGTTCGAAAATAACCTCACCATAAATGAAGAGAGTCGATGTACAACCAACAGTTGATTTTTTGGGGTACACTATCGACGGATGCGGTATTCTACCTACCAAGCAGAAAATATCAGATATCAAATCGTTCGAAAGGCCCAAAAACATATCCGAAATTCGAAGCTTCCTAGGTATGCTGACCTTCATAGCCCGTTTATCAGTAATTTTGCGCATAAAACCAAACCGATATTGTCAGTCGACATTAAATTTGAGTGGAACGAAGAGCGTCAGATTGCTTTTGACGCGCTGAAGGATGCAGCTGAGAATGATTTGTTAAAACGTTGGGTATTTTGATGAAAACGATGTTACCATTTTGTACACCGATGCATCACCTTGGGGAATCGGAGGAGTTTTAGTACAGGATACAGCAGATACCGAAAATCGACGGATCATCGCCTGTGCGTCAAAAAGTCTGACCACGGCAGAGTGCCGTTATCCGCAGTTGCATAGGGAGGCGTTGGCTATTATCTGGTCAATGGAGAGATTCGCTTACTACCTTTTAGGAAGAAGATTCATATTGAGGTGTGACAGCGAAGCACTTATGTTCATGACAAAAGCGAAGGGCAAAGATGTTGGGAAACGGATTTTGTCTACAGCTGAAGGTTGGATGTTGCGGATGGATCATTATTGTTTTAAGTTCCAGCATGTATCGGGAAATGACAACATTGCTGATGTGGTTTCAAGAATTGGCAGCAGGCGCGACGATCCGCCGTTTGGTATTGATAAGGAACCCCATGAGCTATAGCACATGCACGTGGAATTACCCGCCTTCACGGCACAGTACATACTCTACACTTCCTCCGCTGCATCAAAAGTATCAGTTAGGAGAAAAAAGGAACCACGAGCGCATATTTGAATGTTTTTCTATATTTCTATATCCAAATTTTTGATTTTCTGCACGAACTAAATAAAACCGCTTTAATCAATATTTTGTCTGCCCTCCATTTTCTATTTGTGGACGCGCGTATGCACGATAAATCGTTCCACATACACAGATAAAAATTCTGAATTTTAATAGTGATGTAAACATTCATTCACGTAAACTTCTATTTCATTTCACGCAACCGAGCAACTTGTAAACAATGTTGTTTACAACAATGGGCTTTTGTATACAATATTTGCTACATTGCATGAAATGTCTCAGAACTTTACATGATATATCATGTAAACTTATATGATATGTGACGCTCCATTTATGTGCATCATACTGAACAGAAATTTACATTACTTTTTCGAACTGTGTAACCAAAACTGAGCGCACAAAACAAAACAAACCAAGTGGAGAAAAAACTGATCGAATAATCGGTCCGTCCGCCATATTAGCTTTCTCAATGTTTGTTGATTTAAATTTACACGAGCATGTAAATTTATAGGTTTCATCGTTGAAAATCGAACATCGATAAGTTTTTACATCACGTGGTGATATTAAACTGTAAGAGAAAATTAATCGAATTAACGTGTAATTTTATGAGTTTTATCATGCTTCTATTATGTGCATGATTTTTAATGTAAAATTAAACTAAAACATAGCGATGTAATTTTAAAATGGTTTTGGTTTACATGTCATGTAATATTCCTAATTTTTTTGCTGTGGTGAGACGTATCATGTTCCTTAATCATGTTCCCTATCTGCTCGCTCGATCATTCCCTTTAACTCCATAGTCCGCACCCTATCGCTAGTAGCATTCTCAAAAGCTTTCGGAATGTTATATCTAATAATTTTCTTCGGAGTTACCGAGTCGTCCATTTTGAACTTGACAGGGTCGGAAAGAATCTTAGGAAATTATCGAGCATCCGTCACCAGACTGAAGGTAGTTTGAGAATTTTGAACATAATCACTCCTATCTTCATCCAGGTCCAGCTTCTGTGACGTTTCAAATCCGAGCAATGATAGTTGAGTTCCCCTTACAACGAAAAATGTAATGGTTCCCTACGATTTGCCACTCCAATGTAGGCTCTAAAAGACCACTCGACCTCGAGAGGACGTTGATGGACATAGGCTTTCAAAATATCTACCAAATCATGAACCACCGATCTTCATTTTTTCTTGATCATGTTCCAACTATCGACTGTTATTGTGTTCACATTAGCACCAGAATCAATTAAAAAGCATTCAGTACCGATTACGCAATCAACAAGCCTAGGATCAAAAATCGTCTACTACTTGCAGACTTCATCAGTGCCAAGTACTCAACACCACTGAAGAATCCATCTTTTATCTACGAGTTATATACTAATCAGCAGGTATCCACTGCCATGTCAAAATTTACCTAAACAGGTACCTAAATTCAGTCTCCAACAGGTAGAGGCATGCTACGATGTGTTGTTTTAGGTAGCATGCTAAAGAGTCTCGAGTATCCGTTTCCTTGATCTCTATTAAGCAATGTTGATGGATTATGTTTAAATATTTCTAGACTTTCAGCTACATCTAGTTTCCAAGGCGAAGATACAGTCCGCAGGATATTAATGTTTTCCTTAGTCAAATTGTGCCCCTTTGTAACGATATGTTCTGCAACCTTGGATTTGAATTCATAATGAAGCCCTTTATCCATCTCATTGTTAGCCTTTTTTACCTCTGCGATGTGTTCCTTAAACCTTGTTTCCAAAGTCCTTTTCGTCTGACCAATGTAGATTTTATTGCAATCCGGACAAGAGATTTTGTAGGCTCCGGCTTTCCCTAAGACATTTATTGAATCTTTAGTTGATCCTAACAGTGACTTCAGCTGATTTATCCTACTGCTGAATACTAAATCTAGGCCAAAACTTCTAAATTTTGAAATCAATGGTTTGGTAATGTTTTTGTCGAAATTCACCGCTACTCGTTTTAAACCCTCAGTTACTGGTGTAAGAGTTGTCGAAATACGCCTAAAAAGATCCCTTGTTCTTTTATCGATTACTGCTTGAATTGTTTTTTTTTCTTGATACCCATTAGGTCTAGCGATTTCAAAAATGTGAGCTATTTCCTTTGATTTGCCTGTATCGCTAAGAGGAAGAGTTTGCATCCTGTGAACCATGTGGTGAAAAGCGGCAGAGACTAAAAAACTTTTTTTTTGTTTGCCCCAACCAGAGATAGGGGAAATGACGGCTTCGGCATGACAGACTATTTTCGGCAACCCAAATTGAAACACTATTTTCACTGGATTTTCTTACGAAAACACTTCGCTGAATGCATGCAAACGATTCTTTATGCTTTCAGCTTCAATTTGACTATATTTTTACCACTGATAAAAAGCAATCTAGCAGGGTTTTCTTGAAATGAAACACACGCACTACAAATTGTAGCTGATTTCGAGTTGCCGATAATAGAACAGCAGATTTACATGCAGTTCAAATGGAACGGTTGCCGAAGAAAAACTGGTTGCAATCTCTCGTTGTCTGTATCTGCAAAGAACCGATAGGAGCGACGTAAGGAGATCTGGTCCAGATAACATGGCTGAATTGAAGCTGTGTCCTCCAACCTTTGCGGCGGCGTCCCATATTAGTCGCACTTTATTTGTTTTTTTTTTGGATTGATGACAACTCCTAATGGCAAGTACCATAGACGATTTGGATCAAGCGACTTCATTTCTTCAACAGTTAGCTTGCAAATGTGCAGCTGATGATTATAGTCCGTTGTTGATGCTGCAGGTACTTGTCCATATACTGCCCATCACAATCTTGTTTTGGTAGCTACCGGTTCTCCGTTTTTACCTTCTCTAACCTTTAGCGCAAGCTTCAAGCGCGTATTGTCCAAGCCGATTAATATTGTTGGTACAGCGTCCTGGTAGTTGTGTGCTGGTATTCCACGCAGATATGGATATTGCTTGCTGAGTTCATAGAATTTCAACGACTTAATAGGTAACTGAAGAAATGATACAGTATGGACGTCGTTCAGAATATTCGCGAGTTCCAAAACCCTAAATCTCCAATTCAACCATCGTTGAATTTTCTTACATTCGTTCAACGTCTCCGGTTCACTGTAGGCATAGAGTATGCGTCTCCCCTTGCAATTCCAACGTTTCTGCGATTTTTTCTTCCATCAGTGTCGTCGATGATCCTTCATCAAGAAATGCGAAAGTTTCAAGACTTCGGCTCTTCCCATGGAGTGTCACTGGTAAGATTCTGAACATGATAGAATGATGAAGTTGGCGATGCATTGACAAAGTTCCTGAAGTTGATGGTGCTTCTGAGGGATTGGTGATAGATTCCGGATTTCCTGGATGTAGTAGTATATGATGGCGTTCGTTGCACTTTGCTATTCCACAGTTCGGCGCTTTGCAGGGAAATCTTCCGTGAGCCATAAGACAACGTCGACAGAGATGATTTTCTTGTACTTTTTTCCAGCGTTCACTCAATTCCAAATCAAAAAAAAACATGTCAGGCTTTTGATTTATGACCAGCTTTTTGGTAGATGATTTTCCTTACGTAGTATGTTCCCAAATTGACGACCTTCATTCTTTGAATCTGTTCCATCGGAAGAGTGAGCATTCACGAACAATTTCTCCTTTTCTTTGGGCTTCACCGTCCGCTGAATTTGGTACAGTCACATCACTAACGGCCCCCACGATGTTTCCCATATAGTCTCCAAACACGTTGAGATCTACTACAGCAAACTGTCTCTTATATATGGCCCAGTCTAGCTTTATGTTTGCTGGTAATTTATCAACGAGTTCCTGGAGTAACGATGGATTTGACAAATGAGCCATTTGACCTCCTAACCGGTAAATGCTCGCATAAGTTCTGACAAGTGATACCGAAACTGATGAGCGTCTCCAGCTTCTCAGGTTTTGGAGCTGGTGTGGAACGAACCTTCTGTAGAAGCGAATTGATCACCATCTCTGGACGCCCGTACAAGATCTTCAGTGTTTCCAAAACCAAAGGTACCGACGCAGGATTCATAAGGTGACTCCTTACCGCTTCCAAAGCAGCACCACGAAGAAATCGTTGGAGTCACATGAGAT
Organism: Ochlerotatus camptorhynchus; assembly: GCF_037179485.1. Lineage (NCBI taxonomy): Eukaryota > Metazoa > Arthropoda > Insecta > Diptera > Culicidae > Ochlerotatus > Ochlerotatus camptorhynchus. Next base: position 2,153,246 of record NW_027041033.1, on the reverse strand, counting down.
CTTCTCCGTCTGAGAACCCGCACATATCAGCAGAATTTTGGTAGCAACTCAGGAACAAAGGCTACTCCATAGGATCACCCGAAAAAAATGGTAATTCTTTGGAAACGACATGTCTTGCTGCAAGTTGTTGGGGGGTGGGTGCGCTGAACATCTGTTGCTGCTCTTGTTGCTGCTGCTGCTGCCGCACCTTCTACTGCTGCTGCTGATCCTGCTGCTGCCTCCGCTCCTTCTGTCGCATCTCCTGCTGCCCCATCTCCTCCTAGTGCTGCTGCCGCCGTTCATGCTGCTGCTGTCGCTCATGCTCCTGCCGTTGCACCGGGATTCTATTGTTGAATGTTGATACGAACGGCGATACAATTGGCGAGATATTGCTGGACACTGCATGCACGGTGGGTAACAGATTGATTGGTACACGCGACATGTTCTGTTGCATCGGTGGAGCTTCGGGAGTGATAGGAAAATGGGGGGGGTATGCATGGTTCGGTATTGACATGAGGCGTATTTGAAGCAATTTGTCGTTGGGCATTATAGGTCACATTGGGTTGGCTTATTGAATACCCGACTGGTGAATAGTTTGAATGATTGAAGTACGCTTGACTTACCGGGGCTGTTGGCAATGGATTCTGGTTAGCAGGTGGCCACCTGGCCGCTGAAGCATGGAACAGTTGTTCTGCTACCCGTAGTCCCGCTTATGACGATACTGCTACCGGTTGATTCTGCTCCGCTTGTAAATGATCTCTCGCTTGATCGTCGTGTTGCTCATACAGTTCGCTGGTTGGCTGTATTCTCTGTAGCGTCCTATTCAAATGTTCACCGCCATGCTGCGGTTGCTCTCGTAAGACTTGCATTCGATGTATTTTCGGATTTGGTTGTGGATTTTCCACAGCTGACCGCACTCTCGAAGCTCTTGAACATCTTTCATAATTTTGCTCATTGGTTCGTTGAAGGAAGCGCTCGCTTCCATTGCCGAAGAAGGGAACTCCTGCTGTGAAGTCGTCTGCACCTGTCCACGTGAGGGAAAACTTGTGTGAACAATTTCAGCATGTTGTTTTGGGGTGCGTATTATGTTCGTGCTACTGGAAACATCTTCGTCCTGCTGAGCGAGATTGTTTCCCGTTGCTATGGGAACATTCGCCATGGGAGGAAGTTGTTTGGAAAAAATCCGAATCTGGGAAAGATTTCCAGCAGCAGGGAACTGCACATTTGGACCATTGACTCGAGTACTCGTACTCACGTTTGGTTGATTCTCGAGCCAACTCCGAACGATTTGCTCGCTGTTTCCGAAGTTTGATCGCTACCGTTATCATTTTGCTCCTCAAGGCGAGCCTGCAACAAAACATATTTCCGCTTGAGATACCTACTCCTGCTCAGCGCGTAGTTTCTCCTGGGCCGCGTTTTCCTGGATTTTTCGTTCCTCCTCCAGTCGCTGCAAATCCAGCTCGATTCTTGCTGCTCGAGCGCTTGAAGTTGTAGATTTTCCAGACTGTGAACGAGAATGCATCATCTGACGTTGCAGTCTTCCAAGGCAAACACCGAGCAAACGAAATGCCGATCTTCTGCTTTTCGATACTGTCGTTAACGTCGGCTCAAAAGAAATGGTAGTAGCGCTAACACATTTCGCATTCGACTATTTTTTCCTCTGCATCATCCGGCCGACCACATCGGCAAGATGGAATCATCGCCATGGAAACGATTATAAATCTTGAAGATTTTTGTTGCGACGAAGAAGACAAACTCTTGAAAGCGAATACAGTTTTTATTGCTTCAAGCTGGATAATGAAAGGATTCTTAGTTCAACTCTAACTGACTGCTGTTTTATACTCATATACTCACATTTATAGTTTTTCTCTTATTCCTAATATTCCAATGCCTACTTCTATTCATTCATCAATCGAGATAAAGATTAAAAAAAAGGAAACTATGCAGTGCCTTCCTGTTCTACAACAACACCATTGGTCCCCGATCTATGAGTTGATGGGTCGTTAATTAGGGTCCAGGTGTGGTAGCTGCCTCCCTGGCGTCGGTAGCATTGGTACTCAGTTCGGAAAACTAGATCGATGGAAAACAATTCAAGGAATTTAAAAAAAGAGAGAAGAGCAAGAAGATTCTACAGCAAACATGAAGCGAGAAGATGATGAAGAAGGAACAAAATAAGATGGATCGGATGTATATGAAGTGGATAACGTAACGGAATCAAATGCAAAAAATGTGTAGATGACGGAGAGGATACTGAAGAAGACGGATCCGGAAGAAAGTTGCCGGAAAATGGAAATTTTGCGAAAATTAAGTTAGAATACGAGAACAAGCAAAGATACGGATGAAGAAGACGAAGCAGTAGACGTATCGGAGAAAAAAAGAAGATGAACAAGCGGGAAGTAAGGCGAAGAAAACAAGGATTCTGATAAGACGAAGGGAGATGCAAGAAAACTACAATGGTGGTGTGAAAATGAAAGAAAATATTGGATAAAGCAAGCGGACTGGATCAAAGTAAGCCGCGCTGCTGAATTGACGTATTTTTGTTTTGCTGCGTATTTCTTTTCATTTAAAATTAAATTCAATTTAATTTGAAATAATTAAATTTTAAGCGGAATTGTAAAAACTGTGTAGTGAAATTATAAGTGAATTGCGTAGCGGTGATCAAATGGAGTCCCACTCCTTTAAGTTGCTGTTGAATAATGGAGTTCCGGAAGACAGCAGCTTGTTCCAGCTGGCGCAGACGCACAGCTCAGTTATATAAATAAAATCAATTATGATGCTCATTCAATACGCATCAATCAAGAACTGTTCTTCTGCTTAATTGAAAGTTTCAAAACATTATCAGTGGTTCATTATCATCGATAATCTATTGGGCGGGGCTTATGCTGTGTGAACATAGCGTCGGAATAATTGCGGTCTTGAAATGGGCTATTGGAACTGCGGTAGAGCTGTCATCTACTAACTCCCGGATTCAAGCTTCTAGCAGCCAGATTACTTGAGTGCAGGGAGATTTTATCCATAATGCCACTGCCAGACAGTTGGGAATGGGATTGTTACAATATTCAAGAAAGAAATACGAAAAGCACCGAAAAGTGATAGAGGAAGCGAGAGAAGAGTATTCCACTGCAGATGCCGATTATTCAACAGGACTCAACGAGAATCGAGATGGCAAAGATTCAGCAGCAAGGACACAATACCTAAGCGGTGAGATCTAACTGATTACAACTAGATATGAAAATATGATATGTATCCTACTAAATACGTGCCATCTACAAAGCAGGAATTGCTTTGATGATGGAAGTGTACACGCAGTACCAATATACATTTTAAATCGGTACTACGTGTATGCGGGGCTTGTTGTAAGTTAAAGTAACCTCGGAATGGACGTGAGTGACCAGGCATTCTGAAATGGGCTACTGAATCTCAACAGAACTATCACCTTTCAACTTCCGGGCTAAAATTGTTTGCAATGGGATCAGCATCTTCTTCTTCTTCTTCGCATTTTAAGCTTATTGCATATCGCATATTAGCTTATTGCGTGCTCTCACCTTAGTGTTCTAGATGCACTTCCACAGTTATTAATTGAGAGCTTTCGATGCCTGTACAATTTTTGCATTGATATGATTGTGTGGCAAGTTCAATCATACTTCTATGCCCAGGGAAGTCGAGAAATTTTCCAACCCGAAAAATTCCTAGACCGGACCGGGAATCGAACCCAGCCGCCTCCAGCATGGTCTTGCTTTGTAGCTGCGCCTTTACCGACTGAGCTAAGGGAGCTGGGATCAGCATAAGACTAATTATAAGATAATAATAGATTATATTGCAAACATTTTTCTTCCATAAAAACACTGCCGGACAGTGGAAGTTGGATTGTATATGCATACAGAAGTTGGATAAAAGCAAGCTAACATAGAAAGATGACGAGAAGATGATGAGGATGATGAGGATGCAGACGAAGCGAAGCGGAACTGTAATGGATAGTAAGGAACGGCTACGGAGAAAACGAAAAATAATGTAGAGAAGATATGTGGAAGATCATGAAGAAAGAAGATGGTGAAGAAAGAAGACGATGTAGAATGGGAACACGACGTTAGGCATACGGTCGTTAGGCATAAAGGACGTTAGGCATAAGGACGTTAGGCATAATGGACGTTAGGCAAAAAGGATGTTAGGCATAAAGGATGTTAGGCATAATGGACGTTAGGCATAATCTACCCGATGAATTCCAGAAGGATGATAATGGGGACCGTCTATTGATTGCTGACTTCGGAGACAATAATGAAAGAGCCTTAATTTTTGGAACTCATGAAACCTTGCGACGTCTTGGACAGGCAAAGTATTGGTTTACAGATGGTACGTTTGCCACGTTTGATTTCAAGATATAGTTCAACACTATGCTGAGTTTTCATTGCCAGATTATTTAACCGCTATCGCTACTAATCTTGGATCTAAGTAAATATGTAGCTACGGCACTTATGATTTGATAAATAATGGATTCCAAACTGTGCTTGTTAAATAAACTATGTTTGTTTAACTTGTATCATTTTTTATTCAACGCTTAGCCTAATTTAAGCATTGTTCCCCATGCTCGAAGCAGGTTTCTAGAGTTGCACAGCAGCAAGGTATTTTATGCCTAACGTCCATTATGCCTAATGACTTTATGCCTAACGCCCATTATGCCTAACGTATATGGGGTACACTCATATAGAATAAAGAAGAAGTACAGATGCAATTTATGGAAAAGAAGTGAAAAACAAGAGGTAAGCAAGCAGACGATGAACCTCGTTGAAATGAGCAAACTATAAGAAAGGCGAGTGAAATTTAAATTGCACTTTAAACACTAACACTCTCCCTCACATAACTCTAAGCACACCCACATACTGTTATAATAAAACCAATAGAAGTGACATGAATGTGACTAATAAATAGCAACAGCAACAATCTTCGGAAGTACTAAATCACTTTAGAAAATGTCTGAATCACTTTTGAAAATACTGAATCCTTTCGGACAACACTAAAACACTTTAAATCTAGATTAATTAATTTAATTCTTGTAATAACTTCGGATAGCACTGAATCACTTCAGAAAGTTTCGGAATCACTTCAGAAAGTACTGTATCAATCCAATCATGTTTGCTATCACTTCCTACTGCATCACTTCAGAAGAATCGGAATCACTTTGAACTCAGTTCTAAAATTACTGAATTACTGCAGAAAAGTTTGAGCTCAATTCAATAAGTACTGAATCATTGTGGATATCACAGAGATAATTGAGCATTTGTTTGTTTGGTTCATTCAGAGTCTTCTAGATTTTTCAGACTTTATATTTCGACTATGCCAGATTTCCCTGCAACTGAGCTGGCAACGCTGCTTTCAAGTGAGTCTTTTGTTGAATAGTGCAAGCATGCTCTGGAGAAATATCCTTCACCGACATGATTGAAAAATCATAGCTCATACGCGATAAGATGGGATAGGATGGTCTTCCGCATCCATACTGAGAACTGCTCCGAAGCAGTTTGTGATGATAAAATATTCATAGATTGTCGAACAAGACGTCGAATTTTGATGTTGTTTTCAATTAGCCTAATAGAGTGCGGCAGCATCATAGAAGTTGTGTGGGCTTGGTGAACATAGAATTTCATTACTGGTCCCATATGATGAAGTAGTGTTGCACCCTTACACACATAGCTGAGTGGTGTACTTGGACGTCTCCGGATTGCAATGCAATATAAAAGTCAGTTGGGAATCAACTAAAAGGAATTCAGAATATAGATGCTATAGATTCCATCGATGAGCGGAGGCGAAGTAGAATGTAGCGAAACGCACTGTCAATTAGTGTAGCCAAATTATTATTTATTTTCACTTCATTTTAATTTTTTTCTTGACTAAATTAATTGAGTAAATTAAAAATCAAAAGTATACATCACCATACCCGACAATTGAACGCTGCAAATACGGTGCTGCCCGGTTCGATGGAAGTCTGCTGGAAAATCAGAAAACGCTTTCCACACTCCACATTCCGATTTATTTCGTGGAAAATTGAAGCAGGAAATATTACCTCTTCTCGATTCACTGTTGCAGGAATTTATTTTGCACTTCATTTTGGACTTTTGAGCACGAACCATATCCAAACAAAGCTGCATAACGAAGAGTTCATTAATGGCTTGAACATTTTTTACAGATGCCAGTAAGAGTATTTATTTTTCATAGTTGCCAAAAACACTTTTTGTGCCTTCGCTTGACATTTGATTCTTGTTTCGTCGAATGTATTATGACGTTTTACGCGTACAACCTTTTCATCGTCACGACGATTGATTATTGATCTGTTGAGATTTCAAATTATCATGACGTTTGAGTCACTAAAGGGCCACCTACATTAGATCCGTTTGCGTCGCGTGACGTAAATTTGACAGTTAGACAATATATTTAGCTGTTAGTTTGCTTAAATGCGTCAGATCCGGATCTAATGTGAGTGGCCCTTAAGGGTACAAAAACGCATTGAAATTTAATGCACAAAGTCCTCATCCAATGTCAATCACCAATGTCAGCTTCCAGTTGAAATTCAACTTCGGTGTCGAATGAGGATTTACTCAATAAATCCACCATAGGAATCATAAAGCTAGATTAGCCACCTCGCATCGAGTAAATATATTTCGATATATGCAATGAAATGTAGATCTAACTCCGAATAAAAAAAATGCCTCCAATTATTATTTCAACAAAATCCCCCATCGGATTAATTCTACCCAAAAAAACATAGAAATTCGCGATCAATCTTCAGGAAAAAAAAATCGAATACTACGCTCCATCACAAGCACAATCCCTCCACCCCCCATCCACAGTAGATAGAATCCTCCGCCCCGTAGACGAACGACCCGGGCCAGGTGAAGGATTTAAGCCAGCGAGCACTTTTCACGTCTGCACACGCTGTTTGCCATTCGCGTGCAAATCCGGTGGCCTTGTAATAAACGGTCACGTCTCGGTCGGAAATGAACTGTCGCCGTTGCGGGTTTGATTTATCATGCTGCTCCGTCCCAAACCGGTCCATTGAGATGCGAGTCAGAACGGTTCGAAGATGGTCGCGTTCCGTGACTTTTCCAACTGACGATTCCAAATTCCCTTTGAAGAAACGTTTGGCGCCCCGGGAGGCGATAATCTTGTCCAGATTTACCCCCGGCAACTCGGACCAATCTCCATCGAACGGATCACTGCAGACGTAGTAGCGAAAAACATTCAATTTCACCTCCAGCAGAGCTTTTGCCGATGCGAACTTTAGCTGGTTCAAACTCAAATCCGATGACGCCAGCGTGGCACTGCAGGAAACCACATCCAAGCTGCCCATCACGCTGAGTTCTACTTCCGGTTCCTGAGCCTCATCGATCGCTTCCTCGATGATCCGATCAATGACGGGAATGGCGACCGCCGTTGCCAACTGCTCGTCCGTATCGGGGGGAATGGCCGCCTCCAGAATCTGTTCGATCATTTCCATGGCCATCGATTCGGCACCGCACCAGTCGGATATGATCGAATCATCCGAGACGGTCATTCGGATGAGTCCCTCTATAACGTCCCGGGCAATTTCAGCCTTTTCCTGGCTAAGTTGAAGCTCCAGTTGGACGGCTTCGAAGCTGTCCCGTTCCAATTCAATGACGTAGTAGCTTCCGGTCAAAGTGATAACCGTGCCCCAGAAGCGGACGGCTTTGACATTTTCACCACGGCGCAGCAGCTCCATCTGGCGGTCAATGAAATAGTCCATGGATGGAGGAAGGGCAAAACCTATCTGGGCCCAGAGCGGGGCAAGCTGGGCAATGTTCAGCGGAGGACGAAGACCTTCCTGCGACTAAGTCTGACGCATTAAAATTTTAAAGAAGAGCGGAAAAAGAAGCGACAACTACCTTGATTTTGCGAAGCACAACGTTGGCAAAGTCCACCTTCAGCTCGTTTTCAGCTCCTTTGACATTTGTAATTTTGTAGTCCGGATGGATGAAATGCCCCTGCTTGACCAGTCGGCAGTACTCTTCGAACAGTTCGACGGCATTTTTCGGCTTTTCGGCAAGTATTCTGGATACCAAGCGCATCAGTAGAGTGAACCTTGGATAAAAATACTGCATTACATTTTATGGCTCGACGATCAAAATGGAAAGCATCTACATATTGTCACCATTGTCTCCGATCTGGGAAAGCAGCAGATTCCGGGCATTAGCCAGGGCATTCTCGGTACTCAACCGACGCTCTTCTTGGCGGTTGTTTGCTTCCAGGATGTCACGTTCCAAGACCGGACTTGCTGGTAGGTTACCCTCCATTTTGAATACGTTTTGACAGGTGCGCACTGACGCAGGTTTTTGGATCATGGTATGCTGCGTTGAATGAAGTTTGCTAATCTGCTCCTAAAGCCTAGTATGTACACTAGAGTGATGCAAATTTTGAAATTTTCGCTCCACAATACTTAAACAATTCCAAATCGGATCCTGAATAACCTCTCAAAATTTGAACCCATATGGTGAGAAACTGAGATGGCACAAACCATTTGAAGTTTATATGGGAATTACTATGGTAAAACCAAGATTTTTGTTCATGTCTGTCTAATAATCCACCATATCGGTCTGCTTCAAAAACTTTCTACTGTACTTGTAGGAAATTTTCCCAGCTACAACTTTGCTAAAGATCACATTTTGATTAAATGCAAGGATCGAAAGTTATCAATGGTTCAATACGCTGATGTCTTATGATCATGCTCAATCAACTGCTCAGCAGGCAACATTGGTGTTTTTGGGGCGTTGAATAGGACACAACAATCATGGCTACTATGTCACACTGCAAAATACAGTGTTGCCTACAGAGCAGCTGCTTGATCATGTCATAAGTTTACCAATCTCTTAAATAATTAATTACTTTTTCCTGTCTCGTTTTCCATAGAAACGATTTTCAGCAAAGTTGTAGCTGAGAAAATTTTCTATAAGAATGGCTATCGAACTGTTTCGCAGCTTAATATGGAAAAAGACTAGAAGGCAATGAACAAAAAGTTGAGATGTCCCATAGTAATTTACAAGTAAACTTCAAATGGCTTGTGCGAAGTCTGTTTCTAACCAAATGAGTTGTAACTTTGGGAGGCTAATCAGGACCCGATTTGAAACCATTTAAGCACTGTGGAGCGAAAAAGTCAAATTTTGCATCAGTCTAATGTACACTGAATCCTCCGTTTACGAATTCTTTTTTATGCAGTATTCAATTTACGTCCCTCGTTTTACGAAGTAAATCACAATTGACGAAGTTTTTTTATTGCGATTTTGCGAAACTGGGAAATTCTGTGAAATACCCCACAATATGGGTATTTTTGGAATCGGAGTGACGTGTAAGGACCAGAAAACCATAGTTCTAGATAGAGCTGGAATTAGGGCGTAACAGCCTTTGTAAACAATGACTTCTCTCCATGCTTTCACAAAGGTCATGGCTCTGCCTGGCAAATCGACATCACCATCGAGTTGGGATGACTTCCCCTACTCGATGGATATGTTGGTTTGTGTAGGCGTGCATTGAATTCCTGGCAATCAACGAGAGAAGGCATTGTTTACACAGGCTGTTACGCCCTAATTCCAGCTCTATCGAGAGTTGACGCCATTTTGAAATCTAAGATGGCGGCTTCCGGTTAGAGAAAAACTTGGAAATTCCGTCAAATACCCCACAATATGGGTATTTTTGGAATCGGAGTGACGTGTAGGAACCGGAAATCGATGTCTGATGTGATTTTGAAATCCAAGATGGTGGCTTCTAGTTACAGAAAAGCTTGGAAATTCTTATATTAGTTAAATACCCCGCAATATGGGTATTTTTGCTATCGGCGTGACGTGTAGGGATCAGAATTCGATATTGTGGCTGATTAACTGACTTTTTTCATATTCGGGAAGTTTTTAATGGACGTTTCGTGACCACGTAGGTCTGGAATTCATACACATAGGTATGAACCAAGCTTTACTGTTTATTATTCGGAAGACCTTGGATACGGAAAGAACTTTGTTGAAACCAGCCGCTTTCAAGATGGTTAGGATATCCAGATACAATATGTTAGTGTTCACACTACCGCTGTGTTGTGAGAAAATTCCGAGATGATCTGAATTGAGCATCCGGAAGACCTTTATCTCCAGAATAAATTTATCATGAACGAAAAACCTCTGATAGAAAAATTCCATTGTTTGTTCAAAGCGAGCAATTTGCGATAGAGCTATTCGCTTAGTGAGAGGAAAATCAGTCGAGTCCACCGGAAGCTCGATGTGGTATTTCAGTTGATCCGAAGCGGGTTTCCAATGAAGACCCAAAGACTTAATGCATTGGTCACGATCCAGATCAATTGAGGCTTTGAGAGCTCGGTTTTCCGGTGCGAGACCTTCCAAAACTGCTTCTTCGTTAGATGCCCATTTTCTAAGTTGAAATCCGCCTCTGGCTAGGAGTGCTTCTAGCTGTTGACGGAGCTTAGTTGCTTCTTCGATGCTGCTTGCTCCTGAGAAAAGGTCGTCTACGTAGAAGTCTTTACGCAATACCTCAGCTGCTTCAGGATAACTGTCCTTCTCGTCGTCTGCCAGTTGCAGGAGAACTCGAGTAGCGAGAAACGGTGCGCTTGCAGTACCGTAGGTAACTGTTAGGAGCTCGTAGGTACCCAATGGCTGGTTCAGTGATGGCGTCCAGACTATTCGTAGAAACGGAGTGTCACGCTCGTCTACTAAAACTTGACGATACATCTGCTTGGCGTCAGCGATGATCATCACTCGACGGATTCTGGAACGCATGATGATTGAACGGATCTCTTGCTGGACGGTAATGAGTGCACGATGCATCGAAGACTACTCGTAGCTTTGTTGTAGTACTCTCTTCTCGAACCACAGCGTGGTGAGGCATGTGATAGCATGGGGACGGAGGTGATTGATAGTCAAAGACTTGCTTCATGTGACCCAAAGCAAGGTACTCGTCTATGAAATCACGATATGGCTGGGCAAGTTCGGAGTTGCGACCGAGGCGACCTTCCAGCATCCGAAAACGGTAAACAGCAGTGCGACGGTTGTCACCAATTTGCTTGATGACGTCATCCTTTATCGGTAAACGAACGATGTACCTTCCTTCAGAGTTGTGCCTAACCGATCGTTGAAAGTGTTCTTCACAAGCTGCTTCTTCGACGGAGTAGCAAGGTGAAGTGTCGTTTTCTTCGATGGCCCAGAATTTCTCCATCCACTGGTGTAGTTCAGCAACAGTGGCAACGTTGGCGATTACTGGAGTCGTAGGAGTACCGTACGAAGCCTTTCCAGATACTATCCAACCGAGGACCGAGTTAACCAAGGTCGGAAGAGAATTGCCAAGTTGGATACGCCCAGAAAACTTGAATAGATCGAAGAACACCTCAGCGCCGATGATAATGTCGATGGGGTTTGCATTGTAGAAAGCCGGGTCGGCTAATTGAACACCAAGAGGAATTTTCCACGAGCTAGCGTCGAAAGAAGCAGTCGGTAGATCTATGGTAACCTTAGGCAGGACCAGGAATTCAACCGAGGTGGAGTAATCGCAAACTCTCGAACGAACAGTAGAGACGATCTTGTACCTTGCATATGTCGATGATTGTCCTATCCCCGAAATCGGTACAGAGACTTTGTAGCGCTTTGCCTTGACAAGCTGCGAGAAAGACTCGGTAATAAAGCAGCATTCACTACCGGAGTCGAGGAGAGCTCTTGCGACATGTGCAGTCCCATTGTCGTCGACCATATTGACGACAGCTGACACGGATGCCATTGGTTGTTCACCAGACGTAGAAGTAGTTGGTGTTTTGGTTTGAGAAGAATCCGTAGTCCTGGAGTTCGCAGCGACTGACTTCTCCTCAGAGCAGAGCTGGATGTGGTGGCGACCTCGACATTTACGGCAAGAACTAGCCGATGGACAGTCCCGAGCATGATGACCCTGTCGTAGGCAGTTACGGCAGAGTTGATGTCGTCGAACCTCCCTTTCCTTAGCCACCAAGTCGAGTTTGGCGAACGACAAACACAAATAGAGCGGATGGTGATCGGAGCAGACGATACATTTCCGACCGAAGTTGAATTGGCTGGCCCCATGACTGGCAACCGGACGTTGAGCAGATTTCTTGAGCTGCTGAGTGAACGCTGGAGCTTCCACAACTTTCCCCTGAATTGTTTGTAGGACAGTTACTCTTCGCTGAATAAAAGACGTAAGATTGTTGAAGGCGATGGCATCCTTCGTTGACGAATACTCCTCCCAGTCTCGTCGAGTGGTTGGGTCCAAACGGATACTCAGCATTCGTATAAGGATGATATCCCAAAACTCAGTCTTTTCACCAAGCTGCTTCAAGACCTTGACATTGGCTTCAAACTTTTCAACCAGCGAATGAAGTTCGGCAGCAGATTCACGTTTCAACGTAGGAAACTCGAAAAGAGCGTCAAGGTAGGATTGCTTCAATCGAGAAGGATTTTGGAAATGGTCTACCAGCAGGTTCCAAGCGACTGGATAGTTGTTCGCACTTATAGGAATCGTTTGAACCAGCTTCAGGGCATCTCCAGCCAAAGAAGAACGTAGATAATAAAACTTCTGGATATTGGACAACTCGAGCGATGCGTGAACCAGCGAAACGAACAAGTCATGAAAGTTGAGCCAGTTGTCTAGGTTTCCATTAAAGACGGGCAACTTCACATCAGGTAAGCGGACATGCGACGATGAAGAAGCAGGGATTTGCGAGCTCAAAGCAGTATTCAGGCAGGGTGTGGAAGGCGTTTTATTGTTTGACAGCAAAAATCCCTTTACACGATAGTATGCTGTCTCGAAATCGGTTCGCTGCTTTAGCTGCTGGTCGATAGTGGCCTCGTCAAGTGTCTCAAGCTCGGACTGGACTAGCTTAAACTCAGTCCATAGAGCGTCGAGATTGTCTAGGCGAACCGGGATCTCACACGCACCGGTTTCTTCATCGTTACTATCGACGAAGGCCTTGATGAGATCGGTAGACATGGTGTTGAGCAGGGTCTGTAATGCGAAAGACCGCGTAGCTCACACGAGAGAGAGTAAATGTTATTGGAAAATTAATTACCTTTTTGAAGGCAATTAGTGCCTTGTATTGAATAATTCCAAGCAGCTGCGGTAAAGATGAATGCGGGTTACGGGATTCAGCGGTTCTGCAAAACGAAAGACCGCGTAGCCCAAAAAAGGAGAGGTAGAAATAATAGGAATGCTAATTACCTTTTAAAGGCAATGAATTGCCTTGAATCGATTGTATCAGCCAATGGGCTTTTGTGATTCCCTCAGTGGCTACGATGGCGGATCCTACGTGACTCGTCTCACGGGTGCAATGGCGGTTTGCTTCTCCACGGGAGGGTTCCAGAAAGGTCGGAGTTTCAACGTCCAATTTGGTTCGAAGGACCAAATCTTCGATGGATCAGCGGAGAACAGTAGTTCTGTGTTAAATTTTCTTCTTTCAGGGCACCACAGAGCACAACGGGAACACGAAAGTCTTTTGAAATCGATTTCTTTTATTTTTAGATTCCTATTATTTCTAATATCACGCCGATATAGAGCACAAGTGAATAGCTACAGACTTCTGTAATTTAATTACTAACGTAACTAGGTCACTACTTTTATTTCTAACTTCTAAAAATATAATTCAAAAAAACTACACTGAACTTTCGGTTTCACTTTGTTTGTTGTGATTCTGGTTCGCTGTCGATGGGTGTCGAGTTGTCGCACGAAAAGAGGACGAGCACGTTGACAAGTCGGCCTTTTATAGGGGATTCCTATAATATATATTCCTAGACCGGATAGAGTGAGACCGACAATTCTCTTTTTAGCCGGGCGCCATGATCGACGAACGAGAATGGTTTATGCTGTCGGTCCATGAGGGTTGACTCCTAGATGGCGCGCCGATACACTTTTCGTCGATGTACGAACAATAGGTAAAGTGCGGATATGGCGGAAATTAGATCTTAACACTATGGTCCGTTTGTAAAATTCGACGATCACCAAACATTAATTGGTACCCTAATGCTAATGGAACACTATGCTTTTTTCAGTATTAAGCTCAAGGTAAAACTCAATGGTAGCATCCAAGGGGCAAGACAGCTCCTCAATGAGCAATTTCAGAGTTGCTTTTGGGGCACCTCGAGTAACTCACATTGCTTAGTGAGCAAGAACGCTGTCTTTTGCTTTCTCACTTTTCGCATCACAGCAACATATGGAGGTGCGAAGCCGAAAAGCTGTTGTCAAGCAAAACAACAACCAAAATCGGAGACTTTCGGCCTACAACTCCAGGGGAGTATGATTGCGATTCTGAAGTCCTAAATTTTTTCGGTTCCCAGCTCCCGGGATCGCTCTTCGAATGGCCTACGAATTAAAAACAAGTATCAATACGTCCGTGGGCTGAGGACTAAAATCGACTCGATTTTCTTGGCTGTTGCGGAGGTTGAATATGATTTGATCGTACTGATGTGGAAACGTGACGTCCCTGAACAGTCGAAAATCGCGCGGTGGAGGCTTTCTGGCTGCTGACTCAACTAGCCTAACCAACTACCTATGTAACTCGCCCATTTACAGCCTGCTGGGACAGCTCTGGATTGTCGTGGAATTTCCACAGAACATTCTCATTTTTGGCGTTGTCTACCTGTTGACTGCACGATCATCCGTGAGCATCATCGTTAGGTCTCGATTGAGTCACCGCTCTACCGTACTATTATTTGGTGACTACAACCAAGCGGGTTTACAGTGGCGCTTTACCGACAGCGGCACACTATTCATTGACCCACTGCTATCGCATATGCCGGTGGCTTGCTGTACTTTTTTGGACGGATTTAACTAACACGGGTTTAGTTTGAGCTTGAGCTAGTTCGACCGCCCACGGTTGCTACTCTGTTATTGCCAGATCAGCTGTAATTACACAGAGAACCAATAGACGATGCTTGGGACTAGCAATCATCCTCAATGTGTAAAAACTGGTGATCTTAAATTAGGCAATACCGGCGCCGGCCGCGCCCGAACACAGGTCAAGAAAGGAATGGGTAGGAATGTGTTGACGTGACACTCGCTTTGATGGAAGCCGAGAACACCTCTGCACTTCCACGAGGAATCACTGGGATGTTGGATAAAAGGGTTGGGTTTGCAGCAGGGTTCGTTTTGGTAAACGATAAGGTGAATTGATGTCCTAACGATCATATAACGCGAAGGAGCTTGGGACTAAACCCACGGTCTTCTGCTCAGTAAGCAAAAACGTTTGCCACTAGGCAGACGAGCACCTTTTTAATCACCGAGTTGCTGTTAGTACCATGTAGTCATATTAACAAATAAAACGATTGACGAATCTTGAATGTGGAAGGGCCTGATATTAGACTCATGATGTTCTGCTCAGTAAGCAAAAACGGTTGCTCTAAGGCCACCGAGCCCCTAAATTCACATAATATCGTTGCTCAAATTTTTGTATCCATTCAAACCCGGAACCAACGACAACAACGAGTTTCGCAAAAAAAACGATACACAAGCGATTTTACCATAAATCTCTTTGATATGTAAGGACCTGGGACCGCGTTTTTCTGCTCAGTAAGCAGGCCACTGTAACCGACGATCTTTCAAATCCGAAAACTAAAAACTACGAAAAAGTACTTAGGCCTTCATTAAGTTCCACGTGTCGTTCAATGACAGGGTCCTATCCAGGATTACATCTGAAAAATCCAACTCTGGCCAACGCCCACCCTAAACCTAAACCTGTTCTAATCCACCTGAAATGACTAACGAATGGAAGACTTTGACTACCCAGCCATGCAATAGTCTCATTCCGTGCCTTATGGCAACTTGATGATTCTATTGCGCTCATCTTCTGGCACCACCCAGGGAAGACTAGGTCCTGTACCCAATGCTTAACTTATCTCCATTCCACTCAGCTACTCGCAATTTCTTGTAACATAGTGGGCGGAATATTATTATATGAGACAATTCAATGCAGACGTCTTTCCAAATTTGGCAGATCGACAGGTAATCGGTGAGTTACCACGATAGTTGTTATTCACCAACTCGACAACGTCCCATCGTCAACGCCTGCTATGAGAATTTCCCATTGCAGACGCCAACGAAATGACGTCGTTGAGCTATCGATCAACTACCCTGGTTATCGCCTGGTACCTTATAGCACGATGCTAGGAGGCGAACCGGAAGAATCGATGAGCTACCTCTCCCCCCGGATTTAACTTACACGGGTTTAGTCAAGAAACACTTTTCCCAACCGAAACGGACGTTTGTTAGATCTTGTCCTGGCAAATGATTTCGCATTACCGGCCACTAATCAGTCTAGATGCTGACCATTCCGCTCTCGTCGTGTCATTCAGGTTACCTAACTCCGATTTCAAATAGACAAAATCTACATTTTCTCAATTCTCAATTCTCTTCATCGACTCTCTCTTTCGTAAATAAGTCGACAGTGAGCATGCATAAGGGCGTAAACGCGATGATCGATTCTCTTCGTCGATTTTCTCTTTTGTTAATAGCTTGCTAGATTTCGACAGTGAGCATGCATAAGGGCGTAAACGCGATGATCGATTCTCTTCGTCGATTTTCTCTTTTGTTAATAACTCGCTAGATTCAACGTTTCTCGGTGCATTTGCCGTTGTTTTTGATAGCCAATACAACCTGTTACAACTCTGCATTGAACAAATTCTAGAGCATTGTTTCGCTTAGCTGTAGCAATGCAAAGAGAAAATCTATGAAGAGAATCGATCATACCGTATACGCCCTTATGCATGCTCACTGTCGATATGAAGGCGTTAAACGGAGTAAGCCAAGGAGTAAACAGACAGTAAATCGATGAACGTCGATTTAATTTTGAGGTACATTGAGTTACTCGCGAGTTACTCGCAGCAAAAACGGAACTCAGAGTAAAGCTGTCTCACCCCTTGGTAGCATCCATTGACTATTTTCAGCAACCAAAATTTAAAGGTAAATTTCACTGTATTTACCTATCAAAATTAGAAAGGGTCTAGTATAAGAGAGGAGCTGGTTTTAAGCCCAACGAACTGTCAAAGCCAGAGCCAATTGAGCAGCGCCTATCTTGATAACATTGGTAGTGTTGCTGGAAATCACCTAGGCATAGGTTGCCAAGGCAGTTTGTTTTGAATCCGCTACTCTTTTATACTAGACCCTTTCTAGGATTGATATGGGGTTGCCAGCCTACTGATCGAAACCGATTCACTAACTTCAACACTTATTTTTTAGACCCGTCGGCATTTACATCTTCTTCCCGGATTTTCGAGTATTTCACTTGACTGTCAATAGCCATCTGATCTGATTCCTCACGAACGGCAATTCGATCCCGGTCCAGACGAAACTACCTTACCGTTGCGGTTAGCCATCACAACAATTGGGGACCACGTTTAGTTTTATCGGCACTTCTACTTCGTCGAGTTTCCCGATCGCTTTCACTACACGGCGAATGAGAACGACTCAAATTTGAGTTTAGTTCACTCATAATCGCCAAAAGTGCAGGAACTCAGCGATGAGTAAAATTTGTCCCATGGTTTCCTGTGGAAAACCTAAAAAATCTGCCGGAAAATGAGGAAATTGACGAAAATTGTATTCAGTCTCGGAGTAGTACCAATAGACTGAGTGAATCCAATCTTTACTTTTCTAGAATTCAGGAATTTTTCCCTGGAAAATCCTGGGAAAACATGAGGCAAATTAAGTCATCGCTGAGTTCCTGCACTTTTGGCGATTATGAGTGAACTAAACTCAAATTTGAGTCGTTCTCATTCGCCGTGTATTTTGTCCTCCAAATCCAACCAAGGTCCTATTGGTCGTTTCACTATTACCGGCTTTCTCTGACCCTGAGTTGATCAGAGCGTTCAATTTCCACGACTCGCACAAAGTTATTTTCTTCGTCTACTACCTGTATTCTCGAAGGTGTAGGTCTTCGATGACTTCGGATTCGGACAATTTTTCGCCATATGGCCAATAACACTACAATTGTAGCAGAATCTTTCATCAAACGCTGGACAAGACTCCACTTTATGCCCCGGCTGACTACATCTATTAGCACGTCGCTACCTTTTCAGCTGCGATATCAACTCTTCTACGGGCTCAATTCTTCCTCCCAACTGCACGCGGGACTTAGAGACGAACTTTCCCAATCCAGCGATCACGTATTTCAATATTATTACACCTTCACCAAAGCCACTTGAGACGACACATACTCTGCGATCGTCTCATCTCTCATTTTCCGACGCTTGGTCGCGAGCCGATAGGTAAGCTCGCGACCAACTTCGCCGAAAATAGAGCCCCTTGGCTTCATTTTGCCCACCAGCCCACCACAATTTAGCGGACCCTTCTAGATTCAAACGAACACAATGAAATTTTGTCAGCCCTTCCCATCCGTAATGCACAGCAGTAGTTTCGATCTCTTGTATCCAGTCTTTGGCCGAAAGACAGGTTGCTTGCTTCGGATCGAAGTTTCTTTTTTTTTACGTTGGACTACGTCTTTAATTTCTATACTGGGGTTCACATTTAAAAAAAATCTAAATTCAGACATGTAACGAAAAACCCCATACAAGGACGCAACGATAGAGCGCAAATCGAACAAACTACACATTGCGCATGTCACATGAGTGAGCTCAATGTCCGGTTGACCGCTCACCATTTCACTAATGAAAGGAAGGGAGGAGAAAAGCAGCGATCATAAAAAACGCTTGTCAAATCGTTTTCTTCGTCATTTGCTTTCGAGCAACGGACGGATAAGCGTCGGACAGTGCATGTCGGATTACTCCATCACTATTGAGAAATGATGAAGTATTCGATTTTTTTACAGTTGTAATTCTTGCATTCATTGCAAGGATCCGACTATAATTGAAAGGTCCCGCTATTTAAACCCTTCGGAGCAGAGTTACTTCCACTCACTTGCTATAAAAAATTGTGTTTCCGAATTATGAACACATTAGATGTGATAATGATAATTAGTACTTGTAAGTTACAAGAAGAGGTCGTGACGTATGTGTTTGACACATTACACCTGTCAACATTGCTTTCAATGCGTCACAATCAACGATTTAACGATTCGTGAGCGCTCACTCAGAGTGAACGCTCGCGAATCATAAGATCGCCGATTGTGACGTTCTGAAAGCGAAATTGACAGGTTTTATGAGTCAAACACATCCTTTACACCCTTTTCTTGTTACTTACAAGTACAGCATGTCATTATATCATCTAATGATCTCATAATTTAGAAAACCATTGTTTTATAGCAAGTGAGTGGAAGCAACCCTGCTTCGGAGTGTTGAAACACCCTCCAAAGCGCGCCCTTTTGTCAGTCAAAATAAGATTCCTTGGCAACAAAATTAAGGTATGACACCGATAATGATCATGCATCAGAACCCTAGTCTTAACCACTTCAAACTGGAGAACAACGAATAGAATATTAGGAACCACATAGGTGAAGACTAACTCATTTTTTCCTTGTTTCAAGATCATCCTCGGTGGACAAAGCCGAGTCTTGTCACTATCAACAAGGCATAAAAAGCAAAAAGGACTAAGATGTGTTCCTTTGATTACTGAAAAATCTTGTTCCCCTAGTTTGAAGTAGTCAGGACAAGGAATCGGTGGTAGATCTAACATCCCGTAACGTACCACGAAAAGGTGATCTACCCACGTTACGGGGCTTGAATTTACTTATTAGCTCTCGTAGCTCACGGAAATCTGGCCGTCGAACCGCCTCACGTGCATGATTACTTTCCGAATTTCTCGTAGCAACAAGTTCGCTGTATGTCTTCAAAAATGCCTTAGTCTTTAAGCATCAATCTGATTACATTTTTACGACTGAGCAATCCTGTTAGGCCACATTTTTCTATAAATGAAATACACGCACTACAAAATGAGCCTGATTCCGAGTTGCCGATAATATAAAAACTGGTTAACATGCAGCTCTAATGGAAAGGTTGCCGAAGAAAAAGAGGCAGCCGACAATAGTCGCACTCACCTGAGAAGTTTGGAGCGTTGTAAAAACGCTTTCAAACGGTTTTGAACAATTCTGTCGATTAGAAGGGATAGACAAGCATGCAGCAGATAAATGTAAGCAAACAAACAATTCTTATGAGTGTGGGACGCTTAGAAAATTCTCCTATGTTGATGTTGCGGAAATTCCCAGTCGATGGATGGTCTCGAAGCTGGTACTGAAATCGCGCCGAAATGAATTGGCGCTGTAGACGACGTTGGGGCGTTGATGTTTTACACGTGGCGGAAATGGCAAAATGGCCGCTCTGTCGAAACGGTTTGTTTCCTTCCGGCTTTCCTCTCAAGCCGGGACTTTTGACGCAGAATCGTGGGGTCGAGAGTCGCGCTTTATCTCGAGATGCGGTGTGTCGAGCTTCGGCCATATATCGCTAGAAGCGAATCCTACATAAAAAGCCGTCGAACGGCTGTTCGACGCGTTAACAATAAAATTTCCACACAAAACAATTATCCACGAATTACCTTTTCTCTACGTACGCACACACAAAAATTGACCGCACGTCAACTTTGACCTAACTGCTGAACTTTAGGCTAAACGAAGGAAACAAAAGTAACATTAAATTCGATCACTAGACTTCTCACATTTTTATAGGTACCAATTAAAACACACCGCGACACAAGAAAACTATTTCACGCACTCTCGCCTCTTCCACGGTCCAGGTCAAAATGGACGAGTGGACGTTCCGAAAACCCTCAGATCAAATCGTGATCATAGTCTTCGTGGCCGGAAGTACGTCAATTACCGAAGTAATTAACGACCTTTTCAAACGACAAATCTCATCAACTACGATCTCGAGCCGATTGAACACTCTATCTCTTTCTCGCTCGTACCGTTTGATTAAACTGTCTCGCTTCAATCTATTTCTGGTTTGATTGATTTTTTTACGAGAGAGAATGTTCGGATTCGAACCTCGGACTTTACGACGAGTCTCGCAAACCAGTGAACGTTTCCAGTGGCGGAACAAATGAAATTATAAGCCGAGGAATGCCATCACCGATCGAAGCAGAAAATGTGTCATTTTTGGATATTTTGGGCTCACCACAATCATCGCAATCTACCTCCAACTCGTCATCACACGATGCCAGCAGTAGTAACAGCAATAGCTGCAATATTTCATCGGGCATGAGCAATGGTTCCCATCAGCAGCTATCGCTGGCGTCCTTTTCGTCTCTTGAATGTCCTGACAGTGCCAGCATACTGAGCCTGAGTGGGTCCAACACGGCCTCGTCGCCAGTTATCAGCACCAGCAATCCCTTCCATTTCTCCGGATTGTCAATGTCCAGCTCCAGTCTGAGCTCACCGGAGATTGGCAGCAAGGGAGGCAATGGAGGAGGAGGTGGGGGTGGCGGCGGCAGTGGCAGCGGTGGCCAATCGCCAACCTACTACGGTAGCAGTGTGCACTAGTCGAAGAACTATGACGATTTTCGATTCGACAGCGACATCAGTTTATCCGGATCAAACGGCGCAAACAGTTTAACCTCAGAGACGTTAAAGCTGCTGCAGCGTAATATGGGCACTTATGACTGCTCCATGCCGACATCCCCCAACACATCCTCCACGGAGCAATGCACACGATATTTTCGCGGATCGCAACAACTCGGCGACCTGAATCAGAGCTTCGAGGCAAACCACATCCTCCCTCTTAGGTGGTAATCAGTCTCTGTCACGTTCCAATTCCCCGCCCGACAACGACTCCAGTTTGCTGTCCAATTTCGATAGCACCAACATTTTGGACATGATCAATTATCTCACCATCAGCCAACAGCAGCAGAAAGGGGAATAACCAGCAGCATTATACCAACAACGGTAGCAGCATTGGTAGCAGTAGTAACAATAACAACAACAGCAGCTCCCAGTATAGTCAGATACCGAATATGAGTCAGTTCTATCCGCATCAATCACAGGGAGGATCTTCATTCGGGAATGAAAATTGCAACAGTCAACCTAGTAGTAGCAACGGTGGCAATAGTTTCGCTACTGACTATGAACGGCTGCAAAATTTGCAGGCATCTCACTGCGTCCTAGCAAGAAGAACGGTCGACTTGTTTCGCGCTCCGTTAATTTGGAAGTTTTCTCGCTATTATCTGACGTAAATAATCAGTTTTTTCTCGCTTAGTGATTCCTGGCATAATTCCCGATAAATTTATCAAAAAGTGAGTTTTTTTTTCTGAGAAGAAAGTGTGTTTTCGGCATCATCGGAAGGAAAATTGTTTTTGCGATTGCCAATTCGCCAACCATTTTGCGCACCATCGGTGCGTGGTCACGCATACCTGTGCACGGATCATCGTCATCGAGTGTCAGCATCTGCCTCCACATTCAAACCGCTCATCCATCTCGTGTGTTCAGCTGAGTGCCGAGCTTCATACAAGCACACACCAACGAAGACCGCCCGCACACGCGGATCGAAGATCATCAAAGCTGCGCGTCGCTCCGCTGCTGCTGTGTAAACGCTCGGTGGTAGTAGTATAGGATTATCAGATAAGTTTTTGTTCTTGTTTCTTTCTCTCTCCCATCAGTTAAATTTTAAGTTTGTGTTTCTGTGTTTGTATTTTTTTTTTTTTTTCGTGTATTGTGTCCGAGTAATTTTGATTATCGTTGCAGTGGTAGAGCGTTTTTCGCTCCCACTAGTACGGCAAAATGGACATTTTGTCGGAAGACGAAATGGACGTTTTGTCGGAAGATGACACCACTTTGCCACGCGATAGCAAGAAGGGTCGAAAACGTCTGTCATCCCAGAAATCAGATGATGTCATCCCTGGTTCGTCATCTCAGTCTGGTAATGGGCAGGGACAGATAAGCCCCCGATCGCGAGCCTACCCAGAAGACTCGACTGGCCCATGGGTTGTTTACTTTCAGCCCAAAAAGAAACCTTTGAATGTAATGCAAATTACTAATGATCTGACGAAGCGGTTCTCGGCCGTGACCGAAATCTCGAAGGTGAGGTACAATAAACTTCGCGTTGTCGTCTCTAACCTGAAACAAGCTAACGAGATTGCTGCCTCCCAGCTCTTTACACTCGAGTATAGAGTGTACATCCCAGCTCGTAATGTGGAGATCGAAGGTGTGGTCACCGAAGCGAGTCTGACCCCCGAGATCTTGGCGAAGCAAGCGGTTGGCCGTTTCAAAAACCCCTTGCTTCCCACGGTTGAGATACTGGAAGTCCAGAAGCTGAACTCAGTATCTTTCAGCGAGGGTAAAAAGAGCTTTACCCCCACAGACTCGTTTCGAGTGACCTTTTCTGGTTCAGCCCTTCCTCACTACATCGAGTTGGGAAAACTTCGGCTACCTGTGCGTTTGTTTGTTCCTCGGGTCATGAACTGCCAAAACTGCAAACAGTTGGGACATACGGCCTCTCACTGTGGCAGCAAGGCACGCTGTTCCAAATGCGGGGAGAAGCACGAGGATGGCGCCTGCACAGTCACTGCACCAAAATGCGTGTACTGTAAGGGAACTCCTCATGGTCTCTCATCGTGCCCGGCGTACAAACAACGCGGGGAGAAACTAGAACGCTCTCTTAAGGAGCGTTCCAGGCAGTCTTTTGCAGCAATGCTAAAAACAGCCACACCATCAACCAACGACAAAAATCCCTTTGCTGTTTTGTCTGATGACGAGTCTGACTCTGACTTGGCTGAGGAGGGAGTTTCTTTCAGTTTTCCGGAAGGTTCTGCACGGAAACGAAAACGCATCCGTTCGCGGAAAGTTGCAGATAAGGAACCCCAAATCAGCTTGCCCAAATCAAGGAGTGATGGAAAAAAGGAAGTTTCAACTCCTCCTGGTTTCCGCAGAACTGACTATAACCAGAACTTTCCATCTCTCCCGGGGACATCAAAAACCCCTGATGGCCCATTTTTAAGAACAGAAGCCCCTTCTTCATCCGGGTTGTTCTCATTTGATAAAATTGTGGACGATATTCTCAAGTACCTCAATATTTCTGATCCTCTCAAAAGCATTGTTCTGGCAATGCTTCCTTCTGTGAAGACCCTCTTGAAGCAATTGACATTGAAGTGGCCCCTCATTGCAGCAATCATTTCCTTCGATGGATAATTTTCCAAACGAGGTCGAGGATTTGATCACTGTTCTACAGTGGAATTGTCGAAGTCTCATTCCTAAATTAGATTCTTTTAAGTTTTTAATTCACAATAATGATTGTGATGCATTTGCTGTTTGTGAAACTTGGCTCTCTTCAGATATCGATCTTCCTTTTTATGATTTTAACATTATTCGACTGGATCGTGAGGATTCGCGTGGAGGAGGGGTACTTTTGGGGATCAAAAAGTGCCATTCCTTCTATAGAGTGAATCTTCCACAATTTCCAGGTATTGAAGTTGTTGCATGTCAGGCTATTATTAAAGGTAAGAGCCTTTGTATTGCTTCTGTTTATATTCCTCCTAGAGCCGTTGTTAATCGCAAACAACTTTCAGATATCGGTTCGGTACTTCCTGCTCCACGGTTGATTATGGGAGATTTGAATTCCCACGGTACAGGCTGGGGGGAACTGCATGATGACAACCGTTCTACTTTGATATATGACCTCTGCGACAGCTTTAATATGACAATTCTTAACAATGGAGAAGTAACACGTTTGGCTGGCCCATCCTCGAATGGAAGTAGATTAGACCTCACACTTTGCTCTAACTCATTATCGTTGGATTGCACGTGGAATGTGATCCAAGATCCCCACGGTAGTGATCACTTGCCGATCAAAGTTTCAGTTGCCAGTGGGTTCAATCCGTCGGAACCCGTTAACGTCGCGTACGATCTTACCCGTAATATCGATTGGACAAAGTTCAAGAATGTGATAGAAGATGCCCTAACGTCGGTAGAAGGGCTTCCACCGTTGGAGGAATATAACTTCCTCTCCAATCTGATCTTGGACAGCGCGCTTCAAGCTCAAACTCGGCCGGTTCCAGGAACGTCTTTCCGTAGGAAACCTCCTTCCCCTTGGTGGGACCAGCAATGCACTGAGGTTTATCGTAAAAAGTCCGACGCGTTTAAGCTTTTCCGGAAACGTGGAACACCCGTACATTTCGAAGCGTACTCGGCTCTTGAACGCGAACTCAAGAGCCTCATCAAAGCCAAGAAACGCGGATACTGGCGGCAATTCGTGGACGGATTATCGCGCGAAACGTCGATGAATACGCTTTGGAATGCGGCGCGAAGGATGCGTAACCGGTCTTCAAACAACGAGAGCGAGGAGTACTCCGATAGTTGGATTCTCAAGTTCGCGCGAAAAGTATGTCCTGATTCTGTGCCGGCACAGATGATTCCTCGCGAAACGACGAATTCGGTAGACGAGATCAGCCAGCCTTTTTCAATGCTGGAGCTCTCACTCGCGCTCCTTTCGTGTGGCAATTCGGCTCCGGGGGCTGATAGAATCAAGTTCAACTTGTTGAAGAACCTCCCAGACGTCGCTAAGAGGCGCATGTTGAACTTGTTTTGTCAGTTCCTGGAGTTCAATATTGTTCCAGATGATTGGAGGCGAGTGAGAGTTATAGCCATTAAAAAGCCTGGAAAACCCGCTTCAGATCATAACTCGTATCGTCCCATCGCGATGTTATCGTGCATTCGAAAATTGTTGGAGAAAATGATCCTTTTTCGCCTCGACAAATGGGTTGAGACGAACCACCTACTCTCAGATACTCAATTTGGTTTCCGTAGGGGCAAGGGAACGAACGACTGTCTCGCGTTGCTTTCCACTGAAATTCAGTTGGCTTTTGCTAATAAAGAGCAAATGGCGTCTGTCTTCTTGGATATTAAGGGGGCTTTTGATTCAGTATCGGTTGAAGTCCTTTCAGACAAACTCCACGCTTGTGGCCTTTCTCCATTAATTAATAACTTTTTGTACAATTTGCTGTCAGAGAAACATATGAGCTTTTCTCATGGAAACTCTACAGCTTCACGATTTAGCTACATGGGTCTCCCCCAGGGCTCATGTTTAAGCCCCCTTCTGTATAATTTCTACGTCAGAGAAATTGACAATTGTCTAAGGGACAACTGCACGTTGAGACAACTTGCAGATGACGGAGTAGTGTCTATGACAGGACCCAGAGAGGCCGACCTGCAAGGACCCTTACAGGATACCTTAGACAATTTGTCTACTTGGGCTATCCAGCTAGGTATCGAATTCTCCACGGAGAAAACTGAGTTGGTCGTTTTTTCTAGGAAGCATAGCCCAGCACAACCAAAGCTTCAACTTTTGGGTAAACCGATCACTCATTCTATGTCCTTCAAATATCTTGGGGTCTGGTTCGATTCAAAATGCACCTGGAGATCCCACATTGAGTATCTGAAGCGGAAATGCCAACAAAGGATCAATTTTCTCCGAACAATTACCGGAACGTGGTGGGAGGCCCATCCGCAAGATCTTCTAACGTTGTACCGGACAACGATTTTATCGGTTTTAGAATACGGTAGTTTTTGTTTCCAGTCGGCGGCTAAAACTCACATCATCAAACTGGAACGGATCCAGTATCGCTGTCTTCGTATCGCGTTAGGATGCATGCACTCGACTCATACAATGAGTCTCGAAGTGTTAGCGGGCATGTTGCCACTCTCTGATCGGTTTTCGGAATTATCCCTCAGGCTCCTCACCCGTTGTGAAATTATGAACCCACTGGTGATTGCAAACTTTGAGAAGCTTCTTGAGCTAAACCCTCAAACTCGTTTTATGTCATTGTACTACGTGTACATAACACAGGATGTCAGCCCTTCGCAGCATAATCCCTATCGTGTTTGCTTCTCCGACTTCGACAGTTCTGTTCATTTTGATTTATCAATGACGCAAGAGATTCGCGGAATCCCAGAGCATCATCGTTCCATGATTGCTCCGTCAATTTTCGCTGCAAAGTTTGGCCAAGTTGATTCCGCAAGATCGTTCTTCACAGATGGATCACTAATAGAGGCGTCCGCTGGTTTTGGTATTTATAACGAATTTCATAGCGCCTCTCGAATGCTTCATGCTCCTTGTTCCGTATATGTTGCTGAACTGGCGGCAATACATTATACGATAGAAACGATCGCCTCACTTGCACCAGATCATTATTTTATTTTTACGGATAGTCTCAGTTCTGTCGAGGCTATTCGCTCCATGAGGCCGGTAAAGCACTCCTCGTATTTTCTCATGAAAATACGAGAGCTTCTAAGTGCTTTATCTTTAAGATCTTTTGTCATCACCTTTGCATGGGTCCCATCTCATTGCTCGATTGCGGGCAATGAGAAGGCGGACTCGCTTGCAAAGGTGGGCGCTATGGAAGGCGATATTTACGATCGACAAATCGCCTACGACGAATTTTTCTTCATTTATCGTCAACAGTCACTCGCCAGCTGGCAAAATAAATGGAGTGAAGGGAGTTTGGGACGATGGTTGTATTCAATTATCCCTAAGGTGTCGAAGTGTCCTTGGTTCAAAGGTTTGGAGGTGGGTCGAGACTTCATTCGTGTGATGTCTCGCCTCATGTCCAATCACTATTCACTAAGCGCTCACTTGTTCCGTGTTGGGCTGGGGGACAGTAATCTCTGTGAATGTGGACAAGGTTACCAGGACGCAGATCACATTATTTGGTCATGTGCTGAGCACCGTGGAGTCAGATCCGAGTTGTACGATTCCCTTCGCGCTCGAGGTAGACAACCTAATGTTCCAGTTCGGGATATTTTGGCTAGACGCGATCTGGAGTTTATGCAACTCATATATGTTTTCTTGAAGAATATTAACCATAGATTGTAAGTTTGATTAACCTTGTGTTTAGTTTGTGTTTTGTATGTGTGTGTGTATTTTTTTTTGTAGATTTGTTTCTGTAATAATTGTATAATTACAGAGTTGATATAACGTCGATAGGATTAAGTATTTGTTTTAGAAATAGTGAAATTTTTGAATCATAAATCATATTCCAAATCTCCTTTTCCCTCTCCCGATCCAAACAATTGTCATCCACTAACCTCGAGAAGACCGCGAGTAATCGGTTCCAATCCTTTAATTTTAGATTTAAGACATTTATAATGTATAAAGAAAATGATAACTTGGCTCTGTAAAGTTTATTCGAATGAGCCTGTACAAATAAAGTAATTAACAAAAAAAAAAAAAAAAAACATTTTGGACATGATCAATTATCTCACCATCAGCCAACAGCAGCAGAAAGGGGAATAACCAGCAGCATTATACCAACAACGGTAGCAGCATTGGTAGCAGTAGTAACAATAACAACAACAGCAGCTCCCAGTATAGTCAGATACCGAATATGAGTCAGTTCTATTCGCATCAATCACAGGGAGGATCTTCATTCGGGAATGAAAATTGCAACAGTCAACCTAGTAGTAGCAACGGTGGCAATAGTTTCGCTACTGACTATGAACGGCTGCAAAATTTGCAGGCACTGAACACATTGCGTATGTTGCAACAGTCGCAACAACTGTCGCAATTGCAGCTGCAGCAATATCATTTCAATAAACTGCTTCCGAGCTACAACAGTACTCAGCTCAAGAACTGGTCTTTGCAGAATTCACCTCCCTCGTCATCATGCAACGGTGCCAATGATATCAATCTGGACCGGATTGCACGATTTCACCGTTCATCAGCTGCACATTACGATGCGACTTGCACGTGGAGTGGTGTACTTCCCCCACGTTCCCATCGATTGGTGACATATTCGTCGAAATTTTTCCTCGGCGGGATGCCTTGGGATATCAGTGAACAATCACTAGTTCAGATCTTCAAGCCATTCGGCTCCATAAAGGTTGAATGGCCTGGCAAGAAACAACAGGCGACACAGCCCAAAGGTTACGTCTACATTATCTTCGAATCGGACAAACAGGTCAAAGCTTTATTGCAGACTTGTACCTATACAGACGCGAAAAGTTACAATGGTTCAAGCCGTGGTACCAGCTCATCATCGTCGGGTATTCTAACGTATTCATTCGGTGGGGAAGAACAGCAACAACAACTATCAGGACAACAACAACAGCTTGTGCATCAGAATAAACCCCTTCCAACACCGGGAGCTCGAATCAACTTCAAAATATCCTCCAAACGCATCAAATCGAAAGACGTTGAGGTTATTCCATGGAATATTGCCGATTCCAACTTTGTCAAGTCCACTTCGCAAAAACTTGATCCAACAAAGACCGTATTCGTTGGTGCGCTACATGGACAACTGACGGCGGAAGGTTTGGCTAAGATTATGAATGACTTGTTCGATGGAGTAGTGTACGTCGGCATCGATACAGACAAATACAAGTACCCGCTCGGTTCGGCACGAGTAACTTTCAACAATTCGCGCATTACTATCACTACAATTCGCTGCATGTCTCGCCCAAGTCGCCTTCGCCACCGTGCAATAACAGCAGCAGCAGTTCAGCAGATTCATCGCCAATCTCCTGTCACGGACCGGCCAATTTACACCAACAGCTGCAGCAACAGTTCGGCGGCCTCTAAACAGTGAGTGACAATCCTAATCTTCTCATTTCCTTTCCGACTGCATATGACTGCAGCACGTGTGGCCAAAGTCACATCATTCTGGTGTGAAGATTTGCACCAGCCGTTGTTATCTAGGTGTTATTTTTGATCATAAATGTTGCAACATTTTGTTTGTTACCTTCCTACCGTCGTAATCCTATGCGTTTTACGTATTTATCAATGCTCTACCTATGCATCAATCGGCCAATAATCATTCGTGAGATGTGAAACTAGTCGCGGATAGCGAAGTGTGGCACTGAAATACACCCGTCGAGGAATTTCTTTGGGAAATTTCTAGGCATGAAATATCCTCCATGCAAAGGAATTCCACCGGGAGGAAATCACTATTTCGCCTGCATCGATTCGTAATATCTCCAGCACGTTTGGCTGAACATTGTTGTATTTAGTAATAATAGTCTGAAATTATTATTTAAATTGCAACAAGTTGCAAAAACAAATGGCATACCATGGATTGAAATGGTACACCAGTAACATGACGTCAAGAGATCGTACGGGTTGATAGCGATGCCAAATACGAACGATGTATAACTTTCGACTATCCAAAGCGTTGAACAAGCTCCAATACTTAAGAAGGCAGTTGTTAGGGAAGAGTAATAGGCTAAGACTTGTAAATCCTAATATGTGTTTGATTACTTTTAAGCGGAATGAGAAATCGTTTAAAACAAAAACAGAAATGAAACGAAACGCTTGCATACAAGCTGCCTTCCAAATTCATTTGTAATGGTGATTTCAATTTAATTTAAGTGACCATGTAGTTATTATGTAATGAATATAAATAATAAATAAATAACGTGAACGATAATTATTAATGGAATTCAAAAATAGATGGAAAAAAACAGAATATAAATTCAAATAAATAAGTGGCAATCCTTAAATTAGTTAAATTATATTTACATAAAAGTGACCATGCTACAAAATATCTTAGGTAAAAATAAAAGGACCTTTCAAGAGCGTCAAGAAATATTTCATCCTGTTCTAAATGGTGGTTAACCAACTCGACTGACATTGTCATTATCCAGCAAGAGCTGTTGCATGGCACTGCATCAGCAGTGAAAACCGATGGCATTGTTAAGTGTAATCATGAAAAAGAACTTGCGATGATGCTGTCGTTAGCGCAATATTTCCGAATGAATTGACTTAATGAACAGTAATTAACAAACGCAAAATTACCATCAACCAATCGATGGCCACAGACAATCGCACATACAACATAAAACATTTCCCAAAATGATAAATTTTTCACCCCAGCAGGCCTGGGTTCAATCCAAGTCAGCGCCGCCGGGATGTTGGCATAACATCTCTGATCACGCCTTCCTTCGGATTGGAAGTGAACCCGTTGGTCCCTATAGTCGCTATATTCATAGTCTGGCGGATAGAATTTCGATCTATCAAAAAGCGGAACCAATTCAATATATTGTAGACCAACAATTAAAAAGGTACTATCAACTTTTAAAAACAAAACGTGGATTATTCTTCCCTCGCCAATCGAAGTTAAATTACCAGCTTCATCGGATAGGGGAAACTTTCCACAACCTAAAGATGGTGTTTGTTTGCGTAGGCGAGCCTTGAATCACGAGAAAAGGGGTTCCGAAGTTTCGTTCGCAACAGCTGATGTGCTCTTTTCTGTTGTTGGTCGAGATTTGCTCGATTGGTTCCGCTATTTGACAGTTTAATTGGTTCCCGAGATTCTATCCGCCAGACTATGAATATAGCGACTATAGTTGGTCCCCGGTTCATGAGTTGATGGGTCGATAGGTAGGGTCCAGGTGTGGGAGCTGCCTCCCTGGCGTCGGTAGCATTGGTGCTCAGCATGAAAAACAAGATCGACGGAAATACAAATCAAGAAAAAAAAATTGTTAATTTACAGGCCTGCTGAGAAACAGAATTGGAATAGAAAATTTCAAATTGCAAGCAAACCTGTCAAATGTCAGACTGGATTTCCATTATGACAACACTGTGAAATATTTGCACCAGATGCTGAACAGGTTGCACTTGGAAGCAATTGTGACGATGATTTTTCACGCATTGTGCTCTATGTATAACATCCAGATCCGCTTGGCTGTGCACGTGCCATCGTTCATGGAAATAAGCGATGACCCTCTTTTTCTCTGGAATATTTTTCCCGCCACCCTGCCTCTATCAATCTGCATTTCCCCTCCAATCTCGATGTTCGTTTTAGTTTGCCAGAATCGCATTTGCATAAATCTCGCAACAAGTTTTTCTACTTTAGCGAAGCAATAAAACTTCCAAAGCAAAGTTGGCTTCTTGCTAAGTGCAACGTTGTTCTATGCGCCATCGGAGAATGGGTCAGGCGGGGAGGTGGGTGGGATGACAACGCTATCACCGTTTTGCATAAGCTCACCGCCGCTCGGTTGTTTGTTTTGTCCGTTGAAAGGTTGACAAACAAAAATACGACCGACCGCACGTGCCGTGGACAGTCGACTTTTAATTAACCGAGATAGTGTGTCAACTTTAATTGGAAAACTAATGATTCATCGTTACGTAAGTACGGATTCAGGATTGATCGACTTTATAAGACATTAACTGAGGTCGAAAAAGCTTTACAAATTATGTGGAAATGCGAATCGCTTAGTGCTATCTGTGCAATATGTGCAGAGGATCTCTACCACTGAAGGCTTGTTTTGTAGTAGCCGATGACCAGACTTTTTGTAATGCGAAATTACAGCCCATAAACGAAGATAACGACTAGGACTTTTACTACATTCGCTTCGTTGACGTGCGCGATAGTCTGTTTGTATTTGTACTCTCATGCTGTACCGTCGTCTCTCTTACACAACACAAACGGTAGAACAATATTCGAGCAAAAATAAAATTATCAAATAACTATCATATGACATGTGTGATTTCGTTCTAGCTCCTCAATTTGGTATAAATTAACACTCCGAATACGATGCCTCCGAAAAACGTGTAACGGCAAGTTTGCAAAGGCACAACTTAGCCATTTCTTAATGAATTTCAAAAATTGTGATGCCTTTAGAATTCCTAGGGTTTCTAGATGATTTTCATTGCAAAAAACTTGAAAATAGAGTAGTCTTCTTTTTTAAAAAGCGAAAAGAGTTGTTACACGTTTTTTTGAAAGGTGTGTTTGTAGGGTTTTGCAAGTGGCGCAAGATCTGTAATTTAGATTAATGGGCACAAATGTTCACAATTAGCCAAAATACAGTCATGGTTCCTATATATGGATTCAGGAGACAACGGAACGGTCCTCGAAAAATCCGGAACATCCGTAAAAATGGTCAATCCATGATCCTGATCCTAGAGCTCTGCGGTTTTTTTGAAAACATTAGGAACTGTGATACAAAAAAATATTTGGGGTCGTGACATAAACATGCACCTGGATGGCCATGGGATCGTCCTCCGGAAGATCCGGAACATCCTTAAAAGTGGACAATCCATGAAACTGATCCTAGAGCTACGCGTTTTTTTTAACATCAGGATCTGTGATATAGAATGAATTTGGGTCATGGACCAAGATGGCCATCGGACCGTCCAGCGGAAGATTCGGAACATCCGTGAAAGTGGTAAATCCACGATCCTGATTCTAGAGCTCCGTGGTTTTCTTGAAAACATTAGGAACTGATAGAAAGAATTTGGGCTTGAGACATAAACATGAGCCTGGATGTCCATGAGACCGTCCTCCGAAAGATCCGGAACATTCGTGAAAGTGGAAAATTAACGAAACTGATCCTAGAGCTCCGTGGTTTTCTTGAAAACGTTATTCCACAGTTTTTGAAAAAACACTAAGAACTGAGATGATAGAATGAATTTGGGGTCGTGACCTAAACATGGACCTTGATGGCCATGAAACCGCCCTCTGGAAGATCCGGAACATCCGTGAAAGTGGAAAATTCACGAAACTGATCTTAGAGCTCCGTGGTTTTCTTGAAAACGTTAGGAACTGTGATACTAGAATGATTTTGGGATCGTGACATAAACATGTACCCAGAAGGCCATAAGACCGTCCTCCGCAAGATCTAGAACATCTTTAAAAATGGTCAATCCTCGAAACTGATCCTAGAGTTCTACGGTTTTTTCGAAAGCATGTGGAACTGCGATATAAGAAATATTTTGGGGTCATGACATAAACATGGACCCAAATGGCTATGGGGCCATCCTCTGGTGTGTCCAGAACATCCGTAAAAGAGGTTAATCAATTCAACTGATCCTTGAGCTCCGCAGTTTTTTTCCAAAAACATTAAGAACTGTGATATAAGAATGAATTTGTGATCGTGACTTAAACATGTACCAAGATAACCGGAAGATAAACAACATCCGTAAAATGGTCACTCCATAAAATTGAGAGGTGGAAGCAATACTATGACGAGCACCTCAACGGTGATGCAGAAAACGAAGGTGGCACGGCACCAGACCTTGGAGCATGTGCAGAAGACGACAGACTACTGGCCCCTGATCTTCAAGAAGTTGAGGAGGAGATCGGTCGACTGAAGAACAACAAAGCAAGTGGTGTAGATCAACAACCAAGTGAGCTATTAAAAAACGGTGGTGAAGCACTGGCTAGAGCGCTGCACTGGGTAATTGTCAAGATTTGGGAGGAGGGGATATTACCGGAGGAGTGAAGCAAGGTGTTGTATGCCCAATCTATAAAAAGGGCGACAAGTTGGATTGCTGCAACTACCGCGCGATCACACTACTGAGCGCCGCTTACAAGATACTCTCCCAAATTATACCGCGCCACCTGTCACCATTTGTAAGAGATTTCTTGGGCAATACCAGCAGGGATTCATGGGTTCATATTCGCGATTCGGCAGGTTCTGCAGAAATGCCACAAATACAACTTGCTTACACATCATTTGTTCATCGATTTCAAATCCGCATATGACACAATCGATCGTGATCAGCTATGGCAGATTATGCACGAGTACGGATTTCCAGATAAACTGACGCGATTGGTCAAAGCAACGATGGATCGAGTGATGTGCGTTGTTCGAGTATCGGGGACACTCTCGAGTCCTTTTGAATCTCGAAGGGGGTTACGGCAAGGTGATGGACTTTCGTGTCTGCTATTCAATATTGCGTTAAAATTTGTGATCAGAAAAGCAGGGATAAACACGAGTGGCACGATTTTCAGGAAGTCCATCCAGCTTCTTGGCTTTGCCGATGACATTGAGATTATGGCACGGAACTTTCAGATGATGGCGGAAACGTACATCAGACGGAAAGCTGAAGCTAGACGGATTGGACTTGCCATCAATACATCAAAGACAAAATACATGAAAGGAAGAGGTTCTAGGGAAGACAATGTTAGCCTCTCACCCCGAGTTCAGATTGACGGTGACGAAATCGAGGTGGTCGATGAGTTCGTGTATTTGGGCTCACTGGT
This sequence comes from Ochlerotatus camptorhynchus, assembly GCF_037179485.1. NCBI lineage: Eukaryota > Metazoa > Arthropoda > Insecta > Diptera > Culicidae > Ochlerotatus > Ochlerotatus camptorhynchus. Next base: position 2,118,428 of record NW_027041033.1, on the reverse strand, counting down.
GACCGTCGAAAATGATACCAGCAAAGAATTTCAAAGACGCAGCATGGCAGGGAATCGTCCCTACTTTGGACTCCGGAGGACGGTCCGGTCGAATAAAATTCGCCACGAAGTTGACTATCTAAAAGACGCTGATTAGACCGGTGGTCGTCTACAGCCACGAAACCGTGACTATGCTCGTGGAGGACAAACGCGCCCTTGGATGACGGAACGTGGAGGAAGCGAATGAACCAAGAATTGGGTTCTTTAATTTAGAAAAATGTATCGTTATTTATACATCATCTGAAAGAGTTTCGTTTTCTGAGCACAGCGATATTTTTTTCGAACCCACACACTTTCATCTCGATTTTTAAATCAAGATTTAAAGCAAAATAATAACTTCACTGTTTGACACTAAACTGACCAACTGTCAGCTCGCTCCCATATAAAGTGACACCAAGGGGCGCTAATAAGGTGATTTGTTTATTTGTTTATTTGTTATGGTTGCATCAACAGACTAGAAATAGTCCCAATGATGTGTTGTAAAAAAGTACAGATTATACAGACGACATACATATACTACAGTTACTACAGTTACAAACGAAAATAACTTGGAAAGCATTGTCAAGTTACTAAAAAATTATAAGTCTTAAATTTTACACTTAGCTGTTAGGTATCAAGCGCCTTCGGTCAGCAAAAAAGGCAGAGAATCTTCGGCGAAGCATATTCCGTGTCAAGTGGAAATCGAACATCGACGCTACTCGGTTGAACACTAGCTGCAAGCCGTAAATAGCGCTCCCTATGCTATAATTAGTTCGAAGAAGTGGAAGTCTCAGCATAAGACTGTTGCGTAGTGATCGAGGTTGAACATTAATGTTCACTTGTTGCAGAATTGCTTCGCAGTCGATTCTTCCTTGCAGAGTATCGGCGACGGTTAAGGCTCTGAAAACATCTCTTCGGATACGTAAGGGCTCGATATTGATCAATTGGCAGCGATTCTCGTAGCTTGGAAGACGAAGTGGGTATCTCCAAGGCAGCTTACGGAGCGCGAAGCGAAGAAAACGTCGTTGAACAGATTCAATTCGCTCGGCCCATTATTGTAGTTCGGGCTCCAGACAGCAGAGCAGTATTCCAGCGTAGATCGTACGAGAGAGCAATAGAGCGATTTCAAGCAGTAAATGTCCGTGAAGTTCTTAGTAATCTTGAAGGCAAAGCCAAGCGTTCTGGACGCTTTGTCGACGACATACGATATATGGTGTGAGTATGTCAGCTTTGAGTCTAGAAAAACGCCTAAGTCTTTCACGCAGTGCACCCGTTCGATAGTCGTGCCTAGTAGTTTGTAGTTGAAAATAATCGGTTGTTTCTTGCGTGAGAAAGTAATAACTGTACACTTAGCTGGGTTGACCACCAGTCGGTTTAGACTACACCAGTCAGCAAAGATGTCAATCTGATTTTGGAGAGAACGGCAGTCGGCGAGTGAGCGGATGCGCAGAAAAACTTTCAGATCGTCTGCAAACGATAATCGTGGCTCTGTGATAACATGGTGAACGTCGTCGAAGTAGAGGAAAAATACCAATGGTCCCAGATGGCTGCCCTGAGGTATACCGGACTTTGCGCAGAAGCTTGCTGAGCGACAAGTACCCAAAGTTACTGTCAATTGGCGCTCCGTGAGGTATGAATGAAACCATCTCAAAAGATTTCCACCGATCCCTAGCCTATCAAGCTTAGCGATCGCAATTTCGTGGTTCAGCTTATCGAAGGCTGCCGTAAGATCTGTGTAGATAACGTCCGTTTGGGTCCGAGCAATCAAACTGTCTGTGATGTAAGACGTTAGGCACAGCAGGTTCGTAGTTGTGGAACGCCCAGTTATGAATCCGTGTTGATCTGTACTTAGATATTGCGCATAGATGCGCATTTAGGAACTCTATGACAACCAATTCAAAAAGTTTTGATACAGCACTCAGCGACGTGATTCCCCGGTAGTTGTTTACGTCGCGTTTGCTTCCCTTTTTATGAACAGGAAACATATCCGCAGTCTTCCAGCAAGACGGAAAGATGCCGCTGGAAAGAGAAAGCTGGAATATGCGGCGCAGTGGATCTAAAAGACAAGTGATGTTCTTTTTAAGAATAATCGACGGAACACCATCGGGTCCAGCCTTAGTTGAAGTCTTAAGTTTAGATGCTGCTCTAGAAATCGTATCTGTAGTGGCTTCGACCATGCTGAGCGTTTGGTTGATCAAAGGAACATTACTGGCCGCGGAAGTAATGATATTAGCGGAGAGTTGCTCGGCTTCAAACACACTAGCAAATTTGGCTGAGAACAGGTTGCAAATGTCTTGTTGATTTCCAGCAGTTTCACCATTAAAAATCATGGAAGAGGGTAAGCCGACTTCCCTGCGTTGCTCATTTACGAAGTTCCAGAAGGATTTCGGGTGTGATTTTAGCCGCCGTTGAATCCTCCTTTGATAGCGTTGAAAACAGAGACGACTTAACCGCTTATACTCGTGGTTGAGTCTGACATAGTAGCATTTCAGTGGCAGTGTGCGGAGCTTAGTAAATCTTCTGAGAGCAGCCTTCTTAGTTCTTTTCAACGAGCGAAGATCTTTCGTCATCCACGGGACGCGAGAGTCGATATGGATGATCTTTTTGGAAACGTGTCTGTCAATGACATATGCCAAGACGTGAGAAAAGGTTTGTGCAGCAATGTTGACGTCTACAGGATCTAGAATATGCTCCCAATCTAGATTAGACAGCACATGGACGATACTGCAATGGTCAGCTCTACGGAAGTCATATGACACAGCGTTTGGAGTGCTGGTGAAATCATGGACAATATTATTTTCGATCACGATAACTAAAGCAGGGTGATGATGCACTACCTTGACTAAAGGTTCGGGTGCCGTGGAGAGGAAAGGAGCTGTATCACGAGCACTCACAAAGCAGAGATCCAGGGTGCGGTTGTTTTCATTCAACAGGCCATTGATTTGTGACAGAATTGCGGTACTATAACTGTCCAGGAGCTGGATGGTTCCTACGTGGAAAGATGAACGCTCGTGATCAGGACAAAAGAAACCACTATGGGTTGGAGTCCATGCAATGTCCGGTAGGTTAAAATCGCCAAGAACAATAACTTCGTCGGAAGGGCCTGCTTTGTCTGAAGCGGCCAAGACGGATCGACAATGTGCGTCAATAAGCTCCAAGTCACGGGTTCGATCTGGAGGAATGTACACTGCACAGAGAAGCAATTGACGATCACCAAGTTGAATAGCCACCCACATTTGTTCAACCCTGTTCCAGGAATCGTCCTCGATAACTTCTGCTTTCAGCTTGGAATTAACTGCGATAAGGACGCCTCCCCCAGTAGTTTTCCTACTATTATTCGTGTTTCGATCGCAGCGAAATATTTCGTAGCCAGCACCAAAGACATAGTTTGAAATGGTTCGATAATTGAGCCATGTTTCGGTCAAAACTAAAATGTCGTAGCAGTGATCCATGACGGCCAGATGATAATCTTCCACGAGGCCGTTCATACCACCAACGTTCTGATAGTAAATCGTTATGTCCGACCTCCGCTGTTCGGGAACAACGGAAGGTTCAGCGTGTAGTTGCATTTGGGAGCTGGTAGATGTCACTTGACGGAGGAAGGATGTTCGAGTAGGGTCGCTGGAAACCAAGATATTTTCAGGCGATAATATATTCGTCGGTTGATCATACTTGCCAATAACAGGAATGTGGAAGACCCCTTCTCCCATCTCAAACGCAGGGCTGGGACGACTGCTGGTTGCTGGCAGGAGGGGCTCGACTGCGATGAGTGGAATAGGGGCTTCCTCAGGGCGGACGGCAAGAATGCGTCCCGGAGTGCAGTTGACTGTGGTGGCTCCATTTTGCCGACTGGCAGATGTTTGAGGTGAGTTGAAGGCACTGGAATTATGATCATCATCAGGCAGTGAAAGTTCGCTAGTAAGTGTGTACTTGCCTAATATAGCAAGCTGGGAGACCCTCAATCCACATCTAAACTCAGGGCCAGGACGACTTGGATGAACGCTGGCTGCAATAGGCGCGACTGATTTAGAGGAACTGGGGACTCCCAAAATGCTTTCTACGTTGCGTCCTGGTTGAGAAGTAATTTGCCTCAATAGATTTTCAGAGGGCATCACCGAAAATTCGCTTTGGACCGGGGTCAGAATAACCTGAGTATGGGAGAACTCATCACGCAACGATAAACTTAAATCACAGAGGTACTTGCCTATGCAAGCATGGTGGAAGACCCCCTTTCCACCACCAACTACAGGGCCGCGACGACTATGTTGAACGAAGGCGGCGGTAGGCGGAACTGTGTTGGGGCGATCGGGGGCTTCCATCAGACTTTCTACGGTGCGTCTCGGGGGCATTGTTGATTCGTCAGATGAGGGGATTAAGGGGTGACTGTTATACTGGGTGTACCTAAAGGGGCTGGCATATCGAGAGGTGCTGGTGTCCCAAACGGTGTGCCCGTTGGACAGCCACCCGGAATAGTCTCTGGAACAGCAGGGAGTGCTGGGATATCAGGAGGTAGCCACACATTGTTTTTCGCCTGAGTATCCTCGAATTCTCTGTATACAATCCCCTGTGGCCAAGTTTCAGGGTTCGAAGCGTTCTCTTTTAGTTTCATTGGAATGCTGACCTTGTAGGAGATGAAGTTCATCGATAGTGGGTCGGTGCCTTTTTTGATTTATGCAAATGTAATTGTACATATTTAAAATAGTTCCAGTGTACCAAAATTGATGAAATTTTGGGTTTGGGTTCCTTTTTTAATGCAGATTACGAATATGCATTTATCTCAATACCCTTAAAGAACCCAATTGCACCAGCTGCTGGGAGAACCATCCATCGTCCACATTGCAAAAATTGGGCGACTAAGTTGGGCTGGCCATGTCGTAAGAATGTCGCACGACGACGCAGTGAAAATGGTTCTCGAAAGCGACCCAACAGAAACAAGAAGAAAGGCGCGCAGCGGGCAAGGTGGATCGACCAAGTAGAAGGCGACCTGCGGACCCTTCGCAGACTACGAGGCTGGCAAAGTCTGGCCATGGATCGAGTAGAGTGGATACGACTTCTTCGAACAGCAGAGGACAACAAGGCCTTAGCCCGATTGCAAGCCATAAAATTGATCCAAGAACGAAAAACCGTGGAACTGTGATATTAGAATAAATTTGGAGTCTTAACATAAACATGGAACCGAATGACCATGCGAAAGTCCTCCGGAAGATCCGTAAAAATGGTTCATCCATGATACTGTTTCAAGAGCTCCGTAGTTTTGTCGAAAACACTTCTAACTGTGATATATGAAAGAATTTAGGGTCGAGACATCAACATGAACCTGGATGGCCATTGGAACTCCTCCAGAAGATCCTGATCATCCGTAAAAGTGGATCATCGATGAAACTGTGAAAAAACCGTGGTTTTTTTTTTTTCGAAAACTCTTGGAACTGCGATCAAAGATAGAATTAAGGGTCGTGACATAAACATGGATCCGGATGGCCATGAGACTGTCCTTCAAAAGATCCGGAACATCCATAAATTTATCATACTGTGAAACTGATCCTAGAGCTCTGCAGTTCTTTTTTAAACACTGCGATATAAGAAACCTCTGGATCACTTTTACGGATGTTCCGTATCTTCCGGATGACGGTTCTATGGCCATCCAGGTCCGTGTTTTTTTTTATCTTTATTAAGGAGACTTTCAGCCCTGGGCTGGTTCGTCTCCGGTACGTTTTTATGTCATGACCCCGAATTCTTTCTTATATCGCAGTTCCACATGCTTTCGAAAAAACCGTAGAACTCTAGGATCAATTTCAAGGATTGATCATTTTTAAAGATGTTCTAGATCTTGCGAAGGATGGTCCCATGGCCTTCTAGGTACATGTTTATGTCACAACCGCAAATTAATTTATATATGACAGTTCCAAGTGTTTTTGAAAAAAACCATGGAACTCTAGGATCAGTTCCATACATTGAACACTTTTATGGATTTTTTGGATCTTCCGGAGGACGGTCCGATGGCCATCTGGGTCCATGTTTATGTCACGATCCCAAATTATTTCTATCATCACAGTTCCTAATGTTTATAAAAAAACGTGGTGCTCTAGGATCAGGATCGTAGATTTACTACTTTTACGGATGTTCCGGATCTTCCGGAGGACGGTCCCATGGCCATCTGGGTCCATGACCCAAATTCATTCTTATATCACAGATCCTAATGTTAAAAAAAAACACGGAGTTCTAGAATCAGTTTCATGGATTGTCCACTTTTACGGATGTTCCGGATCTTCTGGAGGACGGTGCCATGGCCATCCAGGTACATGTTTATGTCATGACCCCAAATATTTTTTTGTATCACAGTTCCTAATGTTTTCAAAAAAACCGCAGAGGTCTAGGATCAGGATCATGGATTGACCATTTTTACGAATGTACCGAATTTTTCGAGGACCGTTCCGTTGTCTTCAGGATCCATATATAGGAACCATGACTGTATTTTGGCTAATTGTGAACATTTGTGCCCATTAATCTAAATTACAGATCTTGCGCCACTTTCAAAACCCTACAAACACACCTTTCAAAAAAACGTGTACAACTCTTTTCGCTTTTTAAAAAAGTAGATTACTCTATTTTGAAGTTTTTGCAATCAAAATTATCTAGAAACCCTAGGAATTCTAAAGCCATCACAATTTTTGAAATTCATTAAGAAATGGCTAAGTTGTGCCATTGCAAACTTGCCGTTACACGTTTTTCGGAGGCTTCGTAGTCGACATAAAGTTTTTTACCCACCATATTCGGAGTGTTAAACCATTTCTGATGAGAAATGTTATTACTAGGACATCGCTGCTTGCTATTTTCAGAATTCACACAACCACAATATCAGCAGCACATTTTAGTTTGGTACTGTAATTAGATACCTAGCTTGTTTTGCAAGTGTCGGAAGCGAAGGCAGACAATGTTCACAGAAAATGTGTTGACAACGGGGACCGCTTACAAAACTGATAATGACTAATAAGAAAAATTAATGGTTTTGGCAACATTGCCGATTCACAGAAATCTTAGCATGCATCAAAATTTTACAAACAAGAAGAAGAAACAAGTGTAACTGTCAAATATTTTAAATAAAGCCAATTCAGAACAAAATTTACATTTGGCGTCAGATAATCAGCATTCATAGCATGCTGTGGCTGTCAATTACGTCGAATTATTTTGAAATGGCACTATGTATAGACATAACGTCAACGTCGCTAATTGATTTTGCGCAAGCACCAACTCAACTCTCTCATCAGGACATCAGAAAGCAACTCGGAATCGTGCAGTCAACGGTGAGTCGTGTGATTAAACAATGCTACGAAACTCGGAGCATCGAACGGAAAGAGAAATGCGGTCAGAATGGATGTTCTATCTATTAGTGATCAGGATCACAAGCGTGTCGTGAAAGCATTTAAGCGGAATCCAAATGGTTCGGTCAGGGATGAGGCCAAAATGTTGAATCTGTCCAAGTCTTTCGTTCAGAGTCACGAAGAGAGTGCCAGAAACTGTACACCCAGATGCTGATGAAACCTCATTTCATGCATTCATGTCAATGACAAAAATGACAAAACCTACAAATGCTCTTTACGAGGGGGGCGACACATAGAAAATTCCGTTTAGCTTCAACTCTATTTACATATGATTTTCTTGTTCAGTGTAGATTTGCAGGATTCCGTTTCCTACCGTTCCTACTGTTCGCTGGCATCTACTTTTTCGATGCTGCAGTAGATAAAAGTCAACTCCCCGGCAAGGTGACAGGTAATCTTAGTTTCACGTACCCACTTGCAAATAGTAGATGTCGCCACACAACGTAAACAAAGGGACTGCCCTTCACCGCCGCAATGGTATTTCTCTATGGGAAGGCAACTTTTTGTTTCACCATGTGTGGATGTCAAGCAACAAGCAAGAATGCCATGTGAAAAGAGCGATTTATGATTTTCGTGGTGAAATGAAATAAATCCAAACAAATCAAATAGAAATAAAAACACATTGGTTAATTCTATTATATTTTGCTCTTGAATATTATCAGTCTTGAGAATAATGTTTCTGAGCATACTTGTGGGGTGAAGACTTGCAATAAAAAGCTGTATTATTAAAAACAGTTTACTTCCCCATCTTTCTATTGAGGGGGAAAAAAAATACAAAATTGATTCTTATTCGCGGTGAGTAGCAGGTTTGCTGTGTGAACACTAACATTTCGTATATTCATTCAAACATGAAGAAATAAATAAAATAAATTAAAATAAGCGTCTCTCAACAAAAGATATTCATAATGAGCTTCTAAAACGAATAAATTTCAGTGATTGCCTTTTGTTACACCCGTCCGTTTAATTAACATTGTTCCCCACCAACTTGAAGTTTCAAGAAACAGATGAGGCTATCTGTTTTTATGTTCAGTATTTTATTTACTTTATTTACATATCTGCATTCGCCCTATTCAGATAACACTTCTGAAATTTGTGAGTTTGACAGAACCACCAGCACCAAATTTTCGGAGTACACTGGAAATGTACTGGACTTGTCAAGTTGCCCCCGGGTTGATAAAAGTCGATGGCGATAGGTACGGAATGATTTTTCATGTCAAGTAGGTGTGTGTGTCAATTCATTTGCTGCTAAGTAGACACGAGCCTACATATGTTTGAAATTAGTGAGCTTGCAGCTCTGAGGTGCCGCGGTCTAGAACAGTATGTTTCTCGGAAAGTGAGAGGATTATGTATACCGTAATAAAATTGGCATATTTCATAACGAACCAATACTCAGACATAATCAAGCAGCATACAAACTTTTGTATAGTAGGGGAAATTGTAACCGTTCTGTTACAAAGGTTCAATACAAAATTTAAAATATGCACCATGTGATCGAGCATTCAAATAAATTTGTGTAACACTTGCGGTGAAACCCACTGGGCAGACGATACGGCCATGCTTAACGGCCGACTGCTGAATAAGGCGCGCATGGCCGCGGCAAAATGGTGACACGGAGTCACGGGTGATGAGCTGAAGGGTTCTGCGATGCTTAGAGAACGGCCATCGTTCACTTTATCTCAGGCGAGCGTGTAGACCAGAAGTGTCTGTGGAATACATGTTAACAGAAAACAGTGCGAGTAGTGAATCAAGGTGCAGTGAAAATCACCAATTCAGCTGATTCAGGTAAAGTCCAAGTCATCCTCTAAATTGGTCCAAGGCACTAATGGATGTTACCTCCTCACTAGGACCTTTCTTTTCAACCAATCAAATGGTTTTCTGGTTGGCGAGTCAAGGACCGCCATTGCACGCTACGGTCTAGGTGACATTGAGTTACCTTGACCTAATCGTAAAGGACATCGTTCTCGGGCTGAAGGCCCTAAACGCCAAGGAGAATTTCCCTTCCCGGTTCGACAGAGGGTGGCCTTGCCGTCGTCGACCGGCTTCGTCAGAAGGAAGCGCCTGTGCATCGGAACCATCTCCACAAACCGCTATACCAGCCCCGGTAAAACCAACCCGCCATCGCACTACAGCCGACGTTCGGTCAGCCTCGCTTCGTCCGCCATTGTCGGAATTGTACCGGAATTTCACCGAGCGGTGGTACCGCCATCTTGCCGACAAGGTCGGCCTTTAAGGATCTTTCCGGAACCACAGCGAGCGCTCGCTTGTCTGCAGTCGTCGTAGTCGCCATCGTCATCAAGGGTATGTGCCAAGAAAATCGAACACAACACCACACAATCCACACTATCGGCAATTGGAGAAATATAGTGTTTAAATTGATCCGCGTTGTGTTTCAGTTTAATTGAAAGCTTGAGTGCCTTTTCATCCGCGTAGCCCCTCCAGTTTGCCCAGTAGTGCGCCGACTCTGAGACACAGCTCAAGGAGTCTCGTGCTGCTGAGTTGTTGTCGGGCAGAACATTAGTTTCAAAATGGATGTAATGTCGACCTAAATGCCCCTAATTTGGGCCCATACATAAATTCAACAATGGTCTAAATTTTCAATAGTGACCAAAAATATCCATTTGTACCGTCCCAATTGTGGGACATGCATATTCTCTGACATTTAGTGACTCCAACACGGTAAGCATATTCCCTGGGATTTAGTGACTCCAAGCATATGTTACGCAACAGCGTTACGCAATCACTATACTCGTAGTGTTGGCAACACGGCATTCGTTCGCCGCCTATCGAGTCCGAGCCGACTGCAATGCAGCAGCAGCTCACTCTTCATCTTTCGTATCCAGGACGTCAACGGAGTAAGTCGTGTTCATCGGTCGGGGGCGATTCTTCCCAACGGAAAGTTGAATCCACAAAATGGCGATCCTGCCAGACCTTTTTCGTTGCCGAGAGACGAAAAAAAGGGTTAATTTCCTGGCACTTCTTATCCACTGTGGAAGAATCGCCCCCATTGTTTTTTCGAAAGTGAAGCGAAGTGAAATTAATTGAAATCGCAAATTGTGTTATTTCTTTTTTTTTTCCTACGTTTTCTACGCGAGTGTTTTAGCCAGAATTTTGTGCAGTATGTGTGTGTGTGCAACAGATTTGGCTACCGTCGAGCTTGGTTTTCCAAGAATGGCGTGTTATGGTGCAGAATGTTTTGCTGTTGGATGGCTCAGGCAATCCAATACAAATGGCGCACTGATGAACTTGCCAGATTTCACGCGATGTCGTTGTTTTGCTGTCGTGCGGCTCTTAGGAGTCGCAGCGGAACGAAAATGTGTACCACAGTGCAGGTTGTTTTGCTCTTGAATGGTTTAGGCTATTCAATGCAAATGGCGCACTGACGAATACGCTAGTTTCAATGGCGATGTTGTTGTTTTGCTGTCGTGCGGCTCTCAGGGGCCACTGCGCAAATGTCACATCGCAGCGGAGCAAAATCCGAGACACAGTGCAGGGTGTTTTGCTGTCGAATGGTTTTTGCCATCTATCGCAAATGGCGCACTGACGGTGCCGATGAATTTGGCGGCGATGTTGTTGTTTTGTTGTCGTGCGGCTCTTAGGAGTGGCTGCACAAATGTCACATCGCATTTGGTGGTTGTGTTGCACAGTGTTTGATGTCAAATTTCATACTGTTGGAGTAGCTCAATCGTGTTGTTTCGCTGTCGTTGCGCGAATGTCACACCTTTCATTGCTGGAGATTGTGTATCATGAGCAAATACGCACTGATATAGCTCTTCTACTGTTTGTCTGATGAACTTGTGTCTTCGCATGAGACTGATGAAATACTTTTCTGCAATTATTTTTTTTTGCGCGACAGGTTCCACCGCGACAATGTCAGAGGCCGGACAGTATGTTCGAGCTTATCCGAGTGATGACAGTGAGTACTCATCAGGCGAATACGACGAGGAACGTTCAGCATGTCCGTTGGATTCAACAAAGCCAAACGAAGACATCCATGTGACAGCGGAGCTCAGCCATCCAGAACAACCTGACAAAGAAAATGCTCAGGATTCGAGCAATACGGAGAGAGTTAGTACGACAATGAACGACAGGGTCCTCCGTCTCGAAAATGCCATAGTACGGCTATCGGAAGTAGTAATAGAGAAGCATTTCCCAGAGGTTGCGAAAGCTAACAACAGCTCATGGACCGCCGATGAGCCCATATAGGAGAAGAGCGAACCTGCACACATCCGATGGGACCATGTGCCGACTTTCCCAAAGGACGTGCCAGCCTCCAAACTCTGGGAGACTTGGCGTCGCTACATGGAGACCTTCGAGATCGCTGCTTCTTTCAGCAACGCTACAGATCCCGCGCAGAGAGCAAAGCTTTTGTACCTAGCTATGGGAGATGACCTGCAAGCTATAGTACGAGCTGCGCAGCTACGTCCGAATCTACAAGATCCGGAGTGCTTCAAGAAGCTTGTGCAAAACATCGACGAGTATTTCAAGTCCCTAGCCGATCCAGCCGCAGAACATGATGCTTTCTTAAGCATGAGTCAACAGCAAGGGGAGTCAGTCGTCCGTTTCCATGCGCGTTTGATGGAGAAGGTGCGACTGTGTGACTACCATCTGGATGATCAGATGCAGTTCGTTCGTTCGCAACTTCTGAAGGGTATGAGGAATCAAGACATCGCGAGGGCTGCACGAACCTACGGCCACGACACTGCATATGTCGTACAAGCTGCTACGAGACACGAGGCTTTTGAAGCAGGCTTTCAATCCGGACCATCGACTTCATCGGGAGCTCCAGCGGTGCAGGCGATTGAACGAAATCACCATAAACGAAGGAACTACAGTGCGTCACGTGATCGGGACAATAACTCGAGATCCTCGAAGAATCGGAAGTTCGACGATAGGAAACCATCTGGGACACCGAGAACTTGTGCTATGTGCGGCCACTCCGGACATATCGATGAAAGAAGGTGCCCGGCGAGAACTCGCACCTGCAACGCGTGCGGTAAGCGGGGCCACTTCGCTGTAATGTGCCGACGCAAGCGAGTTAACAGCACTTCTGGAGACTATCCCGAGGATCGTGGTCTCCCTACAAAAACTCGTGAGCCAAGCGTCGAAGATGACAAAGTATGATCTTAAAACATTTTTTTCTATCTCACACTTTTATACTGCTTTTGTTACCCATAACTGCGAAGAACACCTGTTTTATTTGAATTTTGAAGTTTAGTGTTTTATTTCCTTTCCATGCTTGAAAACCAAAAAAATATAGAAAGCAAGTGTTTCTACCCCATTTTCTCGTTTGTTTTCATCTACAGTCTGTAAACTTCATTTCTTATGAAGACGCATTAGTGAGCTGTAGCGTAGGATCTTCGACACCCATTGAATTCCTGATTGATTCAGGATCTGCTGTAAATGTGATAGGCGGTCGTGACTGGGAGCTTTTGAGAAGGGAACTTGAAAATGGTTCAGTGAATATTGACTTCGTAGCGGGGTGTAAAGAACTCACAGTCCGTGCTTACGCTGCCAGTACACCGATGAAGATTGAGCGATCTTTCAAAGCAAAAATTACGACCCATGAAATTATGAAGCCGTCTACTTGGGCAGAATTTCTTGTTGTACCTGACGGTCGCCGATCTCTGCTGGGGAGAACAACCGCAGGGGAAATGAAACTTTTGATGTTGGGAACGGCCGTTAATGCTTGTGAAGCTCCAAGAAATGTCGAATTGTTTCCCAAAATGCCGGGCGTTAAAGTTAAATTCAGTGTGGATAAGTCCATTCCTCCTGTGAGGAATGCTTATTACAACATTCCTGCCGCATACCGCGATGCAGCACGAGAAAGATTACACGAGATGGAAGCCAAGGGCATTATTGAAAAAGTTTCAACCGCCCCCGAGTGGATTAGCGGTATGTCGGCGGTCGCAAAGGGGAAAGGAGACTTCAGACTTGTCGTCAACATGAGGGCAGCAAACAAGGCTATTAAAAGGGAGTACTTCCGGCTGCCCCTGTTAGAGGAGATGAAGATTAAGCTCCATGGAGCAAAATTTTTCTCTAAGCTGGATCTGTCTAACGCTTACTACCACTTGGAATTGGACAAAGAGTCCAGAGAGTTGACGACGTTCCTCTCCGAAAATGGGATGTTTTGTTTCACCAGGTTGATGTTCGGGGTGAATTGTGCCCCCGAAATCATCCAAAGGGAAATGACTCGAATACTCAAATGTTTTCCTAATGTCATTGTGTATATAGATGACATCCTTGTGTTCGCCAAGACCTTGAATGAGCTGAGGAAAACTGTGGCGTCGGTATTACAAGTATTGAGAGTAAACAATCTTTCGCTTAACGCACAAAAATGTGAGCTAGACAAGACCTCCATCAAGTTCCTAGGGCATAACTTAGACGAGCACGGATTCCATGTGGACGAAGCAAAAATAAAACTCATTCAGCAGTTTAGGCAACCAAAGACCGTCTCGGAGCTGAGGAGTTTCCTCGGCCTTGCTTCCTTCATAAGTCCACATATCCAACACTTCGCAGATCTGACCAGCCCGTTATGGGCCGTTGCGGGAAAGAATAGCTGGGAATGGGGACCATCTCAATCAGAGGCTTTTGAAGAGGTGAAGAACAGAATTGCAAAATGCGCTACAACCCTTGGATACTTCTGTGAGACCGATCGAACAGTTCTCTATACTGACGCATCACCTACAGCATTGGGGGCTGTTCTCGTTCAAATTTGCGAAAATCTCACTCCACGCATCATAAGCTTCGCCTCCAAGGCACTCACTCAAACGGAAAAACGATATCCCCAGAACCAACGTGAGGCTCTCGGTGCTGTATGGGCCGTTGAACATTTCGCGTACTATTTGTTGGGACGGCACTTCACTCTTCGCGTCGACGCTCAAGGGGTAGCATTCTTGTTAGACAGGACGAGGGAGGACTCAAAACGTGCTCTAACCAGAGCTGATGGTTGGGCCCTAAGGTTAAGTCCATATGATTATGACATAGAATGCATCCGCGGAAAGGACAATATCGCAGATACACCATCGCGTCTATACGAGGGAACCGATGATCCATTTAACGATGAGTCCAGTCCTTGGGAACTATTGCGCGGAAAGAGGTATAACAACCATTTTTTCTACACCGTTGTATCCACAACAAAACGGACTTCTAGAAAGATACATGAGAATCATCAACAAAGCCATGGCAGCATCCGTGACCTGTAAAACGAATTACAACGATGAATTACAAGCCGCCGTTCAATCCCACAACGCTGCGGCTCACTCGGTGACCAAAGTCCCCCCGGAGGAAATCATGCTTGGAAGAAAGATAAAAAGGGGCCTACCTTTGATGAATCGAGGAAGGGTGAACCACGATGAGGATTTGCTGAATAAAAGGGACCGAGAAGCAAAGCTGCAAGCAAAGCAGCGTGAGGACCTACGAAGGTCTGCACGGGTATGTCGAGTTAAACCGGGTGACATCGTTATAGTCGAGAAACAATCACGATCGAAGGGAGAAGCCAGATTTGGAGAGAAAAGGTACACCGTTTTGCAAGAGAATAATGGTAACTTGCTATTAGCTGATGAAGAAGGGGGCACTTTAAAACGGCACGTGTCCCAGACGAGCAAGGTATGCGAATGGTCGGAGATCCCCCAAAATTCATCTGCGGACTATGAAGACTCTGAGGCAACAATGGCACCTGGGCGACCAATCCGGAAAAAGAACGCTCCATCGTATCTGAAAGATTTTGTACGAATGCTAGCAGACGAGGTAAGGTAGCAAAATAACGTCATATGTGTAATTGCATGAATACTAACCCCTTAGATCGTGGCCCTTGAATTATCTGGAAATTTTATAACTGTTTTTTCAGCGTATTCAACAATAAGGTCATCAACCTCTTCGACTCCATTCCAAGTTCTCGATATTTTCCTTTTACACTTCAACTTTTTCGGATCATCTTTAAATGAGTTTCAACCGACAGCATCAGCGGATAAAATGTCTATTTTAGTATTCCATTGCCCAGCTCGGCAATATATTAACACGATCGTGCATTGTGCATTGTTCTCAACAATCTTAAAAAACGTTATTACCCGTTAAACCCCTATTTCTTGATTTAATTATTAGTAACTAGATTTGTTTAACAACATATTCCGAAGGCATCATGTATTTTTCAATTTGGTACGGTTATTATTTTATGGAGAAGAGGGAAGATGTGGGACATGCATATTCTCTGACATTTAGTGACTCCAACACGGTAAGCATATTCCCTGGGATTTAGTGACTCCAAGCATATGTTACGCAACAGCGTTACGCAATCACTATACTCGTAGTGTTGGCAACACGGCATTCGTTCGCCGCCTATCGAGTCCGAGCCGACTGCAATGCAGCAGCAGCTCACTCTTCATCTTTCGTATCCAGGACGTCAACGGAGTAAGTCGTGTTCATCGGTCGGGGTCGAAGTGACTTTTGTCACTTGTGAAATGAGAAAAATCACGTCATGGTGACGTGACTCTCTGTGCAAATGAAATGAAGAGTCACGTCACTACGACGTGACTTTTCTCACTTCATTAGTGACAATAACCACTTGGACTCTCGGAATAACCCCCGTTGACTGACTTTGACTAGAAAGATGCCGGAGATTTACGATCATTGCGTTTCTCATTGTAGAACCCTAAACTGTCAGTGGCTTTCATTGGCCGGTACGGTAAGGATTTACGTTTTGCTTTGCAGTTGGCACTAGCTTCCACAATGCAATTTCGAAGCGCTGAATTCATTTGCTCTTAAAAGTATAGATTCTTAAAATCTGCAATACTAGAGCTTTCTAAATGACCATCATTTGGCGGCACCATCTCTATCTCCGAACGAACCACTTAAAACTCAAAAATCTATAATGCTACGACGTTGAACAATTATCACTTGACCACAGTCTCACCGAAATGTAAATAAACACCTCCGGCTTGCTGCTTCGTCTGCTATGATTGTTTGTTCGGTGATAGCTCGATCACGAGAAGATTCGAGCATGCGCAAGTAGATGGTAGTAGATGCCACAGATGCAAACAGATGGTGTACGGTAAATAAATATATAAAAAATAGGACAGATTCACGCTGAAAATTAGATAATCTGGATGTGTCGCCCCCCTCGGCTCTTTATAGGTACCATTTTGCGGAATTCTGTTGATGAAAAAAGTTAGGGGTAAATGAATGCACGAAATGAATGTAAATGATTTTCCATGCCTGTCTGGGGCTACTGTTCTTCAGGGGAGGGAGCAGAAACTTTCAAAGTTTTCCAAGAAATACATGATTTGGCAAGCGATCTGCTCATGTGGCAAACGGAGTGCGCCGTTCGTTACTACCGGGACTGTAAACGGGGAGATCTATCTCAAGGAGTGTCTACAGAAGCGTCTGCTTCCTCTGTTGAAACAACACGAGGGCCCTACGATCTTCTGGCTGGATCCGCACCCATACACCGAAGAAAAGGGCAAATAAATGTGAATATTCCTGTGTACTTTGCCCGCGTAGCCCCTCCAAATACCCAGTAACATGCCGGCCCTGCGAAACAGTCTCATGCTACTGAGTTAGTTACCCGGAAGTGTTTGGTCATGCTATAGTCACAATTTCGAGCAGTATCATTTTTGGGTTTGTGTTTCTTGTTATCGAGTCACGATGAACATTCCTCCTTTCGAACATGTTTCGTTCGTCAAGAGCATCAGTTCATTTCATTTGAAGTAAAGATTTGTTTCAATTGACGTAATGAAGACTCGAAAACTGGTTCCTTCGTTTTTTTTTTCACTTTCACTTCGATTCGGGGCTAATTCGACTTGCCACGCGTCACGTTTTCAGGCATCAAAAAGTGGATAGGGGCTAATATCCAGTATTTTTCAATCTGGATAACATCCGCACAATATCGGATGCCGATAGGGATGGCATCTGAATTATATGTAGTAATAAATTGTTATTTTATATTGAACGGAAATTAAATTAACGAGGCTACTGTAGAGTCCAAAATGGTGGCCACCAAGCTCAGAAAAAGTGTCAAATCAAGAGCCACATGTGAAAAGGGCATACAAGCTTTTTGTAAACAAACCTTTGTAGGCCCTCTTCTCGCCAACCGAGGGTCGCCCACGTAAACTAATAACATCATCGGGAAGGGGAATGCTTCCCTTATCTGGTGATGTTGATGGTGTGCGTTGGTGTCATATGGGTGGCGAGAAAAGGGCATAAGAAGGTTTGTTTACAAAAAGCTTGTATGACCTTTTCACATGTTGTTTTTGAAATACCCTAAAATACGAGTATTTTTGGAACGAGGACGACACATAGATACCGAAAATCGATATTCGGCTCCCTTTTGGAATCCTAGCTGGCGGCCATCAGCTTCAGAAAAAGTGTCAAATACCCTGCAATATGCCTCGTTGGCGAGGTGTGCCAGTTTACCCTGCTGGTCTAACGTCAATAAATTCCATGATCCAATTCGTGTCCGTTGTTTTGCGCTAAAAGTCGTTGCTGTTAAATCAGTTCGATGTCTTTCTCTGTTGGTTTCTTGAACAATTATAAAGGTTTCAGCAAGGGGTGGTCACTCTACACACTTGTTTTGCACCAACTTTTTTCTCAGTGTACCTCAGTGTGCCGCAGCTGTACCGGCAGTGTCAAGAAGTCATTGAACTGACTTTTGATTGCTTGTGAATAATGCCTTGTTTGGCAACCCTGTATTTTAACAGCTCTTATTTTTGTTTTGTTTTTTCAATGTTTTCAAAAACGACACGGACTCCAGTTGGGACTACACACTGGATGCATCCGTCTCCAAGGATGCCTGCAACGGACGACGGACGAGCACCGTTGCTACACGATCTTTTCATCTTCGG
This sequence comes from Ochlerotatus camptorhynchus, assembly GCF_037179485.1. Classification (NCBI taxonomy): domain Eukaryota; kingdom Metazoa; phylum Arthropoda; class Insecta; order Diptera; family Culicidae; genus Ochlerotatus; species Ochlerotatus camptorhynchus. Next base: position 2,100,199 of record NW_027041033.1, on the reverse strand, counting down.
CGGAAGGCCGACCCCGCACAACGAACGTCAATCATTAGTCAACCAACCCTCCTGGGAGCCGGCGGAGGAAATGGATTTGCATCGAATTTTTCACCGCCCGAGTATCATTGGTCGGAAAACTGGAAACCAACACCGGCCGGAACACACGTCGGACTGATAAAGGACGCACCGCTGACCCGAAACGGACCAGCCAATTTTCCAAGCTAAACTACTTGTCAGAGTCCACCAACCCGTACACCCTGCAGGACAATTCGATCAGCTTCAAGGTCTACAGCGCCTCCAAGAACAATCGCTTTCCAGGCCAGCAAAAATCGCATTCTCCATTTCTTCAATAACCCACCCGTATGCCGTCCGAGGATCTGCTGCTGACTGCATTCACCACCAAGGACTGCCACCCGTCGCAAGTGCAAATGTTCCCGCTGAAATCGGGAAGTTCCTCCTCCGGATTGGTCGAGTTCCCGAGCGTAGCCCTGGCGGTGAACGTCATCATGAAGTGCAACCACAGCGCGATGATCACAAATGCTCAAAACTCCCGTTCATTATGAAGCTGTGCTTCTCCTCTTCCAAGAAGATGAACGGTGCGTGGAGTAACGAGAACACCGAAAACACGTTAGCTTTGAAAGAGCGGAAGCTTTTTTTCTGAGAAAGGAAAGGATTTTCCTTTGTCTGTGTAGTTAATGTTATGATTCGGTATTATAATTTCTTATTGTGTTAGTTAAAAGTGCAAAACGGAACGAGAGTAAAAATTTGTCGAACTATTTGAGATTTTGCCAAGACGGTCCTCCAACATTATATATTGGACGATTGAATGGTTGATGTAGCAGCCACCGCCATGGATGTATTCAAGCAGTTCGAATGGTCGGATGGTATAGTTTTTGTTTGGTTGTTGACTTCCCGATTAAAACTCAATCACCGCTTGTCGTGACCGGCCCAAGATTTCCAGCGTTGACCACGGCTACACAAATTAGCGATGCAGTTCCCACGGCTGCGGCTGATTCCAATGCTGCTGCTGCTGCTGTTCCTTCGGCTGGTCCGTCTCCTCTAAAATTCGTCAAAAAAGACGGACCAGCAGCATCATTGGAAGCAGCCGCAGTTATGGGAGCTGCATCGCTAGTTCGTGTAGCCATGGCCGGAAACCTCGGTCAGGTCAAGATACCGCTGTCAGCTGTTCTTCGTATGGGAGGAAATGTGGATTCTCTGCCGTCACGGGTGTAACGATTTTGAGAATCCATGGCGAGACTTGGTAGAGATTCACGGTTGTTTTGAAAATAATTTGACTAGGAGTGGCAACGTCAATAACAAATTTTGACACATGCACACTGCGCAGGCGCAGAAAAAGTTCAGTGTTGCCAGTAACTTAGAAAATCATAAAAATTGTAACCATGGGTGCCAAACAACGTCAATGACTGCACCCGGGTGTGCCCTAGTTTGATTTTGGCACACTGTGTAGAGTGACCAACCCCTTGGGTTTCAGAGACAGTAGGTGGTTGGCCTAAGGTCTCCTATCCGCCGTGATGGGGCTGCCTTCTTAGGTGTAGCTTCCTGGGAAGAGCGTTTCTTATTCAGCCCCTGAATGCCAGTCAGACGCTGTTTGAGCCGCACCTCCATGGTGTACAGACACTCGGGATGGCGAAGCATTTCCTCTACGCCAACCAGCTGTGTCCATGTTTCAGCTGGCAGTCTTTTGTGATCATATGACTCGTGGAGGCGTGAGGTGTGAGTAAGTTCGCTCACTCGAGAGAAAGTGGAAAAAGCTGCGAGCAAAGTTTACTAATCATGAACATGAATAATGAATAATTAACATTTAGTGTTCATGATTAGTAAACATTGTCCGCAGCTTGTGCCAGTTTTTCTCGAGTGAGTGAACTCAAATCCATCCATGCATTCGTCTATTTTGAACAATATCATTTTCGTGTAAGTCATTGTGTTTCTTGTTATCGAGTCACGATGAACATTTCTTCTTTCGAACATGACTTGACTATCGCTTGTTTCGTTCCTCAAGTGCGTCAGTTCATTTCATTTGAAACAAAGACTTATTTCAATTGACGTAATGAATGACTCATGAAGCGTTTCTGCGGAGAGTTCGTTTTGAAAATGCAAAACCCTGCTTGTGATACAATTTTTGTTTTGTCGCACGTCGTTTGCAGACAATGTTGCAATGGTCGTCATAGTAGCTCAAAATAATTTTCAGCACAGACTAAAAAGGCGTTCGTTTTCCCGGCATCCGATCCGACAACAGCAAGGTATTTAGCAATCCGGTGAATGATCCCACACATGAATGGTTCACATCAAATGTGTTACCCATCCATCCGTACGTGCATCTCAACCAGCCGGATGCAGAAACGAGAACCATTCTCGACCAACAATTTAAAAGGGCCTCCGCTTTTACATTACAAATTTGGTTTACAAAAGCTGATTGGCCCTTTTCAACTGTTGGTCGAGATTTTTTTTTTATTTTCATCGCCCGAGTCGGATAAAAATATAAATCAAGCAAGAAATGCGACTCTAATTCGTTACACCTCACTTCCCCGAGAATTTGTTTTCCATTCGGAATTTAACTTTAAATTTCGATGCATGTTGTTGATTCTCTTCCTTACTTTTTTTTAGTCTTATGCCGGAAGTGGGGCCAATAAAGTAGTCCAACATTATAACGAAGTAGTGTTGCACCCTCTACACCTTCTGAGGATAAAGTTTCTGAAGTACTCCCACAGTGTGCCATCGTTGTAAATATTTTTGTTTTTCTTTTTTAATGGAACATGCATAAATGACGTAGTATTTGAGGGGGGAGGAGGTTCGCAGGTATTGTAACCAGTCGTGCATTAAGAGGTAGAGCAAAATATGATAGCGGATGGAGGTCTAAAATTTGTCGAAAATGTGCTACGTCATTTATGGATAGTCCCTAATATAATCCCATAAATCAGTGCCAACATTTCAAAGGGGCGTAAATGCATTTGTAAACAATGGCTTTAGCCAGCTCACTCATGAAAAATTATGACAATTGCAGGGGTGAGATTTCATTCGCCAGAAATTGACGGCTAAAGCCATTGTTTACCAAATGCAATTACGCCCCTTTGGAATGTTGGCACTGAAATGGAGCATCCTTTGTTGGAAGTCGTTACGTGCATCTGTTGTGAAACTGAAATCAATCCCCAGCAATCAGTGGGAAGGATTGTAGCTGAAGGGCAAAACAAAATGCGGATATGAATGAAAATAACCGACTCTGGATCCCGGGCATTAGTGCTTCATTCGACGATTTCCCAAGGGACGTTACATTAAGTACGTCACGCTCTGAGAGGGGAGGGGTGGACGGAAATGTGTGTCAAGTAGGCAGTGAATAAGGTCAAGGAAAAATGCGACGACGGGCATTGGTTTATCCTGAATTTCACGATACGTATTTAATGAATGCTCCCCAAGAAAAGGCTAGGCAGCAAGTGCGTAGGGAAAGTTTTACGCCATTGGATAAGAATAGAATAAAAAAAAATGTAAATGAAAGCGAATGGATTCGAATGAATGAGTGAATGTAATAAAGCGTCCGGCTTCTGGTGTTCTGTGTTTGAGTGCGTACATGTGAAGCAGAATGTGTGATGGGGAGTTTTTATCTGTGGCTTATACATAAAACCATTAAATAGGGATGATGAAAGGAGTGCAAATTAAAAATTATATGCTTGGCAACGACTGGTAGTTTGCTGCGGCAGGAAGTCTCTGTGGATGTTTGTCCCTGGGGTATTTTGAAAGTTTTTATTTTACATTTCATGAATAATTCTCGATGTCTTATTATTTTATAAGGCTGAATAATCGGTATACCAAATTCCATGTAATATGCAAATCACACTTGAAAACATTAACGTTCAACCGAGTGATCAGCATTCGTTATCTTAAAACCGTGACATAAGCTCAACTTATTGACAAATCAGTTTAAAGTACAGCGAAGCACATCTGTCACTTTGGTGTTGACCGACAAGAGTCCTTTAATGACATTATCCACGGAAGTCTGTTTTTCGTAATTTGTGTCACCAGTTCGCATTTTCTCGGGCGCATCCCCCAACGAGCTCTTCAATGTACGATGCTGAAATTTCTATTCAGTATTTTCTGATGAGGAGCACGCTTTTCATTATTTTATTTTTTTCAAATTTGTCGGCTTCTGGATCACGAGATTTGTGAATGCGAAGCTATGAACTAGAAAGTTGGTCAATGTCAAACTTTTACTTCATTTGCATTCATATCAGCAGAAATGCCGACCTACCAGATCAGGGACGAACTGAAGCCACTCGCTGGAAGCAGTGTATCCTCATCGTTATTATCGGCATGAACTGGATGAAGATACATAAAATTCAATGAAACATGACGCTAACTTTGTTAATTGAGGCTACGCTCTGACGGAATTATCCCCTCAACATTCACACACACACACCCCGGTGTTGACTCGAACTTTGAACCAACTTTGAACTAACTTTGGACTAACGATCTCTGTTCACGTGAATCCGTGAGAGTAAACGTCCGTGCTCTGAAACATACTACAAACTAATTAAGTAGGGTTTAAATGATGGTTTACGTCTCATCTCGCCATCCGCCGGCACCGCCTGCTGTGGTTGATATTTCTGTTTGACGTTCAGTTTAGTTGTAACTTCCACCGCTAACTTCGGTTGCGTTGGCATAAAAAGTAAAAGTAAACAAAACAACTACTAATAAACCTCAAATTTTCCCCCCACGATGATGGTCGCGTTTCGAGTGAAATGAAGCGAACTTGACTTGTGTGCCGCATCATTGGTGAAATAAAAACAACCTGTTTCTTGGGAAAACAAACTTCCGATCGCTGTCGGGATCTGCGGAAAAAAGCTACGCAACGGGGGCAGAAAAGTTGCCAACTTTATTATTATGTGTTTAAGTTGAGCTTGACGGAAGCCTTCATTGCGGAAAACTTCAAGTTGGCGCACGCTGGATATGTTTAAATACATCAATTAGTAACTTTCTTAATCGCTCAACCGTTTGAATGCTGTTGACATAATGCTTACGTATTCATGTGGGTTAATCAGGTCTTTAGAAAACGGTTGAGAAAAGCAGGATGCTAACTTCGCCAGAGAAACCTGAAAACCGGTAAAGAGTTGAGAATATATTTTCGTTCTTTTATGCAACGGTTCAATCCAAAAATGTTAGTGGTAGCAACAAGATATCAATGCACGCAAACCAAAAATGTATTACATTTTATGTTAGTTGCATTTCATATCATCTTCCGCAGCGAATTTATTTATTTAATTATTCCGTCAACCAACGTAGACTAAAGTCCTCTAGGTATAAGTAATAATTCAAGAGCAAATTTTCATTACGTCGAAAGTTACAAAGGTAAACAAAGTCGAGCTATCAGTGTCAATTGACCCTCCTGCTATTTCACTATATACTATCCGAATATAGGATCACATCCCATTTTTTGACGTAGAACTACGTCTGTGATTTCTATATGGGGGTACACTTTGTAAAAACCGAAAATGGAACATGTAACAAAATTATGAAAGATTTTGATTGTTAATAACTCAGCTGCCCCTGAACCAATTTCAATAAATGTATCACCAATCGATCAGAAATATTCCTACGCATCCCCAAACAACCCAACTATGGATCAAACGGGTAACATAACCGAGCACTCTTTGTAGTAGGTGAAAGTTACTACTACTACAATCATACATCGAGCATTTTAACTACAGTCACTGGAATCGTCTCTTCACTCAAGTCTTCGGTTTCTTCGTTTACTGTTTCATCAACTACAAACAACACTTGATAGAAGAAATTCCGGTCCGTTCCACCACAAGTCACTTTTCGTTAGTTCTAAAGGTAATACACCTGTCGACACCAAGTCCGCTGGATTTTCATACGTTCCAACATGCAACCAATCTGCATTGGAGGTGAGTTCGTGAATTTCGGCAATCCGATTGCGAACGAACACTAGTTGGTTAGACTACCATTTTTTAATCCAACAAATCATTATACTCGAATCGGACCTTAGCACGACATGCGAAATGTCTATACCCAAGGATCCTCGCACACTGGTCTGGCTAGTAGTACAGCTGCACACAGCTCCATCCTCGGTCCTTTCTTCTCCTTACGGTTCAGTTCCTTAAGCGGTGCAACTCTCGATTTGCCGCACAGTAACTTCACTTCAACGATTCCATCAACGGTCACGCTACGCGACGCGTCCGAAAACCCGTACAACTCGAACACCGACGGATTGTCAACGGTAACGCGGCGAGCTATCTTCATATTGTTTATTGCACACAAATCGGATCTCAACTTGTTCCACACCTTGAACACTTCAATGGGAATCGGCTCATTCCAATCGATTTTCTTCCACCATAGCTGTTGCATTACATTCTTCGCCAACACTATTGCTGGACCCAACACACCGAGAGGGTCAAAGGGTCTCGCGATCTCGGTAGGCACTTGTCTCTTGGTTTGTGGAGCGGCACACTCCACCATCGGTTTTACTCGCAATACAAAGCTATCACTCACTGGGTCCAACAAGAACCCAAGACCATTTACATCACTTTCTTCCAAGCGGAGTTGCTTCTCACGGTCTTCTGACGGAACTCTTTCAATAATCGCAGGATCGTGTGCACAACATTTATGTAGTTTGAAGCCTCCTCTTCCCAGCAAAACTTGTAAATCTTCACGAAGCTTCTGCTCCGGTAAGTGTATCATCTACATAGAACGACATCGAAACAACCCCTTAAAAAATATCCAGAAAATCTTTCTGTTCATCCTTCGCCAGTTGTACCAAAGATCGCGTAGCCAAGAATCCAGTAGGACCAACACCGTATGCACCAGCAACTCCTAATCCAATATTGGTTGCGTCCGGGCATCTTGAAATAGGCATCTCAAGTATTTCGTATGAGCAGCATGCATCACAAGGTGTCTATATACATCTGCTTACCAATCTCCACCCCAAAAACGATGTCAAACAAGGGGCTCTACACGATAGGTGCCTCCATCAACACACCGTTAAGTGATAAGCTCGTCGTGGTTTTTGCGGATGCATCGAACACCATTTTGTCGACGAGCTATTTGGTTTCAACACACAATGGCGCGGAAGGTCATATCATAGAGGTAACTCTAAGACCAGAAGGTTCCGAATAACCATGCTCAACTTTTTGGCTCAGCTCTGGTACTCGCTTTGGTCCCAAGCTAATCGATGCACCCCTCGAAACATAGGAAAATGCACGAACCCTTCATTTTATCTGTCAATCTTTCATAGCGAATCAAAACAAACATTGCGTAGTACTAAAATTTCGACTAGAATGGGATACGTTAATCGATATGCTTGGGACCAATAGGCTAGTCAAGCAGTGAACCATTTTAAAATCGTTAGTTTCCACCAGTTGATAATATGACCATTGACCATTGACCTTAATCTCATCTTCATTCACAATCTTCGCGTATCCGAGGTCTAGATACTCATGTACGAAATCGGAATACATCTTCTTCATTTCAGGATTTCCATCCAGTCGGTTTTTCCAGTGTCTTGAAGCGCTTCTCTGCTTGGTTGCGAGATTCTCCTAGGCTAACCCGTCTTCCGCAACCAACAAGCCAGCTAATTCGGCTTTTTGCAATACAAGGCTAATATGCGGGTAATGTAAAGCTTAGCATGCCCTATGTTAGCCGTGCATCAACCTTATATTGCAAAAAGGCTAATTAACGGGCTTGTTGGTTGCTTGGGGCGTCACCCTCATTCCAAACAGCATACAGCTCACCAGCCTCATCTGTGTTAAACTCCTTAATAGCTCAGCATTACTCAACTATCACGACAAAACAGTCATTTTAGGACCACCATAAATTTGTAAAAGAGTATTTTTGGACCTTTGTCAAGGTCATCAATCGGATGTCAGTTCCCATATCAATAAATTAGGGCGTAACAGCTTTTGTAAACAATGACTTCTTTGCTTAAATCTAACAAACCATGTACTTTAAGGCAACATTGGAGGTGCAATTTCAAAAACCAAAGTCGGTCGCGGCATGGAAGTGGTCTGATTTTAATCCAGAGATGATGGATTTTAATTATTAATACGCCAATCGATAGGATTTTTTTCTACAAATCTGTTAAAATTAAGACTTCTTCATTTTTTCAAATTTCCACTACTGAAAATTTCACGAATGTACAACTGTTGCTATGATAATTCAAATAATTGCCTGAGAAAAGCGAATTCCCTAACACAGATTTCAAAATTGAATTCCATCCGGTCTCACCAAACGGTGTTTATTCAATCACCACGTGGTCAGTGGTGGTGATCTCCAGTACTCAATGAAAGGCTGCCTGCAAGCAGTGAGCTGCAGCCCACATGACCATCCATAGAAGGAAGAAGTAGCCGCACCGCTATTGATCGCAATCAGTAGCTCTTCGGTATTCAGCAGTCGATGTTGCTCTCGGAGCCACTCTGTAGAGTGATTATAAAAGTATTTTATAAACTTCAAAGTGGAACGTGACAGCCTTAGCATGCCTTGCAGCACGTCGTACTGCTTCTCGGTGGGGTTTATGTCCTATTCCTGGGTGAAGTACGCGCACAGGATAAACCACATCGCATCCTTTCCGCACTCTAGAGTACCGTTTGGGGAATCTTGCTTCTGTCCGGCCTTGGCTTTCTTGATCTCTCTCGGGTCCATGTTGGAATCCTGTATAGCTGCTTCCTTCAACAAGATGCCGGTAATCACATCCATCGGATCGAATCCCGATGGGTTTTTTGACGTATGACTACGTCTTTGATTTCTATATGGGGGTACACTTTGTGAAAACCGAAAATGGAACATGTAACAAATTAAGAAAGATTTTGAACGTTAATAACTCAGCTGCCCCTGGTCCAATTTCAATAATTTTATCACCAATCGATCAGAAATATGGCAACGCATCGATAACAATGCTTCCGAATGTTGATTTTTAACAAGAAACTATTGAAAAACTGGTAAATGTCCAGCTTGGTCCAAGAGCGTCAAATTGACTAACAAATCCACCAATTACCTACATGCATATGCTGCTTCCCCAGCACAGTCGTCAGAGAGTAGTAAGTAGACGAAACAAGTCGAAATGGCATTCGCCTGGGATCCTCGGGCGCGTGCGAATTGGGAGGATGGAATTGCGTAATATTTTGCACATTCATCGCCATACTCAGAACCACACGCTCCGAACGACCACACCACTGTGTGGTGGTGTTCGGTCGTCGAAATTAGTAGCAACAATAGCAGAAGTAGCAGTGCTTTCGGCGTGTGGCGTTGAAAATTGTTCTCCAGTAACAACGAAAGGCTGCCTGCAAGCAGCGAGCTGCTGAGCCCACATAAGCAACCATCAAAGGAGGAAGAAGCTGCACCGATATGCTATGGATCGGAATCAGTAGCTCTTCGTGAGTCGCTGCGGGTCGGTCATCTATGCCAAGCGTGTCACCCTAGCTTCAAACGACATACAGCTCGACAGCCTCATCCGTGTTGAACACCCAGCTCAAAATTACTCAACCATCACTACAAAACGGTCCTTTTCAGGGCCACCAAAAAATTGTTAAAGAGTATTATTTGGACATTGGTCAAGGTCATCAGTTCCCGCAAGCAGCTAGCTATCAAGGCTCAACATGTCTATAGAAGGTGTGGAATTGTAGGCCTAAATATATTGGTGCAATTAGTTTTTCCTCGGCTTTCATTCCGCACGATTCGTTTCTTTCGTTTAATCAATCACCCTTGTAGTGACGTCGAAAAGATTGTTTCAATCGGCGATTACATATGAAATTTAATGTGGATTATAGAATTTTTTTATGTTACTAAAATGTATGCTTGGTTTGCCACTGATTATTGAATTATCACACTGTATACCATGAAAAAGCAGCCTGTTTGTGAGTTTTTGCCTGTTTTCAAGTAAGGAGTTATCATAAAAAAACAAATCGCCAGCTAGTATTTCCCGACGACTTTACAAATAAATAAAATCAAACAAAATCATCATGCAGAACTAGCTAGGATTTGTTTTACTTCATATTTCACAAAATTGCTTTCGAGTGTTAAGACATCGTCTCCCGCAAAGTTTACATTTTTCCCTCTACCAACACGTACATCAGGGCTAGATAGATCTCCACAGGATCTATAGAATTCACGCAATTTCACGCATTGCGTTGGTACGGAGTGCTCGTGGTTGAACGTTAACGTCGATTTTTATAGAATAGAAAGACAATCGATTCTGCCCTGTAGAATGTCTGCCACAAACAGGGCCCTTGTCGTATATCTTCGACCCCACAACGGTTCCAGGTGAGTTAGCTGGCACCGACTTTCGTAGCTTGGAAGGCGATGAGGATCCCTCCAAGGCAATCGTCGAAGGGTAAACCAGATGAATCGTCGTTGAATAAACTCTACTCTTTGTACACTGTTTTGGTAATTGGGATTCTATACAGGGCAGCAGTATTCTAACACTGACCGGACGAGGGAGCAGTTAAGCGACTTCAAACAGAAGATGTCCGTGAAACTTTTAGATATATTCTGAAAATGAAGCCAAGCGTTCTGGATGCCTTGTCGATCACGTACGATATATGCTGGCTGTATGTGAGTTGACAATCTAAGATGACTCCCAGATCCTTAATGTGATTCACACGATGTAGGGTAAGTTGACCAATAGTGGACCCCCTAGTAGGAACAAAAAGTATTTGTGTGTGATTTTTTCATTTAAACAACACAAATGTGATAAGTTTTTAATTGGTCATAATTTTCAACATTTGTGCATGACACCTGTTTGAGAAAGACATCGCTTTCTACGTAAGTTGGGTTAATAAAACTGGTTTAAAAATGTAGTGCAGTTTCCCTATAATAGACCCCTGCTTCCTAAAGTGAACCCCTGTCCACTATACGTTTAATGGTCCCGGGTCCACTAAAGGAAACGTAAGCACTGAGGTGGACAATTTATGCAAACATGTTTAGAGTATGTTGTTATTTATTGTTTTCGAAGTATAGAACATACAACTTGGTGCCCATCAATTGCGTCACGCTTAAAAGGCCTAATTTCCCCGCTATTTCACGTATTTTTGTATGGATCTGTAATGTTATCGTTTGCATCGTCACAATTTCTAAAACCCTCCCCCTTCCTTGCATGACATAATCAATGAGTGTTTCCTAGAGTGACAGTCCAATTTGGGGGCTGATCATAAACTACGTTGACGGATTAGGAGGTGGGAGGCGTGGCAGTTGTCTACGGTTCAATCAAATTTCTAAAAAAAAATTATATGGGCGATCGTCTACGCTGGGGGGAGGGTTGGGGGTTTAAAACGACAAAAAACATCAACGTAGTTTATGTATAGCCCCTTGTTACATATTCAATTTGTTCCCTCCTATCTCCAAGAACGATATTATTGTTAAAATAGTTTAGTTACGGTTAATAATTTTGTGCCATCTTAAATCTTGAACCCAGAAATTAACCATAACATATTTTAATTTTGATTTTATTTAATTATCTTTGTTGTGCTTAAGAAAGGGAGCTAACAATAAACATTGAATATCGTTGAATATTCAAACAATATTTGAAATAAGTGGAGGTTAATCTTTATTGTTGTTAATTTCTTGCAATCCATACTTCAAACGTTCCAGTCGCTCCGCCGCTTTTTTGATCATTTCAATTTGTTTGTCTTCTTCTCGCTTTGCTCGTTGTTTGCGCTTTTCTTCAGCCTTCCGAAATTTCTCTTGTTTTGAGTTTTCTTTGTCTTGTTCTCTCTTCTGATGAAGCTCTATACGTTTTCGAGAAGTCAAAACTGGTGGGCTCTTCGGTTTGTTGAACTTCCTGTTCTTCTTCTTAGGCGTACTGGGTTCACTTAAATAGCTCTGAATGGTCTTGTCTTGGTCAGTACAGTTTGACAAGGACAATGGATCTTTCTCAGAATTTGCATTTTCCATGCATAAGATGTCCGGATCATCAAAAGAAGCATCTTCCATCAGGTCATGAAACGAAGGGATCGGATCGCTCGTGTTGATTTTATCTTGCGATGAGCGGGTGTCGATATCGTCAGAGAAATGATGGAGATCAGTTTTGTCATTAACTTGACCGAGTTCGCCGGTTTCATTATTAAGCACCTTAGGGTGGGCCTCATCTTCTTCAGAGAAAGCTTTAATCTCGCTGTAATTAAAGATATCACAATGTTATTCAAAGAGACAAAGAAATAGGTAAAACGTACTCATCTGAAACGGAATCAGTGCACATCTGTTCACAGCTGAATTCGGCTTCATCATTATTCTGACCAAGTTCGCCAGATTTTTCATTAATCACACGTTGATCGAGGGGCTGAAGAACTGCTTTATACAATTGGCATACTATTTTCTCTGATTCCCCCGTGAAAAAATCCCCATTAAGTTGGCGGTAAAGGGCAGCTTGCGCTGGACTAATCTGCTGAATTATTCCCTCGAGCAATTCACGCGAAACAGCAATAGTGGATTCCTTTGTGGAAGGAACACTCGGTTCCGGATTTGTCTTGCCTGCTATACATTTCGAGTAATCGACAGCGTTTGCATCAAACGAAAATAGGCCACATACTCTGAATCCATTTCTGACAGTTTCTGCTTTAAAAGAAACGCCGATGGCCTGTTGTAAAACTCCACCGAACTCGTCCGTTCGAATTACCTTACCTAAATTTGGAAACGATGAAACAAAATAAGTAAAACCACAACATAACTTCATGAAATCTACTACCTGGATGTGGAGCCTGCCAAATCCGTACCTGCTTGGTCCACCCAGCCTTCAGCGAACGAAAAATTGCTACGTCAGCTGGTTGAATAATATGTGTACTGTTTGCGTAGCGACATACAAGGATGATCCCAAGTTGAATACACTCTTCAGCAGTTGCATACGCGGTATGGCTCTTATGCCCGTCAATGAAATAGATCACCGGAAGTGGAATCTTTTCTCGCACCAAATAAGGGTCGATGATACCTTTTCAGGTTTACGCACCGAAATTTCGGGATGACGCTTCATAAATCCATTGAACCATTTGTATCCTATAACATATGAATGATTTGAGTAATATTACATACGATGAAAATAATTGTTAGGTTATAACTTACCGGCTTTCATTTGAATATTTCCCTTACGAGGATTTTCAGCTAGGAATTTCCTAACAGTTAAAACCAAGCGTTCTTTCGTGATAGGAAAGCCCTTTCGTGCCATTCGCATAATCCACTGCACTATTTCCGATTCTTCCTGGGCCGTCAGCACTGTTGGTGGTCCCTTCCGTGCTTTCCCGGACCATTTTTCACTTTGCCGAAACTTGATTGTGGATCGAGGAATGTTGTACCGTTTGCAGGCCGTCTTGATTGGAACACGGTTCTGAATCGCTTGGAGACATTGAGTAACGTCCGACTCGGTGTACTTCCTGGATTTTGACACTTTTCCCATTTTCACACACTTCCCGAACCGGAATATACGACAGAAACCGTGAATCTGTTACCAGCACGACGATTCCATTACGTTTGTTTATCTTTTCAGTCAGTGAAAACTAGGGGTGTCCAAAATGGGAAAAGTGTGATTTTATTTTCCTTTAATGGACCCCGTAATTATTTAACAAATTTTGATGGTTTCCATCAATGTTCGCATGATTTTTGTCTAATTAATTCATATTCTATCATGTGGGAAACAACAAATGTCCCAAATATAATGAAAATTGCATGAAAATCTAAAAAGAATTGAACATGCTTTCTAACCAAAGCCATAGCATCTCAAGCAAAATTTTGATGCGTTTAATGTTACAATACTTTTAGTGATTAAAAAGAATAAAAATCATATAATTTTGCACTGAGGGTGTTTACAAATTAAGAGTAGGTATGTTCACTGAAATTTTATTTAAAGAAATCATTATTTTAATTGAATTATCATTGAAAACCCCTTGAGGGGGTCCACTATAGGAAAGGGGTCCACTATTGATTAATATACCCTACGTCGACGCCTTCTAGGATATAACTGGATTACTGAGGCTCTGAACCATTTGGTGGATTATTTTAACTTTTGGTTAAAATTTGACAGATGAAAAGTTATCGATTAACCCTGCTATCCGAGCATGGTTATTTCTGACAGACAAGAAGTTAAATTTTGACAACCGTGGCTCGAAAACCGGTCGATCGACAGCACGGGGATTTTCGAACATAGAAAATAACTTTCGAAATGTCACTTTTAACCACGAGTTAAATTTAACTCGGCAAATGGTTCACAGCCTGAACATTTTGTTAGATTTACAACCATGCGGTTCAGTTAGCACCAATTAGCAAAAGCGTTGAGTTGGAGTCAAGGGGGGGAGGTGGCTGTCAAATACGAACAATCGTCGCCTACCTCGCATAACTGGTTCCAAACGTAAACAAGCCATAAGAAACCTACAGCGTTTGTTTACGTTTGGAACCAGTTTCATACAAGATGATCAGTAGGCTGATTTGACAGCACATCCCCCCCAGGTTGGAGTTGGAGAAGGTGGCAGTCAGCGATGGCGCGGATTCGAAGATAGATTTTCATGTCGTCTGCGAACGCCAGTCGTGGACCGTCGAGGACGAAATTGACGTTGTTGAAATACACAAGAAATATCAACGGGCCGAGGTGGCTACCTTGCGGAATATCCGAAGTGGAACGAAGGAGATCGGCAGTCGTCGATTGCAACTTCCAACTGACGATCAGATAGATAAGATGCGAACCATCGATGGAATGGTTGACGACATCTCGCAATAAAACAGAGAAGACATTATGATGCAACTTAATAAAGGATGCTGGAATTTCGTCTGGACCACAGCTTTTGTTGGTGTCAAGATACTTTATTAACACGATGACTTTTTGCTCGGATGTTGGGTGTAAGAAAATCGAATTTCTCAACGGTGACAGACTGGCAAACTTAATGATATCATAGGAACTATTTATTGTCGAGGCTAACTGAGGTCCACCCGTACAAAAATTCTCATAACAAGTGTTTGCGACCGTTTTCCACGTGCAATTATATTTTGTCCAATATTTAGTTTTATAGATTCCTTGTTTTCAACACCATCGATAACTTTATTCAGATTGTTCCACACACTAGTTTGATTTGAGGTGGAAAAGATGTGAAAACCTTCTCCATGGTAAGCTTCAACAACAGCAAAAATGGGATGAAAACTGAAATTGTCAAACGTAAATTCATTTGACACCCTGCAAAAGCAATATGTTACCTAAATACAGCATTCCGTGAAATCTGTAAATCATATCTCCATTGACTGTGCAGCTTTACGATTTCATTTTCTTCGCGCAGGTACAACGAATGAAACCACACGAATTTTTCTATTATACCACATAAATATCGTTACATTTTTTTTCTCATCCCAGCATGCAACTCGCCATAAATCAGGGTAAGCATTCACAATTGGGTTTTCACCACCTTCACTCTTAATTTTTTTTTTTAAATAAATTCTATAAATTCCCGGTCGACAAACCGCAAGACCAAAAATTATACCTTCCCCCATCTCAATAAAATCGTGAAAATTCCAGTCATCGCATCCCCAGGATGACCTGCTTTATGACCGACTGATTTATGCAAAAAAAAACTAAAATAGATTCACGACAAGTCTACCTTTAGTACGAAGTTGATGATGCGCACTTTGCGACCGAACGTGGTTGCTTTCACCGTCTGCCGCAACTAGTGAGGGTCTAGTCTAGGACAGACCTGTCCAACGTTTTTAAACCGCAGGACGAATGCTAGATGGTGGGTCAGACATTTTCATTTTAAGCTGAAGCCGGTTTGTACACGATTTTTTTACGCGGTGCGAAATATAATCAAAATGCGTATATGATCCTATCATGCTAAATTTACATAATCTAACAGACCCCAAATATTTGAAAATGTGTGAATTTACCACCGACCGACCAATCGAGGCTTATTATTGGGTACTTTCAAGTTAGTGTGTAGCACACTCATCTTTCTATTCCTGAATGTATTCCCATCGCATCGTCGGAGCTGGCCATGAATCATGTATAAACAAACAAATTATGACACACCATTCCTAAAGCAGTTCCGATCCGTCGTCGTCGTCGTCCTCCGCGGTCGTCCAGCGGTGCCATTATGGGACATTGGGACGGATGATTTTCATCCGTGATGTTGTGTTTCTTCTTGCTGCCACCATTGCCAACTCATAATAAATAATATGGTGAATTTGTGTTAAACCGCGCATCACACCGAATGTGCTGTGCTGCGTGAAGTTTCTTTTACGGACATTTTTACGGTGTTTGGCTAGCCGTCAACCTGAATTAGTTATTTGTCACTGGGTACTAAACGCACGTAATGCGATTTGAGTTTCGGCATAGTTTTGGGTGGGGAAAGTTTCACTCAGATGGCAGTGGACATCGTTTCCTTCGGAATTAGTTGGTAGGAAAAAGTTCTCAAGAATTGTGTCGTGCTCGATGTAAAGCCGATTAAAACTACTCCGGGAACCATGTGTATCGGTTTGCATTGAAGCAACTTGAAGCTGCTTCTGGTTGCTAGCATCGGACGACAAGTATTATTTCAAATGAATAATGAAACGAGATTTTTACGTTTGATATGCAACCAGCCACTCGCTCACTCAGTCCAGACCATTTCTTTTATAAATATAAGCCTTTTAGCTTGCCAGGGACTTAAAAACACATTTAAATAATAGATCCCAATACTGAATACAAAATACAGTGAAGTCTCTATAACTCGATATTGAAGGGAACACCGAGATAAAGAATTCTGGAGTCCTTTTTGATTAGGTCGTAAGTAGGGTTTTGCATGCCGGGGTGTTGCATTCGACCCTGTGCATTTTAGTGGTATAAAATGTATTATAATGAGTATTATCTCAAGGAAACCGTAGTTATGATTTAATAGACCTTTTTAATTTTTTTTTGACGTAGGACTACGTCTTTAATTTCTTTACTGGGGTACACTTTGTGAAAACCGAATATGGAACATGAAACAAAATTATGAAAGATTTTGAACATTAATAACTCAGCTGCCCCTGGATCAATTTCAATAATTTTATCACCAATCGATTAGAAATATGTCTACGCAATGCTTCCAACTGATGATTTTCAACAAGAAACTATTGAAAAAGTGGTAATGTCAAGCATTATCCAAAGTACACATAAAAAGTGATAATTTTTTCACTGTTTTATGAAATAAACGTTGTTCCCAAACGCAGTCGTCCTTGATTATGACAGGAACAAAATCCAGGTTGCTCAGAACAGAGTGCTTAGGATGATCCTTGATCGTCCCTTTGACACAAGAATTTCAGACCTCCATCAAGAGGCGAACATTCCAAAATTAGATTTCAAAATTGATGACATTAAGACTAGGTTTATGCAGGAATGCAATACATCAGAACATGCTTTGATAAGCAATTTGTATATAGTAGGTTAGGTGTATATAGTAGTTACAAATTAATTGTAGTTGTAAATAGTAGTTATAAGTAGTCTCCTTTTTCAAATTCAAAACAAACCAATCCCACTAAGGTGGACATACTCTTATAACAGGCCTGATAGGACTAGGAACTGTAAATAATAATTGAAATCTCAAATGTACTAAAGTTGAAAAGACGCATCTGTGTCACTTGATAATCATACATGTAAACCAAACAAATACAAGAAATAAAGATCATTTAAATGTCAAAAAGCTTCAACTCATTTTCGGTTTGGACGCCGTGGTGAGCAGCAGAAGCAGCGAAAGCAGTCGTCTGGCTCGCCGCACAGTGGCGGGCCTCCATACAAAGGTCGGACAAAACCTCATATTGTTATCCGAAATGGCTAAAACTCACAGGTTAAGATGATTTTGGTATCCTGAATGTATTTCTGATATGAAACTTTACATATCAAGAGCAAATTTTCATTATGTCGTAAGTAACATTCGCACCGATCCGAGAAAAATAAAGTTTTGTTTTGATGACCGAAAAGTTATTCCTATTTCCAATTAAACACATAGGGTATACGTCCCTAACCTCGGTCTAATATGCAGCCATCGATTACGTTTTTAATCATAACTCATCAATGAATTTACCTGCAAACGATATTCTACTGCTAAATGGTATGCTTAGATATGCTTATCATGTCGTTTGCTATCAGAAACCACGAAAAGTTGAAAAACTTACTTTTTTTAAGACAATAACTCACGAGGGAAATGTATGTAATATGGGTCTATTGTCCCCAAATTGGGTCTATTTATGGATGCAACTTCGTCCTATCTTGTTTGATCCTCAAAAAAACGCTCTTGGTAACGTTTTCTGATGTATTTTTTTTTATCACTATCACTGTTAACTTAATGCTCTTCATTCCTCAAAACATTTCTTAGAGAAAATTTTACGAAAACTACATTAAATCACTCAATTTAAAAATTAAAAATTAAAAATTTCGCTTATCGTCTTTTGACCGCAGAATATCTAAATCAGAACATTGTGATGTTCATTATACAGGTTTGGCAGAAAAAATCTCCCTTCCTGTTCGTTCCTTATCATCCAAATGCAAAACAACATTGTTGACGTTACTCTTATTGCTATATGCTGTCAAATGAATTTCATGGGCCATAGTTAGGAACATAGAAAAGAAATGTGTCCCTAAAGTTGGGTCCATGTTTTACTTGTGAAAACGTTGTTAAACAATTAAAATAAACATAAAATATTCAAACAGCAACTGTAAGTTTTACGTCTAGTGTGTATTATCAGGTAATTCCAATCAATAAATGCCATAATCAGGCCATTTGATGATCGTCAGTCAACCTTCCCATCTTAACCTTATAAGTCATGGCGGCTAAAAACTCCGAACATTGTGATATTCTCAACCAGTTTTATTACTTACGAGAGCTGAAAATGTATTGAAATGTTGTGATATAAATTGATTTGTGTGTGGTACACATTTATCAACCATCAGTGATCAATATTTTCCTTATTTTTTGTGTAATATTCCTTAATTAATTATTTATTTGCGTGATAGGCCGAATGAAAGGACTAGACCCACATTACATACCGTAACCCTATAATCTCATATAGCACACCACCGCGTCCTAGCAAGAAGTACGGTCGACTTGTTTCGCGCTCCGTTAATTTGGAAGTTTTCTCGCTATTATCTGACGTAAATAATCAGTTTTTCTCGCTTAGTGATTCCTGGCATAATTCCGGATAAATTTATCAAAAAGTGAGTTTTTTTTCTGAGAAGAAAGTGTGTTTTCGGGATCATCGAAAATTGTTTTTGCGATTGGCAATTCGCCAATCATTTTGCGCACCATCGGTGCGTGGTCACGCATACCTGTGCACACGGATCATCGTCATCGAGTGTCAGCATCTGTCTCCACATTCAAACCGCTCATCCATCATCGTGTGTTCAGCTGAGTGCCGAGCTTCATACAAGCACACACCAACGAAGACCGCCCGCACACGCGGATCGAAGATCATCAAAGCTGCGCGTCGCTCCGCTGCTGCTGTGTAAACGCTCGGTGATAGTAGTATAGGATTATCAGATAAGTTTTTGTTCTTGTTTCTTTCTTTCTCCCATCTGTTAAATTTTAAGTTTGTGTTTCTGTGTTAGTATTTTTTTTTCTTCGTGTATTGTGTCCGAGTAATTTTGATTATCGTTGCAGTGGTAGAGCGTTTTTCGCTCCCACTAGTACGGCAAAATGGACATTTTGTCGGAAGACGAAATGGACGTTTTGTCGGAAGATGACACCACTTTGCCACGCGATAGCAAGAAGGGTCGAAAACGTCTGTCATCCCAGAAATCAGATGATGCCATCCCTGCTTCGTCATCTCAGTCTGGTAATGGACAGGGACAGATAAGCCCCCGATCGCGAGCCTACCCAGAAGACTCGACTGGCCCATGGGTTGTTTACTTTCAGCCCAAAAAGAAACCTTTGAATGTAATGCAAATTACTAATGATCTGACGAAGCGGTTCTCGGCCGTGACCGAAATCTCGAAGGTGAGGTACAATAAACTTCGCGTTGTCGTCTCCAACCTGAAACAAGCTAACGAGATTGCTGCCTCCCAGCTCTTTACACTCGAGTATAGAGTGTACATCCCAGCTCGTAATGTGGAGATCGAAGGTGTGGTCACCGAAGCGAGTCTGACCCCCGAGATCTTGGCGAAGCAAGCGGTTGGCCGTTTCAAGAACCCCTTGCTTCCCACGGTTGAGATACTGGAAGTCCAGAAGTTGAACGCAGTATCTTTCAGCGAGGGTAAAAAGAGCTTTACCCCCACAGACTCGTTTCGGGTGACCTTTTCTGGTTCAGCCCTTCCTCACTACATCGAGTTGGGAAAACTTCGGCTACCTGTGCGTTTGTTTGTTCCTCGGGTCATGAACTGCCAAAACTGCAAACAGTTGGGACATACGGCCTCTCACTGTGGCAGCAAGGCACGCTGTTCCAAATGCGGGGAGAAGCACGAGGATGGCGCCTGCACAGTCACTGCACCAAAATGCGTGTACTGTAAGGGAAATCCTCATGGTCTCTCATCGTGCCCGGCGTACAAACAACGCGGGGAGAAACTAGAACGCTCTCTTAAGGAGCGTTCCAGGCAGTCTTTTGCAGCAATGCTAAAAACAGCCACACCATCAACCAACGACAAAAATCCCTTTGCTGTTTTGTCTGATGACGAGTCTGACTCTGACTTGGCTGAGGAGGGAGTTTCTTTCAGTTTTCCGGAAGGTTCTGCACGGAAACGAAAACGCATCCGTTCGCGGAAAGTTGCAGATAAGGAACCCCAAATCAGCTTGCCCAAATCAAGGAGTGATGGAAAAAAGGAAGTTTCAACTCCTCCTGGTTTCCGCAGAACTGATTATAACCAGAATTTTCCATCTCTCCCGGGGACATCAAAAACCCCTGATGGCCCATTTTTAAGAACAGAAGCCCCTTCTTCACCCGGGTTGTTCTCATTTGATAAAATTGTGGACGATATTCTCAAGTACCTCAATATTTCTGATCCTCTCAAAAGCATTGTTCTGGCAATGCTTCCTTCTGTGAAGACCCTCTTGAAGCAATTGACATTGAAGTGGCCCCTCATTGCAGCAATCATTTCCTTCGATGGATAATTTTCCAAACGAGGTCGGGGATTTGATCACTGTTCTACAGTGGAATTGTCGAAGTCTCATTCCTAAATTAGATTCTTTTAAGTTTTTAATTCACAATAATGATTGTGATGCATTTGCTGTTTGTGAAACTTGGCTCTCTTCAGATATCGATCTTCCTTTTTATGATTTTAACATTATTCGACTGGATCGTGAGGATTTGCATGGAGGAGGGGTACTTTTGGGGATCAAAAAGTGCCATTCCTTCTATAGAGTGAATCTTCCACAATTTCCAGGTATTGAAGTTGTTGCATGTCAGGCTATTATTAAAGGTAAGAGCCTTTGTATTGCTTCTGTTTATATTCCTCCTAGAGCCGTTGTTAATCGCAAACAACTTTCAGATATCTGTTCGGTACTTCCTGCTCCACGGTTGATTATGGGAGATTTGAATTCCCACGGTACAGGCTGGGGGGAACTGTATGATGACAACCGTTCTACTTTGATATATGACCTCTGCGACAACTTCAATATGACAATTCTTAACAATGGAGAAGTAACACGTTTGGCTGGCCCATCCTCGAATGGAAGTAGATTAGACCTCACACTTTGCTCTAACTCATTATCGTTGGATTGCACGTGGAATGTGATCCAAGATCCCCACGGTAGTGATCACTTGCCGATCAAAGTTTCAGTTGCCAGTGGGTTCAATCCGTCGGAACCCGTTAACGTCGCGTACGATCTTACCCGTAAATCGATTGGACAAAGTTCAAGAATGTGATAGAAGATGCCCTAACGTCGGTAGAAGGGCTTCCACCGTTGGAGGAATATAACTTCCTCTCCAATCTGATCTTGGACAGCGCGCTTCAAGCTCAAACTCGGCCGGTTCCAGGAACGTCTTTCCGTAGGAAACCTCCTTCCCCTTGGTGGGACCAGCAATGCACTGAGGTTTATCGTAAAAAGTCCGACGCGTTTAAGCTTTTCCGGAAACGTGGAACACCCGTACATTTCGAAGCGTACTCGGCTCTTGAACGCGAACTCAAGAGCCTCATCAAAGCCAAGAAACGCGGATACTGGCGGCAATTCGTGGACGGATTATCGCGCGAAACGTCGATGAATACGCTTTGGAACGCGGCGCGAAGGATGCGTAACCGGTCTTCGAACAACGAGAGCGAGGAGTACTCAGATCGTTGGATTCTCAAGTTCGCGCGAAAAGTATGTCCTGATTCTGTGCCGGCACAGATGATTCCTCGCGAAACGACGAATTCGGTAGACGAGATCAGCCAGCCTTTTTCAATGCTGGAGCTCTCACTCGCGCTCCTTTCGTGTGGCAATTCGGCTCCGGGGGCTGATAGAATCAAGTTCAACTTGTTGAAGAACCTCCCAGACGTCGCTAAGAGGCGCATGTTGAACTTGTTTTGTCAGTTCCTGGAGCTCAATATTGTTCCGGATGATTGGAGGCAAGTGAGAGTTATAGCCATTAAAAAGCCTGGAAAACCCGCTTCAGATCATAACTCGTATCGTCCCATCGCGATGTTATCGTGCATTCGAAAATTGTTGGAGAAAATGATCCTTTTTCGCTTGGACAAATGGGTTGAGACGAACCACCTACTCTCAGATACTCAATTTGGATTCCGTAGGGGCAAGGGAACGAACGACTGTCTCGCGTTGCTTTCCACTGAAATTCAGTTGGCTTTTGCTAATAAAGAGCAAATGGCGTCTGTCTTCTTGGATATCAAGGGGGCTTTTGATTCAGTATCGGTTGAAGTCCTTTCAGACAAACTCCACGCTTGTGGCCTTTCTCCATTAATTAATAACTTTTTGTACAATTTGCTGTCAGAGAAACCTATGAGCTTTTCTCATGGAAACTCTACAGCTTCACGATTTAGCTACATGGGTCTCCCCCAGGGCTCATGTTTAAGCCCCCTTCTGTATAATTTCTACGTCAGAGAAATTGACAATTGTCTAAGGGACAACTGCACGTTGAGACAACTTGCAGATGACGGAGTAGTGTCTATGACAGGACCCAGAGAGGCCGACCTGCAAGGACCCTTACAGGATACCTTAGACAATTTGCCTACTTGGGCTATCCAGCTAGGTATCGAATTCTCCACGGAGAAAACTGAGTTGGTCGTTTTTTCTAGGAAGCATAGCCCAGCACAACCGAAGCTTCAACTTTTGGGTAAGCCGATCACTCATTCCATGTCTTTCAAATATCTTGGGGTCTGGTTCGATTCAAAATGCACCTGGAGATCCCACATTGAGTATCTGAAGCGGAAATGCCAACAAAGGATCAATTTTCTCCGAACAATTACCGGAACGTGGTGGGGAGCCCATCCGCAAGATCTTCTAACGTTGTACCGGACAACGATTTTATCGGTTTTAGAGTACGGTAGTTTTTGTTTCCAGTCGGCGGCTAAAACGCACATCATCAAACTGGAACGGATCCAGTATCGCTGTCTTCGTATCGCGTTAGGATGCATGCACTCGACTCATACGATGAGTCTCGAAGTGTTAGCGGGCATGTTGCCACTCTCTGATCGATTTTCGGAATTATCCCTCAGGCTCCTCACCCGTTGTGAAATTATGAACCCACTGGTGATTGCAAACTTTGAGAAGCTTCTTGAGCTAAGCCCTCAAACTCGTTTTATGTCATTGTACTACGTGTACATAACACAGGATGTCAGCCCTTCGCAGCATAATCCCTATCGTGTTTGCTTCTCCGACTTCGACAGTTCTGTTCATTTTGATTTATCAATGACGCAAGAGATTCGCGGAATCCCAGAGCATCATCGTTCCATGATTGCTCCGTCAATTTTCGCTGCAAAGTTTGGCCAAGTTGATTCCGCAAGATCGTTCTTCACAGATGGATCACTAATAGAGGCGTCCGCTGGTTTTGGTATTTATAACGAATTTCATAGCGCCTCTCGAATGCCTCATGCTCCTTGTTCCGTATATGTTGCGGAGCTGGCGGCTATACATTATACGCTAGAAACGATCGCCTCACTTGCACCAGATCATTATTTTATTTTTACGGATAGTCTCAGTTCTGTCGAGGCTATTCGCTCCATGAGGCCGGTAAAGCACTCCTCGTATTTTCTCATGAAAATACGAGAGCTTCTAAGTGCTTTATCTTTAAGATCTTTTGTCATCACCTTTGCATGGGTCCCATCTCATTGCTCGATTCCGGGCAATGAGAAGGCGGACTCGCTTGCAAAGGTGGGCGCTATAGAAGGCGATATTTACGATCGACAAATCGCCTACGACGAATTTTTCTTCATTTATCGTCAACAGTCACTCGCCAGCTGGCAAAATAAATGGAGTGAAGGGAGTTTGGGACGATGGTTATATTCAATCATCCCTAAGGTGTCAAAGTGTCCTTGGTTCAAAGGTTTGGAGGTGGGTCGAGACTTCATTCGTGTGATGTCTCGCCTCATATCCAATCACTATTCGTTAAACGCTCACTTGTTCCGTGTTGGGCTGAAGGACAGTAATCTCTGTGAATGGGGACAAGGTTACCAAGACGCCGATCACATTATTTGGTCATGTGCTGAGCACCGTGGAGTCAGATCCGAGTTGTACGATTCCCTTCGGGCTCGAGGTAGACAACCTAATGTTCCAGTTCGGGATATTTTGGCTAGACGCGATCTGGAGTTTATGCAACTCATATATGTTTTCTTGAAGAATATTAACCATAGATTGTAAGTTTGATTAACCTTGTGTTTAGTTTGTGTTTTGTATGTGCGTGTGTGTTTTTTTTGTAGATTTGTTTCTGTAATAATTGTATAATTACAGAGTTGATATAACGTCGATAGGATTAAGTATTTGTTTTAGAAATAGTGAAATTTTTGAATCATAAATCATATTCCAAATCTCCTTTTCCCTCTCCCGATCCAAACAATTGTCATCCACTAACCTCGAGAAGACCGCGAGCAATCGGTTCCAATCCTTTAATTTTAGATTTAAGACATTTATAATGTATAAACAAAATGATAACTTGGCTCTGTAAAGTTTATTCGATTGAGCCTGTACAAATAAAGTAATTGACAAAAAAAAAAAAATCTCATATAGACCTGTGCACCGCCGCGCCACGCCGCCGCCGCCGACGATTTTCATACGCCGCCGCCGCCGATGAAATTAGACCGGCGCGCCGCCGAAGTAAAATCTTCCACGCCGCCGAATACATTTATATCACGCCGATGAAAAATTCGTAGCACCTTTTAGGTAAAATGCATCTTGAACGCGTTGAAATTAGCGTGTAGTGCACCGATTGTCATTTAGTTTTTTTTACATTTGTTCGCACTTTCTCGATCGAGCACACAATAATGAATCATTCAGGTCGGATTTACATTAAGGTGAATAAGTGAATATAGGGTGTCCCAGAATGTCTAAGCACGACTTTCGAACACCCCTGCTTGTTTTATATGCCGTTTAAACAGCTGATTATCACGCTGAATCATTGTTTACATTTCGACCAACAGTTTCGCATATCGCAAGTTGCGGTTCTTTACATTTCCGTGACAATGCGAAGCATTTCTCTGGAAAAGCGCAAACAGATCGTGCACAAATGGTGTACTATACCCATTTTCTTTTAAATATCATTATTAAGGAGACTTTCAGCCCAATCTCTAACATTTCTCTGAGTAAATTAGCTAAATTGGAAGGTGTAAGTATCGGAGCCGTTCGAAACGCGATTCGGAAGTATGGTGATGAAGCAACTTTCCAGGACAAGCAAAAATCTGGAGGTAAACGGAACCCTGTTGACCAAAATCTGAACCGGAAAATCGTGCTGTGTAATTGTTAATCATTAATGGGTAACAGATACTCATTAATGGGTAAAATTGTTTAATCATTAATGAGTTAAGCCAGTTTTCTTCAAAATGGGTCTTTTTTACTCATTAATGAGTACTTTCAAGTTAGCGTGTAACAAAAACAGAATATTTGTACATTTATAAAAATTCACATTACAAAACCTACAAATTGACGTTCTAAGATCACGAATAGCTTATTTGGTTGTGGAGTAATCTCTTCTGAAAGTTAAAATTTCTAAAAATTTCGAAAATCCAGGGTTGTAGCCCAGAAAGATCTAGGCACTTTAGAGTAAAATCAAAAAAGGCGTTTGTTCAGAATGCCAAAATAAGCGTTTTGGCCAAGTTTGGCTCAAATCGGTGACATCGACCACAACTTTTTTAAATTCTGTACCCACTTGAGCTGGAACGACCTATATATGCGGCTAAAGCATTTGAGTTAACTTATTTCTTAAGGGCCACCCACATTAGATACGTTTGCGTTGCGTTGACGTAAATTTGACAGTAAGACAATAGAAGTGACATAGCCGCAACGCGTCCGATCCGGATGTAATGTGCGTGGGCCTTTAGTGTTCAAGTACTTACATTTGTTAACAGCAGTCAATGTTAATCTTTGAACTAAACCCTACGTAAAATCGATCTTTCCTTATGTGGTATTGATGCATTTTCAACTTTTCGCGGCTGTCGGAATCAACGCGCCTACGTCTACGGAGCTTACGCAGAAGTGATTCGCAATGCGGTAGAGCTCACCAAAGGTTTTTTTTTTTTTTGAGCTTCTGTAGTATAGAATTTGTCCAGTACGGTCGCGAAATCTTGAAATGATTGACGTGCGGTAAAAAAAATTAAATTGAAACAAAGCTCAACAGTAAAATAAGTAGAATATTTAGGGAGGAAACCAGGCTAGTCCTTCTGCTGTATTGTCAAAGATAGAAGCAAAATTTATTCAAATGGGTCAAGTCTTGAAAACTAAGCTGTCACGCAGCTCCAGCTTGATACAAAAAAAAAAAAAAAAAAAAACACGGGCTTGACGTTGTACTTCGAATCGAAGGCATCGCATTTTCCCAAAAACTACCTTGTTTGGCAAGCATTTTGCACATGTGGCCGAAAAAGTAAATCTTTCGTCACTACAGGCACAGGAGATTTACTAGAAAGAGTGTCTACAGAAACGATTGCTACCCTTCATCAAAAGCCACCATGAAATTCCTTTGTGCCCGATTTGCCAACATGTCATTATGCTAAAACTGTGATGGAATGGTACGATGCAAATCAAGCATGTTCACTCCGCACACCAATCTTGGGTCATTTTTTTTTTGTCGGTGTGCCGCATGTGTGCCGATTGTGCCGGTCATAGAGCAAGCTGCGATTGTTTGTAAAATACCCATCCCGGCAACCCGGTATTTCTGACACCTTGAATGTTTTGGTTTGAAATCGCAAGGATAAATCGGATTGAGGATGACGCGGGAAGTGGTGGGTGTGCGAGATTTTGGTGTTTTGTGATCCATAGGGTAATAAAAGTCCTGTGTTTAAGTGTTTTATAATGCCCTCAAAGGCAGACCAGAAGCCTAGCCTTTCGGCTGGAACGAGTTGGAACCGGTGGAGAGCATTGTTGGAGACCGACTATAGAGGGTGATAAATAGACTTCTTTAGTTTGTTTTGTGTGAGTTGCAGCATTATTTGAATCAAGGGTACAAATGAGGTATGATTAACTGCATCTTCCTCTTGAGTCCACTCTAGAACCTACATTTCGTTATTAGATCTATAAGTGAATTGCTGGTCTGAGTTCCTCTGGTATATTCAATTAGAATATGTCCCTGAACATACAGTCAAACAGCACGTAATGTTCTGAACAACTTCAATGACAGTTGTCCAGCAGTGCTCGCATTTTATTTACTACAATCTACGAGATTGTGCCGAAGGTATGCCGAAAATGTGCCGATGGATGTGCCCAAGCTGTGTTGAATGTAATTCCGGCACAATGCGCTCAGTAACTTACCCCTTGAAATCCAGTGAATATTGTACCAAAAACGGCAAATCCGTCAAATTGTCCAGAGTTGCGTCCAATCGAGAGATAATGGGCTCTGATGAAGCGAAAGCTCTCTGGAATGAAACAAGGAATCAAAGATATCAAACACTTCCAACAAATTTCAACAAAGACGGCTACCACGGTATCCGAGGAGTCTGATTAAACCCTAATGGATGGAGATATGCGCAAAGTTCGATCTTTTTATGCAAATACCGAATAGCTATGTTTTGACCTCGTAATTTTTAAATCATTCATTATTCAATGACTGATTCTAAAAAACGTTCCATTAAATAAGATAACTTGAATTAACAACTTGTCATAAATTACGTTACGCAATATTTCAATACCGCTGTTCTGTATACTTATTGAACTGCCAGAAAAGCATAATTTTAGTTTGTTTTACACTCTGGACATTTGAAAAGCTAGAAAAGTTTTTTGGGCAAGCTGTATGAAACTCCCCGGAGGGAAATTTGATTACACTCCCGAAGAAAGTTAAAAGAAATTTATTGAGGAAATTGGATTAAAAAACTTCAAGCCATTATTTGTCGAATTTTTACTTGTTTTCTGAAACAAATAATCACAGCAGGATTGTTGAAATAATCAAAAACTTTCAATGACAGTTTAGAACTCGTTGTTAAGGTGATTTCTTGTAGAGTCCACAAATGGCCACCACATGCTATACATGCAGTTCCACTTCGAATTGCACACATCTCGTAAATTAATGATCCTTTCACTTGAAATTGCTTCTTCATGTATGCTATAGTAGAGCGAACGTGGAGTAACAGTTTCATTGTGGTACGTATCGTAGAGCACTTAAAGTTTTGAAGTGGTTACGAGAATAAGGATCTCACAGTGACCCGAGTAGCACACTTCCGTTAAGAAAAGTTGCAGCAACTTGTTTATGACTGAAATAAGTCGTAAAGAAGTTTAAACAACCGATATGTGACAAGCGTGCTACTAGGGGAAGCACCTTAAATATAACTTACAATTTGTAGTGTAAAGGCTCGAAATCCAAACACTTTTGAGAGTTGATTATCGCTGCCTACTATGCTCAAAATAGCTACTATCGTTAAAAAAACCGTAAACTATCTCCGAGACTCGTGCTGCTGACTTGTTTTTAGGTAGAACAAAAGTTTCATATCCATTTGTGAATTGTGCTCAGAACGTCCTTGAGCAAGCATTAAGCTTCTTGAACATTACTTATAATATCATCCGAATGAAACAATTCAAATCCACATTGCACACATTGTAATACAATGAAGTTCTAAAGAATCCCAAATTAAATCGACAATCCCTTTGAGGAAAGCAAAATCACATCTCTTATGCCATTCCCAGTTACTGCCAGTCAAAGTCAGAACCACTCACTAAATCCCATACCTAACGAAGCAATGAAAGAACTAGATTTACGATTCATTTCCATTTTACGCCACGGTACTTTTCCAACGATACTGGTCCCATTTTTCGGGTCTGGTGTTGAAAAATAAAACTTCTAATGAAAAAAAAAACACACACACACACACCAACACTGAATCGGTAGTAGCAATAGCAACAGCAAAAAAAAAAACAAAGAAACGAGCAGTTACAGAGCTACTACAGAGTTAGATATTTTTTGGCAGCCTGCTTACTATGATCCTGCTGCGAGCCATTGGAAAAAGAAAAACCAATGGAGTGAGTCGTTCACTCCACCACACGCAGGAAGGTTCCCATGGGTCTGCAATTGAGTTTCGGGGCAGCATCCAAAGCGTCATGCATAATAGTGCACGTAGATAGTTATGGGCTCCTTTTATGTGGCTTGGGATCGTTTCACTCTTCATAGGAAACAAGGCAAGAACACGAGTTTCCCTTCAGACTTACATTGGATTTGGAACAGAACGATAAGCTTTCTTCAATGCGTTAACCAAAAAAAAATATGAACGGTATCATACATTGACGAGGAAATATGAAATCCGTTGCACTACGTGAGCTTTGCAATTCGATTTTGGCATGTGCTGACGGATGAGTAGATTCCTTTCCATCCATTCAGTTGCAATCCTGAGGCATGCATAGTCGGCGTCGAACAGGTACTGTAGGCTGATGCCTGCTTTGTTGATGTGTATTCCTGTGACAACGATGGAATCATTTTGATAAATCGATTTTACGTCACATCGTGTTGCAATGTCAATGCGGACCCTTGCTTTGTTTGTGTTTTGTGTGCAAATGTTACACTCAGCCTGTGAAATTTGAAAACATAGCCCTCACCAATCGTGATCGTATTTGCTTGGGTTAGTGAGAAGAAATTTTCATGTTAGCTGTTAGAACTGTAGAAATAAAAATTAAAATTCATCTAGATTCTAGAGCTGTCAACCATCACTTTCAATTGAAAGTCATTCCGTCATCTCTTCGCGCAGATCCCCTTCAACATCCACAGAACCACTTTCGATCAGTTTTCATGCTGTTTGTTTTGGCTTGACTCGTGTTCATTTCCTATTTCATTGTCAAATGAACTTACTTTAATATTGAAGTGAAACTGTTCGGTCCACATTCTGACTTTTGTTGATTGTTCACTCATTTAAGCGCATGTGCACGTGGATGACGTCTAGAAGCCGGAAATCGATATCCGATGCCATTCTGAAATCCAAGATGGTGGCTTCCGGTTCAAGAAATTGTGAAAAATACTGTCAAATGCTAGATCTGCACCGAATAGTGCTATTTGATCTGGTATTCACTGTTTACATGCGAAGTTTCGCTAATACTCGACCATTTTCTTACAAATGAGTGGTCGACAAAACGATTGAGTGAAATTTTGTTAGCTCAACCATTGATATTCGGCCGAATACTATGGGTATTTTTGGAAACGGGATGACGTCTAGAGAATAAAATCAATATCAGACGCCATACAAAATGGCGGCTGCCCATTTAAAAAAAAGTGGGAAATACGGTCAAATACCCATCAATATGGGTATATTTTTTATCGGAGTGACCTCTAGATGCCAAAAATCGATATCCAACGACATGTTGGAATACAAGATGGTGGCTTTCGATTTCAGAAAAAGTGGGAAATACTGTCAAATACCTATCAATATAAGTATTTTTGGAAGCAGATTGACGTCTAGAAGCCGGACATCGTTGATTTTTTAAATAAAATGCGGAAATACCACCGACAAACCGACATGAATGATCATACAAATAACAAATAAATTTCTGATCAAAGCACAAACTGACATCTGCCGCCGTGTTCGCGGAAAATATTTATCCTAGCCACGAGCACGCGTAATACATTTATGAGTTGGTTCGTGTCTAATCGATTTCGAACAAATTTTTGACGAAGGACTACGTCTTTGATTTCTATATGGGGGTACACTTTGTGAAAACTGAAAATGGAACATGTAACAAATTATGAAAGATTTTGAACGTTAAGAACTCAGCTGCCCCTGAACCAATTTCAATAATTTTATCACCAATCGATCAGGGCTAGGCTTACGCATCGATATCAATGCTTTTGACTGTTTATGTTCAACAAGAAACTATTGAAAAAGTAGTAAATGTCAAGCATTGTCCAAAAGCGTCGAAATAATTAACAAACCCACCAATTACGTACATGCATATGCTGCTTCCCCAGCACAGTCGTCAGAGAGTAGTAAGTAGACGAAACATGTCGATATAGCATTACGACGAGGTTCGGTAGTTCAGTGGTTACCGTTTCTGCTTACTGAGCAGAAGGTAGGGAGTTCAATCCCCCCCCCTGTTGCAATGTTTCACTTTGCCTTATTCTATCCCCACTAGATTTAAATAAAGAACAAATTCTGCTTTAACCGATCGCATAACTTACCACAGTGAATCCTAATCTAAAAATAACCTACCTCACTTACATTACTATTCTTCCCGAGATAGCCGTGGAGATGTAGAGGTATTCTCGGTCTCTCGTAACAACCGGACGTCGAACTAATCATCCTTCCCTCCCCAAAAGACCGGAAGGACGTGGCCGGCGCTGTGAATTGATCTATAGAATGAATTAATGTGCTTGTACTTTGAAGATGGAAAGCTTATCCCATGCATCCATCTATGTGGTTCTCTGTGCAAGTGGATCAGTTGTGATCATTCACGGAGGAGCAACTACGAAGTGCACATTCATTGATACGTTTATTGTTGTGGATGATAGAAGAGCATAGCAGAAATAGTGCGAAATAGGAAGCTATGGTCATCACAAAAGAGGAAATCGAAAAAGCGAATTGGCTTTCACCCTTCTGCTTCTAAGCCCCTTACAGTCATCGTCATAGCATCGCATCGCTTTTGGTTCTAGGGCACTTCCTGGTTGCAATTTTTAGATCAGGATTCACTGTGATTCGATCAGTTGTAAGCAGCAGAAATTTCCTTCCCAACTCTCTTGTGGAATCTTTCAGTGGCTCTGAAAAGAGCCGCTTTTGATAGATTTCGACGGAAAATTAAGAGCGTTCACCACAAATACGAAGAGCCAGCTGAATGTCCTTTGGCATAATTGTGACACGCTTGGCGTGAATGGCGAACAGACCGACCAGATAGGTCGGTTTATTTCACTCATCGAGGGTAAACTTATACCTGCGTCGAGTAGCATATTATTAATACAGGGAGGGTACAATACATACAGTGGGTAGCAAAATACTGAAAAGGGGAGGAGTTTCGCTTCTTATGGTACGGACAAGAAACGAGACACCACCGTCGAAACGACTATCATTCTCTGCTTGATCGTCAAGCAGTTCAGTTCGGTGTTAGCTCGCTCTCTCGAGTTGTTTGAAAAGTTCATTGCGATAGTGTTCGCGCTCTCTCTTTCGCGGTTTGTCGTGCGTGTGTGTGTGCCCCGTAATGGGGAAGCATCGGTCGCGAAGCCCGGCGAAGGTCCAGAACCCCGGAGAAGGAAGCTCCGGTGTGCCTACCTCGAACAGGTTTGCTGTTCTCCCCATGGATGGGAATATCCAGCCAGCTGTGTTGGAAAAACGCAGTAAGAAGAGGAAGAAGAATCGAGGCCAGTCCGATGTCACTGCGACGAACAACAGCAATGTTGGAGATTTCGGTGACGCTGCCGAAACCGTGAATACTGCCGAAATGAGCTCGGCAAAAGTGAAGCTACCTCCATTGGTAGTGAAAAATGCCCATCTTAATGTGCTCATTGCGGATCTAGCGACGCTGGGTGTTAAAGCCGAATACAAGTTGGGCAGAGTCGGCACTAAAGTGATGCTCCGTACCAAAACGGAGTTTGACGTGGTCGTCGCCCACCTGAGGACTTCCAAGGTGGAATTCTTTACCCACGACATTCCCGGTGAGAAGCCGTTCAAGGTCGTCATCAGGTGCCTACCAAACTTCGACCCGAAGTTTATCGAATCAGAAATCAGGGACCGGTACAAGCTGGCCCCAAGTGCCGTCTATCGGATGACAAGAAGAGACGAGAATGTGAAGGCGTATCCGGATAGCCTTTTCCTGGTACACTTCCAGAAGGGAACGGTGACGCTCAACGCACTGAAAGCCATCTGGTCCATCAATTCCATCATCGTTCGCTGGGAGCCATACCGTGGCGGCCATCGCGATGTGACTCAGTGCCAGCGGTGTCTGAACTTCGGACACGGTACCCGCAACTGCAACATTAAGCCACGCTGCGGAAATTGCGCTCAAGACCATGCCACCTCCGAATGTGCTGCGGATGAAGCTGTGGCGTCCAAATGCGCCAACTGTGGTGGTGCTCACCAAGGATCCAACAAGCAGTGCCCTAAACGCGAGGATTTCAAGCGCATCCGAAATCAAGCGTCCACCAACAATCAACCAGCACGAAGGAAGGATAAGGCCCCGGCTTTCAGGACAGAGGACTTTCCACCTCTTCGTGGACAAGCGAATCCCAGGGTGCGATCCACGCCCCCTCAAGAAACGTCTGGATCTTCTGCTGGACAAAGCTCTCCATCCCCCCCTGGATTCTGGAGGCAACCAACAGCTCAAACAAACAATCCCAATCTGTTCTCAGCAGACGAACTGATGAAGATTTTTATCAACATGACCGGTGCTCTACGTAAGTGCCGCAATAAGCCCGAACAGATCCAAGTGCTCGGTAAGTTCATCATCCAATATGGTGTCTAAACCGCTAACCATCGCTACCTGGAACGCTTGCTCTGTAAGAGCTAAACAGATTGAGCTTGCCGATTTCCTCCGCAAGCATAGCATCGACGTGGGTCTTCTAACAGAAACCCACCTAAAGTTCGGTGACAGCTTCTGGTTGCCTGACCACAACATTATCCGGCTTGATCGCACCAGCTCCAGGGGGGGTGGTGTAGCGGTCATCGTCAGAAAGGGAATCAAGTTTTGCACTCTGCCCCACATCCGCACTTCTATCATCGAGGCCATTAGTGTGGAGGTGGAATCACCAACTGGAAACGTCCGGTTCATCGCTGTTTACTGCCCACGCCAGTGTACCGCAAGCAACGGATTAGGAATCCAATTCAAGAAGGACCTGACCGCCATCACCCGTACTAGCTCCCGATTCATCGTTGGGGGCGACCTGAACGCCCGCCATGAAGCTTGGCGGAACTACCAGAGGAACCGAAACGGATGTTGTTACCAATACACTGGTAACATTTCCTTGCAGTCAAATGCTACATCCAGGTGGACATAGTCAACTCAATAAAATAAAATAATTATATTAGATTAGTTATTAATAAATTAAACTAGTGGCACATTAGATTAGGAGTTAAAATTAAAGTAAAAAGAAAAGGAAACAAAAATAGGTACAAACACCCCATAAAGACAGCTTACATCTCTGCCTACACATCAGCAGGCGAAATTGACCTGTCAGTTTATTTTGGCATATAAATATCCGGACAAGAGAGAGAGAGAGAGAAGGAAGAAGAGTAGATCGAGGGAGAGAGAGGGTGAAACACAAAAAGGGAGACGAGAGCTAGTTGCTGAAAAAACGAAGAGACAGTTTCCAACCACCGGAGAACACGGATCGAAAAAAAAAATTGAACGATAGAAGAAAAGTTGGTTAGGAAAAGGAAGAGGAGTGAAGAAGACTGGGACAGAACGTAGTTCGGAGTGGTTCCCCAGCGTGTGATCGATCCGCCGGAGTTTTCGCGTGAAGTGGAGAGGACGAACATCTTAACCGACGTTATCGGTGCAGTGGATCCCCGGTGAAGCAATTTGCCCGGTAGTTCGGCGAGCCCAGTGTTAGTGTGTGACGAGCGTTGAGCCATTGCCGCACCACACGTGGCGGGTGGGTGGTAACGGACGTTGTGGAGGTGAGGATTTGGCCAGGTCCGTGTGGGTTCGCCCCCGCTGGTTGGATCCAATATCCGATACGTTACCGCCCCGTTAGCGAGCACAAGGGACGTCGGACCGAAGACACGCACCACGTGAAATCGAGTCAGCCCGTAACCTCGAAGCCGATCCGCTGTCGAAGACGAAGAAGAAGTTATCGGCGAGTCCCGTGCTGGTGGTGGACGAGCGTCGTACTATTGCCGTACCACACGCGTCGGGTGAGTGGTAGCCGAAGCCTTGGAGGTGAGGGTCTAGTGAGGTCTGGCGGGTCCGCCCCCGCTTGCTAGTGCCCAATATCCGATGTGCTACCACCCCGGAAGCGAGCACGAGGAACGTCGACAGGAGTACCAGCATCGGACCAGATCCCGGAAACCCAGCAGAACCACCAGCTCGCTAAGGTAACGCCAAGCTCTCTCTCTCTCAGCATGCATGCTTAAAAAAAAAACAACGGCCGCAACGAACCCCCCCCCCCTTAACAATATGTATCCTTGGTTAAATAAAAAAATGTAAATCAGATAATTTATTGTGTTTGTGCCACTATCCCTCAATAAGAAGTCTCTGCATGTAGTCCGACTGTGTGGTTGTTGTCCCCTTCGATTTTGAAACGGGTTGTGAGTCCACCGAACAGGAAGCCGGCCTTGAGATAGAGGTAAGAGTACCCGGTTCGAGCTAGCCGCTACTTACAATGTCTATTGTTCGACCACGCACAACATGGACTGTACACAGTGCAATTTCCGGACGAACCAATTTTCATCTCTCCGGCGGGAAATCCCTCCACGCTAGACTTTTTCCTGTCAAACATCGGACTATCCAAGCCGGAGGCGCACAACGATCTCAGCTCCGACCACCAACCGGTGGTGACTGAAGTCGGTGTCAACGTGGTTCCTGCTAGAGGCTGCCTGCGTAAAGACTACCACCATGTCAACTGGGTGCAGTACGGTCGAATGGTGGACAGCAACATCGATGAAAATCCACTGCTCGACACCGTAGATGACATCGACCGGGCGTTGGAAGGACTCCAACAGGCCATATCCGAGGCTGACGAGACATGCGTTCGACAAGTTCCTGTGAGGGGTAAGTTTGTTGCTATTGATTCCCACACCCAATTATTGATTCGATTGAGAAATGTGCGTAGACGCCAGTTTCAGAGGACTGGAGACCTGGGCAAAAAACGTGAAATGGCCGATCTGAACAGGCAGATTGCTTCCAGAATGGACTCACTCCGAAATGAAAGTTTCGGGCGTGTTGTCCAGAATCTGGGCGACCGCTCCAGACCATTCTGGAAGGTAGCCAAGGTCCTGAAAAATCATCCCAAACCCGTTCCACCTCTCAAAGTCGAAAATGATGACGATCGGCTTTTAATTACCCCACAGGAGAAAGCAAATGCGATCGGCAAGCATGTCGCTTCATCGCATTTGCTTGGCTCGACTATCCAAAGTCCGCTCGATGATCAGGTTGCGCAATGCGTTCAAAACCTAGATGCCTCCCCTTGTGTCGTGCCTCCGGCGGATATGATTACAGTACAACAAATTTGCTCAGCGCTGAAATGCACCAAGAACATGAAGGCTCCCGGGTTTGACGGTATATTCAACTTGATCTTCAAGAGACTCAGCATGAAAGTGCAGTCTCTTCTAACCGCTATCTTCAACAGATGTTTGGAACTGCACTACTTTCCAAGCATCTGGAAAGTAGCAAAAATCATACCGATCCGCAAACCCGGGAAGGACCCAACGCTAGCTTCAAGCTACAGACCAATCAGCCTCCTTTCAGCGCTGAGCAAATTGTTCGAGAAACTCATTCTCAATCGTTTGCTCAAGTTTGTCGAGGAAAATAACATTCTCCTTCCGGAACAGTTTGGGTTCAGAAAGGGGCACTCCACCAATCACCAGCTAGTACGGGTAATGAATAACATCCGAAGTAACAAAGCTGTATCCAAGTCCACAGCCATGGCCTTGTTAGACGTTGAAAAGGCGTTTGACAATGTTTGGCATGATGGACTTGTGTACAAGCTTTGTAACTTCAACTTTCCTTTACATCTTATTAAAATCACCCGTAACTACCTCCAGCAAAGGTCGTTTAAGGCATCGTTGAATGGTTGTCTCTCAGGCACGTTTTCGATCCCAGCAGGAGTCCCGCAAGGTAGTCTGCTGGGCCCCTTGCTTTACAGCATTTACACTTCCGACATTCCTCCCCTCGGCGACGGTTGCGTGTTTTTCCTGTTCGCAGATGATACCGCAATAGCCGTCAAAGGAAGGATGCCTCGCGAAATAACGAACAAACTTCAACGATGCCTTAACGCCTTTGCTGATTATGCCACCACGTGGAAAATCAAAATCAATGCCACCAAAACACAAGCGATCATGTTCCTCCATCGGCAATCGCCCAAACTGAAACCGGCTCCATCTTGTACTGTAATCATGGATGGCACAAGGGTTGAGTGGTCCGCCGAAGTAACCTATCTCGGGATGTTGTTCGATGAAAAGCTCCTCTTCCGTTCGCATGTAGAGAAAACAGTAGTCAAGTGTTCTGCCTTGGTTAGGTGTCTGTTTCCGCTGATTTGCCGCAGATCCCGCCTCTCAAGGGTGAACAAACTGGCCGTCTACAAACAAATCATAGCACCTGCGATCCTCTACGCAGCTCCGGTGTGGGAATCATGTGCACAGACTCACAGGAACAAAATCCAGGTCGCTCAGAATAGAGTGCTGAGGATGGTACTTGATCGTCCTTTTGACACTAGAATAACAAATTTACACGAAGAGGCAGGCATTGCCAAAATAGATTCCAGAATTAACGAAATTAAGACTAAATTTGCACAAAAATGTAATTTATCAGAACATGCTTTGATAAGCAATTTGTATATAGTAGATTAGGTGTATATAGTAGTTGTAGGTTAGTTGTAGTTGTAAATAGTAGTTATAAGTAGTCTTCTTTTTCAAATTTTCAAGCAAACCAATCCCACCAAGGTGGTCATACTTTAAAATAGGCCTGATAGGACTAGTAACTGTAAATAATAATTAAAATCTCAAATGAACTAAAGTTGAAAAGACGCATCTGTGTCACTTGAAAAATTCATCAATGTAAACCACACAAACACAAGAAATAAAGATCATTTTAAGTCAAAAAAAAAATCATTTTAAGTCAAAAAAAGAAACGACTATCAGTTTTTCTCTACCGAAGCGAACAGCTAAATTAAGGCACCGAAAAGCAGTGGAAAGTCCGGAAAGGCGCAGAAAGTCATCGTTAAGGGAGAGAAGAAGAAGGGGAGACAGCGCAGGAAAGAAAGCTATGCCATCTACATCTACAAGGTGTTAAAGCAGGTCCACCCGGACACCGGAGTCTCGTCGAAGGCCATGAGCATCATGAACAGCTTCGTCAATGACATCTTCGAACGTATTGCTGCTGAGTCGTCCCGTCTGACTCAATACAACAAACGCTCGACGATCACCTCCCGCGAAATCCAAACTGCGGTCCATCTGCTGCTGCCGGGTGAGTTGGCCAAGCACGCTGTCTTTGAAGGAACCAAGGCCGTTACCAAGTACACTAGCTCCAAGTTAATTCGTACCATCCAAACAATCAATCGGCCCTTTTCAGGGCCACAAATTGATTTCCAACGTGAAAGAGGTTTTGATGACTTATTGAACTATTAAATGTTCGAAAGCAGCGTTAGCAAAGTTCGCGATAAGAAATCAGTTGATTTGCCTTATGAAAATAATGTTGACAAAAAGAATAAGAGGTTGCATCCATGACACGACCGTACGGTTTTGACGTAGAACGTCTGTGATTTCTATATGGGGGTACACATTGTGAAAACCGAATATGGAACATGAATTAATTGTGACACGCTTGGCATGGATGGCGAATAGACCGACCAGATAGACCTCGCTGAATTCCTGTAGGAGCATTAACGACCGAGCTCTGGAAGCGCATATCGGTCTTGAAGTCCTGGGCGATTTCACGGACCAGACGCTTGAAAGGCAACTTGCAGTCAGCAGCTCAGTCGATTTCTGGTAACGACGGATCTCACGCAGAGCGACAGTTCCTGGCCGGTAGCGATGAGACTTCTTCACTCCTCCATCTGTTTGAGAGGAGCCTTTCCTCCGGAGGACTTACGAGCAGTCTGCTTGGTGCGGCCATTATACGATGTGGATACGTTGAACGCAATCTGTTGAATAAAAATTTTAATTATCCAGCACAATCATGGGAATTGGCTCCAAGCAATATTTCACCAGATTCAAGAGAAATCTGTACGATAGTAAATAGAACAGAAAATGAAAATATGAAAATGAGGTAAGGAAAATAATTAAAATATGGTTCAGATTAATACCTGGCTGCATAAAGTTACACATTACCATTTATTATATAAGACCACGTAGTCCTACGTCACCATTGCGTACAACCCCATAGGGCTGTCCCTTGTAGTTTTTTTTTACTGCATTGTAGTTTGCTTAACAATTATTTCCCGTCCATGTTTTTTTCAGGTTGTCCTTGTAAGGGGGGGGGGGGGTGTTTTGCATAAATAACTTTTCCGGGTTTTGTATTAGGGGCTGTTCATTAGCTACGTAGACAATTTTTTGGGATTCTTAACCCCGCCACCCCTCCCCCCCCCCTCGTAGTTAATGAACAGCCCCTTAGTCGAACGAGACCCAAGTCACCTTTAACGACTGACTTGACCAAGCGCCACGCCGTCCGAAGCGGTAATGAGCAGAAGCGTTTTTTTTTTACCAGTTTAAATTATCTTTATTTCTTGTGATTGTGTGGTTTACATGTATGAATTTTCAAGTGACACAGATGCGTCTTTTCAACTTTAGTACATTTGAGATTTTAATTATTATTTACAGTTCCTAGTCCTATCAGGCCTATTTTAAAGTATGACCACCTTGGTGGGATTGGTTTGATTTGAATTGGAAAAAGGAGACTACTTATAACTACTGAGCAGAAGCGCGACAGCAGTGCTGTTTTATATCTTTTCAGAACGATGTGCAACCAAGTGGTGCTCGATTACGATGACTGGGTTTGGAAAAAAAAACGCTTATTTCATGAAAACAGTGATAAAATTATCATTTGTACATTTTTCAAAAGTTTTATTACAGAAAAATTAGAAACATATGTAATTCAGCAGGTTTGTACACGGCATGAAAATGGGCGCTTCATCGTGCGACTGCTGTTCGATGATTCAAAGCCGGCGCTGGGTGAGTCCCTCACTTCGGCCGTCAAGCGATTGCGATCGATGGAAAGACGTTTCCGACAGGTTGAGGAATTCCATACGCTGTACTCGGAGTTCCTCAGTGAATACCTGGCGCTGGGGCACATGGAAGAGGTGCTACCGGACGAACTGGAAGTAGAGACTAGCAAGTGTTTCTACCTTCCACACACAAGGCCGAAAGCAGGACGACTAAGTTGCGGGTGGTCTTCGACGCCTCGTGCGCGTCGTCGACTGGCGTTTCGCTCAACGACAGACTCCTGGCGGGACCCAACGTCAACCAGGATCTTTTCTCGGTGTTTCTACGTTTCCTAACCCACCCGGTGACGTTTTCAGCGGACGTAGAGAAAATGTATCGCCAGGTGATGGTTCACCCGGTGGATCGCGACTACATGAGGATCGTGTTTCGTGAATCGGAGGATCAACCAATCAAACATTATCGGTTGTGCAGCGTGACTTACGGAACCAAGTGCGCTCCGTACTAAGCGATCGAAGCCATGAAGCAAGTAGCCCGCGAATACAATCAAGTGTATCCCGAAGCTGCGCAGAGGATTGAGCTCGACACCTACGTCGACGATTTTCTGTCTGCAAGCGAGGAAATTGAAGGAGCAAGTTGTGGAGATTTTGGAGTCCGCTGGTATTGGACCACTAACTGTTCGGAACTACTCCAGGAAGCACCGTTGGACGATCAAGCGCCGGCCAATGTGAAACTAGCAGAGCAACCAGACGCAGTCAAGGCACTCGGCATTCAGTGGTTACCCAAGGAGGACACATTCTCGTTCAAGGTCAGCTTGAACCCGAACAGCGTGAACACCAAACGGCAGCTTCTTTCTGATTCCTCCTGCAAGCTATTCGGTCCGTTCGGATGGCTCTCACCAACTTTGGCTTACTGAACTCGCGTGGGACGATTGGCTACCTCCAGCGGTCGAACCAGCGTGGCTTGAAATCAAGGAAACTCTACATCAAGTGGAGCAGATACGCATCCCTCGATTCGCACCCAACTACAATGAGAAGATCGAATTGCATGGATTCGCGGATGCATCGGAGACGGCTTACGCTGCGGTAGTGTATGCTAGAGGTCACGACAACGAAGCTGGCGTCATAGTCGTGAATCTCCTGGTCGCCAAAACCAGGGTGGCTCCGTTCAAGCAAGTGTCGCTACCAAGGTTGGAGCTCAACGCAGCGGCTCTACCAACAATCAATACGAAACTAACGATTTTAAATTGGCTCACTACTTGACTATTGGTCCCAAGCAAACAATTAAAGTATCCCATTCTAGTCGAAATTCTACTACTACACAATGTTTGGTTTGATTCGCTTAGAAAGTTTGACACGTCGTTCCCGTTCCGAACATATGTACCCATATTGTTCGGTGAACTCAGTCGAAGAACACTTCCAAGTTTGTTCTTTTTTTGGCTATGTCAAGGGGTAGGTCACTCCGCACACAATGTTGGGTCATCTTTTTTGTCAGTGTGCCGCAGGTGTGCCGATTGTGCCGGTCATATAGCAAGCTGCGATTGTTTGTAAAATACCCATCCCGGCTATAGATACTATAGATTCCATAGATAAGTGGAGGCAAAGTATAATGTAGCCAAACGAACTGTCAGTCAACGCTAGAAGGATAGATAAAGCAAACCATTCCTCGATTAATGGTTGCACACAGATGCCAGTAAAATCATTTATTTTTCATGGTTCCCAAAACATCTTTTTTTTGTCTCCGCTTATCTATGGAATCTATAGTATCTATAATCCCGGCAACCCGGTATTTCAGACAACTTGAATGTTTTGGATTGAAATCGCAAGGATAAATCGGATTGAGGATGACGCGGGAAGTGGCGGAAGTGCGAAATTTTGGTGTTTTGTATTCATAGGGTACGAAAAGTCCTATGTTTTAGTCTTCTATAATGCCCCAAAGGCAGACCAGAAACCTAGCCTTTCGTGATGTGAAAAGCATTGGTCTGTCAGCGGCCGGGAAGAGTTGAAACCGGTGGGGAGCATTGTTGGAGACCGACTAAAGAGGATGATGAATAGACTTCTTTAGTTTGTTCTGTACGATTTTCAGCATTATTTGAATTAAGGGTACTAATGGGGGTGATTAACTGCCTCTTGCTCTTGAGCCCACTCTTGAAACTACGTATTTAGATCTGGATGGATGTGCCCAAGCTGTGCGGAATTTAATTTCGGCATAATGTGCTGAGTGACTTATCCCTTGGGCTAAGTCCATTCCTCAGAAACACTTAGAATTTTTGGACTTTAACCGTGTTATTTAAAAAAAAACTGTGTGGAAAAAACTGCGTTATTTTGAAAATCGTCGTAAAAAAAGACTTAAGTGTTCATCTATTGGTGTTTGTGAAAAACAGTGTTAATCTCAATTTAAAATTACTTATTTTTCATCGAACAAATTTATAAATTTACATGCACGTGTAAGCTTCAGCATTTATGAATTGAAAATCAGGCTGTTCATCAGTTTGAAGTTGAAATGTTCACTAACTATTTACATCAGTGAATGAAGCTTCCATTGAGGTTGGAGACTTCCCAGAAGACCGTCAAATGAAGTACCGAACATTTTGCAACCGGGGAATCGATCCAACAACAAAATCGCTTAATGGACACTCATTTTTTGGCAAGTCCTTCCTGGAATAGCCTCGCTTTAATATCTCACTACTCATGTGATTTCAAAGCTAAGAGCAAACACCAGCACACAGACACACACACGCATTTCCGCAACAGCTGCAAATCGTGGTTCCAGCGGCCAATTTGCGAAGACAAACACGTATCTTACCCTCGATCCGCCTCCTCTCCCCTCCTTTTTCAACCCATTTCTTGACTGCTGGTTGTGGCTTTCTCAATGACAATGCTCCTCCGGCTCCATTCGGCTTTTCCCAAATTCCCTTCTTGCTGTTTTCTAGGTTAGGGTCAATGAAAGTGGTTGAAATTTCGTACGTAGCAGGCCTTGGGAGGGAGCATGCGTCTGGTCTTCGTCGGGTGTACTGATAAAGACCGTATGGGGCCGGCGATGCGGGCGTCATTCGGTGGCGAGTTTCGGAACTATCTGCCGACTCGGAAGGATTCAAAACAAAACACCCAAACGACGAGCGTTCCGTCTGTCAGTCTATCAGCGACTGTGAACCGGTTACGACGGTTGTCCTACGCGAGTGTCACGTCCGGTTGAGGTTTCGGTGGGGGCTGAACGTTCGTTGGTGTCGGCTGGTTCCGAAGATAATTTATAGGTGCGAATAAATTTATTACCCCAGCAATCGTAGATTTCCGTCC
This sequence comes from Ochlerotatus camptorhynchus, assembly GCF_037179485.1. NCBI lineage: Eukaryota > Metazoa > Arthropoda > Insecta > Diptera > Culicidae > Ochlerotatus > Ochlerotatus camptorhynchus. Next base: position 2,056,654 of record NW_027041033.1, on the reverse strand, counting down.
CGGCCTGCTTGGTTGTGCACGGTTTGTGATAAGGTGTTAGTGCTCGTAAATATTGCTCCATTCATAATCGTTGTTCTATCTCGGTCCTTTTACGGTTGGAAGGAGGCAATCAAATTCCTATCTTTCGTTCCCTCGCGAGTGATTTGTACGTGGTTGTGTAACTGTGTTCCGTTCATTCTGTTAATCATGGATCAACGGACCCACGGAAACAGCGAACCAATGGATTCGTAATCATCATCATCATCTTTCGCGTTGTGTTGAATTCGCTTTTCCCGAAGGGAGAGCGCTAAATTGTGATAAATATATGCGCGCGTATTAACGTATTGTTTGTCCGAGATATTATCCACCCGTAGTAATATGAGTAGCAGTAGTGAATTGCAGTCCGTACTGGACAATGGAATCGGAAATGCGTCTGTCGTCGACCAGTGGCTGGTCGGTGACGTCCTCGAATGGAACAGTAACGCAACGGCCATCGGCGGCGATAACGTAACCATATCCGGAAACTTGTCAGTGCCCGGAGGATTGTTTCCTCCGTCTTACCCCACGACGACGACGACGTCGTCGGCAACGACAACGACTCTGGCCTATCTGCTCGATACGGGCCGGGTCCAGATTCCCCTGTACAGTGTTATATTTCTGTTGGCTGTGATAGGCAACTCGTTGGTTATTCTCACCTTGGTGCAGAACAAGCGGATGCGAACCATCACCAATCTGTTCCTGCTCAATCTGGCTGTGTCGGACCTGTTCCTCGGAGTGTTTTGTATGCCGTTTACCCTGGTCGGGACGCTGCTGCGGGACTTTGTCTTCGGGGAGGTCATGTGCAAGCTGCTGCCCTATCTGCAAGGTGAGTGTGATATTGTGATTGCGTTGCTCATTTCGGGATTTTTTTAAGAAATTAATTTTTTTTACTGCAATGATGTAGGGCTTAGATTAAATTTTGAGCCTCCTAAGCCCAACCAGCCCTTTGCCTCTGTTTTTCTAGAAGATTTGTTTTTACAATATTGAATATTTTTACTTTTAAATTTATTTTCCTTTTCGTACGTACCGTAAAATTTTATAATGAATGGTTGAGATATTGTTAAAAATCTAACACTGCTTCTTGACCTCAAACTTGTAAAAACATTCAAATTAATTCCTTTCATAGGTAAGGGAGCAGACGAGTGTGCTGGTCGAAAGATCATATATGATTACTTTAGTATGGGTCCCCTCACATTGCTCAATCCCAGGCAACGAGAAGGCGGACTCTCTCGCAAAGGAAGGCAAATTTTATGACATTTCACACGATGAATTTTACCATTTAGTGCGTCAGAGTACCCTTTCGAGTTGGTAAACCGATTGGGACACTGGAAATCTTGGACGGTGGCTACTTTCAATTATTCCTAATGTTTCTTCGAGAGCGTGGTTTAAAGGCTTAGTGCACGATTAAAAAAAAAATACACCAAATTTAGGTCGACCAATTTTTGACCGTTTCACCCTTTACCGTGAATCCCCGTTAATTTGAACGATTCTTCGTGCATTAACGGGGCTCATTTTTATTTGAATTTCTAGAAACCCTATGAGCATGCTTGGCATGCACTGTTGTATACATCAACTGCTCATTTGTTGCTAACTTTTCACTCAGTTGTTGAAATTTGTTTTTCTTTAAAGTAATTGATAGATTAGGATCATAGTTTACTATAGATATGCAAAGAGTAGGTAAATCTTAACATTTGAATCAACACCAATGAGTTTTACATTTAAATTCCGAGATGTGCAGTGAGCATTTCTCATTTCATTTTTATAAATCAAAAACAAATACAGTTTATAACTAGAATTAAAATCTACTTTTTTTTACGTATCTATAACAAGCTTAAATTCTATTCTATCAACTGTTTCAAACAGAACTATGTCTCAACAACTGTGTGCAAAGTTATTAGCAAATGAGCAGTTCGTGGCCAAAACTGTGTATGCCAAGCATGCCTATGAGCATCAGAAAACCGTGTTTTTGGCAGCCTTATTTGCTAATTTTCTTTGATTCTGCATTCCGTTACGTGCTATTCCGTTTTTCTTTACTCCATTCCATGCACTAAATATCGTTTATACTATTTTTAGTTTGCGCGCAAATTAACGGGGTTCAAATTAACATTGTTCATAATAAAAGCAGTTAAATTACCGGGAGTCCACGTTAGCACATTCAGGAAGTTTGCATGACACTGGCAGCACTAAAGCTGCGTAGTGAAAGAATTCTTGAATAATCAGCTTTGAGCTTTGATTGAGCTTTGGTCACCTATATAACATTGCTAGGTGCTCAGAATATGAAGATATAGCTTTTACAGGAACTACACATGTACACTAGCGCCGCGTAGTGAGTGAGCTCTGAACTAATTGGTCCACCTTCGGGAAAGGCTTGGTCATCTGAACAACGTTCTCGAAGACAGTAACTTTCTTGGTGGTGAGGATTTCGAGTTATAATTTATACAGGAAGCTCACATGTGTACTAACGGGTGTTCAATAAAAAATTATAATTTTTTTCAGTCATATAGCTAGTAAAAAAAATTTTTTTCAACGATTTCAGTATTTTTTTATTAAAAACATAATGTTTATTCTTCAAAAAAAAAAAACGTCAATGAATAGGGGCCCTGGTCAGCCGTACGACGCAACTTAGTCGCGATGCTCTCACAAAGCGCTGGACGGCACTGAAATAATTCTTATTGTGTGTTTGGTTTGAATTATTGAAATAGCACATGTACCACCTTACCTCGCAACGAAATGGCAATTGTGATATACCGTAGAACTCCGTTAGCGTGAATAGCTAAAATGGAAATTAAACAGCGCTCATTTAGGATTTGTTTAACTAGTATCCCTTTACAGGGGCCCCATGACGATACGCACCTTTGACTATGGTATTTTGATATAAAAAATTGAGTTTTTTGGAATACGAGGTGTAACAAAAGCCATATTGGAGAGTTATCTCAATAACCGTCAACAGTATGTAGCAATTGGAGAACACTGGAGTGACTTGTGTCATATATCCACTGGAGTACCACAAGGCAGTAAGCTAGGAACCTACTTTCGCTTATCTTAATCAAAACAAAATACATGCTGTTTCACTCATCTCGCCGACGAACCGGTCCTCATTCAACGCTGGAAATACATGGTCAAACCATAGAGAAAGTAGCTGAGTATCCCTTTTAGGGGCTTACGTTGGATTCCACGATGAGTTGATCTGTACACATCAACCAACTTAAAAGGAAACTGAGTTGTTTATGTGGACTACTGAGAAAAATCTCCTCGTTTATCCCGAGTACCTGATTAATGAAATTATACTTCTCGCTGATCCTTGCAATACTCCAGTATATGGTAGCGATTTGGGGCACAGTTAGTAAGTCTCGATTGAAGGAACTACAAGAACTACAGAACCGTTGCCTCAAATTAGTTTTGAACTAGCCATACCTATTCCCAACTGCATCGCTTTACACGAAGTCCTGCAACTCGATCCTGCCAATTAGAACAATGCATGATGGAATTCTGAAAAATTTGGCATCACTGCTCGTGAGACAACATTTTCACTTTTGAATTTTTATTGTTGGCTCTTTTAAAACCGGTGGTAAAGCGGACAAAATGTATGGGGAAAATACTGTTTCTATTTAATTGTAGCTTGTTTAACAAAACGACAAAGTCCCTGACTAATTTTTTCAGACTTTCGTTCACTTTTTCCGACCTGCATATGCATTAAAAGTAAATTACTGCCGCTTCTCTCAATTACTTATTACTTCCTACCAGAGGAACAGCGCCATGGCTGTGGAAAATCGCTTGACTATATAATGAATTGAGTAGAGGAAGTTTGTTGATTATAATTTATTATTCGAGTATTTGGGTGATCAAAGTAGGTCGCGCTGAAGAAGTGACGTATTTGAATTCCGTCCCGTGTTTAACAAAGTGTGAAGTTTCTTGCAAACATGTGTTTTTGCGTATTGGAATTTTTGAATCTGAGAGTGGAACAGTTAGAGCTGATCGGAACGGGGATCGTGAGCCAACATCCGGATGTTCATCGACAATGCTGCAATGACGGTGCGTTTATTCCGATGCACTTCTTCCCGAGGCCACAGCAAGGGGGAACTGATTTTATTATTATCAGGATCAAGGAGATGGAGCTCCATTTGCGAAAACAATTGATCTTACGAATCAAGAAGAGGTGGGCTAGTTACAGATCATTCGGGTGAGATCCTTCCTTTTTGTTTCATTTGTTTACATTATAATTCTACAGTGGGGGAAATTCGTTTAAACGCAATGTCATTTTTGCGTTTATTTTCAACACAAAAGATCGAGACAAAAAATCAAATATAGTTTGTCATAGCCCATCAGAAGTCTCGTATTTGAGAACACAATTTGATTGGAAGTTCATAATGACTTTTGAAAAAATCCCAAAAAAGGTGATTTTGGGGGGGAAATTCGTTTAAACGCACTTTTAGTTTTATTAATCAAATCGAGTTCACAGTTCAAAAATCAACAATAAACAATAGTTAATACTTCGTTTGCTTTCCGTTTTTCTGAATAGTTTCGAAAATTCTGTTCGGCATTGATTTCACCAGCTTCTGCAGAGTTGTATCAGGTATCAAGCTCCAGGCTTCTCTTACGGCTGACTCAAGTTCACGAACTGTTTTAAACTGCCTTCCGCCTTTGTAAACCTGTCGTGCCAGGATGCCCCACAAGTTCTCGATAGGATTTAGATCCGGACTACGAGCTGGCCAATCCAAAAGACTGATGTCTCGTTCAGAAAACCATTTCAAAGATTGCTTGCTGACATGAATTGCTGCATTATCCTGTTGAAATACGAAATTTTCCGGCATAACGTCTTCAGTAAACGGGATCAAAACATCTTCCAGAAGCTCCAAGTACTTTCCCGAATTCATCCTGGTTGAAATGGTGGCAATAGGGGTCTTTCCATGGATCGAAAAAGCGGCCCAACACATTAGAGTACCACCTCCAAAGTTCCTGCTCAACTTAACCTGCGGAGATTTCCTCAAATCGTGCCAATAATATGCGGTGCAGTCTGGGCCGTCCAAATTGAATTTCTTCTCGTCAGAAAAAATAACATTGTCCCATTCCGTAGTCCAAGACATGTATTTTTTAGCGAAATTCAATCTGGCGCTAATGTGGGCCGGTTGAAGATTGGGTTTTTTTGCTTTTTTGGTGTACTTTAAGTGGCCACTTCCATGTAGAATCTGCCATACACGCCTCTTAGAAATGGAAAGCCCCATTTCTTGCTTGATTTACGCAGCAGAGAAGTTTCCAGAGTCTCCCATTTGTATGATTTGGTTTCGGACACGGTTGGTGATCTTCGAATTTCCCTTTGTTTTCTTTTTTACGCCATACGTCTTGCCTTTTTTCAGCAGGTTCCTGATTGCTGCTTCCGATCTGTGGATCACACGTGCAATTTTGCGATTGCTCTCACCGCGACTTTTGAGTTCTCGAACCAGTATTTGCTCCGACTGGCTTAAATACTTTCCTTTACCCATTTTGCCGAAAACAAGCAACAACTACCGCGCAACGCAAATTTAAACTCGTGTTAATGGCGAACGAGGGCTATACAGTGTAAATATGACAGATGCGCAAGATAACAGGAGCATAGGTACGCTCAATGCGGCTTTACGTTAGTGTGCGTTTAAACGAATTTCCCCTCTAAAATCACCTTTATTGGATTTTTTCAGAGACCACAATGAACTTCCGTTCAAATTGTGTTCTCAAATACGAGACTTCTGATGGGCTATGACAAACTATATTTGATTTTTTGTCTCGATCTTTTGTGTTGAAAATAAACGCAAAAATGACATTGCGTTTAAACGAATTTCCCCCACTGTATTAGTATTCATAAAAAATTTACCAAATTATGTCCCAGGGTTTAAATTGAGGATCTCGCCTAGCTTGGTGGCTGCCGCTTTTGCTTACTGAGTAGAAGATCGTGGGGTTAATCCCAAGTTCCTTCAAAGTAAAACAATTCCAAGGTCGCATCGCCTGCTTAAATGAATCTTGATCCAATTCCGCAGCATATATGGGGGCGACGGTGAGTCGCTGGCCTCTCGTTGAGTAGATGGTACACCAACAATATCCTTCCTCTCCCCGTAACGGAGAAGATGGGGCTGGCCGGCAATGGCTATTGTCATGCTTTTCCTGTTCTGAATTCTGAATGGAAAGCTATTCACTCCCAAATAGTTTTCCTTAAGTAATTAGAATAAGCCTCCGGAGTCCAAAGTAGGCACGATTCCCTGCCATAATGCGTCTTTGAATTTCTCTGCTGGTATCATTTTCGGCGGTCACCAGTAAGCTCAAATACACGAACTCATCGGCCACCTCGATTTCGTCACCGTCAATCTGAACTCGGGGTGGGAGGATAACATTGTCTTCCCTAGAACCTCTTCCTTTCATGTATTTTGTCTTTGATGCGTTGATGGCAAGTCCAATCCGCCTAGCTTCAGCCTTCAATCTGATGTACGTTTCCGCCATCATCTCAAAGTTCCGTGCCATAATGTCAATATCATCGGTGAAGCTAAGAAGCTGGATGGACTTCCTGAATATCGTGCCACTCGTGTCTATCCAAGCTCTTCTGATCACACCTTCTAACGCGATGTTGAACAGCAGACACGAAAGTCCATCACCTTGCCGTAACCCCCTTCGAGATTCAAAGGAACTCGAGAGTGTCCCCGATACTCGAACAACGCACATCACTCGATCCATCGTCGCCTTGACCAATCGCTTCAGTTTGTCCGGAAATCCGTACTCGTGCATAATCTGCCATAGCTGATCTCGATCGATTGTGTCGTATGCGGATTTGAAATCGATGAACAAATGATGTGTGGGCACGTTGAATTCGTGGCATTTCTGCCTTTCTTCCGTGGTAGCGCCCGCCTGGTATTGCCCCACGAACTCTCTTGCAAATGGTGACAGGCGGCGGCATAGAATTTGGGAGAGTACCTTGTAGGCGGCGCTCAGCAGTGTGATCGCGCCTTGTCGCCCTTTTTGTAGATTGGGCATACGACACCTTCCATCCACTCCTCCGGTAATATCTCCTTCTCTCAAATCTTGGCAATTACCCAGTGCTTCACCACCGTATTTTATTAGCTCACTTGGTAGTTGATCTGCACCAGTTGCTTTGTTGTTCTTCAGCCGACCGATCTCCTCCTCAATTTCTTGAAGATCAGGGACCGGTAGCCTGTCGTCTTCTGCGCGTGCTTCAAGGTCTGTAGCCGTGCCACCATCGGTTTCTATTGCTTCACCGTTGAGATGCTCGTCATAGTACTGCTTCCACTCGTTCGTGAAAAGGTTACCCTCCAAGTCCTTGCACATATCGGCTTGCGGCACGTAGCCTTTGCGCGTAACTATTTAGCTTCTCGTAAAACTTCCGTGTGTCGTTTATGCGGTACAGATTTTCCATAGCCTCGCGATCTCGGTCTTCCTGCTGACGCTGCTTCCTTCGGAAAACCGAGTTTTGTTTGTTCCGCGCTTGTCTGTATCGCTCCACATTCAGTCTCGTGCGGTGTTGCAGCATTCTCGCCCGTGCTGCATTCTTCTCCTCTACTAACAATTTGCATTCGCCGTCAAACCAGTCATTTCTTCGGTCCAGGATTGCAGTACCTAGTGCTGCAGCAGTACTACCTATGGCGGAACGGATGTCCCTCCAGCCATCTTCAAGAGTCGCTGCGCCAAGCTGCTCTTCCGTGGGTAGTGCAACTTCCAGCTGCTGCTCGTAGTCCTGGGCAACTGCGGCGTCCCGTAGTTGCTCAATGTTGGGTCGCGGCGTTCGACTTCGACGGGTTTTATGCACCGTCGAGAGTTTTGAGCGCATGCATACTGCAACTAGGTAGTGGTCCGAATCTATGTTCGCACTGCGGTACGTGCGAACGTTGATAATGTCGGAGAAGAATTTCTCGTCGATTAGAATGTGATCGATTTGGTTTTCTGTGTGTTGGTCAGGTGATCTCCAGTTGGCTTTGTGGATATCCTTGCGGGGGGAAAAAGGTACTTCGAACTACCATACCCCGAGAGGCTGCAAAGTTCAGGCATCGTTGGCCGTTGTCGTTCGATACGGCATGCAGGCTGTTTGGCCCGATTGCCGGTCTATACATTGCCTCCCGTCCTACCTGAGCGTTTATGTCGCCGATGACGATTTTGACGTCCCGTTGCGAACAGCCGTCGTACACCTGCTCCAGCTGCACATAGAACGCTTCTTTCTCGTTGTCGGGTCTCCCTTCGTGTGGGCAGTGCACGTTGATGATACTGTAGTTGAAGAAACGGCCCTTAATCCTCAACTTGCACATCCTCGCGTTGATCGGCTGCCAACCAATCACGCGTTGGCGCATCTTACCCAGCACTACAAAGCCGGTTCCCAGCTCGTTGGTGGTGCCACAGCTCTGGTAGAAAGTAGCCGCTCGATGCCCGCTTTTCCATACCTTTTGTCCCGTCCAGCAAAGTTCCTGCAGTGCTACGACTGCGAAGTTGCGTGGTTGAAGTTCTTCATAGATTAATCGCAGCCCGGGAAGCCAAGCGATTTGCAGCTCCATGTTCCGAGTTTCCAATCGTAGTCCTTATTTCGTCGCGTAGGTCTGTGCCGATTGTTTCGATCCGTATTTCTTTCTTCAGTATTTGCGGCGGCTTGTTGGGCCTGCCCCAACCCCCTGTCTCACCGGGGGACCATCGTGCACAGCTCTGTTTAGAGTCCCACGCTGGCACTAGGACGGTGATCAGCCGCTCCTAACATGGAGAACAGACGCCGTTTTGAGCCGCACCTCCATGGTGAACAGACACCCAGCTGTGTCCATGTTTCAGCTGGTAGTCTTTTGTTATCATATGACTCAAGGAGGCGTGAAGTAGGAACTTGTGAGGACCAGGGCTAGGTATTTCGCTCCTTCCAGGTTGTCAACTCACTATTTTGTAGCCCAAATGATTATGTAATGACCCCAAATTCTTTCTTATTTCACAGTTCCAAATACTTTCGAAAAAACCGTGGAGCTCTAGGATCAGTTTTGTGGATTGACCATTTTTAAGGATGTTCCAGATCTTCCGGAGGTCCGATGGCCTTCTAGGTACATGTTTATGTTACAACCCCCAATTAATTTATTTATGACAGTGTCAAGTATTTTCGAAAAACCACAGAACTCTTGGGTCAGTTTCATAGATCGATTACTTTTACGGATGTTCCGGATCTTCCAGTGGCCGGTTCGATGGCCATCTGGGTCCAGGTTTATGTCATCACAGTTCCTAGTGTTTTTCAAAAACTTGCAGCTCTAGGATCAGTTTCATGAATTGACCACTTTTACTAATGTTCCGGATCTTTCGGAGGGACCGTCCATTTTTATGTCACAACCCAAATTCTTTCTTATCTTACCACAGTTCCTAATGTTTTCGAAAAAAAAAAACACGGAGCTCTAATATCAGGTTCGAAGATTGACCAATTGCAAACTTTCAGTTACACGCTTTTCGTAAAGTTTTTTACCCACCGTATTCGGAGTGCTAATCAATAAGCCAAATTTAATTAAATCCGTTAAATGAAATGTAGATTGGATTACTTTTGTCCCACCCTGAACTAAAGGGTGATACAGTCAAAATTTGGTCAATATCAACTTGACGTATTTCTTTCAATTTTGCATTTAAAAAACCTGAACACCCCTCATTTTGAAGGTGTGTGTGTGTAGAATGTTGCTCCTATTTTGATTTTGGAATTCACTCTTCAGTTGTCAAAATGTCGTCCAAGCAAGAAGAGCAGCGTATCAAAATTTTGCTCGCGCATCGCGAAAATCCGAGCTACTCGCACGCAAAGTTGGCAAAATCGCTAAAAGTTGCCAAATCAACCGTTACAAATGTAATTAAAGTGTTTGGGGAACATTTGTCGACAGCCAGGAAGTCTGGATCGGGGGGAAATCGAAAACCGGAAGCCGCTGAGACGACAAAGAGAGTTGCCGGTAGTTTCAAGCGAAACCCTAACCTCTCTTTTCGAAATGCCGCAAATAAGCTGGGTGTATCGTCTACAACCGTGCATCGAGCCAAAAAACGAGCCGGACTATCGACTTACAAGAAGGTAGTGACTCCAAATCGCGATGATAAACAAAATACGACGGCCAAAGCGCGATCCCGGAGGCTGTACACGACGATGCTGACGAAGTTTGACTGCGTGGTAATGGACGATGAAACCTACGTCAAAGCCGACTACAAGCAGCTTCCGGGACAGGAGTTTTATACGGCGAAAGGAAGGGGAAAGGTAGCAGATGTTTTCAAGCACATGAAACTGTCAAAGTTCGCAAAGAAATATCTGGTTTGGCAAGCCATCTGTACCTGTGGCTTGAAAAGCAGCATTTTCATAGCTTCCGGGACTGTCAACCAAGAAATTTACGTGAAAGAGTGTTTGAATAATCGTCTGCTGCCTTTCCTGAAGAAACACGGTTGTTCCGTACTGTTTTGGCCGGATTTGCCATCTTGCCATTACGGTAAAAAGGCCATGGAGTGGCACGCCGCCATCAACGTGCAGGTGGTTCCCAAGGACAAGAACCCTCCCAACACGCCAGAGCTCCGCCCAATTGAGAAATACTGGGCTATTGTCAAGCGGAACCTAAAGAAGACCAAAAAAACTGCTAAGGGCGAGCAGCAGTTCAAGGCAAACTGGCTTTCTGCGGCGAAGAAGGTGGACAAGGTGGCTGTACAAAATCTGATGGCAGGGGTCAAGCGTAAGGCCTGGCAATTCGGATTTGGAAAAGCGGAAGCCTAACTGAATATTTTTCCTGAATTTTATACTAATTGAACTTGAAAAATAAATTTAATTTGATTTTTTAAATAAACGATTTCACCGATTTACACGCGTTTTCCCTTGACCAAATTTTGACCGTATCACCCTTTACCTGTAACGGGCGCCACGGCGCCCACAAAGTTACTAGTTTCGACAGGTTTCGATATATTCAGCTAAGGTGTCCTGCCCCTTGGGTACGCTAGAAGTGCCAAGTGTGCATAGAGATTGACTGCCCATAAAAGCATAACAGTCCCGTATGGATTTTTGTCAGAAATGAGTTATCCATGAGAAACGATTGTAAACTATCGGAATTTTCCACAGAGTACTAAAATTGACATGTCCCATCCATAAGAGCCTGCAGACAAATAAGTTTTCAACAGCATTTTGCCGGTTTGCTGTTTTTTTTTTCAGGTGGGACTGATATGGTTTTATGGGCAGTTCAGTGCAAGGGAAATATTTTCCATTCGGAGAAAGACAGTCACTGCAACTATCCCTGTGGCTGTCAAACAATCTAACACAGCATGCTAAAAATTCTCTGTAGTGGCATAAACCGATGTAGGTACTTTGCGTTTCTATTTTCAAATGATACCATGCATCGGTCACCCTTTCAGTGCTGCTAGAAACTGTGGTGGCACAGCTTTATTCACTCTGCCCTTGTGTCTGTAAATGCAGAACAGTTTCTAACTCAAAAATGTGAGAATGTGTTTTTAACTTGTTCTTGCATGAAGTGCAAGAGGATGTTGTTTCACTAGCGGAGCAATAGCACTAGAGGTAAATGTAGCATTATCCTGAGAGCTAATGAAGGAAAGACCCAAGATGCAACCCATGCCGAAACAGCAATGAGACAGAATTGAATGGCTATGCTTGTTCACCCCGAATGGCCTAGTGGGTGCATGATTAATTATATCCTGACAGTAATTTTAAACTTTTATCCCATCAACAAAAAGAAAACATAACCTGGAGGCTAACCACCATTCATCGAAAATATAGTTCGTTCGCAGATTGGAAAACTTTGTGATGATTTTTTGCAGAGATTGAATCGATTGAAGTGGAAATTCCGCCACACAAGTAGAGCTTTTATAAGATCCTGTAAGCACAACGGCTAATGAAGTAAAAGTTTTCCATTCGGTTTGTTGTATTTATTCCGGTTTCTATTTACTGTGAGCAAATGGTCACAGCAAATTCACTCCTTCAAGTCTCCTCTGAAGATGTTCACAGTTGAAAGCAATTTTTCACTGCCATCCAACCGTAACCGGCTGTTTATTGGGACATGTGATACAGGCGAAGTAGCACTCGCATCGTCTTAGTCGGTTACTGTCAGCTCCGAAGTGAGATTAATGGTTCTCGTGAAGTGTGATGTCAATTTTTTACTCGTGTTGTACGCTTGAGTGAGTTTTTTGTTCTAGTCTTCTTTGTCAAGCTGCAGACCATGGTTGATCTCAAGAGTGAACTTTTCACCCCAGCATTCATCAGTCTGCTGTTCGTAGATCGTTAAGCGGTTATTGGTTTGGGTGAGATGTTTCTTGTTTCTTGTTAATCGATAACTACTAGAGCAAGATGAAAGTGGAATTTTTGCTAAAGCTAAGTAACAGACAAACAGTCATAAGTCTTAGAAGAAAATTCTTCAAAACATATCGACAAACTAATTTTGCATGCATGGAGCATCCCTCGTTAATGAATTTTTTTCAATAGTTGCTTTTCCCTCGTTTTTCAACACGTCAGCTGTGTTGAATAAAAGCAAAACAGATGCCAGTCAATGATGTCGTTCAACGAAATGTTCCGTAGATCTATAGAATTGATTCTATTTTGCAGAAATATGGTTCCGTAGGAGGAATTCACAGAAGCTCAGTCTTTTTCTAGGGATTTATTTTGTTTGCGTAGAGTGATTTTTTTCCATTGGTTGAACCCATTGGTTCCAAGAACAGCCAGGAATCCTTATTGCCGGGCAATAGAAGGCGTGAATACGGAACCGCGAATAAGGATACCCACAGCTTATGGGATTTTCACTAACAGGGGCTGTGTTGTTTTCGACAAAGTTGTTGTACTGGGTTAGACCAACAAGCCTGTGCCATTGGTTTCGTGTTTAATTGAGTCCAACATTGAATATCACGAGCCAAAGTTCCACTCTCCGAGCATAGTTGTCTGGCAATCGAAGTAGGCCGTGCATTTTTTAGTGAACGGACGACATCCAAAAATTCAAAAAAGATTGGCCAAAAGTGGTCAAAATGGTGGGAAGTACCACTGCGCAGAAGCTAATCGGTCATGTTCGAGGAAAAGTTAGGAGTCTTGGCTATGATTAAATATGTTGATTAAACGAGAGTAAAACAACTTTTGAAATACAAATACAAATATGATTTGCCAAATAAAATTATTAAAACTTAAAAAAACATGACTTTTTTGTTATTTTGAAAGTGTGCTCATACTTTCTGGAACAGTCTATATATAGTACGAAAGTACAATTTCCTTCTTCTTCTTCTTCTTGTTCGCATTTCGAGCTTATTGCTTAGCGCATATTAGCTTATTGCGTGCTCTCAACTTAGTGTTCTAAATGCACTTCCACAGTTATTAATTGAGAGCTTTCGATGCCAATACCAATGCATGAATTTGTATATTGTGTGGCAAGCACAATGATACTCTATGCCCAGTCGAGAAAATTTCCAACCCGAAAGATTCCCTCGACCGGACTGGGAATCGAACCCGCCGCCTCCGGCTTGGTAATACCGTGCCTTTACTGACTAGGCTATGAGGCCCCCTGAGTACAATTTCCAAATACTACTAAATAGGTGCAAGATTTCGAATCTTCACGTTTTGAAATCTGGCAGCGTGTTTGCAATACCAATATCATCCATATGATAACGGTAGTGTGTGTCATTCCTAGTTGAACACTCAGTCGGTTAACAACGTCCCGGTCTCAGTCGCGCGGCATCTAGTTTTTTTCGGTGTTTTTTCCGCCCGAGCGGTTTTTTCACCCCCCCATTGGGTGCCCCAAGTGACCAGTGTGCAACAGAGGAAGTGGAATTCCATGGGCCGAGCCCCTTGGAGTTGCCATCCAGCTTTAATCCACCCCGGTAATCCATCCGGTCGTCAAGCCATTTTTTAATCATCGTGCCGACCCACCAACACCAATCATCACCACCAGCAGCAGCAAACGGACCATCTAGCTGCAACGGCTGATAGGTTGTTTACAACCGGCATAAGTATTAGACAATACATTTTGCAAGTCCATTGCCTCCCTATTGTAGTTTAATTTTGCCTCGTGGCGCGTGACTCTGTCTCTCACCCCTGGTAGGGGAGTATGGGTCATAGTGAGACAACTTTTTGCAAGTAGATATAAGTTTTTTTTTTTTTTTTTTCGATTTTTTTTTTTCTTTTTGATTTGTTAAAAAAATTAATTACTAGTAATTAAAATTAATTAATTAGTGAAGGTTTTATTTTTTTTCCTTCTTAAGTGGTTGCGCACCGCTTTTGCGCAACACTTATGGCATCTTCCGATGCCTACGTTACGCGAACCAGATACTATGAACCGTCTTCGAAAGGACCATGGGTTGTCTTTTTTCGGCCCAAAAATAAACCTTTGAAAACTCTCGACATAACGAGAGATTTGCTGCGTAAGTATCCGGGAATCTTGGTACACAAAGAAAGATTCAACAAACTGCGTGTAGAAGCACCGACTTATGATGTGGCAAATAAAATTGCTGATCACGAGTTGTTTAGTGTTGAGTACAACATCTACATCCCTTCTCGAGATGTGGAGATAGAAGGCGTGGTCTCCGACGTGAGTCTGACTGTCGAGGACTTGAAACATGCCTCGGGAACTTTTAAAAACTCGACATTCGCTACCGCGCTAGTGAAGATACTGGATGTAAGGCAACTGCATTCAGCATCTTTGCTAGACGGTAAAAAAGTTTATAAACATTCAGACTCGTTCCGGGTGACTTTCGCAGGTTCAGTTCTCCCAAACTTTGTTAAAATTGATGGTGCTTTTTTTCCGGTGCGACTGTTTGTACAGAGGGTATATAATTGTACCAACTGCAAAAGGCTGGGACACTCGGCCAGCCATTGCGGCAACAAAACTCGTTGTGGCAAATGTGGTGAAAACCACAAAGAGGATTCTTGCCACAAAGAATCAGTAAAATGCGCTTACTGTGGCGAGAATCCTCACCCCTTGCAGGAGTGCCCGATGTACAAACAGCACTCCGATAAAGTGCAGCGTTCAATCTCTGGACGCTCCAAGCAGACATATGCTCAAATGTTGAAGGCTGCATCAGCCGTCCAAGATGCAAACCAATTTTCGGTTTTGTCAGTTGAAGAATCGGACTCTGACTCATCGGATGAAGGTGATTCTACGGTGGTACACGCACCTTCAAAAATGGACGGATCCTCAAAAAGAAAATGCCCCTCCCCGAAAGTGCGCCGTAAGAAAACTAAAGTCACCTCCAGACGATTGCCAAATTCCCAGGGTAATGGGGATGAAAAAACAAAACCGAAGGCTCCTGTTGATCCAATCCCTGGATGCAGCAAGAATTTTCCGCCATTGCCCAACAAAGATAAAAAAAATAAAAAAGCTGCTCCTCAAACTTCTCAAAAGAAATCCAAGTCCGAACGAGGTTTGCTAGCTTTTTCGGACATTGTGGAATTCATATTAAACATGTTCAACATACAAGACCCTCTAAGAAGCTTAGTTTCTGCCTTGCTTCCAACGTTAGAATCATATCTTAAGCAATTGACTGTTTCATGGCCCCTCCTTGCATCAATCATATCTTTCGATGGATAATTCGTCGAACGAGGTTGAAGATATGATCACTGTGCTACAGTGGAACTGCCGTAGTCTAGTGCCTAAACTAGACTCGTTCAAATTTTTACTTCACAATTCTGATTGTGATATATTTGCTCTCTGTGAAACATGGCTTTCTTCCGATAAAGAACTCAACTTCCACGATTTTAACATTATTCGCCTGGATAGAGACGATTCTTATGGAGGAGTACTTTTAGGGATCAAAAAGTGCTACCCTTTCTACAAAATTTCCCTTCCTGCTCTATCAGGCGTCGAAATCGTCGCTTGCCAAATAAATGTGAAGAACAAAGATCTTTGCATAGCTTCAGTATACGTTCCACCAAGAACCTCCATTAGCCGTAGTCAACTCTGGAATCTAGTTTCGATTCTTCCATCCCCAGTATTAATTCTGGGTGATATGAACTCCCATGGTACTGGGTGGGGCGATCTATATGACGACAATAGAGCGGCTATTTTTTACGATTTATGTGACGATTTCAATTTGACTATTTTGAACACTGGTGAAGCGACACGTATAGCAAAACCTCCGGCTCGAGAAAGCCGACTCGACCTATCTTTGTGTTCAAGATCGCTATCATTGGATTGTCAGTGGAAGGTTATCAATGATCCCCATGGTAGCGATCATTTGCCAATCATCATTTCAATAAAGTGTGGCCCTCACTCTGCAGAACCATCTCGGGTTCCATTTGATCTTACAAGGAACATCGACTGGCAGAAATATGCAACGGCGGTGACAATCGGTGTCGAATCAATAGATGCGCTTCCACCATTGGAAGAATATCGATTCCTAGCCGATTTGATTTACAAAAGCTCACTGGAAGCACAAAAAAGAAAAGTTCCAAGTGCACCCTTTAAAAGGAGACCAGCCACACCTGGTTGGGACGAAGAATGCACAAAATTGTATGTAGAAAAATCTGATGCTTTCAAAGCTTTTCGTAGACACAAAACCTCCACTTACTTCGAGGAATATTCAAAGCATGAGACAAAGCTGAAACAATTAATCAAAGCAAAAAAACGCGGTTATTGGCGCAATTTCGTCGAGGGACTCTCACGAGAAACCTCAATGAACACCTTGTGGAGGGTGGCTCGCAACATGCGTAACCACTCATCTTTCAATGAGAGTGAAGAATACTCCAACCGATGGATATTCGATTTCGCTAAAAAGGTCTGTCCGGACTCAGTTCCAGCACAAAATATTCTTCGAGAAGCGTCTCCTAGCGGTGGCTCTCTGGATAGACCATTCTCAATGCTGGATTTCTCTATGGCTCTTCTTTCATCGAACAACTCCTCACCGGGAAGCGATATGATTAAATTCAATCTTCTGAAAAATCTCCCAGATATCGCTAAAAGACGCTTGCTAGATTTATTCAATTCTTTGCTAGAAAACAACATTGTACCGCCTGAATGGAGACAGGTCAAAGTAATAGCCATTAAAAAACCTGGCAAATCAGCGTCTGACCATAACTCATACCGTCCGATTGCTATGCTTTCGTGCATTAGGAAATTGTTGGAGAAAATGATCCTTCGGAGACTCGATCACTGGGTCGAATCAAATAACTTGCTATCAAATACACAGTTTGGGTTCCGCAAGAGCAAAGGAACAAACGATTGTCTAGCGCTGCTTTCCACAGATATTCAACTGGCCTTTGCGCACAAGGAGCAATTGGCTTCAGTATTCTTGGACATTAAGGGGGCTTTTGATTCAGTTTCCATTGAAATTCTGTCAGACAATCTGCACAGATGTGGACTTTCTGGAATTTTAAATAATTTCTTGTACAATTTGTTGTCAGAAAAGCAAATGAACTTTTCTCTTGGAAAACTGACAACTTCCAGAATTAGTTACATGGGCCTGCCCCAAGGCTCATGTCTCAGCCCTCTTCTGTATAACTTTTATGTCAAAGATATCGACAACTGTTTGGCAGAACAATGCACGCTAAGACAACTTGCAGATGACGGTGTGGTTTCCGTAAGAGGTCCACATGCCGTGGACTTGCAAGGACCATTGCAAAATTCCTTAGATAACTTGTCTTCTTGGGCTATGAATCTAGGGATCGAATTCTCGCCGCAGAAAACTGAACTGGTAGTGTTTACTCGAAAGCGGTACCCAGCCCAAATGCATCTTAATCTTTTGGGCAGAAACATTACTCAATCATTGTCTTTCAAGTACCTTGGGGTCTGGTTTGATTCAAAGTGCACTTGGAATGCCCATATTACGTATTTGAAGCAAAAATGTCAGCAGAGGATCAACTTTCTCCGTTCAATTTGCGGCACATGGTGGGGTGCTCATCCGGGAGACCTCATAACGCTTTATAAAACAACTATTCTCTCTGTTCTAGAGTACGGCTCTTTCTGCTTTCTCTCGGCAAGAAAAAGTCACCTAATAAAATTGGAACGAATTCAATATCGTTGTCTGCGTATTGCTCTAGGCTGTATGCACTCAACGCATAACATGAGTCTCGAGGTTCTGGCAGGAGTAACACCCCTCCAGAACCGTTTCTGGGAGCTCTCTCTCAGAATACTAATCAAATGCGGAGTGACGAACACACTTATAATTGCTAATTTTGAAGAAATTCTTGGGTTGAACACACAATCTCGATTTATGAGAATCTACCACCACTACATATCATCAGATATGTGTCTTCCTTGTTATACTCCAGACCGTGTTCACTTCACCAATCGCAGTTCCTCAATTGAATATGATCTGACCATGAAACAAGCAACTCATGGGATTCCCGATCAACTTCGACCTATTATTATCCCACGTATTTTTACTGAAAAGTACCAACAAGTCAATTGCATGAAAAGATATTTTACAGACGGGTCCCGTCTCAATGGATCCACTGGCTTCGGTGTCTTCAATGAAAACTCTAGCGCCTTCCGCAAACTTCAGGAACCTTGTTCCGTTTTTGTTGCTGAGCTGGCAGCAATCAACTTCGCATTGGGGATGATTTCCAATATGCCCACAGACCATTACTTCATCTTCTCGGATAGTCTCAGTTCGATTGAGGCTATTCGGTCGATGAAACAAGGTAGGCACTCATCTTATTTCCTTTCAAAGGTAAGGGAGCAGATGTGTGTGCTGGTCGAAAGATCATATATGATTACCTTTGTATGGGTCCCCTCACATTGCTCAATCCCAGGCAATGAGAAGGCGGACTCTCTCGCAAAGGTGGGCGCGCAGGAAGGCGAATTGTATGACAGGCAAATTTCACACGATGAATTTTACCATTTAGTGCGTCAGAGTACCTTTTCGAGTTGGCAAACCGATTGGGACACTGGAAATCTTGGACGGTGGTTACATTCAATTATTCCTAATGTTTCTTCGAGAGCGTGGTTTAAAGGCTTGGGCTTAAGTCGTGACTTCATTCGGGTGATGAGTAGACTTATGTCCAACCACTACTCGCTAGATGCTCATCTCAATAGAATAAACCTCGTGGACAGCAACATCTGTCGGTGTGGAAACGGTTACGATGACATCGAACACGCAGTTTGGCAATGTACGGATAATGACGCCGCCAGAGAGCGACTTTTGAATACCCTCGAGGCCCAAGGAAGACAACCCTATGTTCCTATCAGAGACGTGTTGGCAACCCGTGATCTCTGCTATATGCAGTTCGTTTATGTTTTTCTTCAAATGTCTAGTATAAGAATTTAATTCCTTTTGTCTTTTGTCTCTCTTTATTAGTTTTTGTTTGTCTTGTCCCCCCGTCTCGATGAGTCTCATCGTCGCCCACTGGTCACCCACCATAGCCGGTCGAACTCCGGACGAAGCTAGAACAGCACTACCGTTCATACTGGCGACAACGCTCTGATGAGACAACGAAACCCTACCCCAAGCTCCTCCCCTGATCCTATCCTTCGAAAATGTTCCCTTTTAACCTCGAGTAAGCCGCGAGTAATCGGCCCAACTCCTACTAGACATAGAATTAAGTGAATTTTGTGAACAATGAATTATCGGCTCCGTAAAGCTAACGCGATTGAGCCTTCCAAATAAACGAACTAGATAAAAAAAAAAAAAACGGTAGTGTTTATATGCGATACTTATTGCATGTGAAAGTGACCTCGGAATGGACGTGAATTACCAGGCATTCTGCAATATGTTGCTGGATCTGCTATCAAATTCAAACTCCCACTTTTTTTTATTGATTATTGCAAGCAGATTTCTTCCATAAAACCACTGCCAGCCAGTGGGTGTTAGATTGAACACACACACACACACCAGGAGTCAGTGGTCGAGTGCAAGGATCTGGATGAGATCACAACGGAAGACGAGGTACGAAGGTGCAATAAAATCTGGGGGATGTGCCTATGAACATCCGGATGAGGAAGGCGTACGGTGGTACACAATCGGCGGCGATACGACTTGCGACGGACGCAGCTAACGAGTTTCTGAAGACAGGACGAGTCAAGGTTGGTTGGTCAGTATGTCCCCTGAAAGTTATCCCTCGGGTTACCAAGCACATGGAGAGTGCATGAACTTTGGTCACCAGGCGAGAAACTGCAAAGGCCTTGATAGATCGGAGCTGTGCAGGAAATGCAGAGAGAAGGGGCACGTTGCTAAAGACTGTATGAAGCAACCGAGGTGCATTCTCTACAGAAAGGATGATGGAAACGGCCATATGACGAGAAGTTTCAAGTGCCCAGCTTACAAAAAGGCGATAGCGGGCCAAATAAATCTCAATCATTGTGACACAGCACAGCAACTGTTGTGACAGTCGACAACGGAAACAAAGTGCGACGTTGCAATGATTGCAGAGCCGTATCGAGTCCCTCCCGATAACGATAACTGGGTGGCCGATAGAGCAGGGATGGCGGCAATACAAGTTATGGGCAGATATCCCATACAACAAGTGGTGACGAGGTCTTACGAAGGTTTTGTGATCGCCAAAATTAATGGAACCTTCGTAGGTAGTTGCTACGCACCCCCGAGATGGACAATGGAGCAGTTTCACCAGATGCTAGATGGACTCACCGGGGAGCTCACCGGACGGAGACCATTCGTCATTGGAGGAGATTTCAATGCTTGGGCAGTGGATTGGGGAAGCAGATGTACCAACGCAAGAGGGTATAGCCTGCTGGAAGCTCTGGCAAAGTTGGACGTCAGTCTGGCCAACGAAGGAACCATCAGCACCTTCCGCAAAGATGGTAGGGAATCCATTATCGACGTCACTTTCAGCAGTCCTTCGTTAATGGCAAGTATGAACCGGAGAGTGTGTGAGGAGTACACTCATAGTGACCATCAGGCGATTAGGTACAGCTTTGGCCAACAGATACCTACGGCAATGTGGAAAACGAAACTAAGCAAGCGGAGGTGGAAGACGAAGGCATTCGACAAGGATCTCTTTGTAGAAGCTCTCCGGGTAAACAGCAGCGTCCCAGACCAAAGCGCGGACGGGTTGACCGAATCGTTAGCGACACAACCATGCCGTGGAAATCGGAGCCAAGGAACATACGGCGCCCAGCTTACTGGTGGAACGAGGCACTTAGAACCCTCCGCGCTAGTGGTGTTTCGAGCAGCCAGAGCCGCTCTAAAACGGGAGATAAAGCTGAGCAAGTCAAACTGCTTCAAGGAGCTGTGCCGAGACGCTGATGCCAACCCCTGGGGTGGTGCCCAGACAAGCTGAAAGTCATCGTGGAGGGACTTTTCCCGAAGCACGACCAAATGACCTGGCCACCTACACCGTACAGCGAGGCAGAGGCAGACAACACCGAAGGTAGACAAGTCTCCAACGAGGAACTCGTAGCAGTGGCAAAAGGGCTAAAGACGAAGAAAGCTCCCGGTCCGGATGGAATCCCCAACGTGGCGTTGAAGGCGGCGATCCAGGCGTTCCCGGACATGTTCAGGATAGTGCTGCAGAAGTGTCTGGATGAAGGTGACTTCCCGGACCGATGGAAGATACAGAAGCTAGTGCTGCTGCCGAAGCCCGGAAAACCGCCGGGGGATCCAGCATCGTATAGGCCTATATGCTTGCTGGATACAGTCGGAAAGCTATTGGAGAAGATTATTCTCAACAGGCTAACGAAATTCACGGAGAGTGAGCATGGATTGTCGGTGAGGCAGTTCAGATTCCGGAAAGAGAGATCAACGGTGGATGCAATTCGGACAGTGGTCGAGAGTGCCGAGAAAGCGTCTAAACAGAAGCGGTGAGGAGATCGATATTGCGCCGTGATAACGATCGACGTGAAGAACGCATTCAACAGCGCCAGCTGGGAGGCCATCGCCGAAGCACTGCATGGAATGAGGGTTCCTGATTACCTGTGTAGCATTATAAGGAGTTTCTTCCAGAACCGGGTTCTAGTCTACGAGACGGACATGGGAGAGAAATCAATCCGGATCACGCAAGGCTCCATCCTTGGCCCAACGCTCTGGAACGTGATGTACAACGGCGTGCTAACGCTGAAGTTGCCCAAAGGAGTTGAGATCGTAGGATTTGCGGACGACGTCGTGTTGGCGGTAGTAGGCGAGACGTTAGAAGAGGTAGAAATGCCGGCAACCGAGGCGATCGACACGGTTTCCAACTGGATGCAAGGAGCGAAGCTGCAGATAGCCCACCACAAAACGGAAGTGCTATTTGTCAGTAACTGCAAAGCTGTTCAGCGAGCAGAAATTACCGTCGGGGAGAACGCCATAGCATCAAAGCGCGTGCTGAAGTATCTTGGAGTGATGATCGATGACCGGCTAAACTTCAATAGCCACGTCGACTACGCATGTGAGAAGGCGGCGAATGCCATCAATGCGATAGCCAGAATCATGTCTAACAATTCTGGACCAAGCAGCAGCAAGAGGCGTCTTCTGGCTAGTGTATCGTCGTCGATACTGAGGTATGGAGGTCCAACCTGGGATGCAGCGCTGAAAACGAAGAAGAACCAAAGAAAATTGAACAGTACGTTCCGCCTCATGGCCATGCGAGTCGTGAGTGCGTACAGAACAATTTCGACGGAAGCAGTATGCGTTATCGCCGGTATGATACCCATCGTCATCACCTTGGCGGAGGACACCGAATGCTATATGCGAAGATATACCAGAGGAGTTCGAAAAATGGTGAGAACGGAATCGATGGTTAAGTGGCACAGGAGTGGGACGCAGCGGAGAACGGTAGATGGACACACAGGCTAAAACCGACACACGACCTGGGTGAACAGGAAGCATGGAGAAGTCAACTTCCACTTGACGCAGTTCCTGTCTGGTCATGGCTGCTTCAGGAAGTACCTGCATCGCTTTGGACACACAACGTCACCCCTCTGTCCGGAGTGTGACAACATAGACGAAACGTCGGAGCACGTGGTTTTCTACTGCCCAAGATTTGAGGCAGTGCGAGTGGAGATGCCGGCCCTTAGCGCGAGAAATGTCGTCAGTGAAATGTGCGGGATGAGAGGACGTGGAGCGTCGTCAGCAGGGCAGTGACGCAAATTTTGTCGGAGCTGCAGCGAAAATGGAGAGATGATCAGCGAGTTAGCAACGCCGGCTAGCTGAGCTAAAGAGAAGTGCTTCGCTTGTGTTTCGGCTGCAGCTTTCAGTGGATCCGAGGGGGACGACTCTATCTACGATGCAGGAAATATTGTGCTTTGCTGTGGCTAACTCCGCGTACGCTGAGCAAATAGAAAGAATATTTATCAGGATTTTGAAGATTTTCTGCAAAAAGATGATGCGCGAAATGAAAGAAGATTTTTCGAAGATTTATTCGCTAGTGTGAGATTTTTTGAGCATCTAGAATTGAGATTTAGATGTGTCGCCCCCCCCCTCGAGTGGATCCTTTTACCTGTACCGTGCACCCCTCGAGTATGATGATGGACTCGAGGCTTCAACGGTCCCGTGGAACCGTTGGCCTACCTGTTTTCGTGGCACACTCTGTTAACTATCGGGAAACAGGTTAACGATCGTCGATTCAGACACACTACCGGCGTTTGGCGTGGTCGATTCTACGAACGATGAACGGTGTACGGTGGTCAATATCAACTTGACGTATTTCTTTCAATTTTGCATTTAAAAAACCTGAACACCTCTCACTTTGAAGGTGTGTGTGTGTAGAATGTTGCTCCTATTTTGATTTTGGAATTCACTCTTCAGTTGTCAAAATGCCGTCCAAGCAAGAAGAGCAGCGTATCAAAATTTTGCTCGCGCATCGCGAAAATCCGAGCTACTCGCACGCAAAGTTGGCAAAATCGCTAAAAGTTGCCAAATCAACCGTTACAAATGTAATTAAAGTGTTTGGGGAACGTTTGTCGACAGCCAGGAAGTCTGGATCGGGGGGAAATCGAAAACCGGAAGCCGCTGAGACGACAAAGAGAGTTGCCGGTAGTTTCAAGCGAAACCCTAACCTCTCTCTCCGAGATGCCGCAAATAAGCTGGGTGTATCGTCTACAACCGTGCATCGAGCCAAAAAACGAGCCGGACTATCGACTTACAAGAAGGTAGTGACTCCAAATCGCGATGATAAACAAAATACGACGGCCAAAGCGCGATCCCGGAGGCTGTACACGACGATGCTGACGAAGTTTGACTGCGTGGTAATGGACGACGAAACCTACGTCAAAGCCGACTACAAGCAGCTTCCGGGACAGGAGTTTTATACGGCAAAAGGAAGGGGAAAGGTAGCAGATGTTTTCAAGCACATGAAACTGTCAAAGTTCGCAAAGAAATATCTGGTTTGGCAAGCCATCTGTACCTGTGGCTTGAAAAGCAGCATTTTCATAGCTTCCGGGACTGTCAACCAAGAAATTTACGTGAAAGAGTGTTTGAATAAACGTCTGCTGCCTTTCCTGAAGAAACACGGTTGTTCCGTACTGTTTTGGCCGGATTTGGCATCTTGCCATTACGGTAAAAAGGCCATGGAGTGGTACGCCGCCAACAACGTGCAGGTGGTTCCCAAGGACAAGAACCCTCCCAACACGCCAGAGCTCCGCCCAATTGAGAAATACTGGGCTATTGTCAAGCGGAACCTAAAGAAGACCAAAACAACTGCTAAGGGCGAGCAGCAGTTCAAGGCAAACTGGCTTTCTGCGGCGAAGAAGGTGGACAAGGTGGCTGTACAAAATCTGATGGCAGGGGTCAAGCGTAAGGCCCGGCAATTCGGATTTGGAAAAGCGGAAGCCTAACTGAATATTTTTCCTGAATTTTATACTAATTGAACTTGAAAAAGAAATTTAATTTGATTTTTTAAATAAACGATTTCACCGATTTACACGCGTTTTCCCTTGACCAAATTTTGACCGTATCACCCTTTACTCTGCTTTTCGCCTATTTTTAGTTGACTTTTCAGTATAGTATAGTATAGGCCAATGACTGTGTCTCTTGGTGAACTATGACCCCAAACCGTGGCCTTTCAACCGTCGTACGTGCCAGAAATTCTCCACGCAATTGCCCCCATCATGCCACCCCTATGGTCGTCCATGCATGACTGCACCACCAGCGGTGGTTAGTGGCATCCCAACAAACATTGACAGTTGAATAAGAGCTTATTCGCGCAAAATTATGCTTCTTCAGCTAAAACATAGCTTATTCAGCTTTTAATCAGCTCAAATTGTTTGTTGGGATTGTACTACATTTTATAGGGAAGTGTCTCCCACTGGCTGCGTTCGTGAGAATTCTAGGACGTTTTACCTTGTACAAACATGTAAACAGTTCCTTGGATGTTAATAACAACATATACGAAAACTACACGTGATTAATCTCACCAATCTTGGACGCAACACTTACACTTGTTACAATGTTTTTGTTGTATATAAGAGGTTTTACCAAGGGATGGTCACTGTACACACTTATTTTAGGCCATCATTTTTCTCAGTGTGCCGCGCTATGCCGAGAGTGCCATTCATCGAACTTTGTGAATAATGTTTAGCAACCCGGTATTTTGACAGTTCAAATGTTTTGTACGAGCTGTCGCAGACAGTGATAACGTCAACGCCAGATAAACAGAAACGACCACGCGCTATACGGATGGGAAGTACGTCGGGGAAGCGATTCACTACGATGGCAACGTGATCGACATACTGGACACCATTTCGAATCAGACGCTTCCCTGCGGGAGGAAGGTCTACTGCATCTGGATTAGCCGGGATCCGGATTCATCGTACAACAACCTGGAGGATGATGGTAAGCATCAGAATCTGACGTTGATGTTCAACAGCAAGACCAGAGGACGGTGGACAATTCGCTTGGGCAGGCCATCAAGAATACTGCTGCTGTGCAGCACTCGGATCGGCCCAGTTCCATCTCCCGAATGTCGCAGTGTTCGAAGAAAAGTTGCGGACGTCGCTAGAATTTACCGAATTCATGAACATTTATTCTGAGAGTAAACGATGTTATAAATTCCTAAAAGGATTTAAGTATGTTAAATTTAGTATAAATTACCGGGTATCAATTACGACATACTTTTGCTAATTCAACACCTCTTCAAACATAAATCCGATTGCGTCGTAGGCATCCCTAGCTTGCGCAGTTTCAGCTGTTGCATATTAAATATTGATTAGCAAACGGGTGCTTATAATCTTTAAGTTAATTAATTTTCCCTTACCTTTTAGTTCGGTAATATAGACTTAATTGTAGTTTGTAGAATAATATAGCAGTTTCTCCTAAATTTCTATTTATAGATGTAACCTATTATTTTAGAACACTAGTCAGTAATTTGATTCGGTATTTGTAATTTGTTCTTCTCACCTTATGTTGATTTCAGTATTAACTGTAGGAAAACAACTATGTTTAAGCACTAGATAGGTTAGCTTAGGTTAAGAAACTAGATTTTAAGGAAACTTTTAGATATTAAGCATAGAATAATTTTCACTTTCTTTCAATCGAGCTACTTTTTCTTCTATACACGTTTGGCAAGTCATCAACGGATGACAGATCGCGATCACGGCAGCTAAGATGACATAGCGATCATGCAGTGGTGATCATGCGAGATCAGTGACGGGTCCCGCTGCTCACTTCTCATCACTCACAGGAAGTCGAGGGGTTCGCCGAATCGATAGGCGTAGTAACACTCCCCCCCGAATGCGCAGAAGGTCCTCCGGAAGCGTATTGATCCCTAACGCCTACGTCAAGCACGGCGAGTTTCACTGCGGGCCGTTCGTAGATGCCATGATCAGTCTGGACGGTGGCACTCCTCACTTGTCCATCCTGTCCAGGTCTAGTTGCGATGACTCGTCCCAAAGGCCAGCTGTTACGAGGGGCCTTCGGGTCTACGATGACCACCACGTCGTTCACATGGATTGGTTTCACCTTCATGAACCACTTGGTGCGCCGGGTGATAAACGGAAGGTAGTCCCTCAACCACCGCCGCCAGAACTCGTTGACCATAGCCTGTGATAGTTTCCAGTTGTTTCGGAGCACATTGGGACTATCGTTGTACGGCACCCATGACTTCATCCCATTTGACGATCCTAGCAGGAAATGGTTGGGTGTCAACACCGGTGATTCATCGTCTTCCATAGGGATGTCCGTCAGAGGTCGTGAGTTTATGACATTCTCAATTTCTAGTAACGTACTATAGAGAATCTCATCTGTTGGAAGTCTTGTCCACGGTAACTTATGGAGATTGGATTTCACACTGCGGATCAGGCATTCCCAAGCCCCGCCCATGTGTGGACTTGCTGGTGGTATGAAGGTCCACTCCGTATTAGGCGTCGTAAACTCTTGCATGAGCTGCTCCTGATCGATGTTCTGCATCACTGTTCTCAGTTCTTTGGATGCCCCCTGGAAATTGGTACCACGATCGCTGAAGATAACTGCAGGTGTCCCTCTCCTGGCCATGATGTTTCGTATCACCAGGATACACGAGTCGGTTGTCAGTGTGTGAGCTAGTTCTAAGTGGATAGCGCGGGTTGTGAGGCATGTTGCTAAGACTCCCCACCGTTTTTCGGAACGTCGTCCTACGATGACGGTTATAGGACCAAAGTAATCCACCCCCATGTATGTGAACGGTCGTGTGAAAGCAGCGAGACGGTACGGTGGCAGGTCACTCATTGCGGGAGGCTGCGGAGACGCACGGTCGTTTTTGCATTCCTGGCACTCTTTCCGTACAGTCCTGTACGTCGCTTTCAGTCTGGGAACACGGTAGCGTTGACGAACTTCGTTGAGCGTTGTTGCATGATTCTGGTGGTTGAATCGCTTGTGGAAATCAAGGAGGATGAGCCGTGTGATCGGATGCTCACGAGGCAGTATGATCGGTTGAGCGGCATCTCGGGCGATGAGCGGACAAGCTTGCGTTCGACCTCGAACCCTGAGGATATTGTGTTCGTCTAGAAAGGCACATTGATGGAAAAGTGGACTGCTTCTAGGGATCGAGCTATCTGGATTCTCCGTGTGCCGGTTTTTAGAGAGAATGGTGATCTCATCTGCGTAAACGGCATTCTGTGCTGTTCGGAACAGATAGCATTCAGCATCGCTCAGCTCTCGTCGTTGTAGGGGTCCGTTGATCCGTTCCATCTGATATACGCTGATTTTCAGATTGCGTACATAGCGAAGAACGTAAGCTGTGCAGCGAAGCATTTTCTGCCAGTTGGAGAAACGATGCAGGTCGATCACCGGGTTTGCGACTTCCGCATGCAACAGCAAGTGTGGGCGAAGTTCTTCGGTGGTGTTTCCGGTGCGATGATTGGTGGTAGGCCACTGATCCGACGGTTTCCACAGGAACTCTGGACCACTAAACCAGCGACTGGAAGCGGACAAGTCGGGATTGTTTTTCCACTTCGTTCCTTCATCTGCTACGTGCTGCTTACTCGGAACCCAATTCCATTCGCGTACATCCGACGTCTCGAGAATTTCGCTAACACGAAAGGCGACGAACTGGCTATAACGCCGGTGATCGGAATTCAACCAGCAGAGTACATCCTTAGAATCCGTCCAAAAGAATCGCTGCTTCACCTTGATTGACAGCGAATGGCCTATGGTGTCTGCTAGCCGAACTCCAATAATCGCGGCTTGAAGCTCGGAGCGTGGAATTGACAGAAACTTGAGAGGTGAAACTCTTGTCTTAGATCCCACTAGCGCACACTCAATGATAGTTGCTTCTTGGAACCTCAGATATACCACGGCCGCAAAGCCAGTTTCGCTCGCATCGACGAATGTGTGTAGCTGGATATCATTGTCTTCGGCTGTAGAGGTCAATGTCCGATAACATCGAGGGATCTGAAGCGTTGTTATTTCAGGAAGGGCTGCACACCATGTTGACCACTTTTCGAAATGTGAATCGTTGATCAAATCATCCCAACCGATTGAAGATCTCCATATTTCCTGCAGAAGCGTCTTGAGAACCATTAGGAAGTGGCCAATCAGCCCAAGCGGGTCGAAAATCATCATGAGAGTCCGAAGAACCTCCCGTTTTGTTGGTCGACGGCTTCCCGATAAAAGAAGTTCGTCTATACGATTGGAGATCTTGAACGTGAAGTGATCTGAGGTAGTGTTCCACCACATTCCAAGAATCTTTTCAACCGTATGTTCACCGCCCAGGTTTTTCTCCGTTGTGGCTGATTCGTTCAGCGCCTCCAGTACTGCCCGAGAGTTAGACGCCCAATTACGAATTTCAAATCCCGCCAATGCATGTATCTTCTTCACATCACCCGTTAGCTTGATTGCTTCTTCCTCCTGTTCGACACTCAATAGCATATCGTCAACGTAGTGACGCTTGACGATCACTTCGACTGCAGCCGGATAGTCCTGTTCGAATTTACTTGCATGAAGGTTTTTTACGTACTGTGCAGTACTCGGGGAGCAGCAGGCTCCAAAGGTCATCACTTGTATGACGTAAGTGCTTGGATTTTCTCCGTTGTCCGCATAGAAGAAGAGCTGGTAGGGCTGATCATCCTCCCGCATCAAGACTTGCTGATACATTTCACGAATGTCGCCGCAAACTGCCGTTCGGAATTCTCGGAATTGAGTCAGTACTGATGGCAGCGACGTTAATAAGTCCGGGCCCTTTAGTAATACGGAATTCAAAGAGACTCCGTGGGCGGTTGCCGCCGCATCCCAAATGAGCCGCGTCTTTCCAGGTTTGTTTGGGTTTACCACCGGAAACATTGGTAGGTACCAAACACGTGGATATTTCGCTTGAACCTCCTCATCAGTCAGCTTCCGAATGTAACCTTTCGTGATGTGATCCTCGATCTTCGCTTTTACTGCTTCTGCTAGTAATGGGTCATGTTTCATCCTTCGATCCAAACACTCCCATCTCTTCAACGCCATTGGTTTGCTATCCGGCAAACGAACGTTGTCGTACTTCCAAAGAAGTCCGGATTCATACCGCCCATTTTGAGCCTTCGTTAGCGTTTCAAGGAGCATCTGTGCACGCTGGTCGCCTTGCGACTGTAGAAGTCTGTCGGGCTTCACGATGCCAATGCTGTCCAGTGCGAAATAGTTTTTTACGGCTTGGTGAAGATCTTGACCCTTGACTGTCCACGTCGTCGCACAACCTTTCGATGTTGGATGATGGTGATACTGCATGGGTTTAGATGCATATACGCTGCCCGGAAGCCACCATATTGGATTTTGGTCCGCCATATTGGATTCCAAAATGGTGGCGGATGTTGGTTTCTTACTGTGACTGTAATACCAAGGTAATGGTTTTCCGTTTGGAGATTTTGATACCTCAAAATCAGCTAAGGTTAAAAGGGTAACATGCTATGGCAGATTATGCACGAGTACGGATTTCCGAATAAACTGACGCGATTGGTCATGGCGACGATGGATCGAGTGATGTGCGTTGTTCGAGTATCGGGGACACTCTCGAGTCCCTTTGAATCTCGAAGGGGGTTACGGTAAGGTGATGGACTTTCGTGTTTGCTATTCAACATCCCGCTAGAAGGTGTGATCAGAAGAGCTTTGATAGACACTAGTGGCACGATCTACAGGAAGTCCATCCAGCTTCTTTGCTTCGCCGATGACACCGACATCATGGCACGGAACTTTGAGACGATAGGAAAAACGTACATCAGACTGAAGGCTGAAGTTAGACGGATTGGTGTTTTCGAAGGGCAGATGGCTGACGGAACGTGGAGGAGGCGAAAGAACCACGAACTGCACCAGCTGCTGGGAGAACCATCCATCGTCAACACTGCAAAAATTGGGCGACTTGTAACCTGCTAAATGGTTACATTTTGTTTTTGTATATATTTTGTAAATATTCTTTATTTTAGTTTGTACTGAGTAGTTTAGTTTTATTTATTGAATTGAAATCGAAATCTAAAGTACAGAATTGAATAACTTTACATCCACCTTCCTTTATGAACATCCCTATTCCCCTATTCCCACCCCACATAAACCTTCCACTTCCATCATGCGTTACCACCAGCATTTACAGTTGACCACGACAAGAAACGTCATTGAGCGCGTGGTAGAGACGATCGGCAGAAAAGCCGATAAAACTGCTTGTCACCGGGAAATCAATCTCTATTAGTGAACGGACAGTTTTTGAGTCTGGTGCGCCGTTAGAAGAAGCGAATCCAGCCATCGGTGAAGTGCCGGGAAGACTGTGACCAACGCCTTCGGTGAAGTGTCCGGTGTATCGCATTGAACCGGAAGCCCTCCAGAGGCTGATCGATGCCATCGGTGAAGTGAGGTGTGCCTCTAGAAAACCCAGCGAGCCAAGGACTACACGTGGGACGAATCCACCGATGTCTGCCAACCATCCAATACATCACCCACGAATGGGTACGGTGCCAGGTGACGATTAAACCCCTCCCTAACCCTAGATCCCTTTCCTTCCAAATTAAAATTCCAAAAACATGAACTTAAAAAAAAACACAATGAATACACTAAATTAAATTAAGCCTACTCAGTTTTTAGTACATTATTTAAAACACGCATTCCCTATTTCCTCTATCGCTCTAGCTCTTCACCTTGATTAGTTTTTGGGAAGTATTTCCGCCCAATTCCTCTCTGGAGCAGGTTAAACGACCCTGGAGAGGGACAAAAAGAAGTCCCCAAATAAAAGAACTCTAACAGACTACAGTGGGCTGGGCACGTCGTAAGAATGCAAGACGACGACCCCGTGAAAAAGGTTCTTGAAAACTACCAATCAGGAACAAGAAAAAGAGGCGCGCAACGGGCAAGGTGGATCGGACCTGCGGACCTTCCGCAGACTACGAGGCTGGCGAAGTGTAGCCATGGATCGAGTAGAGTGGAGACGACTTCTTCGGACAGCAGAGGACAACAAGGCTGATTGGTTAGGTAAGTGAGGGTAACATGACAGAGAAATATGTGCAAGACAGTAACACCAATTCCATCATAGCAAAAACAGTCTTGTTCATCATTGTCATGACACCCATCTTTGTCCCAGCATAACTGCCATCGCAGCCGTTTTTTACCTCCCGCTGCAATTCAGTTGGCTTAGCATCGTTGATTTTCTATTGTAGTTCTTTTTTTTTCCTATAGCCGTTAAAGTGTTCTTCCGGTTCCACACAGTAAAAAGCCCAGTTGACACAGTTGGAGGTGCAAATAGAAATCGCGGTAGGAAGAGATTGCGAAATTTCATCCCAAAGGAAAACAAACAGAAACCCCAATCCCGAAGATAAACAATTCGACCCAACAATAGTTTCCCATACTAATTCAACGAAATCTCCATACAAAATTCAAATCACTGGCACGTCTTCTAAACGTTTATCAATCTTTACCATGTTATGCACAGGCTCTTGTTTTAGGGTTATGAATCGAACTGAAGGGTGGTAAGTTCACATTTGGTTTTCAACGTTAGCAGTTGAGCACGTGCGGTGCTCTGTGTGTGTATTTTTTCTTTCTTCCATTTGACTGCTGCACGCTGGTGTTGCACCTCCCGGATGACAGGCGCTTATCGAATGTTATCGTCATCGTGTTTGTGCGCTAAGGTTCACGGCGAATGAGAACGACCCAAATTTGAGCTTAGTTCACTCATAATCGCTAAAAGTGCAGGACTCAGCGATTAGTAAATTTGTCTCATGGTTTCCTGTGGAAAACCTAAAAAATCTGCCGGAAAATGAGGAAATTTACGAAAATTTTATTCAGTCTCGGAGTAGTACCAATATACTGAGTGAATCCATTCTTTACTTGTCTCAAATTCGGG
The DNA here is from genome assembly GCF_037179485.1 of Ochlerotatus camptorhynchus. Lineage (NCBI taxonomy): Eukaryota > Metazoa > Arthropoda > Insecta > Diptera > Culicidae > Ochlerotatus > Ochlerotatus camptorhynchus. The sequence continues at coordinate 2,024,076 of NW_027041033.1, read as the reverse complement.
AATTTTTCCCTGGAAAAACATGAGACATATTTTACTTATCGCTGAGTTCCTGCACTTTTGGCGATTATGAGTGAACTAAACTCAAATTTGGGTCGTTCTCATTCGCCGTGTTGTGTTTCAGAAATAAAATCGAAGTGTGCCGTGGCCGCTATAATACGCGTTTTTATTCGGTCGCTGTAGTTGTCGGTTTTGATTTCGGCGAGTTGATTCAGCTAGCACTGTACCTTCCAGACTGTGCACTGGTGAACTGAAGCCATTGTGTAGCGAGTGATTGATGATGGAAAGTGGCCACAGTCCTTTTTTTCTCTGCTGAGATCGCTCTAGTCGGTCGGTTTTGGGGTTGTTGGGGGTTTTCACTGCTATGTGAGGAAGGAACGGCGAGAGTGCTGTTTTTGACAACGGTTGAAGAAGTAACGGCAGAATGGCTAAAACACCGTGATGTCATGGATTCCTTTGCGACGTATCGGGTGAGATCTTTCCTTTATTTTTCTCTTAACTTTATTATTCTATGAAACATTAAATGCTGGGTGGGGGAGAGTCTACCTGATTGCAGCAAAATGGATGGGGAGAGTGGAAATGCCAACTCTCTATCTTCAACATTTCGTGAATAGAAGGCGGGCTCTTCTCCTCACTCATTGGAGCATCCTCCTGTTGGATGGGCTGTTTTTTGATCGGTTGTTGGAAGAAGTTTCTCATCTATCCCGTGGGCTATGTGCCCACGGATTCACCCAAACCATTTTTGGCCCTTCAAACAATGACAGGTTGATTACAATTAGAGGTTATTAAACTTGACTAAATGCTTTATTTATTGATTAAAAAACAAAAGCAATCTTACCAACCCAAACGCTGTTGATAAACGAATTGCAGTTTCCCACAAGTTTTCCGAATGAAGTTGAATGAAGCAAATACATATCTACGTACAGAAAATCACATGCTTGGGACAAAGGAAAGACCACAAAGACTGACAGGAGCGCTCGCTCACGTCTCACACAAAAAGCTATGGAGCGATGATGAATTATCTTCGATTACGCTGTAGAACGCTGTGTTACCTTGGAAGTTCCACTTCGCTTTGCCCCGGGGAAGATGAAAAAGTTTTACATTGAATACCTACCAAGCATGTTCCGAGCTTGATTCGGTGAAGTGCTGTACGGGGTGTTTTTCTACTTATTAAATTTACCGTGAGTGTACGTTTTCAATGGGAATTCATTATGCCATACTAGGAACACATCATCATAATAAGATGACTGTTACATCTACCACCATGTCGGAGACAAACTGCATCAGCATGCCGTCATTTGACGATTGAGTGGTTTTGATGAATTTTTAGTTGGAATTAATTTATGGAATTGTGAGAGCTCAATGAATGAGACTTGGTGGCAAGTTTAAAATGCGCTCAGTCAGATACACGTATATTGAACATGACGTTTGGAATGAATATAGAATTGCCACAGTAACCGATAGCCAGTGAAGTGCAACCACATAACATAAAAACCGTTGACGTGAACGAATGAACGAGATACTTGAAACATCAGTTGTGTGAATTCCATGCAACACATCTACCTACCAGCAAATTGCCATCCCTGCCAGTTTGTCGTCATGGAAAACCGACAGGCGCAATTTCTTATTGCCATGTTCAACCGCTTACTCGAAGTGACAGAAAATTTCCTTCTGATCCAGCTTGTTGCAAAGCTACAAATGCAACTCTGAATGCTGCCATTCTGGCTATGCAAGCTATTCAGGAAATGGATAGACGCATTCTATCTCCGTGGGAAAAAGCGAAAATCGCTCAGATGTGAAATGCGCAAACATCGTTAGTAGCAAGCAGTATGTCTCTACCATGATTACTCCTTAATTGGCTTCGCTTGCACTAATGCACCGCTTGTCAGGCAAACATCAAAGAAAGCGTCATGCAATTTGCAAACTTCGATCGGCGATAGTTCTGATAAATAGAGCATTCTCAGTCCACAACGCACAAAACAATGATCATTTCCGATTTGAATGAAACTTTGCTTGTATGCTACATTTTTCATATAAATATGAATATTTTTCTCTAGAGCAACTTTTTAAAACGTCAAAATTAACCGCGTTACGAAAAGTGGTCAGGTTTTGACCACTTATAACTTTTTCAATAGCTTATGGATTTTAATTCTAAACAAGCCAATAGACTGAATTTTCTTCCACAAATCTGATAAAATCAGTTTTCAATAGGTCACTTTTGAGAATAACACAAATGCCCAACTTCTGCAATGGTGATCAAAATTATCACCAATTTCCTGCAAAAAGTGCTTTCCCTAACACAGATTTAAAAATTGGAGCTTATTCAATCACCATGTGTGATGGTTTCAGGTGGGTCGTCATCAGCAGCAGACGTGCCTTCGACGTTGCACATTGTTCTCCAGTACCTAACGAAAAACTGCCCACAAGCAGCGAGCTGCAGAGCCCACATGAGCGTCCATTCACCGAAAAAGCTGCACCGCTGCTGATCGGATTCAGTAGCTCTTCGTGAGTCGCTGTGGGCCATCTATGCCAAGCGCGTCACCCTCGTTCCAAACAACATACAGCTCACCAGCCTCATCCGTGTTGAACACCCTAATAGCTCAGAAATACTCAACCATCACGACAAAACGCTTCGCTCGCCTTGCTGCCAGCCACATCACCTCCAAAGCTCTTTGATAAAGTACCCAGCAACCAAACGTTTGTGGTCAAATGCGTGACAGTTTTGAAGTGTTACATACAAATTCTGCATTGATCGAATACCACATGACCTTTTCAATTAACCAGTTACACTTCGAGTTAAAGTAAAGTATTCTCCAGGACGCTAGAAAAAAAGCAAAAACATGTCGAATGTATATGATTGATCGTGAATATCCTGCGATGCGTAAAAATTTTAGTAATAAATTCCTTCAATAATTTTTCGCTTTTTAACTATCAATTCCAAAAATTCCATTCGTTTTTTTTTTCCTACGTAAAATCTACGGTCGTTTCTTGTATACAACCTTATTTTTCGCTTTATCGACCTTGACTCAGAGCTTCCCATTTTGGGAGTTCACTTGGAGGAGCCAGCCAACATCGCAATAGCATGCGAATATCTGCCTTGTGGGAGATTAGCAAACCTCAGCGGTCAAATCGACAGCATCTTCGATAACCTACCTGAACCGCGTATATTTTTGGGAGACTTGAACGCGCACCACTCCTGCTGGGGTTCTTCCGGTTCGACTCGAGAGGTTCCACACTGGTAGACAAGTTCGAAAGGGAGGATATGGTCATCCTTAATGGCGGATCGCCGACCTTTTTCAATGGACGGCACACCACGGCGATCGATGTAACTGCTGGCTGTAACTGGCCCGGAGAAAAGCCCATCGAAGAGTCAAACGGCTTCCCATCGATAATTCGGATAGGGAAAACGAGCTCGAGAATGACACAACCAGTGTCGACAATTGGTCCAAGATGCCGAACGATCCAGTTGGACGGACTTCCTCGAAAACATAAGCGCCTCACAGTCTTCGGTGGAGCTCTGGGGAAAGGTCAACGCCCTCAGTGGAAAGCGCCGCACGGCCCCACTCCAGGTAGACGGCGCTGCAGTCTCCGACCCCACAATCGTTTGTAGATAAGCTTGGCGATTGCTTCGCTGACCTCTCGGTGATTTCCTAGTACAAGGAGACCTTCCAACGGCAAGCAAACCTATCGACTTAGTCCGTAAGCAGTTTTCGAGTTTCTCCGGACACGAACTACCTGGTAAGTAGAAGCAACGGGAAATCAGTCGGCCCAGACGAGATTGACACTTCTCAAGAACCAGCATACTCCGGGTAAAGTAAAAATGCAGGAACTCTTAAACCAGATTTGGCGGACAGACTCGTATCCAGAGCATTGGAGGGAGAGCTTGGTTGTTCCCATATCCAAAGCAAACGAGCCGATACGGGACGTGGTGAAGTTCAGGCCTATTGCACTCACCTGCTGCAAGGCAAAGGTGTTCGAGCGGATGGCGGCTTTCTAGACCATCGACAACGCGCATTCTGGTACACGGTACATCCACGTATTTTGCGACACTAGGAGAGCTCCTCAAGGATGCCAAGGATAATGGTCTCCACACGGAGTTGGTTTCCCTGGACATTCAGTTGGGGCCTTAGCGGCCATACCATTCATTTCGTCCGAAATTTTCTGACTGGAAGATCCTTCCGAGTCTCAGTAGGTAATACCTGGGAGGGAGAAGCAAATACTACACACAAAATCTAATAAATCAATCACAATATTGCGCAAGAAAATTCTTGGCAAATAAAAATTATCAAGTAATTTGTTCCCATAATGAGGGGTTTCGGTTTTTCGTGTCTCTGTTGTTTACGTGTTACCATCGGATGACTTAATGCTTGTGTAAAGTTGGAGTTGAAAAATCACTTGTAGAGACTCGTAGTGAATCAGCCAAAATGAAGTGTCAGGTGAAATACTGCGGCTGGAAAAACAGGAATTATCCTGGATTGAGTTTTTTGCGCTTTCCTACTGATTATATCACAAGATCCCAATGGATTAAATTCTGTCGGATGGATTCCGGAACCGGCGAAATTAAACCAAGCTCGCGAGTCTGTAGCGTAAGTGTTGACGGTACAAGTGTTTTGCATTTTATCAATGTTGCTATGATCTTTTTTAATTATTTGCAGGCCCATTTCTTACACGCTAAGATCAGATAACTCAAATATAAGTTTACTTTACCCAAATCAGGCGTAAACTGCACGAACTCAGATGTAGGTAAATTTTTTAACCCAAATATGGGTAAATTTAAATCAAATTTGCATAAAAATAAACCATTTATGGTTCACAAGAACCCATATTTGGGTTAAAAAAATTTACCCATATGTGAGTTTGTGCAATTTACGGCCAATCTCGGTAATCTCTTTGTACCGTCTAGGTAAACTGATCTTAGCGTGTAGAGGACTGCTTCCGCGTCGATAAAAATGGGAAGAAAACGAAAAAAAAGATGCCGTTCCGTCGATTGAAGCTTTCTTGCTACCTCCTGAAGACGAACCGGAAGAGAGCGATCGGTTGTTGGACTTTTATAAATCCCGTCCCCTCTACTCTTCGCCGGCTCTTCTGGATCATAACTACGCGAACTTTGCTGCTGTGGTGCCATGGCCATGGCCATGTGGCAAGAGTTCGGAGTAAGCACGAAAAAAAGCACAATTCAAAACGATCTGTCGATCGATCACCCTGTCGATCCCACTCGCAGACTTGAGTTCGTTCCAGACCGGGTCCATGTTTTTAAGAATTGCATCCACGGATGGATTTCCAACAATGTTATCATTCTTCCTTCATGGTACATGGAACAAAAAGGTCTCACTCATAACGAAGTGAGAACGGATCATTTGAAACAGCTGATTGAACTTGAGCGGAACCAAAACCTAACAATGGCCCACAAACTCACAGAAGCTGATGTGGACTTTGGGAAAACCAAAATCTCAAATGTAGACAAGATGAAAGTGAGCAATTCTACAAAATACTGCAATCATTCTGTAGCAGCAGCATTAAACGTTTTGTCCGATGAAGCCGATTATTCGTACATGAAATCCACCGCTGTTTTCTTGGAGGACTTAGCCCACTGGTTTGATTTTATGTCCTCAATAACAGATAACGACGCATTGCAAGTCTCAGATCGTGCTCAATACGATTTCAAAATCAATCATTTGAATATGATGGTTAAATTGGTATCTGAAATCAAGGTAGACGTTTAAATGGTATATTGATTACATTTTTAATTAGCAATTGCTTCACAGGTCGGTGTTGATGGTCATTGGAAGCCATGGTAAGCTGCTTTGGTGATGGCCACGAAAGCTATTCTAAGGATGCAGAGTAGATTTCTGTTCGATTCCGGATATTCGATTCTTTACACTTCACGATTTAGCCAGAACTGTGTCGAGAATCTTTTCTCAGTTGTTCAGTCAAAGCAACGTAGACCTACACCTTTACAGTTCAAAAGCCATCTTCGAACAATCACATTGTCCCAGTATATGCAAGACGTCAAAAACTCTTCTTACAACATGGACGAGAGAGAATATTTGTCAGGATTTATGGATCACTTGAACAACGCAGAGCAACCTTCTTCAACGCAATCTACAGCGATCCTGGAAGAAACTCTTGATTTTTCCAAAGCTGAAATATCAACAGACAAACAGACATAACACTCACAATCACATTCATCGCAAATAATGTTTTAGTTGGAAATGTGCTTGCATTTGTCAGGGTGGCGCCACTGAAGCATTGAGCAAGCCACCAAATTTTGAACTTATCAGTGATGCCAGTTCTTTTTCACGTCTAGGTAGTAGATGTCAGCTCTTGAAAATGATAAGTGGTCAAGGCATCCCACTGGAGACACACACCACATCTGACGAATACAGAAAAAATAGCTATTGAATATTACATCGAAAGTGCTGCACATTAGTCATTCCGTTCCTAATATTACGCTGCACGATTAACATAGAATTCGAGAACAAATCATGTTGATGTATGTAATATTCTATCAACTTATACCCAAGTTATTGATGTTCAATACTTCACCATGAATTTCATTGATTGATACATATTATATTTTTTGCTGTACACACAAATCCCTTAAAAAAGTCTTAGCTTCTGAGAATTTTCCCTACGGATCCGTATTTCTGCAGAATTCAATCAATACTATAGATCTACAAAAAAATTTAGTAGAACCGACATCACTGACTTCCATCTGTTTTGTTTTTATTCAACACAGCTGACGCGTTGACAGAACGAGGGAAAGCAACTAGTGAAAAAATTGCATGAACGAGGGATGCTCTAGTTGCACATCAATGCTTGGGAATGTGGATGATAGATGGTGCTAGTGCGCATGCAAAATACGCTTGACGATATTTTTTGAAGAATTTTCTTCTAAGAGTTATGTCTGTTTGTCTGTGTATCAACTATGGCGAAACAGATCCTTCTAAATTTGAATAATGCCGAAACTAACGCCTTATTTCACATTGTGGGATATTTAATGGGAAGCATAAGAAAGAACAGCACTTCATGCTCCTACTGTATACAAGATTGTATAACTGCGATTCCGTTTGAAAAAGTTATGGCAAATTCTCATGTTTACTAGCAAAAGCGAGAGGAAGGCCTCATGCCTATGTTTCGAAAGAAATATTTTATTTCTTTACGTGTATGGACTCAATTTTCAAAGAAAATTTCATTGACAAGGCATCAACTACACACTTAGAAAGAACTACTTTTACACGAGACGTAATCCATATTGGACGTAAATCATGGAACGTAAACAAACTTTTAATGTAAAATTAGGTGTTCTCAAACCGAAACATAAGCAACTCGACGAAGAGAACGTTTGATTGAACTGATTTTCTTGTTTCTTTCAACTGATTCTTATGTCAAAAGGGCCGCTTACATGTGTTGGTCTTAGGGAACCGACATTGATGTCGCTGCCGCTGCAAATTCAGAATTGCCATAATATCAAATTCAAGCTTGTTAAAAGATTTTTGCTCTTCAAATGAAAACTAACAGAGTTCGTAAAATGAGGAAAAGAAAATTTGATAGCCGAAGTATGTTGAGTTGATTTGAGCTGAAATTTTGTTGTTACCAACTGTTATAAAATGATGAATAAATGTGTGAATATTTTAAGCATTTCCTTTATTTACCAATAACAATACATCACATTAACAAACAATCCCATAAAGATGGTCAGATATAGACATTTGAATACCCGAACCAAGCCCGTACCCAATTCATAAAAATTTCAAGAACCCGAACCCGACCTGACCCCTGTAATTAATGGCTACTTCCTGTGCCGGAATTGAAGTTTTTGCGTGCCCCTCGATGCTACCCGTACCCAAATATACCCCTTACCCGATCCGAACTCAAAAATATTTTCTTCGTATACTCGTACCCGACACGAACCCGAAAATTTAGAGTAATAGTACGTTCAGACTACAGAGTTATAACATGTTATAGCGCTATTTTGATGGTGGTTTCTGTGTTGCAATTATTTGACAACCGTTATAACATGTTATAACTCTCCAGTCTGGACAGCGTTTAACCGTACCTGAATATCTCTACAACCCCCTCCATTTTGAGAAAACTATCAAATTTACGATATAACATGCTTGATACACTACAATTTAGCTAAATTACATACCGATTCCTGAACTGAAGAAATGAAAATTTTGCAGTGCAAATTGTTTTCAAGCAAGAAAATATTTTGTATTCGATATCAATACTTCCCATTGATTGATGTTTTGTACTGCTGGCTCCCACTGACAGTTTGTGACAGCTCATTTCTGGCTTCACTTGACATTCACATTTTCCGAGTCTGTTTCTCCCTCCCAGGGTAATACCAAATCCCGCACTTTCTGCGAGGAAACTGGTTCCTCAAGGTTCAGTGATCGCTGTCCCCTTGCTCCTAGTAGCCATGAACAGTGCACAGTGGTCCAGAATGCAGACTTAAGTGGAATTATATGTTTTGAGCCTGAAATTGAAACTGTAGACTAAAAGTCTCTTCTACAAAGTTGTTCCTTATAGCTAGGCCCTCATTTTTATGACAATGACATATTATCATTAAAATCAAAAATCTAACTTTTTTGTTTGAATAAATTAAGGTATACAATGCGAAAAGTTATAGCTGAGCTAATTTCAAGCAACTTTGTTCAAAACAACTTTTTTGTATTTCTTCAATTGGCCGATTAAGAGCTATTTTCTTGAATAGAGTTAGGGTGGCGCTAAAAAAACAGTTATTTTGCTCTAGTTTTCTTATTTCGAATTTCTCAGCAAAGGTGTCTTTGAATGACTTTTAGATCTTAAGAAGGCGCAAATTTTTGCTGCACAAAGCATGTCAATATCTTTCGCCTATAAAGAGTTATTGACGTTTTTATACTAAAAATATGCACTTTTTAAATGTTAATATCTCTGGTTGGGGCAAACAAAAAAAAATTTTTTACGGCTTTTGAAAGGGCGTATGTTATTCTCAATAATATGAAAAAAATGGAGGTATGTTATTTTTTAAACTCGTATAAAATCAATTAGAAATTATTCATCTTTTTTACTATATTTGGGTATATCTTTTTTTTCTAGAAGAGATACAGGCAACAAATTCAGCTATAAAACATTCGTCTTAAAGAGTTTTAAAAGTCTCTAGAATATGACTTTCATGAAAAATTTCAAATAAAAAAGTTATTGGCAAAAGATGGATTTCATAGGACCACTCTAATGACAAATTTATATAAAAAGTGCTAGTACATTTGTTTCAATATTTGGACATGTAGTGTCTTCGAAGAAGCTTTTGTTCTTAAAAATTCCCTTCTTTTGGTGTTTGCAAACGTCAGGGTGGTCCTCAAATTAGGGAATTTTTAAAACTAACTTTTTTGTTTTACAAAATAAAAACATGTGTTGTTTAAAAAGTTGTAGCTAAGTTAATTGCAAGCAACTTTGTCGAAGAAATTTTTTTTCTATCTCTTAACGTTCTCATTTTAGAGTAATTTTTCGGAGTTGCCTTAGGGTGTTCCTGAAAAAAATAGTTTTTTAGCAATAACTTTTTTATTTGAAATTTCTCATGAAAGTTATATTCTAGAGAATTTTAAAACTCTTGAAGACGAATGTTTTATAGCTGAATTTGTTGCCTGTATCTCTTCTAGAAAAAAAAGATATACCCAAATCAAGTAAAAAAGATGAATAGTTTCTAATTGATTTTATACGAGTTTAAAAAATAACATACCTCCATTTTTTTCATATTATTGAGAATAACATACGCCCTTTCAAATGCCGTAAAAAAAAATTTTTTTTGTTTGCCCCAACCAGAGATATTAACATTTAAAAAGTGCATATTTTTAGTATAAAAACGTCAATAACTCTTTATAGGCGAAAGATATTGACATGCTTTGTGCAGCAAAAATTTGCGCCTTCTTAAGATCTAAAAGTCATTCAAAGACACCTTTGCTGAGAAATTCGAAATAAGAAAACTAGAGCAAAATAACTGTTTTTTTAGCGCCACCCTAACTCAATTCAAGAAAATAGCTCTTAATCGGCCAATTGAAGAGATACAAAAAAGTTGTTTTGGACAAAGTTGCTTGAAATTAGTTCAGCTATAACTTTGTCCAAGAATGTATACCTTAATTCATTCAAACAAAAAAGTTAGATTTTTGATTTTAATGATAATAAGAACCACCCTAGAATTCATGGTCATAAAAATAAGGGCCTAACTACAAGGAACAACTTTGTACAAGAGACTTTAAGTCTAAAGTTTCAATTTCAGGCTCAAAACATATCATTCCACCTAAATCTGCATTCTGGACCACTGTGCAGTGTCTTCGAATGGTTACCAGCGAACATCTATTTACATCTTCGTGTACGCAGTCGACGTGCTAATCGTAGCCTCTGGTCAGACTCCGGGACGAACGAGGATCAGGGCCCAAGCAGGGGTTTCCGCCGTGGCCAGATGGGCCGCTTCGAAAGACTTTTGGCTGTCTTCTGGAAAGAGCGCTAGGTGCCGCGTTTGTCAGTACTGACACCGGGACTGCGGACCTTCCATAAGGATAAAATTCTATGCCGATTGAAAAACGATTTAACTATTGCCAGTAAAATACAGCTATACAAATCAATCGTCTCTCCTCATCTAGACTTTTGCCCTTCCATTTGATTTTTGGTCAATGCAACACAAATATCGATATTACAGCGCTTGCAGGATAAAGTAATGCGTTTGATTTTGAGATTCAATAGATTCACTTCCTTAACTTTGGTGCTAGACGCTTTAAAATGGTTGTCGGAAGAACAAAGAAATGGAGTTGTGGGGGGGGGGGGGGGTTATTTATATTTGTAACTGTAACCAGTTCGATTTTGTTTGCTAACCTGGTTAAAATGTCAAATTTAATTATCTTAAAGATAAATCGTCCAGCTCAAACCTTTTTAGGGGTAAGAGGTGGGATCACCATCATCATCAACATAAAAATATACATCAAAGCAATCGTGTGTTTCAATGAAGGTAAAGGAGCCTTTTGAAACACACTAACAAACAAGCATGCCCTTTATTTAATCCTGATGTGGGTTGATTTTTACATTGCAGCAGAAATCATCAGCTTGCTTTGATCAAGCCTGCAGAGCACACTTTATTGAACTGCGTTTCACTGCGTCACATCCCTATACAACTGACTGACCGGTATAAGCACACGTTTTTTTGCTGAACGTAATTCAACTTGTGAGTAAAGCAAGTCCTAAGAGCAAAACCTAGCTCTATCATTTTGTTTTGTCCATTTCTAGAAAGAGCTGGATTTAAGACGTAACAGCTTTTGTATACATTGACTTCTCTCGATGATTTGCAGGGGAAATCTGATGGTGATGTTGATTAAAGTTACTTTATAGAAGATGTAACACCCTAATTCCAGCTCTATCTAAATATTCACGCATACGTCATCAGAAATGGGATCCATCCAACGAACAAAGGCGGAACACTATCAGAAGCGACTGAAGGAAACACTCGTGGCTAGCAAACTATTACAATCGACCCTTGAAAAGGGTCCACTCTGGGACAGATCGGGCAAACTCTTGGACAAAACCTAATCCAGTGGTACTGTTTATGTGGACTTAGTCGATTTTTTCTTAAGTACATTTTCTCGATAATTTTTCAGACTGCAGTGAGATGTAAACCAAACTTCTTCAATGTCCGCGATTAACATCCTTTCACCGCACATTTCCTCGACAATTTTCCAAATTAAAAAGCGGCAACTAAAAAAAAAAAATATATTTGAAAAAAACTGCTTGTAAACAGTATCACTGAACTATCATAAAGTTTCAGCCAATTAACACTGAGTTTATTTGTGACGTCACGGTGCAGTACCTAATTCACTTGAAAAAGAACCCCTTTTCCAATTCGCATTGCTGATAACGCAAGAAACCGGAAATTAATATAATTAGATCTTTTGGCGACTGTTCACACCCGTCGCGGGAAATCTTTCGGACACACAAAAAAAACTTGCGGTTTACAAACAAAACGGCTTTTATTGCACGAACACTAAAATACACTTATTCCGGGACGAAATTACTGAGGAGATGTTTCCTCCGCGACGGTTTATTGTATCTTCCTGGCCACACCGCACGATACTGCGAGAGTCACTGCCAACAGAACCATCACTCCTTGCTGCATGGCGCATCATCTAGATGTTGTGACGGCCGGAAATAATTACCACAACAGCTTACACTTTGTAACTATTTATTTATTTATAATAATACTTCTTCACGCATAAGGCGCATCATCGCATGGCGAGAGAAAATGTTTGACAGGAGTCAACTTGCTCGCGCGGGAAAACAAAGCATGTACGAAAGAAGGTGTGCGTGAGCAAGATAGTATCAACAGTAGTATTATGAGAGGTATGTTCTACTATAGCAAGGTTAATATGACGGTATAACACTTCTCCCCCTCGTAAAAAGAAAGTTACAGTTGGTTATGCAAAAGAAATTACAAATTCAATATTTGGGGAGGTATGGATTACACGGCTGGATCGTCGTAGGGTCGTCGGAGCAGTCTCCAACGTAGCAGATCGACCGGCCACGGCAGTCGAGGAACGCCCCTGGGGTCCAGGAGTAGACATCATTGTCGTAGCAGCAGGCGTAGCGCAACGAACCCCCGGTGTTGTACCAGTAGCTTCCTCAACAGGATTCGCAGCAGCTTGGCCCACAGGCGCAGCAGACGAAGTTGTAGGTCCGTCGAGTTCAATGTACTCCTCCCTTGTAGGGTCCACCGAATCGCTTCGCAGATTAGCCATCGTGAAAAAATGTGACGTTCCCAGATTCGACCATCATCCAATCGCACTGTATATCGAAGTTTTCCAAGCTTCTCGACGATCTTTCCAAATTTCCATTTATTGCTCGACAAGAAATCGCGAACACGTACTTGAGTTCCTCGAATCAGGCATCCTTTCTGTAGGGACAACTCGTTCTGCTCGATTCCAAACCGATCCTTCGCTTCCACCAGCTGACCGTGCTTGATTCTTTGAACAAGTTTTTGCACCGTCTGATCCTCCGCAGTAGCTTGACCTAACTCGACCGCAGTTAAGGGTAGAGTGTCGATTTGACTCAACTCCACAGCATCAGATTCTTCAATTTCGTTCTGAGGATCAGTTACTCCTAACGGAATTCTCGACATGGCCTCCGATATGATCCGTGGACTTCCGGAACCGGATTTCGTAGTCGAAGCTCTGCAAGTAGGTAGCGTAGTGCTGCATCCTCAACGTTGACATCACCGGAAACCCTTTGTGCTCCCCTAAGATCTTTGAGATAGCCTGGTTATCGGTAATCAATCGGAACTTCCGACCGTATAAGTACTGGAAAAACATCTTCACGCCGAATATGATGGCGTACGCTTCTTTGTCCACCTGCATATAGTTCTGCTGCACACGGTTCAGGGTCTGGGACGTGAACTGGATTGGACGTTCCATGCCATCTAAGTACACGTGACTCAGCACAGCCCCTACTCCGTAGGGTAAAGCGTCCGTAGCACGCAGCAGGGGCAGTTTGGGTGAGTAGTGGACAAGGCAGTTGTCGGACTGCATATGTTCCTTCACTTTCCTGAAAGAATCTTCGCATTGCTTGGTCCATCTGAATGAAACATCGTTCTTCAGTAGATTGTTAAGCGGATACAGGACTGACTTCTCCAATTCGTCCTGAACCGCTCTCTGCATATTGAAGTGTATTTTCCGTGCCTTCAAAAACACGGCTCGAGCATTGTTCTTCAACGGTAGGTTAGCTTGAACGTTGGAAATCTCTCCGATCGAATCCTCGAAAACCTTCGGGAACTTCCTCAAAACTTCCTCCAATGCAGCATCACGACGTGGGTAAATAGTGGCAGCAATCGTATTCACAGCCCTCGATCCCTGGAACATGTTGTTTCAGTCCACCGGCATTTCCTTCAACCACTCGTGGCCTAGTAACGGGTGCTTCCCGGAATTCACAACGTACAACGGCATCGTCATTGTTTTTCCCGCAAATTCCGCATACGCGTCGAGCATACCAAGAACGTCGATGCTGGTATTGCAATAGCTAACCAAGTTCGTATCACATTCACGCAACCACGCACTCGGAAACAGTCGGTTCCGGCATTCCGCACTGATGATACTGACCGGCGAACCAGTGTCAACTTCAAAACGAATGTTCTTTCCGTTCACTAACACATCCAATACGAGTTTCTTGTAACGCGACGTCGACTCGACCGTACAAAACTTTACGCACTTCCAGCGGCTTGACAATCGCCGGATTGGTCGACGTAATTTGTCTGAACCGAATGTGGTTTGTTCGTCGTACGGGAATCGGATTTCACGGCGGTCGTTTTCTTCAGGCAAACCTTCGCGAGGTACGCCTTCAATTTGCAATACGAGCACACCGTTTGCTTATGCTTGCACGCATTCGCGAAGTACGATTTGTCCCCACAGCGATAGCAGCTTGCACCTCCTGTCTCTGGTGGAGCCTCCCTCGATCTCGGCCCCTCCCTTGCGAGAAAGTTCCATGCTGACGGCAATATCGCGGGCATCCTTCAATGTTAGCTCCCGCTTTTCCAGCAGCCGGCTTCGGATGTCATTGCGCTGTTTTCCATCCAGCTGGTTTTGCAACGCCGTCTCCAAGTACGCGACGAAATTGCACGTAACCGAAATCTTCCGCAAGGTCACCAGGTATTCATCCACCGTTTCTTCGCCAGAAGTAGCATCTTTGTCCCCCTGACGGCGGCACTTTAATCGGAAATTTTCGCTAATTTCCAGTCGTCGGGGGCTGAAGAAATTGTCCAGGGTAGTCACAATCTGCTCTCCAGTTTTGTCTCGGGGGGCATCCGGAGCAACCTTTTCCCAAACGACATCGTATGTCTCGGATCCCATGTAATGGAGAAGAATTTGTTTCTTCATCGCCACATCCGCAATTCTGTAGATGTGAAAAGCGGTCTCGGTCAAGATCCTCCGTTCCACAGTCGCACTCAAATCATCCGACACAAACCAGACGGCAGCCACCATCCAAGCCAACAAGTTCAAACAATTCAGGCACAACCTTGCTTTGAAAGCAGCTTCACTGCGCTCGGGAACTTGAAGACGTTGGAATTTGCCGCAGACGAATGCAGAATGCCACGATCCACTGCAGAATGGGCACTTGCTTGTAGATCTCGCGGTAGGATGACTTCGACGACCGTTGATCAGGATGGCTCGGCTTCTCGATGGAGTTCGTTGGGACGACGGATTGCAGCACTGCACAATGACTTCGAAGGAGACTGATTAGGTTTTCGTACGTCGGTACACCCTTTGAGTGGTGATTGTGTTTCCCACTGCCATAGAGTGGCAGGATCAAGCCGGGAATACACCATGTATGCGAGAATCGTACTCCATACAGTAGTTATTCTTGTAAACGCTGGTGAGATTGCTCAGGCCGTCGTAACTTTCTCGCTTCAAGCCTTCCACGGTAAAAAGGGAATCCAAATGTGCCTTCACAATCAGCTTCTTGTCCTCGTAGCGGGACTCAAGCGCGTTCCACGCTATGCTATAATTCACTGCCGAAAGCTCAGCCGACTCGACTTCCTGCAGGGCCTCTCCTGACGGGGCTGACTTCAGATAGCTGAACCTATCCATATCGGTTAGTTGCTTGTTTTCGTGGATCAGACTGCGGAAACTATCCCGTAATGAATGCGAAATCTTCGAAAATGATGCTTCGGATCGGTCACTAAGTTGACCATTCCCAGCAGACATCGATGTAGATGATAGTGGGGTCTGCTGTGACAACAAACTGGCCTTCACGGAGTAATATCGCTCCTCGAAACTACTCAAAGCTAGCAGATTTTCCTTCTCCTGCGTTTCCTCGTCAGCATTAGCATCATCAACATCGTACATCAACAGCTCAATTCGTTCCTGAGCCTCGTAGAACTCCTTGCTGACAGACGCTAGCGTTTCCAGTCGTACCATAGAGGTAACTCTGAGACTAGTAGGTCGTGAAGAAACGTGCTCAACTTTTTGGCTCAGCTCTGGTACTATCTTCGGTCCCAAGCTAATCGATTCACCCCTCGAAACATAGGAAAATCCACGAACCCCTCATTTAATCTGTCAAACTTTCAAAGCGAATCAAAACAAACATAGTGTAGTACTAGAACTTTGACTAGAATGGGGTACGTTAATCGATTTGCTTGGGACCAATACGCTAGTCAAGTAGTGAGCCAATTTAAAATCGATAGTTTCGTATTGATTGATGGTCGTACGCTGACTTGGCACTCGTCTCTAGCATGATCATATTTCGTCGCGAGATTCTCCAGTCCAGCCTGAAAACTGTATCAGGAATCAAAAGTAATTTTTTTTTTATTTTAAATAAAATGAGAAGGAGAAGGTGAACTTTGTGGAGTAGGAAATGGTTGCTCAGAAGGAACACCAGCAGGGATCTGACTCATCTTGTCCTTCAAGAACTGCGATATAAAGACGAAAAAGGATTTCAAAACTTCGCCAGGATGTCGATACCAACTTTCGACAAACTAGTTGGAAAAGTTTTCTATAGATCTACATGATTCCTTGAACTCAATTTTGCATATTTCTTTAAAGTTCTGTGTTCTTCAGAAGTTCTGAAAATCTCTCTAAAAATCTACAAAGTTCCTGAATCCCAGCAGATTTAAGATTCTTAAAGATCAACAATTATCTCTGATGTTCACTAAGTTTCTAGTTATCAACGAATTTCTCAGAAGTTGTGTAATTTTCTCTGTAGATTTTCATGATTCAATGAACAACTGCAAATATCTCTGAAAATCTACACAATTCCTTAAAGTATTAAAAGTTGAGACTAGATGAGACTCACCCTATGTGGCTCAACCAAGACTCCCGGATATCTAGCTCAGTAGCATGAGACCCCTGAACTGTGTCACAGGGCCGGCATGCTACTGGGTAATTCGGAGGGGTACGCGGAACAAACTGTGCAGAAACTGTGGGATTTCCTAAGTGATGGTGAAATTAATTGGAAGCTTAAGTGTGGGTGGAAAAAGTCTAGAAGTTTATTCAAATGGAATCATGGTGCGGATGGTTTTATTGGGCTATTATGGGGTGTGCTATGGGTTTCTGCTTCCTTGGTACGTACCGGTGGTGTTTGCTGGACGATGGCGAGCGCTCGCTAGTGGTGATTATATTGGGCAGCTGTTGTTTGACCGCGATGGCGGTCCGTGGCTTGATCACTCTGTCGACAATGGCGGATCGGTGTCTTCAACTGGTCTGGAAGATGGCGCCTGGTGACTGAAGCTGTGGTCACTACAATGGCGGATTTGAGGCTTGGGTTTGCGCGTTGCGATGGCGGTTTGCAACCACGGAATATAGCAATCCCTGTGCAGCTACCGAAGTAGCCTTTTTGGTGTCAACGGCGTCTCCCTTCGTTGGCGAACACCAGCTGACCGTGACAAGGCCACCTTGGTCGACCGAGAAGGGTCTTCCTCCTTAACAATTAGGACTTCCGAGTCCGAGGATGCTCTCCTTTCTGGCAATTATTAAGCCGGAGAGTGGAAGGTCCTTGACATTAAGACCAAGACAGTCGAGACTGACTTGGTCGAAAAGTGCCGATCGTGAGGATATCCGTGGAATAAACCAAAAAGGTCCTAAAGGACAAATGGTTGTTTTAAACAAAGCCAAAATCATATTTGGTAAAATTAAGTCTCCTGAATGAACACCAGGAACATAAAAAAGTGATTCACTGTACATACTTTGGTTCACTTTTGTACTCCACTCACGTCTTCTAGGCACAAACGCCGGTTTACTTCTGGGCAATGGTTGACCATCCCAGCTATCAAAAGCCCTCCTTTTCTCATCCAGTTTTCAATTCGTTCCTTATTTCCTCCATTTTCCTTCCTTGTAGCTTATCACCACCCATCCATATCATCTCCTTCGCCTATTGAGTTTTTCTACCACAGTTGATCATAACATCCTTTCGATCCTGTCGCACCCAATTAAGGTTATAAACAAATATCAATTTCAAACTACCTACTAAGACAAACTTATACATTTTTCAATAACAGCAATTTTACCTACAATCCTACTAATCTTACTATCCCAACACTGACACTGAACAAACACTACAGTTTCCTAAAACAACATGCACAAATTAAAACCTAGGACATTGTAACTAAACGGTTACAAAGTTTATCAGGAAATTTTTGAGCTTCCCGGAAGTTTTAGAAAGTTCACTGAAGATCTACTATTTTTTTCCGAAATTAAGTAGGTATCTCTAAAGATCAGTGAACTTTCCTGAAATTTTGTAAGCTTCTCCTAAAATCCAAGAATCGCAATAAAATTCAGAAATTTTTTTTAAACATCTGCAGATTTTTCCGTAGCTCTACGATCTACACTCTGAACTTTTCTGAAGTTGCAAAAATGTCTTTAAAATTCTTTAAAAGTTTTCTGAAGTGCTGTATTTCTGCTCTGAAGATCTACGAACTGCCCTAAAGTTCAATAAATTTGTTAGTAGATCTCCGATCTTCTTTGTGGATGTTAGGATTCCCATAAAGTTCTGCAGATTTATCTTAAATTCTTTGAAATTCCTCATAGCTTTTCTAATTATCAGAAAATATTTGAACTTCGCTGAAGATTCTAAAATTGCTCTGAAGATTTACGAATTTCTATGAAGTTGTGTGAATACTTCTAAATATCGGCGAACTATCCCAAAAATCTGTGAGTTTTGCTGAAGTTCATCTTCAGCACATCTCACATTTTTTTGGAACAGTGAAGCTTTCTGACCCACTCAATATCTCCGAAGATCTGCAAAATTCCTTGCAGTTCTGCAAATTTCTCTTAATTTCTACTCTTCTGAAGTTGTGCAAATATCTTTAAAGTTCGGTAAAGTTGTCTGAAGCTCCGTAGTTCTATTCTTAAGATCTACGAATAAAAAAATCTCGAGGCTCAACAAATTTCTCTCTTAGCGGCGCCGGTGGTGTAGTGGTAAGCGTGACTACCTTTCACCCCAGCAGGCCTGGGTTCAATCCCAGTCGGCACCGCCGGGATTTTCTGAAGCATAACATCGCTGATCACGCCTTCCTTTGGAAGGGAAGTAAAACCATTGGTCCCCAATCTATGAGTTGAT
Organism: Ochlerotatus camptorhynchus; assembly: GCF_037179485.1. Taxonomy (NCBI): domain Eukaryota; kingdom Metazoa; phylum Arthropoda; class Insecta; order Diptera; family Culicidae; genus Ochlerotatus; species Ochlerotatus camptorhynchus. The sequence goes on along the minus strand of NW_027041033.1, from coordinate 2,005,011 downwards.
GGGTCGATATGTAGGGTTCAGGTGTGGGAGCTGCCTCCCTGGCGTCGGTAGCATTGGTACTCAGTACGGAAAACTACATCGATGGATACCAAATCAAGGAAAAAAAATTCTCCGTAGATCTGCAAACTTCTCTGAAGTTTCGGTAATTCCACTTTTGGGTCTCTGGTTACTCTGAAGATCTGAAAATTTCCCTGAAGATCTTCTTAATTACCTAAAGTTCTCAAAATTTGTCTGAAAATATTTTAGCTTTCTTGATGTTTTAAATGTCTCTCTCAAAATCTACAAATTTCTCTTAAATCATATAAATATTTCAATCGACAAAATTTCCCTGTTGTTAAAAATTATCAGAAAATCTACACACTTTCTTTAAGGTCTTCAAATTGATCTGAAGATCTATGACCATTCTTCTGAAATTTTTCAGAAGTTCTATGATTTTTTTCAAAGTTCTGTAGCTTTTTTTTATCTAGTTCGTTTATTCGTAAGGCTCAATCGCGTTAGCTTTACGGAGCCGATAATTCATTGCTCTTTGTTTGTAACAAAATTCACTTAATTCTATGTCTAGTAGGAGTTGGGCCGAATACTCGCGGCTTACTCGAGGTTAGAGGGGTACATTGTCGAAGTATAGGAAAAGGGGAGGAGCTTGGGGTAGGGTTTCGTTGTCTCATCAGAGCGATGTCGCCAATATGAACGGTAGTGTGGTTCTAGATTCGTCTGGAGTTCGACCGGCTATGGTGACCAGTGGGCGACGATGAGACTCATCGAGACGGGGGACAAGACAAACAGAAACTAATAAGGAGATACAAAAGACAAACGAATTAAATTCTTATACTAGACATTTGCAGGAACACATAAATCGACTGCATATAGTCAGTTTTGAAGCTTTGTTCTGAAGATCTACGAACTTCACCGATGTTCTGTAATTTTTCAGTAGATCTTCAAACTTCTGTGAAATTCTTTATATTTCACTGTAGGTTCTTGGACTTGTCTAAAGTTCTGCGAATTTCCTTGAAGATTTGCAAAATGTCGCTTATAGTTTAACAAATTGATTTGGAAATATTTTAGCTTGCTTGAAGTTTTGAATATTTTTTGAACATTTATCTGAAGATGTATGATCTCTCTTGTGAATTTTTCTGAACGTGTGCAAATTTCTTGTAATTTCTGTAATTTTTTTTTAAAGATTTGTAGTTCTATTTTCAAGATCTACTAACTAATTAATTAATTAATTTATCTTTATTAGGGAGGCTTTCAGCCTTGGGCTCTCTACTAACTACCATGAAGCTCTACAAATATCTCAGTAGATCTCCGAACCTCTCTGAAGCTTTAAAAAAAATCTTAGTGGGCTCTCAGACCTGCTGTCTGGCATGCTTATTCTTATATAATACATGCTTCGTATTATATAAACACAGTTTTGTTGGCCAGGCCATGATCAAAGCCATTACGGTATATATTAAATAGTAAAATTTGTTTACCTTGTTGCTGGATGCCATCAAAACACAAATAAAGCGTTCTTTGGTGGTTCAAATCCGTAAAATTTTTAAGAAAAAAAAATAATATTTGCACCTCTTTTGCGGCTATTTTGCTGAATGAGTCGAATGAAAATTAAACACAAACCTATTTCGTTCGACAAATCAAACGTCAAATCTAATCATCATGTCGAAAAAGTGTGAACGTATCCGAACATTGCATAGCTTAGCATAGCATAAACCAGGTTGCACAATGTCATAGGTGGTACGAGCTCCATACTGTTGTTAAGAAGGAGACCCACCTTCATCCGTTGCTGTTAGATAGTAATTTGTGATTAATTACTACCTCTTAGATAAAGGATGTGTCTCCCTCCAACAGACCAAAGCTGTCCTGGCTACGTCCTTGCATCTGGTGGGAAAAGGGGAGAAATGTTAGTCCGATACTTACTCAAACGAGATGCAGAGAACTCTACTGTGCACCTTACCTTGTGAAGAGCTGGTCCGAAAGTGAGTTGAGAGTTGCCCGTGTGTGTTTATGAAGCGTTGCCATAGATACCTCTGTTTACCAGCATTGAACTGATGCGCTTACAACGGAGGGCTGTACACATGGCTTGCTGACTCGTTAAGCGTCAAGTTAGAACCTGCTTACACTAGCGCTAATATATGCCACACATCTACGACCCCTCATAAGTGTCACGGGAAGGGTGGATTTTTGTTAGTAGGGAGGGTAAGCCATAGGAGATGCCCAGCCGGCGTTGTTGGCAATCGTTATATCAAGGATTTAATAAATAGAAGCTGTAAGTAGTTTATCGGTCCGTTGTTGCTGCCCATCACCTAAACATATTATTCAAAACAGTCTTCATTTTTTGGAATTAAGAAACGTTATCAGCTCGATCCGATCCTAAACATACGCACAATTCATTCTGATGTCTAAAAAGTTATTAATAGTATGTGGAATCGTAGGTTAGAATGAAGATTCGCCTTTGGCCTAACTCCCACTGTCTGGCAGTGATATTTTGGATAAAATCTGCCTGCAATCATTTCTTATGAATGCAAAGAAGCTTGAACCCGGGATTTAGAAAGTGGCAGCTCTACCGCAGCTACAAAAGCCCATTTTAAGAACGCAAGCATTCCGAAGCTATTTTCACAAAGGATAAGCCCCGCTCCAATACATTATCTATGCAAATACACACCAATGATAATGTACTGACACTTTCAATCAAGCAGTAGTGCAATACTTGATTGACATGTACTTAGTAATTTTTGAAATAATCGTCTTGAATTAGATGGGTATTTCCTATCGAGAACAGAGGAACGAAAAGGTAAATAAACTTAGCTGAGCGTAGCTACGCGTAGGTTAGAACAGTCGGCACCACATGCAACGGATAGGAATTTGAAAATTTTCACTTAATGCAATTTTCAGCATCACTTCTATACTTTCACATTAACACTTTTTAAAATGAAGTTATTATTATTATTATTTAGCTTTATTTAGGAGGCTTTCAGCCTTAGGCTGGTTCGCCTCCAACTAAAATGAAGTTGTAAATTTATAACATATTCACTAGAACGAAAACGACGCAGAAAAACAAAAACACGTCATTTTCGCAGCGTGACCTACTTCGATCTCTTTGAACGCATCTGAACATTGCATCCGACAAAATTATCGAGCAGTTCGCTCGAATCAGACCAACAAATCAAATAGGCTAAACGAGAGCTTTTTCCAATCTGAAATGATGCATCGAAACAAACTGCTTTTGAATCGATCGAATATGCATCAAAGCAAATTGAACCTTAAATTCAAGCTTGATGCCAAACATTGCTTTATCAATGGTTGTTAATAGATTAACAGTTCGATTAACAACCATTGAAGAAGATACAAACCAAAAATATAATCATCCTTAAGTCATTGTCTGAATCTGATTGGCTCCAGCAGAGCTAAAACAGCTGGGACCACCACAGATAGCTATCAACGATTCTTTTATTTAACAACCATATCCACATTCGATCCCGTCCCACCTGCTTTGATCTTTCCGGTTCAATCTGGTGGGAAATTCACTCGCATGGCGTATCCAATTTCACTAAAAGCAAACGCAGCTGGTCGATGATACATGAATCCCCCGAATAGCGCGGTGGGTGATGCAGCCCACCCACTGCTATGAGTACTTCAACCTATTAGCGTCAGTCATATACTAGGTAAATTGCACCACCCACCGTGCGCTGTTCGCTGGGGATTCCTGTACTTGTTTGATCCTTCCCCTATCGTCCTGGAATAAACGATTGATTTCTGCCAGCGAATGGATTCGATTGGCTGTCTACACGCTATTTCAAAACTACCCAAATTTGGGTAGAATCCATCCAGATCTGTCAAAACTGAACCTACCCAAAAATGGGTAAACTGTGTTGGGAGTGACAAGTTGACAAATGAACAACATTGCTATAAATCCGATCGACGTTGTTCATTTGTCAACTTGTCACTCCCAACACAGTTTACCCATTTTTAGGTAGATTCAGTTTTGACGGATCTGGGTGGATTTTACCCAAATTTGTTTAGTTTTGAAATAGCGTGTAACATGCTCCGCTAACAGGGATGCACTTAATTAAAATCCGCTCGTTGCTTCGTCGAAAAATTGTGTCACGTGCTAAGGTGGCAGGATTTTGTACGCCTGGTTGGCAAAATTGGTTACCAAATTAGGTGCTACTTTTCGTGTCAACTATAGTGTGTTAATTTGTGGGTTAGATTGTTTGGGTTTTGCACACGGTCAATGAGATCAACCCAAATTTAAGTTCAGTTTACTCATAATCGACAAAATTTGCAGGAACTCAGCGATGAATAAATTAACCTCATGTTTCCCTGTGGAAAACCTCAATAATTTGCCGGAAAATGAGTAAAATTGACGAAAATTTTACTCAGTCTAGGAGTAGTACCAATAGACTGAGTGAATCTAACCTTAATTTTCTCATATTCGGAAAATTTTTCCAGGGCAAACAAGTAAAAACATAAAGCAAATTTACTCATCGCTGAGTTCCTGCACTGTATATGATTTATGAGTAAACGTTGATTTCTAATTACAGTACTTGTTCGCTAACTGGACGATCTTTAACTGGGCTGCCTTTTAACTGGGCTGTAACCCAAGTATACGTCAAAAATAGACGTCGCAAATAGACGTCGCAAATAGACGTCGCAAATAGACGTCAAAAATAGACGTCAAAAATAGACATCAAAAATTATACGTCAAAAATAGCCGTCACATTAAGTTTGACATTTAGTTGCCATGATTGGTGAGGGGCATTCGAATTGAATATTAAGTGATAATGTAAATAAATTTGAAATTATTTTCATTTCACACTAAAATCACGACTTAAAAGCGTTATAAGCAAAAGCATTAAGCCTTTCTAAACTAGCTAGATTGAATGCTGTGAAAATAACAATGACACTGTATCAATTCAATGCACATGAATTTTTATAAACGTCGATCAAACAATCCATTGAAGCTCCCCTAAGTGTTTTTTGACGTATGACAAGTCAGCCCAGTTAGCTAGTGGAATTCGCTAACTGGGCTGCGCTTTTAGCCCAGTTAGCGAACAAGTACTGTATTATTTTTTTACTCTGGCTCACTGCAAGGATACCGCAACATAACAGAATCGAGCGTGGTTGCAGGGGGGAGGGGGGTCGATCTGGCTTTGGCAATTATCCACGGTCCACACAAATTTTAAAAATTGTGTATGGTAAATTGTCTACGCAGGGGGAGGGGGGCAAGAATCTAAAAAACTGTCAACGTAGCTAATGAACAGCCCCTTATGACCGAAGAAATTCGAGGTCGTCCAGTAATCAACCCTAGAGTAAACGGTGGGAGCTGCCAACGAACGACAAAGGCCAAGAATGTGCAGAAGATAAACGTTGTCCAAAGGGTAAGGCAAAGGTTCACGTTTTAGCGAACTGTTCCTCTTTCAAGAAGCTAGCGTTGGATGAAAGGTGGAAAGTGGTAAAAGAGAACAAGCTGTTTCGCTGGCCTTGTGAAGGTGAAGTTTGTGGCATCAACGGTTGTGAAAAGCGTCATCATCAACTTCTACATTATGAGCCCGTCGCAGGACCACCAACACTACTGTCACCATTCATCGTCAGCCTGTTTCGTCGACGTTATTCGGGACAATAGCAGATGAACTTGGAGCTGATGGAAAGATACAATCCTTGTGTATCCAGTGCACTGCAGTGGAATAGCGAGATCAACAAAAGGATTGCCACTACACGACTGGTAAAGCTGGGAGTATCGAGAACTTGGGGCTACCGGAGCAATCGTTGGATTTTGAAAGCATGGTAAAGCAGTACAAACATTTTCGAAACTTGCCAGTCAAGAGTTTTCAGAGGGCAACTGACCGCGTCGAAGGTTCGAGAAGGAGAGAAACAAAGACCAATCACTACGAAAACTCGTATCGGATGGGTAGTCTACGAGGGGGAGCTCATCAATTCCAACACCGGCAGAAGCACATGTGCGTGGAACCAGCTCGAGAAATGTCTTGAGAAGAATCCGCAACTCTACGAAAGCATACGGCATCAAATAGTGGATTACCAGGCAAAAGGATACATCAATGCCGTAACGCAAGAAGAAATTGCAGAACTCGACCTGCCCCGCACTTGGTACCTTCCCCTTGGAGTGGCTCTGAATCCTAACAAACCGGGAAAGGTAAGGGTAATATGGGACGCGGAGTCTCGGAGTCTCGTTAAACACGTTGTTGCTGGAAGGTCCTGATTTGCTGACTCCGCTGTTGTCTGTTACGTTTCCGTTTGAGCTTGAAGACCCATTTGGGTACAACTATTTTGCGCCCCCGCGGTAACGGTACTAAGTTCCAAGTACCATTTCTTCAATGGGAACGATGGGATGTTCGATAGCTGCTTGGTAATCTTCTGGTTCTTCAATAGCACATGATGCTACACCGACGACAAAATCCTCGAAATGCTTCGGAACTGCTCCAAGATTCTTCCTCTTTGACTGTTGAGTTCCACCAGAAGTTTCTTCATCCTGGCTGGCTGTATCGTAATCTTCTTCGTTTGACGAACCATCTTCTTCTTCATTCTCATCGGGCTCCTCCTTAAACGGAAGCAGCTTGATCTCATCCTCAGCTTCTCTGATATCATCCGGAAACGAAAGCGGAAATTCCACAGATGACGTTCCATTTCCCTATTCGATGAAACGTGCGTCTCGACTTATAGCTATGGAATCCGTCTCACGATCTACAAACCGTGTTCCATCGAATAGCCTACGAAGTTCAGCTTCTTCGCTTTCGCGTCTAGCTTGCTCCTCCTAGTTTCAGGGATGTGGACGTAGGCTTCGCTGCCGAACACCTTCAGATGTCCTATATCCGGTTTTCTTCCCCACCATAGCTCGTAAAGGGTTTTCATCACCGACCTAGATGGCAAACGATTCTGCAGGTACGTAGCGGTTAGCTCGGCTTCACCCCAGTACCGTTTCTCTAGCCCGGAATCAACAAGCATGCAGGTTGCCATCTCGTTGAGCGAACGATTCTTGCGTTCCGCTACACCGTTCGGTTGTGGAGAATATGGTGTGGTAAACTGAGGCTTGATCCACTCACCTTTGTAGAACTTCCTCAGCTTCTTGTTGTCGAATTCGCCCCCACCATCCGAGCGAATCACACGCGGCTTGCGTCCGAAAATATTCTCCGTCCAACGCACGTAATCGATGATATTCTGCGACGCTTCCCACGTGTGCTTCATAAAGATTCACTGATAAAATTTCAAAGATTGTTTTTATGTGTCCCACACATGAACTTTTGCAATGTGATCAACAAATAATATCTATGTGTCGGACACATACTTAATATGTGTACACATAAAAGCCATGTGTAACCACAAATAGTATTCATTTGACTCATAAATTTCATATGTGCTTCTATGTGGATTCTGTTTATGTGTGGTCACATGAAAATCATGTGGAATTTTACATGGAAATTCGCCAATAAAAATGTGTGGAGTTCTATTAGTGTTATCATAGTGAAACGACTATAATCATCGATGAGGCTCATTTTGTACCGATTTCCGCTCGGGGTAGTCGTCTTCATCGGCCCGCACAAGTCCGTGTGAATGATGTTCAAAACCTGGGAGACTTCCCCTCGATGACTGCAGGAAAAGGTGCTCTGGCTGCCTTCCCTTCCAAACAACATTCGCAAATCAATCTCAGACCACAATCGTTCACCTTTATTCCAGTGGCAAGATTCTCCTTGACGAGGCGCTCTGCAGCCGCCCAATCGCGGTGTCCTAGACGCCGGTGCCACAGATGCTGGTAATTCGGCTTGTGTTGACCTGCCGTTGCCTGCATAGAGCATTCAGCCAGACGAAGACGATACAAACCATCGTAACGAACGCCTGTCGCTACGACATTTCCCGAAGAGTCAACAATTCGGCAACCTTTATTGTCAACAAAACTCACTTCCAAATTCTTCTGCGCCAGCTTTTCTACCTAAATCAAACTGGTCCACAATCCAGGAACGTATTTCACCTCACTAATATCAATTCTGATCGGCTTTTCGTTGTCGTCAACTCCGTTTAAAACAGCACTGCCTTCGCCAAGAATCTGAGTTTTCTTTCCGTCAGCAAGAGTAATCCACCCTCCGACAAATTCTTTCAACGAACCGAAAAACGATATCAACCCTCCCTCTATCCCTCACATGGGCGGGTGTTGGGAACGGATGGTACGATCTGTAAAGACTGCGTTGGGATCGTTGCGAACGTTACGCAAGCTAGACGATGAATCCTTCATGATGCTGTTAGACGACGCAGAACATATGATCAATTCACGGCCGTAACTTTTGTGCCGCTGGGCAATGAAGAGCAGGAGTCGTTGACTTTTTGATGCTTAGTTCGAGCGGAGTTCGACAGCCGTTCAAGACTCCCGCGGATGAAAGAAAAGCTCAACGTCCTCTTTTGGTTTTATTATCTGAAACTCATATTGTAGAAACTGAAGGTTTTGATCAGTATAGTATTCCGGGATATATTGTTGCTGCTTGTTTATCGCATTCTAGACACACTGGTGGTGTTGCTATTTATGTCAAAGAATCAGTTCAATTCAATCTTCGTACCAACGAAGTTATTGATGGCAACTGGTTCTTGGGCATTACAGTTGTACGTGGCATGAAGATGGGTAATTATGGTGTTTTGTATCATTCTTCCAGTTCTAGTGACCAGCGTTTTGTTGAAGTTTTAGAGAACTGGCTTGAGACATTCCTTGATTCTAGTAAATTAAATATATTGGCTGGTGATTTTAATATTAATTGGCGTGATAACCATAATTCGTTTAGCTGAGTTTTTTTTAATTTAAAGCAAACGGTAAATGAGTATACGCGTATTTCCAGGCACAGTAGAACTTTAATTGACCACGTTTATTCCAATTTTGATTCCATTTGTTCAGTTACGGATACTGATTTGAAAATAACCGATCATGAGACTTTAGTGATTAATGTCTTAGACCATGTTAACGATAACGATAATTTTGTAAAATTGAAGTGCTGGAGGAAATATTCGATGCAAGCTGTTTCGAATCTTGTTGAGAGAAGCCTGGATTTTCCATTTGCGGCTGGTAACTTAGATGAATCTACAGCTGTTCTTTATAACGCTTTGAAAACGTGTACAACCAGTTGAGCAAAAGTTTGTTTCTTTGAAAAACTCGAACAGCTGGTACAATTTTGATCTTTTGCGTCTTAAACGGAAAAGGGACAAATGGTACAAAAAGTTTTGTAGATCAAATAATGACACTCATTGGAATAGGTACACAATTGCGCGTAATAAGTATTCACAATCGATAAAGAAAACTCGTTGTGAATATGTTCAAAGGAAGATTGATCAGCATCAAAACAACAGCAAAGAGTTATGTAAAATTTTGAAATCTTTATTAAAACCTAGTAATTGCAAACCGCGGTCAATAACTTTTAATGGCACATTAGAACAGTCAGAACAAGTCATTGCAGCTAAGTTTAATGATTATTTCGTAGATAGCGTTTCATTGATTAATCAATCTATTGAATTGGTCGATGAACCTAACGAAATAAAACAGCCAGTTAATAGCAGTTGTAGATTTGAAGTTTTTCACCCAATCACATTAGATGAACTTAGAGTTATTTAAGATTGCTTTCATGTCATTGGCCACGTCTTGCTGGACCTTATTAATGAATCATTACAAACTGGACATGTGCCACAAATTTGGAAGGAATCCTTAGTGGTCCCTATTCAAAAAGTTGCTGGAACGATTAAAGCCGAAGAGTTTCGTCCTATCAACATGTTGCACACATTAGAGAAAATTTTAGAACTTGTTGTTAAAGGCCAGCTGTTGGAGTATTTAAATAGTAATAGTTTGTTGATACCAGAACAATCGGGATATCGGGAAGGTCATTCTTGTGAAACCGCGTTGAATTTGGTATTAGCGAAGTGGAAAAATAACTTGGAGTGTAAAGATACGATTGTTGCTGTTTTTTTGGATCTTAAACGCGCTTTTGAAACAATTTCTAGGCCTGTTAAGATCAATCAAGCGCTTTGGAATTACGAGTACTGCATATAAATGGTTTGAAAGCTATTTGTCTGACAGAACTCAACGGACTGTTTTTAATGATTCTGTTTCCAGTCCCGTGGGGAATAACCTTGGAGTGCCCCAGGGAAGTGTATTAGGGCCCCTGTTATTTATTATGTATATTAGACTTGCAACGTGTTTTACGATTTTGCGACATTAATCTTTTTGCAGATGATACTGTGTTATTCATTGCAGCTAAGGATTTAGATGATGCCGTTTTACACTTTAATGAAGATTTGCGTTCTCTAAGTAGATGGTTGAAGTATAAGCAGTTAAAATTGAATACAAGTAAAACTAAATTTATGGTAATTTCACGGAATCGAGTAAATGAGAACGTCTCTGTTGTAATTGATGATGAGACTATTGATCGCGTTCGGGAGATTAAATATCTTGGCGTGATTAATGATGGCACACTTAAGTTCAACTCTCACATTGACAATGTCATCAAGAAAATTGCCAAGAAGTATGGAATTCTATGTCGACTGAAAAACGATTTAACTATTGCCAGTAAAATACAGCTATACAAATCAATCATCTCTCCTCATCTTGACTTTTGCCCTTCAATTTTATTTCTGGCCAATGCAACACAAATATCGATATTACAGCGCTTGCAGAATAAAATAATGCGTTTGATTTTGAGATGTAATAGATTCACTTCCTCAACTTTGATGTTAGACGCCTCACAATGGTTGTCGGTGAAGCAAAAAATTGTATATTTGACTATGGTGTTCATTTTTAAAGTAGTTAACGGTTTGCTGCCTCGATATTTGTGTGATCGAATTGAAAGAGGAAGTGACTTTCATAGATATAATACTAGAAACGCGGTTGAAATAAGAACACCACATTTCTTGACTTGTGCTTCACAAAATTCATTATATTATAAAGGAATAAATGTTTTCAATTCGATGCCTAGACATATCAAGCGTTTAGCAACACTTACAGAATTTAAAAGACACTGCATTTCACACGTTAAAACTGTCTTTTGAACAGTTATCCAGTGATTTTTTATCAATTGACAAATTATGTATCATGACGAAGTTATCTCTAACGGATTATTTTATATGGATAGCTGTCATAACGACTTTTTAATAATTATTGTAGCACTGCAAAAACTATTTCTGTTCGCCACGAGGGTGATGATGGATTTTTAATATTTGATTTTATAGTAGATTAATTTAAAAAAAAAAGTAGTCTACAAAGGTTTGAGCCTCGCACGCGTATTACGGATATAGAGGACTGAATTTAACATTTGATAAAAAAAAAATGCAATTTTGAAGCTTATTTGAAAGATACCTTGAGTTAACAGTTGCAACACCACTTTCGTCAACGGAATTGCCAGCGACCCTTCATCTGCCTACCTCTTTTCCCGAGCTGTGTCCCTTGAAGTTCCGTACGGCTACCAGTAATCAGCATCCTTAAAGCCAGCGGGTAACTTGTCTTGAACAAAACCTTCCTGCAGCTGCTCCTTCTGATCCTCATCCGAAGATGTGAATCCGATAGATCCGGGTCATTGTCGATAGCAGCATTCAGGGGATCGCTGGATGTTCCTTCCAGCTGCTTTAAATATTCTTCATTTAGAAACAAAATATCATCTCTTGGAATGGGATCAAATTCAGCTGCTTCCTCGTTTTCCAGCCGCTGTTTTTTGGACCACATCTTTCTGAAGGTACAAGCTGAGCTAGTAAATTGACAATATGATACATTTTGATCATATACTTACCCTAGGCAATTTAGGATACTCATTTAATAATGTTTGTATTTACATTTAAAACAGCGAGAGATTGGCACGGTTGATGGAAACGCAGAAACGTCAATCTGATCTGTTCAATGTATGTGTGACACGGGAAAAAAATTCACGCAAATAATTCTCGCGTAGCAGTCTAAGAAGGTGGAATCTGCGCAATATATTGCTAAATAATAAACCTTTACAGCTTTGAGCTGATCTCATCGCAAAGACGAGTAGCTTCAAGGAAATCCGAAAAGTAAACTCTCGCAACAACATCTATATCACACAAACAAGCTGTGTTTGTTCACGTCAATTGATACTGAGTGGTTGCGGTACAAACACATATCGATTGTTGTGTACTAGAAAACGCTTGTCGTCAACCGTAATTGAAAAATAATACAATTCGTCTATTGAGTAGCCGTATTATCCCCCGAAGAATCATCGAAAACAAAGTAAGAGGTTGTATCCAAGACACGAGCGTAGAATTGACGTAGGATTACGAAAGGTAGTTTTGATGCCGCAGCAAAAGTATAATAAATATTAAATTGATAATTGAAAAAGTTCAATAGGTTGACCGCTCTGTCGGTGTCCATGGTGAATGTATTTTACTGAGTTGTTAACAAAAGTTGTAGCTAATAACAAAACCTACAAAAGTTCCATACATTGTTTTGCGGAATTTTGTTGATAAAAAAAGTTAGGGGCAAATGAATGTAAATGAATGCACGAAATGAATGCGAATGATGTTCCATATGCCTGGTCGTGATGGTTGAGTAATGCTGAACTATTAAGGTGTTCAACACAGATAAGGCTGGCAAGCTGTATGTTGTTTGGAACAGTGACGCATTTGTCATCGATGGCCCACAGCGGCTTACAACGGGCAACTGAAATCCAATCAGTAGCGGTGCAACTTCTTCCTCCTTCTTCAGCGAATGGACCGCTCAGTGGGCTGCAGCTCGCGCTTGCGAGCAGTCATTCGTCGTGTACTGGAGAACGCGCCGAAACCACTGCGGAGGCTGCTGATGATGACCACCACTCACCACACGCGGTGATTGAATAAACACCGTTCAGTGAGACCGGAGCGAATACGATTTTTAAATCTGTGTTAGGGAAAGCACTTATCGCAGTCAATCGGTGATAATTTTGATTATTATAGCAACAGTTGTACATTCGTGCAATTTTCAATAGTGACCTTTTGAAAATTGATAAAGTGTTCATTTTAGCAGATTCGTAGATGACATCCCAAACGATTGGATTGTTTAGAATAAATATTCATCCGCTATTGACAGAGTTATAGTTGGTCAAACCCTGTCCACTTTTCGTAGCGCGGTCGATTTTGTTTTTTTTTTTAAATTGCACCTCCAATATGGTGCCGAAAGACGTAATTCTACGCCAAAAATAACAAAATCTCAATTTGAGAAAAAGAAGCATTTTAAAATTTCAATCCCATGCCCGACAACATATTGAAATCTGCTTCATCAAGCCCTTTTTTCAAGATGTTTATGCGAGCCCAAGTTTCCTCCTATCCGTGCAGCCTTACTTCAGTTTGCAAAGTACATACTTGCAGCAGGCATGAAGTCGTTGACTTTCGAAGAAATTGTTTCCTTCTATCCTCGGCAGAGTCGCGGTTCAAGGAGACGAACTCTACCATCAAAGCATTGTTTGCATTCCACTTCACCTAAGTAGGCTTCGAGTGGAACACGAGCGTGAAAAGCGTTTGGAACTTTTTTCTGTCGATCAAAAGCCTCCTACGGATTCCTCGCATTTATGTCGATGATTTGGCAATTTGAAATGCCATTTATATCAAATCTGCTGAATGTATCAACAGTCAAAAGTCAAACGGCATGACGGCTCGCGGAAAAAAACCATGAACTTGAAGTTTTTATTTGCTCATTTTCAGACCATTCTCACAGCTCAAATTACTTTTCTTTTCACCCGACCATTATCATCATCCCGCGGGCGGCATGGAAACCTAGAACATTTCTGACCTACTTGGTAGGTTGAGGAAATTTTCCAAATTTCCGATTTTTTTTTTGTCATGCCTCCTACGATCCTTCGCAGCTTGCAGGTCGTAAAAGTTTAAAGGTATCCAAGGGGCGAGACAACTTAGGCAAATTTGAAAATGTCATCAAATATTTCTAATTATCAACACTGAAGTATTTTTCAAAATTAATTACGTAATTGTCGGCTTCGGCAACCAAAATTGAAACGGTAATTTCTCTATATTTACCCATCAAAACACTTCGCTGAATGTATTCAATCGATTCCTTGGTCTTTCAGCTTTAACCTGATTCAATGTTTACGACTAAGCAATCATGCTAGGCAGATTTTTCTTTATATGCCAATAGTCACACTCACCTGACAAGTTTGGAGCGTTGTAAAAACGCTTCCTTCAGTTTTGAACAATTCTGTCGCTTCGAATGGATTGAGAAGCAAGCAACAGATAAATGTAAACAAACAAACACGTCATATGCGTGCGTGACGCTGAGAAAATGCTAATAGAAGCCGCGGACGCTGCTTGGATTGACGAGAAGATGTAAATTCCCCTACATGAAAAAGATAGTGCTTTTTGTGCTGAACAACGTTTGTTCTACCGATACAAGTTCAAGTAAAAAAAATGAAAATATCAAAAAATATGCTGATATATTCAGCCAAGGTGTCCCGCCCCTGAACGGTATCATGAAAAATGCAACAGATTTCGCAGCAACAAAAACACCGACAAAGGGGCGGCCGATTTGTTTTCGCTAATTCAATTCACTTTGCCCCGTGTTGGCAAAAGTTTAATGAATCAAGACGTTTATCTTGGCCTTCGCCAATTTACGGATTTTTATTTTGCTGCCGTGTACATGAGTGAGCTTTAGGGTCAAACCCTACTGCTGAGAAAAAGATAATTTTTGATTACATCCCTAGTAGCATTTCATGTTATTAAGCCTTGAGTCATTATAAGCGAGATTATACCAGCATTGATGCTATAAAGCGTGTGCCAGAAATTATAAGTACACTTTGAAATCGCAGTCATTTGTGTATCCCGATGACAATTGGCAACTGTTCACCGATGTGTGATGGTCAGTTTTCTAGTTAAACGAAACTCTATCACCGCTCTTTTAATTTATTTAATATGCGTTGTGTCCCGTTCTCGTTATTTTATTTTTTTTTAGATATATATGTGGATGGAAGATAAATTAAACATATTACTTGTAATATTCAAGTGTGTTTACGTGAGAAATGCTTTAAATATATATTTTCATTTCCCGTCATATACGTCGTGAAACCTCTGTTGAAGTGTTTCATGGATGAAAGAAGAAACTATCAAAGTCGAGCGCTCTTTCGCGCTGGTGATAGCTTCGATAGGGGCATGTACTGTACTACATTTCATAATAATATATTTGAATTATGCAAAAACTGACTTTGCGTGTTTGAGAAAAATTATCGCGGAACTGAAAAGCAACACAATGAAAACGGCGAACAAAGGCGGAATAGCGTTATTGCGGGCTGAAAGCTTCAAGAACGCTCCGTTCGCTGCCCGAACGGTCAGCGAGATTCTTTGTTATGTTTTAGGAAACGAAGGAAATTTATGTATGATCTTGCAATGTTGATGGCGCCTTGACCTCCTACAAAATGAGCTATAAAATGCTCGTGCGAAAAAAAAACAGCACCAGACAAAGTGAAGTCAGGTTCAACATGGCTCGATAGTCTCCTTCGCTTTAAAAACAATGCTCTGCGGTCAGCATGGGGAAATTTCAGTTCAGTGAATCTGTGTTTGACTTATGCCTGCACGTTGCATGTGTACTCTAATTAAATATAAACGTGGCTATATTATGTAATGGACATTTAACGTTGTTACTGTTTCGAATAACTGAACGCTAGGAATGCAAGCACTTTTGCTGAATCGAACCCAAATTCCAGCATCAATCCGAATAGGAATTCTTTAGATCAATAATTACCGTTCAATGAATCACTTTGGAGAAATTCTAGGAACTTGTAAGTCAAAAATCCAAAGGACTATACGCGTAGTGAATCTCAAAGACAAGCTCAGAGGATTGCAGAATATTTCAACCATGAAGATAAGTCCTGTTGACCATGTGATGTCAGTTAAACAGATTAAAAAAATGTAAAGAACAATTTTAGTTCAGATGAATTCTATGAAAAAAAAGTAGAAGGGTCTGTGCCTAGGGGCACGAACGGAAGCTTGACATAGGACCGCTAGTGGACGGAATAAATGTAAAGGGCATTTAGTTCTTTTAATTGATCAATTATCTATTATCTCAACTCTTTCCGTTTTTGAATTGCAGGCGTACCCAATTTGTAGTACTTCTTTTTTTCAAAGAGAAAGTTGATTAAGAGAATCAATCAAAATCACTTGCACCCCTGCTTCCAAGTTTGGTTACAAGATTACAACTCTGGAGAGCATTTTGTGTGGTCATTGGGGGCTTGTGGTTCTGAATATGGACAAACAAGCACAGATAAATTCTATTCCAACTCTTTACTGATGTAAGCTTGATGGCCCAGAAAAGGGCCGTTTTATTGTAGAGGACATCCATGGCCACTTGTGTTTGGCGTGTTTAGTGTAGGTTACACCTTCAGCACACCTCGTAGATCAGACCGGAGATACGTTTAACACCACCGGTGAGCCAGACGACCGATGGCGGTTATCTCGAAGAACTTTGCGATGACGCTTGGCGCCTCCTTTACCAGACCTTTTCCTCCTTTGCCACGACCAGTCAATTGTTGCTTGTTAGGTGTGAAGAAGTGGATTAGCCACCACCTTCCTACTGCTGCTATTGCTGTTCACCACGCCGTCCGAAGCGAAAATGAGCTAATGCCTTGACTTTAAATGATCTTTATTTCTTGTGTTTATGTGGTTTACATGTATGAATTTTCAAGTGACACAGATGCGTCTTTTCAACTTTAGTACATTTGACATTTTAAGTATGAATTACAGTTCCTAGTCCTATCAGGCCTGTTTTAGAGAATGACCACCTTGGTGGGATTGGTTTGTTTTAAATTGAAAAAGGAAGCTACTTATAACTACTATTTACAACTACAACTACTATATACACCTAACCTACTATATACAAATTGCTTATCAAAGCATGTTCTGATATATTACATTTTTGTGCAAATTGAGTCTTAATTTCGTTAGTTTTGGAATCTATTTTGGCAATGCCTGCCTCTTCGTGTAAATTTGTTATTCTAGTGTCAAAAGGACGGTCAAGTACCATCCTCAGCACTCTGTTCTGAGCGACCTGGATTTTGTTCCTGTGAGTCTGTGCACATGATTCCCACACCGGAGCTGCGTAGAGGATCGCAGGTGCTATGATTTGTTTGTAGACGGCCAGTTTGTTCACCCTTGAGAGGCGGGATCTGCGGCAAATCAGCGGATACAGACACCTAACCAAGGCAATACACTTAACTACAGTTTTCTCTACATGCGAACGGAAGAGGAGCTTTTCATCGAACAACATCCCGAGATAGGTTACTTTGGCGGACCACTCAACCCTTGTGCCATCCATGATTACAGTACAAGATGGAGCCGGTTTCAGTTTGTGCGATTGCCGATGGAGGAACATGATCGCTTGTGTTTTGGAGGCATTGATTTTGATTTTCCACATGGTGGCATAATCAGCAAAGGCGTTAAGGCATCGTTGAAGTTTGTTCGTTATTTCGCGAGGCATCCTTCCTTTGACGGCTATTGCGGTATCATCTGCGAACAGGAAAAACACGCAACCGTCACCGAGGGGAGGAATGTCGGAAGTGTAAATGCTGTTAACCCGTGAAAGCCCGGGACAAACTTTTTATTTTCAAAAATTTATATCTCAGAGATGCCATGGACGATTAAAATGACTTTTTTTTAACATCATTCCGGTGAGTTGTTCTTACATTTGTTGGGTGGTACTCCCCCCAGGACCCTCCCTCTTTTCTATTTATTCAAGAATGTGTTGGCACGGGGGTACTTTTTCAATCTTTATCATATATCTTACATATCATTGCGACAACATATTGATTTTTTTCGTGGAACTACTGGAAATGATAGAGAACATTCATAAGACCACATGGCTACCATGAAATCGGTTCCGGATGTTCCGGATTATGGTTCCAAATGGTCAAATGTATTGTCTGTCATAACAATATCAAGCAACATATCAAATCACATCTACTCGACGAAATATGACCAATGGCACTCAAAACGACGTCCACAGAGCCATATGACCACCGTAAAATCGGTTCCGGATATTCCGGATTATGGTTCTGTATGATCAACTTTGATATCGCTCATAACCATACCAAGCGACATATCAAATCACATCTACTCGACGAAATATGACCAATAGCAATCGAAACGACGTCCACAGAGCCATATGGCCACCGTAAAACCGGTTCAGATATTCCGGATTATGGTTCCACATGGTCAAATTTGAAATCTCTCATAATTATATCAAGCGACATATCAAATCACATCTACTCGATGAAATATGACCAACGGCACTCAAAACGACATTAACAGAGCCATATGACCACCGTAAAACCGGTTCCGGATATTCCGGATTATGGTTCTGTATGGTCAAATTTGATATCGCTCAGAACCATACCAAGCGACATATCAAATCACATCTACTCGACGAAATATGACCAATGACACTTAAAACAACAACTTTAGAGCCATAGGGCCACCGTGGAACCGGTTCCAGATATTCCGAATTATGGTTCCGTATGATCGAATTTTATATCTCACACAACCATATCAAGCGACATATCAAATCACATCTACTCGACGAAATATGACCAATGGCACTAACAAAACAATAACAAAAACTATATTTTCAACATTATGGCCAATGTTTGGAAAATCATCCTCTCATATATCATTCATTAACGAGCCTCCCAGAGAGAATAACAGCACTGTTTAGAGACCCACGGTGGCACGAGGACGATGATCAGGTACTGTAGATACAAATTACCAATTGTATGAAATGTAAAATAGATAACAGTACTAACTATGAATAACTCCAAAATATAAAGCAATTAATTTTTGAACCTCATGAGTGATTGCAAGGCAAAACTCATAGGTGAATTAACTTATGCTTGAGATTTGAGTTTTTAGTTTGTCCGAACTGGATGCAGGAAAATCCGTTGTCTATCAATTTTTGTTTCTAATATTTAAAATATTTGGTTTAAAATTTATAAAGAGACATAAGAAAGACGATGCAATTATATAAACTGCCTAAGATACCCAAAACCGTTTCAATTGGTGATACTTTGAAATTTGAAGATCTATTGTTTCTTTGACAGTTTATGGAATTTATCATTTTATTCATAAAATTAAAAATTACATACAGGATTCACTTGTTCATGCAAGAAATGCACACTGAAAAGGTTTTTTCAACTGAGCAGTTTTGACAAACAGAGGACAGACAAAAGCAGCACATTGATTTTGTCCTCATTGGTTTATACTTGCGTTTTGTACATATCTGACAAAGTTGACGATGATCAGATTTGGGGATCCTTTTAACAGTCAAATTTGGGGTTTCATCGCATATTTTACATACATACAGTGCAGTATCATTTTTGTGAAAATTGGAACACAATACGCATTTTATCATTGCTGTCAATCCACATGTTGTGCAATTTGTGTATTTCGATAGAAGATCCCGAATTCCATCACTTACGTCTTGTGGAAGGTGACCAGCTGTCAATCGGTTCTCCATTTGTTCCATCGACAGTTCTTCTGAATGAATTCGCAAAAATTCGGAATGTCGGCTGGGATTTGAATTTTCCCAATTTGGGTACAGCTCAATGAAAATCATTTATGCATTCATCCATCCAATGTCAATAATTTCAAAGAAAATTTTTTTGCTCCACACTGGACTTCTCCTTGCAACGGTTGTATTTCTCGTTCTTTGATCTCCTGCATCGACACCACCCTTGGTATGATTGTAATATTTAACAACATCCGGTTTTTCAATTCGAGGATCTGTTTCTTGGATGCTTTTTGAAGTAATCAAGACGATGGGTTTCTTTCTCTTGCGTTCAAAATATGACGTCAATGTCATAAATGTGCTGAATCCTTGAATGATTGAATTTGACTCTCGTCCTTTTGAAATTAGAAATTCTGGTGGAATGAAGGGTTTGTTTGATCTGACTGTTCCTGTATAGTAAGTGCTGTTATGCCACAGGTAGTTGACGAGGTCTATGGATGAGAATAAATTATCTGCTGTTACCTCCCTCCATTCATTCAAATATGGAAAGACGAGATCAGTGACCACCCGCATGGCTTGATTTTTTTCGGGCAAATTATTCACCTTGCCCGTATATACTTGCAAGTTTAGTATATATCCTTGAATTGAAGAACAAACCCATATTTTGATCCCATATTTGCCGGGTTTCGATTTTATATAAACGCGGAATGGGCAGTGTCCTGTGGATACGAAGAAATGTAAAGCCGTTTTTATCAAATCGTGAACTCGTTGTATACATATATCAAGGAAAGCAGATCTGGCCATGTGAACTAGGGTAAGTGAGCTAGTGTTTGGTCCTACTGGTCCTCTAATTGGCCCTACCTTTTTTTTTTTATTAATTTTTTACACCATTTATTCACTTGTACGATTAGAATTTGGATTTTGTCGTATATCTATGAAAATAAAGCCATGAAAATTAATTTTAAATTTAAGTTAGGCGCTAGGACCAAAAACTGAAGAACTTGTGCCATAATTGGCACACTTACCCTATTGCTTTTTTCTTCTAACGATGCTTATAAACACTTGTGTCAAAGAATTAAATACAAACTACATTTTCTTTCATACTCTTAAGCAATATTTTAATTTAAATCCTTACTTACCTCTGAAAATTCACAGTCGTTCGTCTACGGTCAAATTTTTGGGAGCGACGTAATTATCTTGACACCTGACAACAAACTTGTCGAACACCGATCGAATTGGTTCAAGTTTGTCATTGCTAACTTGGAACCGCTGAGGACGAGTGGACCGATCGTCAAACCGTAGGCCGATATAGATTTGCTTGAATCGATTTTTACTCATTACCAGTCGGTAGAACTCAATCCGCCAAACTTTATCTGATGTCCATAGTTGATCCAAACTGACATGGTTCTGTTTATTTCGACCGGTCGCAATCAAGATGGCAATAAATCCTAGCATTTCAGTTTCTTGTAACAGGTTTCCAGTTTTCTGAGAGCCTTTGTACGCCATAGCCATTTGTACAAGAAACCACTTCTTCAATAATTTCGGCTGTAAAGAACGCTTCGAAAACATGTCGTGGAGTTTTCATGTTTTTACAATGACTCGCTGGCCCAATATTGAGTAGATGAAATTCACCACCAACGAATGCACTTTCGCTCGAAGTTACCTCCCATCGGTATTGATTTTTACCGATGAAAGCAGGTGTAATTGATTTTGAACTGCATACACGGCCATGTGTATAGCGTAGGTTTAGAATTAAAAAAATCGAAAAATATATGTAAAAAATACCTGGCATTATCGTCGTCCGATTCATCTGAGCTACCAATATCATAAATTGTAACGTTCGAGCAGGCATCTTCCTCTTCGTCACTAAACTCAAAATATTCAATTACTTCACACATTTTAAAACTCTGAATATGGCGACCAGAGATGCAATTACCAGGGTAAAGCAATGATTATAATCGATAGACTAAGTGCCATCACTACTACTAGTATTATACGCAATGTCTCTTAGAACGATGGCATTTTTATTTTTGTTCACTAATACAACAATATGCTGTTCAACTTCCACTATGATCCTCACTGTCAGTGATTTTTATTTAATGATGTACAAAAGTGTGCGTGAGATTGCTGAGTGCAGGTGGAGCATCCTAGTGAAAGTTGAAAAGAAAACAGAGTAAATGTGGAAACCGACTATATGTATAGGCCTGTCCATAAGCTACGCATACCGTTTCGTAGAGATTTTAGAACCACCTCTCGTCCATGAAGACATTATTCATGCACATTTTAAATGCTTGTCAACCCCTGGGGATTGCGGAGTCGATCGATTTTATTTTGCAAGCCAATGGAAAACTGCTTGAAAAATTTCTCAAGTTTAAAATTGTTTTGCTCCTTCTCAGTTGATTCCCACCAAAAGCTCTGAGCCAGGAGTGCTCGAGCCCCCATGACTCTACCAAAGTTTACTTTCATACATGTTTCGCCAAAGTATGTTTTACTTTTATTGAAAGCTAAGATGAGTCATAAAAACTATGCTAGATTTTAAACTTGATCACTGAGCCTGCTGGTTTTTGTCTTTGAGTTTAAAATTAAGAATGTGTTATGACAAAGTACGGATCATTTTTATGAGATTGCAACTGCATTTGTTGATTCTGAATGTTTGGCTCCCGTTTGGCAGTTCACACTGGCTCCCAAGTGACAAGCACATTGAGTGTGTCCGCAGTACCCAATGATGAATGATGACAGAGATATTTCATAGTCTCACTAATAGCGGCGCTGGTGGTGTAGTGGTAAGCGTAATTGCCTCTCACCCAAGCAGGCCTGGGTTCAATCCCAGTCGGCGCCGCCGGGATATTCTGAGGTATAACATCTCTGATCACGCCTTCCCTCGTAAGGGAAGTAAAGCCGTTGGTCGGGGTTGATGGGTCGATATGTAGGGCCAGGGAACTGCGTCTATGGCGTCAGTAGCATTGGTGCTAAGCACGGAAAACAAGATCGACGGAAAACAAAATCAAGGAAAATAATAGTCTTACCTATGTCTCCTTGTAAATTTGTTACCAAATATTTGAAATCTTCGAATTAAAAAATTGATAGACAACGGATTTGCCTGCATCCAAATATCTGGAGCCGTCATATGATTTTATAATTTTTTTTATTTGACATTGGTGATAAAGATTTCGTCGAGTACATATGCTTTGATGAAATGAAATTAAATGAAATTGAAGAAAATTAATCTATTACCATCGGATCATCGGATCATCGGATCATCGGAAACCTATTCTAAGTTATCAAAATAGCTCTATTTATTTTTTTTCTGAATATCTGGAACCGGTTCCACGGTGGCTCTATGGCTCTAAAGTTGTTGTTTTAAGTGTCATTGGTCATATTTCGTCGAGTAGATGTGATTTGATATGTCGCTTGGTATGGTTCTGAGCGATATCAAATTTGACCATACAGAACCATAATCCGGAATATCCGGAACCGGTTTCACGGTTGCCTTATGGCTCTGTTAACGTCGTTTTGAGTGCCGTTGGTCATATTTCATCGAGTAGATGTGATTTGATATGTCGCTTGATATAATTATGAGAGATTTCAAATTTGACCATGTGGAACCATAATCCGGAATATCTGAACCGGTTTTACGGTGGCCATATGGCTCTGTGGACGTCGTTTCGATTGCTATTGGTCATATTTCGTCGAGTAGATGTGATTTGATATGTCGCTTGGTATGGTTATGAGCGATATCAAAGTTGATCATACAGAACCATAATCCGGAATATCCGGAACCGATTTTACGGTGGTCATATGGCTCTGTGGACGTCGTTTTGAGTGCCATTGGTCATATTTCGTCGAGTAGATGTGATTTGATATGTTGCTTGATATTGTTATGACAGACAATACATTTGACCATTTGGAACCATAATCCGGAACATCCGGAACCGATTTCATGGTAGCCATGTGGTCTTATGAATGTTCTCTATCATTTCCAGTAGTTCCACGAAAAAAATCAATATGTTGTCGCAATGATATGTAAGATATATGATAAAGATTGAAAAAATACCCCCGTGCCAACACATTCTTGAATAAATAGAAAAGAGGGAGGGTCCTGCGGGGGAGTACCACCCAACAAACGTAAGAACAACTCACCGGAATGATGTTAAAAAAAAAGTCATTTTAATCGGCCATGGCATCTCTGAGATACAAATGTTTGAAAATAAAAAGTTTGTCCCGGGCTTTTACGGGTTAAGCAAGGGGCCAGCAGACTGCTTTGCGGGACACCTGCTGGGATGGAAAACGTGTCTGAAAGACAACCATTTAACGATACCTTAAACGACCTTTGCTGGAGGTAGTTACGGGTAATTTTAACCAGATGTAAAGGAAAGTTGAAGTTACAAAGCTTGTACACAAGTCCATCATGCCAAACATTGTTAAACGCCTTTTCAACGTCTAACAAGACCATTGCTTGTGGACTTGGATACAGCTTTGTTACTTCGGATGTTATTCATCACCCGTACTAGCTGATGATTGGTGGAGTGCCCCTTTCTGAATCCAAACGGTTCCGGAAGGAGAATGTTGTTTTCCTCGACAAACTTGAGCAAACGATTGAGAATGAGTTTCTCGAACAATTTGCTCAGCGCTGAAAGGAGGCTGATTGGTCTGTAGCTTGAAGCTAGCGTTGGGTCCTTCCCGGGTTTGCGGATAGGAATGATTTTCGCTGTCTTCCAGATACTTGGAAAGTAGTGCAGTTCCAAGCATCTGTTGAAGACAGCAGCCAGCAGAGATTGAACCTTCATGCTGAGATTTTTCAATACTAGGTTGAATATTCCGTCAAACCCGGGGGCCTTCATGTTTTTGGTGCATTTCAGCGTTGAGCAAATCTGTTCCACTGTGATTCTATCCTCCGGAGGGATGGCACAAGGGGAGGAATCAAGGTTGAGTACGCATTGCTCAACCTGAGCTTCGAGCGGACTTTGGATGTTGAAGCCAAGTAAGTGCGATTTGGCAATATGCTCACCAATCGCATTTGCTTTCTCCTGAGGGGTGATTATGAGCCGATCGTCATCATTTTCATCTTTGAATGGAGGAATGGGTTTAGGGTGCGTCTTTAGGACCTTGGCAACCTTCCAGAATGATCTGGAGCGGTCGTCCAGATTCATGATACGCCGCCCGAAACTTTCGTTCCGGAGTGAGACCATTCTGGAAGCAATCTCCTAGTTCAGATCGGCCATTTCACGTTTCCACGCTAGATCTCCGGTTCTTTGGAACTGGCGTCTACGAACATTTCTCAGTCGAATCAATAGTTGGGTGTGGGAATCAATGGCAATAAACTTACCCCTCACAGGAACTCGTCGGACGCACGCCTCGTCAGCCACGGTTCCGGAAGGAGAAGGTGAAGTCCCCCCAACGCTCGGTCGATGTCCTCCACGGAGTCAAGCGGCGGGTTGTCGATGATGTGCCTGTCTACCACGCGTCCAAACTGGGCTCAGTTTACGCGATGGTAGTCCTTGCGCAGGCTTGGAGCAGGAGCTACGTTGTATCCCAGTTCAGCCACCACCGCACTATGGGCAAAAATTGGTCCAAAATTACTCAAAATTCAATATCTCAACAGCACGCTAAATTCCGGCCATGAAAAACGACTTTTCCGAAGGGAAATCGTCCGGGGAATCGATTGCACGTGGTCCCATAGACCGGAGAGCCTTGTAGGTATGTGTTTTGGACCATGTTACCCCATTTTTACCTACTTTTTGGAGGAAATGTTTTTTCACAGCTCTATTTTTCGTAAAATATAAGCACTTTATGCATGGTTTTAGAATACTATGTCTTTAAACAACAGTTCATGAGATATTAGGGGAATACGGGGTACACTTTATAAGGGAGTAAGGGGTAAAAGTGAACCCTCGCTAAATTTATTTTAATTCATATAAATGTTGAACGATGCGATTGTTTGAATGACCCCAAAGGTTGCCTGCAATAATAAGTTTTTTTTTTCGAAATTTTAAGGTTAATTGGGGTTAAATAAAATTTAATTTACTGCTATCTGTTTTAAAAGAGTTTTCACTTTTTTTGTCTGTATACAGCAAAACGATATAGTGGTTCTCTCTTGTAAAAATTGGTAGTTTTATTCCTTATCGCAACATATTAGACCCATATTTTGTATTTTGTCATTAGGGTGACTATTTATATATTAGGGCGGTAAAAAAAAATGTTTTTTTTCGATTTTTTTCAAAAATTTATAACTTTTGAACTGTTTGGCTGATGACGGAACTCAAAATACCAAATGAAAGTTAAAAAAAAAAAATATTATGATATTTAAAAGAATTGATTTTGTATTAAAAAACATTGATTGTATTTTCACATTGACCCCTTACTCCCCTATACAGTGTACCCCGTATTCCCCTAATATCTCATGAACTGTTGTTTAAAGACATAGTTTTCTAAAACCATGCATAAAGTGCTTATGTTTTACGAAAAATAGAGCTGTGAAAAAACATTTCCTCCAAAAAATAGGTGAAAATGTGGTAAAATGGTCCAAAACACATACCTACAAGGCTCTCCGGTCTACGGAACCACGTGCAATCGATTCCCCGGACGATTTCCCTTCGGAAAAGTTGTTTTTCAGGGCCGGAATTCAGCGTGCTGTTGAGATATTGAATTTTGGGTAATTTTGGACCCATTTTTGCCCATAGTGCACCGGTTGATGGTCGGAGCTGAATTCGTTCAAGGCTACCGGCTTGGACAAGCCAGTATTTATAAGAAACAGGTCTAGCGTCGATGGGTTGCCTGCCGGTGAGATGAATGTTGGCTCGTCCGAGAACCAAACGGAGTACAGCCCATGCTGCGAATGGTCGAACAGCAGACGACCGTTCTGGTTCTGCCGGTAGTACCGCCAGGCCTCATGGCGAGCATTCAGATCTCCTCCAACTACGAAGCGGGAACCGGTACGGGTGATGGTGGCCAGGTCTTTCTTGAATTTAGCCGCTAGTCCGCTGCTGGCGGCACATTGTCGAGGGCAGTAGACGGCGATGAACAGGACGTATCCAGTCGCCGACTCCACCTCCACACCAAGGGCCTCGATGATAGAGGTGCGGATATGGGACAGACTGCGGTATTTTATCCCTTTTCTGACGATGATCGCAACACCACCCCCCCTGGAGCTGGTACGATCAAGCCGAATGATGTTGTGGTCCGGTAACCAGCAACTGTCGCCGGACTTGAGGTGGGTCTTGGTGAGGAGGCCCACGTCGATGGTATGCTTTCGGAGGAAGTCCGCAAGCTCGATGGTTTTGGCTCTTAAGGAGCAAGCGTTCCATGTGACTATGCATAGTGGTTTAGACGCCATAATGCATAGCCAGTTTCACGATAGTTTCGAACTGTTCGTTCTTGTTGGTGCACTTGCGGAAAGCGCTTGTAACATGGACGAACATGTTCCAACACTCGTCTACCGAGTACATACCTTCTAGCGTTGGTGGTGTTCTCCAGGATCCAGGGGGGAGTGGAATTTGTTCACCGGGCGTTGGTTTGGGGGGGGGGGGGGAGGGCGGTGACTTATTTTTCTTACGTCCTGGTTGGTTGGAGGTCGATGCATCCTTTCGGATACGCTTGAACTCCTCGCGTTTGGGGCACTGCTTGTCAGAGCCCTGATGAGCACCGCCACAGTTGACACACTTGATAACCTCAGGACTGTCATCTGGGCAGTCGGAGAAGGCATGGTCGTTGGTGCAGAAGCTGTAGCGCGGGTTGATGTTGCAATTTCGGGTGCCTGTCCGAAGTTGAAGCAGTGCTGGCACTGCGTTACATCGCGGTGGCCACCACGGTAGGACTCCCAACGGATGATGACGTTGAAGAGCGAGCGGATTGCTTGCAACGCATTAAGCGTCACCGTCCCCTTCTTGAAGTGTACCAGCAATCCTGGTACTTCCTCTGGTTTTCGTTCCTCCTCTTGATCCGAAAGACGGCGATGGGGGCCAGCTTGTACCGGTCTTTAATTTCAGCTTCGATCACCTTCGTTTCGAAATTCAGAAGGCCTCGGATGACTACCTTAAATGGCTTGTCGCCCGGGATGTCGTGTGTGAAAAATTCCACTTTGGAATTCTTCAGCGAAGCCAAAGCTTTGTTGTAGTCCGCTTTGGTGTGGAGGATGATTTTCGTGCCAATCCCGCACAGCTTGTATTCGGCAGCGACGCCAAGGGATGCCACCTCTTGAGCCAGCTTGTCGAGTGGTACTGACTTCACCACCAGAGGTGGAAGTTTCACTTTCGGACCGTTCTGGCCGCCCGTGGCCAAGTTTTCAACGGACCCGCCGAAATCACCGACGTCACTACCGTTGATTGCTGTGGCGTTATCCTGGGGACCACTATTCCTTGGGGTATGGACACTTCCACGGTCGGATGCGTCTCTCTTCGTCTTTTTGCCGCCTTGGGCAGCGTTAGACTGGGCTGCAGGGTTCGAACCCTGGTTCGAGCCTGTCTTCTTCTTCCGCTTCGACATCACACGCGATGCACCGAAACGACCGAAAACGTGAACAAACGCGTAGCACTATTAATATCACTGGCACTGAGCGAGCGAATCAAACAACCGACTGTACTGCACAACGGTTTGATGCAGAATGATCATGAGCTAATGCCATACAGCAGCGCTCTTTTAACTATATCTTTTCAGGTTAAAGCAGAATGATGTGCAACCAAGTGGTATAAAAGCTACAAAGACTCCTCCCATTATGAGTAGTTTTCTATCAAGTAGCGACACTGGCTCTTTTCCTTTTGCGTACACGGCGAATGAGAACGACCCAAATTTGAGTTTAGTTCACTCATAATCGCCAAAAGTGCATGAGCTCAGCGATGAGTAAATTTATCTCATGGTTTCCTGTGGAAAACCTAAAAAAATCTGCCAGAAAATGAGGAAATTTACGAAAATTTTATTCAGTCTCGGAGTAGAAGCAATAGACTGAGTGAATCCAATCTTTACTTTTCCCAAATTCGGGAATTTTTCCCTGGAAAATCCTGGAAGAACCTGGGAAAACATGAGGCAAATTTACTCATCGCTGAGTTCCTGCATTTTATTTCTTATTTATGAGATATCTAAACTCAAATTTGGGTCGTTCTCATTCGCCGTGATATCACCTTGAAAGATATCGGCACCGGTGGTTAGCGTGATTACCTCTCACCCCAGCAGGCCTGGGTCCAATCTCAGTCGGCGCCACCGGCATGTTCCAAGGCATAACATCTCTGATCACGCCTTCCTTCGGGAAGTAAAGCCGTTGGTCCCCGGTTGAGTTGATGGGTCGATTGGTAGGGTAGAAGTGTGGGAGCTGCCTCCCTGGCGGCGGTAGCATTGGAGCTCAGTACGGAAAACAAATCTCGCGTCACTTTCAATAGGTTCTATCTACATTGATCGATTCTCTTCATCGACACTCTCTTTCGTAAATAACTCGGCTTCACAAATGTTTCCTGCCGTCTTCGTCGAATCGTTGGTTCTGAATATGGACAAACAGGCAGATGAATTCTATTCGTACTCTTTACTGTAATAAGCTTGGTGGCCCTGAAAAGAGCCGTTTTGTTGCCAAAGTTGGTGATGATTTAACCTCCGAAACCAAACAGAGTGCGTCTCTGTCACTTCAAAACGTAGATGACATCCATGGCCGCTTAAGCTTGGCGTGCTTAGTGTAGTCCTACGTAAAAAAAAAAAAAACAAACGAAGGGTGAAAGCACACACACGTCCATTGACTGGCTGCCAGGATTCGTGGCTATAATAAGTAGTTCGGCAGTCCAAGAATATCAGAGCTTCCATCCCTTTTCCGAATAATAATGGGCTTGGTTCACAGCATAGCACAGTGGTTGAAAAGTAAATTTTGACGCTCTTAATTTGTAGCACCATGGAGAGCGGATTTAGAGTAAGGACGTCTTGAGCAAAGTTGATGAGTATGACATGCTTCATATTTTGAAGGCATGGGTTTTGTGATTTATCCCCCTAAAAATGAAATGAAAAATTTATTTTTTCACAATGTCGAGATAAATTTCACTCAAATCGAGATAGAGAGCGTTGTTTGAGGATGGACCCCCAAAAACACGTTTTTCATTAAAACACATATTTTCTTTAATGAGTGAAGGCGAACCAGCCCAAGGCTGAAAGCCTCCCTAATAAAGATAAATAATAATATTTTCTTTAATTTTAGGTCTTCATTATGTTCAACAAAGTTTATTGGTATACTAAAATACATATCGTTCTAGAACATACTATACCTGCATCATTTTAATAGGATGAGTTATTGATAAATTTTCTTCAATTTTCCTCATATTTTGGCCTTGCGTATCTTTCTTAGGTGCAAGAAGGTGCAAATGAAGTTGAGTGCATCTAAAACTAGATCAAAAGGGCTTTCAAATGGTGGTAAATTTGTCCGTCCACGACAGTTTGCAGGAGAGTTATGATCAAAACAAACACCCGTTGATAGGCTTTATAGAAGTCATGTCAACAACATGGGGGCTACTGTGTTTTATACCGCGTAATAAATTCGTTTCCATAGTAACTGGCTCAATAAACAAATTTCCCACTTTTCAGAGCTTATCAAATTCAAGAACGGCACATTTTCTTTTCAAAAGTTGCCCAGAAGGCAAAACTGAAGCTTCAAGAACGAAAAAAAAAAAAAAACTGTCAAATTCAGTTAAACTTGTGAGTCGATAAGTGTTTTTCCATAGTGCTTATCACTGTTTTTCATCAAGCGTGAAGCAATAATTATTGGGAAAGTATATGAAAGCATGTAATGCCTTGTTCAGACTACAGAGTTATAATATGTTATACCGCTATCTTGATGGTGGTTTCTGTGTTGGAATTATTTGACAACCGTTATAACATGTTATAACTCTCCAGTCTGGACAGCGTTCAAGATAGAAGAACTGCGGAAGCCAAACGAAGGAGAGAGAGAGACTTATTCTGCCAAAGAAACTGGACAGCAGAGGAAGCTACGAGAGCAGGGCTTTGAAGTTAAATGGCATTATCTGGTAGGGCTTAATTTCTTTAAATTTTTTCAATTCATCGTTAGATCACAACAAGTGCCAATGATCTTGTTTTTTCTAGATTCAATTTAAGTTGAAATTGATAAGCGTGATCTCTTGTCACTCTGGTCAAAAACGAATGGAGGCCGATCATCAAAATTCAAATGCGTTTATAAGAAGGTATACTCTAGCGTTATGCCATAAATGTGAATATTATGCCGGATGTGGCTGCGCATGTCGGAAAACCCGTGAAAACAATGTGCGACTTTTTTGAAAAGCTCTGAACCAAACATGCTCGTGCATGGTTGTCAAGTGTCACGCCGAGTATTTCAGTAAGCCGTTCACGCTTCCTGAAAACGTTTTAAACTTGTTTCCGTCTACTTCTGAAAATGCATAAATGATAGCTGGTAGCGCCGTCAGTTTGTGGAGCCTAGCAGTACAGCAGCCGTAAAAGCAAAAAGCAAAAAAACAACTACGGGAACAGTCCTAATGCTCCAAGCTCCGCAAGGCCACCTCCATATTCTAGCAGCAGATTCATAATCATAACCTCATTGGAAACAACTGTTCATCATTAAACCGAAATCGTGGTTTGTATGTACACTACTTAACTCCATAAAGTTTCATGTTCTCCACCGCAAAGTAACATTATCCACAGCAATAATGGCGTGAAGTGCTGTGGACGCATCAACCAAAATCAACCGACGTTGGAATGCACTTGCCTCCAGCATCGAAGCAGTAAATCGTCTTGTTTGCCGCATTCCAGAACGAGCTCGAAACCTCTCATTTCTGATATAAATGGGTTTTTCTCGGGAATTGGTATGTTTGAGCAGTTGTTACCAATGACGAGGATGTGTGTGTGTGTGTGTAGCTCGAACATTGCGGATCCATTCTGCGTTATGTCTATGCAGCATGATGTACTACTGGTACTACTGCGAATGCAATAAATAAGATGCGGAATGCGGCACATGGAGGAATGCTGGTTTTCAGCAAGCAAGAAATGGAAATCTATGGACCTTCGAAAATGTTTCGTGGGCTTATTTTTTTGAGGTTTTAGAAAATTTACCATCCGACGAACTTTGTGTCAGCTTCTGCAGATGCTGCAGGATCGTTTCCAAGTAACAGTAATCTAATGAATCAATTATGTCACACACTATCTATAGTTTTGAAGACCCCGTATTCTTGAATATCTATGCAAAAAGAAGCAACATCCTAAATGGCAGGGGTCTCGTGATATAATCGTCTTTTTAATCAAAATATGCCACTTCATGGGTATAGTTTTACAATTACCCCTCCTCCCGAGAGATGCGCCCCTCTAAAAAAGTTTGATAATTTAAACAGAAATTCACCGAAATTTACTTTGCTCAGGTGTTTTCAGCTAACAGATCGATCAAAGAAGCTTTTATCTAGCATCTAATACCACAAAGACGACAAGAAACGGTTATGTGCTCAATCTATTAACGAAAGAGAAAGTCGACCAAGAGAATCTGTCAATGTTACTTAGGACCTAGTGCAATGTTCAGCTTGATTTTTTTTATAAGCCATTTTATATTATATTTTTCGTGTCATACTTGTCAACGTGTGCCTCAGCGTGCCGAACAGTGTGTCATGGTGTGTTTTGGCACAGCCAGCGTGCAGACTTGATTACCCCTTGTTTTCATTAGTAATGGCAGATGAAGTCATCTGAACCTGAGGGGTTTGTTTAAGAGGCATGTTTTCTTTGTATATGCTAATGAATACAAAGTACGAAACATGCAGATGCTTATTTATCAATATTAGACAAACATGCGAAAAGGGCCAATGAGCCACATGTAAACAATGACTTTAAACATCGAGTTCTCGCGGATACAAACCACCACCAGCATCTGGTAGGGTACATCTTCCGTGAAAAATCGACGTTTAAAATCATTGTAGCACACGTAGCTCAAGGGCCGTATTCACATGTTTGTCTATAATATTTACATACGCAGTCTCATTGTTTTGATTTATCCAATGTAAACATAATCTCATCTTTGCAGCTGTTTGGCATGACTGCCCTTGACGTGAAGTATACTAATTGATTGTTTGTTTTCTGCTTGATTTGTTGGCAATACGACAGTAGCCAGAATTAATTACCTACATCACATATGGTTTTGAAAATAGAATGATTAGGGATAACTCTGCGACCGCACACGGGCGATGAAAGTGGCTCACTTGAAAAGGATTAGCAATTTAGGTATTGGAATTAAGGCGATTTTGAACGTATTTTTTGTTTTGAGTTTTAAAGCTTTGTATAAGCTAAGGAATACAAATTTAAACACGAATCATGCAAACGCTAATTCATCAATACTAGAAAAACAAATCAACCGGAAGGCTTCCTCTACCAGATGCTGCTATTGGTTTGCCTGGTGAGTCTCGACCAGCGAGAAATCGATTTTTTTGCCATTGTGGCTCGATAGCCCTTTTCACATATTTGTCTAGAATAGTTTGCACCCGCAATCTCATTGCTTTGATTTATCCGATGTAAACATAATCTCATCTTTGCAGCTGTTTGGCATGATGGCTAGACTGATGCAAAATTTGTCTTTTTCGCTCCACAGTGCTTAAATGGTTTCAAATCGGGTCCTGATTAGCCTCCCAAAGTTACAACTCATTTGGTTAGAAACAGACGTCGCACAAGCCATTTGAAGTTTACATGTAAATTAATATGGGAAATCTCAACGTTTTGTTCATTGCCTTCTAGTATTTTTCCATATTGAGCTGCGAAACATTTTGATAGCCATTATTATAGAAAATTTTCTCAGCTACAACTTTGCTGAAGATCGTTTCTATGTAAAACAAGACAGGAAAAAGTTATTAATTATTTAAGAGATTGGTAAACTTACGACATGATCAAGCAGCTGCTCTGTAGGCAACACTGTATTTTGCAGTGTAACATAGTAGCCATGATTTTTGTGTCCTATTCAACGCCCCAGAAACACCAATGTTGCCTGCTGAGCAGTTGATTGAGCATGATCATAAGACATCAGCGCATTGAACCATTAATAACTTTCGATCCTTGCATTTAATCAATAATTGGTCTTCAGCAAAGTTGTAGCCTACTAGCACATATGAAAACTTTTGAAGCAGACCGATATGGTGAATTATTAGATAGACATGAACAAAAATCTTGGTTTTACCATAGTAATTCCCATACAAACTTTAAATGGTTTGTGCAATCTCAGTTTCTCACCAAATGGGTTCAAATTTTGAGAGGTTAGTCAGGATCCGACTTGGAATCGTTTAAGTATTGTGGAGCGAAAATTTCAAATTTTACATCACTCTATTGACGGCCCTTGACGTGCAGTATAGGGTGTCCCAGAATGTCTAAGCACGACTTTGGAACACCCCTGCTTGTTTCAGAAAGCGCAAACAGATCGTACAGAAATGGTGAACTATACCCAACATTTCTATGAGTCAATTGGCGAAATTGGAAGGTGTAAGCATCGGAACCGTTCGAAACGCGATTCGGAAGTATAGTGATGAAGCAACTCTCCAGCAACTCTTTCACTCGCAAGAAAAGTGCTTCGGTTCGAGACGTGGCTAAAAAAGTGGAATCCTCGAAGAGTAACGTCCAGCGGGCCAAGGCAAGAATCGGTCTAAAGACGTATAAGAAGGAGAAAAAGCCAAAGCGGAGTGAAAAACAAATCGCATCCGTCAAACCTAGGGCTCGGAAGTTATACGACTAATTGCTGTGCAGAAAAGGGGTGTGCGTGATTATGGACGATGAATCATACGTTAAATTTGATTACAAAACTCTTCCTGGTGATCAGTACGACAACGCCGTTCGTGATGGCCGAAGTGTTGACGACGCGGATAAGTCGATTTTACCGAAACATTCGGTAAAAATGTTATGGCTTGGCAAGCCATGTGTGAGTGTGGTATGCTTTCAAAACGTTTGTGACAACGGAGACAATGAAAACTGATGTTTACGTGCGTGAGTGTTTAAATACGACGCATCAGCAGGGAGTCAAAATCAACGATTCAGATAAACAAAATGGCATTCTCATTTTGGTTACACTCGTGATTAATACAAACCCATAAATCACAATAGACAGTTCAGGAAACGATAATGTGATTATCATTTGTGTAACAGATCATGGTCATTTGAAATGACATGAAAGACAAGGCTAATCAAATATCCTATAATGTGCGAGGGGGGCGACACAACTAAATCTCAATTCTAGATGCTCAACAAATCTCACACTAGCCAATCAATCTTCGGAAAAATTCTTTCGTTTCTCACATCTACTTGCATCGCGCATCATATTTTTGCAGGATATCTTCTGAATCGTCATCAATCTTCTTTCTATCTACTCAGCGTGCGCACACCTAACCAAAGCAAAACAAAAATTATAATGTGGGTATTTTCGGAATAGAGATGACGTATAGAGATCGAAAATCGATGTTTGCTGTCATTTTCAGAAAAGGACCTGCCAAGCCAGCATTTTTCTGTTGTCTGCCATTTTTAGACCACACACTTCCAACGAACGCAAAACAAACACATGCGGTGTAAGCGACAGTTGTAAAATATGCAGTACAGCCGCAAAGTTCGGATGTGTTGTTCAAGTTTGTTATGGGTCATATATGTTTCGATCGTAAATATCGCCTTCCGCTATGGCGCTATGCCCACCTTAGCAAGTGAGTCCGCCATCTCATTGCCCGGAATCGAGCAGTTGTCACTTAGACAATTGTCAATTTCTCTGACGTAGAAATTATACAAAAGGGGACTTAAACATGAGCCCTGGGGGAGACCCATGTAACTAAATCGAGAAGCTGTAGAGTTTCCATGAGAAAAGCTCATATGTTTCTCTGACAGCAAATTGTACAAACAGTTATTTATTAATGGAGAAAGGCCACAAGAGTGGAGTTTGTCTGAAAGGACTTCAACCGATACTGAATCAAAAGCCCCCTTGATATCCAAGAATACTGAAGCCATTTGCACTTTTTTTTTTTAGCAAAAGCCAACTGAATTTCTGTGGAAAGCAACGCAAGACAGTCGTTCGTTCCCTTGTCCCTACGGAAACCAAATTGAGTATCTGAGAGTAGGTGGTTCATTTCAACCGATTTGTCCAGGCGAAAAAGGATCATTTTCTCCAACAATTTTCGAATGCACGATAACATCGCAATGGGACGATACGAGTTGTGATCTGACGCGGGTTTTCCAGGCTTTTTAATGGCTATAACTCTCACTTGCCTCCAATCATCCGGAACAATATTGAGCTCCAGGAACTGACCAAACAAGTTCTACATGCGCCTCTTAGCGACGTCTGGGAGGTTCTTCAACAAGTTGAACTTGATTCTATCAGCCCCCGGAGCCGAATTGCCACACGAAAGGAGCGCGAGTGAGAGCTCCAGCATTGAAAAAGGCTGGCTGATCTCGTCTACCGAATTCGTCGTTTCGCGAGGAATCATCTGTGCCGGCACAGAATCAGGACATACTTTTCGCGCGAACTTGAGAATCCAACTATCGGAGTACTCCTCGCTCTCGTTGTTTGAAGACCGGTTACGCATCCTTCGCGCCGCATTCCAAAGCGTATTCATCGACGTTTCGCGCGATAATCCGTCCACGAATTGCCGCCAGTATCCGCGTTTCTTGGCTTTGATGAGGCTCTTGAGTTCGCGTTCAAGAGCCGAGTACGCTTCGAAATGTACGGGTGTTCCACGTTTCCGGAAAAACTTAAGCGCGTCGGACTTTTTACTATAAACCTCTGTGCATTGGTGGTCCCACCAAGGGAAAGGAGGTTTCCTACGCAAAGACGTTCCAGGAACCGGCCGAGTTTGAGCTCGAAGCGCGTTGTCCAAGATCAGGTTGGAGAGGAAGTTATATTCCTCCAACGGTGGAAGCCCTTCTACCGACGACACAGCTTCCTCTATCGTGGTCTTGAACGCTGTCCAATCGATATTACGGGTGAGGTCGTACGCGACGTTAACGGATTCCGACGGATTGAACCCACTGGCAATCGAAATTTTGATCGGCAAGTGATCACTACCGTGGGGATCTTGGATCACATTCCACGTGCAATCCAACGATAATGAGTTAGAGCAAAGTGTGAGGTCTAATTTACTTCCATTTGAGGATGGACCAGCCAAACGTGTTACTTCTCCATTGTCACATTGAAGTTGTCACAGAGGTCATTAGCTTGTTTAACCAGGGCTTAAATAATCGTCACGTTGGTCATAGCTTGTTATGATTGCCTAAAACATGCGTAAAGAGCAAATCGAAACAAAGAACGACGCGTGAAAGTGGAGCTTAATGAAGGCCTAAGTACTCTTTCGTAGCTTTAAGTTTTCGGATTTGAAAGATCGTCGGTTACAGTGGCCTGCTTACTGAGCAATTAAAAATGTATGGTGGGATCGCTTGTTTATCGTGTATTTTGTAAAACTTTTCGTTGTCGTCGGTGCCGGGTTTGAATAGTTATAACAATTTGAGTAACGGTATAATGTGATATGAGGGGCTCGGTGGCCTTAGAGCAACCATTTTTGCTTACTGAGCAGAACAACATGAGTCTAATCTCAAGCACATCCACATTCAAGATTCGTCAATCGTTTTATTTGTTAACATGACTACAGGGTAATAACAGCAACTCGATGATTCAAAAGGAGCTCGTCTGCCTAGTGGCAAACTTTTTTGCTTACTGAGCAGAAGACCGTGGGTTCAATCCTTAGCTCCTTCGCGTTATATGATCGCTAGGACATCAATTCAGCTTATCGTTTACCAAAAAGAACCCTGCTGCAAACCCAACCCTATTACACAATACCCCAGTGATTACTCGTGGAAGTGCAGAGGTGTTCTCGGCTTCCATCAAAGCGAGTGTCACGTCAACACATTCCTACCCCTTCCTTTCTTGACCTGTGTTCGGGCGCGGCCGGCGCTGGTATTGCCTAGTTTGAGATCACCAGTTTTTACACATTGAGGATGGTTGCTGGACCCAAGCATCGTCTATTGGTTCTCTGTGTAATTACAGCTGGCCTGGCAATTGCAGAGTAGCAACCGTGGGTGGTCAATCATGCTCATGCTCATGCTCAAATGTTGTATTTAATTGCATCAACAATAAATAAATAAATAGCAGATATCAAATATTTCGTGAAAATGACTAAACACTTTTATCATCATTGAGAACAATACTCCTTTCTGGTGAATTGAGCGAACAGTAATGTTTATTTACTTTGCTCGTTTGGCTCAGCGTTTGACGGTTCGTTTGGTTCTTCTTGCTTCAGTCTATGCGTGTCTCTATTTAACATCTCTATTATAGACCTGTTAAGAGAGTTCTGTCAAATTTGCGAAATCCCATAGTGAAAACATTTCTAAGATTTGAAAAGGTACGCCCTTTGTAAACAAACCACAAACTACTCGATGAACACGAAACAGTAGAAGAAAATATCACTTCAAATCATCAAAAACGTTTCTTCCTACATGACGTATTTTCAACTTTCAACTTATGATGCATCTGGTTGTTACGCCTTGTATCAGACTACGATTTTTTTCCCTTTATTTACAAGGCTTTCAGCCATTGGCTGGTTCGCCTTGGGAACTCCAGAAGGGAGTTCCAAAATGTTTGTATGAGCTGCTACAGTGTTTGTATAACCATTAATACCATTGACATAAAACACAAATCAGTATAAACATAAAAGACATATTAAAATAAGAACTGGCGTGGTACATCTGCGTTAATTCAGTTGGATTTCCAATTGGATTGCGGTAAGTTGTCATCAGGGTTCAGGGTTGAAACGTATCGTGGTGTATGCCGGTAGTTGGAGCTAGTCATTGAGGGTTGCGTGGGTCGAGTATTTTAAATTATATTGAAGAGGGACTTCCCGGATGCTGCCGGAAATGTCGTAGCTTCTCCTGGTTCCATCGTATTTCGGGCATATGCAGATGAAGTGCTCGACGGTCTGTGGGATGTGGCAGTGGTCGCATATCCTCCGGAAGGGTCCGTCCCCCTTATAGTTGTGGGAGACGTTTATGTGGCGATAAAACGACCTGTGGAGGGGTGGTTCCTCCCATCTGCTGGTGTCCCCTTTTATCTTCCGTATAAACAGTATACTTCCGGCGAGCCAGTCCCGGCTTCAGGATTGGTCTACGGTCTTGGTGACCCACTTCTTCAGATCCTGCCCGGGGACCTTCCGGGTATATTTGGTCATACGACGGCCTGATCTGGCGAGATGATCAGCTTCCTCATTCCCTTTTACACCGCAATGTCCAGGCAACCAAATGAATACCGTATTGGTTGGCGCGTACTCTTGGATGGCCTGTATCCAGGGGTGCCTGCTGGTTGCGGATTCAAGAACAGTGACTACACTAGCAGAGTCTGTGAAAAGTGCGATTGGCCCGGATACACGGGTAGTAACTGCGATAAAAGCTGCGGCTGCCTCGGCGGAAAAAATAGAGCACTCATCCGGGAGCCTGTGACACTCCTTTGGGCGGTCACCGGAGATGCCGATGCCCACCCTTTTCTGGGCTACGGAACCGTCCGAGTAACGGATGGCGTATCCAGCGTACTTCCTTCTCTGCAAATCCAATACCGCCTGATTTAGCGCAGAGGGATTGGAACCAGCCTTGAAGTGCCGTTTGATGGTGTGATTGGTCTTAATTGGCGGTTTGTTCCAGCCTCTGGCTCCAACCCAATGTGTCTTGCACACTGGGGGGAGAGCTCGCTTGGAGATTTCCCTGAGGAGCTTGTTGGCCTCCTTTAGGAGGGAACCTTCCTCGTCTATACCTAACGTTATCTCATTCAGCCCGATGGCGCGTTTCCATATAGTCCCGGTAATCAGGCGGTCGAAGGGGAGTACTCCTCCCTCAATGCAGGCGGCGATCCCGGGGATACCAGGAAGGAGTCCGGAAGAAATTCGAAGTGCTTGCTGGTAGACTGGTGTAAGCCTTTCCACCAGGCGCGGTTTGGCAAGGTACGTAGCCTCGATGCCGTAGGTCAGCCGCGAGTTTACTATAGCCTTCACCTTCGCTAGTGTCCTCAGGATGTTTAGGTGCTGTTTGCAGGCACTCTTTACCTCGTTCAGGTGCGTGTTGAATGTAAGAGAGCGGTCGAAATGCACACCAAGTATCCGAAGGGTTTTTCTGAACGGAATTACCTCGTCCTGGGTGCTGATCTTCGTGCTGAGGATCCGGTGATTCGACGGACAAATATGAGTGTACCCGCTTTTTGCTGCGGACATCTGAAATCCCGCGTTTGATGCCCAATTCGAGATGTAGGCCGTGGCTTGAATAATTTTTCTACGGAGCGCTTTGACAGTCTCCTTAATTGCCATAAGGACGATGTCGTCTGCATACACGAAAATGAAGATTCCGACCGGCAACCTCGTAAATACCCCATTCATCCTAACGAGAAAGAGGGTGACCGCTATCACCGACCCTTGCGGTACGCCAGTCTCCTCGTCGAAAATCTTGGATCGGCAGTTTCCCAGGACAACCTGGAAGGTCCGGTGCGAGAGGAAGTTCTGGATGAACTTCAACACGTGCCTAAGAATTATATTGTTTTAATATGCCAAACGTACTGATTCTGTAGTATCAAGTCACGCCCGATTCATTTGAAATGCATCCGATTGATATTTCACGCGTAAACAACGAACAAAAAGAAGACCAAAACAAAAATCTCCAGGCGTTATTCCAATCCCACAAAATTTGCGAACGAAGAACCAAGGCGGAACAACAAACGAAAAATCCCGAGGGTGTATTTCCACGGTGTATCACCAGTGTTGGCAGTTGGATGGAAGATCCGGGGGGTAACAACATGTAAGAAATTATCAGTCCCGTGATTTCAGAAAAAAAAACTGTCAATTACCCTACAATATGGGTATTTTTGAAACCGGGATGACGTGTAGATGTCGAAAATCGATGTCGGCTGCCATTTCGACTAGTTTATTTGACAGTTTTATCTTAAATCAAAGGCCGCCAAATTGGATTCCAAAATGGCGATGGACATCGATTTTCGGCATCTACACGTTATTCCAGTTCCAGAAATATCCATATTGTAGGGTATTTGACCTCTAGAACAACTTTTCCGATGACAGACATTACAACATAGATACATTACAAAGTGATTGTTATCATATCAGTAGATTATCGTTTTTGTTGCTGATAATGATGTGTAACACAAATGATAATCCATGATCTTACTGTACACTGACCACGATTCTGTTTACTAGTATTTTCATCGTCGGTAAGCATCAGA
Source organism: Ochlerotatus camptorhynchus (assembly GCF_037179485.1). NCBI lineage: Eukaryota > Metazoa > Arthropoda > Insecta > Diptera > Culicidae > Ochlerotatus > Ochlerotatus camptorhynchus. The sequence continues at coordinate 1,964,368 of NW_027041033.1, read as the reverse complement.
AGATAGCATTTTCTTGATTCCCTGCGCCTCAGTACTGTTTTGGCCGAATTTGGCGTCGGTTCATTACTCCAAGGACCTGGTATAAAGCCAAAAAGGTCCAACTCGTACCCAAGGAGATGAATCTGCCAAACTGTCCCCAGACCAGGCTAATCAAAACTTTTTGGGCCCTGACCAAAGCTTATTTGCGGAAACATGTAAAGACAGCGGATTCCGTTACAAAGTTTGCGGGATATCATCCATTTATGGGATAGTTTACCCAACCGGGATATAGTTCGTTTATGGTACTTGTTTATGAGGGTTGTGAGCGATTATGACGAATGCGTATACTTAGAATAAGGATAGTTCGTCTTGGTCTTAGCCTCGAACATCTTAGAGTCATTTCCCTAACTTCTTAGTCCAAACGTTTAATTTTTCGCCTTCGAAAAAGGCAAAACTATAAAATTAATTTAAATAGTAAATACCAATTTTTTTAAACTTTTGATACCGATTAGCTTGAAAAAATCTGACAACACTGACTGACTTTTCATCTTAACTCCGCCAAATAAAAAGTTTTCTGTGGATAAGCAATTATTTCCAGCAGCAAGTTAAGGAAATGAGGTGGATGGACTCTGGTGTGCGATAAAATCTAGACCAACAATTGAAATAGGCGGAACAACCAAACGTAAACAATGGCTTTAATCGCAAATTTCTGGAGAATCAAAATACACCCATACAAACAAACAATACCATTCGATAAAGGAAGTTTGCTCTATCAGATGGTGGTATTAGATTGCGTGGATGTGTTTTGATTCTCGAGAAATTTGCGATTAAAGCCATGGTTTACGTTTGGTTGTTCCGCCTATTTCAATTGTTGGTCTTGGAATGTGGTTCAATTCAAAGAAGTACCGACTTTCAGATCATGGAGCGGAATTGATATGCTTATTAAGTGGGAACACGTATAAACCATTTCCATAGCATTGTAAATTGTGAATGATAGTTTGACAATTTCCTTCTCTATTTTGTGCGTGTTTGCCAAAAACAGCAGGATATTTTATACAGGTGTAATTATTTCGAAAATAAACTAAACTCACTAAGTCACGGGGAATTCGAGAATAGTCTTCCTTATGTATCCACAGGGATTTTTTCATCGCAATGCACTCCTTTTTTTTAGCAGCGTTGTGTTTCCGGTGATAAATGGAGAACAACATGGTCACATACTAGTAGATACATAAACCATCAAACCGCTAAAAAGAAACTCCCGGTTTGATGCGCGAGATTTATTTACCTACATGCACAGATAAACAAATATAACGCATTGAATACTTTCACTAAAAAACATCAGCACTAAAATACTACGTCCATCTGTTGAGTACACTATCACGGGCGGTTCGCTCAACCAGTCTACCAACTATGAAAAATATAAACTAACCGTTAAATACATGTTCGATGCAAAACACGCAAGTGTTATGTCTGTTTATCTGTGCTTTATCTGGTTCATACTAGAGTCGGTGTATAATGAATCACGCCAAGAGAAAAACAATTGAACTCGCATCACGGTTTTCGAAAGATTCCCTTTCTTTTAACTTGGCAACAAAGGCTGTATTAAATCATCATATCAGTGATTTTGTCATATTATCTTAACAAAAAATAGTAGAAATTCTCATAACTGATCATTACCAAACGTATCCCATGACAATTGAATGCTCACTGCGTGTTTAATATCAGTTTCTTCGATTATATTTTATATTTTATTGCAATACCTTTCGTGGACCTTTCATAGCATCGTAATGTTTGTTTACTTTGCACGATAGGTAGCTGGTTTGACAGTTCGATAGGTACACTTGGCTTCACTCTTTTTTTCACTCTTGGCGTGGCTCATTATACACCGACTCTAGTTCACACCACCTGTCAAACGGTAATGTTCCATCGTCCATGGCATACTGTTTTAAAAAGTGCGGAATAATAATCAATCATTCTCGATTTTGGTCGTCTCTCTTGATTGGCAGTGGATCGATTGCAAATTGGTGCTTCATTGCGGAAAATGACCTATGACATTTGTGCATTTTTTACTCATTGATTACGTTCCTGTCAAAACGTATGCTAGCTCTCAGTCGAGAAAATTTCCAGCTCGATGAATGACCGGTTCGCTTTTCGCTTGTGGCTTATCGGGGGTTCCGGTCATTGGGGAATACGTGCCTGATAATTTGAGCGACATTTTTGCGGAACGTGCCATTAAGCAGTGCAGTTATTTATTTTAGCGTCACTCAGTTAAAATCCTTCAATGTTTGCATTCGCTTCCGCTGGTGCCGTGTCCAGGAATGATTAGTTGGTTAAGGGCAAGGTGGCGAGAAGCTTTGTCTGCTTCACCAGGGGAACAAATTGAATTATGCAGAAGCTGGGCGGATCTGAACATTTAAATTGATGTTTGCTTGTCTGCAGCACACACTGAGTAGCGTTTGCAATTTTGTACATTTATGAGGTGTTTACATCTGTGCGGATTTACTCGCGCTAGTGTACTCGCCAACTAGCACGAATTTCAGTTGCTCCTGAAATCTCATGCTGGTAGACGCTGATGCCCTGTTTACATTATGCTGGTTTATGCGTTTTTGCAAGCAGCGAATTCATTAGTGCTAGTGAACTAACCTAAGTGTATACACCGCATTAGCATGGATGTAGAAAGTAGGTTGTTAACTATATGAGTGTTAGTAATTTGCAATTGTTGTTTTATGCGAAGTGGTTACTGAAAAGCAAATGTGGCAGATGTTAGGTGGAATCATAGTTGTATCCATCCGGCGTTTTGCTTCCAGTATTGATTTAAACGAAATTCAATATGATCGGAACGATTTTTTATTTCATACAAGATTAGGATTCCATAAGTTTACGTTTGCTTGCTGATGTTTTGCGCAGCATATCAAGAGACTCAGTACACATTAGAGTGATGAAAATTTCGAAAGTTTCACTCCACTGTGCTCAAATGGTTTCAAATCCCATAAATTTGAACTCATTTGAATGAAAACCAGCCCCGATCATCTTGGCAGATCAGCTTATGTCGTTTTCGTTTTTAAACCTGGATCAGAGTTGACCCCGACTTTCAATAAACGAACAAAAATTGATCAGTATTGGTGTTTTTTTTTTTTGAGAAAATGTACACTCTATTTTAACAAAATTTAATTTAATTAACAAAAAAAATTACACAAAATTTAAACCATATTAAAATTATCCAAAATTCATAAAAATTACAAAACATTTACAACCCACTTACACAAAAATTACAAAGCATTTACCCTAAATTTACTCAAAATAAACATAAAATTTTCAAAAAATTTATAACGATTAACACAACATTATGAAAAATGTAAACAAAATAAATTAAAACTTTGCACAAATTTTACCCAAAATTTAATCAAAATTCACACAAAATTAATTTACCACATAATTTACAAAATTAACAAAGTCCACAAAATTTACAAAAAATTTACAAAATTATATAACATAACCTTTACAACAAATTTATACCAAATATATTAAAAATTCACTCAAAATTAACACAAAATTAAAACAGAATTTACACAAAATTTGCACAAAATATACACATTGTAATTTTTTTTTAATATATATAAATCCAAAGCGTGGTGAAGTTAATATAAGAAATCAATAATGTATAACAAAAATGATAACTCGGCTCTGTAAAGTTTATTCGATTGAGCCTGTACAAATAAAGTTATTAATAAAAAAAAAAAAAGCGTGGTGAAGTGGTATTCGTGATAACCATCATACTGTTCAATCCCAATCGGTGCCGCCGGGTCCCCGGTTCATGAGTTGATAGCATTGGTACTCAGTACGGAAAACAAGATCGACGGAAAACAAATCAAGAAGTAAAAAACAAATTTTCCAAATTTTCATAATTAACAAAACTTAGAAAATTCACTTAATTTACAAAAAAAAAATTAACTAAACTGAAATAATTTATAAAATTTATAAAAAAGATTGTCAGTGTTCACTCGGCTGTCGACAGAAGCAGACCACTCTCAATGTGTGTCACGCGATCGTCTGTTTACTCGGCAGCAACCATTGTGTGGTCCTCCTCATTGTTCTTCATCAGCAGTTCTTTCAGTCGATGCGTCGTCGACTTTGGAAAGCAACCGTTTCGTGATGAATGTGTGAGTGCTGACCACGTTTTGCGTCCATTGCTACAATGGAAGCGCTCTGACCATCGTTGGCGAATCTGCCATACAAGTAAACCACTGGAAGCGGCTCCCGTTCTGGTAGAGGCGGCTTATTGGATAGCGGAAGATAAAATGTTTATTGTGTTGTACCTTTTGACTATATTTTTAAGATGTATTGTATAGTGAACAAGAATCCTCGACTCTGTAAAGTTAATTCGGTTGAGCCTTATCAAATAAATAAATTAATAAATAAAAAAAATAAAAAAGATTGCATCCAAATTTGCAAAAAAGTACACACAAAATTTGCACCATAGTTACACAAAATTATCTCAAACTAATAAAAAAATATACAAAAAATTTGCAAAATTATCCAAAAATTTAACCAACATTTAAAAAAACTGTACACAAATTTTATTAAACATTTTCATAAATTTTGAACAAAATTTACACAACACTTAAAAAAGTTTAAAGTAAATTTAGAAAAAAATACAGAATTTACCGACTTTATAGAATTGACATAATTTACCAAATGTGAACAAAATTTAACCAAAATGTACACAAAACTAACAAAAGAATTAAAGAAAATTTGAAAAAAACATTTTTTAATATTAGCAAAAGGAACACAAATTTACAATATTTATTGAATCTTAAAAATAAACAAAATTACAAAATTTTCAAAAAAATACAGTACATATATACCGAATTCACGGAACAAACAAAAATTAAAATATTTGCTTATAAAATTGCAAAAAATTAACACAACATTTTTTGCACACCGTTAGAAATTTACTCAAAATTTTACCAAATTTAAACAAAATTCAAACAAAATTTGCACAAAATCAACACAAAATTTCATAAATTTACAAAATTTACAATATTAACAAAGTTTTCAAAATAAACAGAGTTTACAAAATTTTGAATTCACATAATTAAAAAAAAATCAAAATTCTCGAAGTTTATTTAAAAAAAATTAAATTTTCGAAATTTGCAAGATTTTCAAAAATTTAATAATTATCAAAATTAATAAAAAAATTGCTCAAAATTAACAAATCATTTGAACAAAAATCAACATAACTTTGCTCTATCGTTACACAAAATTCACTTAATATTAATACAAAATATACAATAATTTTGCAAAATTATCAAAAGAAACCTACACAACATTAACAAAAATTGTATACAAATTCAACTTAAAATTAACCTTAATTTTAAAAAAATACAAAGCATTTGCATAATATTTACACTTCATTAAAAAAAATTAAAGAAGCTACCAAATTTCTAGAATTAACATATCAAAAAAAAAATTACAAAAAAATTTACACCATATTTTATTTTATTAAGATTTTACTAAAAATTTAAACAAAATTTTCACAAAATTGTCGAAATTTACAAAATTTAAAATATTCTAAAATTTACAAAATTTACGAAGCTTACATAATTTCCTAAATCTACTTAATTCACATAACTTATAAAATTTAGAAAAAATATACAACTTTAACAAAAACTTTGATGAATTTAAAAAAATAAAAAGTTTTAATCAAAATTATCATGAAATGTAAACAGAATTTCAAAACATTGACAACAAATTTGCACAAAATCTACACTAAATTTATTTAAAAAAAACACCAAATTTACACAAATTTCCATTTCTTATAAATAAAATTGAACAAAGTTCACAAAATCCAAAAAATTCTCATAATTTACAAAATTTACAAAATTTACAAAATTTACAAAATTTACAAAACTTACAAAACTCACAAAACATATAAAACTTACAAAATTTACAAAACGTACAAAACTTTTTTTTTTTTTTCCTTGGATTTGTTTTTCGTCGATCTTGTTTTCCGTGCTGAGCACCAATGCTACCGACGCCAGGAAGGCAGCTCCCACACCTGGACCCTACCTATCGACCCATCAACTCATGAACCGGGGACCAACGGCTTTACTTCCCTTCCGAAGGAAGGCGTGATCAGAGATGTTATGCCTTAGAACATCCCGGCGGCGCCGACTGGGATTGAACCCAGGCCTGCTGGGGTGAGAGGCAATCACGCTTACCACTACACCACCGGCGCCGCTAACGTACAAAACTTACCAAAACTTATAAAACTTACAAAACTTACAAAACTAACTAAACTAACTTAACTAACAAAACTTACAAAACTTACAAAACTAACAAAACTTACAAAACTTTCAAAACTTACAAAACTTACAAAACTTACAAAACTAACTAAACTAACTTAACTAACAAAACTTACAAAACTTACAAAACTAACCAAACTTACAAACTTACAAAACTTACAAAACTTACAAAACTTACAAAACTTACAAAACATACAAAACTTACAAAACTTACAAAACAAACAAAGCTTATCAAACTTACATAACAAACAAAACTTATCAAACTTACAAAACGTACAAAACTCACAAAACTTACATACCTCACAAAACTTACATACCTTGCAAAACTTACAAAACATACAAAACTTAACAAACTTACAAAACTAACAAAACTAAAAAAACTCACAAAACTCACAAAACTCACATAACGTACAAAACATCGAGGGGACGACTCTATCTACGATGCAGAAAAGAATGTGTTTTACTGTGGCTAGCTGAACGCACGCTGAGTAGATAGAAGGAAGATTTATGTCGATTTTGAAGATTTCCTGCAAAAAGATGAAGCGCGATGCAAGTAGATGCGAGAAATGAAAGAATATTTTTTGAAGATGGATTCGCTAGTGTGAGCTCTTTTGAGCATCTAGAATTGAGATTTAGATGTGTCGCCCCCCCTCGCAAAACATACAAAACTTACAAAACTTACAAAACTTACAAAACTTACAAAACTTACAAAACTAACAAAACTTACAAAACTTACAAAACTTACAAAACTTACAAAACTTACAAAACTTACAAAACTTACAAAACTTACAAAACTTACAAAACTTACAAAACTTACAAAACTTACAAAACTTACAAAACTTACAAAACTTACAAAACTTACAAAACTTACAAAACGTACAAAATTTACAAAATTTACAAAATTTACAAAATTTACAAAATTTACAAAACTTACAAAACTTACAAAACTTACAAAACTAACTAAACTAACTTAACTAACAAAACTTACAAAATTTACAAAACTAACAAAACTTACAAAACTTACAAAACTTACAAAACTTACAAAACTTACAAAACTTACAAAATTTACAAAACTAACAAAACTTACAAACTTACAAAACTTACAAAACTTACAAAACTTACAAAACTTACAAAACTTACAAAACTTACAAAACTTACAAAACTAACAAAACTTACAAAACTTACAAAACTTACAAAACTTACAAAACTTACAAAATTTACAAAATTTACAAAATTTACAAAATTTACAAAATTTACAAAATTTACAAAATTTACAAAATTTACAAGATTAACAAAATTTACAAGATTTACAAAATTTACAAAATTTACAAAATTTACAAAATTTACAAAATTTACAAAATTTACAAAATTTACAAAATTTACAAAATTTACAAAATTTACAAAATTTACCAAATTTACAAAACTTACAAAGCTAACTAAACTAACTTAACTAACAAAACTTACCAAACTTACAAAACTAACAAAACTTACAAACTTACAAAACTTACAAAACATACAAAACTTACAAAACTTACAAAACTTACAAAACTTACAAAAATTTACAAAACTTACAAAACTTACAAAACAAACAAAACTTATCAAACTTACAAAACTTACAAAACTCACAAAACTTACAAAACTTACAAAACTTACAAAACTTACAAAACTTACAAAACTTACAAAATTTACAAAACTTACAAAACTTACAAAACTTACAAAACTTACAAAACTTACAAAACTTACAAAACTTACAAAATTTACAAAACTTACAAAACTTACAAAACTTACAAAATTTACAAAACTTACAAAACATACAAAACTTACAAAACTTACAAAACTTACAAAACTTACAAAACTTACAAAACTTACAAAACTTACAAAACTTACAAAACTTACAAAACTTACAAAACTTACAAAATTTACAAAACTTACAAAACTTACAAAACTTACAAAATTTACAAAACTTACAAAACATACAAAACTTACAAAACTTACAAAACTTACAAAACTTACAAAACTTACAAAACTTACAAAACTTACAAAACTTACAAAATTTACACAAATTTGCCAAAATTTACAAAATTTATAATTTTTTTAAATTTTATACATACATTACAAAGTGACAGAAAGTATCTTGTGTGCAGAATATGTAAAAAAGGATGGACTTCAGTTGTTAATCTAATTGCATTTAAAGAGGTACCAGACATGTTTCACACTATTTTGCAGCTGTAAGAGGTACAGCATACATGGCATACAACTTTTCTCTCAACTTGAATTTTTGGCTCTTTTGGCGGGTAAAAAATTAACATCAATTCTTTTTAGATTGTCGTTATAGGAGGATGGGGTGTTTGTTATATAAAAATAACATTTGTCGCGTTTCATATTATCTTTCTGTAAAATATGTATGGTCCTAAAAAGGACCAATTGTTAGATCTCCAGACATCCTTTCCAACCCATCGTTGGTTGTCATCAAGGTGATCACGCTGACTGCTGCAATTTTACCAACACCGTCCGTCCGATGCGAAAATGAGCGGATTCACAACAGCAGCGCTCTAGGCTGACTGCGGTAATGTTCAGCAGAGGCAGAGGGAAAAATTTCACCTTTTCCTGATTTTCTCCTGCTTCTGCTTGCCATGCCGTCCGAAGCTTTAATGAGCGGAGGAACGACAGCACTTATATAGTTTTACAGGTTCAAGCAAAACGATGCGCAACCAAATGGTACTCGATTATGATGACGTGGTTTGGGAAAAACGTTTATTTCATTGAAACTGTGATAAAATTATCACGATTTTTTAAGAACATTGGAAAAGCATTTATTGTAGCAGATTGTGAGAGTTATTTCCTACCGATTGATGTACTTGGATTTTAATTTCATCTATAAATGACAAAGTTATAAACGTTCATAACCTTACACCTTTTCGTGACGGTCGCAATTTTAGATTTTCGATTTACCCCCAGCACCTTCCCGTAAGACGAAGTCTACGTCAAAAAAAAGGAGCCCTTCATCCCATTTTGCCCGACAATAAAAAAAAACCCCCTTGCCTCCACTGTACATTAGATCGGAATTTCCTTCACTGTTTCCGAGATTTAATCCAACCCATCATTGCATTGATAAGATTCCATTCGCACAATCAACCAATGCAGCCCTCTCTCCAGAAAGAATCGTTGGGAATTCCAGTTTTGCAGTAGCTTTCAATCAAATCAAAAGAGCCCTTTCCAGGAAAAGGCCGGATGCCAGATAAGGGGTCTTCTCTTCCAGTTCTGTGTGAGCAGTTTAATTCAGGATCGTTATTCCTACACGCTTTCCCATTTGCATACTTTAAGAAGCAACCGCAAAAGTAACCGGAGAACAAGCTTTTTATGGAGCTCCGTGCGTCGTCTTCGGTCCCACTTTTTTTTTTTTTGCATAGCTCAGCAGTAGGCAGCAAAGGGCCGGATCCAAGTTAACGCTCCCGTGAAGCCTACACACATTCAGTTTTCACATGGTTTCCTGTGACGGCGCCTACTACGGGTAGAACTGCTTATGCCTTCTTTTCCTGATGGTGATAGGGTGTGAAGAACGCAATGGTGGTGCGGTTGGCCGAAGGAGGGAATTTTCCAATCGATGTACGCCTTGCAATTTATGGATTGGTTTATCCCCTCGTTCGTGGCAGACCAAACATTTTAATGTAAGCTTTAATCCATAACACGATGGAATGTATCATACTGTGGGTTGAATATAAACTTATGGCTATAATCGCATCATAATTAACGTTTCCAGGTGGAACCTATATGATTCTAGGAAGTTAATACAACCACCAATCAGAGAGTTAATAATTGCCAATGAATGATTAAAATTTGATGTTTAATGAATATTATTAATAAATAAATCTTAAATTTATAATTTCCTACAATTTTCCGCAACGCCGACCATGGCAGTACCGCCGAGTTACTCTCCAGTTTAGATTGGGACGACTTATTGGACACCGTTGACATTGAGTCCGCCGCTCTAACTATGTCCAATGTCTTGGCATGTGTCATTGACAGACACGTTTCGAAAAACGACAAGGGACAGCCCTATGGGGTTGTACGCAATGGTGACGTCTTATATGATAAATCTCATTTGTCAACAGCAGCAGGAGCATGTGTTTTGTGTAGGAATAGGAATTTGAGCGGGGTTTTCTCTGTTTATACTCTCTAATATGACGCGCTTTACATATATGGCCCACAGCAACTCACGAAGAGCTACTGATTCCGATCAATAGCGGTGCGGTTTCTTCCTCCTTCTATGGATGCTCATGTGGGCTGCAGCTCGCTGTTTGCAGTCAGCCATTCGTTGTTTACTGGAGAGCACCACCCCTCACCACGCGGTGAAATCTGTGTTAGGGAAAATCGCTTTTCGCAGGCAATCGGGGATAATTTTAACTATCATAGCAACAGTTGCACATTCGTTAAATTTTCAATAGTGACATTTTGAAAAATGATAAAGTCTTAATTTTAGCAGATTTGTAGACAAAATTCCTATCGATTGGCGTATTAAGAATTAAAATCCATCATCTCTGGATCAAAATCAGACCACTTTCATGCCACGATCGACTTTGGTTTTTGAAATCACACCCCCAATGTTGCCTTAAAGTTCATGGTATGTTATATTTAAACATATCTAGATACAGCTGGAATCAGGCGTGACTGCTTTTGTAAACATCGACTTCTCTCGATGATTTTTAGGAATTCAAGACACGCCCACGCAAACCAACATTACAGTAGGGTAGAGGAAGTTTTACCCTACCTGATGGTGATGTTGATTTGCGTGGGCGAGCCTTGACTTTCAAGACATCATCGAAAGAAGTCATTGTTTACAAAAGCAGTTACGCCTAATTCGAGCTCTGTCTTCATATAGAAGCTGACACCCGATTGATGACCTTGGCAAATGTCTAAAAAATATTCTTTCACAAGTTTATGGGGTCCTGAAAAGAACCGTTTTGTCGTGATGGTTGAGATGCTGAGCTATTAGCGTGTTAAAAACAGATGAGGGTGGTGAGCTGTATGTTGTTTGGAATAAGGGTGACGCGCTTGGCATAGATGTCCCACAGAGACTCACTCAGAGCTACTGATTCCGATCAATACCGGTGCGGCTTATTCCACCTTCTATGGATGCTCATGTGGTCTGCAGATCACTGCTTGAAAGCAGCCTTTTGTTGTGTACTGGAGAACTATGTTTAACGCCACGCGCCGAAAGTAATGGTGCTACTGCAACTGATGCCAACGACCGGACACCACCACACACGGTGAATGGAACTGAATCAGATCAGTGGTTGAGGCCAGCCTTGGTAGCTAGCTGCTTGCCGGGAGGCTTTCGTTGTATACTGGAGAACACCATCGCTCATTACGCGATGGTGTGACTTAATGGAATTCAACTTTGAAATCTGTGTTTGGGAAATCGCTTTTCGCAGGCAATCGGTGATAATTTTAACTATCAAAGGAACAGTTGTACATCCGTTAAATTTTCAGCAGTGGTATTTTGAAAGATGATAAAGTCCGAAATTTAAGTAGTGCGTGGAAATTTATCTGATCGATTGGTGATACAATTATTGAAATCGGTCCAGGGGCAGCTGAGTAATTAACGTTCAAAATCTTTCATAATTTTGTTATAGTAGAGAGCTATTTTGGCCTAAGCACCCATTTTAGGCCTAGCAAGCATAAAACATCAAATAAATCCATGATTTTAAAGTTAACAGGTAAATTATGCGTTTGGTACGATACTTTAATTCAAATGCTACCGAACGAAGTCATTAGGAACGCGTGAAACGAATGTTTGCACCCAATATTCTCAAAAACAAATGAAGCACTCCGACCGAATCAATCTTTATCTTCATCGGATAGGCCGAAGTGAATTCATTCATTCAAAAATATCTCATCAATTCGTTTCTCTTTATCAAATTTACGGTACGTACGGAAAGGTTAATAAATTTGGTAGCCATCAGTATTAATAAGTTAATAAGTTTGCTGTTTCCACTGCTGCACGTTTTTCAACGGTCCGTGGACGTCAACGTTTTCCCATCCTGTTGGAAGCTACCGCACATATTTCCAGTACACAAGAAAGGCAGCAAACAGGACGTTGGCAACTACCGTGGCATCACTTCGCTTAGCTCTGTTGCTAAATTGTGCCAACTCATTGTTATGAAACCGTTACTCGCTCACTGTAAGCCGTATATTAGTATCGACCAGCACGGTTTCATGGCTGCCCAGACAACCAGAATGCACGTATATTCATAATTGTTTTCGTGATATACAAACATATATACAAACAAACAATTCGTATAGAATGCAAATAAATGGCTTATACGTACAAAGGTGGAGGCCATATGCATATTTAAATTTAATTTTAAACGAGTTGATTTAACATCATAAACGATTTAATCTGTAATAACAAATTCATTTTGAAAAGTCTTACGATGTAATCCGATTTAATTTGTGATACAGTACGACTGAAAAATGAGTCATCGCATATAGGTCGGAAATTTGCATTCTATACGATTTAACTTAAACATAATGCGAGGTATGCCATTCTTATATGCGATTTTGACTTAAACTGTAGCAATTTACGATACTGTCTGTACATTGTTATACGTCTTCTGGTTGTCTGGGTGGTCACTCCACTGCCACTAACTTGCTGTGCCTTACTTCCTACATCTCTAACGGTATGTGGGATCGTGCTCAGACGGATGTCATTTATACTGACTTATCTATTTATGCAGTCGTCGATTAATTGAATCACCGCATATCTATCGCAAAACTGGACAGGCTTGGTATCCACGGCTGCTTTTAGCTATGGTTTCAGTCGTACCTCACCGATTGAGAAGAGAATCTCGGATGAAATCTCCTACCGAGGAGAATAACAAACACAGGTGCTGTCGTTCTAGTGTATAAAACTGAGTGAGGTTTATTATTATAAAAAACTACATAAATGTCAAACTGGTCAAGGTGGACAAATACACAGTAGGTGTACTCGCTATGAAATGTACTCTAAATGTAAAGTGATCAGATTGATCTCAACACCCCTCCTCAAGCTTGAATTCTCAAGGTCAAACAATGTTTCTTAAAGACCTTTGGTCAAGAGATCCGCTGGTTGATCACTGCTGGGCTTAAATTGTATGGTAACCTGTTTCTTCTCGACGCATTCCTTGATAAACTGCAGCGTCACATCTGTATGCTTCAGCTTCCTAGATGGCGCCTCCGATTCAGCAATTGCAATCGCTGACTGATTGTCTTCAAATATGACAACAGCCTGCTTGTCACGCAATCCCAGCTCCTCGAAAACTTTATGGATCCACAATGCTTCGTATATACAGTCGGCCAAAGCACTGCATTCCGATTCGGTCGATGACAGTGCAATAGTTCTTTGCTTCTTCGTGCTCCAAGATGTTGTAGAACCGTATATCTGGAACACATGCCCAGAAACAGAGTGGCGATCACCAGGATCTGTCGCCCAGTTTGCGTCTGCAAAACCAACTACCTGCACAGTTGATTCCTGTCGGATGTAGATCAAACCACGCTGCGTCGATCCTCTGAGATACCGAAGTATTCTTTTCAGGTGTGACCAATGCTCTTGTGACGGGTTGCACTGAAACTGACTGAAATAGGACACAGCCGAACTCAGGTCTGGACGCGATGTGACCATGAGGTAGGTCAGGCAGCCTATCAATTCCCGATACGGCTTATCGAGGTTCTGGTCTTCATTTGGTCTCTGGAGCTGCAAGTTAGCACACATAGGGGTAGACGCCAGCTTGCACGATTCCATTCCGAAGCGACGAAAAACTGCTTCAGTATAGCCTGGTTGGCTGAGCTTCATGATGCCCTTACATGCATCTCGTTCGATCCTGATCCCCAAGAACATCTGCGCTTCGCCCAGAACCACCATACAAAATTCACGCTGTAGCATATTTTTCACAATCTGCACTTGGATCAAATCCTTGCAGATAATGAGCACATCATCTACGTAGAGGAGGAGATAAACCGGACCAAACTTGCTATCCCGCACATACAAACAACTGTCCTCAGAGCAACGCCGAAAACCAATTCTAGCCGCAAACTCGTTGAACCTATCGTTCCATGCCTTCGATGCCTGTTTCAGCCCGTAAATTGATTTGCTGAGTTTACACACCTTACTCCCCTCCTCAAATCCTTTGGGCTGGCGCATATATATGTTCTCGGTTAGCCTCCCGTTGAGGAACGCGGCTTTCACTTCCATTTGGTGGACAACAAGGTTTTGATGGTTTGCTAAGGCGAGCATCATTCGAACGGTAGACATTCTGACAACCAGGGAATAGGTCTCACCGTAATCAAACCCAATACGTTGGGTGAAACCCTTGGCAACCAATCTTGCTTTCATCTTGTTGATTGACCCGTCAGGCTTCGTTTTCAGCCGAAACACCCATTAACAGTCAACGACCTTCCGACCTTTCGGCAGGTCAACCAGCTGCCACGTATCATTTTCAGCTAACGAGCTCAACTCGTCATTTCTTACCTCCTTCCATTCCGGCCAGTCAGGTTGCAATTTCAGCTCTTCGCTGCTCTCAGGAACGTTCTCCACATAACTTTCTTCGTTGAGTGCAAAAGCAACGCACGAATATTCACTCATCCTGGCCAGTGGATTCCGGATACGCTGACTTCGACGAATTGCTAGAGGATCTTGCTCGTACTCTTCCAGCTCCATTTCTTCCAGACAGTCATTGAATTCTTCTTCATATACATCTGCCGTTTCCAGCTGATCCGCAACAATAGGATCCGATGGCTTCTCTACAGCAGTCGACAATGGTGGCGAAGGACCAGCCGAAGAACCAGCTGAAGGGCCTATCGAGGAACTACCTGACGGACTAACCGATGAACCTGACGGACTAACCGATGAACCTGACGAGAGACCGGCCAGTTCAACACTGGTACAACGCGGTTTCTTGACTTGACTTTAACGGCAACTCCTCCACGACAACGTCCCGAGCGATAAAAATCTTACGACCATCCCACAACCGATAGCCGTTTACACCGTATCCGACGAAATGACAGCTTTTACTTCTGGACTCCAACTGGTTCCGCTTTTCCTTCGGTACGAAACTGAAAGCTCTTGCACCGAATATGCGAAACTTCGAGACGTCAGGCTTGTGGCCGTACCACATTTCGTACGGTGTCTTGTTAGTCGTTAACGCCGCCGTTGGGCTCCGGTTAATCACGTAGACTGCCGCCAGAACCGCTTCAGACCACAGCGCCTTCGACAATCCAGCATCTTGGATCATAGCCCTTGCCTTGTCCATCACTGTGCGGTTGAGCCGCTCACTGACACCATTCTGTTGCGGTGTGTACGAAACAGTGTACTCAAGCTGTATACCCTTTACTCGGCAGAAGTCATGAAAAGCCACTCCTACATATTCACCTCCATTGCCGCATCGTAGGCGAGAAATACGAATGTCGAAGTGCGATTCCGCCATAGCAGCATACGTTTCGAAGGCCTCGAACACTTCATCCTTCGTGCTCAGTACGTATACAGCGGTAAAATGGGGAATATCATCGGTAAAAGAAACATAGTATCGCTTACCGTTCCAAGCAGCCGGCGTCATGGTTCCGCACACATCGCTGTGGATCAACTCTAGAGGACGGGTACTCCGAGGCAAGGGCATCTGCAAGAAGGGCTTTCTCGTCTGCTTCCCTTTGAGGCAGGGCTCACAGACCACACGTGCCACTAATTCACCTGTGACAGATGGGGTACTCCCTGCCCAGCACTAATGAGACCCCCCTCTATACTACCTCAGGGTCGGCATGCGCGCTTGAATATCACGGCCAAGGAAACACTCGAATATCTAACACACACAACACTTGTTTAACAATAGGCACCTTTATTGTTCCCACGTTCGTCCCACTTTCTTATTCGCTATCTCCTACCTCGTTTCTTCTAATTCTTCAGTGCGGGCCCGCTGTTGGTCCTTCCACAGCCACTCCTTCACCTTCCTCAGCTTCCTTCTGGGCACTTTTCACAGGCCAGTCGGTTCCTTTCCTCGACTTGGTTCGCAAACCGGTCGCGTACTTCGGTACTTTCCGCAACGGTTCTTCAATCTCTCTCTCTCTCTCTCTCTTCACTATACTCGTGGCGTGGCGATGGGCCGTTGGTTAGTATTCCCGGATACCTTCGTATCGGAAGATGCTCCGTGTCTAACCGCGCCGTATGCCGAATGACGGACACTACGGGGTCTGACCACGCCGTGGATGAATTGCCAGCGGTAAACTACGGGGTCCTGGATGGTTCTGCACCTCACTCTCCTTCTTCACTTTTTTTTCACGTCCTCACGGTTTTTTACTGGTTTCGAACTTGCTTGACCTAGCTTTACGAAGTATCGCTGTTGAGTATCGCCAATCAAATAATTCTTGACGATGGCGGCTGACCTATCCTCTCTCCTCCTCGCTGGGCCATCGTCCTTCCGCCCTATTTCGCCTCATCATGGCCCCATTATGCCACCTCCTAATGGCCTCCAAATCCAGTAAACAGTGCCATCTGGTGGTAGGTAGCGGATCTTCCTGTCGTTTAGTGGTGTGGCTGTGTACTGTCAAGTGGGTGATTTTGTGGGCGATGGGTGCTGTTGGTAGCTTGTATTCAAACCTTTCCTTGGCATATTGTTATACATAAAATACGAAACACTAATCGCGACAATCTCACTAATCTCAGACAAACAGACACACCACTGGTTACACACCTTTCTTCAGCATTAGGCCTTTTACCATTTCACTGTCCACCATCTTCATAAGTCCACTTCTGCCGATATGGCCAAAACGCCTGTGCCATAGCTCTTCATTGCTCATGGAGTTTTGAGACACAAGAGCAGCCGGCTCTTTCACTCGCGACACATCCACGTTCAGTTCGTACAGTTTGTCATTTCGTTTTCCCGTGCATACAACCTCGCCATTTCGCAGAATCTCGGCACTGTTTTTTTTTTCGAAAACCACTTCCATCCCCAACTGTCCAACGCGTTGGATCGAAAACAGATTGTACCGCAGTCCGGGGACGTAAAGAACTTCACCGACAACACTGTTCAATCTTCTGCTTCCAATCTTCGACACAATGTCCACTACACCGGAGTGGTTGCTCTCGAGTGTCTGACCAGAAGCCACTTTGATCAACACTGGTTTGTCTAGTTTCTTCACGTCACGCAACCAATCAATCGTTCCAACTGTTCCAAGTTACTAATGATCCATCTGGAGCCCCTGTCGGTCTGAAGAGAGACAGCAAGGGCGTTACTAATTTCACGTATTTTGGGTTCATAGACAAAAGGTTGAAAAATTAGAAGATCGAGATGCCAAAATGTCGAAAGGACACAAGCTTGAAAGGATAAAAGGTCAATAGAACAGAAGGTCAAATTGACAAAAGGTGAACAGACAAAAACCGAAAGAAACGTGCTCAACTTTTTGGCTCAGCTCTGGTACTATTTTCGGTCCCAAGCTAATCGACGCACCCCTCGAAACATAGCAAAATCCACGAGCCCCTTATTTTATCTGTCAAACTTTCATAGCGAATCAAAACAAGCTAGATATTGTAGTACTAGAGTTTCGACTAGGATGGAGTACGCTTATAGCTTCACTTGGGACCAATAGGCTAGTCAAGTAGTAAATCAATTTTTAAAATCGTTAGTTTCCACCGGTTGGTAAAAGCTCGAATGGATGAAAGGTTTTTTTTTTTCCTTGATTTGTTTGTCCGTCGATCTTGTTTTCCGTGCTGAGCACCAATGCTACCGACGCCAGGGAGGCAGCTCCCACATCTGGGACCCTACCTATCGACCCATCAACTCATGAACCGGGGACCAATGGCTTTACTTCCCGTGATCAGAGATGTTATTGAACCCAGGCCTGCTAGGGTGAGAGGTAATCATGCTCACTACTACACCACCGGCAACGCTGGATAGAAGGTCGAATAGATAAAAGTTTATGTAAACGTATGCGTGATAATGTTTGCACCATCGTACAAATAAGGTTCCTGTTTCACCTGTGCATACAATGCCTTGGTTTTCTTTGCATGCACGTAACCTATAGAGATTGCTAAAGTATGATTGTGTCAGTGATTTGTTTTCATCGGGAAAATTTTTCGCTATGAAGTTTTTTTTTCCCGATGAAAACATTTTGCGTATACGTATACGTGACGTAGTGTGCGTACGATAAACGTCAGCAATCTCTATAGCTCATACCGTAGTAGGCTGTGTATAAAAGAAAATGATTTACTTAGTTTGACAGTTGCACCATGACGAAGTGCCAGCGTATTCGTGATTTGTCCCACGCGCAAATGTCGCAAAAAGAGATTTCAATCGCCGTGGGAGTTTCCCGGTGGACCGTCAAAAGGGTTTTAGAACGAGAAAAGAAAGGACAACTATCCGCGAAGGTGGCCACAGGTCGCCCGAGGTCAGCTCGGGTTCCGAGGGTTATCGCTGCTATCAAAAGAAAGATTCGGGTGAATCCAGTGCGTTCAATAAGGAAAATGGCAAAGGAACACGGGATCAGTGACTTTACGGCACGGAAGATCGTAAAGGAAGATTGCGGGGCGAAGTCGAGGGCATGAAAAAGTAAAACTCACATGATTACCAACCGCATCCGGGAGCTACGAGTCGAACGATGCAAGAAAATCTTGAACTTCCTTAAGCGAAAAAATCCGGTAATCATTTTCACCGACGAGAACATGTTTACCGTCGATCCCGTATCAAATTCCAGAACCGACTGGTATATTAGTTCTCTTGCGGTAAAAGACGTGGCCGACGAGCAGAAGAACGTGTATCTGACCAAGCATCGTGCTAACGTTATGGTGTTTGGATTGGTGGCTTCCGATGGCAAAAAAATGGACCCGGTGTTCATTCCTTGGGGCTTCCCTTAGCTCAGTCGGTAAAGGCACAGCTACAAAGCAAGACCATGCTTGAGGAGGCTGGGTTCAATTCCCGGTCCGGTCTAGGAATTTTTCGGGTTGGAAAATTTCTCGACTTCCCTGGGAATAGAAGTATGATTGGACTTGCCACACAATTATACCATTGCAAAAATGGTACAGGCATCGAAAGCACTCAATTAATAACTGTGGAAGTGCATCTAGAACACTAAGTTGAGAGCACGCAATAAGCTAATATGCGATATGGAATAAGCTTGAAAAGCGAAGAAGAAGAAGAATAAGAAGAAGAAGAAGAAGTTCATTCCAGAATGCGACAAGGTCAACACGGAGGTCTACATTGAGATTTTAAGTAAGTATGTTCTTCCGTGGATCAAAGAACAGTACGGTCCGAAGCCAAATGTTGTATTTCAACAAGATGGGGCTGCGTGCCACACCTTGAACTGCATTAGAAGTGGTTGCAGGAAAATCTTCCGTTCTGGGCGAAGGATATGTGGCCGCCATCCAGCCCCGATCTCAATCCGCTGGATTACTCAATGTGGCGCGTCATGAAATCCAAGGCCTGTTCTAAACGCCACCCGAGTACAGCAAGCATCATACAAACATTGACCCGTACCTGGAGAGAAATGGATCCAGACTACATTATTAGAACCTGCCGTGCATTCCGGAAGCGTGTGGAGGCCGTAATTGCTCTCAGAGTTTTCCTCTTCCCGCTACGTACCACTCGTTTTCTTTACAAACTGACGAAGCGCGATCGCCTTAGAATTCTCATCGTGGTGGCGACTGCTTCCTGGCGCCGTGCGAAGTACCTCCCAATTTAAACGTTTTAATGACACCCATCGGAAAAGTTCCGAAAGCACCAGCCATGTACCGAGTAAAAATTGAATTTAATTCCTCCCTCCTCTTGGCTCATGCAAAATTTAACAGACAAACTCCACGATCTGCAAATATATCCCCCACCACCAACCACCAACCAACCACGGCGAGAACGGGCGGATGTAATTGGATATGCCAGCGAGGCAATTCGGCAGTGCGGAGCGGAGTGATTGCCAGTCATGTTGTGGTGTAGGTCTAAAATTTAAGTTGAAAATTTAATGGAACACGAGATTTATTGCCAGCCACTGCTACCACCACCGGCGTACTGTGCGAGCTGGCAAACTTCCGGGCCAGGCTCCATTTTTCCGGCATTGAATGCGGATGTTTTGATTTACACCGGATGGAAGATTTTGAATTGTTAAACAGACCTGCACAGACCGCACGGAAAATGGAAATGCTCCCTGGTGACAACTCGTCAGCAAATATGTACATTTACCACCGCAGGCACAGATTGAACAGAGGACCTTCCAGGTGGAAATTTCACCCCAAAATGACCTTCTTATGTTCAAGTGAAACTTGATGCTGAATTTTGTGCTAGTAGGGTTTCATTTATACTGCTAGCTCAGTTACGACTAAATTTGATTCAAATGACCACACTAACCAAGCGCACTTGCATTCCAGCCGAATCGATGACTTGCGTTATTTATCATGGCGCATTTCCGCATTTCATGATGCATTGCCGATTCTTATTGGTACTGAAAATAGACTTCCACTGTATTTTAAAATGTTATCGGTGGATAACGTCACCGTATGTCAATTACTAATGCATATTTCCACGGATTGCTCAATCCATAATTTAACACAATAGATTGTCATCTCGATGTTGGTCGGTTAAAATCGATGCGGAGCTGCATGTAGCCACACGAACTATTCTATTCTACAACCTACCATTTGTGCGGCTTTTGTTCATTCAACAAAGCGTTGCTTGCTTCATGCAACCATCAGAGCATATCGGTACGTAGGAGATAAGCTTTTGGCACAGACAACCGTCTGAAACAACGCACAGTGAGAAAAAAAATGCTATATTTTGGCTATGGATTGCTGGATCCTGGAAGGGAGACACACCCAACAAACAATTTGAGCTGATTTAAAGCTGGATAAGCAATTTTTCAGCTGAAGAAGCGAATAAGCTCTTATTCAACATTCAATGTTTGTTGGGCAGATAGCACACACTAGAGAGGGTCTAGTATAAGAGAGGGACGGACTGTCTGGTTTTGAGCCAAACGAACTGTCAAAGCTAAAGAGGCTGAATTTATAAAAAGACGACTTGTCAAAATTGGAACAATCGATTATCTGTCAAAGTCATAGGAAAAGTTATTCCAATCGAGCAGAAACCTGTAAAATGGATAAGATGTTACCTCTTTACTCAATCCAGTCTCTTTAGTCAAAGCCAGAGTCAATCGAGCACGAGCAGTGCCTATTTTGATCAATGACGTTTATATAAGGTCGGAGCCAACAGGCAGCTTGCTGGTGTTAGAAGCAAAAATATTGTATACATTCCCATTTGTGACACAGACCTAACTGGTCCATATTTGATTGTAAACATTGCTGAGCACTCAAGTGACGACGTCACTCTACTATAACATCCCAAGTAACAATTTAACAGCCTTTTGGCTTCCACTATGATTTATTATGGTTTTATAACGGCAATAAGGAATCTTTTTAGTTTAAATACAGCATTTAAACTCCCCCAAAATGGTGAGGACCACAGGGGAAAGAGCGTCCAACATAGCTCTGGTCTTCACAAGCTCCTACCTCACGCTTCCACGTGTCGGATGATGACAGCCAGTATATGCCCATATATGTGCTGATAGTGGGGTGTGGGCAATGTCATCACGATTAACCCATATCGTGATGATAGCAAGGATGAGGAGGTGCGGCTTAAACAGCGTCTGTCTGGCATCCAGCGGCTGAAATAAGAAATGTTGAATCGTGTCAACTAAACCTAAGATGGCAGCCCCATCAACACGATGTAGGTATCGCGACCCTGGTACGGTAGCATACTGAATTATAAAAGTACTCAGAAAAATGAAGTAAGAAGAAGAAAAAACGAACGGAATTTTCGGCAACTGACCCAACGGCAACGAAATAAGGACAATGAATGGAAACCCGGTTCTTGGAATGTCAGAACGTTAAATGAACCTGGACGGGTGGGCCTTCTGGCCCGTGAACTGCAAAAGGTGAATGTGAGTGTGGCTGCTATTCAAGAAATACGGTGGCTTAGATCTGGAGAACGTGAATTCAGGGCGGTAGATCCTATCGCCAACACATCGTTCAAATACCATATCTACTACAGCGGTGGCGATAGAGCAGAACAAGGAATTGGTTTCGTAGTGATTGGGAAACAGATGAAGCGGGTTATGCGGTGAAAACCGGTTAGCGAGCGCATTTGCGTTTTGAGGATTCGTGGCAAATTCTTCAATTACAGCCTGATCAACATCTACGCACCGACTAACGATAAATCCGATGACGTGAAGGACGCGTTTTATGAAAGCCTGGATAAAACCTATGATGAGTGCTCTAAACACGACGTGAACATTGTCATCGGAGATGCAAACGCGCAGGTCGGAAGAGAGGAATTCTTTCGCCCAATCATTGGAACAGAGAGTTTTCACTCTGCAACGAATGATAATGGCCTGAAGCTGATAAACTTCGCTGCTGCTCGTGATATGGCCATCAGTAGCACCCACTTTGCACGCAAGGATATCCGAAAGCACACCTGGAGACACCCTAATGGCGAAACTTGCTCCCAGATCGACCACGTGTTGGTGGATGGTCGGCATTTCTCGGATGTCGTAGATGTCAGGACCTTCAGGGGTCCTAATATCGACTCGGATCACTACCTCGTTGTGTCGACCGTTACGAGTTCGAGAAACCGGAGATCGATGTGTTTCAACATCCAGCGTTTGACAGTAGATGGTGTTGCTGCAGAGTACCACCAGAAGCTGAATGAGCGGATAGCGGAAATCAACGTGAACGAGAATCTCAACAATCTGTGGGAAGCTGCCCACGAAGCGGTGAGCACAACAGCACGAGAGGTGATAGCTACAGCTCAGAGGCGTCCTCGGAACGGGTGGTTTGACGAGAAGTGACAGCGAGTGACAGAGGAGAAGAACGTCGCCAGAAGCCGGATGTTGGTGTCTGCCGAGAAACGAACCCATCGCAGGAAAAAAAAAGGCAGTACGAGGAACGCGTTATTGCTGAGGCGCAAGAAAGTATGGAGCAGAATGATATGCGAAGGTTTTACGCAACTGTCAATGGCGTGAGGAGTAAGACAGCGCCGTCTCCCGCCATGTGCTATGACCGTGAAGGTAATCTGCTGACAGATAAAACGATGGTGGCTGCCAGGTGGAAGGAGTACTTCGAGACGTTGCTGAACGGAGAGAACGAGAGAGCATCTACAAACA
The DNA here is from genome assembly GCF_037179485.1 of Ochlerotatus camptorhynchus. NCBI lineage: Eukaryota > Metazoa > Arthropoda > Insecta > Diptera > Culicidae > Ochlerotatus > Ochlerotatus camptorhynchus. The sequence continues at coordinate 1,940,921 of NW_027041033.1, read as the reverse complement.
GAACACACATCGACGACGATGGTCAAGCTGTGGAACCACCAACGCTAGAAGAGGTGAAAAAGGCGATACGAGAGCTGAAAAACAGTAAGGCTGCGGGGAATGACGAGCTCCCGGCCGAACTTCTCAAACACGGAAGTGAGCAGCAGCACCAGATGATCCACCGTATAATGCTCAAGATATGGGAGGAGGAAGAATTGCCCGCTCTACAAAAAGGGACACAGACTGGAGTGCGCCAATTACAGAGGAATCACGCTTCTGAATTCGGCGTACAAAATATTATCACGTGTTCTGTTCAACAGATTGAGACCGCTTGAGGAATCCTTCGTCGGTGAATACCAGGCTGGTTTTCGTGAGGGTCGATCAACGACGGATCAAATTTTACCCTGCGTCAAACGCTTGAGAAGTCCCGGGAATACAACTTGCAGACTCATCATCTGTTCATAGATTTCAAGGCAGCGTACGATTCAGTAAAGAGAAACGAGCTATGGCAGATAATGCAAGAAAACGGTTTTCCGACGAAACTAATAGGCTGATTTGTGCAACGCTGGATGGTTCGAAATCATGTGTACGGGTTGCAGACGAGATTTCGGCCTCGTTCGTGACCTTAGATGGGTTGAAGCAGGGAGATGCTCTTTCGAACTTGCTATCCAACATCGCCCTCGAAGGAGCGATTAGGAGACCTGACGTGCAGAGGAACGGTACCATCATCACAAAGTCGCACATGCTCCTTGGTTTTGCGGACGACATCGACATCATCGGAATCGACCGTAGAGCAGTGGAAGAGGCGTTCGCGCCTTTTAAGAGGGAGACAGCGAGGATTGGTCTCACGATAAATTCTACCAAAACAAAGTACACTTCCCACCCCCACTTGTATCTGCGTTCCTTTGTGTTTGTGTGGCCTGTGCGTATCCGCCCGATGATAGTTTTCTCTTCTGCGTTCAGGTTTGATCCATGGAACCAGATTTTTTCCCCAGGCGTTTCCATTATTTCCAGGTGCCATATTCTTTTCTCCTCGGACATTTTTCTGTACGATGTTATCCAGTCGTCCCAGATGTCAGCTTTCGCCAGCAGGATGGCATCGGGTACCCAAGCAACACAGAAAACATCTCAATTCTTTTATTTTTCTTTTTAAGTTGCCCAGAAATCCCTCAAATGGTACAGGGAATACATCTTGATACGACAAAGTTTCAACTTTGTTGCTTCATTTACTTTAGGTCACAATAATGAAACTCAATTGTTTCAATGTACTGCTTAGATGACCTGTCAAATAATGCCTCCAATGGGAGGAGCAAACATGTTACACTCAAATTGGTATGAAGTTATATGCTACGTGATATTGTATGAAACACTTGAGCAACAAATCTAACTTGTGTTGTGTTTGTTGAATGGGAGTTCCATAAAACATTATGTTTCTTAAAACTTTAGTGCAACAGAGTGTGAACTATATGTTTTCTGTACCTATTGAGCAACTGTTTCGAAATGTTACTTAAAAGTTGACGAACCAAGATGTGTTGAAGAACCTATTTGCAATCTTGTTCCAATTAAGCGTATGAATCTATAAGTTTTCAAACTTCGTTTTGCAACCAACTGAATCAAGTTGTCACTGTAAAGGTTTGTTGTAACCATCTAGTATCTACCATGGCTCAAATATGTCTTGTCACTTTGATGTTGTAAAATATTTTTGGACAACATTGGCGAAAGCGGAGAAAACGTAATGCATGTGCTAACATCTGCATAAGAAATGGAAGACCACAACGAGGCAAGCGGGTGTTCCAAAGGGCTAAATAGAACGGTGAGAAGCCTGAGGTGACGATAGATTGGTTGTTGGGGGCAGCAAATATATTGATACCGCCGAACGGAGATGTGGCCGGTGAAGATCCGTTAAAGACGGAGCTCGTATTTGCCGAAACTGCTGGCGAACTGGAAACAGCACCAAATAGCGGCTTATAATGCCGAAACCTGATGACTGCTGGCGGAGGCGCACTATAGTGTCAGGTAGTTGTAATTTGTTTGTGGTCCTTGAGTGGCTCGAACCGCTTCTTCATCAGCCTTTTCGTTACCCGGAATCCCTTGGTGGCTGGGAATCCATTGCAGCTTGATCTTGTGGTTCCTGTCTTGTTTCAGCAGTTTGACGATTTCCCACGCCAGGAAGTTTTCATTCTGCTTGCTTCTGTTTCGGATGGTTTGACAGGCTCCCTTGGAGGCGGTAAAAATCACTGCTTTGTGATATTTTTTCTCCTTTGCGAGTTCGATGGCCGAATGAATAGCCAGTAGTTCGGCGTTGGTGATGGTGTAATTAGGGTTGATTTTCTGCGTCAAAACTTGCTGGTCTGTGTGGCCAGTGCCGTTCCCGTCGTCGTTTTGGATGCATCCGTATAGAGGTGGTGAAAGTCTTCATAGTAGAGATTCTTTATTTCCAGGAATTTTAGGTTCCAGAACTGCTGGCTGTAGTTTTCCTTTTTGTTTTGGTGCTCAAACATGTCCTCTTTGATGTTCCTCTCCAGTGTATAGTCCAAGTACTGCCGTCTATTCAAGAAGGCTATTTCGCTGTCTTTGGGGTTCATTTGGCATATGATGTAGTTGAATTTGACGGCCGTTTCCGTCCAGTAGGATCCGTTTCCCAAGTTGTTCCTGATTGAACGATCGGAGAAAGGCTGTAGCTGATTGGTGTGGTAGGTGCTTTTCAGGAGCTCCTTCAGAGTGAGCAGCTCCCTTCTGATGTCCAGCGGCGTCTGTCCGGTTTCGGCGTGGATCACATGGATTGGTGTGGTTTTTAGGTAACGCATAGCGCTGCGAAAGTACGAGTTGTGTACAGTTTGTAGCTTCTGAAGGTTTGTTTTGGCAGCATTTCCGTATATTTGAGCTCCATACTCTAGTCGACTGCGGATGATGGCGTTCCCAATCTTGACTAGTGTGTTCGGGCTGGCACTGCGCTTCCCGAGCATCTTTATTATTTTTACTTTTGCGGCTGCTTTGTCTCGGATGTCCTCGATGTGTTTTCTGTGTGTGAGAGTCCTGTCGACTGTGTATCCCAAGTATCGATGAGTGTTGTTCAGGTCCACGTTCTCTCGTCCTATCCTGATCCTTACTACGCTGGTGTCTTTTCTCGTGAAAGCGACTGCAGCGCTTTTGGAAACGTTGATTTTGAGTTCCAGTCTGACGAGCTCAGTTTGGAGCTGGGATAGATAGTTGTTGGCTTTTGTTGCTGCATCTTCTGGACTGCTGCCGGTTGCCACCACCGCAAAGTCATCAGCGAACTGGACGAGTTCACATCCTTCGTGTTCTATCCGGTGCAGACCACTGGTGTAGAGGTTGAAGAGGATGGGTGACAGTGGGCATCCTTGAGGGAGGCCTTCGCTAACCTCTCTGTGAGCGTCTCCTTCGTTTGTTTTGAGGACAAGATGTCGGTCGCTGAGGTAAGTGTGAAGCCAGGAGATGATCTTGTTTGGGATGCTTAAGGTTTTTAGGGTGTTGAGCAGTGTTTGCAGGTTCACGCAGTAGAAAGCCTGTGATAGATCGAGGAATACGACGACGGTGTCCTTCTTTGCCAGCTGGGCGTCTTTCACCTTGTTGACGACGTAGTTGACGCAGCTCTGTGCCGAACGGTGTTTCCGAAAGCCAAACGATCGGGGAGGGTGTAAATTCTCTACTTCTGCTATATCAGCCAATGTGCTGTTAATCACCGAGTTGATCAGCTTGAGGTTGGTGTTCATGAGAGCGATGGGTCGGTTCGATCCTGGGTTGGGTGGGTCACCTTTGTTTTTTGGAATTGGCTTTATTTGGGTGGTCCTCCACCTTTCCGGAATTACTTCCGAAACGAAGACTTCGTTGAGCATCTCACATACCTTAACTTGCATGTCTAGTCTGAGGTTCTTCAGGATGCCGTAAGACATGCCGTCTTCTCCTGGGGCCGAATGGGGCTTTTTCTTTTTTAGGGCTTCCAAGATTTTCTCGACCTGGAGCGCCATTTCGTAGCCCTTTAGGTGGGAGGGGGTTACGGATGTGGGTTTCCCAACCGGTTTCAGCTTCCCATCGTAGTAGTATGCGAGGAACTGTACTGCGTCATCCAGCGTGGTTTCCGGTTTTCTGCTTACCGGCTGGGTTAGCGCGGTATCCAAACCCTTGATGATGTTCCACAGCTGTCTGGAGGGAGTGTCCTCGTCAACTGTTTCAGTGAGTTCCTGGCAATAAGCCCGTTTTGCCTTCCGAATGAGCCTCTTGAGTGCCCGTGCTTTTTGGAGTTGGTTATGCTCTTGTTTCGGTTGTAGATTCGGAGCTTCTCTCGTTTGGTCTTATAGCATTCGTTGATGTCCTCGGACCACCAGCGCTTCAGGTAATCTCCTTTTTTATCTTTGATTATGAAGCTGGCTTATTCTATGCTATCCTCGAATATTGTCATTTTGGCGGGGTTATAGATGTATTGAGGCTTCAACTGGTTGATCAATTCCGCTGCTTTGTCCTTGTTGACCCGTTTCATTTTTCCTAGTGCCACCGGAATCTCACTTGCGATTTCGATGACTATCGATAGATGGTTGCTTCCGAATTCTTGTGGGACCACTTCCCAAGAAGCCTTGGTTGCTAGACCGGCGGTTGCCAAAGAGAGGTCGATCGCTGTGCTGCTTCTGTTGACCGTGGACATACATGTTGTCGTACCGTCGTTCAGGAGGATAAACTTGGAGGGCTCCAAGTTTATATCCAGAGGGAACGTATACGGAAACCAGTGTGAGCGGAAAAAACCCCTTGCTTATTTTGACCCCTACAACTTTGACCGGTAGAAGGTCCTCGAACTGTACCGTTTTGTAGTCCAGAGTCTCGTGCACTAGAATTCCGACTCCCCCGTATCCTTGATTTCGCCTGGCAGATTCCAGTCTAAAGTGAGCCAATCTAAAATTTTCTTCCTTCCTGAGCCAAATTTCCTGCAACAGTGCCACGCCCACCGAGTTTTCCGAAAGGAACTGGCTGAGCTCTTCGCGGGTATCGACAGGGCGAAGGCTTTGGACGTTGTGCTGCAAGATTATCAGCTTTTTACACTCCACTGTGAAAGCTTGTGTTGGTTCTCGTGGTTTCTCCTTGGAGCGGTTGCCCCTCGATGATTGATTGGATGTCTTGTCCGATGTCGACGCGTAGTTGGTCCCTGTCCAACTCTGACTCCGCGTGTTGTACCCTTAAGCCGATCCTTTGTTGCAGGTCTCTCAGTGCTCCTACCCAGCGTTTGTGTCGCACCTCTGCGAAGAATTGTTGCCGCAGCCACGTGATGAAGCGTTCAAAGTCCGTTGCCTTGAAGGGGTTCTCCTGGCATATGGGACAGGTTGAAGCGAGTTTCCTTAGCACCCCACGCTCACCTTCCTCGTTGGGTGTGGTGGGTTCCTGCCTCTCCCGACTCATGTCTCGGGAGCGAGAAGACTGTCTTCTCTGGGGCCTAGGTCCTCTTCCGAGCCTTGGGAAATCACCTTCATTTCCTTCGTCTCCCAGCTGGTCCAGGAGATTGAATCGATTTTGCAGCTTCGGGAAGTGGGTTTCTGCCTGGGTGAAAGTGATCTGCCTCTCCCTCATAGTTTCTCGAATGTTCACGTGTCTTTTCCTTTCTAGGCACTCGATATCGCTTGCTCCATATCTGAGTTAGCAGTTTGGGCATTTAGCGTCCATGTTGCAGTCTGCCGTTGAGTGCGTGCCTCCACAGTTGGCGCATCTTGCACGAGAGGTGCAGAACTTGGCTCCATGTCCGAATCTCCAGCAGTTCCTGCACTGGCGGATGCGAAAAATGTACAATTCGGGCCTGAAGTTACAACCGAAGATCTTTACCCATTTTGGCACTTGCGCACCCTCAACTGTTACCTTGATGTTCGTTGTGTCCAGAAGCTCTCCATTCCTGCTCCGTCGCTTGATGCGTTGAACTTTGGTCGCTCGGTGTTCTGCTTCTATGTTCTGAAACATCTCTTCCTCATTGAAGCTGGTGGGGACTCCCCTGATGAAGGTGATGGTATGATCCCTGCTCTTGGGTTCGTACAGTCTCAAGTTGGCATCTGCCAGCTTTAACTGTCTCAGCTGGGTTTCGAACTCGGTGTCAACCTTGAACCTGAATTTCCCTAGCTTGGAGATTTCAGAGAAATCGTGGAACCCTTTGTCCCTTAGGTATTTTCCAAGGAGGGTAGGATGACTTGGGAAGTCTTTTCCAATGTCGATCATCTCGAGGACTACGGTTTTGCGTTGGGCTTCCTCGTTGTGTGCCCCGTCTTGCGTTTGGTCCTTTTTTTTCGTCTGTCTGGTGACCCGTCCAGCCCCGGTCTTCCTGCTCTATCAGCAATACGCTTGATCCTTGCTGCGGCCTCCGCACTTGATCCTGCCATGGTAGGTCCGGAGAGAGCTTGCTATGTCGATAGGTTTCACTTCCTGATTCAACGGCTTGCGTATTTCCGTCTTCCCGAATTTCCCCGGAAAATTCCCGTATCGGGCAGTCGATAGCCTACACCAACTATAATTTCTCTTCTGTTATTATTTACAACCCTGCACCCTCGAGCCGACGAGTTGAGGTTAGGTTTGAAATTCCCTTGGTTCTCCTCAGACGATTTTTGCCTTCCTTCCGGTATCCCCCTTCTTCACCGACTTCAAGAAAATTGACGGGAAAATTGATCCGATTCGGGTACGATTACTAGCTGGAAATCGCACTTGTAACCTGATACGCAGCAGGCTTATAAATCGAACACCACGGGACACTTCCAGCAAACACAAATGGCTGCCATAGATTTTTCCCGAAATCGATTTCACTTTTTCCTATTTTCTGTTGATCCAAAATGCACTTTGCTATTCAATTTTCACATACAGCGCACGGCGGTGCGGGTAACCGAATGACACTGATTTTGCAAGGAATCACTCGATGTTTCACGGTACTTTTCACGATTTTTCGATATTGATTATTTTTCTCCGCGTCGTTTTGAAATAAACCTCGGCTTCCCTTTTCAAATTGACCGGTTTGCTTTGTGCGTGTAGTGAATCAAGTAAAATTACTGATTCACAGAAATCATGGCATAGACGAGTGCACGGATGGATTTGAGTTCACTCACTCGACAAAAAGTGCACTCGTCTATGCATCAACATTTCACAAATAAGAAGAAGCAACATCCGCTTTCAAACATAAGCACAACACGAAACAAATCACAAGCGGATAATAACTGTCATTCTTCGAAGCCTCGGTAGAAGACGGATCGAACTGCTTGATGCATACGATCCGATCCGCTGGTTTATCAATTGTATCACTCAGGCATACTGGAAATAAGTGGGGAGACGGATAATCCTCTTGTGCTAATGCGCTGAAATGCTGTTTTCATTTACTTTTCTATTCAAATAGCTTCAGGTTTCTTCAATTTATATTGCGAGCTTCCATCTGACTAGATGTTTTAAATGTTGTCTTGAATGTGTTATGTGTTGTCATGCGAACATGGTCTCCAACTCGGTTCAGTTTTCGAAAATCCCAAAAGCAGCTGTCAGTGACGATTGTCAATTACATGTCGTCCTTTAGGATATCATATGTTAACCCTTACAGTTCAGTGTTCACTCGGCTGTCGACAAAAGCAGGCCACTCTCGATGTGTGCTACGCGATCGTCTGTTTACTCGGCAGCAACCATTGTGTGGTCCTCCTCATTGTTCTTCACCAGCAGTTCTTTCGGTCGATGCGTCGTCGACTTTGGAAAGCAACCGTTTTGTGATGAGTGTGTGAGTGCTGACCACGTTTTGCGTCCATTGCTGCAATGGACGCGCTCTGACCCTCGTTGGCGTACAACAATTTGCCATACAATGAAACTACTGGAAGCGGCTCCAGTTCTGATGGAGGAGGCTTTTTGGATAGCGGAAGATAAAGTGTTTATTGTGTGGTACCTTTTGACTATAGCTTTAAGATGTATTGTATAGTGACCATGAATCCTCGGCTCTGTTAAGTTAATTCGGTTGAGCTTTATCAAATAAATTAAAATACAACCCTTACAGTTGGTTTTGCAGAGCTGCATTTCAAACACCATCGACCATTGCGTCAAAAGGAAGATTTGGGAGTTTGGACATATATAGAGCTATTTCTGCATATTGACGGTATATGAGCAAATCGGCAACCATTTCGTAACGTTACATATATTACATACATACGTCAATGGGGCCTATTGAAGCCTGTTGATGGAATCGATTAAATTAACAAATCTCGTGTCTCCAATAACCCCCAAATTTATTTGCCAATATTTCGCCCTTACAAACGGACAACAAGCCACAAGAGTGCAATGTGGACGGCAGCGGACCGGAAACGGAAAGCTTGACAGTTGTCACAAATGACATCAAGAAGCCTAACCGATGTCGATTTGGTTCTAACTAGTTTTCAATCCGACAAGTAGGCTTACTCAGATCGGGCTTTTCCGCTGCCGCTGCCGTTCCGCTTCCGCTGTCATTGCGCTTGGGCCTTAAGAGAGTTATTAATTTTATCCCACTAGACTCCACATCTGACCCACTGTGCCCAGCACGGATATGAACTATCGCATAGTGAAGAGTCGCCTACATGGCAACATCGGAGCATGTAATGTTTTCCTTCCATTCTTTTCTTGCACGCTTGGGTTTGGGTCGCATGTTGGGTTTAATGAATTCGCACACACACGCACACTCCAGATTCATCCCATGGAACGAACAACCACCGAGAAGGTTGGATGCTAATCTTAATATCCTGCACCGTTCGAAAAATTCATGTAAATTTCAGCGAGATATAGCGCACATAAAATTAACGCTAGATTTGGCATAAATTTACGCGATATTTCTTGTAAAATTAAGCGCAATATCGCATAAATTAGCAATATTGTATGCAAGCTTGTAAACGATTTCGCTGTTTATGCCAAGTATAGCTCAAAATTAAACGAATGGACATTTTACGCGATAGTTAAAATTCAGAATTTTTTTCTGTGTGGTCTCTCGGTTACTAGCCTATTAGAGGATAACGAAGCCCCCTTAACTTCAACTGTTTCCATAGTATTCAGATTACCATCTCCCATCCAACTCACGCCACCGTTCAATTAACAACCAGAGATAATGCCGTAATCGTGTTGTGGCTGCTGCATTACAGACAGGTCCGTACCTCAATCCACAAAAACATGTCACACCGTAACTGTAGGTACAGATGAGTTGCATCATCCACACGATGGCTGGCATGAACCGTCTCAAGGATTGAGCGTGTACGTGATTGGCATATTAAATCGATTCATCGCGAACCCGATGGCGAGCAGTAACATTAAAATGATCCATTTCAATTTTCTCCCATTACAGCTTCGTCGGTGGCGGTATCGGCTTGGACGTTAGTTATAATCTCTGTGGAGCGTTACTATGCCATATGTCATCCGTTGCGGTCCCGGCGGTGGCAGACGCTCAGTCACGCCTATCGGCTGATCGCACTCATCTGGTGCGGTAGTCTGTTCTTCATGCTACCGATTGCTGTGCTCAGCAAACTGATTCCCACCAATCAAGGTAGGCTTTGAGCAGCAAGAATTTATCATTAATGGACAGTTTGTTTTGTTTTGCTTAGGTCACCACAAGTGTCGGGAGCTGTGGTTCGACCGGGGCTACGAGCGGGCCTACAATCTACTGCTGGATGTAATCCTATTGGTGCTACCGTTACTAATCCTAGCCGTCACCTATTCGCTCATAACGCGAACCCTCTGCCGAGGGATGAACGATTTCCGACGGTACTCGAAAGCCCTGTCGACACGCACTGGTGATGGGAAGCAAGCGGCAGCAGCGGGACGGGAGCGCTCGCTCCGGCCGCTTAACAACAACAATCGAGGTAGGTCATCCTTCGCCCGTTGTGGGGTTTTGTCGTTGCGATGCTTTTAACTTGGCAGATCGCTAATTGGGCGACGTCCCAAATGGAAAACAGTTATTGCGGGGATTTTAAAAAGTTTTGAGGGCTTCGCGGAAATTACGTGCACTAGTCTATCTCCGCAAAGAAGAAATGGCTCGTACACACTAAGTTTATATCACCGAGGTCGGCAAAATAAATTGTCGAGAATTCAACAGCCGAGATTTCGTTCAAAATGTTGGTGAAAGTTTGGAATACCGAGCACTTGGCAATTATTATTTAGATTCACCTGTCAAATTTAATTGAGTACACCAGTACTTATTGACCGAGAGTTCAGATTTTCGGTCAACCATTCATGGAAAAGGGTCTACTATTTGCCGAGGGTTTAGTATTAGAGTTTAATGGAATGAATCTAGAAAAAAAAATCGTTGTTTTCGTGGTCCCTGTGTGTTCGGTTCCTTTCATCAACGCATGTATGGAGTGTGCTTTTTATGCGTTTGCTGCCCCCTCACACGCAAAATCAGTGATGTCCCATTTTTAAATAACTCGATTAATAACCAGTCAATAATTTTTTGTTTGCTGTGCTGTCATTTTTTCCACCAATTAGTGTGCAGAACACGTTTGAACGATGGTCGATAATCCTCTGAAGAATTGAATGCTTACTTGGCATGATATAACCGATTAAAATATTCGACTAAAAATTGAACACCACTAGGTGAATGTGAAACGTCATTTTGAAATCCACCGTCAATGTCAAATATAAGAACCGTTCCAAGAGGTGTTCAACTCTGCACATCTCAATCTGTGCCGAGTACATTATCTGTGCCGAAAGCTGGGTCAAGCGTTGAGCCGAACGTGGCGAAGTATGACAATCAAGGTATCAGTCTCAGTATCCCATGAGTTTGGCATCCCTTCAGTTATGACTTTTGAGATTTATTTGTTTACAATATCAAGTTCTTGCACGGAAAAATTTTGGAACATAAATTTCTAGATAAATTTCCATATTAAACGAACTCGTTGCCAGTCATCCGCTTCAAGGAAGTGATACTCGAAATACAGCCCCTCCGTGAGAAAGAGAAGTGTGACTGATGACAGAAGCTGGAACAGGAGAAGACAGCTATGAACCTTTAGTCGTTCTGGCAGACGTTTGTCAAAACCAAGTACCCAACCGGCAAGTGGAAAATGCATCGCCGGCGAGTGGAAGATTCTATGCATTGTCAAGTGCCGGCGATAGTAGAAGCAACAATAGACTGCATTAGCTTCCCAGTGTCAGAAATCGTGGTTGGGTACTGAATTCGTCTGAACTGGCCTCACCTTTTTTATGATGGAGTAAAACAACTTCGTCCATGGTCTAGACCTTTTGAACAGGAGACCCAGGAAACCGCTGAGATTAGCCAACGAATAATTTCCAACTGCATCCAAATGTCGGTCCAGGTTCTTGATAATGGTTTCAGTCGTTTGATGACTACCATCTCCTTGTATCTGCTTGCTGTTCCTTCATATTTTATTTCTTTTCTTGGTCATGCCGGAATCGCATATTAGTCTTTAACTTTTACGTAGGCTACTTTTACAATTCTGTTAGCAGCATCTTTCTGTTTAATTGCTGTTTCCATCAGTGAAACGAACACCCAGTCGCGAATGAGCGTATAGAGACTGCGAACCGGTAATACGGGATCTACTGACTCCACCAGCTTCCACAGTTCGTACATGAGCCCTGCAATCGGAGCTGAATTCTACAATACTCTTTACCCATACAATTGGCTCTCGGTTCGGATTATATGGCCATCTGGGGGTAACACGTATTCAAGCCTATTTTACGTGGCATGGTGACTCTGACTAATTCGTTTAAACTCCCGCAATAACAAAAATTCTTTCAAAACTATGAACATCTCTCAAAAGCCGTGAGGACTTTCTGTAAAATTTCATTCGGCAAAAGGCATAAGGACATGAAGTGTCTCGTCAATTACACAATATCTTAATATTAAAAAAATAGCAATGGCACTGGCAACAAAATTTCCCTTTTCCCCTTACTTTGAAGTAAACGAAGTAGTAAACCTTAGCAACGATTGGTAAAATTTTATCGCAAAACAGTGATGCCGTTTTATGTTATATTTTGTGACAAACTTGTCATCGTGTGCCATGACATGCCGATCAGTGTGCCATGATGTATTTAGGCACAGTGTGCACAGTTGATTACCCCTTGGACCGTTCATAAATTATGAGACAATTTGAAAGGGACCGGGGCGAATCAAAAATGACGTCCCCACGGTAAATGTAAAAAAAAAACAGGAGTGCTATTAGCGTATGTCTAGCATACCTGAGTAAATTGGTGTCTACCCATCGTAACGGAGGATACAAACGCAACCAGGTAAATTCATATTCGTAGTCAGGGGCCAAGTGGGCGTCGAATCTTTCCACACTCAGAGTATCCTTGTTACGTTTGATTACAAGACTCACCGTTGACTTTGGGAATTTTAACACTTTTGCTATTTTTTAGGCAGACCACGAAGGGTTCTCTAGATATTTGTGGACAATTAATTTTCTTTTCTCAAGTTCCATGATTCGTAATTTCAGGATGCATTGATCAATCGAGAAAAAAATTTCACCAATTTCTTTTTATTTAACCACCATCTTTGACATTTTAGCCATACAGACTGTTTAAAGTGACTTAATCCTATTCTTAAAAACTGGTCTACTTATATTAAAATCAAAAACATCACACGCATTATTAAACAGTCTGCAACATATATCGAGAGGATTGTTATAACCGTAAGCAGTACGATGTCCGGGAGTCCACAGAAAGTAATAGTTGCGGAGACGGCGAGCTGGAGTGTGGAAATTGATGTTCCCGAGCAAACAACTGCAGTCAATATGATTACTAATCATGTCAAACAGTGTTGTGAAAATCACTTGTATCACAAATATCACGCCAACGAAATATCAGCACTGATTAACACTCATTTGATATTTTTAAATTCGCCACTCATTTGAGTTATGGACAACCCAAGCAATGCAACATTACAACTCAGTACTCACTTATTCTTGTTTTTTCACTCTCAAAGGATTATACCCATGCACTTTCCATTCAATGAAACGAAATATACAAACGTTTCCTTTTGAGTACAACTCCTTTTGAGTGGTATCACTGTGTGCTAGCCGAGGTGCCAGCTACCACTCAGCTAATAGTACATTAGTACATTCTAAATGTGATTTGATGAATTGATGTTCCAAAAGCGAGGATAACAATAACAAACCAACAAAGTGGTGTTGAGTACTTGGCACTGATGAAGTCTGCAAGTAGTAGACGAAATACGCGTATCTGTCAAAAGATAAGCAATTATAACGGAATTTAAAGGAAATAAACCAACCCACTCAAAGCTCTTCATAAAGGGATTCCGTTAAGAGGTTCGATAAATTTAAAGGAATAACAAACCAATATTTTTGGCTGGAGCGAAAGTGAGGATAACAAATTTCTCACTTGAAAATGGGATTACTCAAGAGTGCGTGTTATAAACGTCAGAAAGGCCAATGAAAAACAAACTGTCTAAACGACCAGCAGCAAGCAGCTATAGAGATTGCTAAAGTGCTATCTGAATTGTGAGTATTGTGAGAGAACTTTAAAATTTGTTTGTGAAGTGTATGGGAAACGTAGGAACGTAAACCAAAATTATTAATGATTTAAAATTCAGCATTTAGCAAGTCACCTCGCGCAAGTTCGCTGTAAAGCCCTCTTACAAAAGTATAGACGACTATCACCACAAAACTGAAAAAAAAAACTGTTCCAATCGAGCAAAGCGGTGCATTTTGACGGTTCGATTGAAACAACTTTTGATAGATGGCCATACTTTTACTGTAGGACTTTAGTTCACTGATCTCATACGCCTGATAGGTTTTTATGGAGCACTTTGTCAAACGTAAATGGTTAATGAGTTTTTTGCACAGAAATCATATCAATTTCTGGCCTTCGAAAATATTGTTTTGCATATTTTGTACAATTGATGTCTCAGGTAAGGACAAAATACATCAATAAATTATGGTTTTGATAAACACATGAGCTTTCTTTAAAGTTCACTCGAAAATCTAAATCATTACATTAGATTCGTTCAAATCTTTCACAGAGGTCAGGGACGTCAAAACAAATCGAAAAAGTAGTGGGGAACAAGGTGTTGTAAACTGCCATACAAATTTGAGCAGATGGAAAATTACTAAATCCCTTTTGAAAATCATGGACCTACAGTGCCTACGGTAGATGCCTAACTGTCCTATATTATATTGAACATACGACAGTTAAGGCATCGATCTGGTTTGCATAAAATTTCATGACAATGGGCCTTATGACGGCTGTCACTTCACGGTGAAAAGAAGTACGGGGTTGGAAAGGTGATTTTCCATTCCAATCGCTTGTAGATGTCCACACAGATTTTGGACAACTAGACCAAACTGGATTAGAGTTTCCAGCTTGTCCGCTCTTGGTGCGGGAGTGGCACGAACTTTGGTCACCATGTGATGCACGATTTGCTCGGGCCTCCCATACAAGGTCTGTAGAGTTGACATAATTTGAGGTACTGTCGATGGGTGTAGCAGAAAGCTGCTCACCGACTCCTTTGCGATTCCTTTCAACGAACGTTGTAGACGCAGCAAATTTTCCGAGTCTGAATAGCCACATGCATCTGTTGAATGCTGGTAACTACTTACAAAGAGAGGCCATTCAGTAGGATCCCCAGAAAACGTGGGGAGTTCCTTTGGGATCACCTGTCTAGCTGCTAGCTGTTGACGCGTAGGTCCGTATTGGGCATTCAAGAAATTAGTCCTACCGAAATTGTCTAACCCTGGAGGGTGGTATTGATTAAACTGCGTTACATTTGTCGGCCCTATCTCTCGATTTATGGTAAAAGTGCAAGGTGTTCCTGCTCTACCCACCGTACTAATGACACTAGGACAAGGTGTCTTTCTATCCGCATACGCTACAGAATCTGCTTCGAAACTATGAAATCGAGAATCACTCACCATGGACGCCAGAGATGTACCACTTCCCGTGGACTCCGGTAATGCTGCATGTGATGGATGTCCGATTTTCTCTCGTAGAAGAACCGATTCCAGTTGCTGAGCAAGCTGCTGCTCTCGTTCTTTAAGTCGCCGTAGCTCTTCTTCTCGCGCAGCATGTTCTTGCCGCCGTTTGGTTTCCAGTGCCTGATATCGTTTCTGACTATCCTCTAGTTGTCTTTTCAATGCGTTTTCCACTTCCTGTAGCTGTTGCCGCTCTCCTGCACGCTGCTCCTCCAGTCGATTCAGTCGGTTTACAAGTTCTATTTCTCGCCTTCGCCTCAATTCGTTCTCCTGCTGGTGTTCTAGTTCCATGTGACGTTGCCGTTTCAAGTTCGATTCAATTTCGTGTAATCGATTCTCTAATTCCTTCTTCTCGTCGTATGCTTGCTGCAGTTCCGCTTTGCCACGCTTTTGAAGTTCATTTGTCTCACGCGTCCATTTTTCAAAGGGGGTAGGGCGAGAGATAGGGTTCGTTAACTTTCCGATGATCTTCGGGTTCGCACCGGTATTCGGTCGCTTCAAGGTCAGTTCAATACTTGGAAAGTTTGGTCCTGACTCCTCCAAAAGCCGCGTGTATGGTTGAATGTTTACCAAATGCAACTTGGGGAAATCTTCCTCCGGACTGTCACCAATAGTGATGCTCTCGATCGTACGGGGTACAGATGCCCGTTGCTCGTCAGCAGCTGGTTGCTGATTTCCAGCAGTGATTGCGCTACCACCCAACGGAGTAGACGAACCAACAGGGATAGACTCTTGTGGTTCGACCGACTCTGGAATGTTTTCTTTCTCACTACCACCGACGGCGCCGGTGCGGGAAATATGCTGCTCAACCCATTTCTCCACCTTTAGTATACTACTACTGCTACTACGACGACTCACAAAGCTCTCAATGTCATCGTCCTGCTGGCGGAGCAACTCGTGCTTTCTAGCTATGAACTGCTTTTCCCGCTCCAGTTTCTCCTTAGCGGCTTTCTCAATCAGCAACTTCTCCTGCTGTATCCGCTCCTGTTCTACCTGCTCTTCAGCTCGCCTCTCGTCCTCCAGACGTTGGATTTCACGGTCAATGTGGGACCTACGACCGCTTGTAGCACTCGATCGACCAGATCCCGACCTAGCTGATCGCTCTGGTACTCTCTTCGACGAACACTCCGCACAGCAAAACTCCTTCGAATAGACAGTATTTGTATCCACCCTCGCGCACGAAAAATGGTTCCAACGCTTGCATCCTCCGCATTGGACCATATACAATTCTGCATTGTTGGGTTGATCACATACAGCACATTCGAGATCCTGTCCGTGCTCAAAATCGATCATCGAAGGCATAAATCCATCCTCTGTCAGGTCCAGATCGTGTTCAGAAGTACTAAGATGTTCTTCACCGAAGAGATTAGACTGTTTGGCAGCCTTGGTCTTGGAACGAGTCTGACGAACAAACGATTTCTCCATTCTCGGTACTCTATAAATCTTTGAGATTATGTTGAAATTATTTCGGAGGTCTTCAAAGCAACTCGTCTGTGTTCCCGATCAAGATAGCTCAAAGCTGCAAATTTATTTAAGGTTAGGATAGCAACAATATAAATTCATGTTTTCTTACATTTAGTCTCCTTACACAATGTACCAATGAATGTAACAAATAAAGAATTCAATTTTCTCTTATCCAGTCTAGAAACAAGAATATAAATCAAATAAAAGGTACTAATTTACTGTAGTATAATATTTACGTAATAATATATAATGTTGCACTCGATTCACCAGATAATGACAAAGCAATTCTACATTTGACATTTGTATCGTCTGACAATTCGACTGACATTTATCCTATATATTCTTCTCGTTCACGAATACTCTCACGCTGAAACAAGGGACCGCCCGGTGACTGCATTAACCACAACAGTGACAGTTGTCACTCACGGTGAAGTGATTGGCGTATAAATCAAATGGGAATCACTTCACCGTCAGTGATAAGTTGTCACTTCACCGTGAAGTGACATCGGTAATAAGGGCCCTTGTAATTTGATACCCTAAAAGCATTACCACATTGGCCCTTATTACCAATGCCCCTTCACTTCCTTTTTACCGTGAAGTGACAGCCGTAATAAGGCCCTTGTACTTTTAAGGATTCCTATTTAAATCAATCAAATAATAGTTTTGAGTCCATCTCTTTTAATTTATTTTTTATAATTTTTTAAAACAAGAGGTTCAAAAGAAATAAGGAGAAGCCGATAGAAGTACTATTTCATTGATTGATAAAAGAGAGGGTATCGTAAACCACTCTAAAAAGCAATGAATTAGTTCTTCATTTTTTATTTAAAATTCGCTGCATAACTTTTCTGTAATTAACGGTAATCAATAATCGCCCAGTGTTCTAAGAAATCTTAAATACAAAATGCAATGAAATAACAAAGAGAAATAGAAGTAATCTGTTTTAAAACTAACTGAGTTCCTCGAAATCATTTTGGAGCATTAGAAAGAATGATTTTTGTTCTCGCAGAGACTTCAACATAAGGAAGATTGCGTTCCATCTTGTCGCTCCAGGAATAGGTGGAAGATGTGCTTTGTGAGCTTAGAAAACTTCTCTATTTTTACCCAGTCGAGTTTTCTTACATTGTTTTTTTTTTTTACGTTCTCGATTTGGCGGCAATGCTTTTTAAGGACATCAAATACAGTCAACTGGCAGGTGTGAGCAGCGCAGTAACGGACCAAATTTCCTCGTCGTCTTCATCAAAATCACTTTGGGTACCGTCTGGCTCGTTTTCGTCTGTTTCGCCAACCTCCTCGTCAGCCTCTGGCTCGATATCTTTTTGAGGTTCATCTTCTACTTCCATATCGATTGCTGTTTCTTCGAGAGCGACATCCGTTTCCACCAGGTCCACCAAACGATGACTGGACGAATTTCCGATTACCTCATCGAAGGCTGAGGTTTCCTTCTTCAGCAGACTTGCGATGCCTTCTTTGATATACTCGCGCAGATTTGTAGCTGAAGCCACCATGTTTGCGCCGTTGTCATGGACAACCGTCAATATTTTTAGACCAGTAATTAAAATAGGCGGAACAACCAAACGTAATTAATGGCTTTAAACACAAAATTCTCGAGAATCAAAACACTTCCACGTAAACTAACAATGCCATTCGAAAAAGGAAGTTTGCTCTATCAGATGATGGTGTTACGTTACTTGAATGTGCTTTGATTCTCGAGGAATTTGCGTTTAAAGCCATTGTTTACGTTTGGTTGTTCGGTCTATTTCAATTGTTGGTTTAGATTTGTTCTGACAGTATTCCATATCGTTGGATAACCTCCTCAATGATTGTTTGGCGAAGATTCTTCGTCGTGTGACTCTTTACCATTTCCTTGATTACTGGAATTAAAATGAATATTATGATTGTGCCTCAAGTACGCCAATTTTAACCTACGAAGCGATCTAGTAACTATTTTTCCATCTTCCGTCTGGAGACACTATCAATCTTTAGATGGAGTGGACGAACTTTCATCTCATCTGCGAGGAATTTCCTTCCTAGAGCGCTTCCTTTATCGACCATATCGGTCAAAGTTTTTCTGTTCACTGACAGATTAGAAGCTTGCCACAATGGCCCAACCAAGGTTTTGAATCCCGTCCATTCAGGGTAGCTCAAAGGAAGTGAATGAGCACTTACCAGCTGCAACGTTCCGAGTAACACGTTTGTTTGTGATGTTTCGACACTGATTTTTCTTGTTTTCCTTCGCTTTGGCGTAGGCTCCGAGTCCTTATCAAGAGCTGGCAGGCCGAGGAATACCAACTTCTCCGGATGATTTGTTCGCACAAAATTACCATGAACCAATTTCCCTTTCTGAACATAGTCACAGTTCTGTATAGCGACACACCGGAATTTATTGTCCTCTGTCACTAAAATAGCCGGTGCGATTTTGGATCTCTGCGTTGTGCGTCGCTCCATTTTCACTTTTTTCCAAGTTAACACACACCCGTAGCACACCAGCAGATAAAGAAAATGACAGAAAATCTCACGTGAGTTTTTTTATTATGACTCAAGCGAGTTTTTTATTATGACTCAAGCGAGTCATTTGAGATTGTAACGATTGATGTTTTGAGTGAATTACCATTGCATATCACTAGTGAGTGCGGATCTATTTTAAGAGCAAATTGATATCATATTTATCATGAGTGGAACAACACTGATGTCAAATATGAACATCCTCTGGAGAAAGACTTGGCAATTTGTTAGTGTTTGCAGTCCAATAAGCGCACATCTATGCTCGTACGGAGGTAAGCTATCTGGATTTGTCCATGGCAGCATGGCAGACGTCGTAATGCAAACTTTATAAACTGTTTCTGGATTCTCTCGATGCGCAGTACATGAACAGCATGATATGAAGCCCAAATTTGTACTCCATATTCAAGAACACTGCGTACACGTCGTCGAATTGTGCAGTTTTGCGGCGCAAAAATCCTAGCCTGGAGTTGGCCTTTGCAACTGTCATGGAAATGTGCTCGTTGAACCGTAGTTTGCTGTCCAAGATGAGCCCAAGATCCTTAATGGCATTAACCCTTTGCAGCGGCGATTGATTCATAGAGTAATCAAAAATGATCGGAGAGTGAGAGCGGGTAAAGGTAATCACTTTGCATTGGCTTGCATTCCATTCATCTGACACCAGGATGACAATCGCTCTATATCAGCTTGTAGTGCGCAGCAATCCACGGTCGATTTGATCACACGGTACAGCTTAAGATCATCCGCATATAGCAACTTACAGGAACTTAGCATATCACACACGTCGTTGATAAACAGAACGAAAATGAGAGGTCCTAGGTGACTCCCTTGTGAGCCCCCGATGGTATGTGGAATACCTCGGATCTGGAATCACGTACCTTAACGAAAGCCTTTCTGGATGATAAGTATGATTTCAACCAACAAACTATCCACGGTGGAAGACCAAAGCGGTTTAAACGGAGTCCACTTGCTGACGCTTCTCGATGCTACCTATAAGAGTGTTCGTCTAAGTCATCAAGTTAGAGACGGTCGAGCGCTTTTTCATGAATCCATGCTGAAACTCTGAGATTATGGATTGAACAGCTGGATACAACTTCTCATGCAGAAGACTTTCGAGAACTTTGGCCAAGCAGTTCAGGATCGAGATAGGTCGGTAATTTTCCACTTTGTGCATGTTACCGGACTTGAAGATTGGTGTAATTGAGGCGAGCTTCCAGGCATCCGGAAAAACGCCATCCTTAAGCGATCGATTGAAAATAGACATAACGGGAGTGGCCAACGATGCTGCACAGGTCTTGACGGAAGACGGTGGAATACGGTCCGGGCCTGGAGCAAAGGGCTTTGAGAATAGCGTCTTGACTGAAGATGAGCTGCTGCAGGTGAATGTCGTATCTTGGTAGCTGATCAATGTATTGCTGCGGTGGAGGAGTTTGATCGGGTTCGAAAACACTTCGGAAAAAGTCAGCGAAAAGGTCAGCAGAAGGGGTGTCGGTGGTGGAGCTTCTACTACCGTAGGTGACGTCCACGGGAATACCAGCTGATCTTTTCCGAGAGTTGATAAAAGACCAGAACGACGATGGATTTTCCTTGAAACCCCGATTGTCCCGGTTGTCGACGCACTCACGAAAGCGAGCTTCCTGCAAACTATTATTCTCTGCTTCTACTAGCTGCACCGTATACTTGTTTGCTGCGGTCCGCGAACGAAGTAACGTTTTCGAGCTTTACGCAGCCGGTTACGCAGATTACGCAATTGCGGATTCCACCAAAGTTGTGGAATTGCAAACAAGATTTTCGTGTCTTCACCGGAACAGTATCTTGGATTATTTTATAGATGTTGTCGTAGAATACGGCGACGGTGGCATCAATGGTGGGTTGGTCAAGTATTTGTACCCAATCCAAGGTGGCAATCCTCGTGTTAACAACATCGAAATCACATTGTGCAAAATTATACTCACTGCGGGCTGCTGGGTACGGGAGCGGATGATCTCTCGAACGGGAGTCAACTTTTAGAACCAACGGCTTGTGGTGACAATCAACTTTCATAATTGCAGAGAGTGGTTCAAACAGCTCGATGCAATCGGGGTCACTGACGAGAACCAGGTCAAGAAGCTTACCATTCGTGTTCACCAGATCGTTGATTTGCTTCAATCCAGCAGACAGCATGGACTCCATTACAGCGAGTTTCTGTTCTGATGAAGCATTGAGAGGCACAAATCCTCTGACGTCCTCATCGAAGTCCCAAGCTAGATTTGGCAGATAGTAATCGCCCACAACTATGGTTGTATCGTGAGGGTTCGCCATACCAAGGAGCTGTCGGGCTGACTGTTTGGTCGAATATAGATATGCAACACAGGAAGATCGATTGATGTTGTAAATCGACTTGAACAGCAATTTGTTCGAGGCTCTCAACGCCCACAAGATGCACAGCCTTACACTTCAGCTCGGATTTCACGGATTTCGTCGTCAATGAAACATCAACAAATGCCTGTCAAACGTTTTTTGTTCCAACCACCAGGGGCGCGGTGGTGTATTAAACCGTGCGTCGAGATTTACTTTGAATCGAGCTTTACTAATTGTAACAATCTCCCAGACAAAGACATATCCCTCTCCAACAGTTAAGGATTGTCCTGGCCACGTCCTTACAACTGGTAGGGATGGGAAAGTTATGTTAGTCCAACATTTACTTAAGAGAGATGCAGAGAACTCTACGACCCCACATAAATGTCTCGGGAATTTAAGAATTATGCTAGTAGGTAGAGCACTTCCATTGCAGCAATGGACGCAAAACGTGGTCAGCACTCACACACTCACCACTAAACGATTGCTTTTCAAAGTCGACGACGCATCGACCGAAAGAACTGCTAGAAAAATAGATTGAAAGTAACTGCAATTAATTTAATCAATTGAGATTATTAAGGTTAATCATAAAACGCATAGTGCCAAAAGTTAGAAAGGTAAATTTCAAGAAAATTTCCTGAAAACAGAAAATACTTAAAATCAAGTTTTCCTGCTCAAATCTTAAACGATCACGTTTTTATGGTTTTAGACCACTACGTAAACACAAGCTGATAGGATGACAAAAATGCATTCGCCAAGAAGGCACGAACTAGTTTTACGTACCACTCACCCTTGTCGGATGCTGAAAGTTAAAAGAAATTAGAGAAGGGAGAGACGGGAAGGGCTTTGAAAAGTTTGCTTTTGCAACGAAGTAAAAGTTGGTAAACAGCTGCGCTGCAGCAGAGATAAAATCATTTACAGATCTGCACTTGCGGGCTGTTACACAGTACTGTGCCTGCTCTCAAATGTCTGTGTAGCAACCAGTGAAGAGTATTTCCGTTGGGGTTCGCTTTGAGATTCAGCAGTATGACAAATTCCAGCGTGAATTGCCTTGGCACTTGAATCGCGAACTGTCGTAAATTCCACCAATTGACACCAGCCCAACCTCCCATCCCTTGCGATTGCAAATTGAATTTTTCGACACGCCGTCGTCATAGGTCCATTGGCAGCGAGCAGTGCGCGGTGGGGTGACTCCATACAAAAAACCGGTCGTAATCAAATTGTTTGTTTGAATTCTTTTCCAACATAGTTGGCATGAAATTTGGTGCTCAACATTTATCTGAGAATTTGAATGAATATGAAAAAAATAATAATTCATGAAAAAAAAATAGACTTCGCCCCCCCTGTGCAGTGGGATCATTGTTACCTCTTAAGTGAGATTTGTATATTCAATCAGGTGTTGCCGTAGCATTTTATTATCGCAGCAAGCCCAACGATGTGTGAATCGTGCTTGTCATTGAACTTGCCTTCTTTGTCGAATCGGGGCACAACATCTTTAGGACAGCTCCCTTCTGGTGTGATGGCGATGTGACATCATACAACATGTCAAAACATCATGTCGATGTCGATTGGCATGAGGCGAACATCGGTATGATGTTTTGACTTGTTAGTAGGTGTCACATCGCCGCCACGAAAGAATAGGACTGTGAAACGAACGGTAGGGGAGAATGGATACACTTGATTCCCAGTTTTAATTTTTGATATTTCTCAGCGGGAGAGTCAAAATTTTATGTGGTTTTCACACAGGTTCTTAGAGAAATATCTTATGTCACTTTATAGATACACTGAATCCTCGAAAGTAATGCATAATTTCTCAAAAGTTCGGTTTTTATTTTCCGAAAAATGACCAAAAATGCATTTAGAGAAATTGAGGAGGCTGGAGTCCCCTTTGTGTTATATTTACGTTCCTAAAAGTAGGCGTAGTTTTAAACATTAAGAAACACTTGATCCCTTTTCTATGATATGTATCTTAATATAAATTTTATCACACATTTCGGGATGGAGTGAGGGAAAAATCCGGGGATTCAAATATAGCCACAAACAGAGTTTTATTTTTTTTTTTTTTTGGATCAAGTCTCCCCTATCTGAGCTTCCAAATTCAAATAAAACTGAGCAAAAGATCAAAAGATGCAGTACCAATACAATGATTACAATTGATTCTACTCAATCGAAGTTTAGAGCTGTGGAAATTTGATGCGTTTCAATATCCAAAAAGGTACTACGAATATTCAATTTAAGCAAATGGCAACTGGCCCGAAAAAGAAAACCCTTCTGGAATTCGAAAAAAAAAACAGAGCAAGTTCAAGTGTCCCCAGAGATCGAATGTGTCCAGTTTCCCCTACGGATGATTAAGGGGCGTTTCATATGGCTGCGAATACGAGGAATTCGTTTGCGCCTAGTGTTGCCTCGAAGAAGCGCTTGCCTCCGTTGGGCGTCTTTCGTGTTTGGTGCCTAACGAGTGAAATATGTACGTGAGTACGTTTTTTTTTATTGCCATCAGCTCGTGGGAGCACGCAGCAAGTGACAAATTGATTGCTCAATGCTTTCGTTGCTTTTTGCACTTTATATCGTCTAAAAGTCTCGCCTTGGAATCTCTAGAGGAATATAGCACCATACGTTTTGCAATCCCTGAGTGTCCTCGAGATTTTGAAATGACAACTGAAAAGTAAAATACAATTCGACAGTGAGCATAAGGGCGAATACGCGATGATCGATTCTCTTCATCGATTTTCTCTTTGCATTGCTACAGCTAAGCGAAACAATTTTCTAGAATTTGTTCAATGCAGAGTTGTAACAGGTTGTATTGGCTATCAAAAGCAACAGCAAACGCACCGAGAAACGTTAAATCTAGCGAGTTATTAACAAAAGAGAAAATCGACGAAGAGAATCGATCATCGCGTATTCGCCCTTATGCATGCTCACTGTCGTATTTGAAATTGGTACCTTTACACGCTAACTCCAAGGTACCCATTAATGAGTAAAATTTTACTCATTTTCAAGAAAAGTGGCTAGTCATGAAATGAGTAAAACCGGTTTTTGTTCTTTAATGAGTATTAACCGAATACATCTTTTTTTTCTTCTTATTTTCTCAAAATAAGTGAAAAGTACCCATTTTATTGATTTTTTTTTCATGGGAAACCAGTTACCAAACCAATTTATTCGTTTAAGAATGTGTTTTCGAAAAAAAAAACGGAGCTCTAGGATCAGTTCCATGGATTGACCACTTTTATAAATGTTCCGGATCTTCCAAAGGACGGTCCCATGTTTATGTAACGACCCGAAAAATGTCTTATATCACAGTTCCTGCAGAAGGGTCTGCGCCTAGGGACACGAACGGAAGCTTGACGTAGGACCGCTAGTGGACGGAAAAAATGTGAAGATAATTTAATTCTTTTAATTGATCGATCATCTATTATCTTTACTCCTCTCGTTTTTGAATTGTAGGCGTACTAAATTTGTAGCTTTATTTTTTTGTATTTTTGATGTACCACTTTGATTTCTATATGGGGGTACATTTTGTGAACACCGAAAATGGAACATGTAACAAATTAAGAAAGATTTTGAACGTTAATAACTCAGCTGCCCCTGGTCCAATTTTAATCATTTTATCATCAAACGATCAGAAATATGGCTACGCATCGATAACAATGCTTTCAAATGTTGATTTAAAACAAGAAAACTGGTTAATGTCCAGCATTGTCCAAAAGCGTCGAATTAACTAACAAATCCACCATATGCTACTTCCCCAGCACAGTCGACAGAGAGTAGTAAGTAGAAGAAAAAAGTCGAAGTGGCATTCGCCTTCGATCCTCGGGCGCGTGCGAATAGGGAGGATGGAATTGCGTAATATTTTGCACACTCATCGCCATATTCAGAACCAAACGCAAATTCTTCGAGATAACTACCATCCGTCGTCTGGCTCGCCGTGGCGGTGTCTGACGTATCTCCGGTCTGATTTACGAGGTGTGCAGAAGGTCTTCCTGAAAAATGAGATCCGTGATGCTGTCACCTACACTAAACACGCCAAGCGTAAGCAGCCATGGATGTCATCTACGTTTTGAAGTGCCAGAGACGCACTCTGTTTGGTTTCGGAGGTAAAATCATCACCAACTTTGGCAACAACACGGCTCTTTTCAGGGCCACCAAGCTTATTACAGTAAAGAGTAGGAATAGAATTCATCTGCCTGTTTGTCCATATTCAGAACCAACGATTCGACGAAGACGGCAGGAAACATTTGTGAAGCCGAGTTATTTACGAAAGAGAGTGTCGATGAAGAGAATCGATCAATGTAGATAGAACCTATTGAAAGTGACGCGAGATTTGTTTTCCGTACTGAGCTCCAATGCTACCGCCGCCAGGGAGGCAGCTCCCACACTTGGACCCTACCAATCGACCCATCAACTCAACCGGGGACCAACGGCTTTACTTCCCGAAGGAAGGCGTGATCAGAGATGTTATGCCTTAGAACATTCCGGTGGCGCCGACTGAGATTGGACCCAGGCCTGCTGGGGTGAGAGGTAATCACGCTAACCACCGGCGCCGATATCTTTCAAGGTGATATCACGGCGAATGAGATCGACCCAAATTTGAGTTTAGTTATCTCAGAAATAAGAAATAAAGTGCAGGAACTCAGCGATGAGTAAATTTGCCTCATGTTTTCCAGGATTTTCCAGGGAAAAACTCCCGAATTTGAGAAAAGTAAAAATTGGATTCACTCAGTCTATTGGTACTACTCCAAGACTGAATAAAATATTCGTCAATTTCTTCATTTTCTGGCAGATTTTTTAGGTTTTCTACAGGAAACCATGAGACAAATTTACTCATCGCTGAGTTCCTGCACTTTTGGCGATTATGAGTGAACTAAACTCAAATTTGGGTCGTTCTCATTCACCGTTTACGCAAAAGGAAATGATCCAGTGTCGCTACTTGATAGCAAACTACTCATAATGGGAAGAGTCTTTGTAGCTTTTATACCACTTGGTTGCACATCATTCTGCTTCATTCTTTGCTCGACTGTCGAGCTGTTCAGTCCGTATTTTCACTCGAGTTCTCGATTCGATTTTGTTTCGTTTTGTGCTGTCGCGTTGCGCCGTGGAAGTGTCGCCACCTTCTCGTGTTCTGGCAAGTTTAATTGAACTTGCAAACACGAAACAAATGGTGCGTAAACGTGCCAATGAACCAGCAGCGGGCCCTTCAAAGAAGGTGCTAATCAAGCCCAGCGCGTCGCAGGATGACGTCGGAAAACGAGTTCTGCAAGCCAACCAGTATGCAGTACTCCCGAAAGAAAATGGCGATGGTGACGCCGTTCCCATTGCAGGACGAGAGCGGATTCCCCCGCTTTTCACGCCGGTGAAGGATGTTGCCAAGCTGGGTGCCGAACTGGCAAAACACAAGCTGCTGCCTCGCTTCAAGCTTTGCAGCATTGGTACCAAAACCATGTGCTCCAGCCTGGAGGAGTACAAACAAATAGGAAGTTTCCTGAAGAACAACAACGTGGACTTCTTCACACATGATCTGCCATCGAGCAAGCCACTGAAGGTGGTTTTGCGTGGATTACCGTCGTTCGAGGCTGATGCGGTAAAGTCCGAGCTGGAGCGGCTTGGGCTCCAACCTGAGGCCGTGTTCCAGATGGACCGGCGTCCCAACCAAAACACCAGCTTCCGTGATCAGTTGTTCCTGGTGCATTTCACGAAGGGATCCACCAGTCTTGCGGCTCTGAGATCCAAAATCCGGGACCTGTTTCAGGTCATCATCAGTTGGGAGCATTACAAACCCCAACATCGTGATGTAACGCAGTGTATGAACTGCCTCTCATATGGCCATGGCACCAAAAACTGCCACATGAAGACAAACTGCGGCAAGTGTGCTGGAACTCACTCAACTGCGTCCTGTGAGCAAGTCGATGACATCGAGCCAACGTGTGTCAACTGCGGTGGAAACCACCAAGCCTCCAATCGCGGATGTCCCAAGCGAGTGGAGTTCATTAATATCCGTCGGAAGGCCACAATCATCAACCAGCTCGGTCGCCTTCGTAATCATCGTTCGCCTCCTGTACTAACGGAAGTCCAGTACCCAGCTCTCCAGCCCCGTCGACATGTTCCGAACCTAGCACCGCTTCCGCTCAACAACCAACAAGCCAATCCCGCGAGTATCCAAATGGTTCCCAACAGTCGGACAGTTCAGCATCGTCTTGCTGTGTCTGCGGCCCAGCCAATTCCAGGTTCATCCACACCGCCCCTGGTTTATCATACGCTGGTGCTGTCTCAGGTGAATTTGTCGACGATTCTCCGTTCACCTCGGAGGAACTTGTGACGCTCGTGGCCGAGGTCATCATCATCATGCGTACCTGCAAGACTCGATCTGAACAGCTTCATGCTGCCTTGTCACTCGTCACCAAGTATGGACCGTGAAGCTATAAAAATTGCAAATTGGAACGCTTGCTCACTGACGAACAAGCATAGAGAGCTACTCGATTTCCTCAACATCAAGGAGACATCACCGAGACGCAATTGAAGCCAGAACTGAACGTATTCCTGCCCGACTTCCGGCTCGTCAGACTTGATCGCACCTGCTCTGGAGGTGGAGGAGTGGCCATCGCTGCAAGACGGAACATCAGTTGCCGGCTGCTACCAAACTTCCAGCTGAAAACAATTGAAGCCATCGGAGTGGAGGTGAGCACATCACTTGGCCCAATCACCAACATTGCGGCCTACTGCCCCAAGCAAACCAACATCAGGGACGGGTCGTCAGTGGCCCTCCGGAAAGACATCATCAAACTCACCCGGAGGAGCGGGAACTTTATCATCGCTGGCGATCTGAACGCAAAACATCAAGCTTGGGGCAACGGTCGGAGCAATGAAGACCTGCAAGAGGGCCACTATACCATCTTGGCCCCGGACTCTCCCACCCGGTTGAGTCGGTCTGGGGTCCATGCGACCATCGACATCTTCGTAAGCAACATGGGACACAACATCTCGCAACCTGTGGCATTCCAGGAGCTGAGCTCGGACCACTACCCGGTGGTGGCCGAAGTTGGATCCTCGGTAAACCGATTCGAAGCTTCCCGGCGCAACTACCATCGAGTCAACTGGGCGCAATATCAACACTGCGTCGACACAACCATCGACTACGATGTCCAACCGGGGACGTCGGAAGATGTTGACCGGTGTCTACAAACCATCGAAGAGGTGATTTCCCGGGCCAGAGAACAACACGTGCCAGTATCCAGACAGGTGAGTAACATTCTGAACCTTGACAGCCCTACCAAAGATCTAATTAGACTGCGTAACACCATTCGTAGGCAGTACCAGCGTACTGGCCTGCCTAACTTGAAGACGAATTGTAATAGATTAACAAAGATCATTCAGGCCAGAATGGTGGATCTCAGAAATAACGATTTTTCTAGTAAGATCCGCTCTCTCCCAGATTGTGCTAAGCCCTTCTGGAAACTCTTAAAAACAAGCCTAGGCCCATTCCACCACTGACCCCACTGGATCGTCTCGGCGACCCAATGGTTCATCTGATAACGCCTGAAGAGAAGGCTGCCGCGATAGGTCAACACTTCGTCAGCTCCCATAATCTCGGACAAAACATCGTCAGCCCTCATGAATCTGAGGTTGCTGAAAATGCATCTAATCTTCTTCAGATTTCTAACATTTTTCCAGAGGAATCCGAGATTACGGCTGACGAACTGTTGGCCTATATAAAATCATCTAAAAACATGAAGGCCCCAGGTTTCGACAACATCCTGAATCTGGAACTCAAACACTTGAGTACCAGATTCTACAACCATCTGGCACTGATTTTTAATCAGTGCCTCAGACTTGGCTACTTCCCCTCGTGTTGGAAGTCAGCTAAAGTCATACCCATCCGGAAACCTGGGAAGAATCCGTCCTCTCCTTCAAGTTATCGACCAATCAGCCTTCTCTCAGGGTTATAAAACTGTTCGAAAGAGCACTGTACCACCGGCTCCTAACATCTGCCGATGAAAACAACTTGTTACTCGAGGAACAGTTTGGTTTTCGGAAAGGTCGTTCGACCGTCCACCAGCTGACTCGAGTCACAAACATTCTCAGACGGAACAAGTCTGTTTCGAAAACATCTGCCATGGCGTTGTTGGACGTTGAAAAAGCGTTCGGCAATGTCTGGCATGATGGCCTGGTGTTCAAATTGCAGCAGTACGGTCTTCCAATCTTTCTAGTGAAGATAATAAACAACTATCTATCAGACAGGACGTTCCGAGTCTCTCTGAATGGCATCACATCGGATGCATTCAACATCGGTGCTGGGGTTCCACAAGGAAGCATCCTTGGCCCCATCCTACTCAACCTGTTCACCTCCGATATGCCGGCTCTCCCTGATGGTGGATCGTTGTCTCTGTTCGCAGATGACACATCCATCGTCTACAAGGGTAGGTTCATCGGAGCTCTGACTGCCAAACTTCAGAGAGGCCTGGACGTCCTGTCTGAATATTTCAACAGCTGGAAGATCCGTATCAACGCGGCAAAGACCCAGGTCATTATCTTTCCACACTCTAAATCTCCTAGACTTGTTCCGTCGGAGAATAACAAGATCTGCCTGAACGGCACAGTAGTGGAATGGTCCAAAGAGGTCGTGCTTGATAAGCTTGCTGTCTACAAACAAATCATCCTTCCTGTAATCGAGTACGGTATGCCAATCTGGGAGAGTTGCGCAAAATGCCATCACCTTAAACTCCAAAGAAATCCACCTCCTGGCTGTAATTCAGACATTAGAAGAACGGAGAGTATTCATCCTGGAAAGGTTCAGAGACACCTGTCTGAGATCAAATCATCAGATCATACGTGATCTAGCACGATAGGTTAAGTTATACTCGTAGTTAGGTAGGTTATCACTTTTATCAATTCAAATAAAACACATCCCCAAAGGGGTATTCTGTAAACTAGTTGAAAAACGAAAATATTAAATTAGAATATCAAATTAAACAAAGATGAAGAGCCACGTAGGCTAATCAATTAAAATGATAAATCAATGTACTACCATAATCAACAGAAATAAAAATAATGTTACTACTACTACATCATTCTGCTTTACCTGAAAAGATATAAAAGAGCGCTGCTGTATGGCATTAGCTCATTTTCGCTTCGGACGGCGTGGTGAACAGCAATAGCAGCAGCAGGAAGGTGGTGGCTAGTCCACTCCTTCACACCTAACAAGCAACAATTGACTGGTCGTGGCAAAGGAGGAAAAGGTCTGGTAAAGGAGGCGCCAAGCGTCATTGCAAAGTTCTTCGAGATGACCGCCATCGGTCGTCTGGCTCGCCGTGGTGGTGTCAAACGTATCTCCGGTCTGATCTACGAGGTGTGCTGAAGGTGTTCCTGGAAAATGAGGTCCGTAATGCTGTCACCTACACTAAACACGCCAAGCGCAATCCACGGAGCGGTGAACACAACAGCACAAGAAGTGATAGGTACAGCTCAAAGACGACCACGTAATGGCTGGTTTGATGAGGAGTGCCAGAGGTTGACGGATGAGAAGAACGTTGCCAGAAGCCGGATGTTAGTGTCTGGTACCCGGCTGAACAGAGAGCGGTACAAGGTAGCAAGGGCAGCTGAGAAACGAACCCACCGCAGAAAGAAAAGGCAATACGAAGAACGCGTGATTGCTGAGGCGCAAGAAAGTATGGAACAGAACGATATGCGAAGGTTCTACGCGACTGTCAATGGTGTGCGGAGTAAAACAGCGCCATCTCCCGCCATGTGCAATGACCTTGAGGGGAATTTGCTGACAGATAAAACAATGGTGGCTGCCAGGTGGAAAGAACATTTTGAGACATTGTTGAATGGAGAGAGTGAGGGAGTATCGAGGAACAGAGTAAACATCGCAGACGACGATCAAGCTGTGGAGCCTCCAACGCTAGACGAGGTTAAAAAGGCAATACGTGAGCTGAAAAACAATAAGGCTGCTGGGAAGGACGAGCTCCCGGCCGAACTTTTCAAACACGGACGTGAGCAGCTGCATCAAGCAATCCACCGTATTCTAACGAAGAACTGCCTGCTAGCTGGTTGGATGGCCTCATTTGCCCATTATTCAAAAAAGGGCACAGACTCGAGTGCGCCAATTATCGAGGAATAACTCTTCTGAATTCGGCGTACAAAATACTGTCACGCGTTCTGTTTAACAGATTGAGACCGCTTGAGGAGTCCTTCGTCGGTGAATACCAGGCTGGTTTTCGTGAGGGCCGATCAACGACGGATCAAATGTTTACCCTGCGTCAAATCCTTGATAAATTCCGGGAGTACAACTTGCAGACTCACCATCTGTTTATTGATTTCAAAGCAGCATACGATTCAGTGAAGAGAAATGAGCTTTGGCAGATTATGCTAGAACATGGTTTTCCGGCGAAACTAATTAGACTGATTCGCGCAACGCTAGATGGATCGAAATCAAGTGTAAGGGTTGCAGATGAGATTTCGACCTCGTTCGTGACCTTAGATGGATTGAAGCAGGGTGATGCACTTTCAAACTTACTGTTCAACATTGCTCTTGAAGGAGCGATTAGGAGAGCTGGTGTGCAGAGGAACGGTACCATCATCACACGATCGTACATGCTCCTTGCCTTTGCGGACGACATCGATATCATCGGAATTGACCGTAGAGCAGTGGAAGAGGCGTTTGTGCCTTTTAAGAGGGAGACGGCGAGGATTGGGCTCACGATAAGTTCTACCAAAACAAAGTACATGGTAGCCGGTAGACAGCGTGGGAGCAATAGTGGTGTTGGTAGTGTAGTGTTGTTAGATGGTGAACAATTTGAGGTAGTGGAAGAATTTGTGTATCTTGGAACACTAGTGACATGCGATAATGATGTTACCCGCGAGGTGAAGAGACGTATTGCAGCTGCAAACAGGGCCTTTTACGGATTACGTAGCCAGCTGAAGTCCCGTAGCCTGCAAACGAAAACGAAATTCGCTCTGTATAAGACGCTGATACTTCCGGTAGCCCTCTACGGCCACGAATCGTGGACGTTAAAAGAGTCTGACCGGAGAGCATTTGGTGTCTTCGAGCGTAAGGTGCTGCGAACAATACTCGGCGGTAAACAGGAGAATGGCATCTGGCGGCGTCGCATGAATCACGAGTTGTACCAAGTGTATAACGGTACGGATATAGTGAAGCTTATAAAACACGGCAGACTACGGTGGGCTGGGCATACAGTGCGGATGCCGGAAGAACGACAAGCAAATATTATATTCAGCAGAGAACCCGGTAGAGGTCGTCGACTCCGGGGTAGACCTCGGATACGTTGGCTATTTGCAGTTGAGGAGGACATCAGGTCGCTAAACGTTCATGGCGACTGGAAGCGATTGGCTCAGGACCGAGTCCAATGGAGAAGAGTACTTCGTTCGGCGTTGAATCAACCTGGCAATTCGTAGCCCATCAAGTATCAAGTAAGTAATGCTGTCACCTACACTAAACACGCCAAGCGCAAGTGGCCATGGATGTCCTCTACAATAAAACGGCCCTTTTCAGGGCCATCAAGCTTATAACAGTAAAGAGTTGGAATAGAATTTATCTGTGCTTGTTTGTCCATATTCAGAACCACAAGTCCCCAACGACCACACAAAATGCTCTCCAGAGTTGTAATCTTGTAACCAAACTTGGAAGCAGGGGTGCAAGTGATTTTGACTGATTCTCTTAATCAACTTTCTCTTTGAAAAAAATTACTACAAATTTGGTACGCCTACAATTCAAAAACGGAAAGAGTCGAGATAATAGATAATTGATCAATTTAAAGAACTAAATGCTCTTCACATTTATTCCGTCCACTAGCGGTCCTACGTCAAGCTTCCGTTCGTGCCCCTAGGCACAGACCCTTCTACTTTTTATTGATTCCTTGGTACTTGGTGTTTGGTAATAAAGATACAATTCAAGACTAACAATTGAAATGGCCTTAACTCCATTTTGTAAACAAACCTTGTAAGGCCATTTTCTCGCGAACCGAAGTCCGCAAAGGCTAACCAGCATAATTAACAGGTAGGGGAAATTATCCTCTACCCGATTGTGGTTTAGGTTTGCGAATGAAGGTTTCGGTTTGCGAGAAAATGGTTGTAAGGCTTGTTTGTTTACAAAATGGAGTTAAAGCCATTTCAATTATTGGTCTTGAATTTGCGGTAAGAATTCTTACTACCAAAGATCAGGCAGCTTGACATTGGTAAAAAGGAATACCGGCTAAAACTCCAACCGCAAACAACGTACCGTAAACGTCGTTTCCGTGGAAAAATCTGGAGGAAACATGTATCAAATTACTGAATTCTCGATTAAGGGTATGCATTTTGATCTCGTGAAATTCTGTTGAATTCTTTTTTCTTCGTTCAGAAACAAAAAAATTACAACGATGTTTTGGAATTCGAGTTCCATTTAATTTCGCCTAAACAACAGACCCCTATTTGTGATGTCACGTACGGGGAACGTCAGCGGTTTTCAAGTGCTAGCAAAAATATAATATTGAAAGTTCGAATTACTTTGTTAATCACGATGGCATGACAAAATAAATAATGCTTTAATCATGCCGGAGAACATAAAATTAATACCGCAAATCAAATATAATCACAAACCGCTTCTTAACATTTTATCCCCCTCCATCGTACAAATAGCTACAAACGAATGAAAAGTTGCCCCTTAAGACGCGATGAATCGTAAACAAGACATCAATTTCCCTTCAATTACAGCCCTCCCTCGTCTTGCCTTCGATCGGAATCATCCATTGAGTTGAGCCTAACAACGCTCGTTGACTCACTTCCAATTGAAGACAATCTAATTAGGTTCACTTTTTTCTCACTTGTCTTCCCACCTCGCAGCGGACCAGTACATGGAGGTCTACATCCGTCCGAACGGAAGCACCAAGACGCGCTGCCCTTCGATCAAGTGCCATCGAACAACCACGGCAGCAACCACGGCGACTGCGACGACGACGACGACGACGACGGCAGCAACAGCAGCATCTTCCGCAGAAACAATGGCAACGACCACGGCAGTGATGAACGTGACGGCGGAGACTGTTCCAGGAAACGATGTCAACGCCGTCGTCGTCAGCTGGAATCCTCACTCTGATTCGTCCTCCAGCCCACCCTTCCGGAGCTATTCGTCCGCCTTTGGAGGAAAGGAATCGCTCCGACTGAAGAATCCCGCCCTAAGGAAGTGAGTGCTCAGCTTCTATATTTAAACTGGGGGTGAAAGAGGTGTTTTGTTATTGTTTTCCCCAGCAGGTAAAGAGTTGCAGATGTCGGGGTGGCAGAAAGCTTAATTAGTAATTCCCGTGCACCCTCCTTTTGCCACACGAAGCCGTCGCGGAGACTTTCTTTTCACTTCATTTCGCAGTTAAGAGTGTCAACGGTAATGAGCTATGCTCGACTAGACTGGCTCAAAAAAAAAAAATGAAAGTTCTAATTTTCTACATGCCAACCCCTAGAGTTGTGCCTTTTGGTGAGAAATCTTTATCCGAAAGTTTCAGCTCATTTGGTTCTAAGATGAGATTGAATTGAAAATAAATGATTAAAATTTCCCCCCATATAAATGTGGGCCAGTCTAATGCTCGACTAACAACCTGCAAGTGCCATTGACGTCTAATCCAAGCAGGCACGCGGCGACGGTAGTTCATTAATAGGCAATATCATCCTCTGAAGGTTGCTGAAGGGGAAGTTCGTGGCAACCGAGTGGTAGAAAGTAAAGAGCTTAAAATAAAGAAAATACTGCGCATTTGTGGGAAATTTACATAAATCTTTGAGTGCTTCGAAAGTCGGGCGCTCAGTGCAACACCGAAGCAACAGCAACAGAGCAAAACCCAGTGCTGGAAATACAAGTTAAACTATGCATAAATTGTACTGTCTACTTTGTCTAGACTTTCTTTTATTTAGCAATATAAAACCCAAGCGCTTGACAGCTAGAATTCCAATTAAAGGTTTCTTCTTAGATCACTTTTTTAGGGAAAACAGGATTTACCGACATCTAAAGCAAGGTGACATATCTAATGGTGACAAAGCCGATGGCTGCTGATTGATATGTCAACAACATTAGAGTAAGGTCAGTCCGTGTGGATCTATTTGATTTTTGCTGCAGAAAGTGTTACTGCTACCTAAAGCTATAACAAATTTAAACAGCACTTCTCAGTGCTCAATATTACCTGCAAATTGTCTATATTGTTTGACTCTAATTCCTCTTCGATACTCGTTTGGACCCTACCCGAGGTAATGCTGCTTGGATATAGATTTGGAAAATCCAACTTCGATCTTTCGGATTATTATAGTAATTGGCTTGGAAGTCGATTTGGAGAAACGTTCTACTGCCGCCATGGTGCCTAAGCGCAAATAAAAGGGCAATCTCTTGATCCCCCTGCTGATGAAATAAATTTGAGCCATCAACTTGATTTGCTCACGGATGATGAGAATAATCCATCATCCAGATAAAATTCTAGTAAACTTTCCCGGCTTAATGCCTATAGCCTATTGTGATAACCACTTCTGATTTCCATGCTCTTCGCATGGAACTTTTGAACTTCGATAAATTCAGGTTTTCACTTCAAATTGGCCGTCGGGGTGAATGCCGTGTATTGGTTGAAACCTTGGACGGATTCAAACGTCTTCTCAAGTATCTTACTGATAAGCAACACACATTTTTCATTTACGATACCAAAACTGAACGTCTGTTCTAGGTTGTCTTGAAAGTCTGCACAGTGGTTTAAAAGTGAAAATTGGTGAACTTAATTGTATCCTGATGTTTGTGTACATTTTAGCCATTTGACGTGTTCAAATGATTTTCAAAATGGTCTGTTCCGCATTTTTTCGAATATTCACCTTAAATTTTTCTTAAGGTGCAACTGGTGGGCGTTGGCCAAATTTGGATTTTTCAGATACACGCCTTCATTCGGAAGGGAAGTAAAGCCGTTGGTCCCCGGTTCATGAGTTGATAGGTAGGGTTCAGGTGTGGGTAGCAATGGTGCTCAGCACAGAAAACAAATCCAAGGAAAAAAACGGAGAACATTTTGTATTCTGAATTGGCAGCAAAATGTTCCGCAATTGCATCCTCCCTATTCGTACACGCCCGAAGATCAGAGGCGAATGTCACTTCGACTTGTTTCATCTAGGAACCATTATCTGATGACTGTGTTGGGGAAGCAGCACATGCATGTACGTAATTGGTGGATTTGTTAGTTATTTTGAAGCTTTTGGACAATGCTTGAAATTTACCACTTTTTCAATAGTTTTAATTTAAAAAATCAACAGTCAAAAGCATTGCTATCGATGCGTAGAAATGTTTCTGATCGATTGGTGATAAAATGTTTGAAATTGGTCCAGCGGCAGCTAAGTTATTAACGTTCAAAATCTTTCATAATTTCATTTGTCGGTTTTCATAAAGTGCACCCCCATCTTCCCGAAAGACGTAGTCCTACGTCAAAAATATTTGGGGTCGTGACATAAACATTAGACTGATGCAAAATTTGAAATTTTCACTCCACAGAGCTTAAACCGTTCCAAATTGGGTCCTGATTAGCCTCCCAAAATTTGAACTACTTTAGTAAGAAACTGACTTGGACAAACTATTTCAAGTTTATATGGGAATTACTATGGGAAAACTTATGTTTTTGTTCATATGCATCTAACAATTCACCACATCAGTATGCTTTTAAATGATAGCAGTGATTGTAGCAAATTTTCTCAGCTACAACTTTGTTGAAAACCACTTGTAAGGAACAAAAGTTATTAATGTTACAAGTCACTGATGTCTTATGATTATACTCATTGAACTGTTCAGCAGGCAACATTGGTGTTTCTGGTGCGAAGAATAGATCACAAATATCATGGCTACTATGTCACACTGCAGAATGCAGTGTTGCCCACAGAACAGCTGCTTGATCATGCCATAAGATCATCAATCTCTTAAACAATTCATAACTATTTAATTTAACATTTGGCTGAAAAACGATGTTGCGCTAAGTTGTAGCTGTGAAAATTTCCTGTAAGAATATTTATAGAAATTTTCGAAAAAGCAATACGAAAAATGGGTAGAAGATAATGAACAAAAAGTTTGGTTTTCCCATAGTAATTTCCATATAAACATCGAATAGTTTGTGCCAAGTCAGTTTCTTACCAAATGAGTTTAAATTTTGGGAGGCTAATCAGGACCTGATTTGAAACCGTTTGAGCACTGTGGAGCGAAAATTTCAAATTTTGCATCAGTCTAATAAACATGAACCTGGATGGCCATGGGACCGTCCTCCGGAAGATCCGGAACATCCGTAAGAGTGGACAATCCATGAAACTGATCCTAGAGCTCCGCATTTTTTTTGCATTAGGATCTGTGATATAAGAATGAACTAGGAACTGTAATGATAGAATGAATTTGGGATTGTGACATAAACATGAACCTAGATGTCCTCCGGAAGATCCGGAATATCCGTAAAAGTGGTCAATCCATGAAACTGATCCTAGAGCTCCACAGTTTTTTCGAAAACACTTTCAACTGTCATATATAAATTAATGTGCGGTCGTGACATAAACATGTACCAAGAAGGCCATGGGATCGTCCTCCGCAAGATCTAGAACATCTTTAAAAATGGTTTTTTCTAAAGCATATGGAACTGTGATATAAGAAGGAATTTGGGGTCATGAAATAAACATGGACCCAAATGGCCATGGGGCCATCCTCTAGTAAGTCCAGAACATCCATAAAAGAGGTCAATCAATGAAACTGATCCTAGAGCTCCGCAGTTTTTTTTTTCCAAAAACATTAGGAACTGTGATATAAGACAGAATTTGTGGTCGTGACAAAACATGGACCTGGATGGCCATAAGACTGTCCTCCGGAAGATACGGAAAATCCGTAAAAGTGATCCAGTAGTTTCTTATATCACAGTGTTTAAAAAAGAACTGCAGAGCTCTAGAATCAGTTTCACAGTATGACAAATTTACGGATGTTCCGGATCTTTTGGAGAACAGTTCCATGGCCATCCAGGTTCATGTTGATGTCTCGACCCTAAATTTTTTCATATATCACAGTTTGTAGTGTTTTCGACAAAACTACGGAGCTCTAGAAACAGTATCATGGATGGACCACTTTTACGCATCTTCCGGAGAACTGTCCGATGGTCATTCAGGTCAATGTTTATGTTAAGACACCAAATTCATTGTTATATCACAGTTCCATGGTTTTTTCGTTCCTGGATCAATTTGATGGCTTACTTGCTTGTAATCGGGCTAAGGCCTTGTTGTCCTCTGTTGTCTGAAGAAGTCGTCTCCGCTCTACTCAAGTCTGCGAAGGGTCCGCAGGTCGCCTTCTACTTGGTCGATCCACCTTGCCCGCTGCGTGCCTGTTCTTGTTTTTGTTGGGTCGCTTTCGAGAACCATTTTCACTGGGTCTCGTGCGACATTCTTACAACATGCTCAGCC
The DNA here is from genome assembly GCF_037179485.1 of Ochlerotatus camptorhynchus. Classification (NCBI taxonomy): domain Eukaryota; kingdom Metazoa; phylum Arthropoda; class Insecta; order Diptera; family Culicidae; genus Ochlerotatus; species Ochlerotatus camptorhynchus. The sequence continues at coordinate 1,902,318 of NW_027041033.1, read as the reverse complement.
CACTGGAGTCGCCCAATTTGCAATGTGGACAATGGATGGTTCTCCCAACAGCTGGTGCAATTCGTGGTTCATTCGCCTCCTCCACGTTCCGTCATCTATCTGCACTCCACCGTAGATGGTACGCAACACCTTCCGTTCAAAAACACCAAGGGCACGTTTGTCCTCCACGAGCATAGTCACAGTCTCGTGGCCGTAGAGGACCACCGGTCTAATCAGCGTATTTTAGATAGTCAACTTCGTGGCGAATTTTATTCGACCGGAGCGTCCTCCGGAGTCCAAAGTAGGCACGATTCCCTGTCGTAATGCGTCTTTGAATTTTTCTGCTGGTATCATTTTCGGCGGTCAACAGTGCGCCCAAATACACGAACTCATCGACCACCTCGAACCTCTTTCTTTCATGTATTTTGTCTTCGATGCGTTGATGGCAAGTCCAATCCGCCTAGCTTCAGTCTGATGTACGTTTCCGCCATCGTCTCAAAGTTCCGTGCCATAATGTCAATGTCATCGGCGAAGCCAAGAAGCTGGATGGACTTCCTAAACATCGTGCCACTCGTGTCAATCCCTGCTTTTCTGATCATACCTACTAACGCGATGTTGAATAGCAGACACGAAAGTCCATCACCTTACCGTAACCCCCTTCGAAATTCAAAGGGACTCGATAGTGTTCCCGATACTCGAACAACGCGCTTTGAAATTGATGAACAAATGATGTGTGGGCACGTTGTATTCGTGGCATTTTTGCAGAACCTGCCGAATCGCGAAAATTTGGTCCGCGGAAGCGCGGGCACCCATGAATCCCGGCTGGTATTGCCCCACGAACTCTCTTGCAAATGGTGACAGACGGCGGCATAGAATTTGGGAGAGTACCTTGTGGGCGGCGCTCAGCAGTGTGATCGCGCGGTAGTTGTAGCAATCCAACTTGTCGCCCTTTTTGAAGATTGGGCATACGACACCTTCCATCCACTCCTCCGGTAATATCTCCTCCTCCCAAATCTTGGCAATTACCCAGAGCAGCGCTCTAGCCAGTGCTTCACCACCGTATTTTAATAACTCACTACGCTCAGCTAAGTTTTTTACCTTTCTGTTCCTATGCATCTAATTCAAGACGATTATTTCAAAACTTACTAAATACGTGTCAATCAAGTATTGCACTACTACTTGATTGAAAATGTCAGTACAGTGCGATAAAAAAAAGTTTGAGGAAATGTTTCACCAGTGCTCTTCCCTATACATTTCTAAATTTGATTCACAATATGATCTGATCCGTCGTACTGCTTATTGACTGCGCCTAATGGATCTTCTCAAGCTACCAATCATCACACTTCTAAGTTCTAACTACGAGCTAATTTCAACCCGGAAATGGGGACACTGCCTGAAGTAGGTGTTGTGTTGATATGCATACGAGACAGGCATCATTCTGAGAAATCAGAATGCACATCTGACGAGACGTCATGGCGCGTCAGCTCCACTGGTAACTGATTGAAATTGCAATTAATTTTCTCAGTGGTGGCACCACCACGTGCTACTTTATTTTCGATGAATTCAAAGCATTTTTTTTTGCGACGCATCATTTCGGATTGCAAAAAGCTATACCTTTTACTATTTTAAACAAAATGACGCGAACTTTTTATAATCCAAAATGAAGCGTTGGAAAAAAAAACTGCTTTGAATTTATCGAAAATGCATCAAAGTAACTTGAACCTTACTTTATCCCACATTCAACCAACCAATGCAACTAACTTTCCCTTTTTCGTTTCACTATTTACATGCTGCCCAGATCCAACATGGAAAAGAGCCTGACGAACAAAAAACGCATCATCAAAATGCTGTTCGTAGTGGTGTTGGAGTTTTTCATCTGCTGGACCCCGTTGTACGTAATCAACACGATGGCCCTGTTCTGGCCGAGCACCGTTTACCACAATCTGGGCTACACGGCCATCAGCTTCTTCCAGCTGCTGGCCTACTCGTCGTCCTGCTGCAATCCCATAACGTACTGCTTCATGAGTAGCGGTTTCCGGAAGGCTTTCCTCAATCTGTTCCGCTGTTTCCGGCCCGGTTCCGGCGGCGGAAGGAACCGTCGAAATAGCAGCGCCATGGGCGGTCTCTACGTGGCCAGTGGGTGCAGCACCGCCAGTGGAGTTGGGACGATTGCCCTCCTCGGAAGGTACAGCAGCCGTCGGAAACAGACCCAACACTCGACCCGGGACGGGGACACCATCGATACCATCCTCGACACGGACGGTGTGGTAAGCCTGAAGCATCGGAACGATAATGTGTCGGCCGGGGGCAATCATTCACAACTCAATGTTCATCACCGCTACCTTCATCATCATCATCATCATCATCGTGACCATCAGGTGCAGGAATAGCCTACTGCACCTGCTGTTGCTGCTGCTGCTGTCCCTATGGGTGATAAATAAGTGAAAAGCAAAAGCTGGGACCTGAGAAAGGCATTCGTTCCGTGGAGGTTTGGGCGATAAATCGATTTTATATATTTTGCAGTGTTTGGCTAGCGTTATTCGATATCGATTTTGGCAGGGATACTCAAGTGGTGTGTTTTATCGTTCCATAAAGAAAACAAAAACTTGGATCATTAATCTTCTAAGGATTTCCGTATGCTGCAAATGAGCCTAGAAGGCCGTGCTGCCATTATTTTGCTGCAGTAATCTGCCAATAAAAGCATAACTGTCCCATATTTGCTTGATAGCTCGATCCAACCCAATCCAACGTCGCTATTTGGAGAAACGAAGCACAGCAAAGGGAAACGTTCTTGCGTTCAATTTTAGTTTTCAAAGTGAGGAGTGTTCGACCGAGAATATATTGCAGTCTGGAGTATTCAAAACGATAAGTTTTGAATTACACTCGACGTTTCCACTTTTTTTTATTAAATATAAATATTAAATATATTATATTAACAATATAGTCCACTCTTTCGCTTAGCTGTCGAACCGAATTTTGAGCGATGAAAGTGACCAAAAAGGCTGCCAATGTTTTTGATTATATCCATGAGGGGTTAGCCACATGAATTTTTTACAATAATAGACAAATTTTCATGTTATATATAGAATGTAATTAATGAAAATAATTTGACCATTATTTTTGTAACGCACCCTTCGATTGATTGGATGATTGTTGCTGGCCCTTTTCAACGCTAGATGGTGCGTGAAAAGCAATATTTTTCGGGACACCATTGCAATGTATGGAAAAGGTATGAATGGAGCATATTGTTATTATGATATATTTGATTCGAGTTTAACTAATTTTGTACTTCAACTAATCATATTTTCGATCGTTAACGATTACATAATTGGAGGTCCTTAACGTCAATATCAGACTAAGAGTGAACACTTTATACGATAGATCAGGAGATGAAGGTATGGAGTTGATACTTCCGTAATACCAACAATCAATACGAAACTAACGATTTTTAATTGGCTCACCACTTTAGTAGCCTATTGGTCCCAAGCAAACGATTAACGTACCCTATTCTAGTTGAAATTCTATTACTACACTATGTTTGTTTTGATTCGCTATGAAAGTTTGACAGATAACATCAGGGGTGTGTGGATTCATGCAGAACATGCAGGGGTGAGTGAAATAGCTTGGGACTGCTTGGGACCGTTGTTCTGGTACTGAGTGAGCCAAAAATAATAATGATTTTCTTCGGGACCTACTAGTCTTAGAGTTACCTCTATGGTAATACCGTGGACCCCCAGTAATCGGTCCGTTTTTAATCTGAACACTGTTTAGTTTGAATCCGGCTAATGTGCACACCGCGCAAACTAAAAATTGCTCAAATGTCATTTAGCAGCCCATTGGATTGAGTAAAGTAAACGGAACACAGAATCAAAACAAAACAGCAAATAAGATTACCAGAAACTCGCTTTTCTGCTGGTCGTAGCGCTACTAGAAGTTCTAATTAAAAATTTGCCCCGTTAATATGCACGAAGGGTCGTTCATATTGACGAGGGTCCTAGGTATTTCGTTTCACAGGAAAACCATCTACTAGATGCTTACGTCAAATGGCGACTTGAGTATGTAACAATCGATAGAGCCGTTTCCGCTCATCAGAGGTACATGAGCTAATTGGCGAGCATTCCTTTTGCCTGGTGTGGTGAGGGGAAATACTCCTCACCGCTTCTCAACAGCGGGTGAGTTTGATAAAAGGAATGCTCGATTCGCTTCGCACCTTCCTCAAAATTGTCTTTTGCTCGCTTTTTACTTTCTTTATACAATTTTCACACTGCCGTACTATATCGGAACTATCAATTCTATACTTTCATCTCCTCATCTATCGTACAAAATGATCACTGTAATGCCGCGGATATACTATGAGCATGAGCATTATTTGTATACAAGTCTGACCATTAGACTGATGCAAAATTTGACTTTTTTGCTCCACAGTGCTTAAATGGTTTCAAATCGGGTCCTGATTAGCCTCCCAAAGTTAGAACTCATTTGGTTAGAAACAGACTTCGCACAAGCCATTTGAAGTTTACATGTAAATTACTATGGGAAATCTCAACTTTTTGTTCATTGCCTTCTAGTCTTTTTCCATATTGAGCTGCGAAACAGTTCGATAGCCATTCTTATAGAAAATTTTCTCAGCTTCAACTTTGCTGAAGATCGTTTCTATATAAAACGAGACAGGAAAAAGGTATTAATTATTTAAGAGATTGGTAAACTTATGACATGCTCAAGCAGCTGCTCTGTAGGCAACACTGTATTTTGCGGTGTGACATAGTAGCCATGATTTGTGTGTCCTATTCAACGCCCCAGAAACACCAATGTTGCCTGCTGAGCAGTTGATTGAGCATGATCATAAGACATCAGCGCATTGAACCATTGATAACTTTCGATCCTTGCATTTAATCAAAAAGCGGTCTTGAGCAAAGTTGTAGCTAGGAGAATTTCCTACTAGTACAGTTGAAAGCTTTTGAAGCAGACCGATATGGTGAATTATTAGATAGACATGAACAAAAATCTTGGGTTTACCATAGTAATTCCCATACAAACTTCAAATGGTTTGTGCCATCTCAGTTTCTCACCAAATGGGTTCTAATTTTGAGAGGTTAGTCAGGATCCGATTTGGAATCGCTTAAACATTGTGGAGCGAAAATTTCAAATTTTGCATCACTCTACTGACCATGGATGTGCTCATAATTTATGATACAAATAATGGTCATGTTCGTAGTTTGTCTTACAAGTTTATCCGTGGCATAAGACTAATATTAACGTTAAGCATCTCCAGCTAACTGATTTTGTTTTAAGTTATACTGATTGGCATAAGCACTGTATAAGTTAAGCACGCCTCTTTTATTCTAACCGGATTAACATCCGACATTCTTACCCATATGAAAGAATGTGCGTCCTTCTAAGAAGGGTACATATTCAGCCATTCCATAACAAAATATGTAGTGGTTCTCAGAATTTCGTAAAAATTTGTAGTTTTATTCCTTATCGTAAAATCTTAGACCCGTATTTTTTATTTTGTCATAAGGGTGACCATTTCCATGTAAGGGGGTCCAATGAATCGATTTTTCGGAAATGAGTTTTTCAAAAATTCATAACTTTGGAACTACTATGCCGAGTTTAATGATCAAAATATTAAATGAAAGGTAAAATATAATGATAGTAAAATTTAGGATTTTGGATTTAAAATCATTGAATGTGTGTTATAATGGTTTTCATGATTTGTAGACAGAGGAGGCAATATTCGTCTATAGTTTTCCTTGAAAATTTAGGTTTTTTTACACAACATATCAAAAAATCAGCGATGTATGTTTTTATCGTTTCTGAGTTATATATTTTGAAGTTATGAAGTTTTGGGTTTTTGCTCAATACTCCTATCCGACTAGACTACCATGCATCTCCATTGAATTATAGTAACTGTGACATGGTCACGACGCATGGTTGTCTAGTCGCATGGAAGGATTTTTAATTACCTTTCATTTGATATTTTGATCTTTGAAATCAGCCCAGGGATTCTAAAGTTATGAATTTTTGAAAAAAAGTCATTTTTGAAAAAATAAATGATTTTAGGACTACCCTTATACCCCGTTCACATTACAGCCTATATCACGTAATAAAGGCTGTCTTGCAATGACCACTCAAACGTAGGATTTCCAGTGAAAACTAGATGTATGAATTATCATTGCAAGACAGCGTGTATCACGTGATATACGCTGTAATGTGAACGGGGTATTAAATGGAAATGGTCACCCTAATGACAAAAAAAAAAATACGGATTTAATATTTTGCGATAAGGAGCAAAACTACTAACTTTAACGAAATTCTGAGAAACACTATATCGTTTTGCTATGGAATATTATAATATTTACATTTGATAGATTGATTGATTACCTTTATTTGAGAGGCTTTAAGCCATAGACTGGTTCATCTTTATGGACAGAAAGTGATTTATATTATATCATTCAATATTACTGCAAAATCTATGTATAATAATCTGAATAAGTCATGTGAAAACTAAATTTTAAAGAACGAGCAGTTTTTTTAAGGGAAAATAATATAAAATTTAAATTTATTTCTCCAGGAGAGAATTTATTTGAAGTCATGACAAATCATTTTCAGAATATTTACGTACGCTAATGACCTTTTGGCCTTTCGACCATTTGTCTTTTGACCTTTTGTCTTTCGACCTTTTGTCTTTTGACCTTTCGTCTTCCGACTTTTTGTCTTCCGAACTTTCGTCATCCAACTTTTTGTCTTACGACCTTTTGTGTTTCAACCTTGTGTCCTTTTGACCTATTATCAATTCGACTTTTTATCCTAAACCTACCAAATAAGAGCGTCCAAACCGCGTGGAAAGAATTGAACGCGTCAAGGTTCTCCACCAGAAGTTGAATCGATTGCTTAGTTTAAATTAAGACATATTTTGATGTTGCTCTTTTGAACTTGTAGCGACTTATACTTGTCCATTTCATCCTTTTGTCAATTCTACTTTTTGTCCATTTCGATGTTTTGTCCATTTCGACCTTTTGTTCACTTCGAACTTTTGTCCATATGACCTTTAGGTCATTTCGACAATCTTTCCATTTCGATCTTTTGTCTATTTGACCATTTATTCATTCGACCATTGTCCCTCTGAGTTAAATTCAACCTTTTGTCCTCTAAGTTCAATTCCACCTTTTGTCAATTCGGCATTTTATCCATTTGACCTTTTGTCCATTCGACCTTTTATCCCTCAACCTACAAAATGAGAGCGTCCAAACCGCTTGGATAGAATTGAACGCGTCTATATTCTCCACCAGAAGTTTAATCGATTGCTTAGTTTCAATTAAGACGTATTTTGATGTTGCTCTTATGAATTTGTATCGACTTTTGGTCCATTTCGATGTTTTATCCATTTCGACCATTTGTTCACTTCGAACTGTTGTCCATTTGACCTTTTGTCGATTCGACCTTTAGCTCATTTCGACAATTTTTCCATTCCGACCTTTTGTCTCATTGACCATTTCTCCATTCGGCCATTGTTCTCTGAGTTAAATTCAATCTTTTGTCCTGTAAGTTCAATTCGACCTTTTGTCAATTCAACCTTTTGTCCATTCGACCTTTTGTCCATTTGACCTTATGTTTATTTGACTTTTTGTCCATTCGACCTTTGTTTTATTTCGACCATTTGTGACAGGTTCTATCATTCCAATGGAGAAGGACTTTCTTTCTTAGTAGTATCCAAAACTATGGTGAGCTGAAAAGCTATCACCAGTAAGGACTACAGTCAAGAGTCTTCAAGTGATTGGTTATGAATCTTTATTTTTGGGTTTCGGTTTTGTTTATATAGGGTTTACAATTCTTTACAGTTCTTGGCTTAACGTAATTAACCTATTAGTCAGAGTGAGACAACTGGAGTAGCGTGCCTGGAAAATGCATCTTCGCTAGGTCGGCAATTTCGGTGCCCGGTGGTCCTACCCAGTTGTGCAATATGACGCCTATCGGTATCGAGACTGCATTGGCATGGGTCGGACGGTCGAACACGAGAAGAGAGAGAGAGTGTAAATAATTGTGTTCTAACGCCGTGGCGCAACCGGCACATTTGGTCGCGTTTGGCTATGCGTAATATGACCTGTGAGTTTTGGTTCAAGTGGAATGACTTGCTGTGCTTACATGGAGGTTTTTGACTTGTACTTATTTATGGGTTGAAGATGTAGGGATGCACATCACACATTTTTCCATTTCCACCTTTTGTCTATTCGACCATTTTTCCATTCGAACATTGGTCCATTCGTACTTTTGTCCCGCTGAGTTAAGTTCAACCTTTTGTCTTATAAGTTGAATTAAACCTTTTGTCCATTCAACCTATTGTCCATTCGGCCTTTTGTCTATTAGACCTTTTGTCCTCTATGTTAAATTTGACCTTTTGTCATTTAGACATTTTGTCCATTCGACCTTTTGCCTATTCGAACTTTTGTCTATTACACCTTTTGTCCTTTCAACATTTAGTTCAATGCGACAATTTTTCCATTTCGACCATCTGTCCATTCGACCTTTTATTCATTCGACCATTTGTTCATTCGACATTTTGTCCTTCTGAGTTAAGTTCAACCTTTTATCCTCTAAGTCAAATTTGCCTTTTGTCATTTCAACCTTATGTCCATTCGATCTTTTGTCCACTCAACTTTTTGTCCATTCAATCTTTTGTCCATTCGGCTTTTTTTCTTTCGTCCTTTTATCCATTCGACATTTAGTTCAATTCGACAATTTCTCCATTTCGACCTTTTGTCTATTCGACCATAGAGTTAAATTCAAGCTTTTTTTCTATAAGTTCGATCTAACCTTTTGTCCATTCGATCTTTTGTCCATTTGACCTTTTTTTCAATTACGACATTTTGTCCCTCTAAGTTAAATTCAACCTTTTGTTCCTCTAGGTTCAATTCGACCTTTTGTCCATTAGATCATTCTCTACGTTCAATTGAACCATTTCGACCATTTGTCCATTCGAACATTGGTTCATTCAACCATTTGTTCATTCGACCTTTTGTCCCTCTGAGGTAAATTCAACCTTTTGTCACATAAGTTAAAATTGACCTTTTGTGATTTCAACTTTTTGTCCATTTGACCTTTAGTCCATTCGACCTTTTGTTCATTCGACCATTTGTCCATTCAGCCTTTTTCCCATTCGACCTTTATCTATTCGACTTTTTGTCCTTTTGAAATTTTGTCCTTTCGACATTTTGTCCTTCAGACATTTTCTCCTTTCGACATTTTGTCCTTTCGACATTTTGTCCTTTCGACATTTTGTCCTTTCGACATTTTGTCCTTTCGACATTTTGTCCTTTCGACATTTTGTCCTTTCGACATTTAGTTCAATTCGACCATTTGTCCATTTCGACCTTTTGTCTATTCGACAATTTGTCCATTAGATCTTTTGTCCATTCAACCATTTAGTCAATCGATCTTTTGTCCTCTAAGTTCAATTTGACCTTTTGTCATAAAAGTTAAAGTTGACCTTTTGTCTATTCAACCATTTGTCCATTCGAACATTGGTCCATTCTGTAGAGTATGGTATCATTAAATAACATCCTAAATACGTCCTTGATTATATGGTAGTATTTAATTATACTATAATCTACACATTCAACAATTTGTTCATTCGACCTGTTGTCCCTCTGAGTTAAGTTCAACCTTTTGTCTCAAAATCTTAAATTTGACCTTTGTCATTTCGGACTTTTGTCCATTCGATCTTTTGTCCATTCGATCTTTTGTCCATTCGACCTTTTGTCCATTTGACCTTTTGCCTATTCGAACTTTTGTCTATTCCTCCTTTTGTCCTTTCGATATGTTGTCCTTTCGACCTTTTGTCCTTTCGACATTTTGTCCTTGCGACATTTTGTCCTTTCGACATTTAGTTCAATTCGACCATTTGTCCATTTCGACCTTTTGTCTAATCAACAATTTGTCCATTCGACCTTCAGTCCATTCAACCTTTAGTCAATTCAACCATTTGTTCATTCGACCTTTTGTCCCTCTGAGTTAAGTTCAACCTTTTGTCCTCTAAGTTAAATTTGACTTTTTGTCATTTCGACCTTTTTTCCATTCGACCTTTTGTATATTAGACCTTTTGTATATTCGACCTTTTGTCCATTCGACCTTTAATTCATTTCGACAAATTTTCCATTTCCACCTTATGTCTATTCGAACATTGGTCCATTCAACCATTGGTTAATTGGACCTTTTGTCGCTCTGAGTTAAGTTCAACCTTTTGTCCTATTAGTTAAATTCGACCTTTTGTCCATTCGAACTTTTGTTCTTTCGACATTTAGTTCAATTCGACATTTTTCCATTTCGACCTTTTGTCTATTCGACCATTTGTCCATTCAACCATGTGTTCATTCGACCTTTTGATCCTCTGAGTTAAGTTCAACCTTTTGTCCTCCATGTTAAATATGACCTATTGTCATTGAGACCTTTTGTCCATTCGAACTTTTGTCCATTCGACCTTTTGTCCTTTCGACCTTTTGTCTCTCAACCTTTTGTCTTTCGACCTTTAGTTCAATTCGACAATTTTTCCATTTCGACCTCTTGTCCATTCGACCTTTTGCCCATTCGAACTTTTGTCTATTCCTCCTTTTGTCCTTTCGATATGTGGTCCTTTCAACATTTGGTCCTTTCGACATTTTGTCCTTTCGACATTTAGTTCAATTCGACCATTTGTCCATTTCGACCTTTTGTCTAATCGACAATTTGTCCATTCGACCTTTAGTCCATTCAACCATTTGCTCATTCGACCTTTTGTCCCTTTGGGTTAAGTTCAACCTTTTGTCCTCCATATTAAATTTGACCTATTGTCATTGAGACCTTTTGTCCATTCGAACTTTTGTCCATTCGACCTTTTGTCGTTTCGACCTTTTGTCTCTCAACCTTTTGTCTTTCGACCTTTATTTCAATTCGACAATTTTTCCATTTCGACCTCTTGTCCATTCGACCTTTTGCCCATTCGAACTTTTGTCTGTTCCTCCTTTTGTCCTTTCGATATGTAGTCCTTTCAACATTTGGTCCTTTCGACATTTTGTCCTTTCGACATTTAGTTCAATTCGACCATTTATCCATTTTGACCTTTTGTCTAATCGACAATTTGTCCATTCGACCTTTTGACTATTCCTCCTTTTGTCCTTTCGATATGTTGTCCTTTCGACATTTGGTCCTTTCGACATTTTGTACCTTCGACATTTAGTTCAATTCGACCATTTGTCCATTTCGACCTTTTGTCTAATCGACAATTTGTCCATTCGACCTTTAGTCCATTCAACCATTTGCTCATTCGACCTTTTGTCCCTTTGGGTTAAGTTCAACCTTTTGTCCTCTAAGTTAAGTTTGACCTTTTGTCATTTCGACCTTTTGTCCATTAGACCTTTTGTCTATTTGACCTTTTGTCCATTCAACCTTTTGTCCATTCGGCCTTTTGTCTCTCGACCTTTTGTCTCTCGACCTTTTGTCGCTCGACATTTTGTCGCTCGACATTTTGTCGCTCGACATTTTGTCCATTCGACCTTTAGTTCAATTTGACAATTTCTTCATTTTGACCTTCTGTCTATTCTATTCGTCTATTCTACCATTGACTCTCTGAGTAAACTCAAGCTTTTGCCCTCTAAGTTCGATACGACCGGTTGTCCATTTGGACATTTTGTCCATTTGACCATTTGTCCATTTGATCTTTTTTCAATTTCAACGACATTTTGTCCCTCTAAGTTAAATTCAGACTTTTGTCCCTCTAGGTTCAATTTAACCATTTGTCCATTTCGAGTTTGTATCCCTCTAAGTTCAATTCGACCTTTTGTCCATTCGATCATTTGTTCATTCAACCTTTAGTCCATTTGACAAACTGCGCCACAGCCAATCTAGAAGTACTAGTCCCAAGTGACATATTTGGCGCAAATACATACTCGTCAGTTAAGTGGGGCCTCCTCGGAAGATAAGATCTTGGAATTTCTCCGAAGTTCTTGGAGCTTATCTCAAGTCCTTGGAACTTCACCGAATTTCTTGGAGCTTCGCTGAAATTTTGAACTTTTCTGAAATGTTCTGGAAGGGCCTGGATTATTCTGGATAGAGCCAGGCAACCGAGGCACCTCCATTAGCTACGCCAATGCCAAGTAACCTAGTAATCCCGCTAATTTGCCTTTTTGCAACCTGATTATGTTTGATTATTTTCCAAAACAAAAACCCTCCAAATTTACACGAGTCCAGATACTTCACAAACATCTCAGTGTTATCAATCGGTGGAAAATAACGATTTTAAATTGGCTCACTACTTGACTAGCCTATTGGTCCCAAGCAAATCGATTAGCGTACCCCATTCTAGTCAATATTCTAGTACTACACTATATTTGTTTTTATTCACTATGAAAGTTTGACCTTCGTGGATTTTCCTATGATTCGAAGGGTGCATCGATTAGCTTGGGACCGAAGATAGTACCAGAGCTGAGCCAAAAAGATAAGCACGTTTCTTCGGGACCTACTAGTTTTAAAGTTACCTCTATGGTGTAATTCATTTAAATCGGCTCTTGTGTTTTAAGCAATTTCAGCAACAAAAAATCAATGTTATTCGTTAGCTTTTACTACGATACGAAGTAACTAGAATAACAACAACTCGGATTTTCACAACCACACCCTCACACAACGCACCAATACATCTGGGTGTGGCAATTTCTATAGAAATCCCTCCCGCAATCATAATAGACACCCATTTAACAATGCACCGGTGGGCTTGGTCTAACAACAGAACAAACCATGTTTTTTGAGCATATCTTCCTGCAACGACAAACCTGCTACAAAGCTGCAAAATAAATTCAATTGTAACTATAATACGGAGCAAACGTTACATAGTTTTACTAGTACAAACAAGCCAAAAACGTTTGCACCATATGCAAACAAACCACAACATAGGAAACGCAGAGGTAAAGTAAACATTCACACTAGAGAGGGCGTAGAACAAGAAAGGAGCAGACTGGCTGGGTTAGAGCCAAACGAACCGTCATAGCCAGAGCCAATCGAGCAGCGCTTATTTTGATTACATTGACAGTGTTGCTAGAAATCAGCTAGGCATAGGTTGCCAACGCAGCTTGCTTTAAATCCGCTTCTCGCTTATCCTAGACATGCTCTAATTCACACAGCCAGTTCAACCGAAACAAACGGAACGGTATTTGACCAGGACGCACTTTGTTCAAATATCAACAGCGTGAATTCCAGCATCTGCCACTCGGTCGTGGTTTCGTTCGCAACAAACCAAAACAAAATTGTTTATTTGCCATCGTTTTTCGATTCTGTGGCAGGCTATGATTACAACTGTCAACCAATCTGAAAACCACATTTGCAGACTGACATTCTTCTGGATAAATCAACTCTCCAACGGTGGTGTGCCAACATGTTGAAAACATCATGAGTTGTTTTCAACATTTGATATGCCGCCGCCACATCAGTGGACACCTTGTCTAACGTTACATACATTGTTGAATGGCAGGATAACAGCGTTGTAGTGGTGAAAGGCAGTTCATTATTAAAAAGCTGTCGGAAACAGCGAATACAGCTATCAGTAATTTGGTGATTGTAATTAAACTGCGAGTTCTCCTTTGAAGTGATAATGAAGGACTGAAGATGGTGGTAACATTTAAAAATGAAATCTGAAACTCGTGTCTGATGAAGAGGTGACGGTTCTGAAGCGGTATTTTGATGAATAGGCAAACAAAAAGTCGAATGGATGTTGACAGGTGTCAAAGTACAAAGTAGAGATTTAGATAGAAGCAATGAGAGAATCGAAAATAGCAGATCGGATTGATTTTCATATACACCATGTTATCAGCAATCACACAAAGATTTCTATCACTGTTGTCAGTTTTCTGTTTCTTGGCCAATTGAATCAAATGGAAAACCATAGACGAATACAATAAAACAAAATACTAAAATAGTGTTACCATCCAACCGAATCTAATGCATCTGACGTCGAGCTTCTTTCAAATGGAAACGAAAGAACTCATCCATTCAAGACCTGCAGCTGCCTGGCTATTGTGGGTAAAGTGCACTTGTGGGAAGGATAATAAGGTTAAAGTTGTAACCTCGGCCGGTTTCGCTTTCCGTGGATTTGCAATGAGGTGAACTGAACAAGCAGCGCACTCTGTAGGTAAGTACGAACTTAATTTTCCACGACACAAAGCGCTGCCACCGGAAGCTGCTGGTAATCTAATGTAGGAAGCTGGTGCTCACATCACAATGATCCCGCACAGACCCGTGCAATGCATTGTAGTCGACTTGTACGATGCTTTGCTTTTAAGCAGCGTTCGGGCTTTATTATTTATATCGTTTTTTATTCAGGCATTAATGCACCGTCAGTATCAGTCGGCGATCCTCATAATGAAAATTTAATGTAACGGTTGTTCATTTGTTGGTTTTATGTTGGAAAGTTTGTTAAAGGTTCTAATCAATTTTTAATTTCTAGAATTAAGGAACATTCTATTTTTCCTGGAAAAAAACCAAGATTTCTCATTAAAGTACGTCAGAATTTCTAAGGGATAAGTTCAAGTGAAATCTTAGGACTGATTCAAGATAGTTTTGAGCAAAATTCCAAATGAATCCTGAAGAGGGTTCAGAGAATACCATTCATTGGAATTTCTGATGTAAATTCAAACGGAATTCTGAGGAAACTGCCGTACTCTAACGGAACTATCAATTCTATACTTCCATCTCCTCATCTATCGTATGAAAATTACCCCTTCAGTCTGTTATTTGAAATTACCATCTTCAACTACATCAATATGAGTTTATTTTTGGAATCGGGGTGACATCTAGAGGCTGAAAATCGATATCCAACGCTAGTTTGAGATCCAAGATGGCGGCTGCCGATTTCAGAAAAAGTGGGAAATTCTATAAAATACCCATCAATATGAGTATTTTTTTAATCGGGGTGACGTCTAAAACCCGGAAATTTATATCCGAAGACATTTTCAAATCCAAGATGGCCGTATCTGATTCCAGAAAATGTGGGAAATACTGTCAAATACCCATCAATATGCACACTAAAATTACCGTATGCGTGATAATGTTTGCACCATCGTACAAATAAGGTTCCCGTTTCACCTGTGCGTACAATGCCTTGGTTTTCTTTGCATGCACGTAACCTATAGCTCATACCGTAGTAGGTTGTGTATAAAAGAAAATGATTTACTTAGTTTGACAGTTGCACCATGACGAAGTGGCAGCGTATTCGTGATTTGTCCCACGCGCAAATGTCGCAAAAAGACATTTCAATCGCCGTGGGAGTGTCCCGGTGGACCGTCAAAAGGGTTTTAGACCGAGAAGAGAAAGGACAACTATCGACAGGTCGTCCGAGGTCAGCTCGGGCTCCGAGGGTTATCGCTGCTATCAAAAGGAAGATTCGGGTGAATCCAGTGCGTTCAATAAGGAAAATGGCAAAGGAACACGGGATCAGTGACTTTACGGCAAGGAAGATCGTAAAGGAAAATTTCGGGGCGAAGTCGAGGGCACGGAAAAAAAACCAACCGCATCCGGGAGCTACGAGCTTGAACTTCCTTAAGCGAAAAAATCCGGTAATCCTGTTCACCGACGAGAGCATGTTTACCGTCGATCCCGTATCAAATTCCAGAAGCGACCGGTATATTAGTTCTCTTCCGGTAAAAGACGTGGCCGACGAGCTTAAGAACGTGTATCTGAGCAAGCATCCTGCTAGCGTTATGGTGTTTGGATTGGTGGCTTCCGATAGCAAAAAAATGGACCTGGTGTTCATTCCAGAAGGCGACAAGGTCAACACGGAGGTCTACATCAGGATTTTAAGTAAGTATGTTCTTCCGTGGATCAAAGAACAGTACGGTCCGAAGCCCAATGTTGTATTTCAACAAGATGGGGCTCCGTGCCACACCTCGAACCGCACTCAGTAGTGGTTGTAGGAACATCTTCCGTTCTGGGCGAAGGATATGTGGCCGCCATCCAGCTCCGAAATTAATCCGCTGGATTACTCAATATGGCGCGTCATGAAGGCCAAAGCCTGTTCTAAACCAGCATGAAAATCAACAAATGTGTTGCATGTCCTGAGTGATTTGGTAATGTGACTTCTCAAAAAATCTTACTATGAGAACATTAATCAATTCCCTTTTCAATGGCCATTTCATGGAAAACAACTGCGCAGTCACGATCATTAACATCCATTGAATGCACTTTTGCTTCTAGGAGATTGAAGACTTCCATTAATATTCCAGAGTTAAAATGAATCTGCTCGGTTCTTTCAGCAAGAGTTCGAATGCTAGGCATGTTGTATTTTTTCGTTCTTCGTCATAAACTTTCTTTCTCATTTTGTAACGAGCACGTAGTCTCTCTATGATTGACTCGTCGGACCATTTCTTAGCTTTCTTGATATTATGTGTGGCAGTTTAATTTACGACTGCGCCCAGGGTTGCTTCCACTCACTTGCTATAAAGAGATGTTTTACGGAATTGTGAAGTCACTGGATGCTGTAGTGAAGGTTAGTAGCTGTGAGTTGCAGGAAGGGATTGTCAAGTGTGTGTGTTCGACCCATAGAACCTTTCAATATTGCTTTCAGAGCGTCACAATTAGCGATTTTACGATTCTTGAGCGCTCACTCTGAGTGAACGCTCACGAATCGTAAAATCGCTGATTGTGGCACTTTGAAAGCAAAGTTGACAAGTTTTGTGAGTCAGACACATATTTTACAACCTCTTCTTGTGGATTACAGGTACTAATTATCATTGTAACATCTAGTGATTTCATAATCCCAAAAAAAATAGAAGGGGCCTGTACCTAGGGGCACGAACGGAAGCTTGACGTAGGACCGCTAGTGGACGGAATAAATGTGAAGAGCATTTAGTTCTTTTAATTGATCAATTATCTATTATCTCAACTCTTTCCATTTTTGAATTTTAGGCGTACCAAATTTGTAGTAATTTTTTTAAAGAGAAAATTGATTAAGAGAATCAATTAAAATCACTCGCACCCCTGCTTCCAAGTTTGGTTACAAAAACAACTCTGGAGAGCATTTTGTGTGGTCGTTGGGGGCTTGTGGTTCTGAATATGGACAAACAAGTACAGGTAAATTCTATTCTAACTCTTTACTGATGTAAGCTTGATGGCCCTGAAAAGGGCCGTTTTATTGAAGAGGACATCCATGGCCACTTACGCTTGGCGTGTTAAGTGTAGGTGACAGTATTACGGACCTCATTTTCCAGGAACACCTTCAGCACACCTCGTAGATCAGACCGAAGATACGTTTGACACCACTACGACGAGCCAGACGACCGATGGCGGTTATCTCGAAGAACTTTGCGATGACGCTTGGCGCCTCTTTTACCAGACCTTTTCCTCCTTTGCCACAACCAGTCAATTGTTGCTTGTTAGGTGTGAAGAAGTGGACTAGCCACCAACTTTCCTACTGCTGCTATTGCTGTTCACCACACCGTCCGAAGCGAAAATGAGCTAATGCCATTTTTTTCCATTTCCATTTAAATGATCCTTATTTCTTGTGATTGTGTGGTTTACATGTATGAATTTGTTAAGTGACACAGATGCGTCTTTTCAACTTTAGTACATTTGAGATTTTAATTATTATTTACAGTTCCTAGTCCTATCAGGCCTATTTTAAAGTATGACCACCTTGGTGGGATTGGTTTGATTTGAATTGGAAAAAGGAGACTACTTATAACTACTATTTTCAACTACAACTAACCTACAACTACTATGTACACCTAACCTACTATATACAAATTGCTTATCAAAGCATGTTCTGATAAATTACATTTTTGTGTAAATTTAGTCTTAATTTCGTTAATTTTGGAATCTATTTTGGCAATGCCTGCTTCTTCATGTAAATTTGTTATTCTAGTGTCGAAAGGACGATCAAGAACCATCCTCAGCACTCTATTCTGAGCGACCTGGATTTTGTTCCTGTGAGTCTGTGCACATGATTCCCACACCGGAGCTGCGTAGAGGATCGCAGGTGCTACGATTTGTTTGTAGACGGCCAGTTTGTTCACCCTTGAGAGGCGGGATCTGCGGCAAATCAGCGGATACAGACTCCTAACCAAGGCGGAACACTTGACTACGGTTTTCTCCACATGCGAGCGGAATAGGAGCTTTTCGTCAAACAACATCCCGAGATAGGTTACTTCGGCGGACCACTCAACCCTTGTGCCATCCATGATTACAGTACAAGAGGGAGCCGGTTTTAGTTTGGGTGATTGCCGATGGAGGAACATGATTGTTTGTGTTTTGGAAGCATTGATTTTGATTTTCCACGTGGTGGCATAATCAGCAAAGGCGTTAAGGCATCGTTGAAGTTTGTTCGTTATTTCGCGAGGCATCCTTCCTTTGACGGCTATTGCGGTATCATCTGCGAACAGGAAAAACACGCAACCGTCTCCAAGGGGAGGAATGTCGGAAGTGTAAATGCTGTAAAGCAAGGGGCCCAGCAGACTGCCTTGCGGGACTCCTGCTGGGATGGAAAACGTGTCGGAAAGACAACCATTCAACGATACCTTAAACGACCTTTGCTGGAGGTAGCTACGGGTGATTTTAACCAGATGTAATGGAAAGTTGAAGTTACAAAGCTTGTATACAAGCCCATTGTGCCAGACATTATCAAACGCTTTCTCAACGTCTAACAATGCCATGGCTGTGGACTTGGATACAGCTTTGTTACTTCGGATGTTATTCATCACCCGCACTAGCTGGTGATTGGTGGAGTGCCCCTTTCTGAACCCAAACTGTTCCGGAAGGAGAATGCTATTTTCCTCGACAAACTTGAGCAAACGATTGAGAATGAGTTTCTCGAACAATTTGCTCAGCGCTGAAAGGAGGCTGATTGGTCTGTAGCTTGAAGCTAGCGTTGGGTCCTTCCCGGGTTTGCGGATAGGTATGATTTTCGCTGTTTTCCAGATACTTGGAAAGTAGTGCAGTTCCAAGCATCTGTTGAAGACAGCAGCCAGCAGAGAGTGAACCTTCATGCTGAGATTTTTCAACACTAGGTTGAATATTCCGTCAAACCCGGGGGCCTTCATGTTTTTGGTGCATTTCAGCGCTGAGCAAATCTGTTCAACTGTGATTCTATCCTCCGGAGGGATGGCACAAGGAGAGGAATCAAGGTTGAGTACGCATTGCTCAACCTGAACTTCGAGCGGACTTTGGATGTTGGAGCCAAGCAAGTGCGATTTGGCAATATGCTCACCAATCGCATTTGCTTTCTCCTGAGGGGTGATTATGAGCCGATCGTCATCATTTTCATCTTTTAGTGGCGGAATGGGTTTAGGGTGCGTCTTTAAGACCTTGGCAACTTTCCAGAATGGTCTGGAGCGGTCGTCCAGATTCTGGACAAGCCGCCCGAAACTTTCGTTCCGGAGTGAGACCATTCTGGAAGCAATCTCCTTGTTCAGATCGGCCATTTCACGTTTCATCGCTTGATCTCCAGTCCTCTGAAACTGGCGTCTACGAACATTTCTCAGGCGAATTAAGAGTTGGGTGTGGGAATCAATAGCAATAAACATACCCCTCACAGGAACTCGTCGGATGCACGCCTCGTCAGCCACGGTTATGGCTTGGTGGAGTCCCTCCAACGCTCGGTCGATGTCCTCCACGGTGTCAAGCGGCGGGTTGTCGATGATGTGCCTGTCTGCCACGCGTCCAAACTGGGCCCAGTTTACGCGATGGTAGTCCTTGCGCAGGCTTGAAGCAGGAGCCACGTTGCAGCCCAGCTCAGACACCACCGGTTGGTGGTCGGAACTGAGTTCGTTCAAGGCTACCGGCTTGGACAAGCCGATATTTGTCAGGAACAGGTCTAGCGTCGATGGGTTGCCCGCCGGTGAGATAAATGTTGGCTCATCCGAAAACCAAACGGAGTACAGCCCATGCTGTGAGTGGTCGAACAGGAGACGACCGTTCTGGTTCTGCTGGTAGTTCCGCCAGGCCTCATGGCGAGCATTCAGATCTCCTCCAACTACGAAGCGGGAACCGGTACGGGTGATGGTGGACAGGTCCTTCTTGAATTTAGCCGCTAGTCCACTGCTGGCGGCACACTGTCGAGGGCAGTAGACGGAGATGAACTGGACGTATCCAGTCGACGACTCCACCTCCACACCAAGGGCCTCGATGATAGTGGTGCGGATATGGGACAGAGTGTGGTATTTTATTCCTTTCTTGACGACGACCGCAACACCACCCCCCCTGGAGCTGGTGCGATCAAGCCGGATAATGTTGTGGTCAGGCAACCAGAAGCTGTCACCGGACTTTAGATGGGTCTCGGTTAGAAGGCCCACGTCGATGCTGTGCTTGCGGAGGAAGTCGGCAAGCTCAATCTCTTTTGCTCTTACAGAGCAAGCATTCCAGGTGACGATACTTAGCGGTTTAGACGCCATACTGGATGATGAACTTACCGAGCACTTGGATCTGTTCGGGCTTATTGCGGCACTTACGAAGAGCACCGGACATGTTGACGAAGATTTCCATCAGTTCATCCGCTGAGAACAGATCGGGGTTGTTGTTTTGCGCTGTTGGTTGTCTCCAGAATCCAGGGGGGGATGGAGAGCTTTGGCCAGCAGAATCACCGGAAGTTGCTTGAGCGGAATGCACCCGCGAATTCACTTGCCTTTGCTGAGGAGCACGAAGGGGCGGGAAATCCTCCGTCCGAAATGCCGGGACTTTGTCCTTCTTGCGTCCTGGTTGGTTGTTAGTTGCCGCCTGTTTTCGGATGCGTTTGAAGTCCTCGCGTTTGGAGCACTGTCTGTCGGAACATTGATGAGCACCACCACAGTTGGCGCATTTTAACGCCACGGCTCCATCCGCAGGGCAGTTGGAAGTGGCGTGTTCTTGAGCGCAGTTGCTACAGCGTGGCTTGATGTTGCAGTTGCGAGTGCCGTGTCCAAAGTTCAGACATCGTTGGCACTGGGTCACATCGCGATGGCCTCCACGGTATGGCTCCCATCGTACGATTATGGAGTAGATTGAGCGGATAGCCTGCAGCGCATTCAGCGTCACCGTTCCCTTCTGGAAGTGCACCAGGAAAAGACAATCCGGGTACGTCTTCACGTTTTCGTCTCGCCTCGTCATCCGAAAGACAGCGATTGGGGCCAGCTTGTACCGGTCCTTGAGTTCTTCTTCGATCGCCTTGGGATCAACATCCGGAAGACCCCTGATGACTACCTTGAAGGGCTTTTCACCGGGGATGTCGTGCGTGAAGTATTCCGCATTGGAATCCTTCAGGAATTTGACTGCGATTTCGTATTCCGCTTTCGTCCGGAGCATCACCTTAGTGCCGATCCTGCTGATCTTGTACTCAGCTGCGATGCCCAGCGATGCGAAATCGCCAATGAGCGTCTTGAGTGGCACTACCTTCACCACCAGTGGAGGAAGCTTGATTTTCGCCGCACTCGGGCCGGCAGAATTCTCGGTTTCGACGGCGTCGCCGAAATCACCGATGTCGCTGGCGTTCGTCGCGGTAACATCGTCGCGTCCGCTCGTACCATCGGACTGACCTTGGTTCTTCTTCCTCTTTTTCGTCCGCTTCACCGGGACTGGGTTGGTATTTCCAACATCGGTGGGCAGAGTAGCGTACCTATTTGAGGTAGGTACCGAGCTACCCTCACCACTGTTCTTCTTCTCCGCTTGTTCACGAAGTCGGCTCCGAGAGCGCTGTCTTCCCATCACGCGATGCGACCGACACTACTGACGACGCGACGTGCAGTATATCTGCAAACGTTTGTAACAAACTATAGATTTATCGAACAACTCGACAAAGCGAGCAAAGACCGAACTCAACTGCTTGACTGCTTGAATGCCATACAGCAGCGCTCTTTTATATCTTTTCAGGTTAAAGCAGAATGATGTGCAACCAAAAGGGAAAAAAGCTACAAAGACTCCTCCCATTATGAGTAGTTTTCTTTCAAGTAGCGACACTGGCTCTTTTCCTTTTGCGTACACGGAAAATGAGAACGACCAAAATTTCAGTTTAGTTCACTCATAATCGCCAAAAGTGCAGGAACTCAGCGATGAGTAAATTTGTCTCATGGTTTCCTGTGGAAAACCTAAAAAATCTGCCAGAAAATGAGAAAATTGACGAAAATTTTATTCAGTCTCGGAGAAGTACCAATAGACTGAGTGAATCCAATCTTTACTTTTCTCAAATTCGGAATTTTTCCCCTGGAAAATCCTGGAAAAACCTGGGAAAACATGAGGCAAATTATCTCATCGCTGAGTTCCTGCACTTTATTTCTTATTTCTGAGATAACTAAACTCAAATTTGGGTCGATCTCATTCGCCGTGATATCACGTTGAAAGATATCGGCGCCGGTGGTTAGCGTGATTATCTCTCACCCCAGCAGGCCTGGGTCCAATCTCAGTACGGAAAACAAATCTTGCGTCACTTTTCAATAGGTCCTATCTACATTGATCGATTCTCTTCATCGACACTCTCTTTCGTAAATAACTCGGCTTCACAAATGTTTCCTGCCGTCTTCGTCGAATTAGATGCTAGATTGTTGCTTCTTCCATCGAACATATCCGGCCGTGGCAATTCAAAGTTGATCAAGGTTGATCAAAATAATTTGTACCCCTGCTTCCAGTTTGATTACATGAGCATTATGTGTGGTCGTTGGTTCTGAATATGGACAAACAGACAGATGAATTCAATTCCTACTCTTTACTGTAATAAGCTTGGTGGCCCTGAAAAGAGTCGTTTAGTTGCCAAAGTTGGTGATGATTTAACCTCCGAAACCAAAAAAGAGTGCGTCTCTGTCACTTCAAAACGTAGATGACATCCATGGCCGCTTAAGCTTGGCGTGTTTAGTGTAGGTGACAGCATCGCGGATCTCATTTTTCAGGAACACCTTCAGCACACCTCGTAAATCAGACCGGAGATACGTCAGACACCGCCACGGCGAGCCAGACGACGGATTGTAGTTATCTCGAAGAATTTGCGTTTGGTTCTGAATATGGCGATGAGTGTGCAAAATATTACGCAATTCCATCCTCCCTATTCGCACGCGCCCGAGGATCGGAGGTGAATGCCACTTCGACTTGTTTCGTCTACTTACTACTCTCTGACGACTGTGCTGGGGAAGCAGCATATGTATGTAGGTAATTGGTGGATTTGTTAGTTAATTCGACGCTTTTGGACAATGCTGGACATTTACCCGTTTTTCAATAGTTTCTCGTTGAAAATCAACATTCGGAAGCATTGTTCTCGATGCGTAGCCATATTTCTGATCGATTGGTGATAAAATTATTGGAATTGGACCAGGGGCAGCTGAGTTATTAACGTTCTAAATCTTTCTTAATTTGTTACATGTTCCATTGTCGGTTTTCACAAAATGTACCCCCATATAGAAATCAAAGACGTAGTTCTACGTCAAAACAGTTTTTTATAGCAAGTGAGTGGAAGTAACCCTGTCTGCGCCCATTGATTTAACACACGGTGGCTCGATATCCAAGATTCGCTCCTCAAGCCGCTGCCATAAAATACTATCTAAGTTACACACCTGTGTAGAATCCTTATGGGCGGGGTTCCAGCGCGCTTATGAGCGGCGCGCTTCGACCGTCACCAAATGAGAATTTAACATAAGTGCGGCAATATCTCCGGACACTTAGTTGATCGTCGGTGAATTTTTTTTTTTTTTTTTTCAGCAGATTGATCGCATTTGTTTTGAAACTTTTCTTCTAACTCATCACATTTTCTCTTTAAAGTTTCATATTGTCTCTCCTGGACTTTCAATGATTTTTCGAATTTCTGAAGGGTGCTATAATTTATTGTTATTAAAAAAACATGACCATATCGAATTTCTGCCTACATACATTAATTAACTGATCTTCACACTGTGGATACAGAATGCTGCAATTTTCACAACGGATATCATTTGATTGAGATATACCTTCTTGACTCCTTTTTTCATTCTGATTACAATCATCTTTTTCATCATGGAAATTATTCTTTTGTTTCATCGCACACATATTATAAAACGGGAAAAATATAATTTTGATTACATTAATAACATGTTTTTTCCTCCCCTTGGCTAGTTTTTGCACCTTGCTGTTGGTGGGCGGGCTTAATCTCATGCTAGTGAAGTGTTGGAGACGGTGGGTTTATGGTCGGCGTTGCTGGCTCATGCCGCGATAGAATGGCGTCATGGGCAGGCAATGGAGATTACTGAGCTTCCCCTCTCTGATAAACCACTGCATGAGAGAACCAAAGATCTAGTCGAGCAGTGATAGAATCACACTTGTTACTCCTTTAATTGAGAGCCGCGTCGTAGTACGCTTACGTATAGGCACTGACGTTGGGTGTGATACTGGCGGGTTTTGCCGCAAATCACTCTTATTTTATTTATTTTTACGCAGATAGATTCATTTGGGTTTGCAAGGGAATTATACTATTGAAATATTTCAGAAAGTGCCCAACATTGCTCCTTCTATTTGCGTGACAAGCTTTCATTGTTGTTTTCATTGAATTATTACTCAGGAAACAATGTTAAACACCATTTTTGTACATGGTATTGTAACTAATCTTATATGTGCTTCATTTTGATTTGGGATAAGTGTTTGAACTATGGCTCGGGATTTCCACTGTGGTGTGATTCTATTGTGACATACCCATATGTATTTTTAGGCGTGAGAGCTTAGTTGGAACATTTACCCTATACAATATACAATTTAAAATTAGCTTGGAAACTAACTTCAAAGTGAAGCATTTGAGTCACTTGAAGGTGTCATCTGGGACGAACAAAGATATAATTAATATATGTAAAAGCCAGAAGTACTTGAAACACGTTAAATTGTAGTTTAAAAGCATGGGTTATGATTGTGTAGGTAGATTAGAGATTTCAGTTATTTATTAAATAAACTTCAATTATAGAATTCAGAAAGTTAATTAACATAAGAGATAGGACGCGGGGGGTCCGCTTAGGGAGGCGACTAGCCTATGAAGTTGTATAATAAATCTTCCTATTTAGTGTATTTGTTAATTACAGACAATGTCAATAGCGAAAGTCATATCTTCAACCAGGCGCTTACGAACAAGTGATGTTTTAGGAAAGATGTGTTAAATATGTTGATAGGTTTGAAATAAGAATTAGGATTGTTGTGCTTTAGTTTTCGGTAAGGTATGATGTGTCAACAAAGCCCTTTTGAGCAAATTTTCCAACATCGAATTGATTGAGTGATTTATTGAAAGACATTGCGTTGCGAACATTGACAAGTCATACATCTAACATAGTAGTAGTAGCAGTGTCGCATAATCTTATCACAATTGCTGCAAATAGTTCTGGAGGGGCCGGCAGGGCTGAATACGGATCAAAACTAACATAACTACTAACAGTAAAATGATCCCGGAATTAACACTTATCCATTGCACTTCTAGTTATATATTAGTTTTATTTTTCTACTAAGTCATCTATGCTTCTTTCTATTGTTTGGATCAAGTACAACTAATACTAATCTACCTTTATGTATGTTTTACTCCCTTTTAATCCATTATCTTTATGAATGGCGAATCATATGACGTGAGACACGTACAAGCTGGAACTCAAAGAATTACTTCGAACAGGATGTCAAACAAATTCAGGACCAATCCAAATGAGACCAGAAACCAACAAGGCATCGGGGAGTTATATATTCTGGAAGAGGTATTTGATAAATAATCAAAAAGTGGTAAGTTAAAATCAGAGCCAAGGATCATGAGAGGTAATTGTCAATAATTCATTAAATAGTAGAAATCTCGATAACTTTTTCAAGGGAGCGTATCGGCTTTTGTAGGCGGTGCGTTTGGTCGTCAATTTGGCTTAACTGGTGGCTCGCCCACGCGGGCTGGCACTATCATCAGATAGGGGAATTTTTCCTCTACCTGCTGGTGGTGTTGATAAGCGTGTGCGAGCTGCCGGTTGCGCCGGATCGACGATCGGATGCATTGTTTGCAGGAGCTGGTGCTTCCCTTTGAAAAAGTAATCGAGAAATAACCATATTATCCTGTAATTGATATTACTATTTTTACATATCAATGAAATTAGTCATGACGAGTAACAGATGGGGAAGGACAATAGACACAAGTTGACACAATAAACAAGACAAGTGGGGGTTAATACACAAGACAAAATGACAAAATAAGTGACGACAGAAGACAAGACTGGGACAAAATCAACCTTAAAAAAAAAGAATGCGCAATTATATTATCAAAACTATTTGGATCAGCACAAAAACAACAGTGACCAAACGGGCACAATAGCCTAGGAACGTCTGTGTGTTGATTTAAAATAGAGGCTCATAGAAGCAAAATTTATCAATAAAAGGGGTCCAGTGTAGAGTTTAAGCAAGTTGCTGCCACTGGATCACTACAAAAAAAAAAAAAGATTACATTAATAACATGTTTTCTAATCAAAATTTATATTAGGAATACATCGTTATTAGAAGTAACATAATGTAGATTTTCATCACAGCTCTTACTTGTATCAGTTTTATATTGGCGTTGACGGCAACTCTGTAGCTCTTTACTCCTATCGTAAAATCCATAAACAAACGTCAGACTGTGCGTGAAACATGGCGGATTTCGTACTATCCTTTCACTCCATCGAAAAATTCCATAAGAAACTGTCAATCTTTTCTAGAAGAGACAATTTTTCGACAACGGCAATTCGTTCGTTGCTCAGCTGATGTGAAAGGACGCCACCAAGTCCTGTTTTGCTCGCATCCGTGGTAATGTTTTACTGGTAATGCTGGATCGTACGGCATCAAAACTTGCGGTGAGACAAGGGCTTGCTTCAGGTCTTGGTATGCTCTGTCAGCTTCAGGTGTTCATCCAAATGTGTCACTAGCCAGAATATCACACATACTTCGAGCCCTACATGAGAGATTCGGGATGAAAGCACTATAGTAGGCCGCCTTACCCAAGAAAAGCTGCAACTGCTCTGGGGTTTCCGGACGTGGCACATCACGGATTGCTTCAATGTGCTTGTCTGACTTGTGCAGACCGTGGCGATCAATTCTATGGCCCAGGCATTCGAGAGACGACGTAGCGAAAATACATTTCGAACGGTTGAGTCGTAGTCCGTGTTGTTTGAACCTGTCCAAGGTAGCTGTGAGGGCTAGTAAAGGTCCAGATGACAAAACAAAGAGGCACCCTTCATTCTGTCGAAAATTGTTTCGACCTTCGGTATTGGGTGCTCGTCGACTATCATCCTAGGATTGACGGTAGGTTTATAGTTCCCGGTGATCCGAATGTTTCCGGTTTTCTTCACCACGATGTGAGTCGGTGATGCCCATTCCGAAAAGTCCACCTTTTCGCAGAATCCTGCAGAGATTTTCTTGTCGATTTCAGCTGCATAGCGATCACGCTGAGCAAAAGGTACATCCCGAGCCTTTGAAAAAATCAAGTTACTCCTGACTTCAAATGCACTTTTGTTGGCGGTCCAATCAGTTTACTGGGAACTTAACTGAAGATCTCTTCGTAGTTGGCCAGTAGTCCTGACAGTTGCGCTCGTTGATTTGGAGTAAGTTCGGTGGATGTAACCGTGTTGACAGATGAGTCTACAGCGAACATTTGGTTCAAATTTATCTGGTCAGAAAACTGAGAGTTCCACTAGCGCCCAAAGAGAGCGTCGGAATCTCCTGACACCACGTACACGTTCAGTCTGCGCGATGTTGATCCGACGGATACATGCACAGGAAGGCGGCCAAGGCAGTTGATGCTGTGGTCAGAGTAGCTTGAAAACTGCCTGTCTGTCGGCTGCAAAGCAAATCTTGCCTTGATTCCTATCAGCTTTGATTCCGAAATGATTCCACACGGTGCTCCAATATCCAGCTCTATTTGTAGGTGTTGGCCATCGATTACAACGTCCATCATTTTCTTCTTGGTATGACTTTTGTCCCGATCGACACAACTTGGCAATAAAGCCTTTTTTATTGCACGTGTTACACCTAGCATCACGGAAACGACATTGATTACGCATATATTGCCAACCACATCCTTTGCAGTAACTTGATCCACTGTACTGCTTGCTGTGAGTTTGTTTTTCATCCGATGGTCCCCGCTGGTACAACTGATGTTGAGGTATTGATGCGTGACGACTGCCCTTTCTGGTCCTCGGTGTTTCATATCCGAGCTTGTTCGTAGCCTCAGGTTCCGTCGATGAGGTTCCCGTGTTGATTTCCCTTGCTGTGTTACGGGTTGCTTCCAGCGTGTGCGCGATGTCGTACGCAGTCTTGAATGTTGCCGGAGATGATTTTTTCGCAAAGCTTCTAGTCCGTGCAAAAACTGTTCAATCAGCATCCGATCCCAGAATTCACCGTATTCGCATGATTTCAAGGGGGGGGAGGTGGCTGTCAAATACGAACAATCGTCGCCTACCTCGCATAACTTATTCCAAACGTAAACAAGCCATAAGAAACCTACAGCGTTTGTTTACGTTTGGAACGAGTTTCATACAAGAATGATCAGTAGGCTGATTTGACAGCACGTCGTCGTCGTCGTCGTCCCCCAGCATAATTTGCGTACTGAGCTTCCGGAATGTGACTGCAATGCCCACTTGAACCTCTTGAAGTAGTCAGCGACGGATGCTTCTTCCGTGGAGCGGAACTCTGACATAGAGAACGGCGACGGAGCGGCAGCTTCTTCTGCCTGATCCGGGATCGCTTGTTGAACGACACTTCCCATTGATGCTCTCAGTGCCTGAGCGATCTTTTGGGACAGTGCCACCATGAGCTCTGGAGTCACTTGAGTCATTTTTTGTTTTCCGGATTATGAATTTTTCCGACGATTCTAAACTCACATTCGGAACGCTGAAGGTTTTTCCGAACTATCCCACTTCTGACACCAAATCTAGGTAGATCTAGATCTAGTTGATTTCTAAGAATTCAAGGTACGCCTACACAATCTAACATATTCATCGGGTAGGGGAAGTCTTCCCCTACTTGATGGTGATGTCGATTTGCCAGGGAGAGCCATAACTTTCGAGAAATCATCGGGAGAAGTCATTGCTTACAAAAGCTGTTACGCCCTAATTCCAGCTCTATATAGAAATATTACGTATCAGTGGGTGTTTCTGTGAGGAAAGTAATAAACCGGTTCTTCTAACGCGCGAATTAACTTTATTGGTTCGAAATTTAAATAGAAATATAGCTTTCAACATAAAGCCATTCGAAATCGAACTCGTGGTTTTTATATTCTTCTATTGATTGAAAACCGCATACACTGATTGAAAACGTTACATGGAAAATGAAATGAACATACATAATAACTGCAACAAGTCGATATTCAACCTTCACAATACTCATTCAACCACTACACTATATTATTGGTCCAGTGAGGCTGAATATCAGCAGGGCATGTTAAATTGACAGATGATGCTAGATCTGAATCAATAGCAACATCTGTATAAACTGTATGTTCATGTACGTCATCTGCAAGAAACAAGTTTCTTTAATATTAAACAAATTCCATCTCAAATATTTATGAAAATTCATACCTTCTAATCTGTTTAAATCAGATAAAACTTTGTAGCTCAGTGTAGAAGAATCGAACAAGGCAGTTCCAGTATTCAAACGGCTTGTCTGATTACACTGTAAGTTTTTTTTTATCAATCTCCATCTCTTTAATTAATTTACTGCTGTTAACATCTGCATAACAACAGCAAACTAATTAGAAAGAAATTAAGATTTATTCATGGTGTTACCAAATTCATCTATTTTTGTGGTATTGCTCTCAGCGGAATTATTCTCCGAGCCGTAAATATATGTTAATTGAATATGTGGGAACAGCGGCTGGCGGCTTAAGAATCTTTCGCTTTGTTTACCGAAGTACAAATCATTGTGGTCGAAGTGGAACTGAAATCGAGTATCTTTATGCTTTAATTATTGTTTTCTTAAACACTGTTCAAATTTTATACTTACGCTGCACAACCTCATGGAACCGACTATATCGGTTCCCGGAGGAATACCGCAGAAATCGAGCCACTTCTCCTGGAGTGCATGATGTTTTGGAAATCGGAAAACAATCCGATATGTTTAAAACTAGTAGTAGATTTTAATGTACACCAGTGCTACACCGCAACAACGAAAACGACATAAATAGAAGCGAGTTTTTTTCAATCCCTGACAGTAGCAATTAATAAACAATAACGATTATTGATGAAGCTCATAAACCAATCTACTGCGATTGGAAGTGTTGCTGGTATGTTTTTTATTCTCTAAATCTTATCATTTTCAATCCGCCTCTCTCTTATACTAGACCCTCTCTAGTGCCAGCAAAACAAATATTTCAATGTCAACATTTCAAAGGGGCGTATTTGCTAAATGTATGCTAAATTTAGCATGAAATTAATGAAGGGGGATATTACGCGTTGGTTAAATAATAATATTTCCTGCAAAAAGGTGGAAAGCGATGCGTGTAGATGGATTTAGATGCAAAAGATGCAAAAAGATTTTGTGTAGATTGATTGGCTAGCATCAGATTTTTCGACGTTATAAAATTGAGATTTAGATGTGTCACACCCCTCATCAGAAACATCATAAACAATAAAAGACAACGGGGCTTATTACGGATGTCACTTCACGGTAAAAACTTGTCACTTGTCGTCACGGTGAAGTGATTCTCATTTGATTTGTACGGTAATCACGGCTCTTATTGCTTATCACCGTGTAGTGTCTGTCTGTCTGTCTGTCTGTCTGTCTGTCTGTCTGTCTGTCTGTCTGTCTGTCTGTCTGTCTGTCTGTCTGTCTGTCTGTCTGTCTGTCTGTCTGTCTGTCTGTCTGTCTGTCTGTCTGTCTGTCTGTCTGTCTGTCTGTCTGTCTGTCTGTCTGTCTGTCTGTCTGTCTGTCTGTCTGTCTGTCTGTCTGTCTGTCTGTCTGTCTGTCTGTCTGTCTGTCTGTCTGTCTGTCTGTCTGTCTGTCTGTCTGTCTGTCTGTCTGTCTGTCTGTCTGTCTGTCTGTCTGTCTGTCTGTCTGTCTGTCTGTCTGTCTGTCTGTCTGTCTGTCTGTCTGTCTGTCTGTCTGTCTGTCTGTCTGTCTGTCTGTCTGTCTGTCTGTCTGTCTGTCTGTCTGTCTGTCTGTCTGTCTGTCTGTCTGTCTGTCTGTCTGTCTGTCTGTCTGTCTGTCTGTCTGTCTGTCTGTCTGTCTGTCTGTCTGTCTGTCTGTCTGTCTGTCTGTCTGTCTGTCTGTCTGTCTGTCTGTCTGTCTGTCTGTCTGTCTGTCTGTCTGTCTGTCTGTCTGTCTGTCTGTCTGTCTGTCTGTCTGTCTGTCTGTCTGTCTGTCTGTCTGTCTGTCTGTCTGTCTGTCTGTCTGTCTGTCTGTCTGTCTGTCTGTCTGTCTGTCTGTCTGTCTGTCTGTCTGTCTGTCTGTCTGTCTGACCCTTATAGACTCGGAAACTACTGAACCGATTGGCGTGAAAATTTGTATACAGGGGTTTATGGGGCCGTGGAAGGTTCTTATGACCCCTCCCCCTTCTGTAAGGGGGGGTCCCATACAAATGAAACAGAAATTTCTGCATAACTCGAGAACTAATCAAGCAAATGGAACCAAATTAGGCATGTGGGGGCGAGTGTGGAGGCATAAGGAGATAATCATAGGGGGTAGCCCCTTAGATAATAGGGGGGGGGCTACGTACAATATAGTATGCTTTTTTTTAAATCGGCGCATAAACTCAAGCTAATATTGAATCCCGAGCAAGACCGGGCACACTCAGCTAGTACTGTATAAAACTCTATACAATATCAAGGCCACAAAATGGAACCAATGTTTCCAATTCGGAAATAGTGTAGAAGGTAAATTTAATCATTATATTCTACTATCAAGGTACCCCGTTGCGTCAGTTCGAAGCGATTTGCGTCAGTTCGAAGCGACATGCTTCCCCACAGCGGTGTGGTCATCAAGAGGAAAAAAATTAATTGAATAACGAGCCCTGAAGGTCGCTGCCATCAGACGGTTATCTAATGTAAAAGTGTATCCACGTTGACATTCCTTGTGGCAATAAATCGTATGAAAGTT
Source organism: Ochlerotatus camptorhynchus (assembly GCF_037179485.1). Taxonomy (NCBI): domain Eukaryota; kingdom Metazoa; phylum Arthropoda; class Insecta; order Diptera; family Culicidae; genus Ochlerotatus; species Ochlerotatus camptorhynchus. The sequence goes on along the minus strand of NW_027041033.1, from coordinate 1,870,335 downwards.
TGTAGCAAATTAAATTTCAAGCTTTTATGAAATTGTTTGCTCCCAAAACAATTTCAAAGTCGAAACTTTCCTCCGGTTGCTGACTTTGTATCACGCTACAATCATTACATCCAATTGCACCCTTTCCCTTGTAGGTAACCGTAGGACTTTACGCCCGTTACATGACGCCGCAGTTCGAGTACCCTCGTGTCTCCTTGCATACTTGCCATAAACTATATTCCCGGCAGAGCAAATGTCACGTAGGGTAGGAATGTGTAAAACGCCCCACCGGGGAGAAATGAAAACTTTTGCATTTCTACGAATCCATGATCAATATAAATGGAAAACTGATGGGTAATACAAGTACGTAAGGATGGTCCAAAACGTACCCTTGGGGTAATATGTCACACGCTGTGAAATGGACAAACCAGTGCCAACATTTCAAAGGGGCGTAATTGCATTTGTAAACAATGGCTTTAGCTATCGATTTCTCGCGAATAAAAGCTTACTCATAAAAATTAATGACACCAACAGGTAGAGGAATCTTTCCTCTACTAGCTAGCATTGTTAACTTGGAGGGGTGAGCGTTTATTTGCGAGAAATTGACGTCTGAAGCCATTGTTTACAAAAGCAATTACGCCCCTTTGAAATGTTGACACTGAAACGATCGTTTAATATAGAAGCGCTAGAGATGGTTGCGCCTAGTGATTAGGAAATAGATAAATTAGAGTGCACAGAAGGAGAAAAGTATTTAATTTTGAGTTCTTTTCACCCAGGTTTGCAGTTCCGTGCGCCAACTCAATTTAGAGTTCTAGCAAACGGTGGAAACAAATCGAATAACGTATCCCATTCTAGTCGAAATTCAAGTACTACACTATGTTTGTTTTGATTCACTATGAAAGTTTGACAGATAAAATGAGGGGTTCGTGGATTTTTCTATGTTTCGAGGGGGGTATCGATTAGCTTGAGACCGAAGATAGTACCAGAGCTGAGCCAAAAGTTGAGCACGTTTATTCGGAACCTTCTGGTCTTAGAGCTACTATACTATGCTATACTTAGGTATAGCATAGTTGAAAATTCTAGAACCCCTAAATGTCGAAAAATGTTCCCAAACTTTTTATTTTAAATGCTACTAAAGAAAAAAAACTTAATTTGTCTATCTAACAAAGTAACGGATGCACGCGATTATTCCATGAATTAAACAGAACGTAAAGCCGTTTTTTTTATTAAGGAGGGCGTATTATACCTGTTTGCCCTATTATTAAACTAAGCGTACGAAGTTGGCCTGGAGCCAGCCACAGGAAAAGCTACAACTTGGTCTCCGTTCAATCGAAACAAACCTTACGTGGATAAGTGGCGCATTGTCGATGGGGGTTTCAAAGCTAACGCACAGTTATCTTTAGGGGCACATGTTTTGATACCAGGTACACTTGGATCTGAACGCATTCCGGTCAAGGGAAAGTAGGTGGTTAAAGCTAGCGAGATATAATTATAGATGTGCTGATGTCAGCTGATGCGTCCAAACAAACTTTCCAATCGTGTGGAAACGGTCAGTTGGATACAACATCCGCACGTCTATTACATGAACGGTAAGCATTTTGCGAAGATTGTAAGATGGTGTATACACAAGATCATCTTCAATCGACAAAATCGATATGATGGAGAGACTGCTACTGTGTTACCTGACTCATAACGAATATACGTTGTATAAGAGTACCCTGAATTCAACGTATAGTTCGTCTAATTTTACATTTGCAAATGCTATGAAAAACTAGACGAGTAGCTATCCTTTTCTGTTGGAGTCGAACAGCTTCGCAGTATTCTAGAACAAACAAATTTGCAATCGCTTGTCTCTCTTTCTCCCGTCGCTTCGTTGGTCTTTCTTTCAGGCTTCGGTGAAGCAGACGATTGAAAGAGCGCTTGACTTTGATAGTTTCGTCTTTCGTGGAACACATCAACAGAGGTTTCAAGACGTATATGACGAAAAATTATAATATACATATATTTAAAGCATATCTTACGTGAAAATACTTGAAGATTGCACGAAGTAAGTGTAATTTATCTTCCATCCACATACTTATCAAAAAAAAAGTAACTGAAACGGAACATAACACATATTAAACAAATTGAAAAAGCAATGAAGTCGGTGAGTGTCGGTGAAAGGGATTGAAATTTAATTGAAAGTGATGAGCAAAGCAACGACAAGAAAATTCACAGCCACCCTTTCGTTCTAAGTGTGCTTTTTTTAATTTTCGTATCTTGCTGATAGTCTAGCTAGGTGTTATAGAAATTATGCGTTGAACACGTTGCATGAAAGAGAAAAAACTCGAGAATTTAGAGCTTCCAAAATAAAGAGCCATGGTACACACAGAGTTTAGTTTTACTGGGGTTATAAATAAATTTAATGTCAGTAAACCAAAAATAATCAGAGTTGGTTGGAAATGATAATTTATTAACTAGAGAAGAGGATAGGTCGATAGTTCCGCTAGAGTACGGCAGTGCTTCCGTGCTTCCGTCTTTTAACGCCTCTTTAAACTGTTCCCCTGGTAGAGGAGAATTAAGTTCATTCGAGGCGGCACAAGCAACCATTCCGAGCATCAATAACTCCCCGTTATCGCTTACCCTCACACACTATTGTCTTTAGGACTCAAGACTACCCTCTTATCAAAAAGAAGTGAAGTGACTATACAAATCATTTTCTTTCTAATGCCACTGTTGCTTATGCAACTAATAGAGAAGTCAGCTCCGAAATTTTAAACGTATTTATTATGTGTTGCGTTAAAGTTTCCTAAAAAAAATATGCGTTTTAGAATACAATGCTTACTATGATCTTATAACTTACGTTTTGTAATCTTCTTTCATTGTTTAACCCGGAATGGGATCTATGTAACGCTAGGCTTAGGGAATCCTGAATACAATTAATCAAATTTAGGAAATATTCAAATTAAACTTTTAGTTAATAAATTTACCGGTTTGTGCAGAATAACTTTAGTTTTCTTTTCTGTCTAGAGGCGGCTCAAGGCAGAGTGCAAATCAATTTAACCTAAAACAATTTCTAGGATAATAAATTTCATTTTAATTAGCACTTTAATAAACAAAACTGTTATTTGTTCAACTCACTGCATGTGTAGAATAACAAATTTAGGTTTAAATGCAAACAAATTTAGGTTTAAATGTAAATATATACGCGAAAATTAGGCAAATAAATTTAGATAATCTTTTTCGACATCGTGTCACACCAATTCAGCTTTGTTATAAGCACTCTTTGTTCTTCTCCATGATCTCGTTTTGTCAGCTTTCGCTTGTTCAGTTGGTACCGAAGTGTTGATTTGGAGGTAGGCTCACAGACGAGGGGCGTTCGCAACACTCCCCCCCAGTAGTTGGACCCTGGTTCAGCATACTCTGATTTGTCCCGATGTCCAGTACCGCCAATTTCACCGCTGGTCTGTCGTAGATGCCGGAAGCGGTCTGAACCGTTGCTGAACGTACCTGCCCATCTTTCGAAGTCTTGACTGCGACTACTCTGCCTTTAGGCCAGCAGTTCCTTGGGAAGCTGGGATCGACGACAATTACAATGTTTCCAACAGCAATCGGTTTTACAGGGTTGAACCACCTAGCTCGGCGGGTGATTACAGGAGTGTATTCAAGAACCCAGCGTTTCCAAAAATAGTTGGCCAGAATTTGTGATGTTTTCCAGGACTGCCGCATAGCCAAAGCACTATCATCATATGGCACTAAAGGTTTAGAACCATTCGATGATCCAACTAAAAAGTGGTTCGGTGTCAATGCGGGAGACGATTCATCGTCGACAGGAACATGAGTCAATGGTCTGCTGTTTACAACGTTTTCTATTTCAGCCATCAGGTTCTTTAGGACTTCGTCGGTTGGTAAACGTTTCGGTTTGATTTCGGCTAGAACCTTTTTGACCGTCTGTATCATCCTCTCCCATATGCCACCCATATGTGGCGACGCAGGTGGGTTGAAGCTCCACGAAGTAGACGCCGTAGTGAACTCAGCCATAATTTTGTTGTTGTCGACGTTCGCTAATGCCTCCATGAGTTCCTTTGATGCGCCCACGAAGTTGGTCCCTCGGTCGCTTATTATTTGCAGTGGAGTTCCCCGTCTGGAGAAGCAATTGCGTAGGGCCATTATGCACGAGTCCGTTGAGAGAGAGTGGGCTATCTCGATATGGATCGCCCGTGTAGTCAAGCAAGTAACTAACACTCCATAACGTTTCTCGGACCGCCGCCCAACGGTGACCTGGTACGGGCCGAAATAGTCAACCCCTACGTAAGAAAAGGGTCGAACAAAGGCTGCTAGTCGCTCTTTTGGGAGGTTCGCCATCATAGGAGGATCAGGCTCAGCCCGTCGGATTTTACAACGGGAACACTCTCTACGGACTCTGTCACACTCCACACGTACTCTTGGAATGTTGAACTTCTTCCGAGCTTCGTTAACGAAGGTTTCGTTGCACTGGTGGTGGTACTTTTCGTGGACGTTCTGAAGCACTAAATTTGTGAGCGGGTTGCGACGTGGTAGTACAATCGGGAACTGCGTCTTTTCGTCAGCAAAATCGCAAACGTCGATACGACTATGTATGCGCATCACGCCCGCACCATCAATAAACGGGCTGACCTTGAACAAAGAACTAGTTTTGGGTAAATTTGGCTTACCTGCGGACAATGTCGCCATCTCATCCTGGTAACATGCCCATTGAGCGCGCTTATACAGATAATTGTCCGCCGCTAGCAGTTCTTCGCTGGTCAGTGGTCCTCGAAGAAGTTTCTCACCCTTCAGTTTCCGCTGAAGATTGACCGGAAATCGCTGCACGAGAGCGGTAAGTCGCTGTAGGTGGCTCAAATTGGAATAGTTTTCCGGACGCAGAAAATCTCCGGCTATCTGGGTGTGGTGATGTAGCAATCGCGGCCGGAGTTCTTCTGCAGTTTCTTCGTTGATTGATGCTTCGGGCCATTCCGATCTCGGCTTCGACAAGAATGGTGGACCCGCAAACCAGCGGCAGCTGATGTCGAAACTCGGTAAACGATCCCATTTCGTACCTTCATCGGCAACATTGATTTTTCCTCGTATCCACCTCCACTCTCCGATATCTGTAGCTTCTAAGATTTCCCCGACACGAAAGGCGACGAACTGGGAGTATTTTCGGTGATCCGACTTGAGCCAACACATTACATCACGGGCGTCCGTCCAAAAAATCCGTCGATCAATCTTGATCGAATGTCCATCCTCAACGCTTCGTGCTAAACGGGTGCCTATCACCGCTGCCTGGAGTTCAAGCCGTGGAATTGATAGAGATTTGATCGGGGCAACTCTACTTTTCGATCCGACTAACGAACAAGAGATTTTATCTCCTTCAATGAACCGAAAATAGCAAACCGCAGCGTATCCAAGTTCACTGGCATCCACAAACGTATGCAATTCTACTGTACGTTCTCTGCCACGCGAATAAGATAGATGGTAACATCGTGGAACTCGCACCGATTCCGCTTCCGGTAGAAGTTGCAGCCAGTTCTTCCACTTCATCAACTGCCTCACGCCGATTTCGTCATCCCATGAAGATCCCTCTCTCCAAATCTCTTGGAACAGCAATTTCAAGTATACCATGTAGTGAGATATCAAGCCGAGAGGGTCGTACACCGACATCATTACGCGTAGTACGTCTCGTTTCGTGGGATGTTTGAGGCCAGAAATAAGCTCTTGGTTCCGTTCAGTGGAAAGTTTGTACCGAAAGGTATCCGTCTTGGTGTCCCACCACATTCCGAGGACCTTCTCCAGTACTGCTTCGTTGTTCACGTCCAAACTTTTCTCAGCTGTTCCAGTTTCACCTAGCGCTTGCACAACTGATGGAGAATTTGAAATCCAGTTCCTCATGGTGAACCCGCCCTGTAGATGGATGTAATGGATATCCTTCGCTAGCTTTATTGCTTCTTCTTCGGTGTCGACGCTTACCAACATGTCGTCGACGTAGTGGCCTTTCTTGATGATTTCAACAGCCTCTGGAAACTGTACTGCGAATCGTGCTGCGTTTTCGTTGATAATGAACTGGGCGCAGCTCGGTGAGCACTTAGCGCCAAACGTCATCACCGTAACGACGTATTCGCCAGTCGTACCATCCCGGTTGCACCAGAAAATCCGTTGACAGTGCTGGTCAAGCGGGTTCATCAGCATACGGAGGAACATCTCAGCGATGTCCCCAGAAACTGCAATCGGCCGCTCCCGGAATCTGTACAGCACAAATGGCAACGCTGTCAGAAGATCTGGTCCTTTCATGAGGACAGAGTTGAGAGAGACTCCACCCACAGTCGCCGCTGCATCCCAAACGATCCGAACTTTGTTTGGCTTGTTCGGGTTGAATACAGGGAATATTGGCAAGTACCATATGCGATCCTTGGGTTCTCGTAATTCCTCTGGAGACAATTTGCGAACGTAACCCTTCTGCATGTAATCGTCCATCTTGGCTCTAAGTGTTTCAGCCAAGCTCGAATCACGTTCCATTCTTTTCATCAGGCAATGGTGACGTCTCAATGCCATCGGCCTACTGTCAGGTAGCCGAATGTCGTCGAATTTCCACAGCAGTCCTGTTCGAAATCTTCCATTCTCGAACTTCGTCACTGAACGCATCATCTTTGCAGAGCGTTCATCTTCCGTTGACAAAAGCAGCTTTTCCAGTTTCGCAATGCCCAGATTTTCGAGTGCAAAATGGTCCTTGACCACTGAATTCAGTTCGACGTCAGCTTCTGAAGAGTGATGACACATATGGAAACTATGCGGTGCGGTATTTGAGCACGCTCTGCCTCCAGAAGGGCACGTTCCGTACACCATCCATCCCAATCTGGTCTTGGCTGCTATGGGTTCGTGTTCTGCACCCTCACGGCTTTCCAACGGATGAACTACTCGTATGTTGTTCATACCAATTAGGATACGAGGCTGCATGTTTGTGTACGAGTCCACGGGTATCCCTTGCAAGTACGCATGTTTCGTGGAAAGCTCCTCAAATGGTAGGGACTGAGAAGGTAGCTTCAATTCCTTCACGGTGTAAACGTCAGCGAGTCGATGTTTGACTTTTTCATTACGTGTCCCAGAAATTTCGAGTGATACCCTCATGGCCGCGTCCTCGTATCGGCATGTATCAGCGGTCCACCGGAGACATAGCGGATGCTTCTCACCTTGCAGCTGTAACTCCGATGCTAGCCCCTCTTCTAGCAACGTTAACGAAGACCCACAATCGAGGAAGGCAAAGGTGTTGATTCGTGCTCCTTTATTGTGAAGCGTGACGGGAATGTACTGAAAAAGTACGGAATTGCTGTTTCCTCGATGAGTGTTGCAGGTATGCTCGGCGGCGTTTTGATGGCTTGGACCACTCTTCGGCTCTGAAGTAGAAGTAGGGGAATAGTGCTTATCCTTGGCATCATTATGCAGCAACCGGTGGTGTTTGAACGTGCATCCGTTTTTCCCACACATTTTAGTAAACTTACACGGACCCTGGTGCTTTCCTAAACAACATCGGCATAGCTTATACTCACGTATCGTATTCCACCGCGAAGGATGGTCGAGAATCAAAAACTGTTTGCAGTATTCTACCGCTTCACACTTTCCTTGACAAACGGCACAAGTGCTTGAATTGATTAAACCATTTGAATCCACCTCTGGTTTCGGAGCAGTTTCAGTGTGAGCATTCAAAAAACCGTCATCCTTTCGTGCATGCCGGGGCTTTTCAGGAACACTCTGAATTTGTGGGATCGTTACACTACTAGCCGCCTCAGCGAGATTATACAGCCAGTCGCTGAACTGTGAGAGTGTAACTCGGTACAGATTCTGGCGGTGAGTTGCCCAGTTGAGGCGGATCATTGGTGGTAGGCGATCCACAAGACTTTGTAGAAGAGAGATGTTGCAGAGATGCTCTTCCAAATCACAGTTTTGCACTGTCGCTACCATGTTCCTCACGGCGATAGCAAAGTCGACCAGTGTGCCAAGTTTCTCAGCTTTCGGTGCTGGCAGGAGCTGAATCTTCTGTATGAGGGAATGAACTATAATCTCGGGACGGCCAAACAACATTTTGAGGGTTGCCAAAACGTTTTCTAGGTTCCTCGGGTGTAACAACTGACACCTCACTGCTTCGAGTGCCTTGCCCTTGAGACATTTCTGTAAGCGTATCATATTTTCTTCCGGGGTGTAGCCACAAATACGTGTTGTACTGTCAAATGTAGCAATAAATAACGGCCACTGTTCCGGATCACCGTTGTACTCCGGGAGGTCCTTAGATACGGCTTGGCGCGCAGCAATTTGACTTCTGTTGAGTAAAGCCGATTCGTTCCCGAATCCAGTTGCTTGCAGATGATCTTCATTACGGAATCCTGGAATGCTCGGACGAGTTTGTTGTACTGGTGAAGGTTGGAATTGCGAACTGATACCAGTCTGAAGCGGCCTGCTAGACCTTCGTGGGTTTTGAACCGGGGAAGAATGGTACTGTGGGTTTGGAAAAACTGGAGCGGGAGGTGATTGCACAATATGCACTCGTGGAAAATCCGGGAATGACTGATGCTGACTGGTTGGGTGTGCTGAATCACTGCTGTGTAATCCAACCAGTGGAATTGTTGTAATCGGCGGCTCAACTTGTGGTGCGTCCATCAATAAACGGTACCGTTGTAGCAGATGTCTCCTTTCGAGAGCCTGTTCTTCTTCCAGGTAACGGAGCCTCAAATCCATAGGCATCTGAGAAACAGGATTCGGCTGTAATGTTGGTACGGACGGAGCAGTTGTCATGATTGGTTCAATCTGCGGAAAGTATACGTGACTACCACAGGTATACCTAGGATCGTACGCCCTATTATAGGTCGATGTCGTCTGGCTGACTGGTGGAACGTATGCTTGACTTGTTGGGCATTCACAAACGGGAGCTTCATAGGACGTACTTGGTCCTCCTGGTGGAAGCGAGACTAGAGGTGGTACTAATGACTGCGTTTCGGATTCAACGGCTGGTATATGTACTGGCGGCATAGAGAATGACGCAGTTGGTACTGGAGCAGGGAATCTGGCGCTACGGCATCTCTGACAGCTCCAATCGTAATCAGCAAGGGCGTCACTCACATTAGCGCATACAAAATGAAACCACCGTTGGCACTCTTCGCAGCTGACCATCTGGCTAGAATCAGGCAACCCACAGAGAGGACAATTCTGTTCCAGGCTGTCTTCTTCCAGTGGTTGCGGCCGACGTGGCATCGCTATAGATACTTGATCCGGGAAAAACGAAACTTTAAGATGTTGCTTATGCAACTAATAGAGAAGTCAGCTCCGAAATTTTAAACGTATTTATTATGTGTTGCGTTAAAGTTTCCTAAAAAAAATATGCGTTTTAGAATACAATGCTTACTATGATCTTATAACTTACGTTTTGTAATCTTCTTTCATTGTTTAACCCGGAATGGGATCTATGTAACGCTAGGCTTAGGGAATCCTGAATACAATTAATCAAATTTAGGAAATATTCAAATTAAACTTTTAGTTAATAAATTTACCGGTTTGTGCAGAATAACTTTAGTTTTCTTTTCTGTCTAGAGGCGGCTCAAGGCAGAGTGCAAATCAATTTAACCTAAAACAATTTCTAGGATAATAAATTTCATTTTAATTAGCACTTTAATAAACAAAACTGTTATTTGTTCAACTCACTGCATGTGTAGAATAACAAATTTAGGTTTAAATGCAAACAAATTTAGGTTTAAATGTAAATATATACGCGAAAATTAGGCAAATAAATTTAGATAATCTTTTTCGACATCGTGTCACACCAATTCAGCTTTGTTATAAGCACTCTTTGTTCTTCTCCATGATCTCGTTTTGTCAGCTTTCGCTTGTTCAGTTGGTACCGAAGTGTTGATTTGGAGGTAGGCTCACAGACGAGGGGCGTTCGCAACAGCCACTTCAACCTACTTATGCTTATATCATATCGTATAAGTCAACCACCCGCAAGAAATTGAGTACAGTTTGTTCTGTACTCCTGTCGTTGTACAATACCTCACGAATTGAACCAATGGCACCCATTTTTTCCCTCAATTTTGCTCGAGCCGGGCACTCCACCAGATGATTTACATCTAAAACCACACCGCATCCCTGGCAGTAGGCCACACTGCCGCTAACACGAGGTCCATGAGTGAGCCGTGTATGACGAATCCTCAGCCGAACATCTTTCCACTCTTGTGTAGTGTTCTTGATTCTACGCAGGAATGCATCACGGTTGTTATGCCAAGATACATTCCATGCGCATCGCGAGGTCTGCTTCACCCAGCGGGTAGCGTCACTAAAGGGCACCGAAGTGGCCTCTAGCTGAGTAAGACGACCCTAGTTAACTAGTATATCAGCAGCCTCATTCCCTGGTATACCTGCGTGTCCAGGTATCCATGCAAAGGTTATGTTCGCATACCGCTGCACCTCCAACAACCACGGATGTCCAACCTGCCCATGCTCAAGGGCAGAGAGACAACTCGCGGAGTCAGAGAATACAACGGCCTGAGACCCGTTTGCTAGCCTGCAAGCTTGCAGGAGAGCATAGGCCTCAGCTGACACCCCATAACCAACTTCCTCGTCGATCAAAGAACCGTCCGTATATAGCATGGGCCTTCCCTCGTATGAGGCAGCAACCTCCCTGAATGCAGCTTTCGCCACACCCGAGCTGGCCCCTGCCCCGCACATAGCTTTAACCCTCCAATCAACTTCCGGGGCAGTAGCATCCCATGCCCGTTGCCACAGCCTAACTCGCTGGGCTAACGTGGGAAAATCTACTCCCGTTAAGTTGCTCCACCATCCTCTCGCCCATGCAACCGTGGGCCTGTCATTGAAGATGGGATCCCTCTCTAATAACCTTAGTGGCCAGGTCTTCAGTGACAACATTCACCAAAGGTACCTTACCATTCTCCACCAATAGGGAAGCTATTGGTGAAGACCTCACCGCTCCACTACAAATTCTGTACGCCTCACTGTACTGAGGTTCCAGAATCTTGAGCAGGGAGATACCACCCCTGCTCCACAGTTCCGCTCCGTAAAGGATGCTAGGGACAACCAGAGCCCTAACAACCTTGGTCAATGTACTACGAGAGGCTTCAGAGAAGCGACCATTTAGGGTCAGAAGGACGTTCAACTTGTTGTTGACGTTATCCTTCACCAACTTGGTGATGACCAAAGCAGACATGCAACAGTTTGGACTTCTCGGGGGAAACCACAAACCCAACACTATCTGCCCAGTCATCGACAGACTACACTGCATCCTGCATTTTATGCCTAACCACCCTACCGTATTTACCTAACACGATGAGGGTAATATCATCGGCGTACACAATAATGTGTACTTCCTTCGTTCAAACACTGAATTCATCGCAATGAGAAACAGTGTAACCGAGATGACAGAGCCTTGCGGGTTGCCATTCTCCAGCAACCTCGAAGAAGAGGTTGCGCCAGCGTTCAAAACTCGGAAACTACGGTTCTGTAGAAAGTTTTCTACGTAGTTAAACAAACATCCCAACATACATACAAGTCCCATTTCTTGAGGGAAGTCAAGATAGGAAGCTTCCATGTCATATCATATGCCTTGGACAAATCGAGGGAGACTACATCTACATGCAAATCTTCCGACGAGGCCTTGTCCAATAAATGATCGGGCTCAGAGAAGAACGTCTCCGATCCATAGCCGTATCGAAATGCGTGTTGCTGTGGGTGGATCCGTCCTTGCCTCTCCAGCTCAGTTGACAGACGACGATTAACCATCCGCTCGAGTGTTTTTGCCATGCAGCTCAGCAGGGTTATCGGTCGATAACCATCCGTTTGGGTTCTATCCTTCCCAGGTTTGGGAATGGGAATAACCAACCCTTCTTTCCACTCCTAAGCAGGGGATACTAAATATCGTCAGGACCCGCAGCCTTACCAATGCCGCGGCGCAGGGCCCAGTTGAGCTCTTCAAGTTTGAATACTCTGTTATAGTCTTTAACAAGAATTCACTGCCCGTCACGCAGAAACTCATCACTGTGATTGCTGTTTGCCGACACCTTGGCAAATTGATCAGCAAAGGCCTCACTGATAAGTCCTGGGTCTTTCGTGTAATCACCATTCAACTCAATCACCCTCTCAACATGTCTATTCTTACCACCGACAGACTTTACCTTTCGCCATAGCTCACCAGAGCTAGTGGTTTCCGATATGTCCGCGGTGAAAGCAGACCTTGTATCCCGCTTTGCAGCTTTGATTACACTTCTAGATTTAGATCGAGCGAGCTAAAACTCCCTCAATCTGTCGTCCCTAGAAGGATCATCAAGCTGCAACCTACGCAGCGCCCTTAGACATTTACGTGTAGCCCTAATCGCTGTATGAATTTCTGTCCCCCACCAAGGAACAGTTTTCATACCCCCCCTACCTCCAGCCTTTGGGATGTGACGATGAGCGGCCTTACTCAAGATTTGGGTCCAGTCACCTGGTCTCAGTATCGTGTCATCACCAGGCAGTTGGCGACAGACTTCTTTGCCAAAGCCGTCCCAATCTGCCTTCTCAAGGTTCCATCTAACTAAGTTGTTCTGGCAACACTGGCCGTTGCCCTCCTCCATCGCTGCAGTGAATTTGGACGATGAGGTAGTAAGTAGTATGACAGATGAAGTGACGGATTGAAGAGAGGAGGATAGATAGATGAATAGAAGATAATCTGTCAAAGAACGGAAGGTAGAAAATCAAAAACAAACAGTATCGATTAGAAAGTGCTTAAAAGTGAGTTTTTTTTAGTATTCTGTGCTTTGGGCATTTTATAGAAAGTTTGTGGACAAATTTAGGTCAGTGGAGGTTACAAAACACGGAACGGCAAGCAGACGACTCACAGATAGGTAAAACGAGATAAACACTGTAACAAATGAATTAAATTAAAACACTGAATTTTGTAATAGGCGGAAAGAACATTTCAGAGCGGTCTAGGTAGAAGAAAGGTTGTTTGCAGGAGGAACAATAACTAAAATTGTGAGTACTTCAACTAAAACCACAAACTATAAACACTAACACTATATTAAACGAATTCTTGCAGTTTGATCAACTTTATTTACGGTTGATTTACAAAAAAAACGGTTTTGTTTTTCTTTGATCCGAACAAAAATCAAAAATTTTATTTCGAAGCACTTCGGAATGGCCTTTTTACCTTCCAAGGACGAGAAATGTTTGTTTTGCTCCATGTCAGAGTCGACGTCGGAGGACGTAGATTGGGTCCAATGCGGAAAGTGTGAAAATTGGGCTCATTTTTCTTGCGCGGGTGTTGACCAGGAGGTAGCGAAATCCAATTGGTATTGCCCACAGTGTGTCCCAACGAGTGTTCAGCAGTTGAAGATTCCAGACGCAGGAGGCAAGAAGCGAGGTAGCAAGAAGTCCGGCCAAAAGAGCGATGGAGGGTCTGATCAGGGAGCTGGTTCCGATGTTGATCCAGTTGAAAAGCAGTTGGAAGAGGAACAGTTAGCCAAGGAGAAGGCCTTTGCGAAGCAAATGGAAGTGCGGAAGAAGTTACTCGCTCGGCAGAAGGCGTGGAACGAAGAAAAGCTGAAGCAGGAACGGGAGATGCTTGAACTGGAATCCCAGGCCCGGCGAGAAATAGAGATGCAGCAGTTGGACTACGAGCAGAGAATGTTGCAGGCTCAACTGGCTGCGGAGCAGAAGTTTTTGAAGGAACGGGAGGCAATCCGGCTGCAGGTCAACAGCAGCATCAATAGAATTAAAGCGCTGAAGGATCAATATGGCGCTGTTGGTGGATCTTCGAAGGACGGTCCGGAGCAGAAAAGGCAGCCGGAGCAGAAAGGGCAGCTGGAGTTGCAGAAACAGAAGAAGATAGCCGAAAAGCCAGCGGGTACGGATTCTCGAGGAGCGTACCCGAAAAGGGAGGACCGACATGGAATGGAGTCGGGTTCTAGAAAAACCGATAAGCAGAAGAAGATGAAGGAGGTGCCTGCTAAAGATCGGGAGGCCGAATCAAGTGATGAGGGCCAAATCCGCGACTCGTCGGAAGACCGTGCGAGCAGCGACTATTCAGAAGATTGTGGAAGCAGCGACTCGTCGGAAGATCGTGCGAGCAGCAAGCGACCTGGCAGTGTGCGTGGTAACGGAGCTGGTGACGGGTCGGGGCGAACCGGCGGTCGAATCTCGAGGGATCAGCTGGCCGCTAGAAAAGCGATTTCGCATCACCTTCCAAAATTTCGTGGAGAACCGGAAGTTTGGCCGCTGTTTATTAGCAGCTTCGAATATACGACGGAAGCATGTGGGTTCTCAAACCTGGAGAACTTGAAGCGACTGCAGGACTGTTTGCAAGGTGACGCGCTCGAAGCAGTGAGGAGTCGGCTCGTTCTGCCGAATTCCGTTCCGAACGTGATTTGTGACCTACGGAATCTATTCGGAAGGCCGGAGAAGCTGCTGAAGTCGCTGCTGACGAAAGTGAGGAACGCTCCAGCGCCGAGAGCTGATCGACTGGAGATGTTCGTTAAATTTGGGATTACGGTGAAGCAGTTGTGCGACCATCTTGAGGCTGCGCGACTCAACGATCATCTTAATAACCCGATGCTGGTACAGGAGTTGGTTGACAAGTTACCACCGAGTTACAAACTGGATTGGGTGCGGTACAAGCGAGGAAAGGAAGATAGTCCGCTGAGGATGTTCACGGATTTCATGACTGAAATAGTATCCGACGTGTCCGAGGTGACGGAGTTTTCTACGCTGTCGGTGAACGAGCGAGCGTCGCATGGGCGAGAGAATCCTAGAAAGAAGGAGTTTGTGCATGTGCACGACTCTGAGCAGAAGCAGAGCGAAGAACTACGCAGAGAGGTGGTCAGCCGTCCTTGCTGGATTTGTAAACGGACGGATCACATGATCAAGAGCTGCGAAGAGTTCAAGCAGATGAACATTGCGCAACGACTAAGGGAAGTGGACAAGCAGAAACTGTGTGGAGTCTGTCTTAACAAGCACGGTGGAAATCGTTGTTTTTCGAAAATCCGGTGTATGGCGCGGAACTGCCAAGGCAATCACCATCCTCTATTGCATCGGGTGGAAGAATCTGTTCAATTGCAGAAAGCCAAATCAGACTGCACGGTGATTTTCCGGATGATGTCGGTGACGCTATATGTCGGTAAGCGACAGTACGACACTGTTGCATTTCTGGACGAAGGGTCGTCTGCTACGTTGGTGGACGATGGGGTGGCCAAACGGCTGAAGGCAGAAGGAACGCTTGAACCACTGATAGTCACGTGGACCGGAAACATCAACCGTTTTGAGAACGAATCGCGTAGTGTAGAGATGATGATGTCGGCGAAGGGCTCCAAGGAGAAGTTTTCGTTGTTCAACACACGAACGGTGTCCGAGTTGCAGTTGCCACAACAGAATGTACGATACGCTGAGATGGTGAACCGTTATCCGCATCTTGTTGGAGTGCCGGTGAGAGATTTTCCGTCTGGACTTCCAACGATTCTAATCGGATTGGACAATCTCCATCTGTTCGCGCCGTTGGAGTCACGGGTCGGGGAACCGAACGAACCAATCGCTGTGCGGTCGAAAATCGGATGGACGATTTACGGATCGGAGAAACGGAAGCCGCGTGTCCATACTTACCTGAATCTGCATTGTGTCACACCAGTGAGTAACCAGGAACTGCATGACATGATCCGAAATCAGTACGTGCTGGATGAAACTGCAGCAGCATCATACGCACCCCCAGAACCAATTGAGGAGAAAAGGGCTCGCGAGATCCTTCAAGCGACGACAAAAAGGGTAGGTAATCGTTTCGAAACGGGCCTATTGTGGCGTGAAGATGAACGGCGATTTCCGGACAGCTACCCGATGGCCGTTCGAAGGATGCGAGCGCTTGAGCGAAAGCTTGGGAAAGATCCTGCGTTGAAACAGAAGGTATGTCAGCAGATTGAGGACTATCAGACCAAGGGCTATGCACACAAGATAACTGCAGAAGAACTAGCAGATACTCCAAGCTCGGTGGTGTGGTATCTTCCGTTGAATGTGGTGCTAAATCCGAAGAAACCTGGTAAAGTGCGCATGGTGTGGGATGCGGCTGCATCAGTTGGAGGAGTGTCGTTGAACTCGGAATTGGTGAAAGGTCCGGACATGTTGGTTCCCCTTCCGAAAGTTGTTTGCTGTTTCCGGGAAGGTCGAATTGCATTCGGAGGCGACATTCAGGAAATGTACCACCAGATGAATATTCGGTGTGAAGACAAGCAAGCACTACGATTTCTGTTCGGGACGGATGAAAGTGGAGCACCTCAAGGATACGTGATGGACGTGGCAACGTTCGGCGCCACGTGTTCGCCTTGCTCCGCCCAATATGTAAAAAATCTGAACGCGGGACAGTTCGCAGAGCAGTATCCAGAAGCAGCGGCAGCGATCATTAAGAAACATTATGTGGACGATTACTATGACAGCGTAGATACCGTCGAAGAAGCGATACGAAGGGCCAAGGAGGTGAAGTACATCCACTCGCAGGGTGGATTCCATATACGAAACTGGGTGTCTAACTCGGAGGCATTCCTAGAGGAACTCGAAGATCGCAGTGCAAATGGAGCAGTTCATTTTTCCCGGGATAAAGACGCCGAGTATGAGCATGTGCTGGGCATAGTTTGGAAGCCGATGGAAGACGTATTCTGTTTCGCAACTATGTCGAAAGCGGAATCCTTTATGGTTATCGGTGGCGAAGAGTATCCTACGAAGCGGATTATCCTCAGTTACGTGATGGCGCAATTCGACCCAGTGGGATTCCTCACTCCGGTTACTATACTTGGAAAAATGCTGATCCAAGATCTCTGGCGGACCGGCTGTGATTGGGATACGAAAATCAATCAGATTTCCTTCGAAAAATGGCGGCGATGGATACAAATGATGAAGAACATCGGATCGTTCCAGCTACCGCGGAGTTATTTCGGAAATGCCAGATCAGATGAAGTTACGGACATACAGCTGCATGTATTCGCTGATGCAGGCGAGGCGGCGTACGGAAGCGTGGCGTATTTTCGGGCAACTGTACGAGGTAAAGTGCAGTGTGCGCTGGTCATGAGTCGTGCCAAAGTGGCACCGTTAAAACAGATCTCAATACCGCGACTGGAGCTTCTAGCGGCCGTTTTAGGAGCACGTCTATCACGAATGGTGTTCGAGAGTCATAGCTTTACAATTGACCGGGTGGTGTATTGGATCGACGCAAACGTAGTGCTCTCATGGATTCGATCTGACCAGCGAAGGTATAAACAGTTCGTCGGGTTTCGGATCGGCGAGATACTCAGCCTAACGAAGTTGACGGACTGGCGTTGGGTGCCGTCAAGACTAAACGTGGCAGACCAACTAACGAAGTGGGGCAAGGAACCCGAAATGCATACTGACAGCACGTGGGCGCGAGGACCAGCGTTTTTGTACAAGAGTGAGCAGGAGTGGCCAGAAAAGGAAATGCCACCAGCGAACACGATGGAGGAGCTCCGGATTCACCTCCTATTACATGACGTGAAGGTGCCTGCGGTTTTTGTGGACGTAAACCGTTTCTCGAAGTGGACAGTGTTGGTCCGAACGATGGCGTGCGTGTTCCGTTTCGTGTCGAACTGTAAGCGAAGGATTGAAAAGCTGCCGATTGAGACGCTAAGAGCGACAAGCGGACAAAAGAAAGCACGGAAGTCGAGAACCATTGCATCGGTCAGAGTTCCGTTGCAGCAAAAGGAGTACGAGAAAGCGGAGCAGTGTCTGCTGAAAGTGGCGCAGTCGGAGAGCTTCATCGACGAACTGAAAGTTTTAACGAGAAACAAGGATCGTCCGGTGAGCCAGTGGATGACTATCGAAAAGTCTAGTCCGCTATACAAGCTGACTCCGCTGATCGACGAGAATGGACTGATCCGGATGGAGGGTAGAGTGGAGCGAGCGGAATTTCTGCCATTCGATCTGCGATTTCCGGTGATTCTGCCGGATGACCATCGGATCACGAGGCTGATAGTTCAGCACTACCATGAGAAGAGTGCCCACGGGTACCGTCAAGCAGTGAAGAACGAGTTGCGGCAGATGTATTACATCCCGCACATAGATGCAGTAGTCAGGAAGGTATCAGCGTCCTGCGTATGGTGCAAGGTGAATCGTTGTCGTCCTGAAGTTCCTAGGATGGCTCCGCTGCCAGTACAGCGGGTCACACCGAATCTACGTGCTTTCAGCTACGTCGGGGTCGATTATATGGGACCGTTCGATGTGACCGTAGGACGTAGATCAGAGAAGAGGTGGATTGCGCTGTTTACCTGTATGGTAACACGTGCGGTTCATTTGGAAGTGGCACATGGGCTGACCACCCAGTCGTGTTTGATGGCGATATATCGGTTTATTGGTCGCCGGGGCTGGCCGATCGAATTCTTCTCGGACAACGGGACAAACCTACGTGGAGCTAGTAAGGAAGTGGTGGAGGCTGTACAGGGCATTAGAGATGACTGTGCAGACCAGCTAACGAACGCGAGAACGAAGTGGACGTTCAATCCCCCCGCCGCACCTCACATGGGAGGCGTCTGGGAGCGCTTAGTCCGCTCAGTGAAGGAAGCGCTGACAGCGCTTGATGATGGAAGGCGACTAACGGACGAGATACTGCAGACAGCCATCGTTGAAGCGGAGGACATTTTCAACTCCCGTCCGCTCACCTACGTGTCGCAGCAGTCCGACGAAGCAGAAGCGCTTACCCCGAATCATTTCTTGCGGGGAGCGTCAGCGAACCAGCCTGGTAGTATCTGTCCACCTCCCCATCCGGCAGTGGCCCTTCGGGATGCGTTTCAGCGTTCGCAGCAGTTGGCCAGCGTGATGTGGGAGCGGTGGATTAAGGAGTATGTGCCGTCGTTGAACCAAAGAACGAAGTGGTTCGGTGAGGCAAGACCGTTGCAAGCAGGAGATTTAGTTTACGTCGTGGAGGGTGCCAACCGGAAGTGCTGGATCCGCGGAATGGTGGAAGAGATCATCGTATCCGGCGACGGCAGGGTCCGTCAAGCATGGGTGCGTACCAATGCCGGAAGGTACAAACGAGCGACAGCGAAACTGGCCGTGATGGAGATAGCAGAGGGTAACCCTGAGCCGGATGTGGCTTCCCGGACAGAGTTACGGGCCGGGGAATGTTCTGGCAACACTGGCCGTTGCCCTCCTCCATCGCTGCAGTGAATTTGGACGATGAGGTAGTAAGTAGTATGACAGATGAAGTGACGGATTGAAGAGAGGAGGATAGATAGATGAATAGAAGATAATCTGTCAAAGAACGGAAGGTAGAAAATCAAAAACAAACAGTATCGATTAGAAAGTGCTTAAAAGTGAGTTTTTTTTAGTATTCTGTGCTTTGGGCATTTTATAGAAAGTTTGTGGACAAATTTAGGTCAGTGGAGGTTACAAAACACGGAACGGCAAGCAGACGACTCACAGATAGGTAAAACGAGATAAACACTGTAACAAATGAATTAAATTAAAACACTGAATTTTGTAATAGGCGGAAAGAACATTTCAGAGCGGTCTAGGTAGAAGAAAGGTTGTTTGCAGGAGGAACAATAACTAAAATTGTGAGTACTTCAACTAAAACCACAAACTATAAACACTAACACTATATTAAACGAATTCTTGCAGTTTGATCAACTTTATTTACGGTTGATTTACAAAAAAAACGGTTTTGTTTTTCTTTGATCCGAACATAAGTCTTGTCACAGTAGACGGGAGGTCTACAGCCTGTGACAATGAAATAGGGAAATGATCACTTCCGTGTAAGTCATCGTCAACCCGCCAGATAAATTGGCTGGCTACAACCAACGAGGCTATGGCCAGATCAATCACGGACTCTACCCCGGTGGTGGGATCGAACCGAGTCGGTCTGCCATCGTTCAGCACTGAACAACTCAACGTGTCCAGTAGCTGATACAACCTCTCACCGCGAACGTCAGTCTTATGTGATCCCAAAGAGGGGTGATGACCATTCAAATCGCCCACTATCACATAAAGGACAGGCAGCTGCGAGATGAGGTCTTGCAGTTTGCCGATGACGTTCACTTTTTTGCCAACCCTATTCCTCGGAGCCATGTATAAGCTAACAACAGTCAGCTTATACGGAAACTGAATGGTGACCGCGGTGGCCTCCAGTTCAGTATCCAACTGCTCTACCTTATGTGTTATATCTTCTCTAACAGCCAATCAAGTGCCGTGGATGTAGGCATTAATGTGAGGCTTGATATACCACTTATATCTACCACCGAGATAGTTTGGAGGTAGATCTGCTATCTTGGCCATCGTTTCTTGGAGGGCGATGACACAAGGGTTCAGTTTCTTAGTCAATAGTTGGATCTCCAGACAACTTTGATCGCAACCCATGGACATTCCATTGCAGTATTACGTTCGATGGCTCTTTGCCATTCTGTTGTGGGACATCAGACATGGTAACTACTTATTACCGGTAACAGCATCGCTTTCGCGCTCCAATACCGAGTCAATCGGGGGAGAAAGTGCTACGGTTTCTCCTCTTTTACGGCTCTTATGGCCACGAGTGTCCTCGAGGCCAGCAGTCTGTTTCCTTTTTCGGCGGGTCATGGGAACAGTAACCTCGCTCTCATCGGAGTCGAGGTTAACGCCTACTCTTTCGAGTTGTCCAACAAGGGAAGCACATTCCATCTCAAGGCGAGTCGTCGACTCCTTGAGCTGTTTGATTTTTCCCTTGCCAAGGGCGACCTCCGTTCGCAGGCTTTCCACCAACTTTTTCAGGAGCTGTTTTTCCTTTTCAGTTGGTGTTTCGGCATCAGGCAAGGGATCGGTGACAACCTCTTGGGTTAGCACTTCGCAATCCCTACCAGTAGCCTTAACATTCTTGGCAAAATCTCGCGCAAGACCGGCAGGGTAGTCCCCTTTTTGCCAGTCTTGGCACCCTTAGCACATGGAGCTCCATCTGTTCCTTTGCCATGAGGGATAGATTTCGCAGCTCCCTGCTTAGCCTTCTTCTTCTTACCTCTGGTAGGTAAAAAAAAATCGCCTGCGGACTCTTACCAGAGTCCACAGGCGCAGTCCTAGCAACCTCTGCATACGACTTTCCACCCTTCTCCGCGCTATAAACCCTCTTGGCATCCCCAAAGGAGACAACAAGGTTGGTCCTTAAACGCAGTATATCAACCTCCTTGACGTAGGTAGGGCACCTACGGTTAGTCTGTTGATGATTGCCTCGACAATTGGAACAGAAGGTCTTTGCTCCACATTTCTCGGCAACCGGGTGGACCACTGAACAGACCCTGCACCTGCGCGACCATGCCCATACCCATAGCAGTTGTAACACTGCAAGGGCAAGGCGTAGTACGCTCGGGTCCTAATGCTGAGGAGACCAAACTTAACCGTTTCCGGAAAGCTGGTCCCCTCGAAAGTTAACACCCCCCGCCACTACCCTTACAGATTATGTGGACATCTACTACAACTTGTGTAGCAAAATGTTCCTTCAGAATCTGCTCCGATTCGTTGATGATATCCACACTTGATATCACGCAATGAATTTTGTTCAAGGTAGGGTGTGCACCCACCCGAACCTTGAAACCTCCACTTAGTTCAGTGATCTGCTTCAGCTTTTCAGCATCAGCAGGATCACTGACCTCTATAACGTAGCGCGAACCACCCCGATCTGTATGGGCCTCAACGGCATTCCCAGCAAAACGCTGAACCGTTGAAGCCACATCGAGATGGTTCCACACTACATTCTTCCCTCCATCGATTGCCTCCATGAGGAGAACAATCGTATAAATCAACTATTTCGTACGGAAGATACCCACTTGGGCATAAGTCGCCGGAGTCTGCTCCCAATGTAAACCCTTGGGGAGCCCCGTAACGTGGGTAGATCACCTTTTCGTGGTACGTTACGGGATGTAAGATCTACCACCGATTCCTAGTCCTAACTTCTTCAAACTAGGGGAACAGGATTTTTCAGTAATCAAAGGAACACATCTTAGTCCTTGTTACTTTTTATGCCTTGTTGATAGTGATAAGTCCTCGGGTTACCTGGACCGAGGATGATCTTGAAACAAGGGAAAAATGAGTTAGTTAGTCTTCATCTATGTGATTCCTAATCTTCTAATCGTTGTTCCCTAGTTTGAAGTGGTTAAGACTAGGGTTCTGATGCATGGTCATTATCGGTGTCATAGCTTGTTTTTGTTGTTAAGGAATCCAATTTTGACTGACAAAGGGGCGCGCCTTTGGAGGGTGTTCCAACTCCGAAGGGTATAAATAGCGGAACCTTTCAGTTAGAATCGATTCCTTGCGATGAAGGCAAGAATGACAACTGTATCAAAACCGAATACTTCATCATTTCTCAATAGTGATGGAGTAATACGACATGCACTAAACTAAGGACACGGGATATACTACAATAGATCAAATTACTGGTCGCAGTGGTGTTATGTTCCGAACAGAGGAAAAAAAAAACCCTTGGGGAAAAAATATAGGACAGTGCCTCATCCCTGTCACACTGAACGGAAACACTTAAGACGGGAGGTTCCATCTGCCAGCCCGAATCGCTCCGTTGCTTCAAATGTGGACGCTAGATGTAGGTCCATACACTCTACCTACAGAATACCTGAACAAACTTTAGCCACACGAAATCCACTATCTACAATTGTTTAAAGTCCGGTAGACAACTGACTGCCGCCAGAAAGGCTGAGCACGGTAATCGGATGGGCCTAAGACGTGACTAGGTCCCATCCTGCACACACTCAAAACCTTCGGACTCCCCCGTTCTTGTTCGCGGCGTTACTGGCTACAACGCATCATAGCCAGCAACCCTACCGAGCACCGCGTGGAGGTAAGAATCGAAGTTCAGATGCACAGAAAACACAAGTCGCCGATCGTCTGTCAGAGCCCGACAACCATTGACGAGCGCTCTTATGCGAAAAAAGCTACTTTGGGTCAAATGCAACGGAATCAACGGGAATGCCATGAATCACACCGGTAGAAAGACCATCACCAAAGCGTCCAAGACACACATCTTGGGGTGATATTTTAGCTGGTGGTGATATATGTGAGGTTATTCTGTAAAGATTTCAGAATATGTAGAGTAGCAATGGGCGTTCTTGGATCGAAACACAAAAGATCGATCCTTTTCATTCGAATTTTGTTTCGATCCAAAACAAAATTTCAGTTCATTTGCATTTGTAATTTAATATTTATTATAAATATTTAATACTCATGACGACATGTTAAAGAGAGTTATTAATCTACATATGTACAAACATTCACTTCTTGTGACATATTTCAGGTTCATCAGTCCTCTGCTATGTCAGAGCTGGATCACCATGGAACATACCGGCAGAATTACAAAATTTCTTGCATCAGCCTGTTTTTCCACGTTCTGACGATGCTTTTCAAGCACCGTTGCTCGAGACTTTTTTTATCAAGAATGGTAACAAGTGTCCCGCGCCTTTTTGTCAGAGAGGTTATTCTCTAAAACTGGTGAAACCACACAGAATCGATATCGGCTCAATGCAAAACGCGTGGCTCAATTAGCTTTCTTGGGATCTCTCTCGGATGAGTTTTGGGATATCTGAATCAAGTACTTTCCATACTTACCAACTTTTACACCCGGACCATCTGTAACCATCCGTCGAAAGCTCTAAGTGAGACGTTGCAAACACAGTGGCTTATGCGCCACTCTCGGATTCGAGAAACCACTGGTCGTTTCTTTTAAGTTTGCCCGACTAAGCTTTTTTAAAGCATGAGCGACGTTCTCAAAGGGGAATTTCCGAACGGTACGGCGTTGGCTCCCTCTTAAAGACGATTCGGTAGAGTTTTGGAACCCCAGCCGGCGCCCTTTCCCGCATCTTTAATTCGGCCATTTTGCACGGGCACACCACTCGCAGACGCCGGTTGGTGGAATTCAAATGAAATCAAAATAGTAATTAACTACACGCAAACCAAAAATCTATTACAATGAATGTTAGTTCCGTTTCCTATCATCCTCTGTTCATGAACATCCCAGCGAATGTTAGAAGTTGACCTTACAGGCGATGTAATGGTTTTTTGTCTTTTTTATTTCGTGTTCTATCTACGCTTTCGACTATACCAGTAAGCTTATAGAACGACGCACATTGTAGAACATTGTAGAACGACGCACACACTTGCCTCGAATCTCTCCAGCAGAAAAAGCATACGAAGTCGAGTATGCGAGAAAATGAGCGCTTCATGTTTGCTCTTAGGCTATCCATATTCAAGAGCATGGAGAGAGCAGTGGAGAAAGCACAGGTCTGATAATCGAAGCGTTCTTGGTTCGAGTCCAGTCGGCAATCGGATTCCTATTTTTTTCGACATAACTAATTTACCTCACTAATACACTCTACATTTTTCGGTCTCCAATTTTCTTGCATTGGACCGCAGCTAGGTATATCGCATCCTCGGTTCATGCGGTCTCCACTAACATCCTCTGATGAGATGAATCCCACGTAATTGTAAGCGAATCTTACATCCCTCGGTTGGGTGTATATTCTCATCATGTATGTTTGTTACACTCACAACTTTGACTGCGTATGAACTACACAATTTATTACAAAATGATATCAATCAACACACTAAATGACTATTATAAGTTGTAACAAGTACGCTTTTCCATTTATTTATTTAGTTATTTATTTGCACAGAATTCCTATTATACAATTTTCACATTTAAGTATATTGCATGAACGTTCGTTTTTTACAATTAAATTCATAAAGGTATTCACCGCCAAGGACGTACGTCAACATATAAAGGGTGATACGGTCAAAATTTGGTCAAGGGAAAACGCGTGTAAATCGGTGAAATCGTTTATTTAAAAAATCAAATTAAATTTCTTTTTCAAGTTCAATTAGTATGAAATTCAGGAAAAATATTCAGTTAGGCTTCCGCTTTTCCAAATCCGAATTGCCGGGCCTTACGCTTGACCCCTGCCATCAGATTTTGTACAGCCACCTTGTCCACCTTCTTCGCCGCAGAAAGCCAGTTTGCCTTGAACTGCTGCTCGCTCTTAGCAGTTTTTTTGGTCTTCTTTAGGTTCCGCTTGACAATAGCCCAGTATTTCTCAATTGGGCGGAGCTCTGGCGTGTTGGGAGGGTTCTTGTCCTTGGGAACCACCTGCACGTTGTTGGCGGCGTACCACTCCATGGCCTTTTTACCGTAATGGCAAGATGCCAAATCCGGCCAAAACAGTACGGAACAACCGTGTTTCTTCAGGAAAGGCAGCAGACGTTTATTCAAACACTCTTTCACGTAAATTTCTTGGTTGACAGGCCCGGAAGCTATGAAAATGCTGCTTTTCAAGCCACAGGTACAGATGGCTTGCCAAACCAGATATTTCTTTGCGAACTTTGACAGTTTCATGTGCTTGAAAACATCTGCTACCTTTCCCCTTCCTTTTGCCGTATAAAACTCCTGTCCCGGAAGCTGCTTGTAGTCGGCTTTGACGTAGGTTTCGTCTTCCATTACCACGCAGTCAAACTTCGTCAGCATCGTCGTGTACAGCCTCCGGGATCGCGCTTTGGCCGTCGTATTTTGTTTATCATCGCGATTTGGAGTCACTACCTTCTTGTAAGTCGATAGTCCGGCTCGTTTTTTGGCTCGATGCACGGTTGTAGACGATACACCCAGCTTATTTGCGGCATCTCGGAGAGAGAGGTTAGGGTTTCGCTTGAAACTACCGGCAACTCTCTTTGTCGTCTCAGCGGCTTCCGGTTTTCGATTTCCCCCCGATCCAGACTTCCTGGCTGTCGACAAACGTTCCCCAAACACTTTAATTACATTTGTAACGGTTGATTTGGCTACTTTTAGCGATTTTGCCAACTTTGCGTGCGAGTAGCTCGGATTTTCGCGATGCGCGAGCAAAATTTTGATACGCTGCTCTTCTTGCTTGGACGGCATTTTGACAACTGAAGAGTGAATTCCAAAATCAAAATAGGAGCAACATTCTACACACACACACACCTTCAAAATGAGGGGTGTTCAGGTTTTTTAAATGCAAAATTGAAAGAAATACGTCAAGTTGATATTGACCAAATTTTGACCGTATCACCCTTTATATATATAAATATATAAATAGTTACACTTGTCATACAAAAACCAACAAGTTCCCGATACGTTCAGCTCATTCACTCCATTTGACCCGAATACGCTACCTGTTCGTTAAAGTCCGGGGTTCGAATCCGAACCGTTCTCTCATATAAAAGAATAACCGAAAATATATTGGAGCAAGATAGTATACTGAAATTGCATGACAAGGAAAGAGATGTAGCATTGAATGTTCTTGAGAGAAAGATGATGAAAATTGTCGTTTGAAAGGTCGTTGAATTACTTCGGTAATTTGGCGTACTTCCGGCCACGATGACCGTTGAAATCACGCCTATCTGAGGGTATCTGGAACTTTTACTCGTGCACTTTGACTTGAACCGTGGAAGAGGCGGGAGTGCGAGTAATTAGTACTTAAGTGTACTTAGTGTCGCGGTGTGTTTTTCGTGCCTGTAGAGTGCAAACTGTATGTAAAAAGTTCCGTGCGGTCCACTTATTGTGTGTGCAAAGTTTATAGAAAGCCGTTCGACGGCTTTTTGTTTAGGATCGTTTTTGTGTAGGATCGTTTGTGTGGATTGGAGTTTGCACCGCATCGCTTCTAGCGATAGATGGCTTTGCTCGGCACACCGCCATCGAGGAAATAAATGGCGCTCTCTAGACCCCACGCTGCAACTTCAAGGTTCCCGGTTCCGGGGAGAATTCGGAAGGGAGACACCGTTTAACTGTTCTCCGGCAGAGCGTTGGCCGGATTTGGCGGATTTGCCAATGTCAACCACGTGAACCCACGTACAGTATTCGTCTTCGACGATCCCCTCGTTGATATTTGCGCCACCGGCAGTTGGCGCTGGTTCAGTACCAATTCGACGGTTCGATTGGGAATTTCCGCACCATATCAGTCCGGGGTGCAATGTGCAACACCACCACCGTTTGAATAGGCTGCTACTTTGCCGACCTCACTCCGACAAAAGGATGCTTCTGTGCCGACACGGGTGAAGCAGCAACGACAATGACTACCGTGAGTAAATAAACGCATGCGAATCTCCACACACACACACACACACATGAGCTCGAAGAAAATTAGCAAGTTAGGCTAGCAATCACTAGAACCAGATCAGGATACCGCACACACGATTAGGGAGAGCTAGCAAACAAACGAACAAATGGGAAAGGAACAAGTGCCATGAATAAACTTAGGTTAGGAACACGAATGAATCATAAATGATTTCCGTTATTTAGTCATGAAATAAATGTTGTTTTCGTAAAGTAAAAGCTTTCACCGTAATGTTAATTTTTGTTGGTTAGATTCTTCACGTTTTGGTCGTTCTATTTTGCGTTAATTTTTTGTAGTATTTTCGGTTGTAGTTGAAATTACTCCAGGTTGGACTGCCTCGGAAAACAGTCTCCGCGCTCACGGGTCAGAATCGGGCGAGGAAATCTGAAAGGGAAAGTTCCTCCAGTGATGATAAATGTGAGTGGGGTTTTTGTGTTACGGTAGAACGACGGTTAACTTCAACTTTCGCTTAAGACCGTTGGAAGCGGCCTCTGTTTGTGAGGATCTCAATCCCTCATGGAATTTCAGTCTGCTGAATCGCTCTTAAACTAAATTTCGGTCTCTTCCATTCATAAACCCGCCCTGAGGTTGGGTTTCTTGCCGGGCAAATCAAACCTTGACGAGTGATCCTCTTCGGAGGTGGCGCTTAAGCCACTCGTTTTAGAGACAGGAAGCGTATACGGTGGTCGAGATCTCGCAGGCTACGAGGCTTGCGTTGCAAAGTGAAATGTCATAACAAGATAGCTTATGTAACGCAATTTCAACTTTAGACTGAAAATTTTTTGTGCCGTATTGAAAAATAAATCAATTCAAAACATCGATGCAAAAAGATCGATTCAAAATGACTGATTAAATTGGTGAATCGATTATTTTCAAAAAATTCGATTCT
The DNA here is from genome assembly GCF_037179485.1 of Ochlerotatus camptorhynchus. Classification (NCBI taxonomy): domain Eukaryota; kingdom Metazoa; phylum Arthropoda; class Insecta; order Diptera; family Culicidae; genus Ochlerotatus; species Ochlerotatus camptorhynchus. The sequence goes on along the minus strand of NW_027041033.1, from coordinate 1,842,366 downwards.
TACCTCAAGATCGCCCAATCCTAATGTATAGCATAGACTTTTATGTTGGGGGTAATTTTGAAAATAGTTATGCTAATTTAGATTACTATAGAAATCACCCAGCTTTGCCATTTCAGAACATTTATAAGTCAAATTGAACCCCAATTCTCTTGAGATGTTCCAAAAGTATTCCATGTATCCGGATATTTATGAAAATAGTTATACTGCGTGTGTGACCATTTTGCTTTGGAGACTAAATGTGATCAAACATTATCTTCTTTTGAAGTCTCACATTGCTTGATAGGCTATATGAAAAGTTTTTACTGCTGACCACGACTTCTAATGCACTCGAAACATGTCGGATATGGTCATTTGGCACTAGGCTTTCCCAATCTTGACTTTTCACCTTTATATAGGAAACACTGCTAGCGCACTCTTTCAACATGTGACTCTCTCCGGATGTTCCGGATCTTTCGGAGAACGGTTCCATAGCCATCCGGGTCCATGTTTATTTCACGACCCCTGTTGCGTGCGCCCTTCGTGCGACGCCACACCTACTAATATATCTCATGGATGCAGCGGCGCCGCATTGGAGCTGACAGAGGCATAATGGCCATACGGAGCTGTCAATTCGGCGGTGAAAGAAAAAAGTGCAGATCATTGTAGAAAGAAAGCTGATAATAGTGTAACACGCGTCTTTAAAAACTACAATTTACTGTTTAACTTACCTAAAATAGCGCATACAATTACCTTAAAACTGCTTAAACTAGTGGCTTAGCGTACGGTAGGCAGTTCACTTACACAATAATGAAATAATGAAAATAACTAACATTGAAACGAAACATTGCTATACGTAGGAGGATTTAGGAGGATTTACCTCAACTTCCTCGATAATCATCGCGGAAGTTGAGGTAAAAATAATTGAATTAACCTAGCTTAAACCTAATTTTCCTAATTCACTAAAAATATACAGAAAGATTACGTCTCTGAATACCGTTACGAAGATCCGGCTTACAAATCGGAAACCCTCACAAACGTAAGAAACATTATATTTCTAAATTATTGTTCCTCACAATTTTGTATACTTATAGGGAAATTTTAACCGTTTCACCCAAATATACGAGTTAAAATTACGGAAAAGAGTTTCCCTTTCGTTGCATACGCAACAACCCCCAATTATTTCTTATATTACAGTTCCACGTGTTTTCAAAAAAAAACTGTGGAGCCTAGGATCAGTTTCATGGATGGACCACTTTTATGGATGTTTCGGATTTTCCGGAGAATGTTTCTATGGCCATCCAGGTCCTGGTTTATGTCATGATCCCAAATTCTTTTTTATATCACAGTTCCTAATGTTTTTGAAAAAACCGCGGAGCTCTAGGACCAGTTTCATGGATGGACCACTTTTAAGGATCTTTCGGATCTTCCGGGACCATATTTATGTCACGACCCTAAATTATTTCTTATATCACAGTTCCGTGTTTTTGGAAAAAAAAGCCGGAGCTCTTGGATCAGTTTCGTGGATTGCCCAATTTTACGGATGTTCCGAATCTTATCTTAATTCGTATATCACAGTTTCTAATGTTTATGAAAAAACTGCGGAGCTCTAGGATCAGTTTCATTGGTTGACCTCTTTTCTGGATGTTCCGGACCTACCAGAAAACGGCGCCATGGTCATCCGGGTCCTGGTTTATGTCATGATCCCAAATTCTTTATTATATCACAGTTTCAAATGCTTACGAAAAAAAAAGTAGAACTCTAGGATCAGTTTCGTGGATTGACCACTTTTACGGATGTTCCGGATTTTTCGGAGGACAGTCTCATAGCTATCAGGGTCCATGTTTGTCACGACCCCACATTCATTTTATCATCACAGCTCCTAGTGTTTTTTTTTTTTCTAAAACTGCAGAGCTCTAGGATCAGTTTCATGAATTGACCACTTTAACGGATGTTTTGGATCTTCTGGAGGACGGTCTTATGGCCATACAGGTCCATGTTTATGTCATGACCCCAAATTATTTCTTATATCACAGTTCCTAATGCTTTCGAACAAAAAACGCGGAGTTCTAGGATCAGTTTCATGGATTGACCATTTTTAAGGATGTTCCGGATCTTTCGAGGACCGTTCCGTTATCTCCAGGTTCCTTATATAGGAACCATGACTTCTATGATAATCTTAATTATGGATCTTTAACTCAAGTAACAATTTGGGTTTTATGAGGGTTCTGTAGACCATGATTTAGACTTATAGAGTGCTTTGAAACCTCAATAAAACTTGTAATGTTACTTGGGAAGCCACTTGCAAAACCCATAAACACACCTTAAAAAACGTGTAACGACTCTTTTCGCTTTTGAAAAAATTAGACGACCCTATTTTCAATATTCCTGTAATTAAAGTAATCTACAGCCTAGGAATTCTAGAGGTACCACAATTTTTGAAATTCATCAAGAAATGGCTAAGTTATGTCGTTGCAAACTTGCTGTTACACGTTTTTCGGAGGCTTGGTAGTCGTATTCGGAGTGTTAATTGCATATTTTCAACGCTAGGCCTGTTATGCGTTTATTAGCGACATGGGACTGACAAGGTTTGGCATTTTTTTCCATAATTTTAGGAACAACCCTAGCTTTTTCTTTTGCTTTATTGAAAGTACATTTGATGTATGGACCCATGCATTAATGACGTTTTTCCTACACCTAATGCATTGCTTGTCACAAAATCGTAGACCCCCCCCCCCCCTCCTAGAGCGTAACATAATATATGCATCAACCCTATTTCATGAACTTATCTTAAAAGTGGTGAAAAACCACGTGGGACTGTTATGCGTTTATGAACAGTTCAATTACTCAGTAAAAAAAACCGAACTAGGACTATTCAGTGTGTAGGCAATTTCGGAATCAACCTTTCCATTTTGGTTTCTGTTATTGTTTTGCCTCTCGTGTTCACCTCAGAGGAGTTTCTTGCTCGGGCTGCACGACTGACTGGACGCAAAAATGAAAAACTAAATAAGGTGATGGGCCAAAGGGACGCCAAATTTCGCAGAACGGAAATTTCATTGTCCATACAGTAAGCTTATGTCAGCACTTTTAAAGCGAATATTGACTTTCGTTTTTATCTTACTTCGCAAACATCCTGGCAAGACAATTCGATGGGAGGTGTGTTATCTTTAGCTTTGATTGCCTCAACTATTATTCCACGTGGAGAAGACGCACAGAGGGGCATTTTTTTCAATCTAGCTGGCGAAAAGTCAATTTTTTAAAATTAATCAAAATTGATTCTAGCGGCGCCGGTGGTGTAGTGGTAAGCGTGATTGCCTCTCACCCCAGCAGGTCTGGGTTCAATCCCAGTCGGCGCCGCCGGGATGTTCTGAGGCATAACATCTCTGATCACGCCTTCCTTCGGAAGGGAAGTAAAGCCGTTGGTCCCCGGTTCATGAGTTGATGAGTCGATAGGTAGGGTCCAGGTGTGGGAGCTGCTTCCCTGGCGTCGGTAGCATTGGTAGCATAGCACGGAAAACAAGATCGACGGAAAACAAATCAAAGGAAAAAAAAAATGATTCTAAATTGGTACATTGTTTACTTGAAGGATAGGAGAACAATGTTCTACAACAGTAATTTCTCCATTCATTAATGCGGTGGGTGGTACCGTCTAAACACTGCTGTTTCTTCATTACGCTCATGTTGTGTATGTGATTGCCCATAAAACAGCAGAAGATCAGCTCAATTGGTTTAAGGACAGCCGAGAAATACCGCCCATCGCATAAATGGTGGGATTACTGTATAGAGCATTGTTCTCCTATCCTTCGAATAACCAATGCACCAATTAAGAATCAGTTTGGATTAATTTTGAAAAATCTTACCTCTGTTTGCTGGTTGAATCTATTTGCAAAAACGTACATTGATCAAGCAGGTATTGGTGTCAGTGCCGTATTAACGGTAGTGTTGGGGGCGAACTACGCCACTGTCTTCCGGCTTCACCCAACCCTGCGCATCGGAATAATATCACTTCTTGGCGAGCCTTTTGACAACCATTGATGGGTATCTGTCATTACCATTTCCTATAGTCATTTATCCAAAACCATCTATTGTTAATCACAAAAAAGGCAGAGATTAGAATGTGTAGCTTATAAGGAACGAAATAGTATATTGCTGAATTTATACCGTCATCCTGACTGTGCTTTATTGAATTAAAGGACAAGGAGATCAAATATAGGTAAAGGGCGAACACGAAATTATTGCGACACCGAAAATGTCATGCCAATTTTCTTATAATGTTTAGAATCAAACCAAAATTTTAGGGTAGTTTTATACATATCAAGCATAACTTTTCAAAAGGACGTATGTAACATTAGATAGGAAATTAGAAACATTGGATAGCAATGTCTATATGAGATTATTAAATGCTATTTAAAAGTTAATGCTATTTTTTTTTTAATCTGTTTGTGCTGTTAGTTGAAGAAAGGGATTGCGTTTAAGAGAATTGTGAAAAATTTCGAGTTTTGCAAACACGGACAATACTCTTGATAAAACAAAATCATACACCTTTTACTTGTGTACTACTCACATACACCCTGATTGATTCGTCGGTATCACACCTTGATTGTTACATACACCCTGCATGATTCGTCTATTTGACAGAAGGGTTTTCACAAACGTCAAATCAGATACACCGGTTTTTGTTTTGCAGTGAAGATACGTCGGCAGCTCGAAAAGCATTGAGGAATTGTCGGTTGGTTGATTTATTTACATAACTACCCAGAGTTGTGAAATAATCGATGTTAAAAGCGGAGATGAGAGGGTCACCTGTCTGCTGTCAGATGTTATACGTTTTGTGTTTTTCGTATTAAGAAAGTGCTGGTCAGATTGGTATGTGAAGTTCAATATTAGAGTCAAGATTAAAGTGCAATTTTATTAGAATACTTTTGAAATAATAAACATGTTGCTCCCTGAAATACAAAAACAAACATACAAACTTGACGCATTTGCTGATTGATAGTGGTTGCTTTGTTTTTTCACATACGACGCTTCACTGTGAGCGTATCTGCAGTTTTTGTGTTATCATCGAATTTTAACAGTTAAGTCGTGTTGACAATAAAAGGGTGTATCAACACCATTTTAAAAACGATGAAAGAAAGTCACATAGGGCGTTCATTAAATATATTTTCCATAATGTATTAGAATTTCAAACCTTGTTTTTCATTAACTCGTAGGAAAAATATTCGGTTAGATGCAAAATATCGATTTGTTTATTTTTGCGACTTACGTCCTTTTGAAAAGTTATGCTTGATATATTTACTTAAAAATCAAAAGAAAAGTTAATCGATGGAGCCTTGAGCGTAAAATTGAACGCATTTTCGCTTGATGCCCTCCATCAAAGTCTTTACAGTGTCATCCGGTACCAGTTTCTCAGTTTTTTTTTTCATTTTCTTAACATGTCCTTCTCGTCTTTGGCTGTCTTCTTGCTCTTCCAAAGTTCCCGCTTCATTATTGCCCAGTACTGCTCCACCGGGCGCAGCTCCGGAGAGTTTGGCGGATTCATGTCCTTTGGAACAAAATGGACAGAATTGGCCTCATACCACTCCAGGACACTTTTAGAATAGTGCCATGATGCCAAATCTGGCCAAAATAGTGGAGCTTCGTCGTGCTGTTGCAAGAACGGCAAATGGCGCTTCTCGAGGCACTCAGATTTGTAGATCTCGCCATTTACTGTGCCCTTTGTCACGAAAGGCTCACTTCTCAGTCCGCAAGAGCAGATGGCCTGCCAAATGAGATATTTGGAGGCGAACTTCGACATTTTCTTCTTCTTAAATTTGTCGTCCACATCGAACTTGCTCTTGCCGGTGAAAAACTCCAACCCCGGAATTTGCTTAAAATCGGGTTTTATATACGTTTCGTCGTCCATCACACAGCAGCCATATTTTGTCAGCATCTTCTCGTAGAGTTCTGTACCTTGTTTGTATGTAGTCCAGCTCTCTTCTTTGCATTCTGGACGTAGCTCTGCGACATGCCGATCTTTTTAGCCAAATCACGGCTTGAGACGTTGGGATTTGCTTTAATCATCCGCTTCACCTTTCCCTCCGTCTTTTTGTTCTCCGGTCCCGGTTTTCTTCCAGCTCCTTTGCCGAGGTCCAACGTCAACCGCTCCTGGAACCGCTTCAACACTCTGGAGACGGTTGAATGGTGAGTGTTCAACATTTTTCCCAACTGCCGGTGCGACAGGTCAGGAAATTCCAGGTGTTTGGAAAGAATTTGTTATCTCAACTCGCGTTGGTTCACCTCCATTTTCGTTGAATCGAAAAACACGCCTTCGAGTTTGACAGCATGTACACAATACACATCAATGAGAAAGTGTGCAAAATTTGGTTGATTTTTACGCAATGGTAAAAAAGTTATGCCCTGTTGAATGTGTCGCAATAATTTCGTGTTCGCCCTTTAACAACAACCAACTGCTCAAGATGGATTCAAATGAGTGAAAAGCGAATTGAGTGATGCTTTGAACCAGGCTTTATTACTGATCATGATTATTAAGTACGAAATATTTATGAAAACTGATATCAACACTTCTATTAAAAGATGTGCAGGTAGGAGAAGTCATAAACAGATTCAGTTTATTCCGTTTATTCCGAAAAAGGATTGTCACTAGTAGGGGAGAGACTGGTTTCGGTACATACTTTTGTCGTCAGGGGGTAAACGAACAATATAGATCTAAACGGGGATCCACAGTATAATATACTCAATTTTCAACACTAATTCCTCAAAATACTTTTGATTTTCGATAAAAAAAAAAATCGTCAGGAAGAAACCCTCCGTTCTAAAACATAATCCCGCCCCCCTCTTTGGCATCAATCATTATAATTCTAAAATAAGAGAGTGCTTTTAACAAATTGGGTTGGTTATAATATTGTTGTCCAGCTAGAATAATAAAATACTCCACTGTGCGACGGTAGTAGGTAACAGTTACAATGTGTATTAAAATCATAAGGCGCTGAAGAAAAAAAAATCAAACCGGAAAAATGGTTCGTGACAGCATCGCAGTAACCTCCGACCTTCCGAATATCCGTGTAGCGCAGCGAAGACTGCTTCGATATTCCCAGATCATAATAAATCAAAAACATACAAGGTCGAATGAGACATAAGAAAATCATCACGTAGACCAGTAGACCAGTAGTGGTGAGATTGCATAAGTTATGAACGTCGTAAAAATGGAATGAATAGTTTATGCGATTCGCGAAACAGTGACTCCATATGTCATGCTCACGTTGCAACTTTGGTGACACCACATAACCATCATCTCAATGATGGTAGCTTAAGCATAGCGTATTCTAGAGATGTTCGTTTTATTTTACGAGTTGGGTGACCTGCACCTCTGGACATATTCTTGCTACATCATCATCCATCAGTCCAATTTTGAGACAGGTTGCAACAGTAATTCCATCTGGCAGTAGCTGAATTGGAAGACGACCCGATTAAAAAATCTGCTGCTTAATTTCATCGAACAACATCGAGGAATGCATTCAGTGCGGGATGTATTTGATCACTGCTGTTTCCCATTATTTTTCAGCAAGTGCAGTAGCCGGTGCGGCGGCTATACGGCATCATACAATAAGGCCAACCATCATGTCGTGTGGCGTGAGACAAATGTCAACATGATGTTGATGCCATACCACTGCTACAACAGCAGCCTTCGAGCCATAGGGACAATGGGGGTGGCTCAAAACAGCGCATCATCGTCCTCGTGCCAGCGTGGGTTGCGTGAGTTGCTGTACACGATGGTTCTCCGGCAATGCATGGACCCTACAAGCCAGCCATAAAAAAACAACAACTAACAATGGAAACACGGGACGGATCAATCAATCAACATAGACCACCATAGGCAACGAAAATAGATTAACGATTGGATACTCGAAGAATGAAACTGCAAAGCGCAAAGCAATATTATAAACAATAGCCTGCTGCAGCGACACCGTTTGAACTGATCTGTTTGTGATGATAGATTATGAAGCACATCGAAGCAATCAAATAAAAAGCAAGATTGTAATAGCTTTGAAAAAAAGCATGTATAGTTCTCAAACACGAAATGATTTATATGAGATTTTATGGTTAAATATTTAAAAAATGCGACACTGAAAAAAAATGCTTACAATTTTTAAATTCAGATTTTTTCAATGAAAAGAAAGGCCATCTATCTACAAGTCGGCCATACATTCCAAGATGGACACTTTTAAATGTAAAAATTTTCTAACACCCCAATGAGTCTGGGTTCAATCCCAGTCGAGGTCGGTGGGATTTTTCTGAGGCATAAAAATCTCTGGTCAGGTCTTCCTTCGGAAGAGAAGTAAAGCCGTTGGTCCCGGCCCATGTGTGTTGAATGGGTGCAATATCCTACGCAGGTGTGGAAGCTGCCTTCCTGCACATTCGATTGCCGTCAATGGATGGCAATCGATGTCCGTCGGTGATTGGCACTAGATTGCGGAACAGAGACCGACGTTAAATAAAGGAAAGAAGGAGAAATGTGTATTTCATCTACAATGTGCAGACTTCTTCAGTGTCTTGTACTAATACCAACAATCAATCCGAAAATATCGATTTTAAATTGGCTCACTACTCGACTAGCCTATTGGTCACAAGCAAATCGATTACGTACCCCATTCTAGTCAAAATTCTAGTATAACACTATGTTTGTTTTGATTATCTATGCAAGTTTGACAGATAAAATGAGGGGTTCGTGGAATGTCCTATGTTTCGAGGGGTGCATCGATTAGCTTGGGACCGAAGATAGTACTAGAGCTGAGCCAAAAAGTTGAGTTCGTTTCTTTGAGACCTTCTAGTCTTAGATTTACATCTATGGTAAAATGGGCTTCTTTTCTGGGTCGGCTACATTCACTTGCTTTGGGAGGACATCACACATACAACCAATCAACACGAGAATAATAGGCGGAACAATACAGGACACCAAGCCAGTCTCTCAAGAAAAAAAAAAAGGCACAAACACAGAAAATAAACTTATTCGTAATATAATGCTGGATTTAAAAGATACATCATAAAAGGAGGGTTCGGTGCGGCCAATCGGGAAACGGTGACATCACTGAAGTAACCTGTCTTTAGCAGTAGAAACACGTCGCATTCTCCATTGTCTTTATCTTCAAACTCACCGATGCCAACAACTTAAACGCTTCGTCACTGTTGAGGCGAATGGAACAGAGCTGGGAGCACGGCCTCAGACAGCCAGCCTCTTCGCTTTACGGCTAAGCTCATTCATCACAGCTGGGCTGTCACTGCAACAGATGCCTCGTCAGCACGAACTGTCTTCTTCAATTTCACTCTATCACGATGAAGTATGTTTCTTTTGTATTTTAATAAAGTTAATTAGTGTTAATTAATTGTTTGATTCGCGTTCGTAATTTATTACGTGGATAAGACCACGGCCACCTCTTCACGGGCGCGTATTCAACAATGGCGACTCGGGTTTTCGCGATTTGTTTACGTTCGCGCGGTGATACACGCTAACTTCGGCTTACTCACCGGGTGAGTCGATCGTACTCACTTTCGTCCGATGAATCGAGTTCTCAAAAACTGAGTAAACGAGAAATGTCAAACTGAGTAAAAGTCACTCAATCAACAAAATCCTGGACTTAGAAAAAATGTCAAACCTTGTCCGCGTCGACAGTTCAAGCGAAAGTCTCAGAACATTACGGTGGAAACGAAGACAACAGCAATCAGACACGGCTTCAGACATTAGTTTAATTTCTGTGGATACTTGGAAACGAATAGGTTGACCTCCCGTTCGACCACCGTCAGTGAGAGATAGAGCAGCGTCTGGTGATAAACTCAAGCTAGTGTCATAGCAAAGAGAAATGTTCGTTCGGTAAACCGCAGATAAAGTACCTAGGGCACCTACTGAATCAGCACGGAGCTCAACCTGACCCTGCGAAGGTAGAAGCAATCAGGCAGATGCCAGAACCTGTAGATGTGTCAGGAGTTCGCGCCAAATATACGTGGCATTCAATGTCCGTTGGATCAGCTGTTGAAGGCTGGGACAAAGTATGGTGTTCGTCTGGAAGTTCCGGCTGCAAACAGATCATGCACCTCTGCTGCGGATTTTTGGGTCTAAAAAGAGTATTCCCGTGTACACTGCTAACCGGCTGCAACGGTGGGCCCTCATGCTGCTCATGTATGACTTCACAATCGAATATGTGTCTACGGAGATATTCGGTCAAGTGGATGTCTTGTCTCGTCTCATTGATCAACACGCCAAACCAGACGAGGATTATGTCATAGCATCAGTTTCGCTTGAGGATGATGTGAGGTCAGTAGCCTTTGATTCGTTCAATGTTCTTCCGCTAAATTTCAGCGTCGTTCAGAAAGGCGCCCATACGAAGGTTCCGCCTGCCACAGCAGATCTCGAGTTTCAAAAGTTCTACAACCGTCGTGAATCCCTCATGACTGTCCAGCGTTGCATCCTCTTGAGTGAGAGGCTCGACGTTCCAAGGCAACTGCGCAAACGTTGCTTGGATGAACTTCATCAAGGGCACCCTATCGACGTCGAGATTGCAGAGTACGTGAAATCGTACCGACACTGCGCGAGTCTTGCCAAGTCACCTGCTCAGGCCGTGCATGTTCCCTGGCCGAAGTCACAGCGTCCATGGCAACGTGTGCACGTTGATTATGCAGGACCTCTCGACGGTGAATATTACCTTCTCGTAAAGGGTGATACGGTCAAAACTTGGTCAAGGGAAAACGCGTGTAAATCGGTGAAATCGTTTATATAAAAAATCAAATTAAATTTCTTTTTCAAGTTCAATTAGTATAAAAATCAGGAAAAATATTCAGTTAGGCTTCCGCTTTTCCAAATCCGAATTGCCGGGCCTTACGCTTGACCCCTGCCATCAGATTTTGTACAGCCACCTTGTCCACCTTCTTCGCCGCAGAAAGCCAGTTTGCCTTGAACTGCAGTTTTTTGGTCTTCTTTAGGTTCCGCTTGACAATAGCCCAGTATTTCTCAATTGGGCGGAGCTCTGGCGTGTTGGGAGGGTTCTTGTCCTTGGGAACCACCTGCACGTTGTTGCCGGCGTACCACTCCATGGCCTTTTTACCGTAATGGCAAGATGCCAAATCCGGCCAAAACAGTACGGAACAACCGTGTTTCTTCAGGAAAGGCAGCAGACGTTTATTCAAACACTCTTTCACGTAAATTTCTTGGTTGACAGTCCCGGAAGCTATGAAAATGCTGCTTTTCAAGCCACAGGTACAGATGGCTTGCCAAACCAGATATTTCTTTGCGAACTTTGACAGTTTCATGTGCTTGAAAACATCTGCTACCTTTTCCCTTCCTTTTGCCGTATAAAACTCCTGTCCCGGAAGCTGCTTGTAGTCGGCTTTGACGTAGGTTTCGTCGTCCATTACCACGCAGTCAAACTTCGTCAGCATCGTCGTGTACAGCCTCCGGGATCGCGCTTTGGCCGTCGTATTTTGTTTATCATCGCGATTTGGAGTCACTACCTTCTTGTAAGTCGATAGTCCGGCTCGTTTTTTGGCTCGATGCACGGTTGTAGACGATACACCCAGCTTATTTGCGGCATCTCGGAGAGAGAGGTTAGGGTTTCGCTTGAAACTACCGGCAACTCTCTTTGTCGTCTCAGCGGCTTCCGGTTTTCGATTTCCCCCCGATCCAGACTTCCTGACTGTCGACAAACGTTCCCCAAACACTTTAATTACATTTGTAACGGTTGATTTGGCAACTTTTAGCGATTTTGCCAACTTTGCGTGCGAGTAGCTCGGATTTTCGCGATGCGCGAGCAAAATTTTGATACGCTGCTCTTCTTGCTTGGACGGCATTTTGACAACTGAAGAGTGAATTCCAAAATCAAAATAGGAGCAACATTCTACACACACACACCTTCAAAATGAGGGGTGTTCAGGTTTTTTAAATGCAAAATTGAAAGAAATACGTCAAGTTGATATTGACCAAATTTTGACCGTATCACCCTTTAGTTGACTCGTTCTCCAAATCTTGCGCATTCATCACGAGAACAAGGATCTCTCGCATCGTTCCATCGCTAAAACGTTGGGAATCGCGAATTCCACGGTGTCGCGAGTGATTAAGCGGTTCGAGGAACGGTTGACCACCGATCGGAAGCCCAGAAGTGAAGGAAAAAGTATTCCGTACAACACCAAAAATCACAACCGCGTAGTTGGGGCCTTCAACCGAAATCCGAACGCCTCCGTTAGGGATGTGGCTAAGAAGCTGCACCTATGCCGAAGTTTTGTCCAGAAGGCCAAAACTAAGGCTGGGCTTCGAACGTTCAAGGTACAAAAGGCCCCTAATCGCGACGAGAAGCAGAACAAGTCCGCCAAAACCCGTGCCAGGATGTTGTACCTCAACATGCTGACAAAAGTTGAATGCTGCATCATGGACGACGAAACATATGTGAAGGCCGACTTCAAACAGATCCCCGGCAACCTGTTTTTCACGGCCAAGGATAAGTTCAGAGTTCCGGAGCATGTCCGCACTCAGAAGATGTCCAAATTTGCGAAGAAATTCCTGGTTTGGCAAGCCATCTGCACGTGCGGGAAGCGGAGTGCACCTTTCGTGACCCAGGACACGATGAACGGACAGGTGTACATAAAAGAGTGCCTCCAGAAGCGGCTGCTTAACTCTCCTGAAGGCCCACAACGTCCCAACAATCTTTTGGCCGGATTTGGCCTCATGCCACTACTCCAAGGACGTGCTGAAGTGGTATGCGGACAATAAGGTCAATTTCGTGCCGAAAATGTTCAACCCTCCCAACACTCCGGAGCTCCGCCCCATCGAGAAGTACTGGGCGATTATGAAGCAGCACCTTCTTAAACGACCTAAGGTAGTGAAGACAGTCGAGGAACTGAAGAAAGTATGGGTTTACATGCAAAAAACGGTTGATTCACAGGTTGTGCAGAATCTTATGGCCGGGGTTAAGGCCAAGGTGCGGGCATTTGCGTATGGACTGTAAATAAAATACGAGTAAAATGGTAAAATGAAGTTTAATAGTTATTTCTCAATCCCTGAAAATTTGATGGCAATCGGATGAAAACTCGAATTTTGCGAATCAATTTTGTGTGTGGCAATTTCATCGTGGACACCCTTTAGAACCCCGGAAGAGCTTTTCCCGTGCCTGGTCGATGACCAGCTTGACGCTTTCGTCAATTTTATTACCAGCAATCTTGGTAGCCAAAATTTTGTATAACCGAATCGTACAAACGCCATCGATATCGTGAGCTTGTGCCAACAATTGCAACATGCACGGCAGCTCTCCCCAACGGCTGAAGATTTAGAATGCCATCAGATGCGATTCGATGTCGAGCGGACGGAGGAGCTTGATCATCTTATCGAGGACCAGTTTGTCCAGCTGAGATGCATCTAAATCATCATCTCGACTCGGTTCGGATTCCACTGCTTGTTGTCTTCCACAAAACTTTTGAACTGTCAAATTAACCGGGTTGCCAAACGTCTCATTTTTCACAAACAAGTCAAGAGTCAGTCTGATGACTGGCGCTCTCGGCACTGTCAGCACACGTGTGGCACACAGAGAAAAAAGTGGGCACAAAATAAGTGTATTGAGTGTTGCTCGGAGTGGCCACCCCTTGATCACGTTCTTTACGAAATTGTGACTATGGCATGACCAGACACTCCCGGGTAACTAGCTCAGTAGCTTGAGACCCCTGAACTGTGTCGCAGGGCCGGCATGTTACTGGGTATTCGGAGGGGCTACGTGGACAAAGTATGAAACACACAGGAATATTCACATTTTCTAAAACATTTATTTGCCCTTTTCTGTGGCGTGTGGGTGTGGGTTTTCACATATATGTGGCGTGTATGCGAGGGTTTAAATTTAGTACTCACTGCTACAGCGGGATCTCACACGGCGTCGCGCACTACCGTGTGGCCGGAAACTTGCGGCGCGGGCTGCAGACAGTGTTGCAGCTTTGGGATAATGGCGGATCTGGTGGCGTTCATCAGCCACATACGGCTCAGCAGGCGTTGCTGGCTCGTTTGGCTGGAAGGCGTCTTCCGTCGTTGACGGCATCGGCTGACCATGGCATGGCCACCTTGGTCGAGCCGAGACGGGACCTTCTTGGCAATTATATTGGACTATTCGGAAGGGCAAAGAAGTTCGACTGAACGGTTTAGCGGTAGACAAATGACTAAATTTTCTTTATTACAGGTATCACTTATATACTAGAACAGGGAATCACTGGTTGCTTCGATTCGGATACTCTAACACTCCTCCTCGACATCGAATGCTAGAATTCCTGTCGCTTCTCGCAGTTTATCCAACTTCACACTGGTTAACGGCTTCGTCATCATGTCTGCCAACATGTCTTCTGTGGGGCAGTACAGCAAACTAATGATGTTCTTGTTCTTCAGATCCTTGACGAAACAGTACTTCGTATCCACGTGTTTCGATCGCTGATCCACTTTCTCGTTCTCTACCTGCCGAATGCAGCTTTGATTGTCCTCACGTATGCAGATGGGATGATTGACTTACTTCCCTAGGTCCTTCAGCAATTTCAGCAACCATTGCACTTCCTGACAAGCCTCAGCCAGGGCGATGAATTCAGACTCAGTGGACGAAAGCGCCACACATGACTGCTTTCTTGATGCCCAACTCACAACGCCATTACCGAGGAAGATTAGAAATCCAGACGTTGATTTTCTATCTCGGGTGTCCCCGGCCCAGTCAGCATCGCAATAGACCATCAATGCAGCGTTCGATGATCCAAGCTGCACCGCGAAATTTCGTGTGTGGACAAGGTACCGCAGCACCCTTTTGGCTTCAATCCAATCCTTGGTCCTCGGTTTACTAACGGACCGTCCCAGAATTGAAGCGCTGATGGAAATATCCGGCCGTGAGTTTACCGCGATATATAGCAAACCTCCTACCAGACTTTGATAAAGGTCGCCTTTTGGTAGCTCCGCCGAATTCTCCTCCTTTTGCTGATATCCGGGATCCATTGGAATTTTCGAGCCCTTGGCTTCCGAGAGACCAAACTGGCCGGCAAGTTTCAATATGTATGCCTGTTGATTTAAACGGTAACCGTTGGCGGATTTAGTTACCTGAATTCCAAGGAACACTTGAATGTCGCCCAAGACTGTCAATTTGAAGCATCGTTGCAAATCGTGAACTACTTCACGGAACTCTATTTCGCTGTGGCACACGACAAGAATATCGTCAACATAGATGAGGATGAACGATTTCTGTCCCTTCGTTGTCCGGACGTAGAGGCACGCATCTGCCACCGACTGACAAAATCCAGCTTTCTTAAAGACATCGTCAATCGTCCGATTCCATACTCTTGCCGCTTGTTTCAACCCATATAGACTGCGATTGAGCCGGCACACGCCCGTTCCATTCGGACCCTTGGTTTCGTATCCTGGCGGCTGCTTCATGTAGACCTCTTCTTTTAAAGCTCCATACAAGTACGCCGTCTTGATGTCCAGGTGCTTCACCAGAAGCTTACGTTCTGCTGCGATGGTCAATAACGTCCGAAACGTAACTTGACGAGCTACAGGTGCAAAAACTTCATCGAAGTCGGTCCCATACTTCTGTGAAAAGCCTTGCGCAACCAGCCTGGCTTTATACCGGACAACGTTTCCTGTGGTGTCTTCCTTCTGCTTATACACCCACTTGCATCCAACGGGCTTGCGGTTCTCGGGCAGATCAACAATCTCCCAAGTGTCATTCTCCATCAACGACCGGAATTCCTCATCCATCGCTGCCATCCAATACTCACGATTGATCCCATTGATTGCTTCGAGGTAGTTTCGTGGCTCTCGTTCGCCACTAGATGCTGCTTGGACTGTCTCACTATATCGAGCTGGTCGGATACCTTTCGTGGTTCGGCTCGATCTCCTGACTTGACATGTTTCATCGTCGTCGTCCTCGATCAATGTGGCATCTCCATCATCCGATTCGTCATCGTATTCTGAATCGTACGACGAGATACTTGAGCTCTCATCGTTCGAATTTTCTTCCTCGATCTCACCGACTGGATTGACATCAGTGTTGATTGGTTTGCTGAATTCGAATTCAATCACCTCTTCCACTGGTAGCGATTCCACTGCCCGGTCCAAGGAACGCTCGGACACTTCCGACGCGGTGTGCTCCTCCTCAACGAAATTGGCATCTCGGCTGACGATTACTTTCCTTGTAGATCGATCCAAAAAACGATACGCCTTATGGTCCAACGAATATCCAACAAACGTTAGCTTCTTTGCTGTCGGATTCATTTTCTTGCGCTTTTGTTTGGGGACGTGAACGAATGCAGCACATCCAAATGCTTTCAAATGCGCTACGTCCGGCATTGTTCCAGTCCAAAGCTCGAACGGTGTTTTGGGAATTGACTTCGATGGTAACCTGTTCTGTAAATAGACAGCAGTACTTACGGCTTCTGCCCAGTAGCACTCCGGAAGCTTTGCATCGAATAACATGCAGCGACTCATCTCGACCAGGTACCGGTTCTTCCTCTCGGCGACTCCATTTTGCTGGGGAGAGTAGCTGGCGGTAAACTGTGACTTGATTCCTTCTTGCTTGTAGAATTTCATCAGCTCGTTTCCGGTGTACTCACCACCCTGGTCGGATCGGATGGCTTTCGGCTTTCGTCCGAACTGGGTTTTCACGTATGCCACATATTCCTTCAGCTTCTCTGGAACCTCCTCCTTCTTCCGCAGCAGATACAGCACACAGAATCGACTGTAGTCATCAATGACGGTCATGAAGTACCGATAACCAGACACTGATGCATTGTCGATCGGGCCACAAACGTCTGTGTGTACAATGTCCAGCATTGCACGAGATTTGCGTTCGACCGATTTAGGGAATGACTTTCTGCATAGCTTCGCTCGCTGACAACATTCGCATCCTTGCTTGACTCCGCAGTCGTACACCTTCAAGCCGGTCACCAGATTCTTCTTCGGCATCACGCTTAGAGCTTCAGGATCCCGATGTCCAAATCTTCGGTGCCAGACGTGCTGACAATCAACTTCGTGGTGGTCGTTCACAGCCATCGAAACTTCACAAGTCGTTTTCACCTTATAAAGGCCACTTGTTTTCTCGGCGACAATTGCCACGGTACCACCAACAAGAACACGACATCCTCCAGCGTCGAACATCACAGCAGCTTCCTTCTCTGTGAGCTTTGGCACTGACATCAGGTTCATTTCCAAGCTTGGAACAAACAACACGTTGCTTAGAGACACATCGGTTGTTTTTCCGTCTCCATGGTAACACGAAATTTTTCCGCTACCAGCACCTTCGACCTTCGCAACTTTTCCATCAGCCAGAGTAACGGTTTTCACTTGGCTCTTCTGGATTTCCTCAAAAAAATTGGAGTCACAGCACATGTGCGCGGACGCACCTGAATCCACAATCCATTCCGCATGGTCCGATTGCTCATGCACTCCCAAAGTAAACGTAACGGTTTCGTTTTCACTGCGCACGCTTTTCACCTTCGGGGATTTTTCCTTACCGTCAACCGATTCCTTCGCATACAGCCTGCATTCCGATTGCTTGTGTCCAGGTTTCTTGCAGAAATGGCACGTTAACGGCTTCTTCTTCTTCTTCTGGAATCCTGCTTTCATCGCTGAACTTGAAGAACCTTGACTTCGTCTCTTCGCCACTTCATCTAACAGCTTCCCTTTCACCAGCTCCAGTTTCAGCTCCTCATCGGACCGGCTTTCCAGGGCCGTGGTCAACGTATCGAACGAATCAGGCAGGCTCCTAAGAACGAGGGCGACCATTAACGCTTCACCCAGGTTCAGTCCAGCACACGACAGCTTCGTGAACAACTCTTCCAGCTCGAAAAGATGATTCTGCATGTCGTCCCCGTCGTTGAATGATATGTTGCAAATCCGTTTCAGCAGCGCAACCTTGGAACAAAGGGATGTTTTTTCGTGGTGTTTCTTGAGGCTTTCCCAGGCTTCCTTGGCGTTCTTCGTTTCGCGAATCAGCATGTGTTGTTGGTCTTCGACAAGCAGCGCAATCGTCGCTCTTGCCTTCCGGTCACCGGATTTCCAGCCTTCCGTCACCGGTTCTGGAGCCGCGTCTTCGATGTACCGCCACAGGTCCTCCCTGGTCAGCAGCATCTCCGCCTTGAACTTCCAAACCGAATAGTTGGAATTGTTCAGTTTAACAACCGACACTTTGTTGCCTTCCATGGAACTTCCAGAATTTTCACACTGAAGTGAAAAAAAATCTTCAAACAAATTCAAACGTTGCTATGCGACGGTTGTCCTGGGCCCATAACCTATTGGACTATTCGGAAGGGCAACGAAGTTCGACTGAACGGTTTAGCGGTAGACAAATGACTAAATTTGCTTTATTACAGGTATCACTTATATACTAGAACAGGGAATCACTGGTTGCTTCGATTCGGATACTCTAACAAATTAAGGCCACCGGCCTGAGGGAATCATCCCTGACGGACGATCGAGGATCATTTACTATTAGGCTCGGAAGCCATCTTGACTTCCGAGCCGAGCCGTGTAAGACCGTTTTATTTACGGTACGAGGTCCTGAACGGAGGCAGTCCAACATCCCAGAAACCCCACAAGGGGGGGGGGGGGGTACACTAAATGGCACTGCACTTTACTTCTGCTAATTCGAAGGTTTTTTCTTTTAGAAGATGGCCACTCGCATGCCTTTTGCCGATCATTCTCCATTTTTAGCTTAAGACTACGATTTTCCTCCATTTAGTATCGTTCGAGTGTTTTTGCAGCGGTACTAACCCTCTCGCTGCTGTGTGTTGCCTTCTGTCTTTGATATTTAAAATACGTGAATTTTCCAAACAACAACAACTCATACAAACGAAAATCCACGGATTTTTGATCCTGAGTGGGCATAAACATTTAAAAAGTTTATGCCACCAATGCAATATGAAAACAGTGCTAATGTAGCTTTATTCGTTTCGGAGATATTAACAAAATAAAGGATGGCTTTCTTGAAAATTACGAAAAATAGAAAATGTTTCCTTGGACCAAGGGGTGCTCCGATTGGCAAAACAGTAAGGATTTTTAAAAGCTGGTCTGAAATAAATACATCCTCCCAATTTGGTCTACATAGGAAGAGGTGGAGTTGGTTTTCCAAGCGGTATTCCCTTCTTTGTTAGGAGGGTAAAAAAGCAACGCATTCTCTGAAGGATGAAACGAGCGGAACTACATAAATAGGTAACAGTCCTGTTACGGCGGCATGTCCATCGTTGCTTATTCCTAGGAAGTCAGTATTAAGCAGAGCAAAGGAAGGACAAGTTTCTTCTACAATTAATAATAGTCACCGTGGTTATGACACGCTCCGTCTAGTGAAGATTATGGAAAACTGTTGCTACCATTAATCATGGAGCAATGCACATTATTATGTACAGTGGCAGGAGTTCATTTCCTTCAGCCTGGTGTGGGTGTGTGTTTGATTTCGGAAATGTAACTTTTTGAGTTCATGAAATACGGTTGATGGTGCTTTCCCGTCTTAGATTCAATAATCAATCGCTTATATGGGTAGATTTTATCCAGATGAAATGTATACCAACCGTGAAAAATATACACACTTAATTATTTTTGACGAGATTCTCACTGCCTTTGAATTCGCTTCCCAGATTTAGCAAACGTAAATACCAAGTGTGAGATGTGTACGTGCATAATGGCTCTTAGCTGAATTCCTACTCGAAGCGATAGCAAAACCACCCACAGAAAATCGATTTCTCGCACAAAGTTAGTGACGTTTTTCCCATGCCAAAGGATCAAGGAGTTGATCTGGGTATGGTGTTATGGACGGCAGAAAACTTTTACCCACCACCTTTATCTCAGTTGGGAAAAAGTATCACTCACCGGCGATTACCTTGATACCTGCCCATGACGACCGATCGAGAATGGGAGCAATAAAAGATCAATTTTCTCCATGTATATATGTATATGTGGGAGGAAATTGGAATTTGTGTAAAACCAGAAAACTTTTGATTGAATCTGCCAGAACAGTTCAACACAAGAAGCATCGAAAGTTCAAGCAGTCGTCATCGAGTGAGTGATAAACTTAAGGTTCTAGCTCGGGGTGAAAACGCACGTAACATGCGAAAAACATAACATGCTGTGGTTTTGCGGCAGCCGCAATGGGAATTCCTAGTCGTGTCGCACAGAACTCCAAACATTGATGACGATGAACTGCGCCGTATCTTGCACGCGTTCGATGGCAGAGGGCTGGAAAATGGAAATGCTTTATCTTCATCAACGCCTGCTGTCTTCTGTGGCCTTATGTTTGGGATGAGATGACGACGAAGACGACATAAGTAGGCGCGCTTGGTGGAGGTTTTATTCTGACATACAACGAAATACCAAATTTGCGGTTAATTTTCGCAATGAAATACAAAGTTCGTTTGCCTAGCCGACAAAGTGCAAATCGAATCCGAAACAAAACGTTGCTTTCTTGATTGAATTTCGAGAAATCCAATATCGAAACGTCTTATCCCTAGCAAACTGTTGCAATTTTGAGAAGGTTTGTTTTCAAAGGAGAAACACAAGAAGAAGAAGTTAGTCGATTGAAGCTCAGCTCGTTTTACTTTTCGGTTGTTTTTCTCCTGAAGCATCAAATATTATTTTGGCAGGGTTGCTATTCTATGTTTGATGGGTCGAGTCAAAGAAGTCAGAACCGGGTATCCATTTCGCTTGATATCTATAATCTGCATGCGTAAATGCACGTATAGTTTTACTGTATTTTTCTATTCACGTTTGCAAGCGAAGCGATATGGTTATTTTTATAGGAGCGCTCTTTTCCCCTTGGCTTAACATTGCTGATACGAGCTTCGGAAGCTACATTATATTTTAGGACGCCAGTTCACCCCGAAGCAGACACACTCTACTCGACTCTTGGGACGACCATAATCCAGCCAAAGCGAATGAAAGAACACTTTGATAAATATGTGCGTTCTGTATGCATATTGGATGACGGGATCCTTTATTACTTCAATATTCAAATATTATTTCGATAGAAATGTTTAACAGAAACAATGAACTTTCCCAATATGTTTTCGTCTCTCCTTCAGTCAATCCTACGCATTTCAATGGAAAACCAGACTACTTCAATCATCGATTAATCCTATTCAAATTTAATTTTTTTTTTTTTTGTCTCATTTTCGAATCGAATCATCAGGGATATCGTAAAAATTAATTCAGTCAACTCTCCCAAGTTCAAAATCAAAGGAACCATTGAGGGTTTCATCGTTGTGAATTGCAACGATTGAGGTTTACGTTTCAGATTTGACCCAATTTCAACCTGTCAAAGCTTGTTGCCAGTGAAAAAAAAAACAATCCAACTGAAGTTTAAAAGAAAACGAGTACTTCAATTACTCGATCCAGGTTGAAACGGCTGAAAACACAAACACAAAATGAAGTAACTTTTCGCTCTAGGGATGAGTACTGCTGATAGCATGGAAAAGCACCTCATTATTTTCAACAATGCAAATTGCTGTTGCAGAATTCTGCTGATAATTGCAGGTTGTGTTTGATGGCCAATCCGTGCCAAATGAGCCTACGACCCAGCTCGACCCACGCCAATTTGGGTGAAACACGAAGACAAAGGTCCAGCTGACACTCAAAGGAAACCCAAAACCAGTCTACCGGCGGAACGTCCAGTTGCATACGGCGTACGGCATACGGTGGAAGACGGGCTTCAACGGCATCAGAATTGGGGAATCCTTAAACCAGTTGATCATTCAGATTGGCCAGCACCTATCATCGTAGTGCGGAAACCGATGGGCCTCAACGAAGCTTTGGAATCAAAGCAGTGTCCGCTTTCCTTGCCAGAAGACATATTTACTAAGATGACCGGATGCACGATGTTCAGTCATATTGTCAAGTGGAAGTGGATCCTCCCCACCTTCCATTCGAAAACACCACCGTTGGTCCTCCACGAGCATAGTCCAGGTTTTGTGGCCGTAGAGGACCACCGACCGGTCTAATCTGCGTCTTGTAGATAGTCAACTTAGTGCGGCGACGAATTTTATTTGACAGGAGCGTCCTCCAGATTCCAAAGTAGACACGATTCCTTACCATAATGCGTCTATGGATTTTTCTGCTGGTATCATTTTCGGCGGTCACCAGTGAGCCCAAATACACAAACTCGGCGTTACCGTCATTCTGAACTCGGAGTTGATCATCTTCATCATCATCTTAGTATCAACAGAATCTAGCTTTTCTGAGGCTGAAGGCTGAAATATCACAAAAGCTACAAGCCAACCCTTAGGGTCAATAACGATTATAGCAGATTTATGTGTGAGTAAAAGAAAAATGCAGGTAATGTCGGCCTAAGTGTCCCTAATTTGGGCCCATACATAAATTCAGCAATCGACTTAATTTTCAATAGCAACCAACAATATCCATTATCCTGATGAATGTGGGCGTCTTAGTGGAATACCTGTATAATGAGAGAGAGAAGGATTAGTATTTTCCATTTAATTCCACTACTTTATTTGCTTATCCTTGACAGATACGCGTATTTCGTCTACAATGTGCAGACTTCTTCAGTGTCTTGTACTAATACTCGACTCGAGTATTAGTACAAGACACTGAAGAAGTCTGCACATTGTAGACGAAATACGCGTATCTGTCAAGGATAAGCAAATAAAGTAGTGGAATTAAATGGAAAATACTAATCCTTCTCTCTCTCATTATAATATCCATTAGTAACATCCCAATCAGGGCTGAAAAAATCACTAAAATTCATCAAAGTTCACTATGGATGAAAAATTTATTTCATAGTGAATGCTGGTGATTTTTTCATGATTTTTTCAACCCTGATCCCAATAACGCGTCCATCTAGATAAAATTGATAAATAGCAGATTTTTAGCGATGGGCCCAATCTTAGATCCATAGGCCAACATTAGAGACATTTCCCCTATTATTTTAAAATAAAATCCTGACTTACCTTACCAATCAGGCTGAGGCCTTGTTGTTCTCTACTGTCCGAAGAAGTCGTCTCCACTCTACTCGATCCATGGCCACAGTTCGCCAGCCTCGTAGTCTGCGAAGGGTCGGCAGGTCGCCTTCTACTTGGTCGATCCACCTAGCCCGCTGCGTGCCTCTTCTTCTTGTTCCTGTTGGGTCGCTTTCTAGAACCATTTTCACTGGATCGTCGTGCGGCATTCTCACGACGTTCCCAGCCCACCGTAGTCGCCCTATTTTGCAATGTGGACCAGCAGCTGGTGCAATTCGTGGTTCATTCGCCTCCTCTACGTACCGTCATCCATCTACACTCCACCGTAGATGGTACGCAACGCCTTCCATTCCCAAACACCATGGTCCTCCACGAGCATAGTCCAGGTGTCGTGGCCGTAGAGGACCACCGGTCTAATCAGCGTCTTGTAGACAGTCAACTTCGTGCGGTGGCGAATTTTATTCGACCGGAGCGTCCTCCGGAGTCCAAAGTAGGCACGATTCTCTGCCATAATGCGTCTTTGAATTTCTCTGCTGGTATCATTTTCGGCAGTCACCAGGAACGCCCAAATAAACGAACTCATCGACCACCTCGATTTCGTCACCGTCAATCTGAACTCGGGGTGGGAGGCTAACATTGTCTTCCCTAGAACCTCTTCCTTTCATGTAGTTTGTCTTTGATGCGTTGATGGCTTGTCAAATCCACCTAGCTTCAGCCTTCTGTCTGATGTACGTTTCCGCCATCGTGTCAAAGTTCCATGCCATGGTGTCAATGTCATCGGCGAAGCCAAGAAGCTGGATGGACTTCCTGAAGATCGTGCCACTCGTGTCTATCCCAGCTCTTCTGATCACACCTTTTAACGCGATGTTGAATAGCAGACACGAAAGTCCATCACCTTGCCGTAGCCTCCTTCGAGATTCAAAGGGACTCGAACTCGATACTCGAACAACGCTCATCACTCGATCCATCCTCGCCTTGACCAATCGCGTCAGTTTATCCGGAAATCCGTACTCGTGCATAATCTGCCATAGCTGATCTCAATCGATTGTGTCGTATGCGGATTTGAAATCGATGAACAAATGATGTGTGGGCACGTTGTAGTCGCGGCATTTCTGCAGAATCTGCCGAATGGCGAAAATTTGGTCCGTTGTAGCGTGGGCACCCATGATACCTGCCTGGTATTGCCCCACGAACTCTCTTGCCAATGGTGACAGGCGGCGGCATATAATTTGGGAGAGTACCTTGTGGGTGGCGCTCGGCAGTGTGACCGCGCGGTAGTTGTAGTAATCCAACTTGTCGCCCTTTTTGTAGATTGGGCATACGACACCTTCCATCCACTCCTCCGGTAATATCTCCTCCTCCCAAATCCTGGCAATTACCCAGTGCAGCGCGCTAGCCAGTGCTTCTCCACCGTATTTTATTAGCTCACTTGGTAGTTGATCTGCAGCAGTTGCTTTGTTGTTCTTCAGCCGACCGATCTCCTCCTCAATTTTTTGAATATCAAGGGCCGGTAGTCTGTCGTCTTCTGCGCGTGCTCCAAGGTCTGTTGCCGTGCCACCTTCGTTTTCTGCTGCTTCACCGTTGAGGTACTCGTCATAGTACTGCTTCCGCCTCTCAATCACCTCACACTCGTTCGTGAGAAGGTTACCGTCCAAGTCCTTGCACATATCGGCTTGCGGCACGTAGCCTTTGCGCGAACTATTTAGCTTCTCGTAGAACTTCCGTGTGTCGTTTACGCGGTACAGATTTTCCATCGCCTCGCGATCTCGGTCTTGCTGCTTCCTTTGGAAAACCGAGTTTGGTCTGTTCCGCGCTTGTCTGTATCTCCACATTCAGTCTCGTGCGGTGTTGCAACATTCTCGCCCGTGCTTCTTCTCCTCTACTAACAGTTTGCATTCGCCATCAAACCAGTCATTTCTTCGGCCCGGGATTGCAGAACATAGTGCCGCTGCAGCAGTACAACTTATGGCGGAACGGATATCCCGAGAAGCTGTGCCAAGCTGCTCTTCCGTGGGTAGTGCAACTTCCAGCTGCTGCGCGTAGTCCTGGGCAACTCCGGCGTCCCGTAGTTGCTCAATGTTGGGTCGCGGCGTTCGACTACGACGGATGGTAGTGGTCCAAATCTATGTTCGCACAGCGGTACGTGCGGACGTTGATAATGTCGGAGAAGAATTTCCCGTCGATTAGAACGTGATCGATTTGGTTTTCTGTGTGTTGGTCAGGTGATTCCAGGTGGCTTTGTGGATATCCTTGCGGGGGAAAAAGGTACTTCGAACTACCATACCCCGAGAGGCTGCAAAGTTCACGCATCGTTGGCCGTTGTCGTTCGATACGGCATGCAGGCTGTTTGGCCCGATTGTCGGTCTATAAATTGCCTTCCGTCCTACCTGAGCGTTCATGTCGCCGATGACGATTTTGACGTCCCGTTGCGAACAGCCGTCGTACACCTGCTCCAGCTGCGCATAGAACGCTTCTTTCTCGTCGTCGGGTCTCCCTTCGTGTGGGCAGTGCACGTTGATGATGCTATAGTTGAAGAAACGGCCCTTAATCCTCAACTTGCACATCCTCGCGTTGATCGGCTGCCAACCAATCACGCGTTGGCGCATCTTACCCAGCACTACAAAGCCGGTTCCCAGCTCGTTGGTGGTGCCACAGCTCTGGTAGAAAGTAGCCGCTCGATGCCCGCTTTTTCATACCTTTTGTCCCGTCCAGCAAAGTTCCTGCAGTGCTACGACTTCGAAGTTGCGTGGTTGAAGTTCGTCATAGATTAACCTATCGCAGCCCGGGAAGCCGAGCGATTTGAAGTTCCATGTTCCAAGTTTCCAATCGTAGTCCTTATTTCGTCGCGTAGGTCTGTGCCGATTGCTCCGATTCGTATTTCTTTCTTCAGTATTTGCAACTTTATGTTTTTTTCCAGGGCGGCTTGTTGGGCCTGCCCCAACCCCCTGTCTCGCCGGGGGACCATCGTGCACAGCTCTGTTTAGAGTGCCACACTGGCACTAGGACGGTGATCAGCCGCTCCTAACATGGAGAACAGACGCCGTTTTGAGCCGCACCTCCATGGTGAACAGACGCTCAGGTTTGGTGAAGCATTTCCTCTATCACCGTACTATGGTTACCGCGCCAGTGTTCGCGTCGCACCTCTTCACTTTGCTATTGCCGGACTGGCAACATTGCCCAGGCTACGCCACCCAGCTGTGTCCATGTTTCAGCTGGTAGTCTTTTGTTATCATATGACTCGAGGAGGCGTGAAGTAGGAACTTGTGAGGACCAGGGCTATGTATTGCGCTCCTTCCAGGTTGTCAACTCACCATTTTGTAGCCCAAGGTTCCGGGTGTTTTGTTTAAAATTAAAGAAAGGCTGACTAAAAGTAATTTGGTACGCCCCTCACGCGCCGCCAGCACGCCTCTAGTGTTGGGAATCGAAAATCTTTGACAGTGGTTTATTGACACTTCTATAGAGAACAACTGGTGCAAGTTTGATCTAAGTAGTCGATCGCGTTCAGAAGTAACGTCTAATGGAACTCGAAAGAAGAAAAAATATTGTGCACAAACACCTGGAAAATCCGAGTGGTCCTAACGTGCTGAAGATGCCGAAAACAACAGTTTATCGAGGGCTCAAAACCTACAAGGAAACCCTGAGTGTGGAAAGGAATCAACGGACCTACGAAAACACTGCCACCAGGGATCGTCAGCTGCGCAGCAAGGTGTTGAGGTGTATTTCAATCCAAGATGTGGCAGAACGTATAACGCCAACTTTGAAACGTCGGATTGAAATCTAGTTAGAACCAAATCGACTTCGGTTGAGTGTCATTTGTGACAACTGTCAAACTTTCCGTTTCCGTTCCGCTTCCGCCCACATTGCGTTTGGGCCTTAATTCGTTTCGTTTTTTTTTTTCTTAAAACATTTGGAATAGTATGCACTTGAGAGAAAACCGTTTTCAAATCCGAAATAGACCCAAAATTTCAGTCCATTAATGATGTTATGCCATTACTAAGTAGGCCATGCTTTACCAATTTAAAAGTGTCAATTTATGTTTAATGCTAGAAAATAATCGAACGGTAACTCGGATGGTAGAACTATCCACCAATGGTTTGGATGATACCCCGAACACGTCGTTAAGCTCTTTCTTACGGTTATTTTTATTAGGTTCAGCAGAAGGCAATCGTAAACGGCTCAGTATGTGAGGAATCATCCACACTAATACACTCAAAATCATTCAAGTTACGCTCAGCTGTCTGTTTTCCTCAATTTTAGTTCATCGAAGAAAATATAAGCAATAAAATTATGAACGAGATCAGTGCGGTTCGCACAAGCTGCTGCTCGTCTCTGATGATGTATGCGTGTGAGTGAGTAGTAAATGCAAAAATGAACTCATTTTTTCCATGCTTGATTGTCACAACAGCCGGTCATCAATATTTACCATTTTTTGAAGATTGCAAATACTTTTTTGGCCTCCTTAGATTTTGGCTGACATAAGCCACATCGAGCAATGTTTTGATCGACCGGTACACTGCCGTTTTCAGCTTAGTTGTCACATTCGTTAAAACAGCAAGCTGAAAGCTGTTGAAGATTGATTTCTCCATGGGCTCTTATGGATGAGGCAACATAGTTTTGGCATTTTTCACGACATTGTGTGAGCAAAGTATGAAACACATTTTGCCCGTACGTGTTTTCGGAGTAGCTGACATAAAAATCACATTTTGTTAACATTTGTTTTCATCACGTTTTTTTTTTCTTCGAAATCGAACGACGCGCCACGATTCGGGTGAATAGCTGATATATTTTCGTCTATTTTTATCTTATTTATTCATGCATTCCCTACAATGTTCATTCACTTCGTTCTGCATCCCACATTGCAGGGTTACTTCCATTCATTTTGTATAAAAAAAATGTTTTATGGTATTTTGGAATGATAAGATGAATGATATTTTGTATTTGTAAGTTAAAAGAAGAGCTGGACCAGTAAGTTAAAAGAAGATGGACCAGCCATGGTCTTAGCCTGAAGCAACAAAAAAAAAAAAAAAAAAAGAAGAGCTGGTAAGGGATGTACTGTACACATAAAACCTGCCAATTTTGGTTTGAATGACTCACAATCAGTTATTTGCTGAACGCTGTTTGCGAAGAAAACACTTACAACTACGAAGAGATGAACTAGCCTTCGGCTAAAAATCTCTATAATAAAGATTTAAAAAAAATACAACTACAAAATGTCATCATAATATCTAATTCAATCATACAATAAAACAATTGCTATATGCGGAATGAATGCAAGTAACCCTGCCCACATGCATGCATGCATGCATGGGATAGACCGACCAAACCAACACGCAGACATGTCGGGCTGATGTTTCGATTCAATTCGCTTCAAATTAGTGTCAAATATGAGCATACACCGAGGGAACCGGTTGTAGGGGAATGGAATCGACATCGCAGTAGGCACGTGGTCGGAGATTTTCGGAGTGCACCATGTGCATGGAACTGATGGAACACATGGTTGCTGCGATCGAGAAGCTTATCACATTGCTCACTTACAGGCCGCAGTGCCAGCCCAGCATCCATAAGGTGTGAGAAGTATGTATTTGAGTGAACGTTCCAAGCGTTTGCCGAGAGTGGTGGTGATAGCTTTTAGTTGTGCGGCGAGCTATGGAACAGTGGCAGCGTGTTTCGTTAATTCTGTGCATATTCGGCTTCCTGAAGGAGTTTCGACCGAGTGAACCGTTTGTGTTTCAATTTCTGACCGGTCCGTGGCACAACGTAACGGTCGAACAGGTGGTTCAGGATGTGTTTCCCATCGGGACGTATTCCTATGTGGCGCAGCTGGTGGTGGTGTTCTTGATAACGGATTACTTTCGCTACAAGCCGCTGATCATAGTGGCTGGTTTGGCCGGGACCTTGGTGTGGAGTTTGTTTGTGTGGACCAGTTCGCTAGCAGCACTGCAGATCCTGGAGGTGTTCTATGGGACGTACATGGCTGCCGATATTGCGTATTGGACGTATATTTACGCGAAGGTCGACAGAAGGCACTACCAGAAGGTAACTTCGCACATCCGTTCGGCAACCCAAGCCGGACGGTTCCTGGCGGCGACCACTTCACAGACGCTTATCTACTTTGGAATTACCGACTATCTAGGGTTGAACTACATCTCGCTGGGAGGTATGGATTCGTGTTTTTATTTGATTGATTCACAGGTGATTAACA
Organism: Ochlerotatus camptorhynchus; assembly: GCF_037179485.1. Classification (NCBI taxonomy): domain Eukaryota; kingdom Metazoa; phylum Arthropoda; class Insecta; order Diptera; family Culicidae; genus Ochlerotatus; species Ochlerotatus camptorhynchus. The sequence goes on along the minus strand of NW_027041033.1, from coordinate 1,813,238 downwards.
GCGATTAAATTTCAGTGCAACTCGCGACCACAGTATGGGCATTCATGTTACCTCCAGTGCCTGCAAGCATGTACTTCCACCATCGAGAACAACCTTCAGAAGAGGAAATCGAGCTCAAATCGGACAACCATCAAACTCAAACTCAACCTTCCGAATCAACATGGCAACGAGCAACAACGCTCCTTTGGAGTCACTTCAGGTCCGCTTACTCAAACTTTACGATTATACGGTACAGTTTGTGGTACTCGCTAGCAGTGTGCTTCTACTATCAAATCACATCGTACGTGCAAGCTCTATGGTCCGCCATCGGTGGACCGGATACTGTACTCTGGAATGGAGCAGTCGAAGCCATCTTAACCCTAATGGGCTCCCTGGTCGCCCTCCTAGCAGGATTCGTCCCTCAGAGATTCCTTAAACTACACACCACCATTCTTGGCTTATCGATGATCGCCATCCTAGAAGGCTTGGGACTACTCATGGCAACGAAAACCTCCAACCTGACCGTTTCCTACGTTGGCTATACCCTGTTCGGCATTCTGCACGCTTTCACCATCACGCTTGTCAGCTCGGAGATCGCCAAACACATCTCCGATGACAGCTTTGCGCTGATCTTCGGCATCAACACCATGGTGGGTTTGGTATCGCAAACCATACTCACCTTAGCCGTGGTGGATAACGACGGCTGGTTCGCACTGGACATCCGTGGGCAGTTTACCGTGTACAGCTACAGCTTCATCGCCATCGGACTGCTGTTTACCATATTCCTGGTAGTCGAGCTGTGTCGTCGAAGGAAACCGGAAACGAAACAGCCGGACTAATCCATAAGCTCAGAAGTTCAAACGAAGTTCGCAGATACGGGTATTACTAATTTTACATAAACGTAAACACAACCATATCCACTGTTTGATCTGTCATTCCGAAAAATCATCAAAGCAACACTTGGTTTTTAAAAAGTATCCTTTCACTCGGCAAGAAATTTGATTTCCCGCATGGCCAACTTTGTGTGTGTATGGGGAAATTCTACACGCTTTGGTCCGAATACACGCTTCATACGGAACGGAAATTTACATACGTTTTCCGGGCATGCCTACCCAGCCAGACAAACACGAACTCTAAGCATCCGTGTCTGATCCCAATGATATAAAACAGCATTTACGAGTTTTTTATTTCTTCATCAATTCCGCCGGGGATACCGAAGGCTATTTCCATTTCGGGAAACTTTCCTTCATGTGTGGAACACGCAATTAATAGAAGCACAAACGTGCCCCAAGCAATGAATCGACGGCACACGACACAAACTCAATTGGATCGGAAATGGTTCACATTATACTATGAAGTTGTGGTTGTTCTTAGGGGCGGCCTACTTGGATAAATCCCAAGAAAGAACTTGCGTCGATGGAAGTCGAAATGAGAAAAAGTTAATACTTTTACAGGGTGAACGCTTGCTATTTAAAAACTACCCAAATTTGAGTAGGATCCACCAAGATGAAACGACCCAAAAATGGGTAATCTAAGTTGGGAGTGACAAGTTGATAATTGGAGAACATCTAACCTGAATCCGATCGATGTTTTTTATTTGGAGACTTGTAACTCCCAACTTAGTTTACCCATTTTTGCGTAGGTTCAGTTTTGACCGCTTTGGGTAGTTTCAAAACAGCAAGTAGACTATCAGAAAAATTGGTAGGATGAGAGTGGTGTGAAATTGCGGCACATTAAATGAAAAGTGAACGATGCAAGGCACTGATGGTGAATGAAAATATCTCATTTCCGGCGCAGAAGGAACCAACAGTAATCTAAAACAGCACTTTTGGCTACGTTTTGGATTCGGATTGCCGATGGAGGGATGGAGGGGGGGTAAATAAATAAATTATGTCTGCGGGAGTCCTGAGGGATTTATTGTGAAGAAAAAGGGGTGAATTTCTTAATTTTGTTCGTTGATGGTTTCTGCTTTTTATCTTAACGTGGAGTACTGACTCAATAAAATGAAGAAGTAGAAAACCTGTCCCAGATGGGAAAACCCTAAAACGGCAGGGAAATTAAGCGTTAAAGATAAATAAATAAAAACAAAGTGCTAATTCTATTTCCCCCATGAATCCCGGCAGCTGCTACTCGGGTTGGCAGTTTGTAAATATAGCCACCTAAAATGAGCATCCACGCTCATATATTATAATATCAGTGTCAACATTTCAAAGGAGCGTAATTGCTTTCGTAAACAATAGCTTTAGCCGTCGATTTCTCGCGAATAAAAGCTCACACACGAAAATTAATGACACTTCCAGCTAGCATTGTTAATTTGGAGAGATGAGCTTTAATATGCGAGAAATCAACGGCTAAAGCCATTGTTTACAAAAGCAATTACGCCCCTTTGAAATGTTGACACTGATAGTGTAATTGCGCCACAGTTATTGTGACGCTAACTGCTACATATTGGCTAGGATAATGACCAATCCTGAATTGAAATAAAGCTTATGGACAATACGCTCTGCATTCTTCTTCTCCTTCTTCTTGATTTCTCTATTTAACGTCGGTCTCTGTTCCGCAATCGAGTGCCATCGGACCCATCGGACGAACATCGATTTCCAACCATTGACGGCAGGGATGCCAGGTGTATTTTAATAAAGTCTTATGAGCAGTTCCCCGCCAGATAACGTGTTATAAAGTTCGTATTAGATGGACTACACTGTATATAAACATAACCAGTCTACCATGATTGCATATCGATGACTGTTTCTTTTCATGTGAGTTTGTCGAAATAAAATCATTCGTGTACAAGCAAGCAAAAGTAAAACGTGGTTTATTTCTGTCGTGGATTTTCTCCGATATAACGAAACGGAAAAACTCGATCTTCTCCGATTTACATGAAACTTTTATAATTGTGTGTCATGCGCAATCCTTGGCATTCTTACAAAAATTCTGTGTATATTTTTCGCAGAAATGCTTTACTTTTCATAACAACTTTGTCTCAGACGTCATTTCGATCAGAAGTGACGTTTTAGTGCTACAATTTATTGAAAAATGTCAAAAACGCCGTTTTGAAAAAAAAAAATCAAAATCCAAAAATGTGAATGATTGTCCGTAACACATAATTATGCAAAATTTTCATCCCAATCGGAGAAGGTCGAGTCTCAAATTTTTGTTATCCTATTTGGCCTGGAACTGGTCTTCTTCAAGATGGATGCCTTCACATGTCTTCACCGCTACTCTTCAAATTCGGGGGTGCTCAGATTTATAAAAATGAGCCTTTACGGAAGAACATTTGGTTTCAGGGAACTACGTAAACGTTCAAGAAATTGCGTAGATGTTTAGGAAACTTTATAGAAGTGAAGCACATTTTTTAGAAGTTCATTTTACTTTGTACAACTTCACTTAATTACGTACTTACTTACTTACTTAACGATCCTGCGCACCTCCAGGGGTTCAAAGGGCCTTTGTGAAAGATTTCCATCCTGGGCGATTAATAGCTTTGGCCTTTACCTGTGCCCAAGTCAAATTTCGGTCAACGTTCTTAATTTAATGCCTCTGGGTCTGCCTCTGCTGCGATGTCCTGCTGGATTCCACTCCAGTGCTTGCTTGCAGATTTCGTTTCCGCTCCGTCGTAGTGTATGGCCGACGCACCTCCACTTCCAGTCACGAATTTCTGTCTCTATCGGCTTCTGATGGCACAAACGATGAAGCTCGGAGTTTGAGATCCAATTGTGGGGCCACCAGGCACGAATTATGTACCGCAGGCATCGGTTGATAAACACCTGCAGCTTCTGAGTGTTCTCCGCTGATACACACCATGTTTCACTGGCGTATAACAGCACAGACTTCACGTTCGAGTTAAAAATTCGTATTTTGGTGCGCCGACTGATCTGATTCGCTCTCCAAACATTTCGCAAACTGGCAAAAGCAGCCCTCGCCTTCTTAATCCGTGTACCTATGTCGCTCTTGGTGCCGCCGTCCGACGCTATCTGGCTGCCAAGATATTGGAAGCTTTCGACTTTCTCCACTGCCTGCCCAGCTACCGTGAAATTAGAACGGTTTTCCGTGTTGACATACAACGATTTGTTCTTGTTGACGTTGATGGTTAGACCAGCTTCAGAGGAGCGTTCCACAAGGTCGTCGAGCTTACTCTGCATGTCAGAGCGCCGTTGTGCAACATCATCAGCCACATCGAAGTCGTTGAGATGCTCCATGGTAATAGGCTGCTACAGCAACTCACGGTTCGGTACACGGTCAACGGCTTCAACCATGATCTCGTCGATTACGATGAGGAACAGTAGCGGTGATAATATACATCCTTGCCTCACACCCGCGATTACCCGAATCGGATCAGACAAAGCTCCGTTGTGCAACACTCTGCATGAGAAAGCCTCGTACTGCGCTTCGATGAGGTTGACGATCTTATCAGGGACTCCCTTGCGTCTCAGAGCGCCCCACAAGTTCTCGCGGTTTAGTCGGTCGAAAGCTTTTTCGTAGTCAATGAATACCAAGTACAGGGACTCTTGGAACTCATTGACCTGCTCCAAGATGATGCGGAGCGTGACAATATGGTCCACACAGGATCTTCCAGCACGGAATCCTGTCTGCTGTCGTCGGAGAGTCGCGTCCATCTTCTCCTGTATCCAATTGAGGATAACTTTACACAGATTTTTGAGAACAATACACATTAACATGATGCCCCACCAGTTGTCGCATACAGTTGGATCCCCCTTCTTGGGGACTTTTACCAAGACGCCCTGCATCCAGTCGGCCGGAAAAGTCGCGGTGTCCCAGATATTGAAGAATAGTTGACGCAACATTTGAGCGGATAGCATGGGATCAGCTTTGAGCATCTCTGCTGATATGCGATCGACCCCTGGAGCCTTGTTGGATTTCATGCTTCGGATCGCTGCTTCAATCTCCTGCAGTGATGGAGCTTCAGTTTATTTTTTTTTTCCTTTGGTTTGTTTTTTCCGTCGATCTTGTTTTCCGTGCTGAGCACCAATGCTATCGACGTGCCAGGAAGACAGCTCCCACACCTGGACCCTACCTATCGACCCATCATCTCATGAACCGGGGACCAACGGCTTTACTTCCCATCCGAAGGAAGGTGTGATCAGAGATGTTATGCCTCAGAACATCCCGGCGGCGCCGACTGGAATTGAACCCAGGCCTGCTGGGGTGAGAGGTAATCACGCTTACCACTACACCACCGGCGCCGTTAGCTTCAGTGTTAACGCGTCATGTTTAAATTCAAGATGGTGGCCTCCAGTTTAAGATAAACTGGGAAATACTGTCGGGATGACGTCTAGAGAATAAAGATCGGTATCGGTATCGATGATAGCCGCTTCCAGTTTAAGAAAAAGTGGGAAATTCTATCAAATACCTGTACATACGGGATTTTAGAATCAGAGTACCGTCTAGCAGCCGGAAATCGATATCCGACGCCATGTTGAAATCCAAAACGGCGGCTAAAGATTTAAGGAAAAGTGTCAAATACCCTAAATTATGAGTATTTTCAGAACAGGAATGACACGTATATGCCGAAAATCGATGTTAGACGTCATCTTGAAATCCAAGATGGCGATTTCTAGTTTCATAAAAAGTGGGGAATACTGCCAAATACCCATCAATGTGGGTATGTTCGCAATCCCAGCAACATCTAGAGGCCATAAACCGATTTTTGATGCCATTTTAAAATAAAAGATGGTGGCTTTGGTTCAGAAAAGTATGAAATACTCTCAAATACCGATCAATGTGAGCATTTTTTTATCGGGATGACATCTTAAGACAGGAAATCGATGTCCGACACCATGTTGAAATTCAAGAAGGTGGCTTCCGATTTCAGAAGAAGTGTCAAATACCCTACAAATGGCGTCAAATATCGATTTTAAGCTTCTACGCGTCGTCCCCGTTCCGAAAATACCAATTACTTAGGGTATTGACACTTTTTCTGAAACCCGATGGCTGCCATATTGGATTCCAAAATGGGGTCGAATATCGATTTTCGGCATCTCGGTTCCGAACATACCCATATTATAGGGTATTGATACATTTTCTGAAACCCGTTAACCACCATCTTGGATTCCAATATGGCGTCGAATATCGATTTTCGGCATCTACGCGTCGTCTCCATTCCGAAAATGCCCATATTGTAGGGCCCGGCTGAGCCCGCTTGTCGGCATCTTGGACTCCAGAATGGCCTCGTTAATTAAATTTTCATTTAATATAAAATAACGTTTCATTACTACATATAATCCGGATGCCATTCCTATCAGCAACCGTTATTGTGCGGATAATATCCTAATACTATATTTTGATGCCTGACGACGCCACACGTGACAAGTCGAATGAGCCCCGAATTGAAGTGAAAGTGGAAAAACGAGGGAAGCAGTTTTCGCGTCATTCATTGCGTCAATTGAAACAAGACTTTGCTTCAAATGAAATAAACTGAGGCACTTGACGAACGAAAGAAACGATAGTCAAGTCATGTTTGACAGGAGGAATATTCATCGTGACCAAGGGGCAAGACAGCTGTACTCAGAAAAAATATATTTGCTGCGGGGGGCGACCCCGGCGTAGTGGTTAACATCCATACCTTTCACGCCAAAGTCACGAGTTCAAATCTCACCCCCGGACAAGTCACGAATGACCCAAGAGTGTTAAAGTGACTATAATAAAAAAAAAAAAAAAATATTTGCTGCTAGTAAATTTGAGTTGCTCATATTTACTCAAAAATGAACAAAGTAGTCTCGTATTTTTCATCATAAGAAGTTCTGGAAACAACCACTGTCTTATAGAATGTTTTCTTTAAATATTTTCAATTATTAGAAAATTTAGCATTTGGCGTCAGATTATCAACTTTAATATAGCATGATGTCCATGAAACGGCAATATTAAGATTTCATTATTAAAAGAAATAAGTTACATTGATTTTGTCCAGGCCAGGGGCCTCTTTTGCTTTCTAGGGATTGATGATCTTCGAAGTTTTTCGTGAAGTGGTGGTGTGATTTCACGACCAAAGAAGTTGGAATTTGACCTAATATTATGAGAAGATTATTTTAGCTCATGAAAATTAATACTCAACCTCTCAAACTCGATCTAAGAGGCTTCTTGTTCTGTGTAATTAGTTTCTGGCATAAGGAAATTCAACATTACTAATTATTTATAATTGAAGTGTACAGTGACCAGCAAAATTAAATTTACGAGCTTCCATAATGGAAGAACGATTAATCTCCGGAAAAATTAACGCTAGAAAAAGTCAGAGTAATGGTCAACTGTCACTAGAAACTTCCATTATTCGATACTCTTAGAAAAAGACAGTTGAAAATTGTGTACAGAAACGGGTTAAATTTTCATCGCCTGGTGTTGTTGTGATGATCCACATTTAGCACAAATGGAACATTGACGAATGTGGTCTTTTATGTAGCTGTTCATCCCAAGTCACAATAGATTAGTTTTGGCCAACTTCATAGTTGATTCTATTCCGACACACCGTGAGCGATCGTCGGAGGGATATTGTCCGGAAGTCGTACTGAGAGTGTATGAAATCTTTTCTGATATAATTGTCTGGAATCACCCCTAGGCTAGTTCAGAGTCCCTCCGTCAAAAATCCCCTTTTCGATTGACTGGAATCCTTCCAGAGATTGTTCGAAGTCTTCTAGGGATTGTCCAGAATCCCTCTGGGACTGTCCTGAATCCTTCTTGTGATTGTCCATCAGAATCCGTATTATGTGGTTGCTAATGTTTCGCAGCGTGTTATACGGAAGTGCAATTGCCTATCTTCTCGGTTAAGCTTTAGTTTGAAAGGGCGCCGCATAAAATGTTGAAATTCATATTACAAATTTACAAATGCAATAACGCCCCTTTGATATAATACCACTGAATTATCTTTGCTTGACAGCTTCGGTTCCAACACAACAACCAGGTTGCTATGTGTAAATGTTGTTGAGCAATGCGAGTTACTCAGAGCTACTCAAAATTAACTCTGATTATACTCATGATCGAAAGCTGTCTTGCCCCAAGATCCTGACTCTATAACAAGAAACACAAAGACTTTATTTGTTTAGAAAATGCAGAATCCTGACATTTGCACGCACATTAGCCCCGGCAAGCGGCAGAATTCCAAACTAACCTATCTACCACAAAGCAGCTCTTGTCCTTCTGATCAACTTTGCTGAATACATCACTCTTCTAAATAATCAGGATCTGGAGATGCAGATTAGGAAGTACAGAAGATTTGCCTTCTCACTAGCGTCCCCTTGTGGGAGAATTTCGAGCTAATAAGTCCATCACCAAGCAGCCCTTGAATTCCTGATCAACTTTACCGAAGACATCACTGTTCTAAATAATCAGGATATAAAGATACATAATATTTGCAAGCTCACTAGCACCAACAATCAATTCGAAACTAACGATTTTAAATTGGCCCACTACTGACTAGCCTATTGGTCCCAAGCAAACGATTAACGTATCCCATTCTTGTCGAAATTCTAGTACTACACAATGTTTGTTTTGATTCGCTATGAAAGTTTGACAGATAAAATGAGGGGTTATTTGATTTTCCTTTCGAGGGGTGAATCGATTTGCTTGGGACCGAAGAGAGTACCAGAGCTGAGCCAAAAAGTTGAGCACGTTTCTTCGGGACCTTCTGGTCTTAGCACCATAGAGGTAACTCTAAGACTAGAAGGTCCCAAAGAAACGTGCTCAACTTGTTGGCTCAGCGCAGGTACTCTCTTCGGTCCCAATCTAATCGATGCACCCCTCGAAACATAGTAAAATCCATGAACCCTTCATTTTAACAAAAAGAGTGTAATGCTAGAATTTCCACTAGAATGGGATATGTTCATCCATGTACAGCTATCCCCCGAAGTACGCGTTACCCACTGAGTTGCCCCCACCGCTTTTTCTCGGCGGGGTTTCAACCAGTCGGTCAGATTTTTTGCATGTAGAACTAGTCACTCGATGAAAATCAGAGCGCTTGGTTGAAAACCCACCGAGAAAAAGCGGTGGGTGCAACTCAGTGGGTAACGTGTTCTTCACGGGAAAGCTGTACTTGGGACCGATAGGCTAGTCCAGTGTGAGCCAATTTAAAATCGTTAGTTTCCACCGGTTAATAGCACTGGCTAGTGGGATAATTATGAACTAATACATCTACCACCAAGCAGTTCTTGTCTTCCTGATCAACTTCGCTGAAGACATCACCCTTCTAACTAATCAGGATCTGGAGATACAGAATGGAAGGTGCAGATTATCCATCACCAAGCAGCCGTTGTCTTCCTCATCACGTTTGCCGAAGACTCACCATTCTGAATAATCAGGATCTGAATATACAGCACAGAATATTTGCGATCATCTCTTTTGCCAGTGGTGGCGTGGGGGGATACCCCTCACCATGCTTCCGCAGCAGGGGAGTTTGCTAAAAGAGATGATCAACCCGAATCGTGCCTTCCTATTCCGAGCACCACCGCCCCACTCCTCTCTAAGGCTTTGTTCCATTTGGAAAAGTTTCACTTAGATTTGACACTTCGAAAATAAATTAAGGTGTTCGAAAATCCCTCTGTTGTTGATCGGCCGATTTTCGGGAAAGCGTCTGTCAAAATTGATTCCTTGTCTGTCAGAAATAAGTCTGCTGGAATAGCAGGTTTATTTGAAAAAAAAATTCATCTGTCAATTTTAAGTAAAAATTCACCAGATGGAACACAGCCTGAAAAAATTGCAAGGGACCGCCCTATGGGGTTGTACGCAATGGTGACGTAGGACTACGTGGTCTTATATAATAAATCTTATTCGTTAACTGCAGCAGGAGCTTGTGTTTTGAGTAGGAATATGAATTTGAGCGGGGTTCTCTCTGTTTATACTCTTTAGTATAATGCGCTTGACATAGATGGCCCACAGCGACTCACGAAGAGTTACTGATTCCGAACAATAGCTGTGCGGCTTTTTCCTCCTTCTATGGTTGCTCATGTGGGCTGCAGCTCGCTGCTTGCAGGCAGCCTTTCGATGTGTACTGGAAAACACCACCACTCACCACACGGTGATTGAATAAACCGACCGGATGGAATTCAACTTTGAAATCTGTGTTAGGGAAATCGCTTTTCGCAAGCAATCAGTGATAATTTTTATTATCATAGCAACAGTTGCACATTCGTGCAATTTTCAATAGTGACATTTTTAAAAATGATAAAGTCCTAAACTTAATAGATACATAGAAATATTTCTGATCGATAGGTGGTAAAATTGTTGAAATTGGTCCAGGGGCAGCTGAGTTATTAACGTCCGAAATCTTTCATAATTCTGTTACATGTTCCATTTTCAGTTTTCACAAAGTGTACCCCCATATATAAATCACAGACGTAGTCCTACGTCAAAAGTGTATCAAATTGTAACACTTTTCTACACTCCCCCTCCCTCTATTGCGTTTCGTAAATTGTGGGTGTCAGTCGAATCCGATCCAATGCAGTCATTGGCGATAGCCGATTCATACTGAGAAACGTCAACAAATAAATCAGCGTTGAATCATGGTTTCGATTCCAACACCCTTCGAATTGGGATACGCATCTCAGTAATCCGATCACGTTATATGTACTTGGCCAAGGAGCAACAAGGAGAAAGCTAAACAGTGATACGTCACGATTTCAGAGTTAGGAATTGGGACGGGATTAGCACAGGAACAATGTTTCGGTTGCCGCATGCCGAGCACGTCGACTAGACAATTTAAGTTTATTGGATTTATTCAGGTATGCTTGAAGTCGTGCATGAAATTGGCGGATTGTCAGGTGTATCAATAACAAGAACATATTCTATTTTTTCGCTAGTGTCATTGGCGCCGTTCGGAATGGTCGGAGAACGTGCCAAATTATCCAAGCAGGCATCCTGTACTAAGCATATAGGCGTTTAAAAATTTGCCCTTTCGCCGTCATCTTGGGAAAAGACTCGATGCAGAATTCCAAATTTTACTCGGTAAGGTATGGAATTGAAATTTTAAAAAAGCTTTAATTAATTTTATCGATGATTCTACAGGGGATAAAAACTCAGGGGATACTCAATAGACGTATTATAGTAAATAATAAAAAAAAATGAGAGAAAGTAGTTTTCAAAATTTTAATCCCCTACAGTTAAAATCAAATTAAATTAAAGTACTAGTACTTCATCATCAACCCAAGTAACATTGCAGGTTTTATCGCGGTTTTATAGCATTCTACAAGTCTAAAGCATGGTCTACAAAACCTTCATAAAACCGAAATTGTTACTTGGAAAGTCTTTTGACGGCCACGAGAGACCAAGTTTTAAACGCCTATTGGCATGCTTCGAGTTGTTTGTTTAGCAGGGAACGCAAATAACTCTTACCTAAACAGTGTGGGTTTGCTTACCTACCTGTTTCCCAATGATTAATGCAAACAATCCCTTGCAAGGAAAAGCTTGGTTATCCTTCCCAACCGATGCAAGACTCTAAGCCCGTACCGGTGCAATCCCCTTGACGGATTTTCCACTAATAGGCACAGAACAAATCGAAGCATGTTTTGGGCTTTCGACTCCTATCGTTTTCATGGAAGGACTCGGGTTTTATCCCTGGCGAAAAGACGCATTAAAAGGGGGAGAACGCAAATTTGCAGATGGGACAAAGGAAGAAAAAAAGCACATCAAGAGAAGTATTTGCGTGGACTTTTACCTAGCTTAATAATTAAGCGGAACGGCCCAGCCAAAGGGTCACGGCGAAAGTTTGTTCAGGTTGTGAATTTAAATGGCAGACCAAATCGCAGCATCCGGATTCTTTGCATAGGTTCCCCCCCCCCCCCCCCCGGCCCATTTGCAAGGAGTGAATTGTTTAATCTAATGGGGTAACAATTGGGTTGGATGCTTTAATCGATTTTTTGGAGGCGAACCAGCCTAAGGCTGAAAGCCTCCTAAATAAAGCTAAATAATAATAATTTAATCGATTTTTAAACGTCATTTGGAAGGATGTTCTGAGCGGTGGTGTTATATTTTTCTTTATGGCTTGCTTTGATATTTAGATTGGTCTATCTTTCTAGGTAGAGTCTAAGAGAATGAGGAGACAATAGGGGGACTTTTATGAACCAATTTTCTGTCAAACGCGAACCACCACCTGATTGGTCGGTCGAACGTATAGAAACGTGACAATTTTTACAACAGGGAATTAATTTTCTTGTATTTTCACAGTTGACTGCGTCACCCATAGTGAAATAGTTTTCCACGGTCGTTTCCGCGAGAGAAGGCATTTAACCGAAAGATCCATCTATACATCAGCGCTGTCGGATTTTTGATTGAGCGAAGGTAGGAAAGTGCTGCATGATCACAATAAACGGCAAATTTGATCCCTTCCTATGGCTCGAATAACCACTAGGCATTCCCGTTCGGTAACCGAGTAGTTGCGCTCCGACGCTGAAAGCTTCTGTGAACAGTACCCTATCGGGTGCTCCTCGCCTTCGAGTCCCTGAGTTAGCACCGCCTCGATCGCCACGTTGCTCGCATCGCAGGCTATTGAAAATGGTTTGGAGTAGTCCGGCATCGCCAGAACCGGGGCTGACACGAGCATTGATTTCAGCTTCAGGAACGAGTCTTCCGCCTGTGCGGTCCAACGGAACTTAGTTTTCACCTTCGGTTGCGGTGACGGAAATTGTCATCGTCCACCCTCCATCCATTCTCATCCAGTACGTATCCTAGATACTTCATCTCCTTCCGACAAAACTTCGATTTGTCCTGCGATATTGTTAGGTTAGCTCCACGCAACCGTGCAGCGACCTCCTTTAGCAGCTCCAGGTGTTCCTCCAAGGTTCTTGAACAAATGATAACATAGTCCAAATAATGAAACACTCGAGGCTCGAGATCGGCAAACAAGTGCGTCGTCAGACGGGTTAGCGCTTGACTTGCTGTGCACAGACCAAACGGAACCACTTTAAACTGAAAATGGTCACATCGAGGAACCGTGAATGCCGTTAACGGTCGCGATGATTCTTCTAGTGGCAGCTGCCAGAACGCGTCCTTATGGATGATATTTGTGGTATTGGATGGCCTTCGTTTATCATGATGGAGTTGAGGTACCGCGCGTCCTGGCAGACTCTGTATTGACCCGTTTTCTTCTTCACTGCAACCAGCGGGTTGTTCCAAGGTGACAACATGGCTTCCTCAATGACATCCAGAGCAATCATGCGGTCTGCTTCCTTGTTCACTTCATTTAGCACATATTTTGAAACATGTCAGAACCTCTGCTTCTTTGGCTTGGCCTCTCCAACTTCAATCCGGTGCGTGTATAAGCTAGTCCGAAATATTTGCTGGTTGGAAATAAGGAGATGACATCGTTCATGCTCCTTTGCTGATCCTCCGTCAGTGGTCTCATTGGTTCTTGACTTTGTTGTTGTTCTTCGGCTGAAATTGACTCCCAAGAATTACGCAGCTTGGCATCAACAACAACATCGGCAGTGTCTCGTTCCGTCCATTGTACGCAATTGGTAAGTTGACAAACTCCGTGATGCGTGTTTCGTTCCATACACTGTTTGAACACCTCCTTTCGCCGTTCCTTTCCTCAATTGCAATTTTTGGACGATCCTCAACTGCGTTCCTCCTAGGAGAGAGCAGTTTGCACCGCTGTACAGAAATCCTGTGAGCCGCCTTCCAAGAACCGTGATTGCCGCATGAGGTCTGTTGTCACCTTCAATTTTGATAATGATCGAGAATGGACTTAGTTCGGGGAAATCTGAGGAACTATAGACATCTGGCGAATGAGCGGATCCCTCTGTTACTGGTGGTTCCTCGCTTGTCCGTTTCCCTGGTTCGACGCGCAGGTTGGACAGTTTCGCAGGGAATAGCCCTTTCGCCCGCAGCGGTGACAGAAAAACATAGCTTGGGGCTTGGGACAATCCATAAATCTATGCCCTTCTTCATCGCAGTTCCAGCATGACCAATCCCATGCTTCTTGACGATCTTCAGTTGAAGTTTGCTGCTGCGCCCGTTGCTGGGACTGCCCCTGTTCGAGGTGAGCCGTAACGTCTGGATGGTTTGCTTGTACGCGGGATGCTTGTGTTCCTGAACGGTGAACTTCCGATCCAACCGGGCTTAAAGAGCATTGATTTGATGAACTAGCTCATCTAGCTGTTGCTCATAGCTTTCATCCTCTTTTTCCTGCGCCATGGTTCTGGTACGCTCCTGATTTGAGAAGGCCACAAAGCTCTCCTGAATCGTTGCCGCGTCGACGACACTATTGCTTTCTGGGACTGAGGAGCAGCATAGTGTGGTTCTAAGAGAACATTCTGCGGAATTGGCATTCTTCGCTGACGACTGAGCAGCATCCTGGTTTCGTCAACCATCTCTCGTAACGATTTCGGCCGTGCGGCTGCCACGATGGATGCGTATTCCGTGTTCATGTTCTTTTTTACTACGAAGAAGTGCTCTTCTTCAGATATCGGTGGATTTACGAATCTGAACAGCGCCGAAATGTCTCGGTAGAACTTCGCGAACGACTCCGATGCCCCTTGGAACCGGAAACTTGCTTCCATTCTTAGCATTTGTGCGTAGCTGCTGGGCAGGAATTCCTGTCGAATTTGATTCTTGAAGTCCGTCCATGTTAGCAGTGATCCTTCGATGAACGCTCGTCCATACCAGTCGAGTGCGTCGTCTTGAAGGAGATGTTTGACCGATTTCAGCAGCATATCCTCTGTAACACCTTCTGATTGCGCGAAGCACTCCACGCGATCCAGAAAGGTATTTAGCGTTGTCGTGTCTTTCTCACCTTTGAACTTAAACGGCCAATTGTGGATAGCTTTCGGATTCCTTGTCCCTTCGGTCTGAACTCGCTCCCGACGTAGCAGATGGTTAAGCAGCTCGTCCCTTAAACGGTTGTATTCCAACGAACGTTCCTGAGGAGGAACGCGTGGAGGAACGTTTCTTCTGTCCGGGTAGCCTTGATATTGTGTCGGTGGTACGGTGTAGCGATTCTGACCGTCCACTGGATTCACGAGAAAACCTCTTCCTCTTCCTTTGCCTATTATTGTAGGTGATGAAGTAACTGGAAGACCGCCTAGGTCCAGCAAAATTCCTTTGACAGGAGGTTCAACGCGTATAAGACATCGTCCAATGTTGACGATATCAAGACTTTTAGTGCGGACCAAGTGTCCAGGAGATGTTCCGGCGGTGTCTCAATTCGCACCAGTCGGTAAAGGTAATGTCGTAAACGGGAGGTGACATGTTCAAGAAAGCCTATGTCTTTCTTCTCCTTCGCAGACTCAATAGCTGGAAGAAGAAGGCTGATTCGAGATTGACAAGTTTCTATGTTCGTGCTATTATCCAACACATGGGTTGAGGATTCATAGCTTTTCTGAAGCGCGATGTCTTCATTCATTCCTAAGTCTGATACACTTAATTCTGAGCAGTGAGGCCAAGACCAGTAATGTGTCTTAAAGCCAACTCAAAATTAAGTTCTTCTTCGCTCAAGTGCAAAGGATCAATCTCTTGGATTGAAACAGGTCTTCTAAATAAGCCAAAATACTACAAACAAGAACTCAAAATAACTTTAGCCACAAACGGTTTACAAATAGCTAAATGGGTTTTTTAGTTGGGCGCCAATGTAAACTCTTCCCAAAACCAAATAAAGCACTATAGGCATCGAATTTTCATAGCATGATGATATCTATTAAATCATTCGCCCATACATGCTGCGCACCGCCTATAGCCCTACTAAGCGCTTAGAACTATCTTTAATTCCTTAACATTAGAGCACTCACTCATACCGCTGCTTGTCGCCGTTGCTTACTCCACGTTGACTCGCTTGGGGATAGATTGCCTCGATGAAGTCGCTTCGTCACTGGAGGCAACTTAGCCTTGACATCTGCTCCACTCGCATGAGGGCGACCTGGGCGCACCGAACCTTTATCCGTGATCGGCGGACCGCTCCAGCCAATGTGCTATGAGCCCTGCAACGCAGTGCGGTTAGCTTCATGCGTGTGGTTTCCTGCATGCATCATCACTTACTTCACGGTGAAGGCTTCTTTCCGGATGCTTTTGACCGGATACTTTTGACCGGTTGCTTTTGGCCGACTAATCGTCTGTCGTACTTACTCCAAACGCCGGATATTTGCTGTCTGCTGCAAAGACACACGTGAACAGAACCAACTTAACGGTGCCAATTACCTTGTGGCCGAGTTTCTCTGTCGATTCGATACACCTATGTGCTTCGCCTCCTCGGGTCAATCTTTCGATCGTACTGTGGGCGGATGTTGCCACATGTCTGTTGAAGGTCACCGAATGATCAACGCGCTTAGTGAGAGAGTGATTTATGGGTTAATTTACCTCTCGGTGGAATTCAGTGGATCCGGCTGATCAACACCTGCTCTGGCGGATGCTGTGGGCGTAACGTGCCAGCTGTGAAAACCGCAACGGTTTCAGTATCAATAAACTGGATGCACGGCGATCGAATGCGAGGAAATTACCTGTTCCTGCTGGTTAGAAAAACCCTCTTCCTGCGTCGCCGTCAGCGACGGACGTGACGTATTCGATGGTGCTGTGGTTGGTCCTGCGTGTTGAGAAACAAACTGCGGTGATATTATCACCATCGTCTTGTGGAGTAAACAATAACAATTTACCATTCAACTGATAGATCGGTACTGACACATCGGATGACAATTGTCAGTGTAAACATGAGAGATGCGAGCCGTAACTGTTATTCGCATATGGTATTGTATGCAATATTGAATGGAGAAGCTTTAGTGGTCAGCTAGAAGCTTTGCCTCTTGCATACAAACTTGCTAGTAGTATTTGAATGTGTGCTATCTCATATATAGGCAATAGGGAGATAGGGAGTGTGAGAATGTGAAGCAGAAATGAACTATGTAAATAATGAACTATCGATATTGTACCATGTCTTCGTAAGATAACCTGACGTATTGAGTTTCAATAAAATCAACCTTAAAACCAAAAGTATTCTCGAAGTGTTTATTGCAATTCTCGAATCACAACACTGCGTTGGTCTGACAAGGACGACGGTTTCCCAAAATGCTTTGACTTGCACTCGCGCCGTTCACTTCACTGATCGGAGTGGTCTTTCAGCGGTGGGTGATCCGGCAATCTCGTTCCCAAATTCGCACACGTGCCGTCACTTTTTACGTGGATGGAGTGCCGGAGAATCAAACACCACGTTTCACTGCGACGAACCAAACCGAAATGATGTCTTGCCCGTGCTATGTCAGTCTTCGCCAAGTGGAAATCGTTCGGAACTGTCAACAGGACGGCAGCGAATCTCCCTTTCTTGCATTTCTCCCAACTGGTACCCAAAGGTAGAGATCCAACAACGCTGAACTTCGTATCGTTCAAAATTGGCGTCAAGAAAGAACTGCGTGACCTGGCACTTTCTTGCGACTCTTGGCCTGAGAGTATCCAGTTCCGTGAGTTCGAGGATTCACGAAGCTTGAAAGTCACCCAATTGACGAATGCTGACCCTATGGAGTGACAGCTTACACTTCCAGAAATTCAACCGAGACGCACCGTAGAAAGCCTGATGGAAGCTCCCAATCGCCCCAACTCAGTCCGGCATATCGCAGCCTCCGTTCATCACAGCCGTCTCGGTGCTGTGGTTGGTGGTGGAAAGGGAGTCTTCCACCATGCTTGCACAGGCAAGTACTGTTTTGATTCGAGCTTTTCGTTGCGTGACGAGTTTTCCCGCACCCAGGTTATCATTAGCTGTCCGGACCATGATGACCAGGAATGAACGATAAGTATTTTCAACCAGGACGCACCGTAGAAAGCACTTGGGAAGTCCTCGGTTCCTCTAACTCAGTCGTGCCGATTCCTGCCAGCGTACATAAATGTCGTCCCGGCCCTGAGCTTAGATGTGGATCGGGGGTCTTCCAACTTGCTATGTCAGGGAAGTACAAATATTACTCTGAACATTCGCTGCCTGATGCCGAGTTGAATTTCAGCACTCTGGATGTCACCGATCGAGGAAATGCTTCTACTCCTGTTAATTGTAACCTGGGACGCGCTGTAGAAAGCACTGTGGAAGCCCCCAATCCCTCTGACCCAGTCCTGCCATCCGCCGCCTCCGATCTTCATAGTCGATCCGGGCCTGTGGTTGGATGTGGAGAGGGGGTCTTCCAACCAACTCACTACGGCGAGTATCCACTTGAGATTGTTCATGTCCATTCGCCACCTGATGTTTCCATGACTTCCAGGGAAAACGCCTTACCTCGTGCGACCACCGACCGTAGTAAACACGACGTCATTTTCTACTACCAAAACGTAGGCGGAATGAATTCTGATGTTCTTGACTACCACCTAGCTGTATCGGACCGGTGCTACGATGTCATCGTTTTTGTCGAGACTTGGCTCGATTCTCGAACGCTTTCCATCCAGGTGTTCGGATCCGAATACGAGGTTTTCCGCTGTGACAGAAATCCGAAAAACAGTCGGAAATCTACTGGAGGTGGTGTTCTCGTGGCAGTTCGTTCCGGGTTAAAGGCGAGAGCTATTGAAAACGTCTTGTGGAACTGTGTGGAACAAGTTTGGGTGGCCGTAGAACTGAGCGATCGCACACTGTACCTATGTGCGGTGTATATTGCACCTGACCGGGTTCATGACAACGAACTTATCGATACCCATTGCCGGTCCGTTTTCACCATAATGGAGAGTGCGACACCAATTGATGAGATAATCGTTCTGGGTGACTTCAATCTACCCGGCGTTTCCTGGAAACCATCTCACAGCGGCTTTCTCTACCCAGACCCTGTACACTCTGTATTTCATACAGAATCAGTTAGCCTTCTCGACTGCTATAGTACAGCAACACTATATCAAATAAACCACGTAGTCAACGAAAACAACCGTAGCCTGGACCTCTGCGTCGTTAGCGTTCAGGACACCGCTCCTTTCATCTTCACGGCACCTTCTCCACTAGTAAAGCAAGTACATCATCACCCTCCCTTGGTTGTCACTGTTGCTGACGATCACGATCGGGTCTTTGACGACATTTCCACGACCGTGTCATACGATTTCCGGAAATCCGATCACCGTAGTATCGTCAACGTGCTATCTAGTATAGATTGGGAGAGCATCCTCGATCCTGATAATGTTGAAACCGCTGCGCAAACATTTTCACATGTCTTGGCTTATGTCATTGACAGGCACGTTCCGAAAAGAGTTCACCGTAAAATTTCTCATCCTCCCTGGCAGACGAGTGAACTGCGTAGGTTGAAGTCGACCAAGAGAGCCGCATTACGAAAATTCACTAAGTATCGTACGCTTTCGCTGAAACGTCACTACGTTAGGCTCAATTATGAGTTCAAGCGAGTTTGCCGTCGATGCTATTCGCGATATCAACGAGGGATTCAGAGGAAACTCAAGTCACACCCGAAGTCATTCTGGAATTACGTAAATGAGCAGCGCAAGGAATCCGGCCTATCTTCTTCAATGGTGTTGAATGAAGCAGTTGCTTCCACTCCTCAGCAGATTTGTCGCTTGTTTTCTGAGAAGTCCGCTAGTGTTTTCACGAATGAGAGATTAACTGACGAACACGTTACCCTAGCAGCTAGTAATGTTCCACTGCACGGTCAAACACTGGGTGCGATGGATGTCAACGTCGAGATGATTTCCACTGCCGCATCACAACTCAAGTCGTCCTTCAATCCAGGACCCGATGGCGTTCCATCCGTATTCCTGAAAAAGCATATCGCCAGCTTGCTGATGCCCATGCTTCACCTATTTCGATTGTCCATCTCGAGTGGTACATTTCCATCTTGTTGGAAATTCGCACATATGTTTCCTATCCACAAAAAGGGCAGCAAACGGGATGTGGACAATTATCGTGGAATTACGTCGTTGAGTGCAGTTTCGAAGTTATACGAGTTAGTCATCATGGAGCCTCTACTCTCTCATTGTAAGCCGTATCTAAGTGGTGATCAACACGGCTTCACTGCCGGTCGTTCTACTTCCACAAATCTGCTGTGATTGACATCGTATCTTACGGAAAGCATGGCAGAGAGGACTCAAACAGACGTCATATACACCGACTTGTCAGCTGCCTTCGATAAGCTAAACCATGCCATCGCGATTGCCAAGTTGCATAGACTTGGGGTCAGCGGCAACCTCTTGCGATGGTTTCGTTCATATCTCACTGATCGGCAACTGATGGTTGCCATTGGTGACAACCGGTCCAATATCTATCTAGCTACGTCAGGAATACCTCAAGGAAGTCACCTGGGACCTTTGATTTTCTTACTCTACTTCAATGACGTGAACTTGGTCATCGAAGGCCCACGACTATCGTATGCAGACGATCTTAAAATCTACCTACGAATCCGCTCGATTGATGACTGACACTTCCTTCAACGTCAGTTCGAAGCCTTTGCCAGCTGGTGTAATTTGAACCGAATGGTGGTTAACCCCACTAAGTGTTCAGTGATCACTTTTACTCGGAAGAAAGAACCAATCACATTTGAATACAAACTTATCGGCACTGTAATCGACCGTGTGAACCATGTGAAAGATCTGGGTGTTATTCTGGATTCTCAACTTACGTACAAGCAGCACATCTCGTACGTTGTCGACATTGGGATTTATCTTCAGGATAGCAAAGAATTTCTCCGATATCTACTGTTTGAAGTCACTGTACTGTTCCTTGGTGCGATCCATTCTGGAATATTGTTCTGTGGTTTGGAGTCCAAACTACAACAATGGTGCTGAGAGAGTTGAGTCCGTTCAACGCCGTTTTCTTCGATTCGCTCTGCGGAAGCTGCCTTGGAGAGACCCATTTCATCTGCCCAGCTATGAAAGTCGTTGCCAGCTGATTGATCTGGAGCCTCTCCGAACTAGAAGAGACACCTTCTGGGCCCTGTTCATTGCGGACACTTTACAAGGTAGAATTGATTGCAGTGCAATCTTGGGGCAAGTCAACATTAACGTCCAACCCCGTGCGCTACGTAACAACGTTATGCTGAGATTGCCACTTCAGCGCACAAAACTATGGCATGAACGGTGCAATAGGTGGGCTGCAACGAGTGTTCAATCGAGTCTCGGGCATCTTCGATTTCCATATGCCTCGACAGCTGCTACGAAGATACTTCTCATCGTTCTTTTCTGGCACAGTTAACCGTGAATGATTGTGTGTTTTATTTATGTATTTTATTCTTAGTTTTTATTTTTTGATTTACCTACATAAGATACTTAAATCATCATTGGGGCTATACACAGCCTGTTGATGCAGACAAATAAATAAATAAATAAATTTTCTGGCTGCGTTCTATCTGTTTATCTTGGCTACACGGTAACTGATAATTACCTATTATGTTGTTTGCTCATGCTACTAAGTAACGTAACTGTAACAACACGTCACTGATAAAGAAAAAGAAGCCAGTTGTCTCCTCTTCCTCTTAGGGTAGGGTGGATGAACCAGTTTAGAATCATGCTATCAAAGCGAATTTAACGTGGAATAGATTGTAAGTACTAGCCACCTCAGTTAGGAGCAAACCTGAGACTCCCTGACTACAATGGCCTCAGGGTCGGCACGCTTACCGAACTAGGTTTCCACGTGACAAGGAATGATCGCACTTGGTACAATAAAAACTCCTACAGCACTTCACTTTTCAAAACTACCACTTTTATTGTCGGATTCTACTGACACTTCAAGCTGAACATTGCATTAGTTCCTATGTAACATTGATCGATTCTCTTCGTCGACTTTCTCTTTCGTTAATAACTTGAGCACATAACCGTTTCTTGTTGTTTTTGTCGTGTTAGATGCTAGATAATAGCTTCTTTTATCGATTTGTGTGCTGAAAATACCTGGGAATGTCTTTACATGGCCATAGGGATACAAAGAAAAAGTCGACGAAGAGAATCTTTCAATGTTACTTAGGACCTATTGCTCGACCTACAGCAATGTTCAGCTTGACTTGTATTCCTCCCTTACGCTATACTACTCCCACTTTCTTATTTTCTATCTGACCTGTTTCTGTTGTCTATTACCAACAATCAATACGAAACTAACGATTTTAAATTGGCTCACCACTTTAGTAGCCTATTGGTCCCAAGCAAACGATTAACGTACCCTATTCTAGTTGAAGTTCTAGTACTACGCAATGTTTGTTTTGATTCGCTATGAAAGTTTGACAGATAAAATGAGGGGTTATTGGTTTTTCCTATGTTTCGAGGGGTGAATCGATTAGCTTGGGACCGAAGAGAGTACCAGAGCTGAGCCAAAAAGTTGAGCACGTTATTTCGGGACCTTCTAGTCTTAGAGTTACCTCTATGCTATTACTTCTTCTTCGGGGCCAGACGAGGCTCGGTAGCTCAGTGGTTACCGTTTCTGCTTACTGAGCAGAAGGTCGGGAGTTCAATCCCAGGCCCGTCCGCTTACTTGCAATTTTTCAATTTGCCTTATTCTATACCCACTAGATTATAATGAAAACAAATTCTTCTTTAACACCGATCGCATCACTTACCACAGTGTGGGTCCTGATCTAAAAATAGAAATTGGATGAGTGCGCGCGCGTGTGAGTGTGTGTGTGTGTGTTTGTGTATTATAATCGCTCTACCAAAAAACGATCCCTGCGTGTGCGTGCGTGCAACCTTCCCCCACATTCCAACATCCCAGTGATTTCTCGTGGAAGCGCAGAGGATTTCTCGGTTTCCTTCACAGCGAGTACCACGTCAACACATTCCTTCCCATTCCCTAGTTGACCTGCATTCGGACACGGCCGGCGCTGGTATTGCTAAATATTAGATCTCCAGTTCTTACACATTGAGGATGAATGTTAGTCCCAAACATCATCTGTTGGTTCTCTGTGTAATTGCAGCTGATCTGGTAATAACAGAGCAGCAACCGTGGGCGGTCAATCTGATTTGATCTGATTTGATTTGATATTACTTCTTCTTCGGGGCCCCTCGCAGTTCCACCACCACGTTTTCTCGACGACTGCTTCACTCAGCTCCACGTTCCACCTACTTCCTTTTCTTCTTTGGCGGCGTCGGATACCTCCGTCGCACGCTACTGGTTTCTCTCGACACTTATGATGCTGGCTGGTCCACCGAATACCAGTGGTGTTGAGTACTTGGCACTGATGAAGTATGCAAGTAGTAGACGAAATACGCGTATATGTGATAAGATAAGTAAATATAACGGAATTAAAAGGAAATAAACCAACGCACTCAAAGCTCTTCAACAGATTATTTTAACAGATTCGTAGAAAAAATTCCTATCGATTTGCGTATTCAGAACGTGGACTGCAGCTCGCTGCTTGCGGGCAGCCTTTCGTTGTGTACAATGTCCAACTCTACGCGCCGGAAGCACTACTGCTGCTGATGATGACTGGATCGAATTCGATTTTGAAATCTGTGTTAGGGAATGCGCTGTTTGCAAATAATTTTGATCACTATTGCAAAAGTTGGACATTTGTGTAATTTTCAGTAGTGACCTATCGAAAATTAATAAAGTGTTCAATTTAACAGATTTGTAGATAAATTTCCAATCAATTGGCTTGTTTAGAATTAAAATCAATCCGCTATTGAGAGAGTTATATGTGGTCAAAACCTGACCACTTTTCGTAATGCGGACAATTTTGGTTTTTTGAAATTGCACCCCCAATATGTTGCCGAAAGACGTAACCCAAGTAACAATTTAGCAGTCTTTTGGCTTTCACACTGATTTATTGTTGTTTTATAATGGCAATAAGAAATCTTTTTAGTTTAAATACAGCATTTAAAAGTGCAACACATTCTTGGTCAGTAGTTCATCATTTTGCTGTTTTAAAAACCTTTTAAAGTCTGACAGTAAAGTCAAAACGGATCTGGTTTTAAAAATGAATTTAATGCAGCACTCTATCCCTGTTTAAAACTGTTCAGTTGGCCAATCATAAACCTGCTCGGTTTTTTTTATTGATGTCACGACAAAATACTCTATAAAAGTGTTTTATCTTTATAAAAGCAATTATAAAACCGTTCGGTTTCAAACGGGAGCAAAAGGCATATATTGCTGCTTTTCAATGTCTATAAAGTGTATCACAAAACACCATACTGTTTACAAATTAAACTAAAAATATTGATCCGCCTGGATACAGAGAAAAAATAAATCGATTGGAGCATTGAAACGAAAAATCACAAGGAAATGCCAAAGGATAGTCGAATAATAATACTAGCTAAAGTAGGAGGAATAATTCTACCGATGCTGTCGACGGAAAGGAAAAGAAATCCAATTCCAAAACCTCCTGGGAGGCTAAATGGAAATGCTCAAAATATCGTCAATGGCGTTTGCGTCACGATCTGAATAAACACAGACCACCCTTCTCCAGAAATCGCGTTTCGATGATGATTCGAATAACATGCATCAGTGCCAAACTGGGACTGCGGAAAACTGCCGACAGGTAACTTCAGAAGCTGTCAGTCAGCTGGAAACTGACGGCCTTCCGAATCATAGCAGCGGTTTCATTCGGCAAAAGGGTCAACTGTTCCAAAAAATCCAAGCAAGCGCACATTAACTTTCTCGCATCATCTGGGAGAAGGGAAACTTATGGGGAACGATTGAGCTTCCATCTGTTCCAAGTTATGCAGATACACTTCCTGATTAACTGCTTCCAATGGATGATAGTCGCCCTTATCGAAGATGCCACGCAACTTGTTGATCCAACGCAGAAGTAGAAGTTCGGTGCAATGATCGCGCAACAAAACTATCCAAATATAAACAAATTTTGACGTTTAACTTTTTCCAGGCACCATTAATGCCGTCATAAAACTAAACGCAATAGGATCAAGCAAAATGGCCTAAGATAAATACAATTAAGTCTACAAATTATCTTCATTAAAGTCAAATTAAAACGTTTTGTATTTGTAAGCGATTTCATGAAATCAAAATAGCTTCACAATTATCCCATGGAAAATCAATGTCAATGCCACCACTTTCTTCGTTTTTCAAGATGTTTTTTTCCATGAACATAACTTTAATCTAAGAAATTCATCAATGAGCAGTAATAGAGATTCCGAAAGTCATTAAATTATCTCGGCTGGACGCAATGATTAATATAAAACATAACTATACGTTGTTTTCTAAATTAAAAATAATGAGTAAAACCAACGATTTCCGAAGGCGGACCTATTTTTTGCGATCTTTCGAAGCACATTTCACATTAGATTTAATCTGTCACCTAAAAATAGACCACAAAATGAGAACTGGTTTGATAATTTTAGTAATTATTTCACATTAGATCAGGAAATTTAAAAGATTTTTGAAAGATTCATTTTTGAGCAATGAATTTGGCAAGATCTGATGATATTTATGTATCCCTTTTTATCTTGATTCATGCTTTTTTTTCAGGCGTCAAAGGCAAATGGCGCAAATTGATGCCAAATGGCTTTTATTGTTGTTTTAATAAGGATGTCAAATGGGTTTCAATGCTTTCGCCGTATAACCAACAATCAATACGAAACTAACGATTTTAAATTGGCTCACTACTTGACTAGCCTATTGGTCCCAAGCAAATCGATTAACGTACCCCATTCTAGTCAAAATTCTAGTACTACACAATGTTTGTTTTGATTCGCTATGAAAGTTTGACAGATAAAATGAGGGGTTCGTGGATTTTCCTATGTTTCGAGGGGTGCATCGATTAGCTTGGGACCGAAGATAGTACCAGAGCTGAGCCAAAAAGTTGAGCACGTTTCTTCGGGACCAACTTGTCTTAGAGTTACCTCTATGGTATAACTTTTGCAGCAAATCAATCTTGAAGTGCCTCGAAAATATGCCCTTCAAAACCTTCTTCGGGGTGGGCCAACTAGACAGATTCTAGTCTTAATGAGGTTTTGGTGGATGTAATAAAGGCAAAGCTGTCTTGACCAGGGTTTTATGAATGTTGTTTTATAGTAGCCTTGTAGTATTTCATAAAACGTAAAATGTTACATGGGAATCCTACGTTTGTTTGAGGAACACATGCTCCTTGTTAAAAAGCGGCTCTAAATGCTTTTTTCTGCTAAATTGCCATTCTGGAACACGGCAATAAGTATATCAAGAGCAAATTTTCATTACGTCGAATGTAACAAAGGTAAACAAAGTCGAGCTATCAGCATAGAGGTAACTCTAAGACCACTGGGTCCCGAAGAAAATCATTATTATTTTTGGCTCACTCAGTACCAGAACAACGGTCCCAAGCAGTCCCAAGCTATTTCACTCACCCCTGCATGTTCTGCATGAATCCACACACCCCTGATGTTATCTGTCAAACTTTCATAGCGAAACAAAACAAACATAGTGTAGTAATAGAATTTCAACTAGAATAGGGTACGTTAATCGTTTGCTTGGGACCAATAGGCTACTAAAGTGGTGAGCCAATTTAAAATCGTTAGTTTCGTATTGATTGTTGCTATCAGTGTCAATCGATTCTCCTGCTTTTACACTATATACTGTCCGAATATAGGATCAAATCCCATTTTTAAATTTATTTGCCAGTCAAATTGCTTTTTGACGTAATCACCTTCCGATCAAAATAGTTTTCGATGTTACTTAAGTCACCCAATTTCTATGGAGATGCCGTTTGACTTAAGTAACAGCGCTGAGAAAACCCGTGAAAAGTGTACGTTCGTCGTTTCGCTTTCTCATTATTACAGTGAATAAATCGAACTGTTTGTTGCTAAGATGATTTCGGTAGTCCTAAAATGATGAATGGGCTGCACGTAAGGAGAGGTAATTGACAATTCTCCCGAATATCCTGGTAAATACACTTTGACTTAAGTAACAATAGGGGCCACCAAACGACGTATAATAACTTTTGACTCAAAAACCAGTATTTTTTAGCATGAAAGCTAGCGATTTGCAGTTGTATGATTAAAACCCTGCTAAATATGTTAAACATTGCTATCACTATGAGATTATATGTGTTTACTTGGAAATAGGAATAACTTTTCGGTCATCAAAACAAAACTTTATTTTTCTCGGATTGGTGCGAATGTTACTTACGACATAATGAAAATTTGCTCTTGATATTCCCAGATTCCCGCTTCTCAGTAACATTCTGTACAGCAAAAAAAGCATGTTCCGTACTTGCTGAACCATATAATTTTCTTACAGTAACTTAGAGAAAGCTGCAGCAAACTACATCAAAAGCAAAAAAGCAAGTACGGGAACAAACCTAATGTCAGTAAACCATTGCTGTCCAGAAATGAACAATGGAAACACTCGCATATAACCGAATCATCGTGGTGTAATTTCCATGTTTATGTTAACAATAGAACATGGCGTTAAATTACCGTGAATGTCTTTTCCCTTTGTTGTAACTAAACCGAACCTAAGCAGCTTTGCGTTTAGTTCGTTTTCTATACCCAGAATACCGGACAAAAGCATCTTACCAAGCACACGTCCTCCGAAAATAGAACTCCTTCGTACCTACCCTAATCCCAATTTTATTTATGTCCTAAATACGTCTAACTGTCAGCACGTGGAAACGAAGAAATAAACCACACGCCTTGCCAGGATATTATCCGAAAAAATTGCCACAAAAATACTGTCATTCCTACGCATTTTATTCTTCACTGGTTGCGAACAGACGTTGCACCAAACTTTACGAGAGCGTTAACAAATTTGTACGCACAGCAAGAGCTCGGAGCCCACGATCTTTCGTTCGTTTTCGTCCTCCTTTTGGGACCAATTAATTAAAGGGACATAAGCAGTAATCTCTTTTTTTCCCCTAAGCCTGCTGCCAGCAAGAAGAACCACCCATCGTAATTCCTATTCAACCCTCTAGGATCGTTTATTCAGTAACCTTTGACCGAGCCGCAGCACCTGACATCGGGCATTTTAGTTAACGTCGTCCGTCATTCTGCTCTACTGCGGCAAGAAGAAAAAAAGTGAGCTGAAAGGCTTTGAAATCGGCGTAAAGTGAGTTCCATTCAGCGTTATCTTGTTAGGGAAGATGCATAAATGACGTTGGATTTTAGGGTGACCAGCCATGTAGAAAACTACGCTATAAGGGGGGGGGGAGGAGGGCCAAAGTTGGTGCTTCATAAACAGACGATTAACGTTAGTTTACGTTTCATGATGCACCAACTTTGGTACCCCTCGCACTTGTAGCGTATTTTTCTATATGGCTGGTCACGCTAAAATGCTACGTTATTATGCATCTTAAACCTGCACAATGGGGATAAGTACGGACAAATGTCTCAAAATTCTATAACTTATTTTTTCGCCGTTGAAACATGATGAAATATATTCGTTCTTAGTGGGGAAAAAAATTCTAAAGAATCTAATGAAACTGGATTCATGTTGTACAGGATAGTGCAAGTTGGTGGTTTTTACTCAAAAGATCCTTATTTTGATTAATGCCCTTCGCTCATTTGCAACTTCTTTTCATTTTTCATACTGTCGTACTGTAACGAAACTATCTACCTACCCTCTTCTGAGACCATTCTCTAGCTAATAAATTATCACACTAAAGCTTCATGTGAGATAGCATTTCCAACCAACTCCGGACTTCATTTGATAATGTTTCTTCAGCGGGAACAGTAGCTATTGAATTTTGAGACCATTTTGCGTTTGTATTTCCAGTGTGCGCTGGTGCAGAATCTTGAAACATGAACACCAAGGACACACTCTTAAGAACAAAGCGTCGCGTTAAAACATCGCTCTGGGAAATTCAATATTGTACCTACTGGAATAAATCCTTCAAGGATGCTGTGAACCTCTGCGAATGAATAGTTGTAATCTCGCCTCGCTGTGCACCGAGCATCTCATTACAACGGTGAAAGGTGAAAAAGTATTATGGGATAGGTACAAGAAATTTATTGAATTTTAACCGGGGTTAATGAAAAGCAAAGTTAAACATAATGGTGAAACGAGATTTCATATGACTTAATGAAGGTCATGCATGATTCATTAATTTAATTTAGAGATGAACACTTGTGCAGGCTGTGCTCAATCTAGGTACTTCCTGCCTGGAAGTTTCTTGGATGTATCGTAATGTAAATTATGTTTAAATCTGAGTTTACCAACCTATTAGATCTGACCCTAAACGGCGCCGGTGGTGTAGTGGTAAGCGTGATTACCTCTCACCCCAGCAGGCCTGGGTTTAATCCCAGTCGGCGCCGCCGGGATGTTCTGAGGCATAACATCTCTGATCACGCCTTCCTTCGGATGGGAAGTAAAGCCGTTGGTCCCCGGTTCATGAGTTGATGGGTCGGATAGGTAGGGTCCAGGTGTGGGAGCTGCCTTCCTGGCACGTCGGTAGCATTGGTGCTCAGCACGGAAAACAAGATCGACGGAAAAAACAAACCAAAAGGAGATCTGACCCTTCATACAAAATTAAATTTCAGCAAAATACTTGATTCCACGACAGCCATGACAAATTTGGATCCTGCACAGTTGACACCCAAAATATGTCTAGGCGTGCCCAATAAGACATTGGATCCTCAACAGGGTGTCGACTCAACGAAGAAAACAAAATTCCCTAATATTCCCTGATTTTCCAGTAACTAAAAAAAAATCCAGATGCAGTGCCTACCCGTTTTTGGCAATACAACCCCATCATCTATAACATTCCTCAGTGCTTGATGGACATTGAAATACCGCACGGACCTCTAACCCATGAATATTGGTCCAGTACAAATTCAAATTAAATAGAATGCAAAAAAGACAGAAATCTCGTGTTGCCAAAACCGGAAAGGACCCACATTATACCCTAGGGGCATACATTCATCGAGATCTTCTCCATATTCATGATGACCAGCAAATCTCGCTTTGAATTTTTTTCGTTTTTCTCCCGGAATTTTGGAAATATTCGCGATTTAGGTATTTTAATTAAGCATAAAACTGAATGCGATTAAGCCGAAGGTATGCGTAATTTCCAAGACAGCAGTACCTTGGCTGGATCTTGAATCTGGTTCTGCGACGGGTTTGAAGTCTTCAAAATTTATCTCAAAACTTAACTGGGTTATATTTACTGTTCTCAAGCTTTTCCTTTAGATTAATTTCCTGTCACAGAGATCTTTCCAGAATTCTTCCAAAATAAACAAGAAATTCTCTCTGGAAATCCCTTGATTTTTTTTTCATTATAGTCTAGAAATTCTCGGTAGAACACTACGAATTCACTGGTGCTTATTTATTTTTTTAATTTGCATGAAACTCTCCGTAGAATTTCCATGCAATTCATCTCAGATTTTCGACCGACAATTGAAAAGGGCCCATTAGATTTTGGGAACAAAACTTGTAAATTTATTTTAAAATCTGCTCAAATTTGTTTTGGAAAAATTCTAAAATTCTCTCAATAGTTCTTCAAAGTGACTGTAGTTATCCTGAAATTCACGGGATTTTCCCGGTGACTTCAAATTCCCATCTTCTTGCCTGTTCACTGATCACTCTGTATTTCACATATAAAACACTTGTTTTTAATCCCATTATATTTGTTTTGCCTTGAGCACATTGTGACTATGGCATGACCAGACACTCCCGGGTATCTAGCTCAGTAGCATGATACCCCTGAACTGTGTCGCAGGGCCGGCATATTGCTGGGTATTCGGAGGGCCTACGCGCGCAAAGTATGAAAACAGGATAATTCACATTTTCTATAACATTTATTGCTCTAATAAATCACCATCAAGATAGCGCTATAACATGTTATAACTCTGTAGTCTGAACGTACTATAAGCTATACCTCCTTTTCTGATAACATCTAGGACAGCGAGCTTTGTCGCCGGTCGATGCATGATACCTGCAGAGGTCTGTACATCCGCGCTGCGAACTCGTCCATCACGTCCAGGATACACTCGAGTGATTCTGCCTCTTATCCAACTGTTCCTGACGCCCTCGTTTACAATGATGACCAGATCTCCGACGTTGATAGGTGTCACCTCTCCAAACCATTTTGGCTGTCGGTAGATAAAAGGCAGATATTCTCGAATCCATCGCATCCAAAACCTATCCAGCATAACCTGAACATGCTTCCAGTTCGATTGCAGTACCGCACACTCCTCAATTGACCACACCGCTCGAACTCAACAATAGAAAGTGGTTCGGTGTTAAAGCTGCGCATTCCTCGCTGTCGATCGGTAGATAGGTTAAGGAACGCGAGTTCACTAAAGATTCCACCTCCGCAAGAGCCGTTATCAAAGTCTCCTCATCCGGATTCCTCAGCAACTCCATGTGCGCTAGACCGGTCTTGACCGAGCGTACCAGCCTTTCCCAGATTCCCCCATATGTGGAGCGTACGGAGGGTTTAGCTTCCATTGGGTTTCTGCGTTTGAGAACGTCCCTGCTAGATCCCGATTTATGGCGCCGATCTGCTGCCTTAACTCTGCGCTAGCCCCTTGGAAGTTGGTTCCTTGATCAGAGTAAATTTCCTGTGGCGCACCTCGGCGGGCGATGAATCTACGTATTGCCATCTTGCAGGATTCAGAAGACAGACTGTAGGTGACTTCCAAGTGGACTGCTCGAGTTCCTAAGCAGGTAAAGAGCGCTACCCACCGTTTGACTCCACCACGTCCAAAGCGAACAGTGATCGGCCCGAAATAGTCCAGTCCCGTAAAGGTGAAGGCCCTGACATACGGCGTGAGACGAGCAGAAGGCAGAGGAGCCATTGGTGGTACTTGTGGTTTAGATTTGTATACTCTGCACCAGTAGCAGCCACTTGCCACTTTCTTGACGGCTGTTCGCAGTTCGGAAATGTGAAACTTCTGCCGAATCTCGTTCACTACCGTTTCATTATTGGCGTGTCCGTACGTAGTGATCCTTAGGCAAAGTCATGGGAAACTTGCTTTCGTACGAAGCGCACTCCGCGGCAGCGATGCGGGATCCCATTCTCATGACTCCAGATGAGTCCAGAAACGGGGATAATTTGAAGACTCGACTGCTTTTCTGGATTCGTCTACGTTCTTCTAGCTGTACTTCATGATTTTGTGAAGAATGCTGCATTCCTCCGGATACTCGCTCGCTTGGATCAGCTTATACACAGCTGACTCCGCTTGTTTCCACTCCTCGCTGTTCACACTATTCGGGGTTACTTCTCCGTCCTGTTTTGATTCGTCTCGACAAATATGCTTGCAGTCAAATCGTAGAACGAATGCCACTATACGGGTCAACCTTTCCCACTTCGAGAAGCGTTCGAATTCGATGACCGACTGCGTAGATAGTTGCTGGTGCACATGGACCACCCTTAATTCTTCCGCTGTAGTCGGCTCGATCGCATCCTCTGGCCAGTCACACTCCGGTTTATACAGGAACTGTGGACCCTTGAACCACCTGCTGTGTGCATCGAAGCATGGGCCATGTCCCCATTTGGTGGCTTCATCAGCAACGTTCATCCTGGTTGGTACCTTCCTACAATCGCTGACTTCTGTTTCATCCAGGATCTCTGTTACCCGGAAAGCTACAAACTGCTTATAGTTCCGCGGATCTGACCATAGCCAGTTCAGAACCGTTGAAGAATCACTCCACAATATCAATATTACATGGGGCCGGATTCTCTAGAACGTGCAATTTCAATCTGTGATCTAGGTATTACGATCGATTCGAAGCTAAGGTTTAACGAACACATAAACATCGTAACTGCTAAAGCATATACTGTGCTTGGTTTTATTCGTCGTCATGCTTCTGGTTTCACCGATGTTTATTGTCTCAAGACGCTATTCTGCTCGCTGGTTCGCAGCATTTTAGAATATGCTTCCCCGGTTTGGTCTCCATTTTACGTTACGCATATCCTTGCGGTTGAAAGGATTCAGAAAAGTTTTATAAGGTTTGCATTGCGTCAGCTCCCCTGGAATGATCCAGTCAATCTTCCAAGTTATCCCGACCGATGCAAGCTGATTGATTTGGAATCCTTCTCTGCCAGGCGTCTCAAATTGCAACGACTGTTTATCTTTGACCTCATAAGAGGAAACGTGGACTGTCCTGAACTTCTGGAACTGATTCCATGGAATACTCCTCCTCGACGATTCCGTAATTCCCCGTTACTTGCAATTCCATTTCACAGAACGAACTTTGGATTCAATTATTGTTTTAATTCTTGTTTGCGTTCCTTTAATGATGTTTGTAGCGAGTTTGATTTTATTTTGACCAAACATGTGTTTAGTGCTAGAATAAGGCGTTTAGATTAAATTAGGTTTTAAGTAATGAGTCTGTACGACGTAGTCGAAGATGGTGATCAAATAAATAAATACTTTGCGCTTGATCTGCAAACTGTGACTTCGAATGACAGACTTCATGAGCCGTGTTCCAATCACAGCTGCTTGCAGCTCTAACCGTGGTACTGACAGCAATTTGATCGGCGCTACCTTGGTTCTTGCACACACCAGACTACAGCGTACACGAGCAAAAATAAAAAATAAATTAAAAATACAAAAATAAGTAGTAAGTATTCATTTGTGAGTATCAAATACTCATAAATGGGTAATATTTTTACTCATTTAATGGGTAGTCCCAGTCTCCCTCGAAAATGCTTACTGTGTAGTTAATATCGAGTCTTTTATAGTCATTATTAGGTATTTTGCGGTTACCGTGTACAGTACATTTCGGAGGACGAACAATCACAAAACTTTAGAAAGACGATTCGGTATAAAACGCGGTTAGATGATATTTGACAACTGGAGAATGGCACGCACAAAAACATGGTTGCTGAGTCTTCTTGTATTGAATTCTACTCAGTTTTAACCTAAGAGGAAGGAGAGACAATAGGGGGACTTCTCAGGGGGACTAATCAGAGTAACTCTGAGTAACTAGCATTGCTCAACAACATTTACACATAGCAACCTGGTTTTTGTGTTAAAGCCGATGCTGTCAAGCAAAGATAATTCAGTGGCAACATTTCAATTGCATTTGTAAATTTGTAATACGTATTTCAACATTTTAGGTGGCGCCCTTTCAAACTAAAGCTTAACTGAGAAAATATTTCGGCAATGGAAAGCATCCACATGATACGGATTCTGATGGACAATCACAAGAAGGATTCAGGACAGTCCCAAAAAGATTCTGGGCAAACCCTAGAAGACTTCGAACAATCTCTGGGAGGATTCCAGTCAATCGAAAAAAGGATTTATGACGGAGGGACTCTGAACTAGCCCAGGGGTGATTCCAGACAATTATCCGAAAAGATTTCATACACTCTCAGTACGGCCAACAATCAATACGAAACTAACGACTTTAAATTGGCTCACTACTTGACTAGCCTATTGGTCCCAAGCAAACAATTAACGTAGCCCATTCTAGTCGAAATTATAGTACTCTGCAATGTTTGTTTTGATTCGCTATTCTTCACAGTCAAAAGGACGATTTCAGTAAAAATTGAGGGGCATTCATGACAGTCCAGAGAGGATCGTAAACAATCCCAGAAAGGATTCAGTACACTTCCAGGGAGGCTCCAGACAATCTCAGGGAGGACTATTGTCATCCCAAATGGAGGATTCTGAACAATTCTAAGTTGCATTACAAAAAAGAGATGAAGGAATTCCTGCATCCCTTCGACGATCGCTCACGGTGTGTCGGAATAGAATCAACTATAAAGTTGGTCAAAACTAATCTATTGTCACTTAGGATGAACCGCTACATAAAAGACCACATTCGTCAATGTTCCATTTGTGCTGAATGTGGATCATCACAACAACATTAGGCGATGAAAATTTAACCCGTTTCTGATCACAATTTTCAACTGTCTTTTTCTAAGAGTATCAGCGGAACAACGGAAGTTTCTAGTGACAATTGACCATTACTCTGACTTTTCCTAGCGAAAATTTTTCCGGAGATTTATCGATCTTCCATTATGGAAGCTTGTAAATTTAATTTTGCTGATCACTGTACACCTCAATTATAAATAATTAGTAATGTTGAGTTTCCTTATGCCAGAAACTAATTACACAGAATAAGAAGCCTCTTAGATCTATTTTGAGAGGTTGAGTATTCATTTTCATGAGCTAAAATTACCGACAAACCGACATGAATGACCATAACAAAAACAATTACATTTCTGACCAAAGCACACTACTGACAATGCTCTTTTCATATGGCTCTTGATTTGTTAACTGCAGCAGGACCTTGTGTTTTGTGTAGGAATAAGAATTTGAGCGGGGTTCTCTCTATTTATACTCTTTAGTATGACGCACTTGACATAGATGGCCCACAGCAACTCACGAAGAGCTACTGATTCCGATCAATAGCGGTGCGGCTTCTTCTTCCTTCTATGGATGCTCATGTGGGCTGCAGCTCGCTGCTTATAGGCAGCCTTTCGTTGTGTACTGGAGAACAATGTTCAACGTCACGTGCCGAAAGCCCTGCTGCTGCACCTCACACGGTGATTGGAACTGAATCCGATCAGCGGTTGAGGCCATCCTTGATTGCTAGCTGCTTGCGGGGAGCCTTTCGTTGTGTACTGAAGAACACCACCAGCGGATGGAATTCAACTTTGAAATCTGTGTTAGGGAAATCGCCTTTCGCAGGCAATCCGTGATAATATTAATTATCATAGCAACAGTTGCACATTCGTGCAGTTTTCAATAGTGACATTTTGAAAAATGATAAAGTCTTAAATTTAAAACATGCGTAAAAATATTACTGATCGGTTAGTGATAAAATTATTGAAATTGAGTTATTAACGTTCAAAATCTTTTATAATTTTGTAACATGTTCCATTTTCGGTTTTCACAAAGTGTACTCCCATATAGAAATCACAGACGTAGTCCTACGTCAAAAACACCGGGCAGTACAGTAAATCTGAGTAGCTACGCAGTAAAAGCACAGGTTGGAAACTAGCGATATAAAATTGGCTCACTACTTGACTAGCGTATTGGTCCCAAGCAAATCGATTAACGTATCCGATTCTAGTCGAAATTCTAATTTGTTTTTTTTTTTACAGATAAAATGAGGGGTTCGTGGATTTTCCTATGTTTCGAGGGGCGCATCGATTAGCTTGGGACCGAAGAGAGCACCAGAGCTGAGCCAAAAAGTTGAACATGTTTCTGTGGGACCTTCTGGTTACCTCTATGGTAAAAAAGCATTCCTCCAAGGTTGAAGGAGCATATAATCGGTTTAGTTTCCATAGCTGCCAATTCATAAATCCACTTCCTGCTCCAAGCTTGCTTCGATACTAATGAAAAGTCCATCAACAGCAGAAGGTTATCTTCGCCTAAAATCTGTATCCGTTCGTACAACTGTGTACACGCTATTGTGGATCTACCCAGTGACTGGGTAGAATGCACCCATTCTTTTGGGATGTATAGAGTTTCAAACTCGAGGTGAAGCAGTTTCGATGGGATGAATAGAACCTACAAAGATTTTGGGTAAATGGCTCTTACATAAAAAAAAATACAAACTTTAAAATGGCGTGGTCATGAAAAGTGTAGCACTGCAAGAATACACGAAACGAAAATAAATTGTTTTATTCATGTGTGTCACTTATATATTTTTGTAAAAACATCAGCCTTATACATTCCTTAAGACCAACCACATAGGTCCTATAAGAATGCATAAAAGGTATGTAACCGCTTATACATGTCATTTGACACATGATCTTCATTAACTTTTTGCAAGGCGTCTGCTTATTAGTTGACTTATACATTTTATGAATAATCAGCAATAGAAATTTGCCAAAATG
Source organism: Ochlerotatus camptorhynchus (assembly GCF_037179485.1). NCBI lineage: Eukaryota > Metazoa > Arthropoda > Insecta > Diptera > Culicidae > Ochlerotatus > Ochlerotatus camptorhynchus. The sequence goes on along the minus strand of NW_027041033.1, from coordinate 1,776,726 downwards.
TATACGGAAATTTATATCCGTGTAGATAGAACTGAATCAGAAGCAGTGTGATTTTTTTTTCAATTTTGACGTAGGACTACGTCTGTGATTTCTATATGGAGATACACTTTGTTAAACCTGAAAATGGAAAATGTAACGAAATTATGAAAGATTTTGAGCGTTAATAACTCAGCCCCTCCACCAATTTCAATAATTTTATCACCAATCGATCAGAAATATTTCGACGTATCAAAACAATGCTTTCGGCTGATGATTTTCACCAAGAAACTATTGAAAAAGTGCTAACTATTGAAAAGGTGGTGGTAATTGTTAAACATTGTCTAAAAGAGTTGAAATAACTAACAAATCCATCAATTACGTACATGCATATGCTGCTTCCCCAACACAGTCATCAGAGAGTCGTTAGTAGACGAAACAAGTGTGCGAATATGGAGGATGCAATTGCGTAACATTTTGCACATTCATCGCCATATCCAGAACCACACGCGCCCAACGACCACACAAAATGCTCTCCAGAGTTGTAATCTTCAAACCAAACTTTGAAGCAGGGTTGCAAGTGATTTTGATCGATTCTAGGCTAGTGAAGCCATGGTCATCAAAAGAGGAAATCGATGAAGAGAATGGACTTTCACCCCTCTGCTTCTAAGCCCCTTAATTCAGTTGTCGTCATAGCAATGGAAACTAGCATCGCACCGCTTTTGGTTCTTGGGTTACACTTGCTGGTTGCAATTCTGCTGTTCGACGTTTTCGAAGGAACACCCAAAATACATGAAATTACACTGTTTTCTAGGGATGCCTAAAAGTTCAATTATTCGATTAGCGATTAATTGTAAAGATTTTTCGAATGTTCAATTATTCGAGCGCGTAAACGGCATCCCTTCTTATTTCTACTCGTTTAATTTAGCATCGTAGAGAAAATAAATAAAAATACTAATTTATCAGGACAGGCATAGAGAAGAACGATGATGTGAAACATAATCATAAATTCGCCGAAAAAAGTGCTAAGCGTCTTTCTGCTAAAGGGTAAGATTTACCAACTTGTTGAGAGAAGTAGTTTAACGAGAAAAACTAAAAAGGGGAGGAGCTTTAGCTAGGAGGACACTGATATTCTGCGGTCTTCAACCTGTTGCAGACATCCAGTTCAACCCCTGTCCAGCAGCAGACGGGCCGAGACTCTTGCGAGTGCCCAATCATTGAAATCAAGAATATGGGATTGTCCGGTCTGATTTGCTAATCCAGCTGCCTACACGGCATCATCATCTTCCAAAGGCTTTAAGCACAAACGAAGTGACAGACGACTAACTGGCGAAGAATTCTATTAAAATAATGTGGTTCGCTGTAATAGAATTTTCTTAGAAGCTTGTGCCATCATCCACCAGATGGGATAGTATTTTTGTTTTGGTTTTGCACAAAGTTGATTTTGTGTACAATGATTCTTTGACAGTGTGCAAAGAGTGTATCATTTTGTCATTTTTTGATACATTTTAGTTTTGAGTAGAGTGAAAGAGATAGAACCAAAACATTCTAGTACATTTGGTGAAAATGCTAGTTCAATCCAGTAGTAGTGTTGCCATGTGGTACAATCCAGTAGTAGTGGTGTTGTCATGTGGTACACTGAAAAATTGCAATAGCAGGTTAGTCACCAAAGTTTTCGAGCCGCTCCGTCTGTCACTTCGTTTGTGCTTTAAGTCTGTATTACCACAAACGAAGTGACAGACGGAGCGGCTCGAAAACTTTGGTGACTAACCTGCTATTGCAATTTTTCAGTGTACCACATGGCAACACCACTGCTACTGGATTGTACCACATGGCAACACTACTACCATAGAGGTAACTCTAAGACCACTGGGTCCCGAAGAAAATCATTATTATTTTTGGCTCACTCAGTACCAGAACAACGGTCCCAAGCAGTCCCAAGCTATTTCACTCACCCCTGCATGTTCTGCATGAATCCACACACCCCTGATGTTATCTGTCAAACTTTCATAGCGAATCAAAACAAACATAGTGTAGTAATAGAATTTCAACTAGAATAGGGTACGTTAATCGTTTGCTTGGGACCAATAGGCTACTAAAGTGGTGAGCCAATTTAAAATCGTTAGTTTCGTATTGATTGTTGCTACTACCATAGAGGTAACTCTAAGACTAGTAGGTCCCGAAGAAACGTGCTCAACTTTTTGGCTCAGCTCTGGTACTATCTTCGGTCCCAAGCTAATCGATTCACCCCTAGAAACATAGGAAAATCGAATAACCCCTCATTTTATCTGTCAAACTTTCATAGCAAACTAAAACAAACATAGTGTAGTACTAGAATGTTGACTAGAATGGGGTACGTAATCGATTTGCTTGGGACCAATAGGCTAGTCAAGTGGTGAGCCAATTTAAAATCGTTAGTTTCGTATTGATTGTTGCTACTACTAGATTGAACTAGCATTTTCACCAAATGTACTAGAATGTTTTGGTTCTATCTCTTTCACTCTACTCAAAACTGAAATGCATAAAAAAATGACAAAATGATACGCACTCTTTGCACACTGTCAAAGAATCATTGTACACAAAATCAACTTTGTTCAAATCAAAACAAAAACACTAACCCATCTGGTGGATGATGGCACAAGCTTCCAAGAAAATTCTATTACAGTGAACCACATTATTTAAATGGATTTCTTCACCAGTTAGTCGTCTGTCACTTCGTTTGTGGTATTACCATCGGCCCTTTTCAGTGCCACCAAGATTTTCCAAAAGAGTTAAATTTCTGAATATGCCCCAACTAAAAATTCATATCAAAGGGTTCTTTTCAGGGAAATCATAGTCATACTAAAGAGTATAAACAGAGAGAACCCCGCTCAAATTCCTATTCCTAAACAAAACACAAGCTCCTGCTGCAGTTAACAAATAACATTTATTATATAAGACCACGTAGTCCTACGTCACCATTGCGTACAACCCCATAGGGCTGTCCCTTGTAGTTTTCTGTAGAGGACTACTATTGGCACGCGGAATATTTGAGCGTGAAAGATGGTAATTAATTATATGATTTGAGAAAGCCGGCGCCGGTGGTGTAGTGGTAAGCGTGACTGCTTTCTAACACCCCAATGGGTCTGGGTCAGAGCTGGTAAATATCACGGCCGTCATGTGAGAATGAGAAAAGAGGTCCGCTCACTATCACGAGACGAAACTACCTATCATTAGCTTTTTTGTCATTTTCCAATGATCAAGCACTCATGAGAATAATTCTATTGCGGTTTTAACATCTACATTTCTAACTGATTTAGATTAACTCAAGCAAGAAACCGTATGTAATCGGTAGAGTGAATATATTATTACGATTTTCTCGGTACAAGTAACTTTAAAAGCAATAAATGAGCTAGTAATTATGATGATCACAACACTGTCACGTTTTGTCATGACGAAAAATTCGATGAGATTTTGAAGAAAATCTCTATCATCGTTTTCTCATCCGATGATAGTGACAGAAGTATCTCTGTAAATATCGCGTGAGATCTTTCATTGAAAATGACATTTGCCAGCCCTGGTCTGGGTTCAATCCCAGCCGAGGTCGGTGGGATTTTTCTGAGGCATAAAAATCTCTGGTCACGTCTTCCTTCGGAAGGGAAGTAAAGCCGTTGGTCCCGGCCCATGTGTGTTGTGAATGGGTGCGATATTCTACGCAGGTGTGGAAGCTGCTTTCCTGCACATTCGATTGCCGTCAATGGATGGCAATCGATGTCCGTCGGTGATTGGCACTAGATTGCGGAACAGAGACCGACGTTAAATAAACACGGAGAAAAAATACTACCCAAAATTTGAGTTCTTTTTACTTAATATTGACTTCATCCTCTCACTTGCACTCGTTATTGTTGTCAAAAAAGGAACGAGAGATTCGACCCAACGATATAGTTCAGCCCAATAAGTTACTTTTGAGTAAATTGCATATTCTCAAATTTACGTGAATTAAACTTAATTTTGGGTAGAATATACTTAAGAGTAGGTAATTTTTTTGCTGGTGTTAAATGGAAACTACTATATGCGATTTACTCAAATTTGGGTTATTGGGCTGAACCCCGGAATTGAGGGAAAAGTACTTAATTTTGGGTAGTTTTTCATCTCCGTGAAAGGAAAGTCAAAACAAGTATATGATTTCAAGAGCAAATTTTCATTATGTCGTAAGTAACATTCGCACCAATCCGAGAAAAATAAAGTTTTGTTTTGATGACCGAAAAGTTATTCCTATTTCCAAGTAAACACATATAATCTCATAGTGATAGCAATGTTTAACATATTTAGCAGGGTTTTAATCATACAAATGCAAATCGCTAGCTTTCATGCTAAAAAATACTGGTTTTTGAGTCAAAAGTTATTATACGTCGTTTGGTGGCCCCTATTGTTACTTAAGTCAAAGTGTATTTACCAGGATATTCGGGAGAATTATCAATTACGTCTCCTTACGTGCAGCCCATTCATCATTTTAGGACTACCGAAATCATCTTAGCAACAAACAGTTCGATTTATTCACTTTAATAATGAGAAAGCGAAACGACGAACGTACACTTTTCACGGGTTTCTCAGCGCTGTTACTTAAGTCAAACGGCATCTCCATAGAAATTGGGTGACTTAAGTAACATCGAAAACTATTTTGATCGGAAGGTGATTACGTCAAAAAGCAATTTGACTGGCAAATAAATTTAAAAATGGGATTTGATCCTATATTCGGACAGTATATAGTGTAATAGCAGGAGAATCGATTGACACTGATAGCTCGACTTTGTTTACCTTTGTTACATTCGACGTAATGAAAATTTGCTCTTGATTTGAGTAGTAGCTATACTGAAGAGATGTCGCCCCTTCAGTGGTAGGAAAATCATTTTTGCAGTATGGAGAATATTAGAAAATCCACGATTTGTGACTAAACATGCTTTCACAGAAGGAAACAAACAAACGAGTGTTTACCTTATCACCATAGTAATGTACTCGTGCAGTTTTTGTGCATCTAAACCTAACCAAATTTTCATGCATTTCCAAATAGTTTCTTATCATTCCCATACATTCGAAAGTGACTGGCCCTCTGGATGTGGATGATGTCAAAAACAACAAAATATGATTAATTGAAATAACATGAATACTTTACAGAAATACATGTTTTACAGAATTCGGTTTCGTCCATGTCAAAGGAGCATTGAGATACTGAAAAAGCATTATTCATCAAATAACGCACACCTCAATAATGCAATGTTGACAGAAGAGATACACTGATTCCAGTAAATAAATGCTGATTGTTAGATTCATTATTTTTGTGTTTGTCTAGTTGAAGACATTATTTATGAGTATTTAAGAGGTTTTCATGGGTTCCATATCATGTTGCTACCAAAATAAGTTATGTTTACCTAGATGGCAAATGCCAACATCTGGGTAAACTCCAGTTTTCTTCGCAAGCACACTTACCCATTTTTGGGTAAGTTCAGTTTTGACGAATCTGGATAGATCCTACTAAAATTTGGGTAGTCTTAAAATAACGTGTAGCACGAAACTTCCTCCAAGCAAAAACTGTATTAACTATCCATCCCACATGTTGCCACGGTAATTTATGGAATGCTCTTCATCTTCGCGAGCGACGAAATATAGCTACAAAGAAGATCCCTCTCCCCCACACGAGGAAAGCCATCACAATACACCTCCATTGCTGGTCCCTTGGGGCCAGGACTGGAATTGGCACTGACCCAAAGTTTACTGCGTGGCAAACAATGCCTTAAGTCCTGCATTTCCACTTCTGCCAGACCACGTTGGGGGTGCGCTCCAGCAGCACCCGCCGCAGTTGATGGAGTTTTGAAATCCGACCCGAAGCTTTAAACTTTCTAGGGTCGTCCATTTCCTGCCTTCCTTTTTTGTGTACCTACATATGTAAAAGAGTTTTCTTTTATGCTTTTGTTGATTTCGAAACATGAAAGCTTTCCACCCATTCCACCAAGTACTTAAATGCGAACGAACGAAAGAAAGCAAACGACTTTATCGGAAGATTTATGATGTGATGTTTGCGCGTTTACGGTTCGGCCACCAGGTGTTTACCACATGTCAGGTTGACTACAAATTTGCCTGCCAAGTGGGAAAAGTGGAAGGTATATTATACTTAGTTGGAGAGGGATGATTGATTTCGCTGTGGAAAAGTAAGCGTTGTAATTTTTATGACATTAGCCCATCACAGCAGGCGCAATTCGTTCCAGAGAAAAACAAAACGAAATGGAAAAAAGACCGGCTACCGGCTCAAGTATTAAAAACTAACTACATGGCCAACAGAATTTAAATTACAACGACAATATTGCCTCGCAATCAACAATATAAATATTCTTCTGCATTGTGTGTCTTCGAGTAGAATGGAAGGAAAGTTGTTTGCAAACGAGACGCTTATCTTGTCGCAAAGTTGAACAAATATTTACATTGCTTTGGAAACATTATCTTAACGATGAAAATTTTAGCGTAAAAATATCAAAGGACAGGTGTTATGTTCCAGTCGGGTCGTAATAATCAAGAAAACAAAAAGTGTTATTAAGGATATTTTTCATGGTTGGTAGCTTCAATGAAAGAAAAATCGGCAACTGTCAAACTTTCCTCTTTTAATACCACAAGTTTGCGCTTTCGAAACAACGCAGGTGATGATTATGAAACCATTTTACCTGTAGTAGTCCCTTAAGGGTACAGGCTTCACATACAATCATCATAGGAAGCCATCTCTTCTTAATCTTGCTCCTACAGGTACTCGTCTATTCTTTGTTTTTTCGTTGGAATCGAAAAAGTTTGCCTTCTACAATCACGTCTCTTGATTTAGTCGGGTGCTGCTCCTTCTCGCTTGGTATAGGTATAACCATTGGCGTAACTACAACCCCCCTTCCCCTCCCCCTCTTAGGATTAATGTAACCCACTCTAAAATTTTTACTACAATTACTAATTTTCCTTACACATCAGAATTGTTCGCTAATTACCTAATTGAGAAGTTCGAAAAATAACTTTAGCCCCCCTTAGGATGCTTCCTTAGTAACGCCAATGGATATACCGGTATTTATGTTGAAGCCGAACGTACAATAGCTTGAAATTTCACCTGCATTCCATGTTGCATGTTTCCATCGGTTCTGGAAAAAAGTATTCTGGGATCAATTTAAATTCCGGCAATTAAAAACAATCGGGTTAACAACATACTCATGTAACATCAATGTGGTCAAACTTTGGAAATCCGATTATATTGCAATTGTGCGATTATAACTCGGATTATAATAGTATTCGTTAGTTTCGTGACCGGACTGAGGTTCCAGCCTCGGCCACGGCTACACGAATTAATGGTGCAGCTCTCCCACGGCTGTGGCTGGTTCCAATCTCCTCCGAAATTCGTTACAAGAATGCCGTCAACGAATAGTAGTAAAATTGAGTTTATTTTCCATTGATTATGATTTTACATTGTTCGTACATTTCAATTGATTAGCCTGGAGGCACAGGAGTGGAACTTCGAACAAATTATCGAGCGAAAGCTGGCACCGAACAACTTGTCAATGGTTTTCCAAAAGGTAAGACACACGGCGAAAGAGAACGACCCAAATTTGAGTTTAGTTCACTCATAATCGCCAAAAGTGCAGGAACTCAGCGATGAGTAAATTTGTCTCACGGTTTCCTGTGGAAAACCTAAAAAACCTGCCGGAAAATGAGGAAACCCAAGTAACAATCTAAATGCTTGGAAGATTTATGCTTATTTTATCATTGTTTTATCATAGCATCCCTTCCAGCCTGTGGTTGTATTACGGTTTTGTGTGCTTGTCATAAAATCAGGCCGTCAATAAAACTGTTTTATGACTACTAAATTAAAACTCAGACTTCATAGTTTTAACGGTAGCTGTAAGGTGGTTCTGCATCACTACTTATAACTGAAGAATAAAACCAAAACAAAACATACAATTATGTTTTATGGTACACTTTTTATGACCGATATAAAACTTGAAGCAGTCTTAGACCTTCATTAAAGCTTCATTACAACTATCATCTTTATCAGAGGCCTAAGATTCACAGATAAGAAATATACTGCTACAACAAAAAATACTCTGAAATTTTTTGTCATTATAAAAAAACAAATCTATTCAGATATATGAAATGAAAAACCCCTTCAGTGCTTCTGAACACGATGAAGATTAGACGATCGACAATATGAAACTCCTGGAGGAACTACACTTATACGATCCCTACATAAGGCACAGTGCGGTGAAGGAGCTCTTAAAAATATTGAACAAGCGGCTTTCCGATACACTTCCGAAAGATCCACGAACCCTTCTTAAAGCAACGCCGACAGTTTCACTAAATCTGTTTGGAGATGGCCAGTATTGACATCACGGCTTTAAACCTTGTATTGAAAAAGCTTTTAGTGGATCCAATAAGCATTTCTTACATCTTGATTACAAGCGAAAATAGGAGGATCGCTTGGAATGTTGACTTTTTGACAGGTGGTCATGGTTTTTGTTTTGTTTTGATTCGCTGTACCGAATAAAACCAGCAAGCTAGTTATATAGCTTAAATATAACTTAACGCTCTCAATTTGGACTACGAAATGCTAAGATACAACCATTAGGTTTATGTTATGCTATAGAATTCCAATCTAGGAGAATATGTTATATTGAGGTATTTTTAAGGAGTAGCAAGTTATAACGAAAAAAATGTCGCCGTATGAACAAATTTCACACAGTATGAATAATTACGCTTTAATTGATAGGCAATAAAACACTTTCATACATCTATGTATAATTAAATAATATGTGACTGGTTATTGCTCAACAGTAGTAACAGTTTTGTACTAAATAGATAATCTTTGAATGACTCTTTAATGCATGGTGCTAATGCAGACAAATTGAAAATATCCCTATATTTTAGTATTCATATGGCGCACTAAATTTATGCTCCTATTTGGTATAATAATCACCATAAATATTGCACGGCATGCTGTGAAGCATATACAGATTGGTTTAAAATTATAATAAAGTCGTCTTATTTTCAATGTACAATAATATCAGCCATTATTACCAACTGACAAGGATCATGGTTTCACATCAAACATCGAAAGAATAAAACCACAATAAAATATTTCTCAATATTAACTATCATCCAAAAACCCCAACTTAAAACCTTCAGAGTTGTCAAAATGTTTTGCGTATCATGTTTTATCAACTTCTTCAGGAGCGATTTATGCGGTTGTAATATAGTTTTATGGTAGTCATTAGAAGGCTGTTAAAACTTTCTGACCTGGAGGAGGTTTTATGTTTTCATTTTTAACAATCACGTCTAGAGTGTGATAAAACTGACATAAATCCTATGCTCCTAAAGTAGTTCGCATATCAAGTTTTAATGACTGCATTAAAACTGGGCCAATTGGCCATGACATGGCTGTATTGCGGTTCTCAGAAGATTGATAAAGCAATGTGGTCGTCAGTGAAGGTTTTATAATTTGGTTATATCAACTGCTATAAAACTTAAATAAAACAAAAAATTTTGCTTGGGAATTGACGAAAATTTTATTCAGTCTCGACGTAGGACCAATAGACTGAGTGAATCCAATCTTTACTTTTCTCAAATTCGGGATTTTTTCCTTGGAAAAACCTGGAAAAACATGAGGCAAATTAACTCATCGCTGAGTTCCTGCACTTTATGTGATTTATGAGTTGACTAAACTCAAATTTGGGTCGTTCTCATTTGCCTCGCATTTTAATGTTTTTCAAATGTGAGTGTATCAGATTTGAAAAACTTCAGTTTAAGCAGGGTTGCTTCCAGTCACTTGCTATAAAAACATATTTCCTGAATTTTGAAATCATTAGATGTTATAATGATATTTTGTACTTGTTAGATACAAGAAGAGGTTGAAAGGCAAGTGTTTGACTCATAAAATCTGTCAATTTCGCTACCAGAGTGTTACAATCAGCAATCTTATGATTCGTGAGCGTTCACTCAGAGTGAGCGCTCGCGAGTCGTAAAATCGCTGATTGTGACTATCTGAAAGCAAATTTGGCAGGTTTCATGTGTCAAACACTTGCCTTTCAGCCTCTTCTTGTATCTAACAAGTACAAAATATCATTATAACATCTAATGATTCCAAAATTCAGAAAATCATGTTTTTATAGCAAGTGAGTGGAAGCAAGCCTGAGTTTAAGAAAAACAAAACATAAAAATACTTTTTGAATGAGACAGTAAAAAATATTATCCAGGCTGTCAAATCAGCCTACTGATCATTCTTGTAAGGGTTGCTTCCACTCACTTGCTATAAAAAAATATTTTTCGGAATTATGCAATCATTAGATGTTATAATGATATGTTGTACTAGTAAGTAACAAGAAGAGGGTGTGAAGTATGTGTTTGACTCATAAAACCTGTCAATTTCGCTTTCAGAGCGTCACAATCAGCGATCTTATGATTCGTGAGCGTTCACTCAGAGTGAGCGCTCACGAGTCGTAAAATCGCTGATTGTGACGCACTGAAAGCAATATTGGCAGATTTGATGTGTCAAACATATACTTCATAACCTCTTCTTATAACTTACAAGTACTAATTAGCATTATACTATTACATGGTTTCATAATTCCGAAAAACATTTTTTTATAGCAAGTGAGTGGAAGTAACCCTGCTTGTATGAAACTGGTTCCAAACGTAAACAAACGCTGTAGGTTTCTTATGGATGGCTTGTTTATGTTTGGAATTAGTTATACGAGGTAGGCGACGATTGTTCGTATTTGACAGCCACCTCCCTTGTGATTTGATGGATGTACCTGCTATAGAGATTTTCACGTTCGGTTATATTGGTGCGATATGTGAGAGTGTGTTAGTGAATATCCGAGGAAAATACATAACAAATCGATGTCAAACTCATTTTCACAGATCTACTTACATACATTTTTTAGGTTAGCCAGAGGAAAATAATAAACAACTTTACACGGTGGTGCTCCCGCTAGTGTGCGTGCGTTAAACGTCACTAATCTCTATATAACCATATGCATGCAGGGTGGCCAGATGGTTTTCTTCGGTTGCCTTGGAATTAATATTATCGTTTCAAATGAAAACCTCGTTGAAAACGTTCTGTATATACGTTAAACATAACGTCGGACATAGTGTGCTGTATTCGTACACGGATGCGGTATACAACACGCTATGGCCGACGTTATGTTTAACGTACAGAACAAGAGTAAAATCGGTTTTCAATTGAAACGATAATAATCAATTAAAACACTAATTAACTCTTGCACTGTAACGTCACCAGGGCATTGTTTTACATACAAATAAACATTGCCCACAGGGCATGCCAAAACTTCTTTCAGTGATTTGAGGCTATGTCAGTCGTGCAAGAGTTAATGGTGTTAAGCTCTACCTTGTAATCGCAATGTGCTATTTTATATGATTGCGTCGAGGATTGCGCATTGGGCACATTTATGAGATTATGAATGCGGAAACACTAATAAAAGGGCGGTTTTACGTTAATTTGTTGTTGTGTCTTCATCGCACTTATTCCTTGGTGAATGAAGAATAAGTGCGCAGAAGGCGTTAAGACGATACAACGTCTAAGTGCACTTTTATTAGCGTTTCCACTCTTCTAAAGAGTTCAATTTTATTTGCAATTGATAATGTCACAAAACTATGCATAGGAGGCATCACTGCACTGCAAGCCACTTTTTATTGTTGTGTCATAGGATGTATTCTAATGTTTTATGCGTGCAACAAATTACATCGTAATGAAGTTTGATTCTAATGTAACGTTAGGTTCAGTTGTCATTGGATGTATTCTAATGTGTAACGTTTGAGGCTAATGTATTTTTATGTACTTGGACGTCACACTGAAGTCTGAATACATTAAGGGTACAGTAATATACGTTAAAATTTAATGTATTGAAGATGTCTGCTGATGTTTCCTACATTACAATTTCTATTCGGGAATCACCCCACAGGAGAAAGCAAATACGATCGGCAAGCATGTCGCTTCATCGCATTTGCTTGGCTCGACTATCCAAAGTCCGCTCGATGATCAGGTTGCGCAATTCGTTCAAAACCTAGATACCTCCCCTTGTGTCGTGCCTCCGGCGGATATGATTACAGTACAACAGATTTGCTCAGCGCTGAAATGCACCAAGAACATGAAGGCTCCCGGGTTTGACGGTATATTCAACTTGATCTTGAAGAGACTCAGTATGGAAGTGCAGTCTCTTCTAACCGCTATCTACAACAGATGTTTGGAACTGCACTACTTTCCAAGCATCTGGAAAGTAGCAAAAATCATACCAATCCGCAAACCCAACATTGCCTTCAAGCTATAGATCAATCAGCCTCCTTTCAGCGCTGAGCAAATTGTTCGAGAAACTCATTCTCAATCGTTTGCTCAAGTTTGTCGAGGAATATAACATTCTCCTTCCGGAACAGTTTGGATTCAGAAAGGGGCATTCCACCAATTACCAGCTAGTACGGATGATGATTAACATCCGAAGTAACAAAGATGTATCCAAGTCCACAGCCATGGCCTTGTTAGACGCTGAAAAGGCGTTTGACAATGTCTGGCACAATGGGCTTGTGTACAAGCTTTGTAACTTCAACTTTCCTTTGCATCTTGTTAAAATCACCCGTAACTACCTCGGTTAATTCTGGGTAATGCGCAATACAGATCCCATTGAGATCACTAGCCTCTTCCCAGCAACTCCTATCCCTACCTCCCCGTGGTACCGGCCGGGAACTGTGAGCAACCTTGGGGAAGATCGGGTAACCAACCCCGGTGGGAACTTTGGTCATAGGCTGACAGAGAAGGGGGGGCAGCCTGAGCGTCTGTTCTCCAGGAGGAGCGGCTCACAACAGCGTCTGTTCCCATTTTAGGGGCGGCTGGTCTACGTCCGACTGCCAGTGAAGGACTCTAAGCACAACTGTGCACCCTGGTCCTCCTGCGAGCCAGCCGTAAAAAAAGCATTGCAACGGAAAATCAGCAACAGAGGAATACGAACCGAGACCAAAGGCAACGACCCCAGCGACGAAATAGGACTTGCGATTAGAAACTCGGTTGTCGATCCCTCAATTTCATCGGGAGCACCCGAATACTCGGCAATCTACTGAAGGACCGCGGATTCGGCATCGTAGCGCTGCAGGAGGTGTGTTGGACAGGATCCATGGAACGTTCAGAGGTAATCATACCATCTACCAGAGTTGCGGTAACACACGCGAGCTGGGCACAGCTTTCATCGTGATGGGCGAAATGCAGAAGCGCCTGATCGGTTGGTGGCCGATCGACGAAAGAATGTGCAGGTTGAGGATCAAGGGCCGATTCTTCAACTTTAGCATAATCAACGTGCACAGCCCTCACTCCGGAAGCACTGATGATGACAAGGACACATTTTACGCGCAGCTCGACCGCGAGTACAATCGCTGCCCAAGCCACGACGTCAAGATCATCATAGGATACCCAAACGCTCAGGTAGGCCAGGAGGAGGAATTCAGACCGACGATTGGGAAGTTCAGCGCCCAACAGCTGACGAACGGGAACGGCCTACGACTCATCGATTTCGCCGCCTCAAAGAACATGGCCATACGTAGCACCTTCTTCCAATACCACCTCCCCTATCGTTACACCTGGAGATCACCACAGCAGACGGAATCACAAATCGACCACGTTCTGATTGATGGACGGCACTTCTCCGACATTATCGCTAACATCGACTCTGACCACTACCTGGTGATGGTGAAACTGCGCCCAAAACTTTCCGTCATCAACAATGTACGGTACCGACGCCCGCAACGGTACAACCTAGAGCGACTGAAGCAACTGGATGTCGCCTTAGCATACGCGCAGAATCTCGAGGCAGCGTTGCCAGAGGAGGGCGAGCTCGATGCGCCCCCTCTATAGGACTACAGTGGAGTACAGTAAAAGCAGCCATCACCGACGCAGCCGAGAGCACCATCGGGTACGTGGAAAGAAGTCGACGGAATGAATGGTTCGACGAGGAGTGCAGAGCGATTTTGGAGGAGAAGAATGCAGCGCGGGCGGTAATGCTGCAGCATGGAACCCGACAGGACGTGGAACGGTATAAACAGAAGCGGAAACGCCGCCTGGAAGAAGCGGAGTGCGAGGAAATGGAACTGCTGTGCCGTTCCCAAGAAGCACGGAAGTTCTAGCAGAAGCTCAACGCATCACGCAACGGCTTCGTGCCGCGAGCCGAAATTTGCAAGGATAAGGCTCCCAGCCTCTTGACGGACGGACGTGAGGTGATTGAAAGGTGGAAGCAGCACTTCGATGCGCACCTGCATGGCGAGGAGAACGTAGGCACGGGAGACCAGCGCAATGAAGGAAAAGACTACGTCAGTGCAGCAGAAGACGGAACTGAACCAATGGTATCGCAGCCGAACTCATCAAGATTGGCCCAGAAAAGTTGGCCACCTGCCTGCACCGGATGATAGTCAGGATCTGAGAAACAGAACAGCTACCAGAGGAGTGGCAGGAGGGGGTAATGTGCCCCATTCACAAGAAAGGCGACCATTTGGAATGTGAGAACTTCACAGCGATCACCATTTTGAATGCCGCCTACCAAGTGCTATCCCAGATCATCTTCCGTCGTCTATCACCTAAAATGACCGAGTTCGTGGGAAGTTATCAAGCCGGCTTCATTGACGGCCGATCGACAACGGACCAGATCTTCACCGTACGGCAAATCCTCCAGAAATGCCGTGAATACCAGGTCCCAACGCATCATTTGTTCATCGACTTTAAGGCGGCATACGACAGTATCGACCGCACAGAGCTATGGAAAATCATGGACGAGAACGGCTTTCCTGGGAAGCTGATCAGACTGATCAAAACAACGATGGACGGTGTGCAAAACTGCGTAAGGGTTTCGGGTGAGCTATCCAGTTCATTCGAATCTCGCCGGGAACTGCGACAAGGTGACGGACTCTCATGCCTACTCTTCAACATTGCTCTAGAAGGTGTTATGCGACGAGCCGGACTCAACAGCCGGGGTACGATTTTCACGAAATCCGGTCAATTTGTGTGCTTTGCGGACGCCGGACGACATGGACATTATCGCAAGAACATTTGGAACGGTGGCAAAACTATACACCCGCCTGAAACACGAAGCAGCAAAGGTCGGACTGGTGGTGAGTACGTCAAAAACAAAGTACATGCTAGTAGGCGGAACCGAACATGACAGGATTCGTCTAGGAAGTAATGTCACGATAGACGGGGATACTTGCGAGGTAGTGGAGGAATTCGTTTACCTTGGATCCTTAATGACGGCTGACAACAATGTGAGTCGTGAAATACGAAGGCGCATCATCAGTGGAAGTCGTGCCTACTACGGGCTCCAGAAGAAACTACGGTCAAAAAAGATTCACCCCCGCACCAAATGTACCATGTACAGAACGCTAATAAGACCGGTGGTCCTCTATGGACACGAGACATGGACTATGCTCGAGGAGGACCTGCAAGCACTCGGAGTTTTCGAGCGACGTGTGCTAAGGACGATCTTCGGCGGTGTGCAGGAGAACGGTGAGTGGCGGCGAAGAATGAACCACGAGCTCGCTGCACTCTACGGCGAACCCAGCATCCAGAAGATGGTCAAAGCCGGAAGGATGCGGTGGGCAGGGAATGTTGCAAGAATGCCGGACAACAACCCTGCAAAGTTGGTGTTCGCTACAGATCCGGTTGGCACAAGAAGATGTGGAGCGCAGAGAGCACGATGGGCGGACCAAGTAGAGCGTGATCTAGCGAGCATTGGGCATGACCGAGGATGGAGAGCGGCAGCCGCAAACCGAGTATTGTGGCGTACTATTATTGATTATGTCTTATCTTAAATGTGATGTTGTACAAATAAATGTATGTATGTATGTACCTCCAGCAAAGGTCGTTTAAGGTATCGTTGAATGGCAGCCTCTCAAACACGTTCTCCATCCCAGCAGGTGCTCCACAAGGAAGTCTGTTGGGTCCTTTGCTTTACAGCATCTACACTTCTGAGTTCTGACATTCCTCCCCTCGGAGACGGTTGCGTGTTCTTCCTGTTCGCAGATGATACCGCAATAACCGTCAAGGGTAGGATGCCTCGCGAAATAACAAACAAGCTCCAACGATGCCTTGACGCCATTGCTGATTATGACACCACGTGGAAAATCAAAATCAATGCCCTCAAAACACAAACAATCATGTTCCTCCATTTGTAATCGCCCAAACTAAAACCAGCTCCCTCTTGTACCGAATCATGGATGGCACAAGGGTTGAGTAGTCCGCCGAAGTAACCTATCTCGGGATGTCGTTTGACGAAAAGCTCCTATTTCGCTCGCATGTGGAGAAAACCGTAATCAAATGTTCTGCCTTGATGTCTGTATCCACTGATTTGCCGCAGATCCCGCCTCTCAAGGGTGAACAAACTGGCTGTCTACAAACAAATTATAGCACCTGCGATCCTCTACGCAGCTCCGGTGTGGGAATCATGTGCTCAGACTGACAGAAACAAAATTCAGGTCGCTCAGAACAGAGTGCTTAGGATGATCCTTGATCGTCCCTTTGACTCAAGAATTTCAGACCTCCACCAAGAGGCGAACATTCCAAAATTAGACTTTAAAATTGATTTTTTGTAATTTGGTAACCAAACTTGGAACAGGAGTGCAAGTGATTTTGATCGATTCTCTTCATCAACCTTCCCTTAAAAAAAATACAAATTTGGTACGCCTACAAATCAAAAACGGAAAGAGTTAAGATAATAGATGATTGATCAATTAAAAGAACAAAATTTTCTTCACATTTGTTCCGTGTCCTAGCGGTCATACGTCAAGCTCCCATTTGTGCCCCTAGGTACAGACCCTTCTACTTTTTATGCTTTCAGTCGCTCAAATAGGAAGTTTCTTTTACTCACAACTATATCACACCACATATGTTTCCTACAATGTATTCACCAAACCTTTCGAACCTACAAACTAGCACAGAGTTCCATAAATTTGAACGGATTCTTTCCGCTCAGAAACTCCAACTCCTTGTCGAAACCCTGCTCGGTCGTTTGGATCCACTTCCGGTTCAGATAGTACTGCACACAGCTGTGGTACTCTTCGGGTGAATAGTTGTCCACCCGAACCGGAACGAACGGATCCAAATGCTCGAACCCTTCCCGCCGCAACAGATACATCGGCAGCTCCGATTCCATCCGCTCCTCGGTCAACGCCATTCGATCTACCGCTAAAATGCAAACTCCATTGCACCAATCGTGGCTCGTAATGTCCAGGAACGGCTTCGTCAGCGTCACCTTATCCGGCGTAACTTTCACCTTGTTCTCCGTCGTAACCCTGGTCTGCGGGTGGAAAAACGCATTAAATCCATCAATCACCACCATCGTCTTAGCCTTCCCTTGCGTCGATTGTTCTTTCAATTCCCGCAAAAGTGCGGCAATCGCGTCGCACGAAAACTTAGCCCGATTGATTCCGTGATCGATCAGTTCCAGCATTGGGGCCCCTGCCGGGGTCGTTTCTCGCTTGGTCCACACGTAATCCCGGCTCACTTTCAGATCCAACTTGCTGAGCAATTTAGCATTCTGGTTCTTGAAGTGAATCAACCAAGCGGCTCCGTCCAGTGGCAGATCCAAGCAACCTTCGTGGGTACTCGAATTGGCAGTTTCCTTAACCCGTTTCATCCAATTAGGTACCCACGGTACGTGAACCAGGACAAACTCCCGGCTGAACCCGTAGTGCAGCAAATGAGCCAACACAAGCGATTTCCCTACGCCGTCTTTTCCGTACAAGACGAATCGATTGGCCGGTTTGCTGTAATCGGCCCGGTTTAGATAATCGATAATTTCCACTGCTGGTTCACGGACCATCAAGCAACCCTCGTTAAATGTTTTGATCTGTTTCCCGAACGTTTTCGGAAATCCACCGTGGGAGAACACTTGCTTCCGCACTTCCGCCGGGATGGTGTAGAAACGCGAGAGGTGGCTTTTATTGTGCCGGGCAGGATCGCTTTCACCGGTACGGAAATCGTCCAGATCCGTAAGCTGGGGGTTTGTGGCCGTCGAGAGGGATGGAGAGGAGGTGACAGCGGTTGTCGGTGACCGCATTAGGGCGGAAGCAGTGCGACGCAGGAACATTGTGTATGGTGAGGCGCCGACGACCGGTAGGTGTTGCGTAAATCGAAGCTGGATTGATGGGGGAAGAGTTTTGGCATTATTCGGAACATAAGCGACTTGATGCTACTACTTCTTACTTACAATTGCTTTCAAGGTGCTGTGTAGCTCGTATTCGAATTGATTTCAGCTATTTTACGTTCAGAATCCACTATTTTAAACAACCATCATTTGATCTTATACGATTGTTCTCGCTGATTTTCGATTCCACCATGCACGAAGGAAATTTGACAGATCTCTCTGTTTTTGATTTTTCGTGCCTCTCCGCCTCCCTTCGGCTCACTCGAAATCACGGTGAGATGAGAGTGAGCGAGAATCGCAAGTAGGAGATCCCTCGTTCTTTGTTTACACCAATTTATCAGAGTTGAAGCAAGGAGATGCGGTGGATAAAATAAATAAAATAAAAAACAGAGAAGTTGAACCAACATTTTAGTTTTTTGGTCATAACCAGGGGGTAAGTCACTCTTGTGTCTGTGCTTATTGTGTTTCATGTGTGTTTTTGGGTGTCGGAAGGTGTTTCTGGTTGTTTCATCGTGTTAACCGAGCTGGCAAAACTTCAACCGAAAAAAATATATTTACTGGCAATTATATCCTCAACAATAACAGAATGCTGATAATGGCAGATCCTCCTGCGGCTCCTTTGCTGTTGTGCAGATGTGCAGGTTTGTAATTGAAACGGGCATTGGCCCTGTCACTGCAGGAGAAAGACGAAATGGGTGCCTAATATCAATCTTATCATAGAGGTATAGAGGTGTTGATATTATCATAGAGCGAGGGGGACGACTCTATCTACGATGCAGAAAAGATTGTGTTTTGCTGTTGCTAGCTGCACGCACGCTGCGTAGATAGAAGAAAGATTTATGTCGATTTTGAAGATTTCCTGCAAAAAGATGAAACACGATGCAAGTAGATGCGAGAAATGAAAGATGATTTTTCAAAGATTGATTCGCTAGTGTGAGATTTTTTGAGTATCTAGAATTGAGATTTAGATGTTTCGCCCCCCTCGTCATAGAGGTAACTCTAAGACCAGAACCAGAAGGTCACGAAAAAACGAGCTCAACTTTTTGGCTCAGCTCTGGTACTATCTCCGGTCCCAAGCTAATCGATTCACCGCTCGAAACATAGGAAAATCCACTAACCCCTCATTTTATCTGTCAAACTTTCATAGCGAATCAAAACAAACATAGTGTAGTACTGGAATTTATACTAGAATGGGGTACGTTAGTCGATTTGCTTGGGACCAATAGACTAGTCAAGTAGTGAGCCAATTTAAAATCGTTAGTTTCGTATTGATTGTTGATATTATTGCGTCCAGGGAACGGTCGAACACAAGATTCTTGGTGGAGCGAAAAATGTGGAGTTCGAGAATTGGCAGGTCAAATAAATGAGTGTCAGTGCTCATGCAGACGCGAAAGGCATCATGCAGCTGATCCAGTAGTGTGAACCTAAAGGATGAAGCTAAAAAGAAAAGGGCCGAGCCACCAGATCCGAAGCGTCATCAACGAAATCTTCAATAAAATTTAAATTAAAATTTAAACAAAATTTAATGTGGAATCAATCGTCACGTAATAAGGTAAATTTTATGCCGTTTAAGCACCGACAAACCGACATGAAACTAAAACTTAACTCTTGATCGAGAATCCATAACGGCGGATTCAAATGTGCAGCGATCCCATCTGTCAAAACCATAGAAATTTGTTATCTAGATAAAAATAATTTGCCCGGAATAGATGAGACACGAACCAACTCATAGGATACAACTAGGATACACATTTTTCGCGAACACGACGGCAGATGTCAGTTTTGTGCTTTGATCAGAAATTTGACGATACTTTGTATGATCATTCATGTCGGTTTGTCGGTGTTTTAAGCGTGATTCTTGAAATGTAGTTTAAATACTTGTTTCAGATTCATTGTGAAGGTGAAAATTGACGATCCGGGACCAACCCTGTGAACAGTTGAGAAGCTGTACAATCTGCTAAACGTGCGCTTCGCGGGATGGACCGTATCGATGAATGAAAAGGGCTCAATCAATGTGAAATCGGTGAATATCGAGATCGAAGGCGACGTGCCGATAGCCGTACCACCGGGATCGGCTTCCGTTCCACCACCACCGCCCGGCATTTGAACGAAGCATAAAATTTGTAGCGTTTTGTGGGTTAATCAAGATGAAGATGTAAAAAACTACATCCTCGGCTTATTGCAAAGCCTCTAAACACCTCGCTAAACACAACAATTCGTACCTATACACAGCAAAAAAAAATGTAATATCGATCACCGTAATTCAAGCTGATGTATGAAATAAAGATGTAATAGCAAAAAGCAGATACAATATGACATCAATGGATGTAATTTTGTTCGTAAAATCGATAGACATCGTACAACGTAATATTACAACAACCGACGGAATAATCTCTGTGCAGCTGTTTGGATGTAATATTCAACAACTTTTTTTTCTGTGTAGTGCAAGACTTTTCTTACAAATATAAATTTAATATGGAAGCCTAATAAAGCTGGGAGTAACTGGAAGATTTTTTTAACTGTTTCAGGCAGTGCTGAGATTTGTCAGACTTTCGCGTGATATTGACTAAATTGTTCGTCACATAGTCACTGACAGACTTGATCCTCAAAAAAACCTTCATCAAAATCTCATTCATTTTTCGTCAATGACAAAGATTCACCTGGTAACAAAAAGTGTAATTTAGTACATTCTGTGTCACATTATTGTTATCCAAGTAGCTCAGGACGTAGATACTTGTTCACTCAAATGGATCCATGTAATTGTTTTGCTCAAGTCATTTAATTTCGTTACAAATTTGGCTAATAAATAAATCTGCACATGTTCGTCACTGACAGCATTGTCATTGACAACCCTAATAAAAATAACCATAAAAGAGAGCTTAACGACGTGTTCGGGGTATCGTCCAAACCATTTGTGGGATAGTTTACCCATCCGGGATACAGTTCGTTTATGGTATTTGTTTATTAGGGAATTGACATGGTTTGCCTTGACTATGACTGTTAGCTCCAATGAGTGACCAAAGCAGAATTGTCAATATCACCTCCGTCGAGATTATGCAGCACTGGTTCCAGGTGCTTGTCACACAATACTCAAACGCATGTATTGGTTGACATCAAGGGGTTGGCCACTCTACACAGTGTGTCAAAATCAAACTTGGGCACACCCGAGGTTACATCTGGGCGCAGTCATTGGCGCTGTTTGGCACCCATGGTTACATTTTGTATGATCTTTAAAGATACTGGCAACACTGAACTTATTCTGCGCCTGTGCCGAGGGGGACGACACATCTAAATCTCAATTCTAGGTGCTCAACAAATCTCACACTAGCTAATCAATCTTCCAAAAATCTTCTTTAATTACTCGCATCTACTTGCATCGTGCATCATCTTTTTGCAAGAAATCTTCAGAATCGTCATAAATCTTTTTACTATCTACTCAGCGTGCGCGCAGCTAACCACAGCAAAAAACAATTTCTCCTTCATCGTAGATAGAGTAGCCCCCCTCGGCCTGTGCATAGTGCATGTGTCAAAATTGTTCATTGATGTTGCCACAGTACAATCCAATTTTTACAAACCATAACCGTGAATCTCCATCAAGCTGTAACCCGCCAGTGATTCTCCAAAATCGAATTTAATTCCACAAAGTAAATACAGTCAGCGCACATCCTATTGCCTGTCCGAAGAAGAAGGTACATGAAAAAAAAACAGGGCAATTGTTTGCATAGCAACACCATTCAATCAATCTCAACATTACCGGCTCCATCTCCGTTATTAAAGTCGTTACTCAGACTCCCGTGACCGGAAGAAAGAACGTTTCATGAGAGGTTCTGATCAACCCTGAGCCGGGAACTATAGATTTGGTCTGAGCGAGACCATTTGGGCAGCTGTTCTGACCGAATAACTTCGTTTTCGGGCAGTCCGGTGCTGGTAGCAACTGGGTCAAACGAAACTACACCAAGGGTGCCGAACTGGTGGATTCTGTGCTGGATGATGTCCGTAAGGAATCCAAGGGTTGCGATTACCTGCATGGCTTTAAGTTTATGCACTCGCTCGGCGGTGGAACTGGCTCAGGTAAATCTTCCTTCCGGAAGCACTTGCCCGAAATTTCCAGCAGTAAATCTACTCCTCAGTGGCTTGCCATAAGATGTTCCCAAACGACTGGATCGAATGGTGCACGATCGATCCGTTGCTGAACTAATTTGAAGCTATCCTTTTCGAGAACATGCGAGCCGTCGGGAAATGTCAGCGGAAAATCAACCCCTTCGCATAATCCACAATCTTCAGAGATCGTTCATTGTCCTTTTTTTATACCAAAAACTTCCGAAAAATCGTCCAACTAACGCTAAATATAATTTAACACCTTAAATTTCACCTTCACCTCCCTTAGCATCTCTTCCACCTGCAGCCGGAACAGATTCGAGTGGTAGAAATTTTCCGTTTCCTTCAACCGATTGATTTCCTCTACCGTCGGCGGTTGGTACAGCTGCTTCATGGCTTTGATCTTCCGTTGGTGTTCTTCTTCTGTTCGTCGCTTGAAAGATCTCACGCGATATTTACAGAGATACTTCTGTCACTATCATTGGATGAGAAAACGATGATAGAGATTTTCTTCAAAATATCATCGATTTACTAGCTCATTTAATGATTTTAAAGTTACTTGTTCCGAAGATATCTTAAGAATATATTCACTCTACCGATCACATACGGTTGTTTGCTTAAATTCATCTAAATCAGTTAGAAATGTTGATGTCAAAACAACATAAAAATTATTCTCATGAGTGTTTGTTCATTGAAAAATGACATGAAAGCTTATGATAGGTAGTTTCGTCTCGTGATAGTGAGAGGACCTGTTTTCTCAAAAATGACGGCCGTGATATTTAGCAGCTCTGGTCGTAGCTAGCACAAAGCATCCATCACTGTCTTGACCGCTGTCGCTTTCCGGCTCCGGCCGCCCAAGATCGTCGTCGTCAATTGAGTTCTTCGGTTTCGAAAAACAAAACAAAATCAAGAGTTGTCAGAATACCGGGTTGCCAAAAAATTCATAATTCACAACCACACAAAAGTCAGTTCAATTACTTCGCGGCACTGCCGTGCCAACTCTGTGGCACACTAGGTACACTGAGAAAAAAGTTGGCAAAAAACAAGTTTGTAGAGTGACCAAACCTTGGTTAACGTAGAAAAAGCTCTTCATTCAGAGTTTTCCTTGTGGCCATCAAATTCGTCGTCTTGTTCTTCGGCGGACCCAAGATGCATTCACGCCCTGACTCGCGCTTTTTGACGTGCTTTTAAAAACGGATTAATTCCATTTGTTCGCACAATATCCGCAAGATCCAGAATGCACAGGATCTCCCCCTCCATGAAACTAAACTCATGTGGTCGATCCGCGTACCTCCCATACAAGCTTTCGAGAGAAGGTCCACCAATGGCTGCCTTCTCTGCCACGTTCTGAGCCATCTCTCGCATATCTCTCTGAATGAATTCGTCGTAGATGCAAAACTACTGTTAATAAACATAACAATCGAATGCTTGATCGAATGTAAACAGTGATGGACGTGGTGCCAGAATTAATACTGGTGGAAGTGTGTTTGGAGTGTGTCGAACTGTGTTTTTGGAGTGTTAAACACAAGGTGGCAGAGTGGGTTACCCCTTGTTTTCAATTTAATTTATAATAAAAAAAAAGATTAAAATTCAATCAAAAATTATTAAAATAGAATCAAAAATAATTTAACTTTATTCAAAAGAGATAATTTTCAATCTAATCAACCATGATTAAACTGGGTTTAATATCAGACGATTGGTTTTTAGAAAGAGTGTATGAATTTTTAATCATTCGATAAAATTAAACTGCAGTTCATGAGTTTAATGTCAAATTGATTAAATTGCAAGCAAAATTTGAATAGTTTAATTTATCAGTGTTTACAGTGCAAATTTGGCATTGGAAACGAGTCCTCATTTCCAAATGCCCCCACCGCATCAAAAGTCGACCGCTGTCGTCATGTGCAAAAAACGTCAACCAGCTGTCAAACGTGCACACAAAAGGACAAAATTTCTGGGCGCAAAAAGTACGACGCGAGTTCGACTCCTTCCGAGCTGCGGTGTATTTTATGACCCTGGTGTCTAGTTCCCGTGCAAATTCGTCCGGAATTGTGCTCCCGATTGAAGTTGGAATCGTACCCTTCGAGGCGCAGGCGAAGTTGTCGGTGAAAATCGTGAAATACCGTACGTTTGGTGGATTCAAGTGAACGCGACTTGGTCGGTCTTGAAATTGTGGTGTAAACAAAAAAAAAAGCGTGCATCATCAATACAGTGACAATCGTGGTACGGGTTGATTAGCGGCTAGCGTTCCGCCCCCACCAAGATCTCTTTCGGTGACGGCAGTGCGCGCGAATGCTTTGAACAGCACTCCGGAAGATCATCATCTCTACGTCGGCCCCGGTGGGTAATGATAATGAAAGAGTGGTCCGATCTGCTCCGGGAAATCAAACAGTGCACCGACGAGGACGAGATGGAGTTTTGCGAGGACTTTGCCAAGCTGCAGATGATTTTCAACCACACGAATCAGTTTGTGCGGACGTTCGATAAGATTGTGTTCCATGGAGGTAAGACGTTCGTCGGGTTTGTGAGGGTGGTTGCACTAAAAGTTTGGTTTTTATTTGGACAGGAAACGAACCGTACATCATCGAGATTGTGGCGCGGCTGGTAAAGTACCTCCGGGTCCGGCGCTATCTGAACGAGAACAACAAACCGATTAAAGAATGCGAGCATCAGCTGCGGAAGATTACGCTGTTTATGGTGCTGAATACGGACGTCAGTTTCAAGTTTGACTTGTCCAGGGATACGAAGCTGTGCCACCTGCTGAATACAGTTCCCCAGCTGACGAAATGCCTGCTAATCAATTGCATTTGGGGGGCCAGTTTGGATGAGTACTTTTACGAGATTCTGTCGTACACGCCACAGTGGTTCATGATGCAGTTTATGGACCAGGCGGTAACCAGTTTGAAGTTTTCGAAGCCGTTTGAGATTCTGGAACGAGTGGAATCGATGGCAAAGGCGATCTACTTCAGCATCTGCCGGACGGATAACGATTGGAAGAAGGTCGATCGAAATCGGTTTGTCGAGCAGCAGCGAACGCTTTCAAAGTTGTTCGACTTTCTGATGGAGCTGCTGCGGTTCTTCAATACTCCGGATACGGGCAAGTTCGAGCGGTGGTCCCGGTTGAGTATGCACCGGTATTATGGATTTGCGTTGAAGCACATGTTCAGCATCGTGTTGTACTGTATGGATTTGTATCTGAACAAGAGCCTGTTCAAGGTGGACGAGAAGATGGCGATCTACCAGATTATGGACGAGAAGCACGTACCGAAGAAGGAGATCCCGGAACAGTACTCCCAAGGGACGGATGGACATCTGATGAAGATCAACAACTGCCTGCTGAATACTTTGCAAACCTGCGTGATGGAAGTGACCGTCGATGGGTTCATGTACTGGGTTGAGATTGACGTATCTGTGGGAGCGAACGGAGACAAGGTCACCCTGCAGCAGTTCATCGGTGAATCGGCCTTCAAGCTTTGTGACATGCTCAAAGACAATGAGATCCTTAAGCACAACGTTCTAAAACAGTTGCCAGCCATCTCTCTGCGGCCGAAATCCCAAGCCGAAAAAGCCATGGAACTGTCTATGCGAGACCTGATGGAAAAGCTCGAAACCTGCCGGGAGCTGTTCGAACGGAGGCTCTTCTTCAACGAATTCCTCCGCCGCGGTGCTCAGGTTTTCGGCAACTTCGAATGTCTGGACCTGATCGATCAGAACATGGACCTCATTTCCGGCGATAATGTCCGGAAGCTCATCGAATACGACAATCGACCGCTCGACGAAGACGAAATGGAGCCGGACGGACCTTCCGAAGAGGCAGCCAAACTCCGCGAACTGATCCTGAAATCGATCGATTACCTTCTCCTCGAGGAAGCCAACACCCTGATCAAGTTTATGATCGCAACCTACGGGCTGGAGTACGATCGCTACCAAACGCCCACCCTCGTCGAAGAGATCATCGAGTACACCAATCGCTTCAACTCCAGTTCCATGCATCTCGGCGACGACGAATCCGACATCCCGCTGCGGCTTATCTTCCAGTGTCCCTCCTTGTTCTACCAACGGCTGACCCGTTCCCTGTACGATACGGGCTTCAACAATGCCAACTACATCTTCGCCATCACCCAGGTGATCGCCAAAACCAAATCCTTGTCGGTGCCCTATCTCAGTGCCCAAGTCCGCTCCCTTCTGTCCGGTCAGTTCGAAATCACCAAATCCAACTCCCTTTCGGTGTTCGTCCTCAAACTCTTCGGGCTGGACCTCTTCGAGCGGAATCACTTCCTTCAGGGCTATCTCCTGCAAGGCGTCGACGAAGCCTTCCGCCAGTCCAACCTGATTGCCTTGACCGAAGTGCTCGGTCTGATGCATCTGGTCATCGACAAGAATCTCAACGGGTTCAAACTAGATTCGCTCAAACAGGTCACCCTGAAGCTGGCGGAAATATCCGAAAAACTACGCTACGACGTTACCAAACTGGAACCGACGCACCCGCACGGAATCGAGCGCATCACGCTGCTCGAAAAGATCCTGAAGATCATTCCCGGACCGGTGCGGATGCTGCGATCGCTGAAGGAAGAATGTAATGCATATGACATTGGCTTGGGAGATTGCTGGAAATTAATTTTAAACCGATTTATTTTTTTCAGCCAAACGCCGCTTCCGGGAGCAAACGGAGCGCTTCACTCAGATTTCCAAGTACTACTTCCATCGGGTGTTTGTGGATTACGCGGCCGGGCAAACGCCGCAGGAGTTCGCCAAGTTCCTGCACCAGGGAGCCATCGATGAAAACACTTCCCAGACTCACGTGCGGCTGTTCCTGTCCAAGGTTGGCTTTTCGTCACAATTCTAACCGTAGGGAAAATAATCGATTACCCGTTCCATTTGTAGACCCTTGTCCAGTGTACGGCGTCGGAGGCGGAGCGGCTGGCACGGGATCCGCTGCTGCTGCCACATATCAACGATTCGGTGCTGATCATCCTGGTGCTGTTGGTGGAGAACGAAAACCACTACGAGTGCATCAAGAGCTGTCTGGCGAACTATCTGCATGTGGTGCAGGTGAGTGTGGGTTTGGTGACGTTACGATAGGACGAATTTGCCCAATAGTAAACAACTTAACCTGCAAATCAATGATCGCAAGACTTCGTGCTATTAGCTTGAAGGTGCCATTCTTTACTGGACCGGGACTCACTGAATCAGAATGCTTCAATGAAATACGGTGAAATCGGGCGTAACATTTGAAAAGGGCCTATCAACTTTGGTAAGGAAAATATGTTAGGTCCCGTTTCGCGCGAAACGAAGTTCGGCCATTCAAATCAACAACACCAATCGGGTAGGGGAAATTCTCCCCTTTCCGATAGTGCTCTGGGATGGCGAGGGCGTGCTTCGGTTCGCGCGAGAAAGGCCTAGCAAGTTGTGTTTACAAATGTTGATAGGCCCTTTTCAAATGTTTCCAATCACAAGAAACAAAAATAATAGGAGTCATTATGCGCACCTGGGGGTGGTAGGAAGAGATAAGGCACCATAATTTTCTCTCAAACGGATTTTCAAGATTTTGCAAATTTCACAAGTTTTAAGATCTTGACCCGCAAACAAATTATCTAAATTCTAGAATTTAATTATGTATTGATGTTTCTAAGCATCGTGAAAGCTTATCAAATTCTGATTCTGAAATTTAAACTGTTCATAGAATTTTTTCGTATCTTATGAACGGCATTGGCGCTTAAATAGGGCTTTGTGTTTCGAATTTTAATTAAGATCAGAAACAGATTTCAAACTCGATTGGAAGGATACAGAGCTTGGAAATGGAGCGTTTCATCAACCAGGTGGAGGCTACGCGCACCATTCCACCTGCACTCGGATGAATGTCGACCTTTCGCACCAGAGACCATTTCAAAACTGAGAGGGACTCTTCCTGGATCATGACAAACAGGTTGCGGGTTACGGATGATCACTTGTACCGTTGTTGTAGGGTTGTTAGGTGTTCACGGTGCCACCTTTGCAAGAAGTGCTGCGTGTGGCGTTGAGCTCGTTCCCACAAACGTAGACGATTTTCAGGAAGGCTGGTGTAATCGGGGTCCGCCAAAACATCCAGAGGCCGACCAATTAGGAAATGCCCTGGTGTTAGGGCTTGCAGATAATTTGGGTCACTGGAAACCGGTATGATGGGTCTTTCGACTTGCGCTAGGATGGTGCAAAATATTTCGCGTGGCAAGAAAGCGTTTCCAATGACCCGTCGTAGATGAGGTTTCATCGACTTGACACAGGCTTCCCATAACCCTCCAAAAGTAGGTGCTTGGGTTGGGATGTAGTGAAAGTGGATCGATTGGGAGCTGGTCTCGTTAGAGCGAGCGAAAAAGATTGCGAAGCTCCCGTTCAACGTCCACAAAGTTAGTCCCGCCTATTCTGCGAGTCACGTGAGTCTCCCTCACCGGTGAGGTGACAATTTTCGCCCCTTGTGAGGTGACTCTCCATTTGATTTGCACAGAGAGTCACCTCACACGAGGTGACTTTTGTCACCTCACCGGTGACAGAGAGTCACGTGACTCGCAGAATAAGGGGGAGTAGCTGTGGCCAACCCCTGCTGGCTATGAAGCTGCTAATGCTAACGTTCGATGCTTTTGTGACCATGCAGACGAAGACAGTCGTTGGAGATGTAATGGACCAGCAGAGTCGACTCCAACGTTTTCAAAGCCGAACGACTGTGTGAAACGAACGAGGTTCCGGCCGCTAAATGGCTAGAATCAATAAACAGCGACTCCGGCGTGTTTGAGCCGGCCACAAACGCGAATAAGACCAGCACGGAGCTCCGGATTAAGGTAGCGTAACTTGAGTGTGGGACGAATTTTGCTCTTCTACAGTAATCGAACCGTACTGGTTTTCGAAGGAGGACTGGTTGTCTGATTGCGACGGTCTGCAAGACTAGGAATACGGAAAACGACGACGAGTTATGATATCGCGATAGGAAGCGCTATTCCCTTTCAAACTCCTTTCCTTTCAGTCGGCCGAGATCTTCTGGTGGTTGCGACCAAGGGAGAGCACCGAGCCACAGTGGTCCATTTTACCAAAGCGAATCGTCCAAAAGTTGACTCTCATCCATGCCCCGTGAGATGATATCAGCGGGATTTTCTTCGCCGGGCCAGGAGCAGTTAACTGTTAGCTCCTAAATTCCAGCGACACGGTTCGCCAGGTGGATGGACATCCCGACAACCAGTGAAGCAAGATTGTGGAATCGGTCCACAGAAAGATGCTTTCCTTGATTCCAATGCTGGTGCAGACGGAAAGAAGCAACCGGGATAAGAGCAACGCCGTACATAGTTCCAATCGTACTTTGGATTTGTTGTTTAATTGAGCGATTCGTGCTCAAATGTATCGCTGATCACGTGAATTTCAACAACGGAAGGGCGACGCAGTGACTGAACATGCCGAGGAAATCGAAAAGATTGCAATCAGCTGAAGTAGCTCTGATACTCTTCCCATTCAGCTGCAAAAGCCCTAGGCAGCGGATGATACCAGTCGTAGTCCAGCTTCCATAGCGTTTGGAGGAGGATTTCGGCCTTCACGACGGTTGAACCACTTGGAAAACTTCGGCATCTTGTAGGGGAGCGAATCAGTTGCCGGCTCCCACAGAAGTCCAAGGGCCTTGCCAGGAGCTTCGTAGTCAAACTCAATGAGCGATATGGTCTCTCCACACTCTTCGGGAATTTCGTTAAGAATTTCCCGGTGATTCGAAGATATTTTACGGAAAGGGCATCCCAGCACTCTCGAATATTCCGAGAAGTTGGGATCAGAGTTGCTTCAGCTTCTCTAGATCGTCGCATCGCTGTTCGCGCTGTTCCTTCGCCACTAGATCCGGAGAAGACGAGAGGATGCTTGAGGATTTTGCAGAGATTGCCCATGATGACAAAAGCTGGCATCTAAAAGAGGAGAACGGTTGCGTTGATCGTGTCCCTACGTATATTATGATAAGTCAGGAGGACGTCATTTAACGATAATCCGGAGAAGCTCTTGCAAGAAGCATCAAAATCAATGCGGAGCTTCGTGTTCGTACTGTCAGGGCGAAGAATGGCGTGATGCGTCGTTTTCTGCTGCCAGTTCTTCCAGTGGTACCTCCCGCATGTGGCCCAAACGTAAATATTCGTTGATGAACTCTTCGTATTGAGCACGTAGTGCGGGATTCGTGTTCAGTTTCCGCTCGAGACGCAATGCGTTGTTTGTTGTTCTGAAGACGAAGCAGGAGTTCTTCTTTCACCTAGAGACGAACTTGATATCGACCCTCTTCGTTACGGGTAGTTTTCCGAGTGTATCCAGCAGTGGGTCCCCGGCGGTTTTCCTGGTTTCGGCAGCAACACTAGCTTCTGTATCTTCCACCTCGTCCAGGCATTTCTGTTCCTCGTTGGTGACTTCGACGTTATCTCCCTCTCCCTCTCCAGGTGGCCAGGTCGTTGGGTTGTGCTTCGGGAAAAGTTCTTCCATGATGACATTTCAGCGGGCATTGTTGGACCTCTGATCGCCTCATGGCATCAGCGTCTCGACACAGCTCCTCAAAACAGTTTGACTTGTCCTGCTTTATCTCTCGTTTAAGTGCGGCCCTGATCGCTCGGCACACTCCTATACGTTCCTCTCTGTATGCTTCTGTTCTGAACACGTCTTCTGGCTCTGAGATAACTAGCGCGGAGGGTGCTAAATACCTCCTTCGACCAGTAAGCTGGACGCCGTCCGTTATTTGGCTAAAGTGTCCTCGGCATGGTCGTGTCACATGTTCTCACTATCGTTTCTGTCAGCTTGTCCGCGGTCAGATCCGCGGAGCAGCCCCTGTCACACGGAGTGCTTTAACGAAGAGATCCTTGTTAAAAGTCTTCGTCTTCCACTGCCGGTCGCAAGTTGTCCTCCGTACTGCCATAGTATTCCGTTGGCCGATGCCAAAAAAGCAACCCTGGAATCGTGACCTCTCTTGGACAATTCATGCCAACGTGTCCATATTGATTTTGCTAGCTTAATTGATGGATACTACTATTTCGTCATAGTGGATGCATTCTCAAAGTGGCCCGAAATTTTTCGCACGCAATTTATCACCACAACTGCAACCCTAAATATGCTTCGTGAATCGTTAGCTCCCTATTCCAACCCGGACACATTGGTTTCGGACAACGGAACGCAATCCACCAGCAAGCAGTTTCAACAGTATTGCCGCGCATATGGCATTACCCAATGTCCAAGCAGAGCGATTCGTTGATTCAATCAAGCGTTGTCTCAAGAAGATAACCAAGGGGGAAGCTTGCCCACACTGGAGCACCTGCAGATATATTCCTTTCGCTCAATCGCTCAATTCCGAACCGAAACACACCACAATCGACGTCTCCAGCAGAAGACCAGTGCAAACTACTGTGGACCTGTTGAAGAAACCTGTTCCTGTTACTCAAGGTGCCAAGAACCACAAACAAAACGAGCAGTTCAATCGTCGGCATGGATCAGTCATCACAGAAACGCCAAGTCCTGGATTCCTGGTCGAGTCATCGAACGGAAAGGTTCTGTCAACTATATCGTTCCCCTGGAGATAAACGGAAGACCGAAGCTGGTGTGGTCGCATGTCAACCAAATGCGCTCTCGTCACAATTCTCATGGCCCAGAGCAATCGACGCAGCAGTTACCATGGGAAATCCTGCTCGATGAGGTTCAAGATGTCATAGCTGTACCGAATAATCCAGAAGTGCATGTCAATCCCGATGTCCCTATTCCTGTTTGTTCCATGCCATGTCACTCGAAGCTGATGATCGAGTAGCAAGTACATCCAGCACGATGGTCATTCATGAAGCTGTTGCTGCAGTCCGCACAAATATCCGTGCCATCTGAACCAGTTGGAGAATTCCTACAACGTTCCGTACGTGAATCAAGAAATCCAAGATGACTCTCCTCCTCCTATGATATTTTCTAAAGAGGAAGATGCAGTAGGCCCTGGAAATCGTCCGCTGGTTGTGCATTCAGTCGTTTGTTTCAGGATCTTATGGGCCCGCTGTTCATCATCTCCTTCGATTTGCGATTTGCAACTCCAAGGCTTTCAAGCGAGAAGGAACTTTGGTTGGCCTCAGGTTCACGTAGGCACCCATAGATAGCCCGTCCAATACGGGTTTTCGATGTGATTGGCTCGTTTACTCGACCCTCACGAAGCTTGAGCGTTGCCAGGCAAGTGTGTGTTGTTCAACCCAATTAAAGCACCTGGAACTGCGGCGTCGAAACCAAATGTTACAGCGGAGACATCTCGTCGAAATTTCGGGTAGGCCAAGATCCTCTACGGTGTACGCTTCGCCGAGCTTGAATCGTTTGCTGCTCTACACGTGTCTGTTATTTGCTTTCTAACACTTGATACACACCTGTCCACTTGATACACAGAGAATCTACTGGGCCGTCCACTCCAAGAGTGCTCACCAACGATTTTTCAATCAGAACCGTCTTCGAAAAAAGCTAATGAACTTGTCTATTATTTCCGTAGAGAGTAATTGGAAGAACTCGGAACAACGTAGACGAACTGAACTGTCGCTGTTCATCGACGGGCGCATTTCCTGTTGTTTTCGTTGATGTTGTTAAGGCCGGCGCCGGTGGTGTAGTGGTAAGCGTGACTGCTTTCTCACCCCAATGGGTCTGGGTTCAATCCCAGCCGAGGTCGGTGGGATTTTTCTGAGACATAAAAATCTCTGGTCACGTCTTCCTTCGGAAGGGAAGTAAAGCCGTTGGTCCCGGCGTATGTGTGTTGATGAATGGGTGCGATATCCTACGCAGGTTTGGAATTGTCTTGCTGCGCATTCGATTGCCGTCAATGGATGGCAATCGATGTCCGTAAATAAAGGAAAGAAGAACAAGAAGATGTTGTTTATACTGGCGATTTGTTGGAATGCATGCTTCTTTTGACAGTCATTGATCCCGCAAACTTCTCCTTTGAACGGTCATCGTGCATGCGACGTAAGGCAGTGACGACAGGGATTTTTTTCTTTGCCACCTTCCACCGATCATCGAGGGAAAATCTCTGGAAAGTTGAACAAGTTACTGCTTCATGATCTGTAGCTCCACATGCTGGACACGACTAATCTTCACAATCTACTGATCCACCGGCTTGCCCTGTTTGCTTGACACCTTTCGTTCATTGGACGCACCATCGCAGAACTCTTCTTGATCTTCTTTTACTTCATTCGACATAGTATGCGCATTGATGTAAGCCTTGGTGGTTTCTGCTGAAGAGTTTGGTTGAAACGGATCACGTTACTGATGGCAGATATTATTCTGCCCATGTAGGTATTCACTGAACTCTTCGAGATCGACAGCAGAAGCTTGTTGTTGGTGTAACTCCCAGTTAAGTTTAACGTTAGCTGGAAGTTTGTCATCCAATTTCTGCAAAAGCATCAGTTTTGATAAATGTTGACATAAGTTCAGCACCGCAAGACCAAATCCCACAAAATTTTCCAGTTTATCCGCCCTTGGAGCCGGAATGGACCGGACCTTGGGCTCCCAAACAACGCTTGAAGCGTAGACCTAACATGTGGTACCGTTGCTGGATGAAGTAGAAAGCTGCTTACTTATTCTTTCGCACCACCCTTGCTGCAAACGAAGCAAATCTTCCGAATCTTAATATCCACACATCCTGCTGGGTCACCGGAACAAATCGGCAACTCCTTCCACACTACTTGTCTGGCAGCCAGCTGCTGGGGCGTAAAACCATATTCCACTAGCTGGAAGCCGTTGCTTGTTATAGCGGGGTTCACCATTATAGGATCATTAACGGACCGACGACCTCATAGGGCCTCAGTTCCTTAACTCAGTCGGTTAAAGCGCAGCTACAAAACAAGACCATGTTGGAGGTGGCTGGGTTCGATTCCCGGTCCGGTCTAGGAATTTTTCGGGTTGGAAAATTTTCGACTTCTCTGGGCATAGAATATGATTGGACTTGCCTCACAATTATGCTAATGCAAAAATGGTACTCGATGCTCTCAATTAATAACTGGAAGAACACTAAGTTGAGAGCACGCAATAAGCTAATATGCGATAAGCAATAAGCTTGAAAAAGCGAAGAAGAAGAAGAAGAAGAAGACTTCGTAAATCTTCTCATTGCTGCTCTCTTGATTGACTTCAACCTACGTAGCTCTCTCGTCTGCCGCTATGGGCGAGACACTTTGTGGTGAGTTCTTTTCGAGACGTGTCTGTCAATGACATATGTCAAGACATGTGAAAAGGTTTGCGTTGTAGTCTCAACTTTATCTGAATCAAGGATGTTCTCCCATACCATGCTAGACAATACATCTATGATGCTACGGTGGTCAGCTTTACGAAAGTCATAAGAAACCGTAGCAGGATAATCGTCGAAATCACACACGAGTTTGTCCTCAACAGTGACAATTAGAGTAGGATGATGTGGAACTAGCTAAGTTAGTGCACAAGGAGCCGAGGAAATTTATGGAGCACTATCCTGTGTGCTCACGAAGCAGAGGTCCAAACTACGATCATTTTCGTTAACTACATGGTTAATTTGAGAAAGCGTTGCTGCGCTGTAATTGTCGACAGCTACAAAGACACCTCCACCAGTAAATTTACGGCTGTTGTTAAGATTCCGATCGCAACGAAAGACCCCTTAGTCAGGACCGAAGACTTGACTGGAAAGCGTTCGATAAACGAGCCACGTTTCGCACAGGACAATTACATCGTAGCAACAATCCGATACAGCTAGGCGGTACTCTTCAACATCAGAATTCATTACACCGGCGTTTTAGTAGAAAATCACGACGTCCTGCTTGCGACAAGGAATCGAACGACTGCTCTCCCTGGAAATCACAGATACATCAGGCAATAACTGACCATCATCAAGTCTGATTGGATACTCGCCATAGTGAGTGGGTTGGAAGACCCCCTCTCCACATCCGACAGCAGGTCCGGATGATGAACGAAGGCTGCTGATGGCAGGACTGAGACTATGCTGAGCGCTGGCGGGAATCGGCACGACTGGGCTGGAGTAATCAGGAGCTTCCAAAGAGCGGTCTATTGTGCGTCCCGGAGATGAATTAGGATTGTTCGAACAGTAAAGCGGATGTTGTGAATGAGCAGTATCAGAAGTGCTTCTCAACTGGAAACAGCCGACAGGTGCTTGAAGCGTTGCATTGGAACACGGAAACCGATCAGGCAAATGACTGTAACTAATGTATGCATACTTGCCTGAAGACGATGCTTGGGAGACCCCACCACCGAACTCGACCGCAGGGCCAGAACGACTCTGATGGCAGGAAATAGAACGACTTTGATGGCGGGAAACAGCTAGCGCGACTGGATCGAGTAGTTCGAGGTCTCCCATAATGCGACAGGCATTGCGTTCTGGTCTACAGCGCTCCGATTCACAACGCAAAATCCAGACTGGGTCTAGTCCGGAAATGGGAGTTGAGAACTCGGAAGGTCCCGTAATAGAAGAGATCGTGATGGTAGGCGTGTTCAAACGAGGCAACCACATGTTTTTTGAACCGTCTTCAAATTCACGGAACAAAATTCCTTTCGGCCATGTATCCGATCTAAGAGCAGCTTCGCGTAGTTTGGGATCCATTCCGACTTTGTACGAGATGAAGCTCATACGGCTGATGTCGGATCCTTTTTTGACTAGCGGCACAACCTTAATCGGATCTGCACTGCACTGTACACAACCTTTCACCAGTTTCTCGATTGATTCCGATTTCACGCTAGGATGAATACGAGAAAGGTACAGCCAAAACAGCTCGGTGGGTTCAGGGACAGTAAGGACCTCGGTAAAGGCATTGTCGCCTGTTACTGCTTTAGAACCACCAAAAAGTGGTTTGCTAGTGAGTGAGCTTTCATCGCGGCGCCGTTGACGCATGAAATCAGAGTTTGTCGGAGTTGTCAATGCGATTCGTTTTGATAGCTGAGCGATCTGCTGTTCTTGCTTAGCCATTTCCTTCCTAAGCTCAGCGTGTGCGATTTCCTGTCTCTCGGTGATAGAATTAATCACACTGCCAAACGACAAGACGGCAGTTTTGAATCGAGCACATTTCATCAGCTTCGCGCACTCGTTACACATCCAAAACAGGTTCGGGCTAGTGTGGACAATGTTCAGAAAAGCCTTATTCAGCTTTGTGCCACCGCACTTTAGGTGAATCATCCTGTCGCAAAAAGCCATGCAGGAGACGGATTCTTCATCGCCTTTAACTGGCTTAGCGCATTGGTCACAGGCGGAAGTCATGCTGACTCAGTTTCCAAAAGTGATTTAAAACAGCGGTGGAGATGCTGTAATACGCAAAGAGGAATTGGAGCGCAAAGTCACGACGATGTGAATAACAACAACTATGGTTACGAGAGGATGCTTGAGGATCTGGCGATACATTTTGCAGAAATCGCCCATGGTTTCGTCATATTTTGGGTTATTGGTCATTGAACGACACGTTCCGAAAAAAGTTCCTAAACAAGGTAATCATCATCCTTGGCAAACAAGTGAACACCGTATGTTAAAGTCCTCCAAAAGAGCCGCGCTAAGAAAATACACCAGGTACCACACCCCCATACAACTGAAGGACCATTATGCGAGGATCAACGAACCAGTCGCCAATGCTATCAGCGTTATCAACAAGATTTTCAACGGAAGCTTCGATCTCACCCGAAAACTTTTTGGAATTATGTGAATGAGGACCGAAAGGAGTCTGGCCTTCCATCGACTATGGTACTGAACGGCGAAGAAGCTTCATCCCCTCAGGACTCTTGCCGTCTGTTCTCAACCAAGTTTGCGATTGTATTCTTGGATGACGAGCACGTTTCTCTAGCAGCCAATAATGTTCCAATGTCTGGTCAATCTTTGGCAGCTATCAACATCGACCTCGCTATGATAACTAGGGCGGCTTGGCAACTGAAGTCTTCATTTAAGCCTGGACCTGACGGAGTTCCTTCCGTCTTTCTCAAGCAACACATCGATAGCCTGGTGGTTCCTCTCTGCCTTCTGCTTGAAATGTCCCTCTCCAGTGGGGTGCTTCCTTCCTGCTGGAAATCAGCTGAGACTTTTCCAATGCATAAGAATGGATGCAAAAGAAACATCGACAACTATCGCGGCATCACATCGTTATGGAGCACTTGAGCGAAGACCAGCATGGTTTCATGGCAGGGCGGTCGACTACTTCCAACCTTCTGTGTCTCACCTCGTACATTACGGAGAGTATGACAGACCATATGCAAACAGATGTCATCTACACTGACCTATCAGGCGCCTTCGACAAGTTGAACCATCCTATAGCGATAGTCAAACTGGATAGGCTCGACATAAACGACAGTATCGTACGATGGTTTGCATCCTATCTATCTGATCGTCAGTTGGAAGTTGCAATCGACGACTGCCGATCTCCTTCGTTCCCTGCCACTTCGGGTATTCCGCAAGGTAGCCACCTCGGCCCGTTGATATTTCTTGTGTATTTCAACGACGTCAATTTCGTCCTCGACGGTTCACAACTGTCGTTCGCAGACGACATGAAAATCTATCTTCGAATCCGCGCCATCGCTGAGTGCCACCTTCTCCAACTCCAACTCAACGCTTTTGCTAATTGGTGCCAACTGAACTGCATGGTTGTAAATCCAACCGTGTTAATCACATTAAGGATCTGGGAGTCATCTTAGATTGTCAACTCACATACAGCCAGCACATCTCGTACGTGATCGACAAGGCATCCAGAACGCTCGGATTCACAAGCGTAGATGGACTCTGCAAGTACGAGTTCGTGTTCAGTGGCAACATTCGACGGCAGGTATCCGTTAACGTCTTCGTCAAAGATCTAGTGCAGACGAGTTGTAATCGCCGAGTAGCAAGACGATGTCGTTTTCACAAATGCTCTGAACGGCCGAAGTATGAGAATTTGGTCGGAGGCAGATACCGATGTGAGAGCTTCAATTATATGGAAACTTGTTCAATTTGATCACAGTTTACTACAGCGGTCTGCTCTACATTGCAGACTTGTTTTTACTGTAATTAGCACACCACCACCTCTCGTAAGGTTGCCGGTGGACTCACTACGATCTCAGCGAAATAATGAGTAATATGACGTCAGTTCAGCATCGCTTATATCGGGGCGCAACCATGTCTCAGTGAGACCGACCACATCGTTGTCACAACTGGATAATGCTAGCTTGAGTTCGGTCGTTGGTGGTGCACTGACCTCTGACGTTCTGGTAGTAGACGGACAGGAAACGCTGTGGCTCCGATGCTCCACCGTTGTAGCTGAAACAGTTGCTGGTCGAAATCGTAGAAGCTTGGCCGTAAGAACAAAGCGTTCGTCTTGCAGGTTCGTATGGAAGATACTTGCCTGGAAGAGCAGGCTGGAAGACGACTTCCGTAGCCACAAACACAGAAGGGGCTTTCATAATGCTTATTTTCATGCGTCCCAGTGCAGAGGTGGTGGTTGATGAAAAGTTTGATGCCTGCAAACGATTCTGGGAGTTTTGTGAGGGAGCGACGAATCCATACCATAATTGTACTTGCCTGACAAGACAGGTATTTCGAACACAGGGCCGGGAGGACTGGGGTTGGAACTGATGATGATGATGATGCTCGGCGAAAGGCTGGTTGAACGCTTATTGTTGATTTCATGGCAGGTTCCGTTTTTAGATTATGGTCAAATACACGAACAGTGACTTCATCTGACTAGTATCAAGGATCACCCACTACGTTGGATGCAGCTTTGCTAACGATCCTCCAAACTTTTCCCGTGTGGAACTAGCTTGACATCTTTAACCGTTGAAGAGTCGACGTTAGCAATATCGTGGATATGCTGTTTAACGTCGTCCTCTTTTTGATTTGGGGTAGACGGGGTCACCTAGAATGCTACCCTATCGTCAGGTGTCTGGTCAGATCCAGTTTACACTATCGGGCAGGGTATTAAGTAGTACCACTGTTGGACTGGCTAGCATTAACAGTGTTCGGCTGGGTGCCATCATAACCAGGTATTGATGCAATCGCTTGAGAAGTAGAACTGGATTGCTGTTTGGAAATTATTTGAACCCGTCTGTGTCCAACAACAAGCCTGTCGTGTTGATGGGCAACTGTGCTGTTAACCTCATCTAAGGTTTCGAAAAAAGACGTCTCGTCACATATGGGATCAATAGTGTCGTCGAGATTCAGCTGATCGATGTTTTGGTGGAATGTTGACTGAACGATCGATTGGTTTGATTGCCTGACTTGTTGTGTTCCATAGAGCGTTTTGTTGATAGTACGCATATTATCGCCGCAGTTTCCTAGACGTCTGTCCATGGAGTTCGTACGTATGAACAGTTCCCGAAACGATTGAAATTCAGACGTCAAGAATCGCAGAACAAATACAGCCCAAGTCTTGCTGACCATGCTGAATAGTGAAACTTAGTTCGTGTGGAATATGATGAAAAATCAGACCGCTGAACGTGATTACCCTTCCAGAATTCAAGAATAGCGTGCGAACTTGGGAAATATCCATGTTGTTGAGAGAGTAAGCAGATCAAAATTTTGGTTCACGGTACAATGTCTCACCACACGACGGTCAGAATGCGAAAGCGCCTAGATTCATGCAGCGCTTAGATGAACGATACGTTGACGCTTCCAAAGTTTGCTGGCCACTGATCTCACTAGTGCGGGGGAGTTGGTTCTCGCCCGCAATCTGTTCTTTATCGCCAAGTCGATAGAAAGTTCGGGTGAGTTCCAACCCCTGGCTCCACACCAGTGGACCCTGGCTACCGGGGGGAGTTCCAGGTCGGCGGCGTCCTTCAAGAGTTTGCTCATCTATAAGGAGGGACACTCCATCACTTGTTCCAGTTGTCTTCTCTGCGAACGGTAGCAACGATAAATTTGTCAAAGGGTAACCTTCCGCTCTCCATACAAGCTGCAAGTCGGGGGGTGGAGGGAAGGATACCTGATGTGATTCTAATGGCCTGATAGTATACCGGGGACAGTTGGGAAATCATCCTGTCGGCAGCTAGTCAAGTCAGTTCTATACCGTATGTTAATCTTGAATCGACTACCGCTTTAGCCACGCGCATCCGGACAGCACGGTTGTTCGCTAGATGCTTCCTGGCTAATGTCCGCAGCAAGCCGATTCTGGTTTGGCAATTACCTTTCACTTCGTTGAAATGGTCTCCAAAGCTTAAATGTCGATCCAGGCGTATGCCGAGGACGCGGATAGACGTCTTGAACGGCATGATCCTTCCGTCGACGCTGATAGGAGCGCGGAGCACCTGGTGATTGAATGGACAAATGTGGGTATACACGCATTTCTTCACCGAGAGGTAGAATCGGACGGATTGGGTCCAGCGTAAAACTGTTTAGTTTTCTGCGAAGGGCCTTCACTGTTGAGCCAACCGCCATCAAGACGATATCGTCTGCATACACGAAGATGTATATTTCTTTGAGTAAGCTGTGGAACACTCCGTAGAAACAACGTGACTGCGATCGTTAAACCATGCGGGACGCCAGTCTCCTTTGAGAATCCTCTTGATCTATGATTTCCGATGCATACCTGGAAAGTACGATGTCGGAGGAAGTTCTTCAAAAATGAAGAACGTGGACGGACAGACCCCAGTCCGTGAGTTGAACAAGAATGTCGGGTGTCCATGTCCTGTTATAAGCCTTAGAGATGTCTAACGTAGCGAGTTCAGTATACTCCAAGTAGAGCATGAGCCTACGGTTGACCATTATCTCCAGCACCTTACTGACGCAATTCTCTATTGAGAAGTCTGAGGAGTCCGGTGATAGGCATTCCGGTGATAGGTATTTT
This sequence comes from Ochlerotatus camptorhynchus, assembly GCF_037179485.1. NCBI lineage: Eukaryota > Metazoa > Arthropoda > Insecta > Diptera > Culicidae > Ochlerotatus > Ochlerotatus camptorhynchus. The sequence continues at coordinate 1,735,718 of NW_027041033.1, read as the reverse complement.
AGCATGGGGTACCCGACGTCATCTGGGTCAGTCGATTTCCCGGTAGCCTGGGATAGAGTTAGGTCGAGTTCCCGTGGCATGAAAGGCCTATTAATCTCCAGCGGTAGTTCATCATCTGGGATGTAGATGATGTCCAAAGAGTGCGTCGAAAGGTTTTTTACACGACGAAAGCGATCATCGTACCCGTCAATGGCCGAGAGAGAGAGGCAAAATATTCCCCCATAGCGTGGGCGATCTTATGAGGGTCTCTAGTGGTGGTACCATCTACCCGGATGGCCATTCCGCGGCATTTCCGGTTGCCACTTATCGCGTTGACCTTACCCCACAGGTCAGCGGCCAGCATTAATGCTGTCCAGAAATTGCTCCCAGTTTGAACTCTTGGCAGACCGGATAGCTTGTCGGCACTCGTTGCGTTTTGCTCTGTAGGTGGCCATGGCCGCTTCTTTCGACGGATGGTCCGAAGGTAGCCGCTTAGCAGCCCGAAGAGCTGGAATTGATGAAAGTGCCGCTTGATGGATGGAGCTAATGAAGTCTTGGATACTGCCCGGTGTTGAATTGGACCATGTGGCGTCGACGGACTTCTGAAAAAGGGACCAGTCAGCCTGTTCGTATTTCCATCGTGGTTTACGTAATGTGTCCTGCGGTCGGTCATCGAGTTGGATTACGAGTGGGTAATGGAGGAGCCTGCTGACAACGCTAACGCTTGCAAGAGATGCGCCCTATATTATAAAAAAATGTTAATTCTATAGAAAAGTTCTCTTGATTCTGATGGATTGAGACACATCTTCAATCTTCATTCCGAACCATGAGAAGCTTTCAAGATTTTTTTTTTTTCTACATTTTAAAATTTAGTTTATTTAGTTGATTTTGTTTAAAACTAACTACAGTATAATTAATTACATTTCAACTTGTAAATGAAAATCCAGTTCTCCTACGTCTACTGCGTTATCACAATCTATGATAAAGGTGACATAATTAATAAAATGTTTAAGGATTTCAATTCTTTGTCTTCTGCCTATTCTGTCCAAAACTGGATGTATTAGGTCCTCGAAAGAGAGAGGTCTCCGACCGCCAAGGATAGTCGCTAAAACGTTCTGCAAATGCGACCACCCCGCCGTCACTCGAGGACACTCGCTCAGTTTATGCTTCAGTGTTTCTGTTGCTGTATTGCAGTGCACAGTGGTCCAGAATGCAGATTTAGCTGGAATGATATGTTTTGAGCCTGAAATTGAAACTTTAGACTAAAAGTCTCTTCTACAAAGTTGTTCCTTATAGTTAGGCCCTCATTTTTATGACAATGAATTCTAGGGTGGTTCCTATTATCATTAAAATCAAAAATCTAACTTTTTTGTTTGAATAAATTAAGGTATACATTTTTCGGCAAAGTTATAGCTGAGCTAATTTCAAGCAACTTTGTTGAAAATAACTTTTTTGTATCTCTTAAATTGGCCGATTTAGAGCTATTTTCTTGAATTGAGTTAGGGTGGCTCTTAAAAAAACAGTTTTTTTGCTCTATTTTTCTTATTTCGAATTTCTCAGCAAAGGTGTCTTGAGATAACTTTTAGATATTAAAAAGGCGCAAATTTTTGCTGCACAAAGCTTGTCAATATCTTTCGTCGATCAAGAGTTATTGACGTTTTTATACTAAAAATATGCACTTTTCAAATGTTAATATCTCTGGTTGGGGCAAACAAAAAAAAAGTTTATTGGCAGCATTTGAAAGAGCGTATGTTATTCTCAATAATATGAAAAAAATGGAGGTATGTTATTTTTTAAACTCGTATAAAATCAATTTGAATTAATTCATATTTTTTACTATATTTGAGTATATCTTTTTTATTAGAAGAGATGCAGGCAACAAATTCAGCAATAAAACATTCGTCTTAAAGAGTTTTAAAAGTCTCTAGGAGATGACTTTCATGATAAATTTCAAATAAAAAAGTTATTGGCAAAAGATGGATTTCATAGGACCACTCTAATGACAAATTTATATAAAATGAGATAGTACATTTGTTTCAATATTTGGACATTAAGTGTCTTCGAAGAAGTTTTTGTTCTTAAAAATTCCCTTCTTTTGGTGTTTGCAGACGTCAGGGTGGTCCTCAAATTAGGGAATTTTTAAAACTAACTTTTTTGTTTTACAAAATATAAACATGTGTTTTTCAAAAAAGTTGTAGTTAAGTTACTTGCAAGCAACTTTGTGGAAGAAACTTTTTTTCTATCTCTTAACGTTCTCATTTTAGAGTAATTTTTCGGAGTTGACTTAGCGTGTTCCTGGAAAAAATAGTTTTTTAGCAATAACTTTTTTATTTGAAAATTCTCATGAAAGTTATCTTCTAGAGCATTTTTAAACTCTTTAAGACGAATGTTTTATAGCTGAATTTGTTGCCTGTATCTCTTCTAATAAAAAAGATATACTCAAATATAGTAAAAAATATGAATAAATTCAAATTGATTTTATACGAGTTTAAAAAATAACATACCTCCAATTTTTTCATATTATTGAGAATAACATACGCCCTTTCAAATGCTGCAAAAAAACTTTTTTTTTGTTTGCCCCAACCAGAGATATTACCATTTGAAAAATGCATATTTTTAGTATACAAACGTCAATAACTCTTGATCGGCGAAAGGTATTGACAAGCTTTGTACAGCAAAAAATTGCGCCTTTTTAATATCTAAAAGTTATCTGTAGACACCTTTGCTGAGAAATTCGAAATAAGAAAAATAAAGCAAAAAAACTGTTTTTTTAAGAGCCACCCTAACTCAATTCAAGAAAATAGCTCTAAATCGGCCAATTTAAGAGATACAAAAAAGTTATTTTCAACAAAGTTGCTTGAAATTAGCTCAGCTATAACTTTGCCGAAAAATGTATACCTTAATTTATTCAAACAAAAAAGTTAGATTTTTGATTTTAATGATAATAGGAACCACCCTAGAATTCATTGTCATAAAAATGAGGGCCTAACTATAAGGAACAACTTTGTAGAAGAAACTTTTAGTCTAAAGTTTCAATTTCAGGCTCAAAACATATCATTCCAGCTAAATCTGCATTCTGTACCACTGTGCAGTGTAAGCACTGCTCGCTGTCCACCCGCCGAATGGTGTGCCATAGCAGTCTGTGCTCAACTTTCTCGTTGACGAGCAAATACCATCTGCTACGTTGGGCTGATGACAATTTTCTGCTTTCAATGTTAAGCCATACGCGCCTCCAGTTCACTGCAGGATGTCGCAATTCGACTCGTGGTTGGTCAGTTTGTTCGAGGTAAAAACGATGGATTTGATCGGAGGAAGGATTTTGTTGGATTCGGGGGGGCAAACGAGGGTATGTTTGCAGGATAGTTTTTAGGCAGTGAAGGTCAGCAGGGGGAGAGTCAGGATTTGTATGAGAGAGGAAGGAATTGTAGAAGGGAATGGAGCCGATCTCCTGGAGATGTTGGTTGATCAGCAGCGCTTTTGCTTTCAGTGCTGGCAGCTGCAGTTTCAGTCCTCCTTGATCACGTGGTCTAGCCAGTTGTTGCATTGGCACACGCGCTGGCTGTCTTCTCCACAAAAACGTTCCCATGGTTGCTGTTATTTTGGCCGTATGGACACAGTACAGTGGCAATATGGACGACAGATACCATACCTTGGCCGTGATGAAAGTGTTGAGAAGAAACACCTTTTGATGAAGGGTTAGCGTTCGCATCGAATGCAGCCACACCTGATGAGCTATCCTGCCTACCACTATATCCCAGTTGAGGGTGATCATGAGCCGTATAGAGTTAGCAAAAATCACACCCAATATTTTTATATGGGTTTCAGTCTTTATCCAATCAATTTGAATCGACGACATCAATGGACGTCGTCTTACTCATGTTGAGGACTGCTCCAGACACTCGTCCGAAACCAAGAAAAAGATCACGCATTGTTTGAATCTTGTGTGTCGATGTGGTGATAACGCTTATATCATCCGCGTATGCAACAATCAAGTCGGTGCCGCATACTACCTCGAGTGAATCTACCAATGGATGTAGATACAATACAAACAAATGCATCGATATTGGGTCCCCTTGTCTCACCGATCGCTGGATGGGGAACGATGTCGTCAGTTGCCCGCTTATCAACAAGCGGGAGGAGGATAGAGCTGCGACATGTGAGTGCAAATCGACGAGTTGACTGTTCTCAAAGAGAAATGAGTGCCTTACTCGATCGAAGGCGTGATCCAGATCGAAGAAGACTAGTTTGCCGACCTGTTTGCGCACCTTCAAGTGAGCGATCCTATCCTTCAGTGCTAGCGTGGCTTGCAAGATATTGTTGTGTGCATTCGAACATTTTTGAGCATTGCTGAGAATGTGGTGTGCTCTCATTACATTTTCTAGGCGCGCTTTTAGTATGCGGGACAGCAGTTTGTAGTCGAAATTGAGAAGAGAGATAGGTCTGTATGATCCTACAGTGTTACCAGCTCCTTTCTTCTTCACTAAGACGATAACACCTTCAACAAATTCCGATGGAAAATTAGACGCTAGCGCCTCGTTCAGAAGGAGATTTAGCTCCCGATGGATGACGTCAAATGCTCGGAGGTAAAATTCCTTCGGCAGTCCGTCTGGCCCCGGTGACTTTTTAGAAGCGTTTGATTTTATAGCGGCCCATATATCTATCGTTGTGATCGCGTCCATGCATGCCTCGTTTATCGCATCGTTTTCTGGAATTACTTGGTCACACTGAAATTCGTCGGACTGAAATATTTCGCCACCTGGATCCGAATACATTCCAAGAAATACCGATGAACGTGGTTCTGAATGGTTTGCGAGTCGTCCATGACTTCCCCTCTATCGCCATCCAGCCGTGCTATCGTTGTCCTTTTTCTTTTCCTTTCGCCGAGCTGGAACACGGACATAGGTTCTCCTGATACGAAATGCTCGTGTATACGAACGAAGGCTTGCGTGAAGCGTCTCTGTAGAGCGAGCATTTCTCCCTTGAGGCGGTTTATAGTTGATAACATTGCCGGATTTAGGTAGTATCCGTCGTAGGCCTGTCGCAGTTGGTCGTGAAGGGATTGCTGCGCATGATGAAACTCGTCGTACGCTTGTTTCGATTTCCAACGAAAAAAACTTGCAACTTTGGGCTTACCACACGTCAGCCACCAGTCCATCCAGCTTCGGTAGTTGCGTCTTTGCCGAGTCCAAAACTGCCAACGTGTCTGCAACTCTGCCATACTTTCGTTGGTTAGGAGATGGGGACGAAGCGACCAGAACCCGCGCCCTTGTGTTGGACCAAGATGAGGTAAACACACTCGAGCTGTCAGAGCCATGTGATCGGTGAATGAGCATGCGTGCGTGTGTGCAGTTCGCAGCTGCTCACACAGTCCACTACTTACATAAATACGATCTAATCTTGATGAAGAATTTGCCGTAATATACGTGTGACCAGGGTCTCCAAGGCGAAGTTTTAGCCACGCGTCATGAAGCTGAAGCTGTTGTACGATGGCTTGGAGAGAAGGGCTCATATTACATCCAGTCGCATCGCACTGCCGTAGCACACAATTAAAGTCGCCTGCGAGAATTACGTGCTCGGTGCGGTGACGGAGGTAGTAGGCGATGGTGGTATTAAAGAATCGCTCTCTCTGGGCGCGGAATATTGTTCCAGACGGGGCATAAACACAACAAAACGTGGTATCTTGGCGAGATGGACCGTGAGCGGTCTTAGCCGTCCAAAATAAGGACAATGTTCGGACTGGGAGGGAACTTTCCCTTTCGGTAATGGACTGTATCGGCAGGGTGGTGGAGGAAGCAAGCGTCGATCGGAAATCAACTCGTAAGGGCTCTGAAAAGAGCTGGTGGGTTCGACGCTGCTCCAAACCAGGGATGTGCGCAATATAAACTTGAAAGGGACGGCTACGCTAACAACTGTTTATTCTCTCCTCTTTCTCTCTACAAATTCTGCTTCTACTGCTGCTGATGTTTGCTGGTGTTTGGTCGGAAAAGAACTCTTGTTTGCACGGTGATGCATGCCTCTTTTAAAGCGGCGAGCGTTGATGTGGTCGTCGCTGATTGGTGGATGTTGTAGCCTATTGATGGTCTCGTTCTTCGCTGCTTGTTGGTTGTGTTCGTATCAGTTGACTTTCGGCGGAGACGGAACAGACAACACAAAGAAAAAAACGTGGTATCGTGAACACGTACAGCGTCCAGGCGTCCATCTAGGCTTCTCTCGACATGTGAGAATGGTATTTGATGTTTTAATGCGATAGAGGTACCTCTCCTCGCATGGTCAACGTTGGCTATAACGTTGAAGCCAGGCAGGGTAAGCTGCTCATTTTCTACCTCTTGAAGAAATACGATGTCAAGATCCATCGTTCGGACAAATATTTGAAGAGCGTTTAGTTTGGTCGTGTTCGTGATGGTGTTTATATTCACCGTAGCAATATTGTAACTGGTGAAGAGGACGGTTTAGAGGTTGGATTCTTTGTCGTGTGGGTCATCGCCGGTATCACAGCGCATTTTTTTGCCAACCGGTCTTCGTGAACGCCTGCTGGACGTTGACGAATCGGTCTCGTTGCCGTCGCTTTTTTGAAGCGACCCCGATTTGCACGTTACTCTCGACCATGTGTTGCTGTCGTTTTCCTTTTACTGGACGTCTGCTGGCTTCACGAAGTCATCGAAATCGATTTCTACAGTCTCAATACCAGTAAGAGGCGGCATTAAACCGCTCGAGCACTGTTCAACATTTGTTGATGTTGATTCTTTTGTCTGTAACTGCTTTTGAGCTCCCAGTTTCGGTGTGACGGATAGAGTATGTGGCTTCGGGTCAATTGGACGCGGTCTGTTCGGACGTGGAGGATTTGGTCGTAGCGGATTCGGCCGTGGGAGGTTTGGACGTGGCGGAGTCGGTTTTTTTGTGACGTCAGTGTATGAAGAGCTGTGTGTAGCAAGTTTTTCGACCAGCAGCTTTTTATTCTGTACACACGAGATACCATTTTGTATGTACTCGCCGCAGTACCGGCAGGTTTGCTGCTGGCCGTTGTACGACACGATTGTTGTTTCACCGTCGATAGTAACGTACGATGCAATACCTTTTTTAATGGTCATCCGCACGATACGGACACCGGTTGGTAGACCAGAAAAAAAGTGCTTCTCGTCCGATACCTCCTCTCGGATCGCGAGTATCTCCCCGTACGCGCTGAGAAACTTTGTTATTTTCTCCTTTGAGACGTCTTCTGACAGATTAAAGAGCCTAACTACCACCGCTCCATCCTCCATCACCAATCGTAATTTGTAGGACTTCCCATCGACTGTCAGCTCGTGCATGTTGTCGTTTCCCTCGACGACTTTTTGCGCCATTTCGAGGCACGCGGCTTTAACGAAGGCAACTCCGGTGTTGCGGCTGTATTGAATCCGCAAAACCTCTTCTCGTTTCATGCCCAGCGTCTCTCCAACGAACTGGTGGACCTCCTCGGACGATGGCTTCTTCGACACGTTCGCATAGTCGATGCGAAATGTGTTTTCGCGGCGTATTATCGTGGACATTGGCAAAACGCGTCACGAAACTCACGGTGATCACTCACTCACGAATACGCACTTTTATTTTGAAAAATAATCCTAAATAGCCGGCAAATGGCTTCCGCAGACAAAGTCGATACACGCATCTGTTCTTCTCGGAAGTTGAGAGCTAACTGTAGATTCAAAACAAAATGAAATATTCCAAATGCTATACTTTTACACGTTTTTCAGATTGCGAATTTTCAATAAATCATGTGTCCGAGTCTGTCCGGCACTTTGATTTTATTTTTAATTTTGAACCCAAACAAATTTCAATACTTCATGATTTTGCATTTATTTTAATTATCTTAGGCTTAGCAATTAAGCGATAAATCAATCTTAGTCAAACAAATGTTTGACTCCTGGAACTAGATATCTCTTCGTCTGTCTTATATTTATTTGAAAGCTTATCAAAAATGCTAGCTTTTCTAAAATAGACACAATGGACACTTCAAAATAGACCAAAATCGTAGAACCTAAACTATCAGTACAAATTTTGAACTTCAACGGTTCGTTATATGGTTTAGCATAGGGCCACGACCAACGTTTCCTTTGGCTCACACTTGCTTGAGTGCAGATGGATGGGCGGTAGCCTGCCAGGATGTGAGCTGAGCAATAACAATAACAATATTATTGTGATTTCAAAGCGTTTATTATTCCAAATTCAGAGGCTTCAGCAGCGCATTCATGAGGGTTGGGAAGAATATTCCAGAAGGATTAAAATGTTGAAATCTAAAAATTGATCTTTTCCCTCTTTCCAGAAACACCTCCTCCCACCGCTACTCCTACCGGAAGCCAACCCAGCTGACCGCATCGCGCTCGTCAAGTTCCTTAACAAGCTGATCGCCAAGCTCCCCTCAGTCACCCGGGACCGGCTCCTTGCAGCGCTAAGCTTTGGCCTGTCGGCAATCGTACAACAGTTCCGCACGGTGGATTCCTCGCTAGATCTCAGCGAGATCGAAAAAGTATTAAACCTGAAACAGCTGCAATCTTCGGCGGAGGCCGCAGTAACGTCGAAGCTTCGCCATCAACATCTGAACCGCAGCGATTCGTCTTCACCGCCGTCGTCGTCTACTCCGTCACCGCGTCCGCCACCGTCGTCGGTGGAAACCCAACAGCAGCAGCAGCAGCCCAACGGAACGAAAGAGGACAGCGTGGGTTCCACGGCTGACGCTACCTCGGCGGTCACGGCAATGGTGACGGAATAGTTTAGGTAATATGGGGATTATTTAAGGTAAGAATCAAATGAACTCTCGTTAAGTGGCTTCCGGCTGAAGAAACGTTCGCGCAACACAACGGTAAGTTAGGCTAAGCAAGCAAGTACACACGCAGACATTCAACACAGAAAAAATACGGGACAAAGCAAGTAAACGTGATTTTATTTTTTCTGGCGCTCTCGAGGAGGATGACAGAGACAAACATTATTTATGTTCTTTTTTTCCGGTGAAATTTCCTAAATTCTAGTTGTTGCTACATTTTGTCGTATTCCTTTTTCTTTCGCAACCACTAAAGGTATCTTTGAAAGCTATACAATGCTTAATAAACCATTCTAAAAACGTGTACGTATCGTCTAGTCCGTGGCGTAACCATTATTGCTCTCCTCAGGACATACCGAAAGCCGTTTTGTTTTGCAGAGAAATCCCGACTCGTTACGGAGAGATACGGGTCAAGAGTGGCATACGGGAGTACACATTCATGCTTCGAAAAGTCCACTTGGAATCGTACAACTTCCGGAGAGGTAAGTTTGACAATGTAATAAAGTAAATTTTTAACCGTTTCCAATTACTTTAAAGGTTGTGCACGGCTAATGAGAACGACTCAAATTTGAGTGTAGTTAACTCATAAATTACATAAAGTGTAGAAACTCAGCGATGAGAGTAAATTTGCCTCATGTAACTTCCCGAATATGAGAAAAGTAAAGATTGGATTCTCTCAGTCTATTGGTACTACTCCTAGAATGAGGAAGTTCTCGTCAATCATCCTCATTTCTCGGCAGATTTTTGAGGTTTTTCCACAGGAAACCATGAGCCAAATTTACTCATCGCTGCGTATCTGCACTTTTGGCAATCATGAGTGAATTAAAGTCAACTTTGGGTCGTTCACATTCGCCGTGTGGAGTGAGAAATAACTTGACGGAAGATGATAAATTATGAAAGCTTCGCGGAAGAGAAAATGATCGAAATTGCCTTTGTAGATTTCTACGACGATGTTGAATTTGTTGATTCTTTTAGGGAAAGGTTCGGACGTAAACGTAAACTTTACTAGCGACGTTTTATTTTCACCGTTTTCAGAGTGGCCGATTATTTTTTTCATTACCGGTAGCTTCTCAAAACTTTTATCGGTAGTTATCGGTAAGTCGTCTTAAGAAGGCTTTCCTGATACTTGAAACCTTTGTGAGCGGGGGACGACTCTGCTCCAGAAAAACACACTGTCCTTCAGTTCTTCTGCTTTAAACATGTGGAAATCAATATTTCTAATTCTAATGCTAATTCTGACTAGGTACACGGAAAACAAAACACACAGGTATTGAATATTTTTCAAGATTACTGAAAAATCGGTTCACTACAACAGTCCCATCATCTTGGAAAATTTCTGGATCTTCGATGTACCTAGCGGCTTCGTAAGAACATCGGCCGCCATGTCTCCAGTCGGACAATATAACAACTGCAGTTTCTCCTGATCCCTCAACTCCCTTACGTAGCTCACCTTCGTTTCTATATGCTTCGACCATCGAGTTCACGAACTGGAGGCAACTCTGATTGTCTTCCAAAATACACGCAGCACTGTTCTGCTTCTCACCAAAATCTTCTCAAACTCTTTACAGCCAAACTGTCTCCTGACGTGCTTCACCGAGTGCCACATATTCCGATTCCATGGACGATAGTGTCACACAATGTTGCAGGTGACTCGCCCATGCTACAGCACCACCGGCGTAGAGGAACACGTAACCCGCAGTGGAATAGTTTCTGTTTCGTTAGCGCTCAGGACACTGCTCCAGTTATCTCCACGGCATCTTCTCCACTAGTAAAGCAAGTTCCTCATCATCCTCCTTTGGTTGTCACTGTCCACGTTCGGGATTTTGAAGACATTTCCACAAACGTGTCATACGATTTTCGGAAAGCTGATCATAGTAGTATCATAGAGGTAACTCTAAGACCAGAAGGTCCCGAAGAAACGTGCTCAACTTTTTGGCTCAGCTCTGGTACTCTCTTTGGTTCCAAGCTAATCGATGCACCCCTCGAAACATAGGAAAAACCACGCACCCCTCATTTTATCTGTCAAACTTTCATAGCAAATCAAAACAAACACAGTTTAGTACTAGAATTTCAACTAGAATGGAGTACGTTAATCGTTTGCTTGGGACCAATAGGCTAGTCAAGTAGTGAGCCAATTTAAAATCGTTAGTTACCGCCGGTTGGTAGTATCATCGACGTGCTGTACCCTGATAACGTTGAAACCGCTGCGCAAACTTTTTCGAGCCAATTTGGACCCTGATAACGTTGAAACCGCTGCGCAAACTTTTTCGAGCCAATTTGTTGAAATCGACCAAGCGCGTGGCACTAAGGAAATTCACCAAGTATCGTACGCTGTCGCTCAAACATCATTACGTTATGCTCAATCATGAGTTCAAGCGAGTTAGCCATCGATGCTATTCGCGATATCAACGTGGGATTCAGAGTAAACTCAAGTCACACCCGAAGTCCTTCTGGAATTACGTTAACGAGCAGCGCAAAGAGTCTGGCCTACCATCGTCAATGATGTTCAACGGAGAAGTTGCATCCACCTATCAGGAGATCTGTCGCTTGTTTTCAGACAAGTTTGCCAGCGTATTCTCTGATGAGATATTAACCGACGTGGTGTTACGCTAGCAGCTAGTAATGTACCACTCTCCGGTCAAGCGTTGGGTGCAATTGACATCGACGTCGAGATGCTTTCCACTGCCGCACAACAACTTAAGTCGTCCTTCAACCTAGGACCCGATGGTGTCCCATCAGTATTTCTGAAGAAGCATATCGCCAGCTTGCTGACACCGTTGCAGCATCTATTCCGCATGTCCATCTCGAGTGGTATATTTCCATCTTGTTGGAAATTTGCACATATGTTTCCTGTTCACAAACGGGACGTAGATAATTACCGTGGAATCACATCGTTGGGCTCAGTTTCAAAGTTATTCGAGTTAGTCATCATGGAGCCCCTGCTCTCTCATTGTAAGCAGTATCTAAGTAGTGATCAACACGGCTTCGTTTCCGGTCGTTCTACTACCACTAATCTACTTTGTCTGACATCGTATGTCACGGAAAGCATGACAGAACGGGCTCAAACAGACGTAATTTACATCGACTTGTCGGCTGCATTCGATAAACTGAATCATGCAATTGCGATTGCTAAGTTAGATAGACTCGGGGTAAATGGCAACCTCCTGCGATGGTTTCGCTCTTATCTCAGTGATCGCCAGCTGATGGTAACCGTTGGTGGATGTCAGTCTGCTACTTACCCAGCCACGTCAGGGATACCTCAAGGAAGACACCTAGGCCCGTTGAATTTCCTGTTGTACTTCAAAGACGTGAATCTGGTCCTCGAAGGCCCTCGTCTATCGTATGCAGATGATCTTAAAATCTATATCCGGATACGTTCTATCGATGACTTTCACTTCCTCCAATGCCAGCTCGAAGCGTTTGCTAACTGGTGAAGGTCAACCCCGCGAAGTGTCTCATTGGATTCCGCAACACGATTCGTAGGCAGCACCAGCGTACTGGTCTGCCTATCCTGTAGACCAATTGCAACCGTTTGAACAAAATCATCCAAACCAGGATGGTGGATCTCAGAAATGCGGACTTTGCAAACAAAATTCACTCTCTCCCAGATGGTGCGAAGCCATTCTGGAAAATGGCAAAGATTTTGAAAAAATAAGCCGAGGCCCATTCCTCCCCTTTTCTCTCCTAACCAAAATTCGGATGCATCTTTGCTAATAACCCCAGTTGAAAAGGCCAATGCTCTTGGGCAACACTTTGTGAATTCACATAACCTTGACCACGTCATGGTGAGTCCCCACGAGCCTGCAGTATCAGAGGCAATGTCTAGAGTCGCTGCCACCCCCGTAGTTTTACCTGACGAAAGTAGAATATCGGCTGATGAGGTAATAGCAGCGATTAAATCAACCAAGAACATGAAGACCGCTGGTGTCGATGGAGTGGCCAACCTCGAGTTGAAAAACTTGAGTGTTGACTTCTTCAAGCACCTTGCAGTGGTCTTCAATACGTGTTTGATGCTTGGCTACTTCCCTGCATGCTGGAAGATAGCCAAAGTCATTCCAATTCACAAGCCTGGCAAAGACCCTACCAGTGCCAAAAGCTATCGCCCCATCAGCCTCTTGTCCTCCATCTCGAAGCTATTCGAAAAACTTACTCAGCCGTCTGCTGGTGTTTTCAAATGATAATAACATCTTTCTCAAAGAGCAATTCTGGTTTAGGAAAGGCCACTCTACCATCCACCAACAACTCCATCAGGCCGGGATGTTCTGTTCGACTATTTCAAATGCTGGAAGATTTGTATCAATGCAGCTAAAACACAGACCATACTATTTCCGCACACCAACTCACCTCGGCTTGTTCCGCCTGGTAGCTCAAAAGTCCACCTTTATAACACTCACATTGAATGGTCGAGTGAAGTCGTCTACCTTGGTCTCACTCTTGTTGCTATTCCGGTCCCATGTGGACAAAACATCCACCAAGTGCAACATCTTGAGTAGGTCGCTCTACCCACTTATCAACAGAAAGTCCACCCTTTCTCTTAAAAATAAGCTTGACGTCCACAAGCAAATCATCCTCCCCACCATTGAGTACGGAACGCCAATCTGGGAGAGTTGTGCTATGTGCCATCACCTCAAACTCCAAAGGACCCAGAACAAGATCCTTAGGATGATCCTAAACAGTCCTCCACGGACCCGAAATTCTGAGGTCCACTGCCTGGCTGGCCTTCAGCCTCTCGAAGAGCGACGAACGGTCTCCTTGGAAAGGTTCAGAGACACCTGTCTGAGATCAGATCTTCAGATCATACGTGATCTGGCACGTTGGTTATGTTAGACTCGTAGTTAGGTAGGTTATCAAATTTTTCAATCAAAATAAAACACACCCCCCAAGGGGTGTTCTGTTAACTAGATGAAATACGAAAATACTAAATCCGGAGAGAGCGGACGACCAGCAGAAGGGATAGCGGCACTAGCGGACAAACAGAGGGAGCAGCAGATTCGTGGAATCGTGACCGAGGCTGGAAACCTCGGTCCAGTCACGACAATGCCCAATCAGCGTCCGAATAGCCGATGAGATCTGTATCGCTTGGTACACTTGTGGTACCGAAGCACTCTCTTCGCGGCTGTCCAATCAGCTTCAGTAGGCGAACGCACTTTTCGCCCCAAGATCGACGCACTCACTGCAACGTCCGTGTGGCGTACACTGTCACATACAAGAGTGCATCCACAAGACTGCGGTAAACCGTATTATTCGCCGACTTAGCATTTTGCAATCCAAACCGTGTTGCTGTATTATCAAAGTATTTTTCAAGTATCCTTTAAGTGCAACGCTGGCCCCGTAACGTGGGTAGATCACCTTTCCGTGGTACGTTACGGGATGTAAGATCTACCTCCGATTCCTAGTCTTGACTACTTCAAACTAGAGGAAAAGGATTTTTCAGTAATCAAAGGAACACATCTTAGTCCTTTTTACTTTTATGCCTTGTTGAAAGTGACAAGACTCGGCTTTGTCCACCGAGGATGATCTTGAAACAAGGAAAAAATGAGTTAGGTAGTTATTTTTCAGCTACGTGATCCCTAATCTTTTATTCGCTGTTCTCTAGCTTGCAGTGATTAAGACTAGGGTTCTGATGCATGGTCATTAGACTGCCAATGAATGTATGGGAAAAATTTGACCATCAAATTTCGCTAACAAACCATATACAAAATGTTTTTGACTTTTTTCTCTCTCGAAAATCTCCCAAGGGGGGAGGGGGGGGGGGGGGGGGGTGTACATGAAATTTCGGAAATCAAAAAAAAATTTTTGAAGCCAAATGTCTTAAAAATGCATGAAACGTCGAGATTTGGTGTTATCTCGAATTTTTTTTTTTTTTTCAAAAATCGACTTTCTGGGACTTAGAATTTTTTCATGAGTTCTATATGGAATATAGAAGATTGATGAGTCGGCTTTTAAAACTGTTCACAATTGTCTCCAACCTGCTTGTATATCGAATTAAACCACCATTTAGGATCTAATACGAAATAATTCACTAGGGTGGTCCAATTATTTTTCATTAGGGTGGTCCAAAAATAAAAAAAAATGTAAAAACCATTACTTTTTACCAAACGTGTTTTGGAATTTTTAAGAATCCAAACTTCAAAACATTTGATGATATTACTTTTTAGTATCTGAGACCACGTAAAATAGAAGCATAGACAGACATAAATCGTAGAATAATTCCGAAAATTGTACAGGACAACCGTTAGTGCTGTTTAGTTTACAGTACAATCTGACGAAAGTACAATGACTTTTTAACATATCCACCTAATACGGGACAACCCTTTATATGTGTTTCTTTTAAATTCCTACCCTATAGAGGTGCCAAAAAGTACCCGCATAAAGCATATTGTTTATCTGGCTTCCTTTTGGGTATTAATTAAAAAACACACACTAACACTAACAGTGTTCTCCTACAGGCAAGCAACGGTCTCAAGTAGTACTTTCTTCTTCTACGTAAACTTTTCTACCTTGGCTTTTTCTACCTATGCTTTAGTATAAAAAAGGATGCGATCTGAGAATGTATGATCAATCAGTAGTGCGTTTGAAGAAGACAACAAGCAGAGAACTGATAGAGCATAGTACGACAGTTTGTTAAAAATGGTTGACATTTGGCTAGGCATTTTGGCTTACCGACGTATAGAGAAGTTTTTCGTAAATATATGTTTCATTTGCGTGCTGAAAAAAAAAGTTGTAAGCTTAGTGCCTTCCTAACAATAAAGGAATTAAAGGATGCTTGGAAGAAGAAAAAAACTTAACACATTTGGTAAATGACATAAGCATAAAGAAAAAACTGTTGCTATTTTTCAATATCTGGAAAGCCTCATTAAAATGAAAACTTAGAATGGCTAAGAAAGACGTCGAAAAAAGGAACACATTTCATGGATCATTGCGGAGTTTGTTTGATATCGGGAAGAATTTTAAGGCAAAAACCCGTGAAGAAAAGCAGGCGATGCAATATTTGCAAAAACAGTGGGAACAAGCTCATCTTAAAGAAGAAACTTAGGTTCTCCCTACCAATGAAACCATTTCGTGTAGCGATTTTGAGGAAGAAGGGTCAAGCCAAAGACCGGATCAAATTTGTAGTGCAACCTCAATTGAAACATCATCACAAAACGACAGCCAGGCTGGGTCAGTGTACTCGCCTAGTACATCCGAAAGAGCTTCTCCAAAAACAGGTACGTTGTGATGTTTTACTAATGTTTTTTTTTTCTTTTAGATTATACACCTATTACCATCCATATTAATATATTTTGAACGTTCTAGGTTCTCCAAAACCACCTTTGACACGTAAATGGCAACTGATACGAGTTGTTACAGTTGAGGTAGCTGCTGCATTGGACCGCTGTAAAGTGAGTGATCGAAATGCTGTGTTTCTAATATCATCGATCGCTAAAGCTTTAGGGCACGATGTTTCATCATTATTGTTGAACAAGGAATCTGTCAGAATCGCCAGAGCAGGAATTCGCTTACAAATGCAACATGATTTAAAAGCGTCGTTTAAGCCAGATATAAATTTAACAGTACATTGGGATTCTAAGCTGCTACCTTACATATTACCATCCAAAGCTCTAACAAAAACCGAGCGCTTGGCCATAGTTGTATCAGGCGAAGGCATTAGCAAATTATTGGCTGTTCCATCCATCGAAAACTCTACGGGGGCACAACAAGCAGAAGCGGTGTACAATGCAGTCGTCGAATGGGGGCTTGCGGACAGGTATGGTCTTAAATCTTGTATGTTCACCTCAGAATTCGGACTATTTTATCGTTTGTTTTTAGAATTATGTTTACATCTTTTGATACTACTGCATCAAACACCGGTAGAAAAAAAAGGTGCGTGTCAGTACCTCGACAAATTGTTTAAGAGGCAGCTTATAGGCCTCCCTTGTAGACACCACATACATGAACTGCTACTTGACAAAGCTTTTAAAATTCTGAAATTTGAAACGGCAAAATCTCCAAATGTTGAGATTTTTAAGGAATTCCAATCAAAATAGCACATTTTGGAAAAGACTGCATACTACTCAGGTATGGATGATGATTTTTTTAAAATAGCTATTTCGGAAATAGAAAGATTGGCGTTATTGGAGTTTTATAAAAAAATATTTTAGATAGCAACAACACCGTGGTGATAACCGAGAGGTTCTACAACTTGCCATTTTATATTTGGGTGGAAAATCGATGAAGAATTACAAATAGGAGCTCCTTGTGCGTTCCACAATGCAAGGTGGATGGCCAAAATCATTTATTCTTTGAAAATGTTTATTCTTCGGCATGAATTTGCTCTACCAGATAAAACTAAAAATCAACTAGCTCGATTTTGTGTGAAAAGTTGGTTTCTTCCTCCGTGTGCTGCGATGGCACCCAACAATGATCTGAACCTGTTAAAAATATTGAGGGAATATGAAACTGTTGATTAAAACGTTGCGAAAGCAGTACATAAAGGAATTTTAACTCACTTGCAATATTTGGACAACAGCCTTAGCGGACTATGTCAGTTCGACGAAAATGTAGACCTCCCGGTTAAGAAAAAGGTCATCGAAGCCTTATTTCTATCAGGTAAATGCTTTAATTGATACATTTGCATTTAATTTTCTAATGATCTTTTTTTAACAGATACTCATAAAAACATTACAGCCAGATCCATTGTTGAATCCAACGATATTTCAACGATTGAACTACACTCGTTTGTACAAGGCAGCAGTGGTATTGAAAACTTATTCAAAGCTCTCCAAATTCCGAAATGCCAAAAGACGGGTTCAATGTTTGGAAGTAGTTAATTATAATGACGCATTTCGCGCCAAATCGTATTCGGAGCTGGCAGCACCCTCTCAGATTTCAATGAAACTTTCTGGATGTGTGGACCTTGATTAAATATGCCACTTTGCATACTTAGTTTTTCCAAAATTTATCTAGACTAACATTTGAGAAGGGCCAAACTTTTTCTGCCGATTTTTTTCAAAAAAATATTATGGAAAAATGACAACTACTACAAAAATGTGTTGTATGGATGACTTTTACAGGGTGTCGACTACCTGGAAAAACCTGGAAAGTCAGGGAATGTCAGGGAATTCTATTTATGATCTGGAAAGTCAGGGAATGTCAGGGAATTTTAGTGTAGGTCAGGGAAAAAAATTATGTTGATCACATTGCAAAAAATCATGTGTGGAACTCATAAAAACAATCTTTGAAATTTTATCAATGCATGACGTCAATGTCCCGGGCATCAGATATACTCGCTGCGTTTATGGACGCCCTTGCCAGTTACTGCAAGTATCCATGGATGGGCCCAATGTGAATTGAAGCTAGAGGTAAAAAAATGTGGCGAGAAGCTGATAGATCTGAGAAGCTGTGGGCTGTTTATTTTGCATAATGCATTCAAGGATAGTGTTCGCAGTATCAGTTGGGATGTTGTCCAATATTTGCGTGGTATCTACAATATCTTCAAAGCTGTACCAGCAAGACGAGCGTTTATCACGATGTATTCTGGATCTACCATTTTCCAGTTAAAGTTTTGCGGTCACGGATGGTTGGAAAATAGTGCTGCTGTTCAGAGGCAGGGCTGGTAGCGAGTCACTTTTTAGTGACTTGGTCACTTTTTTCAAGACAGTAACTAAAAAGTCTCTTTTTTTAAGGCCAAGTCACTAAAGTCACCTTTTCTTGTAATAAGTAACTATTTTCAACTTTTTTAGCGTTAACGGTGCCGGTGGTGTAGTGGTAAGCGTGATTACCTCTCACCCCAGCAGGCCTGGGTTCAATCCCAGTCGGCGCCGCCGGGATGTTCTGAGGCATAACATCTCTGATCACGCCTTCCTTCGGATGGGAAGTAAAGCCGATGGTCCCCGGTTCATGAGTTGATGGGTCGATAGGTAGGGTCCAGTTGTGGGAGCTGCCTTCCTGGCACGTCGGTAGCATTGGTGCTCAGCACGGAAAACAAGATCGACGGAAAAAACAAATCAAAGGAAAAAAAAATTCAAGCTTCGAGAACATCAAGACAGATCAGAGAATCAAAGGGCCGTTCAAATAATTTCAAGGAAATATTAGAAACCTTAAAAAAGTTTCGAGAAGCTCAGTGAATTTCCGAAAACTTCAGCAAGGCTTCGAGAGAATTCCTGGGAATTTTATGAACATCCGGAAAACGTGAGAATATTTTAAGGGTGTTATATCATGGAGATTTCAAGAACTTAAAAAATGTGAAAATTTAGCTTAGTTGGTTAGAGAACATAAACGAAGTTCCATTAATAAAAAAGCGAGAACTTTTAGCAAGCAGTGATATATTCTAGAAATTCCAGAGAACTAAATTTAGATATTTCTAGATATTTAAATGATATTCAGCGAAGTTCCGAGTACTTCGAGGATGATCAGATAGCTTCAGAATAATCCCATTAACTTCAGCAAATTTGCAGCAACTTACAAGGAGTTCCGTGGAATTATAGGGTATTCCAAGAATTCTATGATTGATCCTAAAACGTCAGGGAATTATAAATATGTATCAGAAAATTTGGTGGATTATTAAACGAATTTAGAGAACTTCAGGCAAGCATCGATAAGTTCAGCGAAAAGCGAGTGTTAATAATGGTTATAATACTTAAGGAACATTGTCGAAACTACAAGGCACATTAATTAATTTCAGTAAAGTTGCGGGTTCTTAAAAAATACTGATAAATTCAGGGTAGTCTAGATAACTTTAAAGAAATTCAATAATCGTTTAGACACCAAGAAAGTCTAGACTATTGAAGAAGTTTTAAATTAGTGCCGATAATTTAAGGGAAGTTTTATGAACTTCAGAAAAATCTTGAGAACTTCAGTGAAAATCATAGAAATATATTAATTATTTCGTTCTAATTCCATGAAAATTTCGGGAGCACAAAAGTTCCATAAATTTATAAAAATTTCGGAAACGTTACAGAAAGACCACAGACAAACAGACATAACGCATTGAATATTTTTCAATGTAAAACATCGTCACTAAAACATTACCGCCATCTGTTGAGTACACTGTGGTGGGTAGTACGCTGAACAGATGGCGGTACTGTGTAGACGTCAAACGCAAGGGAATTGACTATGTGCGCCACAGGTGGCGGTACTACCAACTACGATATTTTTAAATTGACCGTTAAATGCTTGTTCGATGAACAACTTGCGAGTGTTATGTCTGTTTGTCTGTGGAAAGACAGTGATCTTCAGAAACCAAAAAAAAAAATATATATTTATTTTTTTTAATTTATTTTATACTGAAGATTAATCCACTGTGAATCTTAAAAGTTCAAAGTGTGAATGAAAATATCGAGAAAAAATAAATGGTTGTATTTTAAAATTCATTATTTTCATTAAATTTTCCTTAGCAAGAAATTTTTTAAATTCTTTGAGACTTCCAGGTATTTTAGGGAAACAAAAAATGTCTTGAAGATTCCCGGTTTTCCAGATTTTTGAAATTAATAGACACCGTGACTAATACTGTGGGTTTGGTTATAAAGTTTCTATTGAATATGTCGCTTTAAAGGTTCATATCGTACATAAGTGTTTATGAGATAATAATTTAATAAGTCTAAAACATCAAACATTTATTTGATGTATCTTCTCTTAGGTCACTTTTTAGTCACTATTTTTACAACTTTAAATCACTATTTGGTCACTTATTTATTCGACATGGTTACTAAAATCACTATTTCTGACAGCAGTGATCGCAATCAAAATTACTCCGCAAATACGAAAATTTATTTAAGGCGTCCAGAAAGACAAAACGTCAGCTCCTAACAAGATGTTAAAAACGGTTTGAATGACTCGCTGCTGATGGCTAATAGTAAGTTCAGATTACAGATTTATAACATGTTATAGCACTATCTTGATGGTGGTTTCTGTGTTGCAATTATTTGACAACCGTTATAACATGTTATAACTCTGTAGTTGTCTGAACGTGGTATTAAGCTAGGTTTCTTCAAATCAGTTGGTGTCGAAGTTGAGCCATTTCAATGCGAATTTCAGACGGACAACCCTATGGTGTCTTTTTTGTGCAACGCGATGTCTCAAATGGTTAGAGGCATTATGGAAAGGTTCATTAATATTGATCATCTGAACAATATTGCACAGGTAAATGCACATTTGATCAATAAGATCGCAAAAAGCAACGACTGGACGTTTTTTGGCACAGGTTATTGGTCGGCGTATTCAGAACTATTGTTGGTTGTGAAAATGATTTGCTGCTTATCGCATGGCAACGCCAATGCAGAGAGAGGTTTTTCGGTAAATGCAGAATATCTTTTTGAAAACATGAGGGAAGAGTCAAGGCCCAAGCGCAATGACAGCGTAAGCCTATTTGTCGGATTGAAAACTAGTTAGAATCAAATCGAATGCGGTTAGGCAACTTGATGTCATTTGTGACAATTGTCAAACTTTCCGTTTCCGTTCCGCTTCCGCCCACATTGCGTTTGGACCTTCAGTCGTAGCGCGACGTCAGATCTATGATGGTGTTACTCATGCAGGCGGGTTGGAAAACTTACAAATTTTGAGTAAACTTATTCAGCGAGTTCGAAAAATCGCACTCGCTTTCCATGTAGACAAGGATCGTCGTATGAAAGAAGCTCTCGATTCCGAAAACTCAAGATGCTCAAAAAGAAGCCGAGAGTTTGCAGGAGAAAATTGTTCTGCTCAAATGATAAACATTTTTAAAAGTAATCCGACAATAAAAATCAACACATATTCAACTTGCAATTTCTCGTTGTAATGTGAACTCACTGAGAGAAAAAAATGTTAATGATAATTAAACTTAAATTATTTTGCCATGTCTGTGGTTGTCATATGGAGTTCCAGAGAGTACGAAACTGACTAATGCATGAGCAGTGCATCCTCAGGTTCGGTTGCCAAAGCAAGAATAATCACTGCTCTGCTATTTTACTATAATTCATATGTTAAGAGAAAGGATCGTCTACGGGTTGATTTTTATTTGGCTGTGAAATTATGAACACAAATTGAGAGCTTGGTGACATTGATTAAATATTCCTATTATTACTTAGTAATGCATAGTGAGCCTAGTTGTGAGCAGTAGTTATTTATTATTATATTATAATATGTATTTACAGCCCTAGGCCGATTCACATCCTTCGTAGGTAGTCGGTCATATGTTCTGTAAAAATTGTATTAGTATCAAGTTCTGTAGTATATGCCATGAGTATGCTATTCTTGATATCTTCGAAAACTTACCCTGCTGCTACACTACGGTCGTATAATAAAGCACATCACGTTGTAGCTTCTTAGGTTAAAATAACGAAGTTATGATGACTGGAATATTTCTGTAAACCGACTGGAAAGTCAGGGAATGTCAGGGAATTTTATTTTCGACTTTGAGTCGACACCCTGTTTTAGGAAATTGTCCAAGTTATCGAAAAAAAAAATACACTCAGGTCTTTTTTACACGGGGGATACGGTCCGTGTAAAAAAAACCGTGTAAAAAAAAACCTATGAGATTTTGATTTTTCGCATGCTTAAATGTTTTTAAAAAATCGGATTTTGATGCCATTTGTAATTGATATGGTCCATATAGACATATTTTAAAAATTTCTGTATTTACACCAAAAATTGTGTTTTTTTTTTAAGTATGCCATTCGATTAAAAATAGCTTGAAACGGATAATGTGATTGGAATCAAGTCGATAGGTTGTATCGTTGTCGAGAAATCGTTAAAAACGTACCGTGTAAATCGTGGAAAACCGTGTAAAAAAAAACCGTGTAAAAAAAACCGCATAAAAAAACCGTGTAAAAAAAGACTTCGGTGTA
Organism: Ochlerotatus camptorhynchus; assembly: GCF_037179485.1. NCBI lineage: Eukaryota > Metazoa > Arthropoda > Insecta > Diptera > Culicidae > Ochlerotatus > Ochlerotatus camptorhynchus. Next base: position 1,713,143 of record NW_027041033.1, on the reverse strand, counting down.
CTTGAAAAAATTTCATTTGAGACCTACACTGAAAAAAATTGATTTTTAAAATTTAAAGTCGATTTAAAAAAAACGGCCATGTTTGATTTGGATGAAACTTTGCCTCAAAATAGGTAATAATGTTTACTACCAACCGTCCATACATTGCGAGATGGGCACTTTTAAGGAAAACAAGTTTTTTTCTTACAAAAACTTTTTCATGTCTGAACTGATTTTTTTTTTGATTTGCCATTTTTACACAAAACTTAACCAGTGAAGCTCAAAATCATCTCAGAATCCAATTAAGCTCAATTTCGATTCAATTTTGTCCAATCAGCACTTAATTTCACTTGGATTAATCGAGAATTTCATATGAAAAGGGCTCATGATGCATTTCTCGCCAAATCGTATTTGGAATTGGCAGCAACTATTTGGACATGTAGACCTTGTCAAAAAAAATATAATTCCCTTATTCTGTTGTCTACTACTGATGCAAAATTTGATAATATGTGAGAGAAAAAAGACAAGATTTTTCATGTATCATTTATTTATATATTTTCAATGTTTTAAACCTATTTTCATACATGCTATTTTTTCCTTTTTCCAATCAAGTTAAATATTTTTGGTTCATCTTCTGAATTATAATACCTTTTTGCCGCTACTTTGTCACCAGTTATAGGCACATAACTGTGGAATGTCTGTGTGCCAGATATTGTCTTTGTGCTGTTATATAGTTCTTCGAGCTCTTCTGACATTTCGATGTACTGTTCAGTGGATATGTACTCGAAACGTAGTTTTGTGATATTTTTATCTGTTTGTTCAACTGCCCAGTTATATAATTTTCGTGGAGTTGTTATGGTGTTTTCATAATCTCGAGCCATTCGCTTGAGAGTGCCACCAATGGCACCACAGGGACCTTTTCCATGAGACGTTGCAAAAAAATCCATTCTGCTTCTAATCCATGCTTTGACTGAAATCTACACAGACTAGCAAAGTTTTTTTTTTATTTTTGTATTGTGATGCTGCCCCGTCTGACATAAAAGTAATTTTAGAAAAATCTATCGATTGTTTAATAAAATCTATCATTTTTGAGATGAACAACTGAACTGCAACTGTTTCGTGAGTCATTACTTCTGATATGATAATGAAGCTAACATTTTCAAGTTTATTGTCTTTCTTATAATAAACTTCAAATGGATGTATTGTTGCTTGAGAATTATTCCAGTGATATTCTTGAGCAGCGTTTTGGATAATGAATAAATAATTTTCAGAAAAATCACAAATTGCTAGAATTGCGCCTTCTTTTAATGATTCTTTTTTATTTCTTAGAAAAGATGACTGTTGTTTGTAAATAAAGTCATGAGTTATAAGTTTGTTAATTTTATCAATGAGATACGGAACTAATTCATCAACAGGCTTGATAATCGTTTCCAAATTACAACGATCAGTATTCAGCCACTGTTGAAACACAACATCTTGTTTGTCATTTGATTCTAATAGCAAAGTAAGTTCCTCTTCAATATGTTCATTGGAAGCACACTTTTCGCAAGCACGGAAAAAGCAATCAGTTGTTCTAGAAGAAATATTTTAAAACATTTTTTCTATAGAATTATGATGCGATACGTTGACTTCCCAAATCGTTGTTGATTCGAAAGAAGATCTCAATTTAAATTTTATTCATACCTAATTCTTCATGGATAATTTGAGCTAAGAATTCTAAGTTACTATAGGAGTATCGGATTTTGCCTCAGTAGTAGACAATATAATCAATTATATTATTTTCTAATGATATAAGCCCTTTTCATATGGAATTCTCGATTAATCCAAGTGATAGTTGCTGATTAGACAAAATTGAATCACAAATGAAGCTTCATTGGGTTCTGAGATGATTTTGAGCTTCACTGGTTTAGTTTTGTGTAAAAATGGCAAATCAAAAAAAAAAATCAGTTCAGACATGAAAAAGTTTTTGTAAGAAAAACTTTTTTTTCCTTAAAAGTGCCCTTCTCGCGATGTATGGACGGTTGGTAGTAAACATAATTACCTATTTTGAGGCAAAGTTTCATCTAAATCAAACATGGCCATTTTTTTTAAATTGACTTTAAATTTTAAAAAACGATTTTTTTCAGTGTAGGTCTCAAATGAAATTTTTTGTCAGTATTTTTTTTTTCGATAATTTGGACAATTTCCTAAAAGTCATCCATACAACATATTTTTGTTGGAGTTGTCATTTTTCCATTATATTCATGATTCCCAAAAAAAAAACAGATTAACGCAATTCAAGATATTTTTACAATTGATTTTAGGAATTTCTGATGAAAAGTTGTGGTTTCAGTTATAGAAGCCGACTCATCAATCTTCTATATTCCATATAGAACTCATGAAAAAAATTCTAAGTCCCAGAAAGTCGATTTTTGAAAAAAAAAAATTTCGAGATAACACCAAATCTCGACGTTTCATGCATTTTTAAGACATTTGGCATAATTTTTTTTTTATTTCCGAAATTTCATGTAACCCCTTGGGAGATTTTCGAGAGTGAAAAAAGTCAAACTTTGACGCGTTTGTGCCACCCCTAAATCATGTCCGATTGAGCTCAAATTTTGCATAGGGTCATTTTTCGAGGCAATAAACATTTTGTATATGGTTTGTTAGCGAAATTAAAAATTACCATATTCGCTGGCAGTCTAATGGTCATTATCGGTGTCATTGCTTGTTTTTGTTGCTAAGGAATCCAATTTTGACTGACAAAGGGGCGCGCCTTTGGAGGATGTTTCAACACTCCGAAGGGTATAAATAGCGGGACCTTTAAAATTAGAATCGATTCCTTGCGATGAAGGCAAGAATGAAAACTGTATCAAAACCGAATACTTCATCATTTCTCAATAGTTATGGAGTAATACGACATGCACGAAACTAAGGACACGGGATATACTACAATAGATCAAATTACTGGTCGCAGTGGTTTTATGCTCCGAACAAAAAAAAAAAACTATAAGGGAAAGCCCTATGGGGTTGTACGCAAAGGTGACGTAGGACTTTGAAATCTGTGTTAGGGAAATCGCTTTTCGCAGGCAATCGATAATAATTTTAACTAACGTAGCAACAATTGCACATTCGAGCAATTTTCAATAGTGGCCTTTTGTAAAATAATAAAGTCTTAAATTCAACAGATGCGTAGGAATAGTTCTGAAAGATTGGTGATAAAATTATTGAAATTGGTCCAGGGGCCGCTGAGTTATTAACGTTCAAAATCTTTCATAATTTTGTTACATATTCCATTGTCGGTTTTCACTAAGTGTACCCCCATATAGAAATCACAGACGTAGTCCTACGTCAAAAAAAAAGTGCGGCTTACCTGATAGGTTACGGATGGTTCCATCTCTCACGTTTTTATCCTCTTCATCGAGCTCCAAGAATCGTTCGTCACGACTGATGACTATCTGGTCAGTAGACTTATTCAGCAAACGATAGGCTTTGCTGTCTTTCTTTTTTGTGGCGGAATCCACACGTATGCACTGCAACCGAACACTTTCAAGTGCTGCAAATCGGGTTTGGTGCCGAACCAGATTTCGTAAGGCGTCGATCAAAAAAAGCTAATGATGGCAGTCGATTCTGGATATACGCCGCGGTATTCACAGCCTCTGCCCAAAAACGACGAGGTAAACCAGCATCCAACAGCATACAAAATCCTATCTCATTTAACGTCCTATTTCTTCTTTCAGCTACGCCATTCTGTTGTGGGCCATACCCAGCGGTGAATTCAGCCTTAATTCCTTTTTCTGCGTTAAACTTGCGCATGGCATTGCTGGTATACTCACCACCCCGGTCTGAACGGATGACCTTCGGTTTCCACCCGAATTGAGTTTCAGTGAACCTCACATACTCACGGATCTTGTCGGCAACTTCGGACTTTTCCTTCAAGAAATAGACGACAACATAGCGGCTATGATCATCAATCATCGTCATGTAATACCGTCACTCGCCTGGCGATGTCGTCATAGGACCACATGCATCGGTTTGCACGATATCTAATACCCCTTGTGACATTTTCTCGGCTGCTTGGGGAAACGATGGCCGTGCCATCTTCCCTTCGACGCAACACTCACAAGTCCGCCGAATTCCGCAATCCTTGACCTTCAATTTTCCGATCAGGAGCTTCCGTCTGGGCCCATAACCTGTTCGAGGTTTTAGAAGCAGGAATAGACTTTTGGGGAGAAATAACTTGAGACATCTAGTCGAGTTGATGGTTGAACAATTAATGAAGAACATCTTTATTTCAGGTCAGTATAATACAGTGGTTGAGTTGCTAAGGAAAATACATAGCAACGGAATGATGCTGCATTTCCAAAGCTTGCTACGACTCGTCAACAGAAACCCCAACAGTACAATAATAGCAGTCAATATCTACCACCGGTGTAAAATGAGGGAGTGAGAAGAGATCGAACTGGTCATTTTAAAAACTTCAACATCTACTCAACGCCAGATGTCGCCCCACCGTCTTGCAGGAATCGATGAAACTCGTTCCGTACCATCACCCTACACGGAGATGAATAACTACCCAAAATTAAGTACTTTTCCCTCGATTGCCGGGTTCAGCCCAATAACCCAAATTGGAGTAAATCGCATATAGTAGTTTCTATTCCACACCAGCAAAAAAGAAATATCTATTCTTAAGTATATTCTAAACAAAATTAAGTTTTATTCACGTAAATTTGAGAATATGCAATTTACTCAATAGTAACTTTATTGGGCTGAACTATACCGTTGGGTCGAATCTGTGAGTGTTCGCGTCTCAGTGTCGAGTAATTTTTAGAATATCGTGTAGAGTACTCGCTAATATGTTGAAAAATCATTGCAGGTAGTTTTCGTACATGTGCGCAGTTTTTCTCCGTCAGTAAATCTCCCTGGTAGGCCAGAGTAGAGCAGCCTACCATAATACGCAGCCATCCACCCACCAAAGTCTACAAAACCCACCACCAGATGGAGTAAAAACAGCATGTTAGGCGGCCATGAGAAGTGGCGACAAAAAGGTCATTATGAACGGCATAACGGACACGATGATTGGCGATGGAAAACGAATGGCCTGGGTCGCTGACCAATAGTCAAAAGACAGTGACCCAAAGAACGTCTCTTTAGGCTACATACACCGATCAGGTTAATCATCAATCAACCATCGAGTTAAACGGTCGATAAAGTCTCTGGTTAAATAATCAAACAAGGCAAAGCCTAGACCCTAGAAAACATTACTGAGCAGACGTAAGTTACTAGAAGATAGTGAAAGGAAAGTGAAGGAGAGTGAGTGGAAGGAACGGACAGCAGGTAAATTCCCAGAATCACCATTTTGGTTCAAAAGGCCTAATGTAAACCGTTTGTCTGTTAGGACCCCGTTGTAATTTTTCTACACTATCGTTGAGGTATACCTTGTAGAGGTACCGGTAAGCTAATAAGGATAATTCTAGTACGATCCGCCGAACCGAGTCCGTCAACATACTCGGTGGCCCAGCCAGCATCAGAAGTGTCGATGGAAGTTCAGTAGCGCGCAAAAGAGGTATCCGACGCCACCAAAGGAGAAAAGGAAGAAGGTGGAACGTGGAGCCGAGCGAAGCAGTCGTCGAAGTAAAAGACAACAGAAACAGGTCAGATAGAAAATAATAAAGTGGGAGTAGTACATACGCCTGGGAGGAATAAAAGTGTCAGTAGAATCCGACAGTAAAAGTGGTAGTTTTGAAAAGTGAAGTGCTGTAGGAGTTTTTACTGTACCAAGTGCGATCATTCCTTGCCACGTGGAAACCTAGTTCGGTAAGCGTGCCGACCCTGAGGCCATTGGAGTCAGGGAGTCTCAGAAGTGCTCCTGACTGAGGTGGCTGAGACTTACACGTCCACCAACGGAAGATTTTTATATTCATGATGAAATAACTGGCCATGGCTATTCACTATGGAAATGTAGAATAGAATGATCAGTCGAATTCTAAATTTCAAAATAAACATCATCCATCATTTGAATGACAGCCATACGGACGCTAATCAGCTGACGACGAATTCAACCATAAGGCCGACAACATAGTAGAAGCGATTCGAAGCGATTCGATTCGTTGGCAATAAGCGGAGCGCTTGCGTGAAAGCACCCTCTATGAGCGTTCTATGGGAATCGCCCAAACCAGCCATAGTGAAAGCGATGCGAAGAGGTGTAAAGCGTTCAGCAAAGCGACAGAGCTGTTCGTGTTGTGTTTTGACGCCTTCGAACGCAAGTGGACTGATTCTAGTGAGGAAAAATGGACACCGAAAATTTGAACAAATATTTTGCACTGCGCGCGCGACTGTAATGTTTTCAAAAACGCTTTCACTATGTCCTAGGTTGCTTCGCTTGCCGCTGCATTTCGCTTTGCCAATTGCTATCGCATCGAATCGCTTCGAATCGCTTCTACTATGTTGTCGGCCTAAGACAATCAACCGAAATTCGAAAGCATATTGCCGCAGGGCTCGGGCAATGCAACAATCATTCGAAGTATTGCGGATGTTTCCGTTCAGTGTACCTCCGAATTCTGTCCGTCAACCCGGAGGCAACATGCCATCTGTCAGATTGTGCGACCATCGATTGCTTCGTTTGTCGTCGAGCCACCATTTTCGACCACCGACTCGAATAATACTGGGAATCAATCGTCGTATACACGAACGTACGAGAGCGAGCGAGATGGAAACGTAGTCGCCGTCCTATTGGATGGAGATCGGACGGAGCCAGGAGTCGTCAGGTCGTAGGAAGGAAAAAAGAAAAGTCGTATTTTCGGTCCGATCACCGAGCTGGCTGGTCGCGCGCGGTTCGTGCGTTCGTGTGATTTTCTTTCCCGTTTTTCCCATTCTTTTGCTTCATTTCGCTACCCATCGTCGTCACAACAGGCACTGGCGGATCCAGTAGGAATTTCTGGATAAAAAGAATGGTGAAGTTGTTCAGTGCGAGATAACGGAGCAATTATTTCTCAGTGGAGAAGAACCAGAAACGATTAGTTTTGGGGCGCAGAAATCGCCCCATTTTGAGGTCAAAAGTGCAGTCAGAAGGCAGTGTAATCGAAGAAGAAGCAGAGGAGAAGGAGGAAGAGGAAACCCATTACGAAGCAGACAGTAGAGTAGAAAATCTGTAGGCGCTCTATCGCCAGACGTAAAAACTCCATTTTTCCCGTGTATTTAGTTCTTCCTCTTTCACGCTCGCACAAACGGGCATAGGCGAGTAAGCAGTCCAGAGGAGCGCAGAGTTCTCCTGTTTGAGAGGCGCTTGTTTGTCCAAAAAAAAAGGAAAAGAAAAAAGAAACTACGGCGACGACGAGTACTACAGTCAGTACACACTGCTACTACGACGACGTAGGCGAAGACGGCGACAGACGGCCGTGTAGTCAGTGGCAGCAGCAGCAGCAGCAAAAGTCGTTCGTCGGAGAGAAAGAGAGCCAGCTTTTCCAGAAGTGAAATGGAGCAGTAGCTGTAGCAGGAAAAGTGTCTTCCAAGTTCCAAGATTTTAATTGAGCCCAATTGGCCGCTAGAGATCCAGTGTGTGCGCGAGTGCGGAGAAATTGATAATTTGCATTCGAGGACGACGGAGGAGCACGGCTCGGGCAATTTATTGCTGATCGAAGAATCGAATGCACGTATACACGCAAAGGCTTGCAGCAGCAGTTGAGTCAGTCAGTGGCGACGACGACGACGTCGCCTTCGTCGGGCATTAGATCAGGAGGCGTTCGGCGAAGAGAAGAAGGAGAAGGAAAGCGGAACAAAATGAAGCCATAACACCTACGTTTGCATTTGCCATCTGCTCGGGAAAAAGGCAGAAAAGGGCCAGTTCCGGTGGGAAAGTGGCCTCGGGCGACAGTGCCAAGGCTAGTTCCGTCCCGAAAGCGTCCCGTGACGGGTCCAGCCCGGAGTGGACAGTGACGTTTGAATCATAATATTTACATAACACTGTGTGGCGAGTTCGTAGTGCAAGATAGCAAGCAAAGGTTGCTCTCGCAGTTCCAATTATTGTGTGTTGTTTTGTGTTTGTGTGTATGAGTGCTGTTTTGTCCCATTGAAACACACGGCAAGAAAGTGCATGAGCATCGAATAAGATCAAGTGGAAAACTAATAAGAAAATGTGCTATTGGAAGCGAAGATAATCGACCACTGAATGACATACAAATTTGTCGAGTTTTTTTTTTTTAGTGAGCGGAGATTTGCGTCTTCGGTTGTCTTGGTGAAGGCAGAACCGTAAAATTACGTGCACTGGAAAAGAGCGAGAGACGGCGAAGAAGAAATCAGAGGAATAGAGTGGAACTGCAGTGGTTGAAAGTATTTCATATTTCCGATAGTAGTATTTTATCGGGAAGTGTGACTCGTCGCCGTATTCCAATGTGGATGAGCGGCAGGTGGAGCAGTTATTTTCTTAGTTTCCGTTCGGTTTTTTCCTTTCATTTGCATACCAGTTCCGGCCGCATGTGTCTGCTACTACAATGCGAAAGCTAAGTGTCAACACGGGAGTAATGTCAAGACAATCCAAACAGGCACCTCAAGTGAAGAAGGTGATGCCACCGGCTGTTCCGGACGCCTACGGAAGAACGACAACCGGTGCCGGAGCGGCGACACATTTGCAGGTGGCAGCTTACGCAACAGCAGCGTCTGTTGCCGGTGGTAACTCAGTGGACGATAACGGAGGTTTTATCATACATCAGGAAACGCCCTCGTCGCTGATGTTACGCTACGATCATACGGACTTTGCCGATGATCAAGGAATTGATCTCACGCAGTCGCCCGGTCGTGACAGTCCGATCAGTCTGTCTGGATCGGCTGGTTCCGGTTCGCGACATTCGACGGCCAGTTTGGACTCGGGTCGAGCGTCTTCCTACCTAACGGGAGCATCCACATCTTCCAATCGCAGTGCCGGTGGCTATGGAACGCTCAATTCTCCACGCTGCTCGGTCAGCTCGTGCTCGATCGGCAGCGGTAATCGGCTAAGCAATCACTCCAATCGCAGCGATCACGACATCATTTCCGAATGGCTGATGGAAGTCCATTTTCACGAGTATACTTACCTATTCCTGGAGGCGGGATACGATCTACCGACGATAGCACGTATGACTCCGGAAGATCTGACGGCGATCGGTATCAAGCAACCGACCCATCGAGAAAGACTGAAGCGACACATTGATGTGCTGAAACTACCTGATACTTTGCCCAACTACGTTCCCGGTTCGATCGAGGAATGGCTGCGGTTGCTGAGACTGGAGGAATACGTCCAGCCCCTGCTAGCCCAGGGTTACGAAACGGTTAACGATGTCACGCAGCTGACGTGGGAAGATCTAGAAGATATAGGAATCGTAAAACTCGGCCATCAAAAGAAGATTCTACTCGCCATTAAGCGCGTGAAAGATATCATCAGTGGAAAGCTGGGCGTCCCTGCTTACGTAGGGACCGCCATGCCACTGCCTCAACCAACGACGGCCGCCCTTCACTGTCAACCAATGCGCGGCCCGCAGTTCGATGAATCCCTTGAGCCCAAACAGCTAACCTATTCGACCTTCATGCGGCAACCGGCCGTTCCGGGAACCGATCCATACTACTGTCAACAGCACCTTCCCCAGCCCCAGCAACAGATCTCGTATCCTCACGTTCACTTCGACGGTAACCAAGCAATCTACCGTCGCAGTTCGTACGACGACAGTGACATCACTCCAACGAACGAGATGTCATCGTTGATGAGCGGCGAACATCACGGGACGACGACGACAACCGCCGTCAACCATCAGCAATACTACCAGGGTGGCGGCACGCTGCCTCGACAGCACCAACGCAACAGCTACGGTGTTCGATTAACCCTCTGTCAAAACCCGACCAGCACCACCCAACGACAACGACCGATAGCGAAAATTGTAGCAAATAATCTCAAACTGGCACCCACTTCGGATGGTGGACCAGCTCCCCCCTACCCGAATCCCATCTCCATCGGCCACATCGAAAACGTCGAAATGGCCACCGCCGCCCTAGACGCCATGCATTTCTCCAATTACACGTCCTTCAACCACCATCCGCTGAAATACAACCCCACACCCCCTAGCCAACAACCTCAACCTATCTACCACAATCAAATCATCCTCCAACAACAACAACAGCAGCAACAGCAGCAACAACAACAACAACAACAACAACAACAGCAGCAGCAGCAGCAACAACAACAACAGCAACAATTCTACTCCAACTACGCCGGCCAGACGCACCAAACGACCGTGGAGATCCACAAAACCCAGCATGACAACAAGAGCAACTCCAGCCTGGAGTCGATCGATCAGATCCCCTTTGCGAACGAAAACGCCGGCACGATCAAGCAGCGCTCGATGAACCGGTGCGGCCCCGATCATCATACCATGCAGCACATGCTGTCCCACTCGTCGTCATCGACGTCGTCCTCGTCGTCGACGGGTTCGATCACCACGACCCTGGCCGGTTGCATCCAGCAGCTGTCGCCACCGCAGGCGGATCCCCAAACTCCGTCGTCGTCGTCCAATTGCTCAAAAACGGCCGGGAACAGCAACAACGGTAGTGTGAAGGGCTCGGCCAGCACGTCGCCGACGACGGTGGCCGCACAGGTTGGAGTCGTCGGGACCAACGTGCTGAACGACATCGGCAACATGCTGGCCAACCTGACGGACGAACTCGATGCCATGCTGGAGGAGGAGAACCGGGCCGGGATTAGCGATATAGAGTAAGTAGAATCTTTGAAGGTCGAAGTGCTTTTGAAATGAGTGAAGTTAGTCCGTTACTGCATGGCATATGGAAATGTTAATTTATTTAGGAATTACATCTAAGACTTCTGGATAAATGACAATCGTTGTTTCAGTCTCGAGATACAAATATTATAAGCCGTAAATTACCTTAATAACATAAAATTAACTTGAAGCACCTCTAAATCATCACCGATTTTGCTGAAAATTTGCACAGAAGTTCAAATTAACATGACGATCATTAATCACGGTTGACCCGTTACATTCCGAACATTTCGTTTAAAATGAACAGGTCTAATATACATGATAAATAACAGGGGCCCTAATACACTTCCCTGGGGCACTCCAAGATTATTCTACACGGGACTGAAAACAGAATCATTAAAAACAGTTCGTTAAGCTCAGTCAGACAAATAGCTTTCAAACCATTTATATGCAGTACTCGCAATTCCAAAGAGATTGATTGATCGTAACAATTAGGGTCTAGAAATTATTGCAAAAGCGCGTTTTACGTTTTTTAATTGCCATTTTCTATTAACTATTCTGTTGGGCATTAATAAATGTTGTTACTGAAAATGTATGTATGTGACTATTGTTTCCAACAGCCTAATCTACCATTCTAGCTGAGAGCAAACTAGCTTTTCGAAAAATCATTTTTTTGGGACACCCTGGTCTACACATTCAATATAGCTCGGTAAAATCTCCAACAGTCAATTACTTCTGCGTTTACTTTTGCTGATATCTCTGCAAGTTACTTCTCGCCTGTTGGAATCTCGGCAATACAATTTTAGTGTGTACATATATCACATTATCTCAATAAATCTCCAGCGAATTTGCTTTAATTTCTCTCTCTTGAACAAGTTGAAGTCTTGAAAAAATAAAAACTAACAGTTCTTAACTGAAATTTGCGACTACCTGGAGATGTTTTCAATACAACCTGACCAACTTGTCATCTTACGAGGGAATATCTGTTAGACGTCATTTAAACGTTTGAAGAGTTGAAGATCTCTAGAATTATTCTTAATCAATCTGAAGTCATATTCGGAGAATATCTCAGAAACGCCATTTGAAGTTTTGAACACTTATTGATTAACCTGAAGTCTTGGAAAAACAACAGATGGACAGAAATAGACTCTTTTCATGCATCATGAATGTAGAGTGCGCTAGTTGATTTTGAGAGGAAATGTCATCCAATCCATTTGTTTACATCATAATAAAGATTTTCAAAATATAAAATAATGTACATGTTATTGCACAAATTGCAAATTTCCATCGGGAGTGGTCTTATTTTTCGATTATCTACAGATCTGAACTGATTTAAAGCCGAAACAACCACCCATTAATCTTAATTTTTCCCATCAAAAAATATGGAAGTTCCAGCCGATGAAGTTCTACAAACTTAACGGAACTTCGACAAAAATTTACTGAACTTCTACAAAAGTCTTTGCACTTCTAGAGAATTCGCTGAAGTTCTACAAAGTTCGCAGAGTTTCAAGAAAGTTAGCCAAACTTCCATATCATTTGCAGTACTGCTAAACAGTTTCTTCATCTTCAACACAGTTCTGTGAGTGGCTACGATATTTCCCTGAACTTTTATAATGTTGCCCGAACTACTTCAAAGTTCTCTGAAATCAAATTATACTCCCGTAACTTCCCTGTGCTTCTGTAATTCCTTAGGTAAAGACCATAGATCTTTGAAATATTGGGCACCCTTCGTCTCCGGTTGCATCGGAAAATGAAAATATATATATTTAAAGCATTTCTCACGAGAAAACACTTGAACATTACACGTAATATGTTTAATTAATCTTAAATCCACATATTTATCTTAAATAAAACATATAAAAAAAAAGTAAAACGGGACTTTACGGATATTGAACAACTTGCCAGAACAGGTAACAGAGTGTCGGTGAACGGAATTGAAAGCCAAAATGAAGCTTCGTTTCAACTTGAAAATGGTCGTTACTTTCATTGAAAGGGGTGAGCAAAGCAAAGACGGGAAAATCCACAACCATCGTTTCGTTCTAAGCGGGCTTCATTTTTCATTTTCGTTTCGCGCTGATGGGCTAGCTAGGCTTTATAAAAATGATGCGTTAAGGTTCAATTTACTTTGATGCATTTTTTAAAAATTCAAAAGCAGTTTTTTTCGACGCATTATTTCAGATTGCAAAAAACCTCGCGTCATTTTGTGTAAAATATCAAAAGGAATCGAATAGCGCGAGCTTTTTGCAATCTGAAATAATGCGTCGAAAAAAAACTGCTTTTGAAATTTTCCAAAAAGCATGAAAGTAAATTGAACATTAAACACGTTGCATGAAAGAAAACAAAACTCGAGTTCACTTCAGAGCTTCAAAAATGTAGTGCCCTGGTTACATGCTTTGTTTATTTAGTACCTACAGATTATAGATAAAGGCACATGAAGGTCACTAGTAGACTTAAGTCACGTATCAGAACATCACTGCAACTGATAAATAAATCGATACAACTCACTCACTCGCATTGCTATGGTGAGTGAGTTTGTCCTGATTTTAGGCAGATACCCCCTATACGGTCTTCAAATTAGAAGATAGGTGCAACATGTACCTTTCACCATTGGATACCAACGAACCCATATCTAGCTCTCCGGACTCGTCGTCCAAGTGAACTTGGACGAGTAGTTCATCAATTTTTTTCCCCGTCGACAAACACACCGGCATGTTTCCTAGAAACCGAGAATCTCTTATCAGCAGAAGAGCGCCCGTGACATGCGCGCACTGTCCGTTTTGAACGAACGTTGATCTTCTCGTGTTTCTCATTCCCGGCAGTGCCTACTTTGCTTCGCCAGTTAGCAGCGCAGCTCACTTTGATGATGATGAGAGCTCATCGGTCGTCGCGATAATCTACAGACGACTTACTGCGCTCGCTAGCACATAGATCTGTTTACCGAAAAGCCAGGCAAGCGTGATAAGCAACAGACCTCGTCGGTCGGCCGTCGATCATCTCCAACTGCGGTACGAAGTGCCGTCCCTAAACCACGTGAAGCTACCGAAAATTGACCGTCTCCCACGGATTAATCACGGTATTTACGAATGCAGGGCACCCGTTTTAATGCGTCCAAGTTCCCAAGATCACCGTGCAACTCTGACATGTGTTGTATATAAAAGAGAATAAGTATCGGTTACCTACGTACGTGACGCATTGAAATTTGTTTACTTGTTATTATTGACTGTCCGCACCGAGTTTATTGGTTCACCTCAAGTGCGATGCGATGTGCTTTGGTTACCCAATCAATCAACTGACTGCAAGTAAACTAGCGATGACCTCTTCTTTTTCCAAAGCAAATGGATTTACGTTACCGTTTTATTTATTTTTTTTATAATCGAACTCAATTCTATCGCGCTTGGTCTCGAAAACGTGGCTCCACATTGGCTGGTAGCTTCGTCGTCGGCCTGCTTAGATTAGCTAAATACGTTATCTTTCTGCCTTTCCCCCCCCTCTTTCTCTCTCTTTCCACGCCGGCATTTTAAGGTGCCATCGCACACTGCCAATGTCGTTTGTGGAAGTGTGTGAATCATGGGAGTGAGAAGTTGGAATTTCAGTTTTTTCGTAACTCTTACTCTGTATTCCAATTGCGGACGTGACTTCCCGGGGCACCCAAAAGTCGGTTGACCAAGTGCAAAGCAAATAATATATTTACAAAGCCAACAGTATAGATTAGCGGAGCGGAAAGAAATCGCAAGTGTCTGTCGCATGTGATTCACGTAATCTTGACAAGGACGCATATGATTTGCGATAAAAAAGAAGGCAAAAGCGACACTCAATTGCACACCAATGTTTAACAGAGCTCATTAGTAGAGTCGTATGGAAGAGTAGCTGGTTGCTGTGATTAAATCGAGAAACTAAGGAATGCGATTCAATCGGTTGCTATGATAAGTACTTGTAGGTATCAGCAGCGAGCTATAAACTCATATGCGTTTGATGGAATGACGCCCGACCCGGAGGAAGCCGGCAATTATAGTGTGGCATTTGGCATTCAAGGCGATGTGTGCAAGTTCTGAGATCTATTGGCGGATGCTGGATGTCGGCAGGTTTTTTTTTCTCAGCAAACAATGCGTTTCCATGAATGCGGAAAAATGTGCGATTTATCTCGTGCTTGCATCGATTTTGACACATGTTTCTTTGACTGATGTATACTAACTGGTTTCATAGGATGCCGGTGTAATCTTATTCATTAACTATGATCGTCTGGAGGTAAATAAAGTCCTTGAGCGCTCATTTTCGGCAAAAGGATGACGGCAAAAGGATGAAAAATGAGCTCTCAAGAGTTTTATTTACCCAACCTCTTGCCTCTGACGATGATTGGTACAGGTATTGCTGAAGCCACCATTTTCTCTTACATGATTAAAAAGTACTCAAACGTCATTTTGAAGAGGGATGTCGAGGAACAATTTATCAGAAGGTTCATTCAATTAGATAGAACCCGCACTATACCAATGATTTTACCCACTAAGGTGATTCTTAACAATTACGCCTAATTTGAACGAATTTTGTTGCGATCTGGATTTGCGAGAGAACTTTAAAGTTGCATTGAAAAATGTACAGGAAACATGTCCCTCACCAGTTGCAAGGACAAGGCCAAGACGGTTCTCGGTCGTTGGGGCTTGTATGACGTAATCAGTGATTAATCCTGAATTAACATTACCTTGATAATATACCTTACCTTACCAATCAGGCTAAGGCCTTGTTGTCCTCTGCTGTCCGAAGAAGTCGTCTCCACTCTACTCGATCCATGGCCACAGTTCGCCAGCCTCGTAGTCTGCGAAGGGTCCGCAGGTCACCTTCTACTTGGTCGATCCACCTTGCCCGCTGCGCGCCTCTTCTTCTTGTTCCTGTTGGGTCGCTTTCTAGAACCATTTTCACTGGGTCGTCGTGCGGCATTCTTACGACGTGCCCAGCCCACCGTAGTCGCCCAATTTTTGCAATGTGGACGATGGATGGTTCTCCCAGCAGCTGGTGCAATTCGTGGTTCATTCGCCTCCTCCACGTTCCTTCATCCATCTGCACTCCACCGTAGATGGTACGCAACACCTTCCGTTCGAAAACACCAAGGGCGCGTTGGTCCTCCACGAGCATAGTCCAGGTCTCGTGGCCGTAAAGGACCACCGGTCTAATCAGCGTCTTGTAGACAGTCAACTTCGTGCGGTGGCGAATTTTATTCGACCGGAGCGTCCTCCGGAGTCCAAAGTAGGCACGATTACGTCTTTGAATTTCTCTGCTGGTATCATTTTCGGCGGTCACCAGTGAGCCCAAATACACGAACTCATCTACCACCTCGATTTCGTCACCGTCAATCTGAACTCGGGGTGGAAGGCTAACATTGTCTTCCCTAGAACCTCTTGCTTTCATGTATTTTGTCTTTGATGCGTTGATGGCAAGTCCAATCCGTCTAGCTTCAGCCTTCAGTCTGATGTACGTTTCCGCCATCATCTCAAAGTTCCGTGCCATAATGTCAATGTCATCGGTGAAACCAAGGAGCTGGATGGACTTCCTGAATATCGTGCCACTCGTGTCTATCCCAGCTCTTCTGATCACACCTTCTAACGCGATGTTGAATATCAGACACGAAAGTCCATCACCCTGCCGTAACCCCCTTCGAGATTCAAAGGGACTCGAGAGTGTCCCCGATACTCGAACAACGCACATCACTCGATCCATCGTCGCCTTGACCAATCGCGTCAGTTTATCCGGAAATCCGTACTCGTGCATAATCTGCCATAGCTGATCTCGATCGATTGTGTCATATGCGGATTTGAAATCGATGAACAAATGATGTGTGGGCACGTTGTAGTCGCGGCATTTCTGCAGAACCTGCCGAATGGCGAAAATTTGGTCCGTGGTAGCGCGGGCACCCATGAATCCCGCCTGGTATTGCCCCACGAACTCTCTTGCATATGGTGACAGATGGCGGCATAGAATTTGGAGAGTACCTTGTAGGCGGCGCTCAGCAGTGTGATCGCGCGGTAGTTGCAGCAATCCAACTTGTCGCCCTTTTTGTAGATTGGGCATACGACACCTTCCATCCACTCCTCCGGTAATATCTCCTCCTCCCAAATCTTGGCAATTACCCAGTGCAGCGCTCTAGCCAGTGCTTCACCACCGTATTTCAATAGCTCACTTGGTAGTTGATCTACACCAGTTGCTTTGTTGTTCTTCAGCCGACCGATCTCCTCCTCAACTTCTTGAAGATCAGGGGCCGGTAGCCTGTCGTCTTCTGCGCGTGCTCCAAGGTCTGTTGCCGTGCCACCTTCATTTTCTGCTGCTTCACCGTTGAGGTGCTCGTCATAGTACTGCTTACACCTCTCAATCACCTCACACTCGTTCGTGAGAAGGTTACCGTCCAAGTCCTTGCACATATCGGCTTGCGGCACGTAGCCTTTGCGCGAACTATTAAGCTTCTCGTAGAACTTCCGTGTGTCGTTTACGCGGTACAGATTTTCCATCGCCTCGCGATCTCGGTCTTCCTGCTGACGCTTCTTCCTTCGGAAAACCGAGTTTTGTCTGTTCCGCGCTTGTCTGTATCGCTCCACATTCAATCTCGTGCGGTGTTGCAGCATTCTCGCCCGTGCTGCATTCTTCTCCTCTACTAACAGTTTGCATTCGCCGTCAAACCAGTCATTTCTTCGGTCCGCGACTGCAGTACCTAGTGCCGCTGCAGCAGTACTACCTATGGCTGAACGGATGTCCCTCCAGCCATCTTCAAGAGAAGCTGCTCTTCCGTGGGTAGTGCAACTTCCAGCTGCTGCGCGTAGTCCTGGGCAACTCCGGCGTCCCGTAGTTGCTCAATGTTGGGTCGCGGCGTTCGACTTCGACGTGTGTTATGCACCGTCGAGAGTTTCGAGCGCATGCATACTGCAACTAGGTAGTGGTCCGAATCTATGTTCGCACTGCGGTACGTGCGGACGTTGATAATGTCGGAGAAGAATTTCCCGTCGATTAGAACGTGATCGATTTGGTTTACTGTGTGTTGGTCAGGTGATCTCCAGGTGGCTTTGTGGATATCCTTGCGGGGGAAAAAGTACGCTTCTTTCTCGTCGTCGGGTCTCCCTTCGTGTGGGCAGTGCACGTTGATGATGCTGTAGTTGAAGAAACGGCCCTTAATCCTCAACTTGCACATCCTCGCGTTGATCGGCTGCCAACCAATCACGCGTTGGCGCATCTTACCCAGCACTACAAAGCCGGTTCCCAGTTCGTTGGTGGTGCCACAGCTCTGGTAGAAAGTAGCCACTCGATGCCCGCTTTTTCATACCTTTTGTCCCGTCCAGCAAAGTTCCTGCAGTGCTACGACTTCGAAGTTGCGTGGTTGAAGTTCGTCATAGATTAACCTATCGCAACCCGGGAAGCCGAGCGATTTGCAGTTCCATATTCCGAGTTTCCAATCGTAGTCCTTATTTCGTCGCGTAGGTCTGTGCCGATTGTTCCGATCCGTATTTCTTTCTTCGGTATTTGCAACTTTGTTTTTTTTTTTCAGGGCGGCTTGTTGGGCCTGCCCCCACCCCCTGTCTCGTCGGGGGACCATCGTGCACAGCTCTGTTTAGAGTCCCACGCTGGCACTAGGACGGTGATCAGCCGCTCCTAACATGGAGAACAGACGCCGTTTTGAGCCGCACCTCGATGGTGAGCAGACACTCAGGTTTGGTGAAGCATTTCCTCTATCACCGTACTATGGTTACCGCGCCAGTGTTCGCGTCGCACCTCTTCACTTTGCTATTGCCGGACTGGCAACATTGCCCAGGCTACGCCAACCAGCTGTGTCCATGTTTCAGCTGGTAGTCTTTTGTTGTCATATGACTCGAGGAGGCGTGAAGTAGGAACTTGTGAGGACCAGGGCTAGGTATTCCGCTCCTTCCAGGTTGTCAACTCACCATTTTGATAATATACAAATCTCTTTTTGGGCCACTCTGTAACTCTTTACTCCTTTGGAAAATGCCCATCAGCAAACGTCAGTCTGTGCGTGAAACATGGTGGACATTTCCTTACCCTTTCACTCCTATGAAAATCCCATAAGATACTGTCAAGCTTTGCGCTTCACTGGTACCAGTGAAGAGATAATAAAAAGTTCGCAAGTTCATGCACATATTGACAGATGTTTATGAGATTTTACCATATGAGTAAAGCGTTACAATGCAGAGTAATCGAATGCTTACTGATCATGCAACCATATAACTGCTTCTCTTTCAAAAATGCCAATGTCGCAAACGTAAACAATTACTTTTTCCGCGAATTTCTCGAGAATGAAAACTCACTCACCACGATGATTATGTAGAGGGAGAGTTTCCCTATCGGATAGAATTGGTGGCTTACATGGATTGACTTTGAACTATGCGAAATTTATGAAAGAAGCCATTGTTTCCGTCTTCAACATTGGTCCTTGTGAACGCTCAGTGTCGATATCATGAAAATTTTATTTTGACAGATCGATGATCAACTATACCAGTTATACCACTGAGGCAACACAAAAAAGGGGTCAACTTTTAGTCAGTAATTTTGCATGAAGTTCCACATATGTTATGTGCCAATGCGCAGTCGTGTGAGTACCGCGTTGATCGGCAGAGCTTTTGACCTCCTTCAGCTTGACATCTGTCAATTGTGCCCAACGTGCATCCCATTGCTGACTTGGTTCATGGTCTTGATGGCATCATTCCTTGGTACGGCGACGTTGATTGCTGATGCTTCACTGGTCTGCTTCTTCGTTACCGGTGATTCCGGCATGACCAGGGATCCAGCAAAGGTGGCTCGGTTGTCCACGTAATAAGCGCTCGATGTCCTGGATCCACGGATGGTGCGATCTTCCACTCTCTATGGTCGAATCAGACAGAATGATAACACGTTCGTTTGATGCTCTCGCTGCGATGACGGCCGACTTGATTGCAAAGACGTCCGCCGAAAACACGCTACACTGTGACGGAAGAACTATTGCTTGCTGAATGCTGTTGCTACACGCAAACCAAAAATCTATTACAACGAATGTTAGTTCCGTTTCCTATCGTCCTCTGTTCATGAACATCGCAACGAATGTTAGAAATTGACCATGCAGGCGATGTAATGGTTTTTTGTCTTTTTTATTTCGTGTTCTATCTACGCTTTCGACTGTACCAGTAAGACCCACATTGCGGAACATTGTAGAACGACGCACACACTTGTCTTGAATCTCTCCAGCAGAAAAAGCTTACGAAGTGGAGTATGCGAGAAAATGAGCGCTTCATGTTTGCTTTTAGGCAATCCATATTCAGAAGCATGGCGAGAGCAGTGGAGAAAGCACAGGTCTGATAATCGCAACGTTCGTGGTTCGAGTCCAGTCGGCAATCTGTTTCCTATTTTTTTTCGACATAACTAATTTACCTCACTAATATTGCGCATTTTGCACCTTACTGGACTCCGCACTTTGAAAGTGCGGGGTTGAAATAAGTGCGGGCCATGCGTATGACAGATAGAGTTGTCAAAGTTACAGTTATGCTTGTCCGAAGTGAATACAAAAACATTGGCTTTTGATTGTCTGTTCGAGTCACAAAACACGATTTTTTCTACGAACTTAATATTTATTCAAATATTTGTCGTAAATAATACTTGTTTACTCCCTGCCGGTAAGTAAATACGTTATCTACTGATCGACCAGTTCAATACTAAATTGGTTGTAAGTTGCTTTATTCATAAATATGTCTGTTTCAGTTGATCATGTCTAATGTTATCCTGGAAAACGTTCGTGGTCGGCGAGCTATTTTCTGAGAATTTCAAGGACTAATCTGTCCGTGATTTACAAGAAGAGTAAAACTACAATTTCCAGCTGGATTCTAGCTTACGAGAAGGCTGGCTTGGTCACGGAGAAGCAGCAGAAACAGATTTACAAAAAAATCCGAGCAGAGCACAGATACTGGATTGTACAGCAGTACCAGAACAATCCGGTATTAGTTTTGGATGAATGCAGCAATCTATTCTATCGAAACTTCCAGGTGACAATAAGTGCAGCGAGCATATGCAGAATTTTGCATGCGGAAGGTCTGAAATGAAAAGCCCTCGAACGGCGTGCTATCCAATTAAGGGAGCACGAAATCTTTCGTTTTTTTCGGAGCTCAATTCAATAGATTGGGATTTGTTCAATCTCGTGTTTTTAGATGAAGTGTCTATAGGTAGCCGCGATATGTTGCGCAACCTTGGTTATGGGGTTAAAGGAGAAAAACTGGTGTTTCGCGGTGAGTTTGTTAGACGTCCAAGAGTGTCATTTTTGTGTTTTTTGGGGCAGAATGGGATGCTGGGCAGTTTTGAAACGGAGGGAACATTTACTAGAAAAATATTTTTTGAATGCTTCCGTTCATTCGCTCTTCGAAACAAAAAGGTATATCGATATCCGGGAGCGAATTCTGTGTGGATACTAGATGGTGCTCGTATCCACTGTGATCAGAACATCGTATTGTATTTGCGATCAATCGGAATCATTCCAGTTTTTCTTCCCCCATACTGTCCTTTTTTTAATCCGATTGAATTGGTATTCGGAATCACCAAAAATGCAATGAAGCAAACCTACAATGAAAACCGAAACGAAAATCTATCTCATGTAGCCATATCTACGTTCTCAGCATTTTCTTCTTACGGTTGTACTAAAATTTTCCGGAACTGTGGGTATCTACCCGGGGAACATTCAAGCCTACAGTTGGTTTGTCTAAAACCATCGAAAACCTAAATTTCGAATCTAATATGAGTGAGTAAGTGAAGTAATGTAACAGTTAGTAACATTACAGGAGTAATAAAACTATGATAAAAATACAGATCCGTGTTTATGCATGATCAACATCTTGCATGTCGACAATCCGATCTGCTAATGTGTGGCTTAACTCGTTCTCTTCTGGGCGTAGAGTTTCGGACATTGCGGATACTAAGCTGCCATTTATTGTTGAACGAGACCGTAGTCCATTGATTCGTCTTTTTACTCTTTGTCCAACTTCAATCAGGAGATCCACCTAGGCTTCCAGTTCAGCTAGTTCAGACATAAATCCATCGTTGATCGCGCTTGCTACAGACAACCCACTCCGGGTTGTTTCCATTCTAATAGCTTCTGATAATGGCGCCGATCGGAAGAATTTCAGCAAAAAATTCGGAGGCATTTCAGACATTCGGCGTTCTTGTTCATGTGGAGAAGCCGAGTGAACGTAGTTAGCCCAGAGCCTCC
The DNA here is from genome assembly GCF_037179485.1 of Ochlerotatus camptorhynchus. NCBI lineage: Eukaryota > Metazoa > Arthropoda > Insecta > Diptera > Culicidae > Ochlerotatus > Ochlerotatus camptorhynchus. The sequence continues at coordinate 1,691,231 of NW_027041033.1, read as the reverse complement.
AGGCACTTGAATGTCCGGTGAAATGATGTCCATGAAGATCCTGAAGTTCCTTTGCCAGATTAGTCAAGGTCTGATTGTTTGGTGCTCCTAAACGATCTGCGTTTTGAAAACGAATTAGTTGCTTGTCAGCCAAATCCCAAAGTGATCTACAAGACACTGCGTTTGAATAGATGTGCACGTGAATCCTTATTTCCTTCTCTCTCCATGATACGAGTAGTTTGCTATCAATTTGATCGATAGTAAGACGTCGCTTCTGGGCTTGATCTTGCATTATGACAAACTTGCTCATTGCACTGAAATCAGTATCATTATCAGCCCATGTCGGAACCTGCACACCGTTGTTTTCAACAAATACGATTTCCCGACACAAGACAGGTTGCAAAATCTTCCAATCACCTCGCATAATTTCCTCGACCGAATTCCCGGTAGGGTTAACTACCCCATTTCCGGCCTATTAAGCACAACCCGCACTTAGTCTTTCTTAATCTAGCGCAGTTTAGCACCAAATGGAATGTTATTATTACTGACTGATGGCTTTCAAATTTATGTACCTTTTCGTAGGTACCGTAAGATTTGATAAAGAGATACCAATCGTTGAGATATTGTCAAAAGTCTAATACTGATAATCGGATGAAGATAAAAATGGATCCGGTCGGAGCGCTTCTTTTGTTTTTGGGAATAATTGCGTACGAACCTTCATACGACACGTTCTCATTGACTTCGTTCGGTAGGTTATTAACTAAAGTATCGTACCAGTTTTCTGCTCGATCGGCCCAAAACGGGCGATTAGACCGAAGTAGTTCTCTACCCTAACTGTTGCAGAAGAGAATTGACTTCCCGAAGTTTCACCAACAAAACGTCGCTTGAAGAAAACTCCACGGAGAGCAAGTTGGCTGCTGGCTGGTTCACGAAGCTCAACGTGTTTTTCTGTTTTCTTCCGTTTCTTTGAAGATTTTGGTCCAGAATTTTCCTTGTTGCTGACGTCACTTAGTGGATCTTGATCAGAAAATTCCTCAGCGAGAGCTTCGAGTAGGTACTCTGCTTGATAGCTGCATTCTGGAACGTCTTCAGGGTACGAAAACGTCTCGTTCTTTGACTCCTCCTCGTCTGCATCCATGGTAGATTCTGCAAAGAGGATACACAAAACTATAAATTCTTAAGTCTTAAGATATTTCCGATAATTTAAGGGCTAAAACTTACATATGATGATTGCTCCGATAATAATTTCACTTCTTCTGATCGAAACCGTAGCTCGCAACTGATTTTTGTTCGGAACCAAAACAACAACAAAGTGTCTGTTTTGGTTTTTGTTGTTGTTTTGATTTCAAGATCTTACACTCTCATTGCATTCTACTCGAAACACGTGTAAAAATAATTTTGCAAAATCACTTGCACCCCTGCTACTAAGTTTGGTTACTCGATTACAACTCTGGAGAGCATTTTGTGTGGTGATCGGGGGCGTTTTCTACTTGTTTCATCTACTAACGGCTCTCTGATGACTGTACTGGAGAAGCAGCATATGCATGTACGTAATTGGAGGATCTGTTAGTTATATCGACGTTTTTTGACGATGCTTGATATTTACCACTTTTTCAATAGGTTCTTGTTGAAAATCAACAGTCAAAAGTAAGTCGATGCGTACAAATATATCTGATCGATTGTTGATTAAATTATTAAAATTGGTCCAGTGGCAGCTGAGTTATTATCGTTCAAAATCTTTCATAATTTCGTTACATGCTTCATTTTCGGTTTTCACAAAATGTACTCCCATATAAAAATCACAGACGTAGTCCTACGTCAAAAAAAATCTAATCTAGGTGGCGAATATCTCACGATTGGAAAATTTTAGCAAGAAATTCCTTCAATCAATTTTCGCTTTTGAATAAACCAAACATTCCGTGCGTTTTGTGCACGAAAATGCGTAATTTTGTCATCAGAAAACGAAGCGTTTCCGTGATGGGAAAAAATGGTCTCCCTAACACAGTCGCCGAATATTGATACCGAGCACGTAATCCTACGTCAAATCTACGATCGTGTCTTGGATACAATCTCTGAAGCTGAAAGCCTAATACCCCGTTCACATTACAGCCTATATCACGGAATATAGGCTGTCTTGCAATAAGCACTCATGCATGGGATTTCCAGTGAAAACTAGATGTATGAGTGCTCATTGCAAGACAGCATATATCACGTGATATACGCTGTAATGTGAACAGGGTTTAAAGAATAGTTTGAATGCATTCAGCGAAGTGTTTTCTTAAGAAAATCCAGTGAAATTAGCGTTTCAATTTGGGTTGCCAAAAATAGTATGTCATGCCGAAGCCGTCATTTCCCCTATGTAAAGTGTAAAAATTACTATGTTTTCTATATTTTTAAGTTTGAAGTGCAAATTTGGTTTTGTTCCATGGAATTCCGCGGAATTGAAATGCACACCCTTATTTGGAATGGGATCTTTTGTTTTTAGAAATGCATAGCAAACGGTAAAACAGTTCAATTAGTTTGTACCTTGCAATTGGCCACCCATTTTTGCAAACCACGAGCTGTTAAGTTAAGATTGAATTACTAGGTAGTTATCTTGTTAATCAACTGTCATGCAGAAATACAGAAACCATTTTAAAAGCACTTAACCTCAACCAAAAAATCCTATATATCATTGACGACTTCTTTCTCTTCTAGGTAAAATTTGTAAATTCAATGTCTACAATCTTAAGCCAAGCTGAGTCAGACCGCGTTCGTACTGTGCCGCCAAGAGTCGTCGTGTGCAACCTGACAAACGGCACATTTCACCCCGGAAAAAAAATCACACAACAATAGTCCCAGCACTGTCTTCATCGTCGTCGTCGTCGTCATCAGTGATTCCGATTGGAGGCACTATCTTTCCTTTTAGCAGTGCTACAATGGTTCGAGCAGTTGGTGAGCAACGAGAGTTGCGTTAGCTGATGGGCTGATAGTTGTTGCCATTGGACCGGACAACGGGCATAAGAAGAATAGGTTCATTTAGCAAAATTGACCGAAGTTGGGGTTTAGATTTTTTTTTTTTAATTTTCAGCACCCTCCTCGGGAGCTCCTCATGAGTTTGAAAACGAACAAATCTACTTAAAAGCAACCGAAGGAATCACCTCTTTCCCCGTCACATTGGCGTTCGAGCCGTTCGAGCAATATAATTGAGTTATTCGGTAAACGCTGTCGGCTCTGTGTGCCTCACGGTTTGAGGTGAAACATTCAATCGGATTATGAGAGGCCATGGCTGCCGGTTAGCAGCGGGAGGACTCGTTCGGTTCGAGAAACTATAATCAAGTTTTCAGACACTTTGATTCGAACGGAAGTTTGCAAGCATGATAATCGATTGCGAATAGCGCTGCCACCTGGTGGTGCGAGACCGTACACTGCTTCGGTTTGTTTACACTCTGCTGCCGAGATGGTTTGGCAAAAGTCATCAAAGAAGAAAGAGTGGTGCGAGCGTTTCTGTTTACAAATCACGCATTTCCATTTCAAAAGAACACACATCACATCAGAAAGCCGCGCCTCTGATGCTTTGTGCCGAAGGTGGAGCGTGGCACAAGTGTCATTCGCTTGATGAGAGTGGGGTGTCTCTTTTTTGTTGCTTTTGCTGTGCCGAAGGAGCACTACCATCGTACCAATTTATGGGTGTCGTAAATAATAAACAGTAACGGCCAGGCACACGAACGGAGAGCATCGGCTGCGCGATTTTTGCGTGACATTGTTGTTTGTTTTTTGTTCGAATCGGTGTGGCGTGACCTCATCGCGTCGCCCACCACTGACAGGTGAGATGACGGTTGATTACAAATGTCATCGCACCGGAAAACCGGAAAGGGTCGCTATCGTCATGCTTGCAGATTTTCGGCCGAGGAGCTCGGGTGTTTATTGCGATAATTTTTTGTTTTTTTTTAGGGAAGAGAACATACACAAACGAACGAGGTGAGCGTGATTTATTTATTTACTTAAACAAAGGATAATTTTATATTGCATTTTTTATACAACAATTACACGAGAAGAAGAAACGGATAGTTTTTTAGAACGAGTCGTCCTATAATTTTAAGATGGTCTATATTTTATTTTAGAAGAGAACCGAAGACGTTCGAATGAACCACGAATGATAGCTAAAAGGGGGGATCGAGAGGAAAGTAGTCCAGGAACTAAAAGTGCATGACATTTTAAAGAGCATCGTAAAGCCGAGCGCAGTAATTATTTGACCGCAGACATTCCTATACTGAAAACGAACAGCAACAAAACAAGAAATCGAAAATCTTTCCATATTATGAAACTAGAAACAGCAACATTGATAAAAATAAATCAACTATTTGTACTAGAGAAGAAAAAGCAGAAAAAAAACCGTCGTAGTCGAAGACAAAAGCAGCGAGAGAATCGAATCATCCATAAACACCAGTTTAGTACCAGATTTATGAACCGAAGCATTTCCATAAACTAACCAATATTGATAGAAAACAGAAAAAAAAAACTTACACGCAGAAGCTAAAATGCAACAATAACAAAAAAAAAAATCAATATTTTTTTAGAAAAAGCCATTTAAGTTTTCCTCGGCTCCGATTAGAAGGAGTGGAAAACAGCAAACGCGCACCCAACATTCTTTATTTACAAACAAATTCATCATTTTTCGACGGAAGAAGAGAACACGCGTGCTCCGGTCCGAATGATCCCGGAATAGAAAATCCAAGACGGCCGGGAGATTTTTTAATAGTTTTCATTTGTTATGAGCTGTTCATGGCATGCTGTGTGTGGCAGGGGCAGCAAGAATCGGTATAAAGTGCAACCAGATGTAGATTGGAAATCCCAGAAATAGACCCAACAGCAGCAGCAGCAGGTCATCTTCCGTGTGTTGGCGTCGCAGTTTTTTTTCTTTCTCTCTCTGTCTCTATTAAGAAGCATGAAAGATGTGGCTCATTTGTTACGGTTAGAACACACGTGTTCGAGAAGTTTTAAAAGCAAATTGGAACGAGCTGTTGAAAGCGGCTATGGGCCATAAAAATCACACACGTTCCCGTCGTGTATTCTCTGTATGCTTTCGGTTTGTTTGGCAGCGGATTGCAAGATGTGGGATTGGGATAGAGCTCCTAGCTGTGTGTCGCCGTGAAGAATCAATCTCACCAATAAAGGGGGAAAATGGGGTTAATCCGAATGGATTGAGCAATCGCGACTTTGGGCGATCCGCTTTCGGTATAGGAGTTGAGGAGGGAATTCTTTTTTTCTCCCGAAACAAGGTGCGATTGGCGCAGTGTCATATGGTGGGATTGAACGTAGGTGGGTTGTGAAATTTTAAAGTTGGAAATGGGATTGGGAGTAAAACGAAGTTCTGAGGGGGAAGAAAATTTAATTACTTTAAGTGGGTTTAACTGTATTTTACTCGAGATGGAAGATTGTCAATGCCAAGGAAATGCATTCACCAAGGTGAAAGATGATAAACATCCAGAGCATTATCGACAACTTGTTGTTAGCTCAAAATTAAAATTTGTCAAACATTACTTCACACAAGATATTAATACCAAGCCTCGATTAAAGCATCATCATACTATTTGGCTCGCGATGACAGTTCGTAACAGTTTGTGTTTGACTCGTTCTGACGGTCATATTTTCCAAGTCCTGGATCTCCTTCCCAGGTTAATGCCATATTTCGCGTAAATGTTAGCGCAATATCGCGTAATCAGCACTGTTATAACAAGGCCAACAATTGAAAAGGCCTCAACTCCATTTTGTAAACAAACCTTGTAAGGAAATTTTCTCCCGAACCGAAACCTACATTCGCAAACCTAAAACACAATCGGGGAGAGGATAATTTGGTTTGCGTTGGCGGACTTCGGTTTGCGAAAAATGCCTTGTTTACAAAATAAAGTTGAGGTTTTTTCAATTGTTGGTCTTAATATATAAGCATCCAAACAATTTCGATATTTAAAACAGCTACAAAACTAAACGAGGGGAGATTTTACGCAATGGTTATTTCGAAAACTTTCTTCATTAAGGTTGTTTTCCATTTGGTGAATTTTCACTTAAATATGACAGATGGAAAATTGCATCAGACTTATTTCTGACTGATCAGGAATCAATTTTGACAAACAGCTTCCCGAAAATCGGACAATCAACAACAGAGGGATTTTCGAACATTATAATTTATTTTCGAAGTGTCAAATTTAGGTGAAATTTTCCAAATGGAACACAACCTTAAGCTCTGAACTATTTGGGGGATTCTTTAACTTTTAGTTAAAATTTGACCGATGGAAACTTATCGATTAACCCTGCTATGGGTTATTCAGGGCTGTTACAAGTTACAACAGGTGCGGATTTCGTGAATTTCGCGGATTTGTCGCGGATTTGAACCTTAAAATCAAAATTTCAAAGTTCGGCTCTGCTCCTTCTACGAGTTTTAAGGTGAGAATTTCAAGAAAATTCAGAGAGGCTTGACAATTTTGGAGGATTTCGCGAAAGATTCAGAGAACTTCAAGGAGAATGTTCAGTCGTCTTCCGGGAGCAAGCATTTTAGAAAACTGGACTTCAAGTAGAAGCTCCGATATCTTGATGTAAGAAGTTCAGAGAACTTCGGAAAAGTGTCCAGAGAAGTTCTTCATTCAGAAAAAAGTTCAGGGAACTTGAAAAAAGTGTTTCAGAAGAAATTTAAGAGAGATTCACGAAGAAGCTCAGTGAGAACTCAAGAAGAAGAAGAAGTTCAGTGAGCAGTAGAAAAGTATTCAGAGATGTTCAGGGAGAAATTTAGAGAACATTAAGGAGTAGTTCATGAAGAAGTTCGGATAGCTTCAGGGAGAAGTTCAATGAAATTCAGGAAGAAGATTAGAAAAATGTTCAGAGTTCTCGGTTATAAGTTCAGAAAACTTCTAGTAGAAGTTAAGAAATCTTAAAGCATAGTTACGGAAAACTTCAGGAAGAAGTTTTGCGAGAGTTAGAAAAACGATCAGAAATCTTCAGGGAGAAGTTCAGAGCTGTTCAGATATGATTTCAGAGAACTTCAAGTAGAAGCTCAGCAGACAAGAAGTTCGATGAGATTCTCAAAAATTCAAAGATTTTTTTTCGAAGATGTAAAGAGAATTTGAACTTCAGGAACAACGTGCAGAGATCTTAAGCAAGAAGTTCAAAGCGAAGTGATCGGAAATCTTCAAGAGAACTTCAGAGATCTTCTAGCACCATTTATGAAAGCTTCAAGAAGCTCAGTTGACCTTAACTAGAGGTTTAATGAGATTCAGACAAATTTTCACGGACTTTTGGAGGAAGTTTAGAGCATCTCCAGTAGCAGCTCAAAGAACTTTAACGAGGAGCTACGAGAAATTTATAAAAAATGTTCAGAGAACTTCTGGAAAGAGTTCAGAGACACTTAGCATCATGATCAGAGATCTTCAGGAAAAAGATCGGAGAACGTCAAATACAGAGAACTTCAAGTAGAAGTTCAGAGAGCTTGAAAGTAGAAGTTCAGAGAGCTTGCAAGTAGAAGTTCAGAGAACTTGCAAGTAGAAGTTTAGAGAACTTCAAGTAGAATGTCAGATAACTTCAAGTAGAATTTCTGAGAACTTGCAAGTAGAAATTCAGAGAACTTGCAATTAGATGATCAGAGAACTTGCAAGTAGAAGTTCAGATAACTTCAAGTAGAAGCTCAGAAAACTTTAAGTAGAAGTTCGGAGAACTTCATGTAGAAGTTCAGAGAACTTAATGTAGAAGTTCAGATAATTTCAGGTAGAAGTTCAGAGAACTTGCAATTAGAAGATCAGAGAACTTGCAAGTAGAAGTTCAGAGAACTTGCAAGTAGAAGTTCAGAGAACTTGTAAATAGAAGTTCAGAACTTCAAGTAGAAGTTCAGTGAACTTCAAGTAGAAGTTCAGAGAACATGCAAGTAGAAGTTCAGATAACTTCAAGTAGAAGTTCAGATAATTTCAAGTAGAAGTTCTGAGAACTTCATGTAGAAGTTCAGTGAACTTCAAGTAGAAGTTCAGAGAACGTCAAGTAGAAATTCAGAGAACGTCAACTAGAAGTTCAAAGAACTTCATATAGAAGTTCAAAGAACTTCATATAGAAGTTCAGTGAACTTCAAGTAGAAGTTCAGAAAACTTCAAGTAGAATTTCAGAGAACTTGCAAGTAGAAGTTCAGATAACTTCAAGTAGAAGTTCAGAGAACTTCAAGTAGAAGTTCAGAGAACTTCAAGTAGAAATTCAGAGAACTTCAAGTAGAAGTTCTGAGAACTTCAAGTAGAAGTTCTGAGAACTTCAAGTAGAAGTTCAGAGAACTTCAAGTAGAAGTTCAGAGAACTTCAAGTAGAAGTTCAGAGAACTTCAAGTAGAAGTTCAGAAAACTTCAAGTAGAAGTTCAGAGAACTTCAAGTAGAAGTTCAGAGAACTTCAAGTAAAAGTTCAGAGAACTTCAAGTACAAGTTCAGAGAACTTCAAGTAGAAGTTCAGAGAACTTCAAGTAGAAGCTCACAGAGCTTCAAGTAGAAGTTTAGAGAACTTCAAGTAGAAGTTCAGAGAACTTCAAGTAGAAGTTCAGAGAACTTCAAGTAGAAGTTCAGAGAACTTCAAGTAGAAATTCAGAGAACTTCAAGTAGAAGTTCTGAGAACTTCAAGTAGAATTTCAGAGAACTTCAAGTAGAAGTTCAGAGAACTTCAAGTAGAAGTTCAGAGAACTTCAAGTAGAAGTTCAGATAATTTCAAGTAGAAGTTCAGAGAACTTCAAGTAGAAGTTCAGAAAACTTCAAGTAGAATTTCAGAGAACTTGCAAGTAGAAGTTCAGAGAACTTCAAGTAGAAGTTCAGAGAACTTCAAGTAGAAGCTCACAGAGCTTCAAGTAGAAGTTTAGAGAACTTCAAGTAGAAGTTCAGTGAACTTCAAGTAGAAGTTCAGTGAACTTCAAGTAGAAGTTCAGTGAACTTCAAGTAGAAGTTCAGTGAACTTCAAGTAGAAGTTCAGAAAACTTCAAGTAGAATTTCAGAGAACTTGCAAGTAGAAGTTCAGAGAACTTCAAGTAGAAGTTCAGAGAACTTCAAGTAGAAGCTCACAGAGCTTCAAGTAGAAGTTTAGAGAACTTCAAGTAGAAGTTCAGAGAACTTCAAGTAGAAGTTCAGAGAACTTCAAGTAGAAATTCAGAGAACTTCAAGTAGAAGTTCTGAGAACTTCAAGTAGAAGTTCAGAGAACTTCAAGTGGAAGTTCAGATAATTTCAAGTAGATGTTCAGAAAACTTGCAAGTAGAAGTTTAGGTAACTTCAAGAGAACTTGCAAGTAGAAGTTCCGAGAACTTCAAGCAGAACTTCAGAGAACTTCAAGCAGAACTTCAGAGAACTTGCAAGTAGAAGTTTGGAGAACTTCAAGTAGAAGTTCAGGCAACTTCAAGTATATGGTCAAAGAACTTCAAGTAGAAGCTCAGAGAACTTCGGAAAGATGGTCCGTAAACTTCAGAAAGAAGTTCAGAGATCTTCAGGGAGAAGTGCAGAGCTGTACAGAAATAACCATAGTTCAAAGTTCAAAGAACTTCATATAGAAGCTCAGAAGACTTACTTCAAATAGAAGTTCAGTGAGATTTAGAAAAAAATTAAACATCTCTTGGAAGACGTAAATAGAACTTCAATAAATACTCCAAAAAGATGTTCAGTAAAACTTCAGGGAGTTTCAGAAAAATCAACAGAATTCTTCAGCAAGAAGTCTTGAGAACTTTCGCTGGATGTTAAGAAAACTTCTAGGAAAAGGCCAGAAGGCTTCAAGTTTTTCTGAGAACTTCAGGAAGATGTTCAGAGAGCTTCAGGGAGAAGTTCAGAAAACTCTGAAGAGATGTTCAAACATCTTCAAGCAAAAGTTTACAGAGCTTTAGAGAGAAGTTCAGAGAACTCCGGAATGATGTTCAGAAATCTTCAGGGAGCTTCTGACAAATGTGCAGCGATCATCAAAGAGTAGTTCAGAACATTTAAAGTAGAACTTCAGGGAACTTCATGTAGTAGCTCAGAGAAGATTCCTGGATGAGTTCAGAGGACTTTGGGAATATGTCCAAAGAACTAGGGGAAGTTCAGACTTCTTTTAGTAGCAGTTCTTCGAACTTCAAGGAGATATTAAAAGAAAGTAAATTCTCTGAAAACTTCAAGAAGAAGAAGTGCAGAGAATTCCGAAAGGATGTTTGGAGAACTTCAGAGAGCTTAAGAAAAATGTTGAGAGATTATCAGGCAGAAATAACTTCTGCTGGATGTTTGGATAGCTTCAAGTAAAAGTCCACAATTCTTCAAGTTTAAGTTCAAAGAACTTTGGAATGTTTTTCTGAGAATTTCCGGAAGCAGTTAAGAGAGCTTCAGGGGAAAATCCAGAAAACTCTGGAAATATGTTCAGACATCTTCAAGCAGAAGTTTAGAGAGCTGAGAAGTTCAGGGAATTTCATTTAGAAACTCCGAGAAGTTCAGGGAGCTCCGAACTGATGATCATAAATCTTCCGGGAGCTCCAGGAGAATGTTCAGCAAACCTCAGGAAAGATTTAAAGTAGAACATCAGAGAACTTCAAGTAGTTGCTCAGAGGTGATTCATGGAAAAGTTCAGAGAACTTTGGAAAGATGTTCAATGAACTTCAAATAGAAGTTAAGAGAACTGCAAGTAGCTGTTCAGGGAACGTCAAGTAGAAGTTCAGAAATCTTCAAGTAGCAGTTCTGACAGCTCCGAAAAAATGTTTAGAGAACTTCAGGAAAATGAGGCCCGGTGGACTTCAATCAAGTTGAAGTTCAGAGAACTTTGGAAAGTTGTTCTGAGAACTTTAGGGTGAAGTTCAGAAAGCTTCAGTAAAATGTTCAGATATCTTCCAGTAGAAATGGAAAGATGTTTCGATAACTTCAGGAAGAAGCTCAGAGAGCTGCATGGAGAAGTATGAAGGGTTTGTAAGAAGTTTAGAGATAAATGCAGAGAACTTTAGAGAGAGGCTTTCGTTTAGTTCTGAGCGTAGTTGCGAGAACTTCAAAGAGGAATTCCGAGGGCTTCAGAAATATATTTAAATGGAAGCTTAGAGAACTACGCTTATGTTCAGACAAGTTCAAAAAAATGTTCAAAGAATTTTGAAAACCTTCCTGGAGAAGTTCAAATAACTCCAGAGAAAGGTTCAGAGCACTTCAGATGTGAGTTCAGGTAAATTATGCCAAACGACTGTATGTTAAACGGCTCAGCGTTCATCAATGTGCACAGTGATGGAAAAGTTCGCAAAAAATCACTATGACTCGCGAACTTTTCCCTTGGAGAACTTCGTGAAATATCGCGAACTTTTCCAACACTGAATGTGCATCTGAATTTTATGGAAATTTTGGTGTTGTACAATTTTGTCAGACGAGTGTCCGTTAACTGCAACTTGTATCATGGACATTTAGCTCGAAGAAATCTCAGTTAACAGTCTTTCACTTTCCGTGCGTACTGTGATTGTTTTTTATGAAACTCGTCAAAACATTCAAGGCTGTTGAAGTGATCTAGCTTAATGATAAGTCAGTTTGTTCCGAGGGGAGCGACTCTATCTAAGATGCAGGAACATTTTTGCTTTGCTGTTGTGGGATGCGCACCCTCTTTTTCGATAGTAGGGAAGTTGATGAAGATTTTGAAGATTTCCTGCAAAAACGTGGGGAGCGATGCAAGTTGATGGATTTAGATGCAAGAGATGAAACAAGATTTTTCATAGATTGATTCGCTATCGTGAGATTTTTTTAGATTTAGATGTGTTGCGCCCAACGGTTTGTTTCCACTAATTCATAACATTCAATATAAGACTGCATCTTGATTAGCGAGTATTTCACGAAAATTCAGTGGAAAATTCCAAGAAAATTCTTAGAAAAGTTTAGAGGGAATCTGAGGAAGTTCTTAGCAGAATTTAAAGGGAATTCATATGAGAGTTTCAAGGGAATATTGGAGAATTCCGTGGAGAGTAAAGTTACAAATAAATTCAGAAGATACTGGCACGGATTATCTGAATAGATATTTAAGGATTTTCTGGAAGTACTAATAGGAAGTTCTGAGGAGGATTCCGAGGGAAATTTCAAGAAAATTCCCAAGAAACCTAATTCTTAACGCAATTCTGATGCGAAGTGTACCAAGCGACTTCTTAAGAATTCACCAAGCTATATTTAAAGAGAATTATTGAGAGAAATTGAAGCGAGTTTTTTTTTAAAGACTACTGAACATTCGAAGGGATCGAATTCTAATAGTTTTCTGTAGAGGCTTCTCAGAGAAATTCAAAAAAAAAAAAATTAAGAGTCGTTCAGGAATGAGTACATAGAGATCAGTAGCACACTGTTCAAATAATAACCACAGGAAGAATTTAAAGAACTTCAGAGGGAGGTTCTGCGAGGTTCCAAAAACTTTTCAGAGAAGTTCAGAGAGTTTTAGGAAAAAGTTAGGAGTATTTCAGAGACCCTCATGGAGAATTTAAGAAAATTTTAGCGAACTTTGGCAAAAGTTTAGAAAAATTAAAGGTAAAGATCTGATATTTTCTGGTAAATTAGAGCTTCCGAGAAGTTCATAGTATAGTTCACTTTCGGGAGATGCTGAGAGAGTTTCAAATTCAAGTATAACTTCACAGAGATACTCAAGGAACTACAGAGAGAAGTTCTGAGAACCTCGGAGAACTTAAGAGGCATTCAGAGAGAAGTTCCGAAATGTTCAAACCGATCAGTGTGGCATCCACTTCTGGCAATTTTAAAGAATTTTTGAAAAAAGGTTCAGAGTAGTTCAGAAAGAATTTCAGGGAAAATGAGAATAATCATTACAATTGATATAAATGAGTTGCTCAAAAGTTTCAGTTCTCAATTCTCTTCCAGAGATAATTTTGAGCCGTACACTTCAATGATCGATATTCCGTAGATTCTCGCTTTCCTGTCGAGCGAACATAGTTCTATTAATAAACTTCATCGTTCAGATAAAACCAAACACAAAACTGGAAACTGTGATGAAAATCAAAACACCACACTCAGTCGTCACAATATTGTTCATTCTGTATACAAAAGAAATGCAGAAGAACAGCGGAACTAGAGCCTGCTAAAAATAGCTCCCCTTCGCCGCACACGCCGGGTCTGATATGATTTACATCACATCTTTATTGCCGCTGCCGTTGTTGTCCTTAGCAAATGCACCGTGTAATGAACGTCTGATTTGAAATCTACGTTTAAACACACACGCACGTTGATTCTGATACTGTCGCAGCAGCCATCTCTACAACACTGTCAAAACACATTGAATCAATCGAACCGATCGCAGTAGGCGCAGAGTGCGCGCGTGTTCCATTTTCCGCGATAAATGACTTAAAAACAACCGCTGCCTTGCCAAAATCTCAATTTGTTTAGAACTGACAGCCTAGCATGAATAACTATACTACTCTAATAGCTTTCAGTTTCCGTTCCGTTCCCGTTCCTGCCCACGTACATATTCATATAAGCAATTCTTTCCGTACGAAGAGTAATGATGAATGGTAGTGTATTTCTGAATGCAGGAGCGTTAGAGAGTTGATGTAATTTGTAGAAAACAAAAAAAAACAATTGAAAACAAATCAAAAGTGTGTAATTAGTAATTTACATGGCGTAACGCAAGTGGAATAACAAAACATACAACGTGTAAGTAAACAAACAAACAAACAAACAAACAAACAAGCATAAAACGTTCTATATAAATGGTTTAAACGTTTTCTTAGCAACAAAAACTAAGAAGAAAACAAAACAAACTCCATTAGTGATAGCTAGTTTAGGGTCCTATTTTTGTTCGTTGTTGTACGCTACGTCAATCTCCCTGAATTTTCCTTAGTATTTGTGCGGAATCAAAGCTAAAAAAAATAACCTTCGTATCTCTTTCTTAAAGTCTTGAACCGAAAAAAAATGATCTCTCTTGAAAAATTTTCGTTGATTAAAGAAAAAATAATATGTAAACAAACAGTACCTTGATGCAAATATTGCAGCAACCGTCGACGCAGAGTTAAAACAAAATCGACGGTGGTTAACTCGTTTTCGGTTTTGATTCATCTACTACTAAACAACATTGAAACATAGCAGACTGGGGCAGTGATTTAAAAAAAAATGTCGAAATCAAAATAAACCTGACAAGAGAAAGAGAGAGAGAGTTGAAGAAAATCAGAATACCAATACGAAGGACTGAATGGAACGAAGAATAAGAAGGGATAAACTCATGCACACGCAACTGTAAACAAACCGTGCGGTTCATGTGTGCTCGTGTGTACTTTTTTGGTAGCATTTATTCGAAGTAAATAGTGAAATACGGAAACAATAATAGCGCACTAATCGGGAAGGAGAATACTAGCAAAAGGTAAACAACACAAGCCTCCTTCTCCCGTGTGTGTGTTCCCAATGTGACGCTCGGGTGACGTATGTGTAAACACAATGGGCTAATCACAATGGGGTTGGCAGACGAAAGGGGCGTCAACAATTGTAAGGGATTTTTATGTCTAGAGAACAACAACCACAACCTTATTGGAAATGTGAAACAATGATAAACAATAGAGCTGTAAACAACGTTTTTTGTCGAATGAGCTGGAAGTTTGTAGAGGACAACATCATATTATTATTATTATTATTACGATTATTATTATTATTGCTAATAATATATTGAGCGCAAGCAGGTATGAAGTGTAAAACAACAAAAAACGGTAAAACATAACTATAATTATTACAATTGTAACATTCTATACAACATGAACTTAAATATATAAACAACAATAAAATATATGAAAACAAAACGAACGAACGGGATGATTTGCGATGACAGATTCTGCCTTTGGCGACCTTGGCGACCGAACACTTTAGCAATCTCTATTGGCGTCTTGCAGTGAAACTTTTCCAAGCTTTTGCCACCTACATTACGAAGTGAGAACTACTAGAAGGAGGATAGTTTCCACATTCACCAAGTAAAACAGACGATTTTTGGGGCAAACTGCACGGCGAATGAGAACGACCCAAATTTGCGTTTCGTTTACTCATAATCGCCAAAAGTGCAGGAATTCAGCGATGAGTAAATTTGCCTCATGTTTTCCCAGGGTTTTCCAGGATTTTGCAGGGAATTTGAGATTTTTTAGGTTTTCCACAAAAAACCATGAGACAAATTTTACTCATCGCTGAGTTCCTGCACTTTTGGCGATTATGAGTGAACTAAACTCAAATTTGGGTCGTTCCCATTCGCCGTGTGGTACATAAAGAAAAACCAATAATTTCCGGTGGAAACTTTTGCTTGAATCGTGTAAGAAAACGTGTTTGCAAACTAAAGGCCGGTGCACAATAGATACGTTTTCGGGTTTTTTGACAGATAATGCATGGGCTAACTGTGAAAAAACCTGAAAACGTATCTATTGTGCGCCGGCCTTAACTGTTATTATTTCGGTATGGATCGGAGATGTTTTCATGGAAAATTTTGCATAATAAGTTTGCACCCACAGGTAGAGGTTAGCTCCTGCGCAGCTGCATTTTTCGGAAAATAGTGAATATGTGCGATTTCCACTAGGATGAAAGTGAAAATTAAGTTAATTTACTTAGGAAAGATTGTATCATGCTGGTGATAATGGAGAAATGGTTGTGTAGGACGCCAATATTCAATAAATGTTCATTTTGGACTTTTTTAGGTAAACATATTGATAATCATAATTTTTGGACGGAAAACGCACCGGAACTTGATTTACTCAACACGCACCATACTATAAAATGGTGCTAGATGGTCTTCAAAGTGATAACAAGATGACAAATCATCTTCATTTTGAGTAATTGCGCAATTTACTTCTGTTTACCATCATATTTACGATGAAGCATTGATGGAGCCGTGAAATGAAATGAATACCTATATCTTATGAAAGTTCACCTGGAAAAGTCAAAGATGCACCATCAGTCTGATCGTAAAAAACGTTTTCTTCTTCAATTCGAATGTTATATTGGAAGGATTTCACGCAAGCTTTATGAAAATTATGATTTAATGTTAATTTTCACGAATTTGATATGCAGTCTGTCAACATTATCATCATCATGCAGTGGCGACATCTGCGTTGAGCTTTTGCGGCAATCTTCCAATGGGTGTGAGTAGATAGAGTCTAGTATAAGAGATGAGCGGATTTAAGACAAACTTCTTTGGCAACCCACGCCTATGTGATTACTAACAACACTGTCAAAGCAATCAAGATAAGCACATCGCCATTGACTCAGTCCGCTCCTCTCTTAAGACCTGTATAGAGATCGAAGCGAAGTGAAATACCCATATAAAATATTCAATTTTTCACCTGCGTGAAAAATGTATTTGACAAAAATTCCACTTCGCTTGGAACTGTAAACAGATGCGATTTATCGGAGGTGTAAACTGATCGATTTCGTTTCACGTGGATGTTCCACATCCATTATTCGCTAGTGAAATTTCATGGTTTTTCCAGAGTTTTTCACTTCGCTTTGAACTGTTTACTAGGCTTTATACAAGACCCCCTCTAGGTGTGATGAGTTCCATTTGATTTCGTCTGCAGCCATGCGACATACTGTTTGGACATTTTTGATGCAGAAATGTGTAAATATCGATGTGATACAGTTATTGGAAATCTATGCAGATTATTTCTGGTAGTTTAGGACAGGACAATTCATCTAAAAAGTACTATCCCTGTTGTAATTTAACACTTTGGTGCAACAGAGCAAGGGACAGCTACCAATCACGAGCAATTTCAGAGTTGCTTTTGAGGCACTTCGAGTAATACGCTGTCCAGACTGGAGAGTTATAACATGTTATAACGGTTGTCAAATAATTGCAACACAGAGACCACCATCAAGATAGCGTTATAACATGTTTTAACTCTGTAGTCTGAACGTACTATAACTTACATTGCTCAGTGAGCAAGATCACTGTAATTTGCTTTCTCACTTTTCGCATCACAGCAACATATGGAGGTGCGAAGCTGAAAAGCTGCTGTCAAGCAAAACTACAACAAAAATGGGGGGTTTCCGGCTTGCAACTCCAGGTGAGAATGATTGCGATTCTGAACATTCAATACCTAAATTTACTTCGACTTTCAGCTCCCGAGATCGGTCCTCAAAGGCCACCAGATTTATTATCAAAACGTGCGTGGGCTGAGGACTATAATCGACTCGTTTTTCCTGGCTGTTGCGATTTGATTGTACTAACGGAAACGTTGCTGGATATTTTTTTTCCTTGGATATGTTTTCCGTCGATCTTGTTTTCCGTGCTGAGCACCAATGCTACCGACGCCAGGGAGGCAGCTCCCACAACTTAATGGACCCTACCTATCGACCCTACCTATCGACCCATCAACTCATGAGCCGGTGACCAAAGGCTTTACTTCCCTTACGAAGGAAGGCGTGATCAGAGCCTCAGAACATCCCAGCGGCGCCGACTGGGCTTGAACCCAGGCCTGCTGGGGGTGAGAGGTAATCACGAAAATTGAATATCTTCGCTGCCACGTACGAGAAAAATTAACAAATGAGTTCATTATACATTAACGAGTACGCTTTTGTTGATACTCACCACTGCTTGCTTATCCATCCCAAAATTGTCAATATCAGAAGCGATCCTCAAAAGCAAAATCAAAATTCATATTGGGCAAAATGATTATTTTGAAAATTGTCAACTCGAGAGCCTAAAACCTCGATATAATCAACAATTCAGCATGAGGCAATAATTTCCCATCAATCTCTGTACAAAAACCAACACAACACGGTCCATAGCTCTATATTTGTGTAATATGAAAATAATCATTTTGAATTTGATCCTCAAAATCATCCCCATCAAGATGAAGAAGAATATTGATATTGACAACAACACAGGCGATAGTAAACAGCCAGCCACGAATGAACAAAAACAAATGTTGACTTCGATACTCAGAGGCTACCTTGATCAAGAGAATGTGTTTTTTTGTCAAAATTAAAATTTCTGCAGATAGTTCACTAAAAAAATATTGAAATCTAAATAGTATAAAAGTTACGCTAAATCTCAACTCTCCGTACCGACGCAAAGGTCGGTATAAAGGGAGAGAATGCAAACTTAGTATAAAAATGGTTTATCCCTGCCATAGTATTGCGCTCTTCTCCCTTAAATGGACTGCACAGTTTGAAAGTGCAACCATGCATAAGTGTGATTAGAAGTGCTATCTGTCAAGTTCTGGCATGCGCTGTTTTATTTATGACATCTGTCATTGTTTGTTTTGATTTTTCATAGCTGTTCGTTTTCCGTCGATTTTGTGGAAATTGATTATTTACAATAGGAACATGGCCAACGTAATCCTACAGAATGTTGAAAATAAAAGAGCTAGCACGAATACTAAGTATCATTGCCTTTATGGCTACTATTTCCTCGGGCTAACAAGAGCCAGGCTTGCAATTGTGTACCGTAAGAGCAAAACAACAATCAGCGGCTGGATAACATCCTACGAGGAGAATGGACTACTTTCCTCTTAGCAGCGGGAGCAAGTATTCCGGAAATTCAGTACACGACAAAGGCAATGGATTTTGGACCTCTACCATCAGAACCCGATTCTCTACCTTGAGGAATGTCGAGATCTTTTCTACCAACGATTCCAGATCAAGATTAGTGGATCATCTATCTGCAGAATTTTGCATGCTGAAGGATTGACGTGGAAGGCTTTGGAACGAAGGGCCATCCAAATCAAAGAGCATGAAATTCTCCGTTACTGCTCAGAACTAAGTTATTTTGATTGGGATACGTATCAACTAGTATTTCTAGACGAAGTGTCGTTGGATAACAGAAGCATCTTGAGGAATCGTGGCTACGGGATCAAGGGGAAACGACTCGTTTTCCGGGGTGAATTTGTGCGTCGTCCCAGGGCATCATTCTTATGTTTTCTGGGTTTGCATGGTGTGTTGGACTGCTTTGAAACAGAGGGAACATTCACCCGGAAGATATTTTTTGAATGTTGTCGTGAATTTGCCCTAAAGAACAACAAAGTACTTCAATACCCAGGAAAGAACTCCGTATGGATAATGGATGGCGCTCGCATCCATTGCGATGCCAACATCATTCTGTATCTTCGATCCATAGGCATCATTCCAGTGTTCCTACCTCCTTACTGTCCCTTTTTCAATCCGGTGGAAATGATATTCGGCATGATGAAATCACGAATTAGGAAAGTATACGTAGAAAATCGAAACGAAAACCTGTCCCATTTGGCTCTGGAAACATTTATGGGGTTGGAAAACTATGATTGTACCAAAATTTATCATCACTGTGGATATTCACCGGGTGGAGTCTTTAACCCTTCAGTTGGGTTGTCGCAAAATGCTGGGCAGCCAAATTATGCTAAAGGAGAGTGAAGTTAACAAAAGTGTGAGTAAAAAGGCTTTATTTTAATAAAACTGTTCAGGTACAAAAATCACGTATGTATTTGAAAATGATGATTCACGAATGATCAATATCATACATATCCGAAACGTTTTCTGCAAAGGAACGGCTTACTTCATTCTCCTCTGGTCTGATAGAGTCCTGCATTGCTGAAACTAGACTCGAATTGATCGATGATCGAGCCCGCAGTGCACTAATGCGGTGCTTTACCCTCTGTCCCAGTGCAATCAATTGGTCGGCCTCTTCTTCCAATACTGTTAGCTCCGTTGAAAATGCGTCATTGATGGTGCTGGCAACAGATAGCCAATTTCGAGTACTTTCCAGCTGCACAGCTTCGGAAATAGGTACAGACCTGAAGAACTTAATTATGGAGTACGGAGGTAACTCTGCCATTCTTCGTTCCCGTTCGTGTGCTGGATCCGTGTGGATGTAATTTGCCCACAGCTTCCACGCGCTAGCGTGACCGGTAAACTGTCTTCCATGCAACTCTCGAAGCTCATTAGGCAACACGGAGAGAGATTGGTTGTTGGGAGCACCCGCTCGATCAGTATCCTGAAACTGCACCAATTGTTTGTTGACCAAATCCCACAGTTGCTTGCACGATACAGCCGTTGAGTAGATATGTACATGCACTCGTATGTCCTTCGTGTTCCAGCTAATCAGCAGTTTGCTGTCAATTTGGTCAATGTTTATTCGTCTCCGATTCTTATTCTGCATATAAACGAATTTCTGCAAATCCTCATACGATGGTTCACTATCAGCCCAGGTAGGAACCTGACTTCCATTATCCTCGATGAAAATAACTTCACGACAAATGACCGGCTTCACAATTGTCCACACACTTTGCAGAATCTCCTCTACTGTATCACCGTACAGTATTTTTGAAGCTATCAAGCTACCGGATGTTTCTCCAACAAACCTACGCTTGAAGAATGATCCACACAGCGATAAATTATGTTTCCTTTCGCTTTTGCCCGTACTTTTCGCAGGCTCGTCAGGTTTTCGTCCATTCGTGTATGAGTTTCCTGCAGCGTCATCATGACCCAAAGGAAGAATCAGAGGGTCACAATCATCGTCGAGAGCTTCAATGGAGTATTGGTCAGAATTATCATCAAAGCTGACGTCGTAATCCACTTGATTCGTAGTGTCCCGATTCTCCTGATCCTCAACGTTAGCCTCGTCATCGTCCATGTTGCTGCAAGCAAACATTATCAAAAGTTGAATCAGTCAATGATCAAAAGATAATAAAAACTTAATTTTACCTGGTAATCGTTGCTACTACAATATTTATTTCGACAACAATTTTCAAGCGCACAATTCCGAGGCAGCAGGAAACTTGAAGAAAACAACAACAATCAAATTTCAACTCTGTTTTGTTTCTGTTGACAATCTGAAGGATCGCTTCTGGCAGTGTTGCCAGGATGTATTGTGCATAAAAAATTGTAAATTGTAAATCCAAAAAAGTTTTTTTTTCTTTGTTATGATTTGTAATGACGCAAAAAACAATAACAAAAGATTACAAAGTACATGGGATAATTGTAGCGTGCAAATAGTGAATGCTTAGCACTTATATTCAAGCAAGTATTCAAGAATTTGTTAAATTATTTATCAATACGATATCAAATCTTTTCTGGCAACAATATAGCACAAGGATAAACTGTGATTTGAGATGTGTGCTGAAAATCCAACGTTCAATGCAAACTGCAATATAAAATCGAAATATACTTTCAATGCATACATGTGGTTTATTCTAGGGAATGTATTTTCTGCTTCTTTTTTGTTTCATATTTAATATTATTGTTTTCAAATCAAAATTAATGTTATCTTAGGAAGGTTCCTACATAATTTTTTTTTTAATATTTGTTATTATGAAAAACACGTACAGTTTTGGCGAACTCGTACTAACGCAGTCTTACTAAAGAAGAACTAACTGTCTAGCTGATCACATGCTTAGTAGAAATCCTGCTTATCGACCGGGACTTTCGTTAGTCAAAGCTCTCCACCAGATCCCGACACGTTCTCACCATATGCGAGCCCAATAAGTCCAACCCGTTGTCCTCATATTTGGTGGTATTATCGACACAGCGCCACCAATATGATGAAGCTTGCGGTGTTTCAATGCATTGAGTACATACTACTTGAGCAGCTTCTGTTAGCAGACTCTGACCTTGACCGAATGATTCGTCAAAAATGCTGTGAGAACCACATTTTGACCAGTGGGATATCCATCGCTGGTGGGAGGCAACGTCCCGAGCGAAGGTTGAACACGCCCACAGAAGCGATATTACATTCGCAGTGCTGTCCTTATACAGAAGTGTATCCTGAAGGAACGGTAGGGTAAATTCTTCGTGAACATTCGGATAGGCCTCGATTGATTTGACGACATGACGGTGGGCGATCGGATTGATCACCAGATCGGATTACTCGATTTTGATGAAGATCACGTTCGGAGTGTAATATCTGGCGATGAGAAGCGAAGCAGGATATTTTACACGAGGTTTTCTCGGGAACTAGAGATTACATCCATTGAGCAAATTACGGTCTACCGCCGGGAATATAAAATGATCTGGATACTGCAACGATCAATTCCTTTCAAGCGATGCTCTTTAATAATAATTTAATAAATACTACTACTCAACTATCCTGGCACACAAGTCGAGCTATCCAAACCAGCAGGATTGGAAATAGTCAAACAATTATAATTTGAAATGCATTTATTTAAAACACCAACCGCACGACACCAACGTGAGATAATAGCAACAAGGAAATGATTACGAACGACTACGAGCGCCATCGCGTTTGATTTTGTAATGGTTTATCATTTTAGTATACACTGATCGAATTCCACTACGATAATTGAACTTAGTTTAATTTTGACAAAAGTTTTAATCGGACCAATGTATACATTGTGATTAACCATAAAATGCATAAAATTTAATCTTTATTCGTTTTGTAATATTTTTGAGTGTACACGTTTGTGGTAGTTACGCGGAATGTCTTCCTTCGCATCCCGTAACCCTATAAGTTTTTTATATCCAGCAATTCGAATAAGTTTAAGTCTCAGAATCGTTCTAAAAGCTAAAAAATTTGTTGCGTTGCGTTTGCAACGGAGTAATTCGTAGATTGCATACTGGCAACTGTCATGTACTTTAACGTTCTTTTTCTAATTTCTTAAGGAAAACTAAAACATAATTTGGCAAAGTTTTTGCAAACAAATAAAATAAAAAAGGAAGAATCTCACCCGAATGATCTGTAATTAGTCCGCCTCTTCGTGATTCTTAAGATCAATTGTTCTCGCAAATGGAGCTCCATCTCCTTGATCCTGATAATAACAAAATCAGTTTCCCCTTGCTCTGGACTCGGGAAGAAGTGCATCGGAATAAACGCACCGTCATTGCAGCATTGTCGATGAACCTCCGGATGTTGGCTCACGATCCCTGTTCCGATCAACTCGAACTGTTCCACTCTCAGATTCAAAAATTCAAATACGCAAAAACACAAACATGTCACTTCTTCAGCGCGACCTACTTCGATCTCGGATTGGGCCCCCCGTTTTTAGCTCTTCGTAATAACACACGTAGCAGTTTGATGCACGCAAATGAGGAACAGAAAAGTGATTTGAATAAATACTGTGACTAAATATTTAAATTCGTGTTTAAATCTTTGTGTAGGGTTCACACTAATCACAGCCCGCACTTTATCTGTCTCTCTCATACGATCGGGTTTGAACAAATAATGGAATGTTTATCGCAAAGATCACTTCGAAATTTACTTACCTTTCCATCTGTACCGTTGCATTTGATTAAGAGTAACAAATCGTTGAAATATTGATAAACTTCTATTATCGCTTCTTGACTCCACGGCTCGTACGAGTTTCAATTCCATCACAACACATTGAAACGCCATTGAATTTACTTCTGCATACGAATGAAGGGAGAGAAAATGGGATTCACTAGAAGCGCCATTTTTTGTTTTCGAGAGGATTTTGAACAACACTGATTCGTTCACGTCGAAATCATTCATATTTTTGATGTTTTTAATCGATATGAAGGAAATGGACGCTTCTGCCAGAGTAGTGCTCTGCCCTGTTTGGGCCAAAGAAAATACAATGCCTTTATATGGGATTTTCTGGTCTTTGAAACGATTTCTAGAAGTGTGTTTTTAAAAGCACTTAAAGTTTAAGTGTCGAATTAGTGAAGTTGACTGCCGGGGACGTCCATCGAAATAAATACACAATACAAGCTTTTTTTTTCAAATAATTGAGTTCTTTTTTTTATTATTTTTTAACAAATTTCTTACAACCATTCTTGAACATTTTTAAATGTAATGATTGAATTTTATTATCATATTTTTGTTTAGTTTTTTTTTGCTGGCTTCTAATTTTTCGTCGCACCACTCGAAACTGCTGATCTTCACACTCACGTTCGTCGTTGGACGTTGCCTTCTCTTGCGTTCTCTT
Source organism: Ochlerotatus camptorhynchus (assembly GCF_037179485.1). Classification (NCBI taxonomy): domain Eukaryota; kingdom Metazoa; phylum Arthropoda; class Insecta; order Diptera; family Culicidae; genus Ochlerotatus; species Ochlerotatus camptorhynchus. Next base: position 1,667,460 of record NW_027041033.1, on the reverse strand, counting down.
GTGTGTGCGGTCAATCATATTCTGCTGTTTGCGTGTTCTTTTTTTTTTCTGTGTGTGTTTGTTCATGTTTTTGTTTTAGGTTAAGTTCGGAACAAAACTTCTGTGTTATGTTTACTCACTTGACTTTTACTCTGCCCGTTTATTTATGTATGTTGTTCAAACTCTAGAAAATCGGTTTTACGAAGAACTTTGATTTCCCCCTTTATTAAATTTATGCTTTAATTTATTTTTTTCTTAATTAGTCAAAGGTTTTTCTTCTGTTTATTAAATTGATTATTTGATTTCTACAATTTATTAAAGTTAACTAACTCGATTCGTGTTTGTGTATGGTATGTAGTGAGTGTGTGTGTGTGTCCGAGTTCTTGTGTGTGTGTGTTCGTGTTGGTTAAAAGAGTGAAATTGTCTGTTATAAAACTGTGTAACTCTTGGGTTAGTGTGTTTGTGAGAGCGAATAAAATTTGTGTCACATCCGTCTCGTGTTGCCATTGGACTTTGTTTTTCACACACACGCACTATTGTTGAAGTTTTTTTTTTCACGTGCCAACGATTGCTTTCTTTATTCATCTCAGTGTTTCGTAGTCTTCCGCTTCGAAGGAGCATTTTCACGACTGAAATTTGAACTGTGTTTATTTTTGGCTTATTTTTTTAATTTATTTACTGTTTTTTTTGTATAAAACGAGCTCATAGTAAATACCTATAACATTTTTTTTTTCTGCTTCCCCTAGGTGGAATAAACGATTTTTTTGTTTTTTTTTTTTTCATTTTTATCCATTCTTTTTTTTTGCTGTTTTTGATTCAACAAGTGAGAGTTAGTCTAAATAGCGTCCGCTTTTGTTTTGCTTTGTTCTAGCATGTTTTTTTAGGAAAAAGATGAAAAAGCCTGCCTATAATTGATATTGTCAAAAATGTTTTAGCTTTGCCCTTGCGGCATATGATTTTGGCGAGTAAGAACAGCTTTCTTTTTGATGTATTAGTGTATTTGAATGTATTTGTTTTGTGTGTTTGTGTATCAATGATTTGTGAGTGCGTAAACAAAACGCTTGTTGACAGGAAAGCAATTCCATTCGGCTGCTGTTTGCTTGTTTGTGTGTATTTATGTCTGTGTATGTGTATGTGTGTGTGTGTGTATTTGTGAGAGAGGCAAGAAGAAAATCGAAACTAAACGCAAAGCCTGCTGCGCTTCCGGAGTGTGTTTTTGTGTTATTGTTATTGTTTAAGATTGTGCTCATAATAGTTGTCTGTTTTGACTAGAAGTACAGTGTTGTTAGTTGTAACGATATAGGTTTAGTAGTATTAGTGTTGGCATCGTTTTCATTTCGATTCTATTTCGTTCAATCGGATAAACATTGTTTGCTGCTTTGTGTTATGTAGGTGTAATGTCAGAAACGATTCTTACCATCCATAGCCCTTCCCCGCCTCCGAAAAAGACCAGTTCTAACCCGTTCTAAATTGTAACCTCTTTCTCTACCCAGTAGTTGTAGTATATAATTGCAGTTTTCATTTTGGCACCTTATGATCTAGACCTCTAATGTTTGCTCAAATATTTCCTAGTAATATCACTTTGTTTGATTCACACGTCTTTTTATTTTCTGTTTTGCGACAATCACAACGCGCGTCAGCAGTGTGCTTGTGTGAGTGTTCTCATAGAGATCGTTTAGTTTCTTCTTTTTATAATTTGAATTTACGCTCGCTCGTCCCCTTCTCAGTATAGGTTGTTTAGATATTTTTGCTTTACTCTTTTCACTGGTTTACGTCTTACATTTAGTTACAATTAAATTTTCTCGTAATAGAAGTTTGATTCAACTAGATATCTTACAAATTCTAACAATGGGGAGGTGAAAAAATGAGGAATGAATCAAAATAATTAATCGTTTGCGCGTGATAATTGACTGCTGAAGTGTGATTTTGCTGAAGATATCTTCAAAAGACATTTGGCTCCTGCCATCTATTAGGAATGCATCATTATGGAAGTCGCTGAAGATCTGGATGCTGAACAATGGAAAATACTTCAGTGGCCAACGGGAGACCGTAATCGACGTGTGTTTTGCTAGCATCCTATGTATGCCACTCATGCGGTCTTCCTCTTCATCACTGATCAACTTCGTGACGTTCCCGCTGACAACCGAAAACCGACTGGGCTCTCTTCCAGGCCACCATCGACATTGATTAGTATTGTGGCGATTTAAAATCCCAAAGCTCTCCGATTGTGTTCCTCAGACTCGTACACTGTACCAAAACATCATCCTCTGTTCGAATGAAACCTCAGACCACTCAAATCGAAACATCGAAATCGCTTTTTCGAATGATAGCTGCAATCGGAAAACAGTTTTTTTGTAACAAGATGATGGTCCTCGCGAGTACAGGATGTAAATCAATACGGGAAGCGGACGGACCTCTGTTGAAATACGTAATGCTCTCTGTAGAATGATTGCCATCCCAAATTGAAATGCTCATGGTATTGGTTCAGCCCCATAATGCTGGGCTTAGACAGAGCAAGTCAATTGACCAAGTCACTTGAATTCAACTGACTTGATCATCTCACTTGAATTGAAAATAAGTTGAACCAGACTCAACTTTTCAAGCCAATTGAATTGAACTGAGTTGATCATTTGACTTGCCTAGTATAAACCCAGCTTAACGTAAATCACCCGGAATCATGATGTAAATAATTCTATCGAAAGTCATTTCCTGAACTGAGTTGACAAACGAGGTGGAAGCATAGCCATCGCTATCAGAGGTGGAACGAACATTGGTATAGCGTGAAACCCGTAGTTGTATATTTCGTGGTGGAGGAAGTTTCGTGGCAAGCGAATTATAAATCTAGTCTAAAGCATTGGCAAGTCAGCCAATTTTCAAATAAATATTATCATGTTATCAACTGTTCTCATAGGCGTCAACTTAGGGGGGTGATGCACTTTTGCCCCCCACCCCCGCAATAATTGCCGGATCACAGTCGAATTTCACTCGTTGAAAAGTTGAACAACATCGGTCAGGTTCAGGTCGATGTTGTCCAATTCTCAACTTAGTTTACTCATTTTTGAGAAGATTCACTTTTTTACGATACTACTCAAATTAGGGTTCTTTTGAAATATGCGTGTTTATGAAAATTGTCGTTTGGTTCTACATCGATCTGAGTTAGCACTACTGACTGCTCTGGACTTGATGGCCTAGAAGTCAATGACGTTTAGCCTAGTGGACTTTAGTCGAGTGGCCTTAAGTCTAATTGTGTTGAACCTAGTGGCCTTGAGTCTTGTGGCGTTGAGCCTAGTGGCTTTCAGCCAAGTAGCCTTAAGTTAAGTGGTCTTGACCCTAGTGACTTTGTGATTAGTGGCCTTCAGCCAAGATGCGTTGAATCTAGTGGCCTTGAGTCTAGTGACCTAGTGGCCTTTAAGCGAAGTTTCTTTTAGCCAAGTGGCCTTGAATCAAGTTGTGATGAGTCAAGTGGCCTTTAGCCAAGTGGACTTGAAGTTCATGACCTAGAAGCTAATGGCCTTTAGCCTTGTGGCGTTTAGCTTAGTGGACTTTAGACGAGTGGCCTTAAGTATAATTGTGTTGAACCTAGTGGCTTTCAGCCAAATGGCCTTTAGTTAAGTGACCTTGACTCTAGTTACCTTGTGCATAGTGGCCTTTAGCCAAGTGGCCTGTAGCGAAGTGGCGTTGAGTCTAGTGGCCTTGAGTATATTGGCCTTTGACCTAGTGAAATTTAGTCAAATGGCCTTAAGTCTAGTTTTGTTTAACGTATTTAATGGGCTTGAGTCAAGTGGCCTTGAACCCAGTGACCTTTAGCCAGTGGCCTTTAGCCAAGAGGTATTTAGCCAAGTAGTCTTTAACAAAGTGGTCTTGAAGTTAATGACCTTTAGCCTAGTAGCATTTAGCCTAGTGAACTTTAGTCGAGTGGCTTTAAGTCTAATTGTGTTGAACCTAGTGGCCTTGAGCCAAGAGGTCTTTAACCAAGTGGTCTTTAGCAAAGTGGCCTTGAAGCTAATGGCCTTTTGTCTAGTGGCGTTTAGCCTAGTGGACTTTAGTCGAGTGGCCTTAAGTCTAATTTTGTTGAACCTAGTGACCTTTAGCCAAGTGGCCTTGAATTTAGTTGTGTTGAGTCTAGTGATCTTTAGCCAAGTGGCCTTGAGTCTAGTGGCCTTTAGTCAAGTGGACTTGAAGTTAATGGCCTAGAAGCTAATGGCCTTTAGCCTTGTGGCGATTATTCTAGTGGGCTTTAGTCGAGTGGATTTAAGTCTAATTTTGTTGAACCTAGTGGCTTTTAGCCAAGTGATCTTTAGCCAAGAGTTCTTTAGCCAAATGGTCTTTAATAAAGTGGCCTTGAAGCTAATGGCGTTTAGCCTAGTGAACTTTAGACGAGTGGCCTTAAGTCTAATTGTGTTGAAACTAGTGGCCTTGAGCCTAGTGGCCTTGAGCCTAGTGGCCTTGAGCCTAGTGGCCTTGAGCCTAGTGGCCTTGAGCCTAGTGGCTTTCAGTCAAATGGCCTTAAGTTAAGTGACCTTGTACATAGTGGCCTTCAGCCAAGTGACCTTTAGCCAAGTGGCCTGTAGCCAAGTGGCGTTGAGTCTAGTGGCCTTGAGTCTAGTGACCTTGAGTCTAGGAGCCTTCAACCTAGCGGTCTTTAGCCAAGTGGCCTTGAATCTATTTGTGCTGAATCTAGTGATCTTTAGTTGAGTGGTCTTGAGTCTAGTGGCCTTTAGCCAAGTGGCCTTGAAGTTAATGGCCTAGAAGCTAATGGCTTTTAGACTTGTGGCGTTTAGCCTAGTGGACTTTAGTCCAGTGACCTTAAGTTTAATTTTCTTTAGCCTAGTGGCCTTTAGCAAAGTGGTCTTTAGCCAAGAGGTATTCAGCCTAGTGGTCTTTAACAAAATGGCCTTGAAGCTAATCGCCTTTAGTCTGGTGGCGTTTAGCCTTGTGGACTTTAGTCGAGTGGCCTTAAGTCTAATTGTGTTGAAACTAGTGGCCTTGAGCCTAGTGGTTTTCAGTCGAGTAGCTTTCAGCCAAGTAGCTTTAAGTTAAGTGGACTTTAGTCAAATGGCCTTAAGTCTAGTTGTGTTGAACATATTCAATGAGCTTGAGTCTAGTGGCCTTGAACCTAGTGACCTTTAGCAAAGTTGCCTTTAGCCAAGTGGCCTTGAATCAAGTTGTGTTGAGGCTAGTGGCCTTTAGCCAAGTGGACTTGAAGTTCATGACCTAGAAGCTAATGGCCTTTAGCCTTGTGTCGTTTAGCCTAGTGGACTTTAGACGAGTGGCCTTAAGTCTAATTGTGTTGAACCTAGGAGCTTTGCGCCTAGTGGCTTTCAGTCAAAAGACCTTAAGTTAAGCGACCTTAAGTGGCCTTTAGCCAAGTGGCCTTTAGCCAAGTGGCCTTTAGCCAAGTGGCCTTTAGCCAAGTGGCCTTTAGCCAAGTGGCCTTTAGCCAAGTGGCCTTTAGCCAAGTGGCCTTTAGCCAAGTGACCTTTAGCCAAGTGGCCTTTAGCCAAGTGACCTTTAGCCAAGTGGCCTTTAGCCAAGTGGCCTTTAGCCAAGTGGCCTTTAGCCAAGTGGCCTTTAGCCAAGTGGCCTTTAGCCAAGTGGTCTTTAGCCAAGTGGCCTTTAGCCTAGGAACGTTGATTCTAGTGACGTTGATTCTAGTGACGTTGAGTCTAGTGGCCTTCAACCTAATGGACTTTAGTCAAATGGCCTTAAGTCTAGTTGTGTTGAACATATTTAATAGGCTTGAGTCTAGTGGCCTTTAGCCAAGTGACCTTTAGTCAAGTGGCCTTTAGCCAAGTGGCCTTGAATCTAGTTGCGTTGAGTCTAGTGATCTTTAGCCAAGTGGCCTTGAGTATAGTGGCGTTTAGCCTAGTTGGCTTTAGTCGAGTGGCTTTAAGTCTAATTTTGTGGAGCCTAGAGGCCTTTAGCCAAGTGACCTTTAGCCAAGAGGTCTTTAACGAAGTGTTCTTTAACAAAGTGGCATTGAAGCTAATGGCCTTTAGCCTAGCTTGACCTTAGTGACCTTGTGCATAGTGGCCTTTAGCCAAGTGGCGTTGAATCTAGTGGCCTTGAGTCTAGTGATCTTTAGGCAAGTGGCCTTGAGTCTAGTGGCCTTTAGCCAAGTGGACTTGAAGTTAATGGCCTTGAAGCTGATGGCCTTTAGCCTTGTGGCGTTTAGCCTAGTGGACTTTAGTCGAGTGGCCTTAAGTCTAATTCTATTGAACCTAGTGGCCTTAGATCTAATTCTATTGAACTTAGTGGCCTTTAGCCAAGTGATCTTTAGCCAAGAGGTCTTTAGCCAAGTGGTCTTTAACAAAGTGGCCTTGAAGCTAATGGCCTTTAGCCTAGTGGCGTTTAGCCTAGTGGACTTTAGTCGAGTGGCCTTAAATCTAATTTTGTTGAACCTAGTAACCTTTTGCCAAGAGGTCTTTAGCCAAGTGGTCTTTAACAAAGTGGCCTTGAAGCTAATGGCGTTTAGCCTAGTGGACTTTAGTCAAGTGGCCTTAAATCTAATTTTGTTGAACCTAGTGACCTTTAGCCAAATGGCCTTGAATCTAGTTGTGTTGAGTCTAGTGATCTTTAGTCAATTGGCCTTGAGTCTAGTGGCCTTTAGCCAAGTGGACTTGAAATTAATGGCCTTGAAGCTGATGGCCTTTAGCCTTGTGGCGTTTAGCCTAGTGGACTTAAGCCGAGTGGCTTTAAGTCTAATTTTGTTGAACCTAGTGGCCTTGAGCCTAGTGGCTTTCAGCCAAGTGGCCTTAAGTTAAGTGACCTTGTGCATATTGGCCTTTACTTAAGTGGCCTGTAGCCAAATGGCGTTGAGTCTAGTGGCCTTGAGTCTAGTGACCTTTAACCTTGAGTCCAGTGGCCTTGAACCTAGTGATCTTTAGCCAAGTTGCCTTTAGCCAAGTGGCCTTGAATCTAGTTGAGTCTAGTGATCTTCAGTCATGTGGCCTTGAGTCTAGTGGCCTTGAGTCTAGTGGCCTTTAACCTAGTGGGCTTTAGTCAAATGGCCTTAAGTCTAGTTGTGTTGAACATATTTAATCGACTTGAGTCTAGTGACCTTTAGTCAAGTTGCCTTTAGCCAAGTGGTCTTGAATCAAGTTGTGTTGAGTCTAGTGATCTTTAGTCAAGTGGCCTTGAGTCAGGTGGCCTTGAAGTTAATGGTCTTTAGCCTTGTGGCGTTTAGCCTAGTGCCTAGAAGATTTTGTTTTATCCCTCAAGCTGCAGGCTGAATTTTGCGGTTTCAATATAGTAATTTTAAAGAAGTACCCATTTTGGATCGCATCATAGGAGGGATGAAGGACAAAAACTTAAGACAAAGGCTCTTGAGTGATGATAAATTAACTCTAGCCAATGCGGAGAAGATAATAGCCACTTGCTAGGTTGCCAAAGCAAATGCAGGGACAGCGAAAAATCGCAATGATGGAGGTTTAGTAGTAAATATCGGTCTACGTAGTTTATGAACAGCCCCTGAATTAGAAAGGACTTATGATTTGGCGAATCAGGAAGCAAGCAGTAATAGATGACCAGTAAAGAATCGTCTTGGCTTTGTACCTTACCATACGACACCACAAAGGAATGGAAGTAGGAACCCAACGATGGGGTCAAGCGAACTTCGGTTGGCGCATAGATTTAGGCAGGGACAGCGTCCGGATTATTCCAACATGATTTGCCTTTTTTGCGGAATGAAAGGTCACATAAAGAAAAAATGCTTTAAGCTGAAAAGTCTACATCGAGACGCAGTGAATCTGGTAGATTCGTACAGGCCAGGACCTTCGGCGGATAGGCATATCACGGAACTGCTTGAATGGATGCGTAAAAACGAATCGGATGAGGAGGAAGCACAAGGACGTGGCTTGGCAGTTCCCAAATCGTATCGTAACGGTGACACACCAGAAGAAGAGCACAACGGCCGAGATGAAGAAAAGAGGGCCCCGGGAAGGAAAAGAAAACATGAAATAATTACAGTGGAACCAAGAAGATCGAAGAAAGTCAGGAAAGAGAAGAAGTGTGAAGATTACTCTTAAAATTAATACATCGAATATATAACGTTTGAAGAAGGTCATAAATGACGGTGCGATGTTAAATGCCTGTTCTAATTTGGCAACACTGATAAATATGTCCGAAATATACAGAACCAGTTCAGTTGACTCTGGAAGTCTAAACGAATGACAAGTCTATTTTAAACTCCGTTAGCATCCGAAGAAGTCCGCCTAGTGAAATCAGTCCTCCTAGTGGAAACTGTCCTCGATGCGCCCAGTGAAATCGGTCTACTCTCGGTCCGCCCAGTGATTGCCGTCCGGACATAAATCGCAGAGTTGATAATAGAATAGTTGGCAACCTTTAATGTTGTTTACACCTCGGATGACTTCACCTGGGTTGTGAAAGATTCCTCTAGTTTCGAGAACAATACTTCCTTCGCAACAGAGTCAGTTTGTCTACTATGCTCGAAAGGTAGACGGTTTGACATCAACTCTGATAAAACGATACTCAAAGGTTGCTTTGATCAAAAGAATGTCGATATGCCAGAATTCAAATGCATGCAGGTAGTTGGTCTATCTGTTAAGGTTGTCTTCTTTTCCAGCTAAGTTGAGTTCAGAAGAAATTATTTTTGTCAGCACTGCTTGTGGTGCACTTGTAAAATAGGTTTGGGAGTGTATAGAAGCCTTCAACTGCAAATCCAGGAAATCGATGGTTCGATATACTTCTGTGTCCGCGAGTCTGATATAGAGTCTTCTGGGGTCTTAAATGGGGTTGGATCTAGTGGGAGGGAGGGATTCCGAAGTAGATTAGATTAACTGGAACTGGAGCTAGGGAAAATTGGCAGTCATTAGAAGACTTGTAGGTTGTGTTTGGATGACGGTGCTGATGAAAATCGGTAGAGAAAACATATAGAAGGTAAGAGACTTCTCATTGAAGGGTAGCTCCCGAACAGTATCTTCATGTTTTTAGCTTCAGAGAGTCTGTAAATAAGTAGAATCATTAATATATATTTTTCCCCAGAAGTCAAATCATCAATTGAGTATACCTTCAGCAAACTCACAATGCTTTTGAATAGTGACAAGGAGTGAAGCAAACGAACCAGATTATTTCTGAATGCAAAGCGCTGTAAACAAAACTTTGCACTTTGAGCTCCTATGCTAGTTCTAACGCGTCAAGCAGTAATAACAGTGGTGTTAGTGTGTGTATGTGTGTGAACCTATGTTTTCCTTGTTCAATGTGTAACAGTGAAAGTATGTCTTGTGTTAATGTTCTTCATTTCGATTTTCTTTTTCTAAGGAAGACGATTTTTCGTGTGCAATTGTTTTCCGCTCTTACTATTTTTATTTGCCCTACTACAAAAAGAGAAGTAACGTTTCGATTTCTTTGTTGTTATTAACCTAACCTAACCTCTAACAACAGCATTTGATGAGCTGTGGCTTACAAATGACCTGGCGGAAACGGAAATTTGCTCTGCTGTTTGTGTCTTAAGTGTGTTGGTGTGGGTTAACGGAACATTTTTTTCCCCCTATAGCAAAATATTGACATTCGAGTAGCGACCTTTCCTTCAGCCTGGGGGGTCGGGTGGGGATTCCTATCAAATTCACAAAACTTAACAACCAAAACATAAAATTACTCTAATCGCACCTGTTCCTGTTTCTATGTGGCTGCTGGTTAGTATTTGGGTAGCGCTGTCTCGTTTTCGCTTTAGTCACTGTAAAACTGCTAGTTTTTGCTTTGTTTTCCCATTTGCTTTCGTTAAATACCTATACGCAATGTAAGACTACCCTAAAGCTAGTGAGTTTGTGTGTGTGTGTGTGGTTGTGTGAGTTGAGTAAAAATTTTCGAGAGCGGCAGATTAAGTGTCTTGTCGCTCGAAGGGTCACTATAATCTGCGCTCCGATTCGCACTCGCGCCCTCTCTCTCTCCAGTCACATTCGCGCTACTCGCGGCCTGCTCCGCTTTGCTTTGCGCTCGTCGCGTCAACCTATCCAAGAATCAACGGTTTCTTATCAGCTAAAATTTACTAATACGTGTGTTTGCTTTCTTTCTTCTGTTTTTTTTTGTATGTATGCATTTGTAAACGCTAGATTCCTTTCTTATTAATTTTCCCGTTATATAACTACCGAAGGAGATGCCCTCCGCTCAACTATGGTACTGTATATAATGTATGTGTGTATAAAAATAACGATTCGATCTGCACCCGGGTTTTTGCCTTTATTTACATTTGATTTTAGTTCAACTCTGCATTTTAGATCGGGTTTTTAGTTTTTGATTTTAAGTACCTTCAGCTTCTGTTAATGGAAAAAGGTGATGTAGTTCAGCATCCGTCCCCACTGATGCCACTGACTGGTTTGATTTTTGTTGTTGTTTATGAACTAGTTATGACTAGTTAGTTTACCGTCTTCTTCTTTTTTTTTCAATGAATGTTTGATTTTTATGTTTAAGTCATACGAATTCGTTCCTAATAACTGGTTATATAAAGTTCTTATTTATTTATTTTTCTTCAGTTGAATAACAATGTTTTCTTTTGTTTTACTTTGCTTCGTCTTATTTAGGTAATAAGTACGAAAATACTTTGTTTTTATCACAGCATTTTTCATCCAACAACGTGATCTTAGTTTTAAGTTTTCCTTTTCTCGGGTTTCTGGTATTTTCCTTTTGCATTTTATTTAGTATGCTTGACTTTTCGTTTCTTGAATGTGGCGACTCCAGTGCACTTTTGATTTTTCAATTTGTTTCTATATTTTGCCGTGAGTTTTTGATTTACGTTGTTTTGCTTTGATTGGCAGTATGTTTTTAACTCAAGGTTTTCTTTTGCTATATGAGACCGACTACTGGCTTTGTTCATGGTTGACCGATTTAAAAAGTTATTTAATCACTTAGGAGGTTTGTTAACAAGGTAAATTCAGTTTGAGAGTACAAAATGCAAAAATGTGGTTGTGCTTGGTAGCAGAAATGAATCCCTAACTATGATAATTGCCATACCTTTTATGTACTACCTTTGTATTACCAGTCTATCATACTGCCAACCCTACCACTGTCAAGAGAAAAGGAATAAACGTCATTTTTTGTTGTGAATTAGCAGGAGTAAGACGCTGTTTCATTTCACTCGGGCTTCGGCCTATCCCTGCGATCATAACAGTTGGCGACGAACGGATTAGTAATCCCGCATTGAAAAAAAAATATTGCGTTGCTGTTTGGCCACGGTGGAATCGTGGCAGGGTTCCAGTTTTGACAATGAGCTGTCATTAGACACCGGAAGTAAACAATAGTTTTTCATTCTTGACCTGTACCTAGCAAAGAAAACACGTTTCATTAAAATCTTGTTCGTTTAATTAAATACGTTGTCCGTTTTCTCTTAATCCGATTCCGTTACCACTGCCCGAATTCCCAATAGGTTATGGGCCCAGTGGATTCGCGAGTGTCGGGATCGAAGTGTTTTTGAATCGTCGTGTCCGGTCAAGTAGAAATGGAGAGAGAAGGCGAAATCGCGCGTGTGCCGCAATTCGACGGAAGCAACTATCCCTCCTGGAAGTTCCGTATGCAGGTGGTGCTGGAGGAGCACGAGCTCGCCGAGTGCATACAGGTGGAACTGGAGGAAGTTGACGAATACGTCGTCAAGCAGGAGGACACGAATGCCGTGAAGGAGGTGAAGGAGAGAGCAGCGGAAAAACGACGGAAGAAGGACCGTCGCTGCAAGTCCCTCCTGATTTCGCGGATTCACGATAGCCAACTCGAGTACATTCAGGACAAGCCGACCCCGCGAGCGATTTGGCTGGCGCTGCAGCGGATTTTCGAGCGCAAAAGCATCGCGAGTCGCTTGCACCTGAAGAAGAAGTTGTTGTCGTTGCGACACGAAGGTGGTTCTCTTCAAGAACATTTTCTTGTGTTTGACCGTGTTGTACGTGACTACAAGGCAACGGGCGCCGTGCTGGAAGATATTGACATCGTTTGTCATTTGCTGCTGACGCTCGGGTCAGAGTACGCGACGGTAGTGACGGCACTGGAAACAATGCCAGAAGAAAATCTGTCCCTTGATTTTGTGCGGTGCCGATTACTGGACGAAGAAATCAAGCGGAAGAGTGCCAGTGTTGACATGTCGGTTCCCTGAAGTGACGATGCCGCTTTCGCCGGTTCGAGCACCGGAAAGCCTCGCGCAAAGCAACAACAACAAAAGAAGTGGAAGTGTTTCGGCTGCCACAAAGAAGGCCATAAAATTTCCGACTGCCCTGAGAAGAAAAACAGTGTGCATTACGGAAAGGGTGAAGATGGTGTGTGTTTCATGAGTGGATCGTCTGGATCTCCACCCACGCAGCAAGTCAGCTGGATCATCGATTCGGGATCGTCCGAACACTTGACAAACGACCGGAGTTTGTTCGAGAGTTTGTCCCCGATGGCAGAGCCGATGCAGATTGCTGTCGCGAAGGAGGGCGAGTGCATCACCGCGAAGCACAGCGGCGAGGTGAAACTGACATCCATCATCAACAGTAAGTCCATTCCAATTACCCTTAAGAACGTTTTGTACATTCCGGAGGCAAGAGTTAATTTGCTCTCCGTGCGGAAGATGGAAACCGCAGGGTTGAAGATTGTGTTCGCTGACGGGAAAATGTGCGTCGAGAAAAGTTCGAGAGTAATCGCGGTCGGTTCACGGCGCGGAAAACTGTACGAGATGAACTTTCGCCGAGAAAGTGAGATTGCAGAAAAGTCGTCGTATTTTTGCGGTCGGATTCCGAAACATCTCGAACTTTGGCACCGTCGGTACGGGCATCTGAGTGCGAAGAACTTATCAGTGCTTGCTCGTAACGATATGGTCGTCGGATTGGACTATGGAACCGCGAAAAAGACTGACGTCGGAACCGTGTGTGAGTCGTGCATCGCCGGTAAGTAGACTCGAGAACCGTTCTCCGCGCGCGTGGGCAAACAGTCCAAAAGAGTTTTGGAACTGGTTCACTCGGACGTCTGTGGCCCAGTGACGCCGGTGGGCATACACGGAGAGAAATATTTCGTCTCGTTCATAGACGACTGGAGCCGGTTCACTGTTGTGTTTTTGATACGTTCGAAGGACCAAGTCGCCGAAAAGTTCCGGGAATACGAGGCGATCGCGAGTGCTAAGTTTGGCAGGGGCATCTCTCGGTTCCGTTGCGATAACGGAGGGGAGTATAAGAGCCGCGCGTTCACTGATTTTTGTAAGGAGAAGGGAATTGTGATTGAGTGGACGGTACCCTACACGCCCGAACAGAACGGCACGAGTGAACGTATGAACAGAACGTTGGTCGAGAAAACGCGTTCGATGCTCGAGGACAGTGGTGTTGACAAAAGGCTGTGGGGTACGGCAATCCAAACCGCGGCGTTTCTGGCTAACCGTAGCCCTGCCAATGCTATTGACTCGAAAAAGGCTCCGTTTGAGATTTGGAATGGGGAAAAGCCAAATGTGAAGAGACTTCGTGTGTTCGGTGCGGATGTGTACGTTCACTTTCCGAAAGAGTTCCGGAAGAAACTCGACGCGAAATCGTGGCGCGGTACGTTCGTCGGGTATACTGCCAACGGTTACCGGATTTGGGATTCTGTGCGGAAGGAAATCGTTTCGGCTCGTGACGTGATATTCGTAGAAGAACGAAATCATGGCGTTCAGCAAGTGAATGAAGATCCTGGAAGCGATCAGTTCGGGATTCTACCCGGGCAAACCGAAGATGCAGACGACGAAAGTGTACGAAGTGACCAGGAGGAAGATCCTGATTCCGAGGACGAGGACGATGCTAATTCCGAGGATGACGAAGAGGTATTCGGTAGCGCAGGCGAGGAGTCCGATCCGGAAGTCGAGCAGTCCGATCCGGAAGCTGTGAACGAAAATTTGGCCGATGAGGAGCGAAGACCGCGGAGGAAGCGGAATGCTCCAGGGTGGCATGAAGACTACCAGTTCAACTACACTGGTTTCGCTTTGAATGCCGCCAGTTTCGTCGATAATCTACCTTGTTCGTTGGCTGAGATGAAGATGCGAGAGGATTGGCCGCAGTGGGAGCAAGCTGTTCGTGAAGAAATGGACTCCCTTATCAAGAATAACACCTGGACATTGATGAAGCTGCCGAAGGGGAGAAAGCCGATTTCCTGTAAGTGGGTGTTTAAGGTTAAGAGATCTGACAATGGTCAGCCGGACCGTTGTAAGGCTCGACTAGTGGCGCGTGGCTTTTCGCAAAGGCAAGGATTCGACTATTCGGAGACGTATTCTCCGGTAGCCAAACTAGATACGATCCGAGCGTTTTTGGCGGTAGCGAACCAGGAGAGATGGCACGTCCACCAAATGGATGTGCGGACCGCGTTCTTAAACGGAAAGATCACCGAGGAAATCTATATGACCCCACCAGAGGGATACAAGCAGAGGGATGGCTTGGTATGTCGCCTCAACCGTGCCCTGTATGGGTTAAAGCAGTCATCGAGAGCTTGGAATCAGCGGTTCGATCGGTTCATGCAGGAGTTGGGATTCCGGAGGAGTGCTAACGATCCGTGCTTGTATGTGAAGGGAACAGGTAGTTCGATGATAGTTCTCATTCTGTACGTCGACGACATCCTTATCGCATCTCGGAGCCTGAAGCTAGTAGAGGAAGTGAAACGTCGTTTCGTCGACGAGTTCGAAATGTCGGATGTTGGTGCAGTGAAGAGTTTCCTCGGGATGAAGGTGGAGCGAGACGTCGAGAATCGGATCCTAAGAATCAGCCAGCGTGGGTTCCTGGAAAGTCTTCTTTGCCGGTTCAACATGCAGGATTGCAAGCCTATCTCGACACCGATGGAGTGTCGCCTTCGCCTGGAACGAGGAAAAGAAGCGGAACGGACGGACAAGCCCTACCGCGAGTTGGTCGGATGCTTGATGTACGTGGTATTTACATCGCGACCCGATCTGTGCACGGCTGTCAACTACTTCAGCCAGTTCCAGAGTTGTCCAACCGAACAGCATTGGGTACACCTGAAGAGACTTTTGCGGTACATTCGTGGAACTCTTGATCTCGGACTGGTCTATAGAGGAGACGACGGCGCATCGATACTGGAAGCCTACGCAGACGCAGACTGGGCGAACGACGTGATGGACAGGAAGTCATTATCCGGGTATGTTTTCCGTATTCATGGCAGTACCGTTTGTTGGCTGACGCGGAAACAGTCGACGATCTCTCTGTCTTCTACCGAGGCGGAGTTAGTTTCCTTGACTACAGCGGTATGTCAGGGGACATGGCTGGTGCGGTTGCTGGAAGATCTGGGAATCAAGATGAGCGACCCCGTTACGTACTTTGAGGACAATCAATCGACGATCCGTGTTGCTGAGGATGAGCGTGGAGTGGGCCGATTGAAGCACGTTGACGTGAAGCACATGTTCGTCCGGAACGAGATCCACCAAGGGCGTATCATGCTGCAGTACGTGCCGACGACGGACCAGTTGGCGGATGTGATGACCAAGGGTCTGCCAGCTGGGATTTTCCAGAAACATCGAGCAAATCTAGGGTTGATGGGCTCTGTAAATTGAGCGGGGGTGTTGGGAATGTCAATTACCTATCCCTTATACCACAAACCACATCGGGCAACCCCTCGACAATGAGCTGTCATTAGACACCGGAAGTAAACAATAGTTTTTCATTCTTGACCTGTACCTAGCAAAGAAAACACGTTTCATCAAAATCTTGTTCGTTTAATTAAATACGTTGTCCGTTTTCTCTTAATCCGATTCCGTTACCACTGCCCGAATTCCCAATAAATATTTGCAAAAAGGATTGCGCAATCAGCTGGTGTTCGGCTTGAGGAACCAGCGTATTCGTACGAGGCTGATCGAGGAGAAGGATTTGACATTCGACAAGGCGAAGCAGATCGCGCTCTCCATGGAAGCATCCGGTGAAGGGGCAGACGTGCTGAATCGACGGATGCACGATGTTAACATGACGGACCGCAAGAAGTCTCAGCCGAGACGAGATGCTTCAGCAGCATCCGCTGCTAGAAAGGTAACTAACCCTATTAACAAGTGTTTTCGTTGCGGAAGTGAGACACACTTGGCAGATAAGAAGGTGGATCATCTGTGTATCGGGTGTGTCTCAGTTCCAATGCTGCAAATAAGCAGAAATTTAATAAGAGCAAGAACATGTCAAAGAAATATTCGACAAATCTATTGGCGGATAGTGACGTTTCGGAATCGGAGCATTCTGATGAAGATCAGATGTATGTTGTTGATGTATGTAAGATTGATAACGATTCCAAAGATTTGACAAAGATTTTCCTTAAGGTTAGGGTAGGTGGATCACTGGTTCAGTTTGAGGTGGATCTCCGGTATCTCTGATCAGTTGCGTTTGTTCGTGGTCGATACTAAGCGACATCCATTGATGGAACGCGAATGGATGCAAGAGCTACAGTTGGACTGGAACGACATTCTAGGTGGTTCTGTTAGTTTCGTGGACAAAATTACTTTGCGTACACCGCCACCTGTAGCGGTTAAAGGGTTGATCGAAGAGTTTCCCACAGTCTTCGACGAATCAATAGGTACAATTGAAGGGATTCAAGCTGCCTTGCACCTTAAGCAGGATTCCAAACCTCGATCCGCGATATAGTGGAACGCGAAATCCACAGCATGGTGGAAAGCGGCGTTTTGGTGAAAGTGGAGCGCAGCGAGTGGGCAACACCTGTCGTACCGGTCATGAAGTCTGCCAACAAAGCTCGTTTGTGTGGAGACTATAAACTCACGGTCAATAAGTGTTTGCTGGTCGATGAATATCCGTTGCCTACAATTAACGAGATGTTTTCGAACATAGCTGGTGGAGAAAAATTTACTAAGCTGGATCTAGCCCAAGCTTACCTACAAATGATGGTACAATTGGAGGATCAGCCGATGCTGACATTGAACACCCACATGGGCCTGTATCAACCGACAAGGTTGATGTACGGTGTTGCCTCTGCACCTGCCATCTTCCAGAGGGAAATTTCGCAAAGCCTACATGGAATACCAGGCGTATCGGTTTTCTTGGATGACGTCAAGATTACTGGGCCGAACGACGAAGTTCACCTGTGTCGTTTGCGAGAGGTCTTGAAGAGATTCCACGTACACAACATGCGTGTGAATGTAAGTTCTTTGCCGACAGTATCGATTATTGTGGTTACACCATTGATCGCCATGGCATACATTTATAGGACTTGTGAACTGCTACGGTAGGTTCATGAAGAACCTGAGTACGAAGCTTTACCCAATAAATAATCTACCTAAGGACAAGGTACCATTTGAATGGACCGATTCTTGCGAACAAGCGTTCCTATGGGTTAAAGCCGAAATGCAATCGGATCGCGTGCTGGTGCATTACGACGTGAATTTACCGCTGGTATTAGCAACAGACGGATCGCCATACGGCGTTGGAGCAGTGTTAAGTCACATATTTCCAGATGGCAGCGAGCGACCGATCCAGTACGCTTCACAGACATTGAATACTACCCAACAAAACTACACCCAGGTAGACAAGGAGACCTACGCGATTATTTTCGGTGTGAGAAAGTTCTACCAATACCTCTTTGGACGAAAGTTTATCTTGATAGCTGACAACAAGCCTGAGACTACCTTTCTGCGCTGCGTATGCAACATTATGCTGTGTTTCTTGAGTCATTTGACTTCGAGATTCGTTACCCTGCTTCGAAGGATCACGGGAATGCTGACGGGATGTCACGTTTACCGGTTACCGATCGAAGTACTCGAAACCAAGTGGACATTGTGCAGATCAATCAGATTGAAACGCTACCAGTCGACGTGAAGGAGCTCGGAGAGTACACCATCAAGGACCGGAATGTCAAGGAGCTGATTCAAGGGCTGAAGGCATGAAGACCCGTTGATGGTCGTTTCAGATTCGGTATCGACCAGAACGAGTTCAGTATGCAAGGTGCATGCTTGATGCGAGGAATACGGGTGTATGGACCATCTCCGTTGTGTAGCCGTGTGTTGAAAGAGTTGCATTCTGGTCATTTCGGAATTTCCCGTATGAAATCACTTGCGAGGTCGTACTGCTGGTGGGAGAATATCGACAGTGATATTGAGTACCTAGCCCGGGACTGTACGGATTGTGTTCGCGTTAGAGCAAATCCTAACAAGGTGGCGGTACACTTCTGGGAACGACCTTCTGAACCTTTTCAAAGAATCCATGCAGACTTCGCTGGACGATTCATGGGGTTGAACTTCTTGATCATAGTTGACGCACACAGTAAGTGGCCAGAAGTGAAGATTATTCCGGATCTAACTACGGAGACGACCATCGAGAGAATGAGGGAGTTTTTTGCTGCCTTCGGATTGCCGTCGGTCTTGGTGACCGATCGAGGCACGTAGTTCACATCGGACAACTTCCAAAAGTTTCTTAAGAAGAACGGAATCGTAGGCCAGGCGGAACGTTATGTCCAGACGTTTAAAGACAAAATCAAGGCATTGAAGTGTCTACGTTCCGAGATCCAGGTCGAGCTACAAAATATACTAATGGTATATCGGAGAGCTGTGCATCCATCTACAGGAAAAAGCCCATTTTTGTTGGTGTTTGGACGACAGATCAAGTCGAGGATTGATCTTATGATTTCAAAAGTAAACCGGCAGAGTTCTTCACGAGGAGAGGAGAAAGCGGTGCGTTCGTTCATGGTGAATGACAGAGTAGCGGCTTGGGATTTTCTATCGAGTTCGGAGAAATGGAGGTTTGGAGTGGTTGTGGAGAAGATTGGAAAACTTCACTATATGATCGAACTGGATGATGGTAGGATGTGGAAACGTCATATCGACCAACTGAATCCAGGACCCGTGATTCAGCAGACTCAACCAGAGATTCAGATTCCAGCTGATACTCCAAGACGTCGTGAAGTGATAATACCTTCCTCAGCAGGTCAAAACGTGGTTCAACCGAAAGTAGAACTCGACGCTACAGATCCGACACTAGACATTTCTGATGATTCTGACCAGGACATTCGCGCCACTGTATCTACAGGACAAAGAACGCCTGACAGCACTACGGTTAGGGATACGGGAGCAGGTACAGATTCAAGTATCAAGCGGAGTGTAAAGTCTCAACTGCTTGCGATACTTTTCGTAGATCTATTCGTGAGCGACGACCTCCACGTAGACTGGACCTGTAATGTGTTGTGACTTATCTACTAACCCTTGTGTTGTGTATGTTAGCAGGCAGGTTTTTCTCCCAGGGGGGAAGAAGTGTTATGATAATTGCCATACCTTTTATGTACTACCTTTGTATTACCAGTCTATCATACTGCCAACCCTACCACTGTCAATAGAAAAGGAATAAACGTTATTCTTTGTTGGTAATTAGCAGGAGTAAGACGCTGTTTCAATTCACTAGGGCTTCGGCCAATCTCTGCGATCATAACACTTACATACGTGTAGAATCGTTCAATCTTTATGTGCGTGATGACCCTATCGCAAAGCTATCTACCGCGAATTCAGCGGGGCATTTGCAATACTCCTGCATATAATCAGGATTTTTCTGAGAAATAGAATTTCTACACAAATGATTCTACCGTGCCTCACAACTTGTTTGCTGCCCTTCAATTGCACACGGCGAATGAGAACGACTCAAATTTGAATTTAGTTCACTCATAATCGCCGAAAGTGCAGGAACTCAGCGATGAGTAATTTTGCCTCATGTTTTCCCAGGTTTTTCTAGGATTTTCCTGGGAAAAAATCCCGAATTTGAGAAAAGTAAAGATTGGATTCACTCAGTCTATTGGTACTACTCCGAGACTGAATAAAATTTTCCTCAATTTTCTCATTTTCCGGCAGATTTTTCAGGTTTTCCACAGGATACCATGAGACAAATTTTACTCATCGCTGAGTTCCTGCACTTTTGGCGATTATGAGTGAACGAAACGCAAATTTGAGTCGTTCTCATTCGCCGTGCATGTCTTCTTTCACACGCACTTACTCTCACCCTGGGACAACTCTGAGCTTGAACAAAAAGTCATCCGGAGCCTCGAAAAGCGCACGTCACGTCCAATCATCCTCTCGCTTGATTTCACTCTCCCTCGCTCCCGGAGCCCTGTTGGTACCATTTCGTGAATTGAAGGTGGGCTCTTCTCCCCACTCATTGGGACATCCCTTGTGCTGTATATCGAGTTGAAATCTCATTCCCACTGGAGGGGCGCTTAGATGATGTAAACGCACTTATATAAAATAGTTCCAGTGCACCAATATTAGTGAAATGTTGCATTTTGGTTCCATTTATTATGCTGATTACTAGGCTGATAGTGAATATATATTTACCTCAATACCCCTAAACAACCCAATTTTGTTGTACTGGAACTATTTTAAATAAGTGCGATTACATTAGCGAAAATCACCATCTTAGCACCCCTCTGTGTACGGGATCGAGGTGTCAATTTTAGTTTAGTATCAAAAAGTGAAGTTATTATTTTGCTTTCAATCTTGATTTAATAATCGAAATGAATGTCTATGGGTCCGAAAAAAATATCGTTGTGCTCAGAAAACGAAGCTCTCTCAGATGGTTTATAAAAACCGTTTTTTTTTAATTAAAGAAAGATTGGGTTCGATCCGAAAAATGCCTAGACTGGACGGGGAATCGAACCCAGCCACCTCCAACATGGCCACCGACTGAGCTAAGGGAAGTTCTGAAGTTCTCTGATCTCCTTTGAGTTCCTCGGAACATCCCTAAAACTAATGAAACAGCTTAAAATATCAAAACTTCTCTGAAGCTCTCTTGACTTCCCTGAAGATCTCGGAACTTTCCTGAATTTTTCAGAAACTCTCGGAGAATCTAGGAACCTCTGCATAGCTCCTGCAATTTACTTTAAAATTAATTGAACTGCCTTGAGGTCCTCTGATCTTCCCCGAAGTTCTTGAGACCACCCTGCAGGTCTCATAATTCTCCTGAAGTTAGTCCTCAAAATTTCCTCCAAATCTTTAAAATTCCCTGAAAATCTCTGGACTTCTGTAAAGTTCCCATAATATGCCTACATATTCCTAATCTTCTTAGGAGTTCTTCCGACTTTCCATAAGTTTCAGGAACTTCATCTTTAATTATTATAAAAGTCTGGACATTCAAGATTCTGCACCCAAAACTTCGATATTTCCACACGCTATTTCAAAACTACCCAAATTTGGGTAGAATACAACAAGATTGGTCAAAACTGAACGTACAGTGACAAGTGAACAAATGAACAACATTGACGTGAATCCGATCGACGTTGTTCGTTTGTCAACTTGTCACTCCCAACACAGTATCTGGGTGGGTTCTACCCAAATTTGGGTAGTTTTGATATGGCGTGCATTAATTCTTCGGAATTTACTGTTTACGGCTTTAGTATTATCTCCTCTTCCTCTTAGGTTTTGAACCGCTCGACCAACAATAACGCAAACTGATCCTTAAATCGCATCATGGCACATCGACACTTCGAAATAATCGCGTATAAAACTGTTGAAAAATGTCGTGCAACATCAAGTGTAGCGAGTTATATCCTCTGGAAATCATAAGCTTTTGGAGAACAGTGGAAGAGTTCTCTTCGGAAGTTATTCCAGTTTATTTTAAAAAACTTATCACTGCAGCCGGATTTGATCGATATGCAGCTTTAAAAAGTTTTTCGGGAGATATGAAGCTGGAATTGGAGCGTTTTGCCAGGGAAAATGAACCGGATGAAATTGCCAGTTTGGTCTATATTCGCAATTCGGAGCAGTTCCAACTGGTTCCTGGACATATTCAACTCCTTAAAGGCATTGCTCAAAAGCTACCTGAGAAAGTAAAGTAATGTATCATTTTGTGTTTGCGTACAGCAAAACCAGCTCGTGTTGCTCAAAAACGCATGTATTTCTTTACTTCGAATCCATTGATGTTTATCCCTTTATGTTTACCTTTTTAAGATTCATCGAAAGCACACTGAAACTTTTTTGCGATGCGAAGCAAGGCAGGAAACACGTTGTACAGGCGCCTTCTACCTCACCTTCTCCAACTCTACCATTGGAAATGGATCCGGGATCATGAATGACATCCGTGGAAAAATCATATCGGGAAACCGAAAAATGCTGATGCTCACGTAAAGACAATCGATATGAAAATTCAGCTTTGGATTACCGCTAAGAAATTACGAATGCCCAGTGCGCATGCAGAAGTTAGGGTTAGCGGATACCGTCGGTCTACCGTAACATGTTGGTACTGCTCGAAAGCAGTTGTTTTGAGCAGCCGTACTAACAAGACACGAGTGGCACGATATTCAGGAAGTCCATCCAGCTCCTTGGTTTCGCCGATGACATTGACATTATGGCACGGAACTTTGAGATGATGGCGGAAACGTACATCAGACTGAAGGCTGAAGCTAGACGGATTGGACTTGCCATCAACGCATCAAAGACAAAATATATGAAAGCAAGAGGTTCTAGGGAAGACAATGTTAGCCTCCCACCCCGAGTTCAGATTGACGGTGACGAAATCGAGGTGGTCGATGAGTTCGTGTATTTGGGCTCACTGGTGACCGCCGAAAATGATACCAGCAGAGAAATTCAAAGACGCATTATGGCAAGGAATCGTGCCTACTTTGGACTCCGGAGGACGCTCCGGTCGAATAAAATTCGCCGCCGCACGAAGTTGACTGTCTACAAGACGCTGATTAGACCGGTGGTCCTTTACGGCCACGAGACCTGGACTATGCTCGTGGAGGACCAACGCGCCCTTGGTGTTTTCGAACGGAAGGTGTTGCGTACCATCTACGGTGGAGTGCAGATGGATGACGGAACGTGGAGGAGGCGAATGAACCACGAATTGCACCAGCTGCTGGGAGAACCATCCATCGTCCACATTGCAAAAATTGGGCGACTACGGTGGGCTGGGCACGTCGTAAGAATGCCGCACGACGACCCAGTGAAAATGGTTCTAGAAAGCGACCCAACAGGAACAAGAAGAAGAGGCGCGCAGCGGGCAAGGTGGATCGACCAAGTAGAAGGTGACCTGCGGACCCTTCGCAGACTACGAGGCTGGCGAACTGTGGCCATGGATCGAGTAGAGTGGAGACGACTTCTTCGGACAGCAGAGGACAACAAGGCCTTAGCCTGATTGGTAAGTATGGTAAGTACTAACAAGAACGGTACGTGGTATTGGATAATTTCAAACTTTACGCAACATATCTTGGACCATCTGCAATCGCAACCAAATGTGACCATCGCGTCCTATTTTAAGTCTCCTGGACCATCATTAGAACGTGAAATCGAGCATAACGCTAACGAGGCTGTCCAAGGAGCCAACATCTCCTCTCAAGAGAAGGGAAGTGGTCCCGTTGAAAAACACGAAGATAATCCAGAAAGTCAGATTGCATGTGAATATTACACCCCGTACAGACTATGGCTTATATCATGTAATATAGGCTGTCTTGCAATGAGTACATAGGATTTCCAGTGAAAACTAGATGTATGAGTGCTCATTGCAAGACAGCCTATATTACATGATATAAGCCATACTCTGTACGGGGAATTACGAAAAATATTTAGATTAAGAACAGACGATCAACGATTCTGAAGTAGATTTGCAAGAAAGTTCATTCACTTATACTGTAAAAACCATGGTAAAACCTGAGTTCTATGCTGATACGTAATATGTAATACGCTTGATAGTTGGCATTCACTCTGTAATTCATACACATTTTCAGAAATTATCGTCGACTTCGGTAATTTTTACCGAAATCTGAACAGCTTAACTTTTCGGTCAAATTTATGCAATTCAATTCAATTGCTTTTTTGCTATTAGTAAAATGCGTATCTTAATGCATCATTGTGTAGTAAAATACACCAATGCGTAAGTAAATGCATCAATGCATAAATGCACCATCCAATGCTTAATAAAATGCTCCAATGCGCAAGACTGATTCGAAAATGCGTTAGTGATCCGCCCCTCGGCTCTCATTACTCTTCTGATGATGTTCCTGGAATTGAAATTCTTTGATCTACCAGAAGCTCCCGGAGTTTTCCTGAAGTTTTCGATACTTCCTTCGATAGCTCATGGAACTTCCTATAAAATCACTTAACTTCCAGAATTTTCTCTACACGAAGTACTTTTCCCTCAATTCACGGGTTTAGCCCAATAACCCAAATTTGAGTAAATCGCATATAGTAGTTTTCATTTATCACCAGCAAAAAAAAAATACTTACTTCTAAATATATTCTCCCCAAAATTAAGTTTAATTCACGCAAATTTGAGAATATGCAATTTACTCATAAGTAACTTATTGGGCTGAACTATATCGTTGGGTCGAATCCTTCGTTCCTTTTTTGATAACACTATCGAGTGCAAGTGAGAGGCTAAACTCAAATTAAGTAAAAAGAATTCAAATTTTGGGTAGTATTTTTCTCCGTGTAGACTGCCTGAAGTTTCTGTTACACTCAAAAAATTTCACACGTTTGATCGAAGTGTTTAAACACTTGATTTTCTAAATGCGCAATCACATTTACTTTAAGTGTATTTCACCTTGGTTCAATGTGTTATACTCGTTAATTTATAGTGTTTCAAACTTTGAAATGTTGACAATCTTTCACTATCTATTCAAGTGTATTGCACATTGAATCACGCTACTGTTCAAAACAGATGGATTTAAAGTGTTTTGCATTTCAATACGATGTGAATTGCTTGCTCAGAAAGGTAAACATCGATAACAAGAGTTGTGACTTTATCCTATCAACCTGCCTCATATATGAGAACAACCGTGGCACAGTGAGATCGAACGAAGACTCCGGCAGCAGCATACCCCAACAGTCCATGATCGAATCCCAAATCAGACCCATTAAAAATATATGTGAAAGCTCTGGCCTCTGGCAGTTTTGTTTATCTATTTGTCGATTCATTTTTAGAGTCGGTAAAGTAGAATTCGATAAAGTAGAATATTGTAGAATATTGAACTATGGTGTGCAAAGCTATTGATATCACCATATGAGGCACATAGAATCCAAGTGTGTCACAATTCAAATCCATAGTGTTCAGACATGGTTCATAGCATAAGATTCACACATGAAATGGATGTGTTTCACAATATGCGCAAAATTAAGTGTGAGACACATGATGATGACGTGTGGAATTTTTTGAGTGTATATATACCTTTTATTTTCAGCAACCTTGAATTCTTGCTAACCTTTACACGGTAACCGCAAAATACCCGATAATGACTACAAAGTAAGCATTTTCGAGGGAAACTGGGACTACCCATTATATGAGTAAAATTTTACCCATTTATGAGTAATTACAACTACAAAAACAAGTAGTAAGTATTCATTTTTGAGTAACAAATACTCATAAATGGGTAATATTTTTACTCATTTAATGGGTAGTCCCAGTCTCTCTCGAAAATGCTTACTTTGTAGTCATTATTGGGTATTTTGCGGTTACCGTGTATACTATTGACTTTGTCAACAGTTGTCATTCTTCCCCGCGCTTTCGTTAAGTTTTCAGTATAGAGAATAAAAGTACAGTTTTCATTCTTGCCACATGTGAATTTTTTTTCCTTTGTGAATTGCTCCTGAAAACCTGCTTATTAGCAGCACATTTGCAACAGTTTTTGTCGACAAGGATGGTGAATCCGGTTCCTGCAGATCTTCCGGTCCAGCCGTGGCTCTTGCTTTCCAACTATCGTTTACGATCGACCCATTCGACCGGCACAAAATGCGGTACCGGTTTCGAATCCGGTTCAGTCAAGGAAATATTGCCGGTTGGAAATTTTCTCGACTACCCTGGGCATAGAATCATTGGGCTTGCCCTAGGGGGAAGACATATAGATCTGACATTTATTTTTGTAGTAATATTACAAAAATTGGTGGATATCATGATATTATAATATTATAATACTACACTATAGCAGCAATCTCCACCAAATGACAAATAAGTATTTTATTTTTAACAGTGTATAAAATGACAGATCTTTTTCTGATCTTTTTAACGCACCCGTCTTCCGAGCCAAAACGAAAACAATCGCCAGCTCGCTTCCCGGAACTTTTCCAGGACTATCCGGAACTTCGGCAGAACTTGCGGGAACTTGGTCAGGACTAACAAAACCCGGAATTTACGCAAGACTTCCCGGTATTATGGCAGGTCTTCTCGGAACTTCGTCTGGAATTCCCAGAAATCATAGGGCGTCCAAAAAAAGTTCATAGGACTTACAGAAAAAGTCCATAGGGCTTGCAGAAGATTTTCATAGGATTTCAAGAAGACGTGTATAGGACTTTTAGAAACAATCCACACGACTTCCACAAGTAGTCCAGAGAACTTCAAAAAGAAGTCCATAGAACTTTAAAAAAAAATCTAGATGAATTCCCGTAGGTCTTCCAGAAGGAATCCCCCTATGACTTCCAGAGGAAGTCCCGTAGGACGTCCTGAAGAAGACCCGTAGGACGTAGCTATTCGATTGTCTTACCGTTTAAAAATAAATTATGATGTGTTTCTTTCTGAAGTTCATAAGAAAATATCTTATAATACTTACCACACGTCATGTACTCTTTGCAGCGGATCTAATCCTTCTTCTACAAAGGATCGGTACATGAGCTTCTTGATTCTGAGGAATAGTACCGTTCCTGCACTTCCCTTTATATTTTTTTCCATGTAGTCAATCATGTCCGGATTCATCATCTTTAGCGTCGGCCCAAACTTCATCTTGTCTTTTAACTAGATGTCCGAAATATTAAGTTGGTGTTTATCCTTAGTGTGCTCATTCACCAACTCTTCCAGGTGGGATTTGGTCACGTTAAAATTACCTGAAGCATAGATAACAATGTTTCAAGCTTTTCTTTAAATAATTAATTTATTTGCAACTACCAATTTCCAAATCGCAGTTCAATATACGGTTTCTAAACTTATTCACGCAGTGAACCATGCCTTGGACATTAAATGGGACATTGGGTTCATCATGTACCCTAAACCACGGTCCCCACCGGGATGGAATGGCGTCCTGCTCGAGCCCAGCTCGTACCTTCATGGCTTTCAGTAGCCTCGGGTCACCGTCCGAAGCATTTGCTGCAACAGTTATAACTACCTCCCGCAACATTTCCTCGGTGTGCAGCCACCGCTTGAGCACGGCTTTGAACTCGAACCTATTATCCGAACACACATGGTACAGTACGTACGGCGCAGCGTCTGTTGCTAACGGTAGAGCTAGTTGCACGTAGGCGTAGGGGACAACGGTATACAACGCACCCGCTGGGCAGAACGCACCAGCTGACTTTCATTTGTGTTTTAATGGCTTTTACGTAACTCTTTTGTTGTCTTATCAAGCAGCACTTCTAGCATAGCATCTGAACTCAAAATCCTGCATGATAAATCCTAGAATTGGATTAAAAATTCCAAGAAAAACTCAAAATAAAATTAAAAAGTGCGTCCTACCCCGGAGGTGCGTTATGTACTGTTCTCCCCTACTCTCCTAGTGCATACTTCTTTATATCATCACGCATTTTAAACGGCGATGTTGCCGCAAAAATGTTGGATCTGAGAGGCCGTTGTCATTCAGTGGGGACACCAGCCCTCGTAGCGTATCTCGCTTATAGTCGAATTCCACTGCAGCTGTCACTTTGGTTGCGTCCTCACAAAGGACTACTCGCAGTGGAAACTTGTTGCGCACGAGATACTCTTTCAGACCAATAGCATCAATAATACCCTCACGTATGTGAGTACTATTGGTCTGAATGTGGCACTGGATAGTCTTAGTGGTCATTGTCAACGAGTTTGCAGCTAAATATTTGTAATGACAATAGATTTTACTCTCGTTTGTCATTTCGGTTTCCAACTCTAGTGACAATATCACAGACAAACAGACAAACGTATTGAATATTGTCTAATTTTGCACTACAAATGTTATGTTAAATTAGATGGATTCGGGATACTCGTGCATAACGTTTATTCAGAGACAAACAGACCGCTATCTGTTGTTGACCCGGTCATAGGTGTTTTCTGCTCGCTAGGCCAACAACCCTATATGGCAATAGTACCAACTGAGAAAAATTTAAATTGACCATTAAATGCCTGTTCGATGAACAGTCTGCAAGTGTTGTCTGTTTGTCTGTGGTATACTCGTTTTAAGTCAGGTAACGCAGTAGGGCTTGGGCTAGGATTTGGATTAGGTGAAGTGGATTCATGGAACTTGCGCTTTGTGAATCGATACTGCGTTTTTCGACCGCCTCTGGCTTTGGACTATATCCGCTTTGTTGATCATGATCATCTCCGACGATCTCACTTGGAAGTGGATACTTGGAACTTGCGCTTTGTATATCGACAATGCGTTCTTCGACCGTCTCTGCCTTTGGACTATATCCGCTTTGTTGAAGTCGTTCATTATCACTGCTATGATGATCTGCAACAGTCTCATCTGAATGCTGGTCGAGCTTGTTTTGTACACCTCAGCAGCCGGCTCTGGCTGTGATCTACATCCGCCTTGTCGTTCAGGGGAACATTCAATCAGATCGATTGATGATTCATTGTTAGAGCCTGTCAGTGAAATTCTACGGGTGGTCTGCGCTCTGAAGTTGTCAGTAGTTGGCATGTGACGCACCGGAGCATCACTTCGGGATGTACCTTCACCACAGTACTCATCATTCTCGTCCAACCATTCTTCTTCCATTCCTACATCTGAATGTTTGTCCCGGGAATACCTCGTTCGTTTTCTCCGGCAAGGTGAAAGCGTGAAGTGGTACTGACTGCAATGTTTGACGAAATTCCCTATCAGCCATGTTCCTGCCCCCGTTTTCACAATTTTCAATCGTTTCTCTGGAGCGCATAAAACGCACGTCGAAGCCGCTACTAAAGAGCCACCTTTCTCTTGCGTTACTCGAGTTGGCATTCTTCTGAGCCCGGCCAAAAACTCTTGCAGCTCTGGTGAGTCTGTTCCGCTATAACCAATTCAAACGTATATTTAGGCATGACATTTGGGATGTCATCAAAAATTACATACCGCTGAGTGTAATACGTTGTAAGCCTGTTTGCCAATTCTTCACTTGCCGACTCTACTACAGTCGACGGCAATGATGCTGATTCGTTGCTGGGGCTGTCGACAACAACTTGGCTATTCCAAACCGTTTCACCGCCTCCGCCACTTTCAAAATCACCTTTCTATCACCACTAAAAAAACAGAACTTTCCTGGATCCCTCACGAAGATACCAAACAGCTCTTTTTTTCTGTTCCGCGTCCAGTAGACTATGATACAGAGTAGCGCATTCTCGAATTGATTCCTGCATATCGGTAATGTCTTCGCCAGTTATATCACCGAGCCCTGAGCTGGCAGCATAGCCTTGTAGCTCTAAGGCTCGCTGCACGCTGTTTGGGATAAGTCCTTCAACAGCTTGAATATTACGCCAAAAGCATGCATACACATTCTAGCAATACAGAAGCTTACTTTAAACTTAAATCTTAATCACTTGTTACCAATCTCACCTGTACGGAGCACTCCATTTTTATGTTTTGTTGTGAAAAAAAACCACAACAAAGGTTTTCTTTATTTTGACATTTCATATGCACTCTAAACTAAATTCGTGCGAAATCATAGTACCGCTCAGATTTAATATTTTAGTACTGATATTGATGATATTATAATACCACTTTGTACTAAATTAGGACATGTCTTCCCCCAAGGCTTGCCACACAATATACAAAATCATGCATAGGTTGGCATAGAAAGCTCTCAATTAATAACTGTGGAAGTATATCTAGAACACTAAGGAGCCGGCAAAACGCTCTCTACACCCAACCGGGGGATATAAGATTCGTTTACAATTATGTGGAATTCATCATCAGAGCATGTAAGTGGAGACCACATGAACCGAGAATGCGATATACCTAGCTGCGGTCCAATGCAAGAAAATTGGAGACCGAAAAATGTAGAGTGTATTAGTGAGGTAAATTAGTTATGTCGAAAAAAATAGGACACAGATTGCCGACTGGACTCGACCCACGAACGTTTCGATTATCAGACCTGTGTTTTCTCCACTGCTCTCTACATGCTTCTGAATATAGATAGCCTAAAAGCAAACATGAAGCGCTCATTCTCTCGCATAATCGACTTCCTATGCTTTTTCTGCTGGAGAGATTCAAGGCAAGTGTGTGCGTCGTTCTACAATGTTCCGCGTTGTGGGTCTTACTGATATAGTCAAAAGCGTAGATAGAACACAAAATAAAATAGACAAAAAACCATTACATCGCCTGCATGGTCAATTTCTAACATTCGATTCGATGTTCATGAACAGAGGATGATAGGAAACGGAACTAACATTCATTGTTATAGATTTTTGGTTTGCTTGTACAGAAGCATAAAAAACCTAGAAAAATAAGGATATTCTTTTCAGATCTTTAAGTTTCCCTGAATGTATGAAGTTTCCTGACGTTATTGAGCGAGTGTCTTTTGGATATTCAATATGGAAATGTAAACAATCAAATTAATAATCTAATCTAAAGCATTTACAAGGATGACTTAAATTGTTGTCTTCTGAGCCTAGTATGTTTTACAGCCAATACAGCCAGTCAAATAAATATCATCCTTTATTTGGGAGACAGTAGTATGGTTGCTTATCAGTTGATGATGAAGTCGACCAAAAGGAAATCATCCAAAATTCAACAGAATATACAACAGAGCAATACAATAATCAGTCGAAGTATTTCGGATGTTTTCGTTCAGTGTACACGGAGATTAAAAGCTATCCAAAATTTAGTAATTTTCCCTCAATTGAGTTGTTTAGCTTCGAAAAATATACCAATTTTTATACATCATCTGATAGAGCTTCGTTTTCTGAGCACAACTATATTTTTATCTATCGCGTCTTTCAGATGGTGTATAAAAACCGGCATGTTTTTCAAAATTCAACAACCCAATTCCGGAGTTCAGTCCAATAACCCAATTTTTTTTCCAGATGAAGTCAAAGTCTGAACGTCATGACAGTTAATTATCCAGAGACAATGCACTGGCGAAGCAACTAAACCTCATTCCCTAGCTCCTCCCTTACTAATGTCAAAAACCCCGAGTAAACCGCGAGTTATCGGTAGATTTCAGCATAACTTGTAAGTTGCAAAATTGAATTATCGGCTCTGCTAAGCTAAGGTGATTGAGCCTTTCAAATAAACGATCTAGATAAAAAAATAAGTAAGAGGTTGTATGCAAGACACGACCGTAGATTTGACGTAGGATTACATGCTCGGTATAAATATTCGTCGGACTGTGTTAGGAAAACCACTTTTTCCAATCACGGTTTCGCTTTTTGATGACAAATTACGCATTTCCGTGCACAAAACGCACGAACTTTTTTGGTTTACTCAATAGATAATGGGTACATTATCAAAGAGCTTTGGGGGTGATGTGGCTGGCAGCACGGCGAGCGAACGTTCAATGAAAATTAACGAGCAACTGAATCCGATCAGCGGTTGAGGGCAGCCTTGATAGCGGGGAGCCTTTCGTTGTGTACTGGAGAACACCATCACTCACCACACGCGGTGATTGAATAATTCAGGGTTATTCTGCGTGGCGAATGAGGTGGGGTGACTCGAGTCACTCGTGTCACCCGATTCCAGCTGGCGAGTGAGGTGAGAAAAGTCACTTGGGATGAATCCGGTGAACTCTCACCTTATTCTCACAGTCGTATTTCGGTGACAAAAGTCATACTGAAGTGACGATTTTAAGTGACAAGAGTCATAACCTCCGCTGCAGTCGACTGGATGGAAAACCTTAGAGTTATATAAGCGATGGTTGCGGTTTTCGGCAATTTATTACTTCTAAATTTGTTTCAATCAATTTTTCGGCTTCCTCAATATGAGTATTTTTGGAATCGGAGTGACGTGTAGGGTTCGGAAATCGATGTCTGAGGTCATTTTGAAATTCAATATGGCGGCTTCCGGTAGGAAATTTTTTGGAAATTCTGTCAAATACCCCTCTATTTGGGTATTTTTTAGAATTGGAGTGACGTGCAGGGTCCGAAAATAGATGTCTGACGCCATTTTGAATTCAGTATGGCGGCTTCCGGTGGGAGAAAAACTGGGAATTATTACCAAATTACCCACAGTATGAGTATTTTTGGAATCTTGGTGACGTGTAGGGTTCGGAAATCGATGTCTGAGGCCATTTTAAAATTCAAGATGGTGGCTTCCGGTTGGAGAAAAACTTGAAAATTCTGTCAAATACCCCTCAATATGGGTATTTTTGGAATTTGGGTGCCGTGTAGTGAACGGAAACCCATGTCTGACGCCATTTTGAATTCAATATGGCAGCCTTCGGTTAGAGAAAAAATTGGAAATTCTACCAAAAAGCCCTCAATATGGGTATTTTTAAAATCTGGGTGACATGTAGGGCCCTGAAACCCATGTATGGCACAATTTTGAATTCAATATGGCGGCTTCCGGCTAGAGAAAAACTGGGAAATACTGCCAAATAAATCCACAATATTAGCATTTTTGGAGTCGGGGTGACGTGTGGGGACCGAAAAACCATGTCTGACGTCTTTCTGAAATTCAATATGGCGGCTTCCGGTAAGAGAAAAACTCGGAAATACTGTAAAATTACCCACAATATTGGTATTTTTGGAATTTTGGTGACGTGTTGTACCGGAAATAGATGCCTGACGCCTCTTTGAAATTCAAGATGGCGGCTTCCGGTTGGATAAAAACTTGTAAATTCTGTTAAATACCCCTCAATGTGGGTATTTTTGGAATCCGGGTGACGTGTAGGGACCGGAAAACAATGTCTGATGTCTTTCTGACATTCAAAATGGCGGCTTCCAGTTGGTGAACTATAAAACTTGGAAATTCTGTCACATATCTCACTATATAGGTATTTTTGGAGTTCGGCAGACGTGTGAAAAACGGAAATCGATGTCTGAGTCCGTTTTGAAATTCAAAATGGCAGCTTCCGGTTGGAGAAAACCCTGGAAATTCTGTCAAATACTCTACAATATGGGTATTTTTGGAATCGGGGTGACGTGTAGGGTCCGTAAGTCCATATCCGACGCCTTTTTGAGATCCAAATTGCAGTTTCCAGGTAGAGGAAAATATAAAAATACTGTCAAATATCCCTCAATATGATTATTTTTGGAATCGTTGATGTGTAGAGACCGGAAATTCATGTCTGAGGCTATGTTGAAATCCATGATGGTGGGTTCCGGTAGAAGAAACACTTGGAAACATTGTCAAATACACCACAATATGGGTATTTTTGGAATCGAGGTGACGTGTAGAGCCCGGAAAGCAATGTCTGACGCCTTTTTGAAATCCAATTTGGTGGCTTTCGAATGCAGAAAAATAGAAAAAATACGGATGGGTTTTCCGTCCTTACACGTCACTCCGATTCCAAAAATACCAATATTTACCCCTCAATTGGACAGAATTCAAAATGTCTCTACACATCACCACAAGCAAAAATACCCATATTGAGGGGTATTTGATAGTATTTTTCAAATTTGTCTGTAACTGGAATTTCAAAAAAGGCGTGAGACATCGATTTCCGGTCCCAACACGTCACCAAGATTCCTGAAATACTCATAAGGCGGTGTATTTGACAGAATATCCCAGTTTTTATTTAACCGGAAGCCGCCATCTTGGATATCAAAATGGCACCGGGCTTGGGTTTCCGGTCGATATACGGCACCCCATTTCCAAAAATACCCATAGTAAGGGGTATTTGACAGAATTTCCAAGTTTTCTTCAACCGGAAGCCGCCATATTGAATTTCAAAACGGCCTCAGACATCGATGTCCGGTCCCTACACGTTACCAAGATTCCAAAAATATCCATATTGTGGCTAATTTGGCAGCATATCCCAGTTTTTCTCTAACCGGAAGTCGCCATGTGTAATTAATATGGCGTCTGGCATGGGTTTCCGGTCCCTACACGTCACCTTGATTCAAAGAATACCCATATTGTGGATAATTTTACAGTATTTCCCAGTTTTTCTCCAACTGGAAGCCGCCATATTGAATTCAAAATGGTGTCAGAAACGGGTTTCAAGTCTCTACACGTTACCATGATTCCAAAAATACCCATATTGAAAGGAATATGACAGAATTTCCTAGCTTTTCTCTAACCGGAAGATGCCATATTAAATTTTAAAATGGCCTCAGACATCCAGACATCGATGTCCGGTTCTTACACGTCACCACGTCACCAATATTGTGAGGTATTTGACAGAATTTCCAAGTTTTTCTCTAGCTGGAAGCGGCCACCTTAATTTTTCAAAACGGCCTCATACATCTATTTCCGGTCCCTACACGTCATCAAGGCTCCAAAAATACCCATATTGTGGGTAATTTGGTAGTACTTCCCAGCTTTTCTCTAACCGGAAGTGGCATATTGAATTCAAAATGGTGTCAGTTATGGGTTTTAAGTCCTTACACTTCACCAAGATTCCGAAAATACCCATATTGAGAGGTATTTGACATATTTTTTTTAGTTTTTCTTCAACCGGAAGCCACCATCTTGAATTTTAAAATGGCCGGACATCGATTTCCGGCCCTTACACGTCACCCCTACTCCAAAAGTACCAATATTGTAGGATATTTAACAAAAGTCGCCATATTGAATTTCAAAAAGACTTCAGACATCTATTTCCGGTCCTTACACGTCACCAAGATTCCAAAATACCCATATTGTGGGTAATTTTGCAGTATTTCCAAGTGTTTCTTTAACCGAAGGCTGGCATATTGAATTTCAAAATGGTGTCAGACATGGGTTTCAAGTCCCTACATGTCCCTGATTCCAAAAATACCCATATTGAGAGGAATTTGACAGAATTTCCAAGTTTTTCTTTAACCGGAAGCCGCCATATTGAATTTTAAAATGGCCTCAGACATCGATGTCCGGTCCTTACACGTCACTACGACTCTAAAAATACCAATATTGTGAGGTATTTGACAGAATTTTCAAGTTTTTCTCTAGCCGGAAGCCGCCATCTTGAATTTCAAAACGGCCTCGTTTATCGATTTCCGGTTCCTACACGTCATCAAGACGCCAAAAATACCCATATTATGGGTAATTTGGCAGTATTTCCCAGCTTTTATCCAACCGGAAGCTGGCATATTGAATTTAAAATGGTGTCAGACATCTATTTCCAGTCCCTACACGTCGCCAAGATTCCAAAAATACCCATATTGTGTGTAATTTGGCAGTTTTTCTCTAACAGGAAGTCGCCATATTGAATTTCAAAAAGGCCTCAGACATCGATTTACGGTCCTTACACGTCACCCCGACTCCAAAAATACCAATATTGTGGGATATTTGACAAAAATTCCGAGTTTTTCTCCAACCGGAAGCCATATAGAATTTGAAAAAGGCGTCAGACATAGGTTTCCGGTCCCTACACGTCATCAAGATTCCAAAAATACCCACATTGGGATGTTTTTCACAGAATTCCCAAGGTTTTTCTCCACCCGGAAGCCGCCATCTTGAACTTAGAAAAAGGTTTCAGACATGGTTTTCCGGTCCCTACACGTCAACAAGATTTAAAAAAAAATACCCAATATTGTGAGTGATTTGGTAGTATTTCCCTAACCGGAAGCCGGAGACCGGATGGAATTCGATTTTGAAATCGGTGTTAGGGAGAGCGCTTTTCACAGGCAATCGGTGATAATTCTAACTATCATAGCAACAGTTGCACATTCTTGCAATTTTCAATAGTATATAAAAATTATAAAGTCCTAATTTTAACAGATTCCTATGGATGGGCGTATTAAGAATTAAAATCCATCATCTCTGGATCAAAGTCAGACCACTTTCATGCCGCGACCGACTTTGGTTTTTTTTTTAATTGTACCCCCCATGTTGTTCGTTTGTGTTATTAGGGTGTTCAACACAGATGAGACTGGTGAGTTGAATGTTGTTTGGAACGAGGGTGACGCACTTGGCATAGATGGGTCACAGTGACTAACGAAGAGTTACTGTTTCCTATCATTAGCGGTTCGGCTTATTCCTCCTTCTTTGGTGAATAGACGCTCATGTGGGCTGCAGCTCGCTGCTTGCGGGCAGCCTTCCGTTGTGTACTGGGGAACAATATTCGACGGTACGTGCCGTAAGCACTGCTGCTGCTGCTGCTGCTGATGATGAAGACCAACCGGAAATCACCACACACGGTGATTGAATAATCACCGATCAGTGAGATCGGATGGAATTCGATTCTGAAATCTGTGTTAGAAAAATCGGTGATAAGTTTGATCATCATTGTAACAGTTGGACATTTATATAGTTTTCAATAGTGTTCATTTTAGCAGATTTGTGGAAAAATTTCCAATCGATTGGCTTGTTTAGAACTAAAATCCATCCGCTATTGACAGAGTTATAAGTGGTCAAAACCTGACCACTTTTCGTAATACAGTCAATTTTGATTTTTTGAAATGGCACCCTCAATATGTTGCCGAAAGACGTAATCCTACGTCAAAAAAACTTCACGGGAGCAATTCCAATATAACTCCGGGGAGCCTGCATATATGCGAATACGTGTTATTGGGTCTCCAATGTTAAATAAACCGTAGTCTGACCGTTCATAATCTGCACACTTTTTAGATTGAATCCTGCTAATCTGCACGCCGTGCAAACTAAAAACTGCTCAAACGTCATCTAGCACACGGAACAGAGAAAATCAAAATGGAACGTTCCGAACGCAGAACCAAAACAAAACATTTCTGATGGTCGACTTTTCTGATGGTCGTAGGGTTACTAGAAGTTCAAATTAAAAATGAACGCAGTATCGTGCAGATTAACGGGGGTCAACGGTATTAGCAAATTGCATATCCTAAACACAAATCCTCATGGAGAAATGGAAAAATTACAATCACAAAAAGTTGCTTCGAAATCCGTATCAACACTCCTGATGATCAACCATGAAAAGAGCCACCATTTTTTATGTCTTATCCCTCAACCTCCAGTCTCAATGCTGATTTGCAGTTTCGTATTCTTGTTTAGTTTACTATTGCTGACGGCAGGAGCTGTCATGATTTTCCTTCTGATTTGTTTTTGTTTTTGTTGTCATTCGCTACTGCGGTGCCGATTATCGACTCTTCAACAATGTACACAATTTGGATTTAACTAATCACTTTCTCCCGTTTGATTTGCCCCCTTTTGACTAAGTATAAAAAAAATTCTTTCTGCCTCAACTTACTCAAGTATAAAACGTTCCTTTAATATATGAGTTGAGTTTTCAGTAATCTTCTGATTTACTTCTTTTTTTTGTTAGCTAATGTTTTCAATAAGTTTGCTGCGACTCTTGTTTTCCGTTTTGTTGTTGATAACTATCTCAAAAGTTACATGTGTGTGTGTGTGAGTGTGTTTGTTTAAAGGTTATATAGTTTTGTTTTGCTAGATTTGTTAATTATTGCAAGGTAAGTAGAGTAGAGCTGCTGTTTTGTTTTGATTTTTTTTCTATTATTTCTTTTCTTTTTCAATGAAAGTTGATTAGAAAAGGTTCGGTGCCTACTTTGGTTGCAGTTATGATGCGGAGGGAATGTAAACACAAACCAAAACAAGTGTTTGCTATGATTTGAATGAGGAATGCGGGTTTTAAAATTATGTACAACTGTTTTGTTGACAGTTCCTCGGATGAAGTCTAATAAAATCTATCAGTTATGTACAACGTGTAAATAGAAACCGGATTGAATTTAAGTAACTTTACTACACACACGATTTCTTTCTCGTTCCGTTTTTTCTGTTTTGTTTTTGTTTTTATTGGTATACACTGTCATTTTTTTTCTTCAATTTCTGACGTCAACTTATCTTAGAAAGATAAAAGTTCAATGTTTTCTCTATATGTTGATCAGTTATATAAAAAAGGAAAACTCTAAAAAAGTTTCTATAAGTGATGATGCCGACGCTAGAAGAGTGTGAGAGTGAGTATTGTTTTTATATCAATCGGTTAAAACCAGCCTCTCGCTATGCGTTCGGTTTTCGCTCTATTGTCCACTACGCACTACAATTACATCGTCGAAAGAAATCTATCGCTCTTCGAGTTCTTCTTTCATATGTGTCCTACGCATCGTTAATCAATTTAAAATTCTTTATGAAAATGTGAACATATTTTCTTAACTTGTAATCAGTCACCGCGAATAATTGAGTGAAAGTCCCGTGGTAGCCCAACAGGACCAGGGCCGCCAGCAGGAGGGCGAGCGAGGCCAGAGCCGCAATCAGTACCACCATCGCCAGGGTTCCACCGAGGAGAATCCACGAGGCCGGATCATCGCCAACGGCAGCGGCCGCGGCAGAATCACCCGGATTGAGGAATTGAACGATTTTGATACTACTACTACTACTACTATCGCTGTTAGGGCCGTCGTCATCGTGACGGTTGCTATAGGTCGTCACAGTAGCCGTTGGGGTCTCGAAAGAATTAACAATCGTAGTTGCCGGTGTTGTTGTTGCCGTTGCTGCAGCCGCTGCCGCCGCCGCCGCCGCAGTTGTTGTCGATGATAGCGATGATGGCGATGGTTGTTATGATACGAGGAAATTCGGCGCCGAGAATAAGACAGACAGCGTTGCGATGATCGTAAATAGCGTGAAGATGATAAGGCACAAACGATCGACCACCATTGCGGCAAACTTCCAATCACGAGTGACGTCGCTACTTTCGTCCTCTTTGCGAAGCTATAAAGGATGGAAAGGAGAGAAGCCATCGCTCATAATTGTAGACACTGTCTCGGAAACAAACTGTTGAGGAAATTTGAGGCCAAGCGTGAGGTTTTCTTCATCGCCTCATCGTTTGGCTGCAAATTGCGACGGTTTATTTGGCATTTCGCCGGTCCTTTTTGACGAGGCAATGTGTACATTTATAGTTTGCTTATCTGAGCTCGTGCTGTCAAGCCAACGGCGATGTCAGCTTCATGAAACCAATGCCAATATATATATATTTTTTAAATTTCTACAGAAATTCCCCCCATCGAAAGTTAATTTTTTCCAAAAGTTACAATCGAGGGGTGATTCACACGGAAAAAATTCCATCAATTTGGCATCGCTGCCGGCTCGAAAAATTGCACTACAACTCACCGTATCGGTGATGTATCGCAGCTCCTTCAGTATCAGTGCTAGTTCGTACTCGGCCGAGGAACTTAGACAGGTGTGCGATGAAACGGTTTCGTGCAGGCGACCACCAACGCCGCTGGCAGCACTGATCGTCCCTAGGCCGGCATTCCGTCCGATGGTATCCGTTGCGCCACCGCCTCCGAGTGGACCGACACTGCCATCCGCGTCTCCTTGCCGATACATCGTCCGGTAGTAGGTTGGATTGTGCGGCAGCGTGCTGCATCGATGATTGCACCGGAAGTCATCGTCAATGTCCAGTACGTTGGCCAGAAGGGACTTGGAAGATCTGCAGTTGGGAGGGGAACAGACGCACAGTACAGAGATATTTGTTTACATTCCGTAAAGCGAAAGCATCAAACATGCAGCGATAAAATGCCTTGCTAAAAAGGCGGTTTACACAATTTTCCGACACCCTATTGATCCGTCGTAGCCATGGAAATGCGAAGCAGAGTAAATAAACAAAAATGTCAGTGAACTAACCTCTCTCGCATTTCAACCTCCTGCAGTTGCTTGTTCTTCTCGTCCACAGACTGCCGACAGGGATGGGGAAACGGTTCGCCAGGTCGGCTCATTCGAAGAATGCACGGTAGCCAGCTCAAAAACACCACTCGAATCTGTCAAACGTAATTTTGAAATAAACACCGGTGTCGAATCTGTCCAATTCCATTTGTCACTTACCCATTCGGACATCACGTGCGTATCGGCATTCCGGTGATGGTAGTTTAGAATCAGAATCGTGGAAACCACCGATGAGGCCACCATGAACATGATACAATTGAAATAGGTTCCTGTTTGCAATAGAAGAAAGGAATAAAGGAGAAAACTGAGCGAAGCAATCAAAATTCCATTACCCAACAATTCGAAATTCCATCAATGCATCCTTTACAAGCGGTACAGCACTTCGCGTGAAGGAAGCTTGAAATGGATTCCTGTAATTTAATATAATATTTCAAATCCAACCTGTTGCATTTCTCCTCTTCTTCGTCTGAGTCGGAAGAGCAAACAGCTTGACGTTGTACAGCAGCTATCTAGGTACTACTTACACCTTCCGTCGTCCACGTCGTGCACTCGCTCGTTGTTGCTCTGTCAAAAGTCACACTACCAAGCCAACTGCAATTGACCCTCCTTCCCTTTGCAGCCCATCCCGTCTATCGTTTTACTTACATAACGACCAGTGCATCACCCCTTGTCGCTGCCATGGTCCGATGGTGGAGCGGTTGTTACAACTCTGACACATCGTAAGTTTATTTTCCTGTTTTTGCGAGGAACTTTCCCGTACAGTTTCACTCCCTGCTCGTTTAGATGAAGGTAAGTACCTACTGCATGGTGAATTGTGGAGGAGTACGGTCGACTCTACGGTTCGATCAGCTTTTTGGTTACCGCTGGGGATGGTCTTTTCGACGAAGTAAAATTGATTTTGAGGAAAACTTTGTGGTTGGTTAAAAAACGATAATAACCATGAATGTATTCAATTAGCAGCTTTCAGGTAAAATATGGAGGCGCTT
This sequence comes from Ochlerotatus camptorhynchus, assembly GCF_037179485.1. Lineage (NCBI taxonomy): Eukaryota > Metazoa > Arthropoda > Insecta > Diptera > Culicidae > Ochlerotatus > Ochlerotatus camptorhynchus. The sequence continues at coordinate 1,626,997 of NW_027041033.1, read as the reverse complement.
GGTTAAGGGTAACGTGCACAGGGAGAGAAAAATCGATAGTTAATCCGCGGATACACTTGTATGACAAACTATGAACATGAGCATTATTTGTTTAATAAATTATGAGCACATCCTAATACTATACATACGTGACCATGGATGTCCTCATAATTTATGTATTATACAAATAATGCTGGTGCTAATCCGCGGCATTAGCTTTAGAGCTCGCAAAACTTAGGGCCAAGCGCAATGACAGCAGAAGCGGAAAAGCTCGATCTAATTAAGTCTACTAGTCGGATTGAAAACTAGTTAGAACCAAATTGCCCACATGGCGTTGGGGCACTTAATGTGCGCCAACTGCTTGCTCTGGGTGCCTCAGTGTGCTTCGTTGTACCGCAGCTGTGCCGAGAAGTAATTGAACTGTCTTTTGTTTGCTTACTAATAATGCCGTATTTGGCAACCCGGTATTTTGACAGCTCTTGTTTTTTTGTAGACGGAAAAATTCGACAGTTTCAGATGTCCAGATGTTGGATGTCACTCAAGACTGAAGAGGGTACAGGGGCTGATTGATGTAAGTATGAGTTACAGTCGATTAATTACCGGCCATTGAAATTATTTTTCACATTTTAAGCTATCGAACATTAATGAGCGCTACAAAGCGCTGCACCAAATGCACCGGTCGTCATCGCCATCAAGAACGGTCACTTTTGTTAAAAGAATGAGCCTACCTACACGCGAATGCATCCCTGCTGAGAACAACTACTGACAGACATTTAATACACACCGTCCCATCTATTAACCTTTTTTTCTATTCTATTTCTTTAATTCTTTCTTCCTAATACCGAAGCGTAGGGTAACCAACTGATTTTGGACCCCTAGAGGAAGTGAGATCACGTTTATGTCAAAATAATATTATTTGTTTATTATTATTATGCAATTTACATGCGGTTGTGTTCGAAAGCTACTCATCTTGGATGTAAAATGTCACTAGATGTTTTATTTATTGATATATACTCGAAAAATAATTCTTTTCACATCATGATATTCACATATTTTGGACCCTTCCACTTGATTTTGGACAGTGTCCATAATATATTTTGGACACACTGAATGGGAACGAATATATTTTGGACATGCTGAAGTTCTTTCAACCTATGAGCCTAAAATTAATTACGACGGTTACTTCTTCCTATCTCGCATTTGTTAGGTCCGTCTAGGTGGGAAAATTTTCAAAGAAGGTGCCGTAAAACGGGGTGAAATTGATCAGCGGGGTGAATTTGATCGCTGAGTATACCCAATATTGTACTTATGCATAATATTTTTACAATGTATACAAAGATACATTCGTACGCTTAGTAACGAAAAACATGTTACACATGAAAAAATATCACGAGAAATTTCAGCGATCTATTTTGCCCCGCTGATCAATTACACCCCGTTTTACGGTATGCATAAAAGTTAACCCCCCGTTACTCGCGCTGTTGTACTTTGTACAACACATATGAGTTTTCCATATCCCATTTTGTTGCTGCCAATCGATCTGAAACCAACTTGTATTCCTCAAAAAACTTGTTTTGAACTAAAAAAGCTAAACTTTGATTACAATTAACCCCCAAAATGCGGATAATAGAGAAAATGTAAATGGAAACCGCGTAAACGGTGTCCATACTACGTGGAATTGACTTAATTGGTTACAACATGGAATATCTCGAGATCCTGACCAGATAGAAAGTTACTGTCTTCGGCAAAGTTGTTCAGGAGGTCAAAGCCTATTTCTTAGTGTACAATAGTTCAGAATTATCTCACTTCGTGGTGCTAGTATACATGTGAAATTCTCGTGTATAAAATATCTCTAGATCCTGACCAGATAGAAAGTAAATGCCTTCAGCAAAGTTGTTCAGGAAGTCAAACTCTTTTCGTTGGTGGAGTAGTTCAGAAATTTCACACTACAAGGCGCTAGTATATACGTGTAATTCTCGCATATACAATAGCTCGAGTTCTTGACCAGCTAGAAAGTTACTGTATTGGGCAAACTTGTTCAGGGGGTCAAGACTTTTCGACTGGTAGACAGTAGTTCAGAATGTTCTCACCACGTGGCGTTTGTATACATATACACTTCTCGCATATGATATATCTCGAGATCCTGACCAAATAGAAAGTTACTGTCTTTGAAAAAGTTGTTCAGGAGGTCAAAGCCTATTGCTTGGTGTAGAATAGTTCAGAATTTTCTCACCATGTAGTTCTAGTATACACGTTAAATTCTCTCATATAAAATATCTAGAGAGCATGACAAGATAGAATGTTACTGTCTTGGGCAAAGTTGTTCAGGGGATCAAGGCCTTTTGGCTAGTGGACGGTAGTTCAGAATATTTCACTTCATGGTACTAGTATATACGTGCAATTCTCGCATATGATATATCTCAAGACCTGCTAAAAATGTACTGTAATCGGCAAAATTGTCCAGGAGATCAAACCCTATCGTTGGTGGAAAGTACATAATTTTCTCACTAGGTGACGTTGAAAGACACGTGAAATCCTTGCATATAAAATATCTCTGAATGACCCGCATACTAGTGCCACGTAAAGGGAAAATTCTGAATTACTGTACACCAACGAAAAGATCCTAACATCCTGAACAACTTTGCCGAAGACAGTAACTTTTTATATGATCAGGATTTCGAGATATTTTATATGAGAATTTCACGTACATACTAGCACCATATAGTGAAAAAATTCTGAACTATAGGCTTTGAACTCCTGAACAACTTTTTCGAAGACAGTAACTTTCTATCTGGTCAGGATTTCGAGATATATCACATGCGAGAACTTCACATGTATACTAGCGCTATGTAGTGAGTAAATTTTGAACTACTGTCCACCAGCAAAAAGGTTATGATCTCTAGAACTACTTTGGCAAAGACAGTAACTTTCTATCTGGTCAGGATCTCGAGATATTCCATGTTGTAACCAATTAAGTCAGAACCCTCGTAGTATGGACACCATTTACGCGGTTTCCATTTACATTTTCTCTATTAACCGCATATTTTGGGGGTTAACTGTAATAAATATTTAGCTTGTTTAGTTAAAAGCAAGTTTTTTGAGGAATACTCGTTGATTTAAGATCGATTGGTAGCTCGGCTGCAAAATAGAAATGGAAAGCTCACACTGTTATACAAAGAACAACGCGTGAGTACTCGTGTTACAAAAGTTGGCGCGAGTAACGGAGGAAATATAATATAACATAAGGAAACAACTGATCATACCATAAAAAAAATCATTCAGAAGTAAATCTTAATACGGAGACCTGACTCTATGCTTGCAGTCCATATTATTTTTTGTATGGGCTGTTCATAAACTACGTAGACGATTTTTGAGAGATTTCAACCCCCCCCCCCTTCCGTAGAAGACAGTCTCAAACACAAAATTTAAAAAATTGTATGGACCGTAGACATCTGCCAAGCGCTCCCACCCCCTAAAGCGTCTACGTAGTTTATGAACAGCCCCTTAGTTAAATACGTTTGGGAGATAGGAAAACTTTTGTGGAAAACTAGGAACTAGGAAAACTAGGAAAACTCAGAGTGGACCACTCTACGTGTTTTGCCGTTTTTCCCCCTTTGAATCGCCTGATAAACAAGAAATATATTTAAAAACAATGAATTCATATAATTTTGATTGATTTACTTACCAATTTAATCAGAAATCTGAGATAAAGCACGATCGACCAACCGGAATTTTTTTTTTTCGCTCTTTTGATGATTCTCATTTGATAAGTGTCCAAAATAAGTTGGTAACATTTTTTTACGATCTTTTTTGGACACTTTTTATTTAACACTTTTTAAGTAAAATCTTAAGGTGAAATCTTTATAAACACGTGAAATACATCTTCCAAAGTCAGATAAACTGATTTGATAAAAAAAAAAATCATTGTATTGTATATTTTAGACCAAATTTAAAACAAGTCCACTAACGTCGATTCCTCTTGACAAACGTCGAAACATGAAACTTTTTCGATAGCATTTTCTAAACCTGCATAAATTGAGCAATTGTAAGCAATTTGAGGTGAACTAATGATCTTGAGACATAGCAAGTAATTGAAAGAATGTAATTACAACATCAACCCAGATGAATTTGAAGAAACTAGACAGTAAGCGAGGAAAATATGTGAAAAGGGTCCAAAATATGTAGGGGTCCAATTCAAGTTGGTTACCCTATATCCGGTTCTATTCTGCTGTTTATTCGCCCACAACTTTGAGTTTAAAATACAAAGCAACCGCAAGGAGCTGGGCTTCGTTCAGGAGGACATTGTTGACTTCCGATTTCTCAATTTGAACCTTCAAATACTATTTGAGACTATTTATGTCATATTTAGGCCCACTTGGAGGAGGAAATACGTCCCTACTGGAGGTTATCTTGGCTAATTCCACATGCATCCTTGCACTTGGTGGCAATTTCGATTGTAGGCGAAGGCTTCGGGTACGTTGCTCAGACTCCGTAGCTGCAGAGGGAACGATCCGGGAGAATATCCTATGGGGAGAAATGTACGGCGATGCCAAATTCAAGGTGGTGATTCATATTGGTAGGAGCAACGATCGAGATGCTCTTACCATCAGAGCTGTGCTGTCAAGAATGAAACTTTCTACCTAAACCGACAGCACCGCCTACCTTGTATTTTCTACATTTGTAAAAGCACCATTCAAGTGAGAGCATTGTTGTTGCTAATCCTTAACTAATAAAGTATTTTATTAACTACAGTAGTTCCTCGGATACTTATTTCCACTGAATATATCACGGCCCGATAGGTTATGGGCCCAGCAGTATCGTGGAAGCTGTAGGACAGGAACATTTCCGGTGAAATCGCGTTTGGAGCTCAAGGACATTTTTTTTCCGGTTCGGTAGTGGCGTTGCGTTCGTGGCCCTTATTACCGATGTCACTTCACGGTGAAGTGACAACTTCTCACTCACGGTGAAGTGATTCCCATTTGATTTACACGGCAATCACTCCACCGTGAGTGACAACTGGTCACTTCACTTCGTTTTCACCGTGAAGTGACACTCGTAATAAGGCCCCGTGTGTGAAACAAAATGGCGGACGTAAAAGTATCGTTCGAAAAGTTGAATGACAATAATTTCGCGGTGTGGAAGTTCAAAATGGAGCTCTTCTTGGTGAAGAAGGAGCTGACCTCTGTTGTGATGGTAGCCAGGCCTGCTGAACCGACGGCCGAATGGATCCAGAAGGATGGAAAGGCTCGTGTCATGATCGGGCTGGCTGTGGAAGATTCGCAACTGGTGCACATCATCAGGAAGACGACGGCGAAGGAGATGTGGGACTCATTGAAGAAAATTCATGAAGAGTCGTCTCTTTCTTCAACTTTGCACGTACTGCGGAAGTTGTGTTCGATGCGGTTGTCTGAAGAGGGCAATCTGTTGGAGCATCTGAATGACATGACAACGTTGCACAACCAGTTGGAAGTGATGGGAGAAGGACTAAAGGATAGAGTGTTCATGGCGTTGATTCTCTCAAGCCTTCCGATGTCGTACGGTAGCCTCATCAACGTGATTGAGAGCCGACCAGAGGTGGAAGTGACTGTCGAGTTCGTGAAGAGCAAATTGCGTGAAGAATGCCGTCGTCGACAAGTGTGTGGTGATGGTGTGGAGAGCAGGGAAAAGGCTCTGAAGATGGTGAGTGGTAAAAGCAAATTCGAAAAGAAGAAGAAAGAAGTCATTTGCCATCATTGTCATCAACCCGGACATTTTCGGCGCGATTGTCCGAAGCTTGCGAAGGAAAAGTCGCAAAAGGAGAAGAACGATGCTGGAAAAGCGAACATAGCGGCAGAAGTTTCTAGTGGTGTGATGGAAATATGTCTGGTGGTTGCGACTCCGTGTGATGCTGGAAAGTGGTATTTGGATTCCGGAGCGACGTCGCACATGACGAGTGACGTGAACATGTTGAACAATGTGGACCGTAGTAAAAGTGTTGAGATCTGTTTGGCCGATGGTACACGCATCAGGTCCGGTGGTTCTGGAACCGGAAAAGTTGTGTCGCTAACTGGAAGTGGAATCCGGATGAACGTCACGCTCAACGATGTGTACCATGTGCCTTCCCTCGCAGGTAATTTACTGTCCGTAGGTAAGATTTGCGATCTTGAGTACAGTGTCGTATTCGAGAAGTCTGGTTGTCGAGTCCTACATAACAAGGAAGCAGTACTGGTAGGCGAGAGGAATGGAGGGTTATATCGGTTAAAGCAGTTTCCAGAGCAAGCATTGGCGACCACTGTGAAGCATCCTGAATTGTGTGAACATTTGTGGCATCGTAGGCTGGGTCATCGCGATCCGGAGGCTATTGCGAAGATAGTGCGACACGATTTGGGTTTCGGCCTGAAATTGCAGAAGTGTACTGTAGATTGCGTATGTGGAGTTTGCTTGAAAGGGAAGATGTATCGGGTTTCGTTTCCTAAGCAGTCCCAGAGCAAGTCATCAGCGGTTGGAGATCTGGTGCACTCGGACATTGGTGGTCCGATGGAAGTTGCCACACCCAGCGGCAACCGATTCTACGTTACTATGGTGGATGATTTCAGCGGTTACACTGTAGTGTACCTGTTGAGGGCGAAGTCAGAAGTGGATTTGAAAGTGCGCGAATATTGCAGTATGGTGCAGAACCAGTTCGGACGTTTTCCTCGGGTGATCCTCACGGATGGAGGAGGAGAATATTCAAGTACGTCGTTCAAGAAGTTTCTTGCTGAGAAAGGCATAATTCTGCAGCAAACGGCACCCTATTCGCCGCAGCAGAACGGCAAAGCGGAGAGGAAGAACCGATATGAGGTCGAAATGGTCCGGTGTTTGCTTCTGGAGGCAGGATTATCGAAGAAGTACTGGGGTGAAGCGTTTAACACGGCGAACCACCTGCAGAATCGTCTTCCGTCGTCTGTCATTGAGAAGACACCGTATGAACTGTGGCACGGCAAGAAGCCGTCGTATGTTCATTTGCGTATTTTTGGTTCGGAGGCATACGTGCATGTGCCAAAGGAGAAGCGAAGAAAGCTGGATCCGAAAGCAGTGAAGTTGGTCTTCGTTGGATACGCAGAGGGTCGCAAGGCATACCGTTTCTTGAATCTCGAGAACGATACGATTCTGATCAGCCGTGATGCGAAGTTTGTGGAAGTGCATGAAAAAGAGGTGCCCCACGGGTAGGAAGTTCCAGAAGAAGAACCGTTTCTGTTTCCTGAAAAAGTGAGTGAAGAGGTTATTATATCGCTTGAGGGGAAGAAGATCGAAGAGGTTACTATACCCGAAGCTGTTGAAAGTAGTGATAGTGACGAGGAAGCGGATCCAGAAGAGTTGGACAGTTCGCAGTATACGATCGCGTCTAATGGTGATTCATCGTTCCATGGTTTCCCGTTGGATGAAATCGCTAGGCGGTCTTTGAGGTCATCGAAGGGTGTAGCACCACGTCGCCTGATAGAAGAGATTTTCGTGGCAGGCACGCTTCCCCCAGAGGAGGAGATGGAGCCGAGAACGCTTCAGGAAGCTTTGAGCTGTGGGAAGAGTGCTGAGTGGAGAAAAGCCATGACTGACGAGCTGCGATCTCACGAAGACAACGAAACGTGGGAGTTGGTAAACCTCCCTGCTGGGCGAAAGCCAGTAGGGTGCAAGTGGGTTTACAAGATAAAACGAAATGCTGCTGGAGAAGCTATTAAGCATAAGGCTCGTTTGGTGGCCCAAGGTTTTTGTCAAAAGTATGGTCAAGACTATGACGAGGTCTTCGCACCTGTTATAAAACAGACCACTTTGCGGACGCTTCTGGCGATCGGGACCAAACGGAGCTTGGTACTTAAGCATTTTGATGTGAAGACTGCGTATCTATACGGAAGGTTGGAAGAGGAGATATACATGCGGCAACCAACCGGTTTTGAGATTAAAGGTAAGGAGAAGCAAGTGTGCAAGTTGAAAAGGAGTATTTACGGGCTGAAACAGTCGGCTTGTTGCTGGAATCACTGTCTGCACGCCGTTCTCGAAGTCCTGAATTTCAAGCAAAGCCAGGCTGATCCGTGTCTTTACACGAAGGTTGTAAACGGAAAGCGCGTATACTTGCTTGTCTACGTTGATGATATTTTGATCGGCTGCGAAAGCGAGACGGAGATCGAAAAGATCTATGCGGCCCTGAGTAAGGAGTTCGAGATGACCAACCTAGGAGATGTGAACTATTTCCTGGGGATGGAAATCAAGAAGGAAGATGGTAAGTACGGCATTTCGCTGGAAAGCTACATAGAACGAGTTGCTGAGAGATTCGGCTTCGGTGACGCCAAGAGTGCGAAAACCCCGATGGAGGATGGATTCGTCAAAACCAGAGAGGACAGTTCTCCACTCGAAACAAACACGCAATATCGGAGTCTAATCGGGACACTGTTGTACATCGCAGTCTGTGCGAGACCGGACATTGCTGCTAGTGTGTCCATTTTGGGGAGATGCGTGTGTGCCCCGACGGAAGCCGACTGGGTAGCGGCTAAACGGGTAGTTCGCTACCTGAAAAGTACAAAGAAGTGGCAGTTGAAGTACGGAGATCGTGACGGCAAGTTGATTGGATACTCAGATGCGGACTGGGCGGGTGACTTGAAAACTCGAAAGTCGACGACCGGCATCGTTTTCATGTTAGCAGGAGGAGCCATTTCGTGGACAAGCCGTCTGCAGAATTTCGTCACATTGTCTTCGATGGAATCGGAATACGTGGCGTTGAGCGAGGTGAGCCAAGAGGCTGTTTGGCTTCTGAATTTGTTCGACGACTTCGGTGAACCGTCCTTCAAGCCAGTGACGCTGTGGGATCACAACCAGAGCTGCATTAAGTTCATTGTTTCGGAACGGACGACCAAGCGATCGAGACACACTGAGTGTTTCGTCAAGGAGTTGTGCGATGCAAAGGTACTGGAACTGTTGTATTGCTCTACCGAAGAAATGGCTGCGGATATACTTACCAAGGCGCTTGGACAGGTGATGCTTCGGAAGTTCTCTGCTATGCTGGGATTGACCTGGGACGGGACTTGACAATCGGGTAGCGATTTCGAGCCAATTTTCTGTCAAATCCGAGCCAGTTTCTGATTGGTCGATTTGACAGTAGCAATCGTGGAATAAAAAGGAAACAGGGATCGTATCAATCTGGCTGGCAGTGATGCCGGAGTCAATGTTGACGTCAATGGCGTTGTTAATTGTTTATATTTGCGAAAGGAAAGTTGTGCACTTCCTGTTTTAAGCAATGGATATTGTTGTTGGTTTATGGTTGTTTTTATTGTGTTGAACAAAAATGATGCACAAGCTGCTAAACTGCGGTAGAAACTCCGAATAAAATCCAAATTAAAATAGAATAATATATGACATTCCTGGCATCATTGGTCAACTCCGTCAAACACCACACACAACTTTCCGAAGGGTATTCTTCAAAAACATTAAGAAGAGTGAGAAGCTCGATTGTCAAGTCCCGTCCCGGGGATTGACCGGCGGAGATCGTTGAGGAGGAGTTAGGAGCAACGATCGAGATGCTCTTACCATCAGAGCTGTGCTGTCAAGAATGAAACTTTCTACCTAAACCGACAGCACCGCCTACCTTGTATTTTCTACATTTGTAAAAGCACCATTCAAGTGAGAGCATTGTTGTTGCTAATCCTTAACTAATTAAGTATTTTATTAACTACAGTAGTTCCTCGGATACTTATTTCCACTGAATATATCACGGCCCAATAATTCATGCTTCTGAAAGGTGACAACTTTGGACTGCTCAAGGATACAACCCGAATTATTATTGTAATCCAGCATCCGCTATTGTCAGAGTGACGATGATGAGTAACTTGAAGGACGAAGGAGTCGCCGAGTTTCAAATTCAACGTGAACCAAACTCTTCGCTGAAGAACGATGATAATTTTAGTCTGCACATAATCGAAGACAACATATCAAGAAGACTGGCAACTATTCCATTTTCTCATACGAACGCTATGGGACAGGTACAATCGTGTCATCTGCTAGTCAAAGGTAAATGCTTCGAACGAATTTGATAGCGAAGATTACATCCTCAGAAGAAAGGTTTGTGTATTTGCTCACTTTTCTATGCGTTGCTTTCACCTTCACTTAAGCGCAGCGCTACTGTATCTGTTACTTGGATTCTGTCAAAGTGGCCAGTCTTTTTTTTTAATAATGCCGCATTTAATGTAGAATTAATTAAAACATTTCTTCCCCATACATTTTATTGATGCCTGACTACCAAGAGAGTAAACTATTTTGCCTCTCTCAGCTCTCTCGCACACATGCTAAAGAGCGAACTGTCACCCACTGTTTGTTTATTTTTTGATTCAAGGAAAACGGGTCAGGTTTCCGGATCGTTTAAGTTTAGTTTTACTTGCAAATAAGTGAATCTTCGTTCCGGGCAAAAAAACGAATCTTCGTTCCGGTGCGAGTGGTTGCCACTTTGAAGGACATCGATCATTTACAATAGTGAAGCGCACCGATCTTCGAGGTTAAGCTCAAGCTCCTCTAACAACTTCGCCAAGACCAATCCCGAAAATAGCAATGCGATAGCGACGATGCCTCTCGTTTCGAGTAACGGTTCTAACATTACATCAGCAGCGTGTCATCCAAAGGACATCGAACTAGCCGGGGGGAGGTGGACAACACAACAACAAATACTATCGTAAAGAGAAGCCCCTATAAAATGTCTGCGAAGACAAGTGGAGTTGGAGCAAACGTAACCGCTCAAAGGTGTGGTTCAGCGGGCCAACTACCGTCAAATCGAGCGGCCCGAAGGCCCAGCGAATACGAAGGTATGCCATTATTGCGCTAGCAAAAATATCCTTAATCCTACTGAACGGCTAATGAACTTAACCGTTGCTTATAATTTAAATCCCAGCTTGCACTGGAGTCTGCAAGCAAATATGTACGGAATTCCGAACGACCATCAATACCTCGAGAAGTATATTTACGAGACCACGGTAGATAGACTTAATTTTGTCGATGAGGTATTGGTGATCAATATGGAGGAAATTACTCCAGGACAAAATACATCACCGAAATGGTTCGAGGCGAGAAAATCTGGATTAACGGCCTCCAGAATTAAGGAGGTAATAACAGCCATGCAAACTGCATCGAAGAAAAGCACGGCTTGTAGTATCGTTCCCGCACGTTTCAACTTTAAATGTGCAAATCTTCAAAAATACCGGTGATTGCTTGAAGAACGAAGCACGAGGATATTGCTTTTAAGTGTTTCATAATTATCGATACGTGGAGGCATTATTTAGCGGCATCACCAGATGCCATAAGCGAGTGCGGCAATGAAATTGTTGAAATAAAATGTCTTTATAGCATTCGTTATAGTGAAGCGGTTAAGGTGCCGTTTTTGGATACAGACGGACAATTAAAACCAAATCATAAATATTTTTACCAGTTACAAACGAAGGTTTGCCATTTTGTTGTTTATACTTTAAAAGGAAAACTCCGAGAATTTCACAGAAATTAGGAAAACTTTTCAGAAATTACGTAATCTTCCCAGATATTCCAAAAATATTATAAATATTACGAGTAAATATTCAGAAATCTAGTATTGTTAGAAGATTGATGAATTCTTCTCAAGTATTCGGCCAAATGGCATTTGGCCTCGCATCTGGCCAAATTTAATCTGGACACACTGGTCAAGGGGGAGAATAAAAGAAAGGGTCAACCAATGTAAACGCGTGTGTTTTGATTCAATTCGATAATCTAACCCCTGGTCAAAGATACAACATTTGAAAAGTAAAAAATAAGTAAAAATCCAGAGTGAAAACGGTCCGGAGGTTGATTACATTCGTTCGGAAAATTAAGTGGAACTTGAAATCAAAAGAAAGTAGGCTTCGGGAATTGCGTTTCATCAAAAGCTGCATATAAGCAAATGGTGGAGGAACTGCACGGAAAACAAACTACACGAAAAGGCCTGAAGAGGAGTTTGGAAATGCTTTGACGTTCACGCCAACCCTACTGCTGCGAGTTGTAAACAATACAAGGAGAGAAGAGAAATTTAATAGTGCGCGAAACGGTCTGCATAGTTCAGTCCGTCGGAAGATAAGTAAAAATGGAAAATCCTGCCACGTCTACCCTCCCGAGATTAGATCCCAGTGACACATCGACAGTATGTAATCGCTGGAAGAAGTGGAAACGCTGTTTCGAAATTTTCCTTGAGGTAAACAACGTGACGATACCATCCTGGAAACGCTCGTATATGCTACACTATGCGGGCAGTGATGTTCAGGATATAATTGTCAATCTGCGTGGTGAAGAAGAACTTCCAATACCGGAAGGATCCGATTTGTATAAGGGATCAGTGAAATTACTCGACGACTACTTCCTGCCACTAAAGTGCTTGCCAAGGGAAAGACACATTTTCAGGAACCTCGAGCAAAGTCCTGATGAGTCCGGAAAACGGCAAGGATTGGGAAATTGAAAGGAGTGGTGGTGTCAATTCAGGTAGACCCTACGGTGAAACCAGTTCAGCAGACGCAAAATCGTATTCCAATTCCACTGCAACCGAAAGTCGAGCAGGAGATAGCCAGATTACTAGAACATGATGTAATCGAAAGAGCCCCACGTGATTCTTCGGGGATCTCACGAATCGTCGTTCGACCAAAGCCAGGTAACAACGATGAAATTCGCCGCAGCATCATCCACTGCCAACCTTTGATGACATCGTCCTCCATCTACACAACTGCAAGCTGTTTTCCAAAATCGACCTTAACAAGGCTTTTCATCAACTCGAGTTAGCAGAAGATTCACGACCGATCACTATGCACGATTGTGCTTCCGAAGCGTTCCAAAGCGTAATGGAGCGAGTGTTGGCGGGGATTCCAGGAGTTAAATCATTCATCGACGATGTATTGGTGTTCGGACCGGACAAGGCAAGTCATGACAGAGCGTTGAAAGCTGTGATGGAAAGGCTGGAGGAGAGTGGACTAAACGTCAACATACAGAAATGAGAGTTTTCAAAATCTGAAGTGAAGTTTATGGGACAACAGCTAAGCGACAAAGGCATTAGTCCGGCAGCCGAGAAAGTAGATGCAATCCACAAGTTCCGTAATCCTGAATCCGTGGAAGAACTTCGAAGCTTCTTAGGACTAATCAATTATCTCGGTAAGTTCATCCCTAACTCATCATCTCTGACTGCTCCATTGAGGGAACTACTGTGCAAGGAAAAGCGGTTCAAATGGGAAAAAAATCGAAAAAATCAAGGATGAAGTTGCCAATCCACGGAATCTTGGGTATTATTCGCCACACAATGAAACCATTTTGATCGCTGATGCTAGCCCCGTGGGTTTGAGAGCCGTCTTACTCCAAGAGAAGCAGGGACGAAAAAGAGCTATTTGCTACATTAGTAAGGGATTGTCTCCAGCGGAACAAGCTTACGCACAGAACGACCCGTTTTCCGGCGTCATCCTGCGACGCGCTGGGCTTGATTAGTACCTTCTTTGAAGGGCCCGCTGCTGTCTCATTGGCACGTTTACGCACCATTTGTTTCGTGTTTGCAAGTTCAAGCAAACTTGCCAGAACGCGAGAAGTTATTTCCTTTCGATTGGTATATTTGGATTTTATTTCATCTATAAATGACAAAGTAATAAGCGTTCAAAACCAGATATGGGAATTGTCGCGTTTGTCATTGACGCACGACAAGATACATTAAAAAATGGTCATCCTGGAAAATTCTCATCAAACAACAATTTCTTGTCGCACGACAAGATCACCACGACAAAATCAAGAATCCATCCAGTCACAACTTACTATTCTAGTCATATGTCACTCATTCTGTTCTTTGAGACATAGTACTATAGGTCATTTAAAAAGGAGGATCATGGCAAGAAACCATCCATTCTAAAAAGGAGGACAAATTTAAAAAAGGCCGGAAATAATGTTAATTTCCTTCAATATTGGTATTTCCTATTTCAGAAAAAGTGGGAAACACTGCCAAATACACGTCAATATGCGAGGGGGGCGACTCCTCGGGCGACTCCTCGGGCGACTCCTCGGGCGACTCTATCTAAGATGCAGGAAATTTATTGCTTTGCTGTAGTGAGATGCACTCGCCCTTAATAGATAGAAACACGATTGATTGTGATTTTGAAGATTTCCTACAAAAAGGTGGAGAGCGATGCGAGTAGATGGGTTTAGATGCGAGAGATGAAAAAAGATTTTTCGTAGATTGATTCGCTAGTGTGAGATTTTTCGACCATTTAAAATCGAGATTTAGATGTGTCGCACCCCTCGTCAATATGTATGTATATTTTTGGAATTGGGATGACGTCTAGAGACCAAAAATCAATATCCAGCGCCATATTTGACGAAATCCAAGATGGCGGCTTCCAATTTCAACATAAGTGGGAAAAACTGTCAAATAACCTTCAATATGTATATTTTCGGAATCGGGATGACGTCTAGAGACCGAAAATCGATGTCCAGCGACATCTGGAAATCAAAGATGGTGGCTGCCGATTTCAGAAAAAATGAGAAATACTACCAAATATCCTTCAATATGGGTATTTCTGGAATCGGGATGACGTCTAAGACCAGAAAATCGATGTCCGACGCCGTATTGGAATCCAAGATGGCAGCTTCCAATGTCAGAAAAAGTGGGAAATACTGCCAAATACAAGTCATTGGGATGACGTCTCGAGACCAAAAATCTATATCCAGTGCCATCTTGAAATCCAAGATGGCGGTTTCCGCTTTCAGAAAGGAAATACTACGAAATACCCTTCAATATGTATATTTTCGGAATCGGGATGACGCCTAGAGACCGAAAATCGATGTTCAACGACATTGTTTAATCCAACATGGTGTCTCTCAGATTCTGAAAAACTGTCATATACTCTACAATATGGGTATTTACGGAACGGGTTCGACATGTACATCCCGAAAATATATGTCTGACACTATTTTGTAATCCAATATGGCGGCTCTCAGATTCAGAAAAACTATCAAATTTGGGTATTTTCGGAACATGTACTACGCGTACATCCCAAAAAATCGAGGTCTGACGCCAGATTTGAATCAAAGATGGTGGCAAGTGACTTCAGAAAAACTGTCAAATACCCTATAATATGCGAGGGGGACGACTCTATCTACGATGCAGAAAAGATTGTGTTTTGCTGTGGCTAGCTGCACGCACGCTGAGTAGATAGAAGGAAGATTTATGTCGATTTTGAAGATTTCCAGCAAAAAGATGATGAGCGATGCAAGTAGATGCGACAAATGAACGATGATTTTTCGAAGATTGATTCGCTAGTGTGAGATTTTTTGAGCATCTAGAATTGAGATTTAGATGTGTCGCCCCTCTCGATAATATGGTTATTTTCGGAATTGGGTCGACCTGTACATCCCGAAAATTGATGTCCGACGCCATTTTGTAATGCAAGATGGCGGCCATTGACTTTAGAAAAACTGTCAAATATCCAACAATACAGATTTTTTTAGACGACATGTTGCTGCCGAATATCAATGTCCGACACCATTTTGAAATCCAGGATGACGGCTTACGGTTTCAGCAAAATATATAAATACAGTCGAATACCCTTCAATATGAGTATTTTTGGAAAAAGGAATGACGTCTAGAGAATTACATCTAGAAATAGAAAATGAGTGACCTGAAATCCAAAATGGCAGCTACAGGATACAGGAAAAGTTGAAAATACTGTCGAATACCCATTTTACCTACCTTCTGGTTGCAGATAAACTGGATAGTAATGTTAAATACCTCCATCATATGGGTATATTTTGAATGAGGACGATTTGTAGAGACTCAAAATCGATGTCCGACGCAATTTTGGAATCTAAGATGGCAGTCCTGTTAGAAAAAACTGGCAAATACCCTTCAATAGACGGAAAATTGATGGCTGACGCCATTTCTGCATTCCAATTTTCGGCATCTGCACGCCGTCTTTGAGCCGAAAATATCCATACTGCAAAGTATTTCAAGCTGAACTTTGCATTAGGTCCTAAGTAACATTGACAGATTCTCTTCATCGGCTTTCTCTTTGTATCCCCATGGCCATGTCAATACTTTCCCATATATTTTCAGCACACAGATCGATAAAAGAAGCTTTTATCTAGCATCCAATACGACAAACATAACAAAAACCGGTTTTGTGCTCAAGTTATTATCGAAAGTGGCAGTATTTCCCACTTTTTCTGAAATTGGAAGCCGCCATCTTGGATTTCAAGAAGGCGCTGGAAATCGATTTTTGGTCTCTAGACGTCATCCTGATTCCGAAAATATACATATTGATGGGTATTTGGCAATATTTCCCACTTTTTCTGAAACCGGAAGCCGCCATCTTGGATTTAAAAAAATTAAACTGGAAGCTGCCATCTTGGCTTCGGAAATCGATTTTCGGGTTTTAAACGTCATCCCGATTCCGAAAATAAACATTTTGAAGGGTATTTGGTAGTATTTCCCACTTTTTCTTAAATTGGCAGCCGCCGTCTTTAATTTCCAGATGGCGCTGGACATCGATTTTCGGTCTCTAGACGTCATCCCGCAATTTACGTATTTGGCAGTATTTACCACTTTTTTTCTAAAACCGGACGCCACCATCTTTGATTCCAAACATCGATTTTCGGCAGCTTCCAGTTGTGTCCGTTCCAAAAATACCCATCACTGCAAACACGAAGTTCAGCGCCAAGATTCAAGCTACTTCGAGTCAGAGGTGAAATCACTTCAAAACAACACAATTCCAGTTATTTCTATGTTGTTATGTCTCGCATGCAAAGCGACATGCATTTACTAGAAAACGACCAGCGGCAGTTTTGTCGCGACAGAATGGAAGAATGACATGACAGACTTTTTTCGTTAATAACCATGTCGACAGTTTCCGTCATCTTGTCGTCCGACGTACGTGAAACAACTAAGTCGTTCTGGAAAAAGTCACGCAACAGATGTTTCGTGACCAAATGAGAGAAAGACAAGAATAGAAAATGTTTCGTTGAGAGACGGCCCAGTAGATCAGTCTTTCAAGTAGAAGTATGTTGCATCGTGCTTGTCAGATGAGTGCTGACTTTTTTTGTTGTCGTTGTTACATAGTTTATCGTCATGAGGTTGACAATTCCCAAGCCTGTTCAAAACCTTACACCTTTTTATGACGATAGAAATTTTAGATTTTCGATTTAGAATTTGGTCGCACAATGTAGGTAATTTCTCGAAGGGAAAATAAAGATCAAAAATTATTCGTCAGCTTTTCGGATGAATTTTCTAACCTTTCGTGGAATTCCTCTCATCATGTCTTGCACAGTAGTTCTGTCAACCTCATCTACCATCCTTTTCCATCATTTCTCCAAATCAGATGGTGTTTTGATTGTTTTGCCACATTTCTTCAATTTGCGCTTGATAATTATCCAACATTTTTCAATGGGACGAAAATCTGGACAATTTGGTGGATTGATACTTTTCTCAATAAAACCGACATTATTCTGCTTATACCATTCTATGACATCGCGGCTGTGATGGCAGCTAGCTAAGTCAGGCCAGAACTTTACGGGACCTTTGTGTGATTGAATGAACGGCAAAATTATGTTCTGGAGACACTCCTCCTTGTAAAGTTGTCCATTCATAGTCGCTCCAGTGATGAAAACCTTTGTTTTCTTTCCTCAGATGTCTTGCCAAATCATCAACTTGCGAGCGAAGTTATCTGCAAAGACAAATTTGAATTTATCCGGAACATCCATCCCCCTAAAGTTTAGCAAATTAAAAATTTTGGCCCGGGATTTGTCCAAAGTCCATTTTTAGGTAAGTTCCATCGTCCATCAACATGTGAGTGTGCAGAATTTTTTCACGTCTGTCACTTTCCATCTTCGATAACTTTTGAATAAGTATATGAATCCTGATGACTACTAAATAAACAGTCCTTCCGGATCAAAACGCTGTCAATAGTTTATTCATACGACAACTAGAGGCGCTACAGTAATTAAAAAGAAGCGGATAAATACTAACTGGAACAGACTTTACCTCAAATACCTTCCCGTAAGACGTAAGTACGTCAAAAATATCAATAAATTTACTATGATTTTTCAAATATTTACATGGGAATTCCATAACGGTCATTTTCTTAATGCCTACTTTTTCCATATGGGACTGATATGGGATTATAGTCAGTTTAATACACACCAAATTTTGAATTCGCCTTCCAGCACTTTGAATTGCTGAATAATGTTCAGTAAAACGATTTTTTACTGGATACCAGCAACGCTTAGTTTGAAGTGCTAGAAATCAGTAAAAGTATTTTTATTGCTGGAAACCAGTAAAATATGCAAGTGCTATCTGTCAGTTGGACTTATACTTTTTCACGTGATTCACAGGTAAACAGTTGTGAAAATCAGGTAGCAATATTATTGATACAGTATATATCTAAATCATATATCTTCGAGACTGGTAAGATCCTCATGAAAGTAAGTTAAAATTTACTCTATTATGAATGTATCTTTTCCAGATGCCGCCTGAAGCAGGTCCGAAAATGATCATCGGCAGATTCCTTGCCTGGTGAACTCAATAGACTTTCATTGTGTTAATTCCAAAAAAAAACATCAATCAACCGTATCATAAAATGCGCAGCAATATGAATAAATACATAAAACAGGTTCTTGTAAATCAATAATCTATACATTTATTTAAAAAATAAACAAAACAAAACATTGCTGAAAATCCAGGAAAATCCTGCTGCTGATAATCCAGCAAAGTAACTGTCACACTGGATTGCTGAAAGGTCAGCAAAGTTCATTTTTGCTGGATGGATTGCTGGAAATCCAGCTCGGCAAAATCCAGCAAAATTTTGCTGATTTCCAGCGAAATTAAAATAGTGTGTACGTATTAATGGATCAATGAAAATGCTGAGGTTTTGACAGAACTATGCTGCGGCTACCACAGTATTTTACATTTGATCGTCCATATACAGTAGCACCAACAGCATGCTGTGGTGGGTTCAAAACTCGACCATCTAAAATGATCAATTACTATGTACCACGCGTCTCCATGCGGTAGCGTGACATTGTCACACAAAATAAGCAAGCTTGTGGATAAATTATCTCTCACCAGAGCAAATAAAGATGTACAGATGTAGAACCTGAAGAATCGATTTTATGGCTATTGTTTCGTGTTGCAACGTCTCAATTCCAATCATTTCACCTACCATGAAGGATTCACCCTTATACTCACTCCCAAGCACCGTTCCACTGCACAAAAAAAAAAGATTTCTTTTCACACGTAATAAAACTTCCAGCAAGCGAACAACGAACCAGCAGCGAGCAAAAAGCGTTAAATAATTGATCAGATCACCGTGGTTGGCCCCTAAATTGATTGGCGGAGTTTTATTAGCTTTTCTCCGCCACTTACCGAGAGAGTAATATACCTTACACATGTGGTGCTTTTCCATGACGTGTTATTCTAACCCGATAGAGAAAGTTTTACCCACTTAACCTGAATCTACTCAACTCTTGGGGGAAAATCAACTTCATCCCACCGATCTCAAGCCAGAAGAATATTGAATTGTGTCCTGGCAATATGCGTTAATTAATTTGTGCTTCGCTTCGGTGGGATTTTGGTTTATTCGAAGCAAAAGGGCCTCCATCACACAGGGGAGCAATTGTTGCGAACTTTTCCCATCATACCACAGAGGCGTGTGCCAATGGACACCACTTGGGATAGCTATGTTTCAATATAGCTTCGTCGAGATTCTTTAAAACATATATAGTTATGTACGTAGGATTTAACATAAGTCTTACCTAGCAGAGGCACAGCATCCGAAGTGGCCGGCATGGTTTCCGCCACCATGTTAAGGAAGACAGTAAGTGACAGCAGAATGGTGACTCCTATGAAATAAAGAAAGAGGAAAAAAAATGTTGAAAATCATTAATCAAACTGCTGAAAATGATAAATGATGTCGTGTACCGGTAATGAACTCGGACCCGCAGGTGGTAAATCTACTTCCCCTAACGAATGTACGTCACGTCGCGGGTAACTATGAAAACAATGGATTTTTAGCTACAAGCACAGAAAAGCCACAGTTGACTTATCCTGTCAGGCGGGGCTGATTCTGTTGTTTTTGTCTTTTTCTGCGGTCATTGTCCGCTCACTCCACGTGTTCAGTTGGCCGCAACTGAAAAAGCTCTCATTTCACCACCTGCCGCACCGCATCGTCCGGTTTCCGTCGAAATCGGGTGTGATGTTGCAAATAGTAATTATGGAAATTAAACC
The DNA here is from genome assembly GCF_037179485.1 of Ochlerotatus camptorhynchus. Taxonomy (NCBI): domain Eukaryota; kingdom Metazoa; phylum Arthropoda; class Insecta; order Diptera; family Culicidae; genus Ochlerotatus; species Ochlerotatus camptorhynchus. Next base: position 1,606,785 of record NW_027041033.1, on the reverse strand, counting down.
GAAATTAATTCTGGGTTATGTTTCGCCGGACAGCAACTCACGAAAAACCAAGTTGCGTGTTTTTGCTTCTACAGAATGCGGTTCAACTTTCTGGTCGTCCGGTTTTTATTGTGCAGAGAATTCAGGTAGCTCTGGGACCGGTAGATACGTGCTTTGAAACATGCCTAACAACTTGCTTTGTCTCGAAATCTGGAGCCTCAAAAATTTTGTTTACGTTGCAATCAACCTAATTTGTGTTTACCCGGCTTCGGATTCGGACAATGACTACGACAAAAACCAGCAGTAGGTCATGATTTCTGCGCTATTGAAGCAGTACCTACCTACCGAGCTACTAGATTTGCTACATTTTTCGTTCTGTTTACGACCGGAATCATCACAACAGAAGCCCACTTTTACGACGGTTTGGTATTTTTTTTTCAACCTGTGTGCCAGAACTGAACGCCACATCCTGCCACTGACTGTTGGTAGCCGTTTTCAGTTTGTATTACTTTTCGACCGGTTTTGCACGTGCTAGGGTGGGTGCGGCGTGCCGGTGGACTAATGGAATCACACATGATGAGGATGCGGTCGTAAAAAAAGGTTCTCTCGGTTGTGTTGGGATTTTTAATACCTGTAAACTCTGAATTAGACATTCTAGGAAACATACGCACTGGGGGTTGTAGAACTTGCTGTTGTTGTTGTTGTTGATGATGCAGACGAGTTGATTCAGGGAATGAATTGTTTTCGTCCTTGTTTTCGTTGCTTTTCTCGAGTTTTGCGAGCAGTTTTTAAGTGGAGTTTTGGGAGCACTCTTTCTGCTGTTTGTTGTTACTCGTACCTATTATAGTTAATTTTCCGAACAAGAATGATGATTGGATGAACCGGGGAGCTCTGGTTCGGATAATTAAATGCTTTGTTGCGGATGAGCTCCTTGGTTTTTATGCTTCGTTTGCTGTTCAACTAGCATTCCACATTCCACTCTGTGTTCTGAACTAGCTTGTTAATTGGATGTTTGAAATTTTATCTGCATTTACCATTCGATTGGTAGATTTCCATTTAAACTCAAGGTTTAAAGTGAACTTCGTTCCCTGCAGTTTCACTGCGTGACCATACACTGTCGATGATAATGCTGTACTCAACAGTGAATTTCCAAATAGCCGTATCTGCTTCTTAGCTCATTCACGCAAAATAAATCTACGATAATGTTGGGGATATACCTGTGCGCCTCCACACCACGCCGCCGGCACACCCGGCACTTTAGCACACGCCGCTGCCGCTGATGAATTTTAGTCGGCTCACAGCCGTTATAATTTCTCGCGCAACACGAGAAAAGGGCCTGTTGATCGATTCTCTCTTCATCGATTTTCTCTTTCGCGAATAAACCGACAGCAAATGAATTTTCCATTGAGTGTGTTGTTTCAGGAGCAAGCTAAAGGTACGCTTAGACTATCTGATTTGTTGGTCTGATTCGAGCGGACTGCTCGATAATTTTGTCGGATGCAATGTTCGGATGCGTGCACACTTTTTCGACATGATGATTAGATTTGACGTTTGATTTATCAAACGAAATAGATTTTTGGTTTAATTTTCATTCGCCTCATTCAGCAAAATAACCGGAAGGGAGGTGAAAATAATGAGTTTTTGTTTTCTAAAATTTCACGGATTTGAACTGCTGAAGAATGCTTGATTTGTGTTTTGATTAACCGATTTAACTATTCAATATTGTCCTGCGTTTGATTTGACTGATTTTTATTTACGATTTATTTATGATTGGCCAAAATATGCTGTAATGGCTTTGATGATGACATAGTCAACAAATCAGTGTTTATATAATACTAGGCATGTACTATATAAGAATAAGTATGACAGGCAGCAGGTTTGAGATCTAACTAAGATTTTTTTAGAGCTTCAGAGAGGTTCGGAGATCTACTAAGAAATGTGTAGAGCTTCAGAGTAGTTCGTAGATCTTGAAAACAGAGCTTAAGAAAATTTTAAGAAATTTCAAGAAATTTGCAGAAATTCAGAAAAAATCACAAGAGTTTTGGTAGATCTTCAGATAAATTTTCAAAAATTCAAGCAAGCTAAAATAATTTCAGACCAATTTGTAAAATTGTAAGCGAAATTTTGCAAATCTTCTGGGAAATTCGCAGAACGTCAGACAAGTTCAAGAATCTATGAAAACTTTCACAGAAGTTTAGAGATCGACTGAAAATTATTAAACATCAGAAAAAGTTCGTAGATCTTCAGAACAAAGCTTCAGAACTTCTGAAAAAATCGCAAGAATGGTCATAGATCTTCAGATAAATTTGAAGACCTCCATGAAAGTGTGCAGGTTTTCTGATACATTTTTAGAATCTCAGAAATTTTAATGGATCTCCAATGAAATTTGCTGAACTTCAGGGAAGTTTGGCGATTTAAAAAAATATATTGATACTATTCCAGGGAAATTTGTCGATCATGAGAGAAATATTTAAAACTTCAAGGAAGCTTAAATTTTAAGATAAATTTTGAGAACTTGAGGTAATTTAAAAGATCTCCGGAGAAATTTTCAGATCTTCAGGGTAGCCCGTAATTCGTAGATCTTTAGAATAGAACTACGCAGCTTCAGACTACTTTCTTTCGTCTTCTTCGCATTTCAAGCTTATTGCATATCGCATATTAGCTTATTGCGTGCTCTCAACTTAGTGTTCTAGATGCACTTCCACAGAGCTTTCGATGCCTGTACCATTTTTGCATTTGTATAATTGTGTGGCAAGTCCAATCATACTTCTATGCCCAGGGAAGTCGAGAAATTTTCCAACCCGAAAAATTCCTAGACCGGACCGGGAATTGAACCCAGCCATCTCCAGCATGGTCTTGCTTTGTAGCTGTGCCTTTACCGACTGAGCTAAGGGAGGCCCCCGACAACTTTACAGAACTTTAAATATATTTGCAGAACTTTGCAGGAGTATATATTAAGAGAAATATTCAGAACTGCAAGCAATTTTGCAGATCTTCAGAGACATTCAGTGGTTCAGAAAACTTCACAGTTTTAGAAAAATTTGAGACCTTCAGAAAAATTCGTAAAGACAAAAAAGTACTTCAATTCTAAAAACAATTCTCAGCAAAGTAAAGTCCAAGATTTTGCAGAATTCCATGGAAGTTGGAAAAAGATAGATCTGAAGAACTTCAAAGAAGTCCGTAGACTTTAAGAGAAGTCTGTAGAACTTCAGAAAGTTTGTACATTTTTAGAAAAAAAAAATCAAAACTTTAGCAAAACTCACAGAACTTTGGGAATGTTATTATCTTTAGAAGTATTTATACAACTTCGTAAATCTTCAGAGAAATGGTGAAAACTTTAGCGAAGTTCAAATAATTTCTTATAATTTGTAGAGCTTTGGGGTATTTCAAAGAATTTCAGGTAAATCTGCAGAACTTTATGGCAGTCCAAGAATCCACAAAGAAATTTACAGAAATTTAGAGAAGTTCAGAGATCTACTGAGAAATTTACTGAACTTCATGGCAGTTTGTAGATCTTCAGAGCAGAAATACAGTACTTAAGAAAATTTTACTGAATTTTATAGAAATTTTAGGAACTTCAGAAAAGTTTAGAGGGTAGATCGTAAATCTACTAAAAAATCAGCAGATGTTTAAAAAAAACAGAATTTTATTAAGGTTCTTGTATTTTGAGGAAACTTTACAGAGCTTCAGAGAACTTCCTAAAACTTCCGGGAAGCTCAAAATTTTCTAGGTAAATTTTTAAATAGTTTTAGGGAATTGTGTAGATGTCCCGAGATATTTGCCGATATTCATTGAATCATGAAAATCTGCAGAGAAAATTACAGAACTTTAGAGAAGTTCGTAGATTTTTAGAAATTTATTGAATGTCAGAGATAATTGTTGATCTTTAAGGATCTTTTAAGATTTCTAGAGAAATTTGCAGAATTTTTGAAGAGCACACAGAACTTCAAAGAAATCTGCAGAACTATCGAGAAATGTACAGATCTTCAGCAAAGATTTTTGATCTTCAAAGATATTTTACCAGAAAACAGAAACAATACTTGAGGGACGTCCGAGGGTTTTCAGAGAAATATGCAGAATTGAGTTCTTAACAGCAATTTTCAGAACTCAAGGAATCATGTAGATCTATAGAGAACTTTTCCCAATAGCTTCGTCTTCATATCTAAGTTCTTGAAGCACAAGATGAGCCAGATCCCTGCCGGTGTTCTTCCTGAGCAACCATTTCCACAAAAGTTCACCTTATCCTTCTAATTTTATTTAAAATAATAAATGCAAATACGCCTCCCGAAGGTAGAGCAATTTTCCGGTAATTCATTATGGAAGTAGTTACTTTTGGTTCTTGATACAGTTTTGTTTTGAAACCAAAATTCATAGTGCTTTGGACATGTGCAAGCAGTGTGAACACCAGCAAACAGGGAGGTTCGACAATGTGTGTCGAAAGTAAAATCGAGCACATTTTTCATTATGGCGGCGGTCAAAATCAGACCAAGAAATCAGATAGTCTAAACGGACCTTAACATCATCTTCTGTCGAAGTGTGCTGCGAGCTTAAGGTCCGTTTAGACTATCTGATTTCTTGGTCTGATTTTGACCGCCGCCATAATGGAAAATCTGCTCGAATTTACTTTCTACACTCTTTGTCGAACCCTCCCCCCCCCCGTATGCTGGTGTTCACACTGCTTGAACATGTCAACAGAACTGTCATTTTAGATTTCAAAACAAAACTGTATCAGGAATCAAAAGTAAATACTTCTCACATGAATTACCGGAAAATTGCTCTAGCTTCGGCAGGCGTACTAACTTTTATTATTTTAAATAAAATGAGATGGAGTAGGTGAACTTTGTGGAGTAGGATATGGTTGCTCAGGAGGAACACCAACAGGGATCTGGTTCCCTTCAAGAACTGTGACATGAAGACGAAAAAGGATTTCGAAACTTCACCAGGATGTCGATACCAACTTTCGACAAACTAGTGGGAAAACTTCTTTATAGATCTACATAATTCCTTGAGTTCTGAAAATTTCTGTTAAGAACTTAATTCTGCGTATATTTCTGAAGTTTTGTTTATGTTTTCTGGTAAAATATATTTAAAGATCAACAAACTCTCCTGAAGATTTCTCGGTAGTTCTGCAGATTTTTTTAAAATTCTGTGTTCTTCAGAAGTTCCGCAAATTTTTCAAAAAATCTACAAAGTTCCTGAATCCCTGCAGATTTAAGACCCTTAAAGATCAACAATTATCTCTGGTGTTCACTTAGTTTCTAATTATCTACGAACTTCTCGAATGTTCTGTAGATTTTCATGATTAATGAATATCTGCAAATATCTCTGAACCATCTACACAATTTCCTAAAGTATTAAAAGTCTATCTGGAAATTTTTGAGCTTCCTGGAAGTTTTAGGAAGTTCTCTGAAGATCTACTATTTGTTCTGAAATTGTGCAACTATCTCTGAAGGTCAGCAAACTTTCCTGAAGTTCTGTAAACTTATCTAAAATCCAAGAATCACAATAGCATTCAGAAAATTTATTTAAATATCTGCAGATTTTTCAGTAGATTTGCGATCTACACTCTAAAATTTACTGCAAATATCTTTAAATTTCTGCAAATATCTTTAAAATTCTGTAAGGTTGTCTGAAGCTCGGTAGTTCTATCCTCAAGATCTACAAAAAAAGCTTGAGGCTCAATAAATTTCTTAGTAGATCTGCAAACTCCTCTGAAGTTTTGTAAATTCCTCTGTAAGCTCTCGGGTTACTCTGAAGATCTGAAAATTTCCCTGAAGATCTTCTTAATTACCTAAAGTTCTCCAAATTTATCTGAAAATATTTGAGCTTCCTTGAAGTTTTAAATGTCTCTCTCAAAATCTACATATTTCTCTGAAATCGTTTGAATATTTTTAAAAAATCGCCGGATTTCCCTGAAGTTCTGAAAATTTTACTGAAGATTCTAATTTTTTTTTAGAAAATTCACACACTTTCTTGAAGTTCTTCAAATTTAACTAAAGATCTATGACCGATCTTGTGATTTTTTCAGAAGTTCTGTAATTTTTTTTTCAACGTTCTGTAGCTTTGTTCTGAAGATCTACGAACTTCACTGATGGTCAATTATTTGTTAGTAGATATCCAAACTTTTGTGAAATTCTTTATATAGGGGAATTTACGTATTCTCGGCAACCTAAGCAGCGACCTTCTTTCTATAGCCTTTTTCTCTATGGAACGCACAGATATGCAGTATTGGTTTGTTTACAATCTTTTGCTGCCAGCTGCTCTAACAATTTCAGTCGAAAGAATTGTTAAAAAATGTTTTGAAACGCTTTTACAAAGCTTCAATCTTCTCTAGTGAGAGCGAGTATTGTCGGCAACCAGTTTTTCCTCGGCAACCGTTCCATTTGAACTGCATGTAAATCTGCTGTTCTATTATCGGCAACTCGAAATCAGCTACAATTTGTAGTGCGTGTGTTTCATTTCAAGAAAACCTTGCTAGATTGCTTTTTCTCAGTGGTAAAAATATAGTCAAATTGAAGCTGAAAGCATAAAGAATCGATTGCATGCATTCAGCGAAGTGTTTTCGTAAGAAAATCCAGTGAAAATAGTGTTTCAATTTGGGTTGCCGAAAATAGTCTGTCATGCCAAAGCCGTCATTTCCCCTATCACTGAAGATTCTATTTTTTTTAGAAAATCTACAAACTTTCTTGAAGTTCTTCAAATTAAACATAAGATCTTTAACCATTCTTGCGATTTTTTCAGAAGTTCTGTAATTTTTTTCAAAGTTCTGTAGCTTTGTTCTGAAAATTTACGAACACTGATGTTCAATAATTTTTCAGTAGATCTCAAAACTTCTGTGAAATTCTTTATATTTCACTGTAGATTATTGGACTGAAGTTCTGCAAATTTCACTGAAGATATGCAAAATGTCGCTTATAGTTTAACAAATTGATCTAGAAATATTTGAGCTTGCTTGAAGTTTTGAAATTTAGTTTGAACATTTATCTGGAGATCTACGATCTCTTTGTAAATGTTTCTGAATATGTATGTGCAAATTTCTTGTAATTTCTGTAAAATTTTCTAAAGATTTGTAGATGTGTTTTCAAGATCTACGTACTACTCTGAAGCTCTACACATTTCTCAGTAGATCTCTGAACCTCTGTAAAGCACTAAAAAAAATCTTAGTAGGCTCTCAGACCTGCTGTCTGGCATGCTTATTCTTATATAATACATGCTTCGTATTATTTAAACACTGTTTTGTTGACCAGGCCATGATCAAAGCCATTACGGTATCCTTCGGCCAATCACACTGGAAAATACAAATCAGTCAAATCATACACAGGACAATATTGAATTGGTTTACCTTGCTGCTGAATGCCATCAAAACACAAATAATGCGTTCTTTGGCAGTTAAAATCCGTGAAATTGTTGAAAAAAATTAAAGGGTTGTGTCCTAGACACGACCGCAATATGACGTAGAACCACGCAAAATTAATGTTTGCCATGCATTTTTGACTATTATACAAGAATCCCAAAAAAACTATCTACGCAGTTAATGAACAGCCCCTAATTGTGGTTTGCTTAATTTTATTGCCCGGAAAAAAGTGATTGTCAAAGGGGGGGAGATGTTGTTGTTAAGGGGGGAGGGGGGGGAGGTGGTTTTACATACATAATTTTCCAAGTCTCATTCCTCCTTGTGGTGGTCATGGTCACGCCGTGATCCACCTTTAGCCGCTGACTTGGTCCTGCTTGCTGTAGGACCTAGTGCCACGCCGTCCGAGTCAGAGTCAGGAAAGCAGCGCTGTTTTATATCTTTTCAAGCAGAATGATGTGCAACCAAGTGGTATTCGTTTATGATGACTGGGTTTGGGGAAAACGTTTAGTTCATGAAAACAGTGATAACATTTTCATTTGCGCATTTTCAAAAGTTTTTTGAATAAAAATTGGACAAGTGTTTATTTCAGCAGATTCGTTAAGTAATATTCTATCGATTGGTCTATTTGGATTTTAATTACATCTATAAATGACAAAGTTACAAGCGTTCAAAACCTAACACTATTTCACTACACATATTTTTTGATTTGTACCCCAGTATAGTCGACAAAGACGTAGTTCTACGTAAAAAAAAACAATATTTTAACCTCACTTACGGCTATTTTGCTGAACAAGTCGAATGAAAATTAAACACAAACCTATTTCGTTCGACAAATCAAACGTCAAATCTTATCATCATGTCGAAGAAGTGTAAACGCATCCGAAAATTGCATCTGACAAAATTTATCGAGCAGTCCGCTCGAATCAGACCAACACATCAGATAGTCTAAACACACCTTTAGCGAGAAATTCGTTTATGTAGCCGTGGTAAACCAAAGAGAAAGTCGATGAAGAGAATCGAACAACGAGGATAGGCCCTTTTCAAATGTTACGCGAGATTTATGTCTCGTAAACTACAGGGTGTTCCATAAGTTCGAATACAACTGTTCATCGTTGTGTAGGTGCGCACCATGTGCATTCTGTGTATTGGAATTGATGTCAGCTTTAGCCTCATATATAGACTATCCGAAGCGCACGGTGTCGACTTCCTGTCATTTGTTGTTTGTTTACCGCGCACGATGAAGTAGTACCGCTACGTCGTAGTAAAGTTGTTTGCGTATCCAGGCGTAGGAAGCACCCACTGGTGTTTATCGAGAAAACGTGAAAATTTAGGGGTGGGATTGAGAGGTAATCACGCTTACCACTACACCACCGGTGCCGCTCAATGAATACTTGATCAGGATTACTCAAACTTGAGTTTCCTTCTTTAACTTAATTTTACCTATAGGCTCTTCTCATGCACATTAGCGTGCACAGGAATCTTGTTAAGGAGGGGCAATTTTTTTCTATGGTGCATTTAATCTGGGGATGGGGAGTACTCCAATGTACGTGGTGAATGGTGCTGCCCCTCCCACTTTTTCCCTACTGTTCAATTTAGCTAATTTTATTTATTTTTTGCTCCGGTGGTGGTTCATCTTTTTCAATGCAAACTGCTTTCAGACAGAAGATAATCCGTCCGTCAAATGGTTGCGATAGTAGGGCTTTATCCGAAATGATACATTTGCTGCAATGTTGTTGCCTTGGTGGTTGGATTCAGCTGAAGTCACGACAGATGATGGTGATAGCACCGACAAACCTAAATGAATGACCAATAAGAATTGCATTCTCCTTTCGCATGCATCCTACGTCTAGTACAAGGTTAAAACAGTTCGCATAGCAGTGAACAAACAGTATATTGCTCTTGATCAATCCAATCTTGATCAGTGGTATTGAATACTTGGCACTGATGAAGTCTGTGTTGTACACTCCGTGTTCGTGGGTTGGAGAAACACAGTGGCTCGGAAAATAGCACCAGTACTAGAAACTTCTATTTCAAAGTCTTTATTGCCTGACGATCTGTTGGCTACTAACTGGCCTGTTGTTTATTATCTGTTGTTTTGTATTGCATGGTTCGTTTCGTTTCCTGTACTTTCATGTGGCCTATGTACTTCTTTTCTATATGTGTTATCTGTAGTTATCAATGTTATCAGTGTAATAGTGTAGGTGTTGGGATGTTCAAATTGTCAGAGGTGTTTTTGTGTATAACAGTTATGCTTAATTAACTTATTCTAGCTTTATTTTTTAATCGTGGAACGCATGTATGTGTTGTTCTATTCCAGTGTCGTATAAATTCAAACAAACATGCTTCATTACCGGCCCCCTTGAACTAGCTTCAAAATTCATTTTTCAATTCAATCGTTCATCAAATGCTTATTTCTAAGAGCTCGAGATGGTTGGCAGCCCTGAAGACCTCGTAGTTCGTCGATCTACATCATCATTGGGTAGTGGACAGATGCGATTGACTGCCCGCTTATACACACCAGTCGCCGTCTTCACCGTCACTACTCGCACGATTCCGTCTGAGCCTGGGTGTAAGCTGATGATCCTCGCCAGTGGCCAACAAAGTGGTGGCAGGTTATCCTCTCGTAGCACGACGATTCCTCCGATTTGGATGGGGTTGATCGGCAGGTTCTTCGTTGTCACCTGTAGCTGCGTGAGGTACTGCTTGCTCCATCGCTGCCAGTAGCGATGAAACATTTGCTGGATTTGCTGGTAGTGGTCAAGGCGGTTTGTGGGAATTGACATTACATTGGGGTCAGGAAGGGCTGTCATGGCTGAGCCTATCAAAAAATGCGCCGGGGTTATCGCTTCAAATTCAGTGGGGTCGTCAGATAGAGGAGATAAAGGTCGTGAATTCAGTGCGGCGGTGATTTGAACTAGAAGCGTGGCGAAGTTGTCGTAGCTTAACTGTTGGAGGCCGATCTCCTTCTTCAGCGCAGTTTTCACGGAGCGTACCGCAGCCTCCCATAATCCTCCAAAGTTAGGAGTGCGTGGTGGAATAAACTTTCATTCAATTCCTTGCTGAGAAAGTTTTTTACTGATGACGGTAGAGCTAATCTGGTTATTCAACAGTTCGTACAGCGCTTTTAGTTCGTTACAGGCCCCTGAGAAGTTTTTGGCATTGTCCGAATGTATTTCAACAGGTCTTCCACGGTAGCCGATGAACCTTCGCAATACTGAGAGAAAACTAGCGGTAGATAAGTCGCTAGCCAGCTCGAGGTGCATTGCTTTTGTCGAAAAGCAAACAAAGACTGCAATATACACTTTCGGGGGAGCTGCATTTCGGCGGGTCGGCTTAAGATAGAACGGCCCACAATAATCAACGCCAGTTATCTGAAACGGTCGCCCCGGGCGTACGCGACCGGCAGGTAGCTGTCCCATGGGCTGCTGGATAGGCGTTGGATTGGTGCGGAAATGGTGAACGCATTGCCGAAGCACGGTGTTGACAATACGCTTACCATGTATGGGCCAAAACTCTTGACGTATTTCGGACAATGTAAATTGTGGACCGCTATGGAAATTCTGGTAGTGGAAGAAGTTTATAACGAGATTCGTTAATGGGTGATGACTTGGCAAAACAGCAGGATGCTGGACCGTATAACCTTCATTTGAGAAACGTAGCCGTCCCCCAACTCTGATGACTCCGCTATTGTCGAGAAAGGGGAATAGTCTCTTGAGGCTAGACTTGCAGTCGACTCGTTTCTGTTGTTGTAGAGCTTTGAGTTCGTCTGGGAATTGTTCAGCCTGTGCGATACGGGTCAGCGTCATCTTCGCTGATTGTATTTCATCAGGTGCGAGAGTGGTCGAGCTTTTTCTATCAGTTGAGTTGCGACAGTTGTAGGCAAAACGACGACAGTAAGCGACGATTCGAAGTAGAGGAGGCAATGAAGAACGCAAGCTGAACAGCTCGTTCGGTGGTTCCGTGACTGTGACCTTGTGAGCAGCCTTGCGAGTTTCCAACAGTTCTTCGGGGATGCTGTAGTCTTCTAAAGAATTGGGCCACGCATCTTCGTTACTACTCAACCATGGGGGTCCTTGTTTCCATAGCTGGCTATGTAGAAAATCATCAATAGCCATTCCGCGAGAAACCAAGTCAGAAGGGTTCTCCTTTCCCGCTATATACCGCCAAGAATGTGTGTAAGTGGAGGTTTGAATCGTCGACACTCTGTTAGCCACGAACGTATGTAATGTGTTAGGAGGAGTTCGTAGCCAATGTAACACAATCGTACTGTCCGACCAGAAAACCGAACGTACATTTTCCAAGGAGAGAGCCTTCATTCCTCGCCGATAGCTTGAAGTAGCTTGACGTAGTTTGTTCGTGTCTCCGTTGCGGGTATTGGTTTCGTAGCCGGTGGAGTTTTTTTTCCCACCATAGTGGTTTTTTATATCGCGCGTTATTCCTACCGTGGACGAAGTTCAGTGCCCAAGGCAACCGCAGTCAGCAGAGGAAGTAGCCACCTTTAGCGACGCTATAGGTGGACTATCATCTCACCGTCATCATCTCATCACCACTCCAAAGCAGCAAGCAACAACAACAAAGCAGCAAACGGAGTGGCTGCACCAGCTCACACAGCCGGCACCGGCCGGTGTTAAGTATACTATACAACAGTCTTCTCTAGCCCATTGCCGCGCTTTTGTTATTCAATTTTGCGCGTGGCTTTGCCCTCTCCCCTGATAGGGTTGTGAGGGCTATAGTGGTGCAACTTCTTGCAACTAATAAAAAGTTTTTTTTTTTGTTTGGGTTTTTTTTTTTGATAATTTTTTTATTGTTTTTTTTTTTTTGGTTGTTCATACACTGGGCAACAAAATATTAAGAACTAGTGGTTAAGTAGATTAATTGGTGAAGGTTTTTTTTTATATATTTTTTTTCCCTTTTAAGCGGTTGTGCACCGCTTTTGCGCAACACTTATGGCGTCTTCGGATGTCTACGTTGCGCGAACCAGGTACTACCAGCCGTCTTCAAAAGGACCATGGGTTGTCTTTTTTCGGCCCAAAAATAAACCTTTGAAAACTCTCGACATTTCGAGAGATTTGCTGCGTAAGTATCCGGGAATCTTGGTACATAAAGAGAGAATCAATAAACTGCGTGTAGAAGCACCGACGTATGATGTGGCAAATAAAATTGCTGAACACGAGCTGTTTAGTGTCGAGTACAACATCTACATCCCTTCTCGAGATGTGGAGATAGAAGGTGTGGTCTCCGACGCGAGTCTGAGTGTCGAGGACTTAAAACGAGCATCGGGTTGCTTCAAAAACTCGAAAATCGGAGAGCAGGTACAGATACTGGATGTCAGGCAACTGCATTCAGTATCTTTGCAAGATGGCAAGAAAGTTTATCAGCATTCAGACTCGTTTCGGGTGACTTTCGCTGGTTCAGTTCTCCCAAATTTTGTTAAAGTTGATGGTGCTTTTTTTCCGGTGCGGTTGTTTGTACAGAGGGTATATAATTGTACCAACTGCAAAAGGCTGGGACACTCGGCCAGCCATTGCGGCAACAAAACTCGTTGTGGCAAATGTGGTGAAAGCCACAAAGAGGATTCTTGCCACAAAGAATCAGTAAAATGCGCATATTGTGGCGAGAATCCTCATCCCTTGCAGGAGTGCCCGATGTACAAACAGCACTCCGATAAAGTGCAGCGTTCAATCTCTGGACGCTCCAAGCAGTCATATGCACAAATGGTGAAGGCTGCATCAGCCGTCCAAGATGGAAACCAATTTTCGATTTTGTCAGCTGAAGAATCGGACTCTGACTCATCCGATGAGGGTGACTCTACGGTGGTACACGCACCTTTGAAAACAAACGGATCCTCAAAACGAAAATGCTCCTCCCCGAAAGTGCGCCGTAAGAAAACTAAAGTCACTCCCAGAGGATTGCAAAATTCCCAGGGTAATGGGGATGAAAAAATTAAATCGAAGGCTCCCACTGCTCCACTTCCTGGCTGCAGTAAGGATTTTCCGCCATTACCCAACAAAGATAAGAAAAACAAAAAAGCTGCTCCTCAAACTTCTCAAAAGAAATCCAAGTCCGAACGAGGTTTGCTAGCTTTTTCGGACATTGTGGAATTCATATTAAATATGTTCAACATACAAGACCCTCTTAGAAGCTTAGTTTCTGCCTTGCTTCCAACACTAGAATCATATCTTAAGCAATTGACTGTTTCATGGCCCCTCCTTGCATCAATCATATCTTTCGATGGATAATTCGTCGAACGAGGTTGAAGATATGATCACTGTGCTACAGTGGAACTGCCGTAGTCTAGTGCCTAAACTAGACTCGTTCAAATTTTTACTTCACAATTCTGATTGTGATATATTTGCTCTCTGTGAAACATGGCTTTCTTCCGATAAAGAACTCAACTTCCACGATTTTAACATTATTCGCCTGGATAGAGACGATTCTTATGGAGGAGTACTTTTAGGGATCAAAAAGTGCTACCCTTTCTACAAAATGTCCCTTCCTGCTCTATCAGGCGTCGAAATCGTCGCTTGCCAAATAAATGTGAAGAACAAAAATATTTGCATAGCTTCAGTTTATGTTCCACCAAGAACCTCCATTAGCCGTAGTCAACTCTGGAATCTTGTTTCGATTCTTCCATCTCCAGTATTAATTCTGGGTGATATGAACTCCCATGGTACTGGGTGGGGCGATCTATATGACGACAATAGAGCGGCTATTTTTTACGATTTATGCGACGATTTCAATTTGACTATTTTGAACACTGGTGAAGCGACACGTATAGCAAAACCTCCAGCTCGAGAAAGCCGACTCGACCTATCTTTGTGTTCTAGATCGCTATCATTGGATTGTCTGTGGAAGGTTATCAATGATCCCCATGGTAGCGATCATTTGCCAATCATCATTTCAATTAAGTGTGCCCCTCACTCTGTAGAACCATCTCGAGTTCCATTTGATCTTACAAGGAACATAGATTGGCATAAATATGCAACGGCGGTGACAATCGGTGCCGAATCAATAGATACGCTTCCACCATTGGAAGAATATCGATTCCTCGCCGATTTGATATACAAAAGCTCACTGGAAGCACAAAAAAGAAAAGTTCCAAGTGCGCCCTTCAAAAGGAGACCAGCCACACCTGGATGGGACGAAGAATGCACAAAATTGTATGTAGAAAAATCTGATGCTTTCAAAGCTTTTCGTAGACACAAAACCTCCACATACTTCGAGGAATATTCAAAGCTTGAGACAAAGCTGAAACAATTAGTCAAAGAAAAGAAACGCGGTTATTGGCGCAATTTCGTCGAGGGACTCTCACGAGAAACCTCAATGAACACCTTGTGGAGGGTGGCTCGGAACATGCGTAACCGCTCATCTTTCAATGAGAGTGAAGAATACTCCAACCGATGGATATTCGATTTCGCTAAAAAGGTCTGTCCGGACTCAGCTCCAGCACAACACATTCTTCGAGAAGCGTCTCCGAGCGGCAGCTCTCTGGATAGACCATTCACAATGCTGGAATTCTCTATGGCTCTTCTTTCATCGAACAACTCCTCACCGGGAAGCGATATGATTAAATTCAATCTTCTGAAAAATCTCCCAGATATCGCTAAAAGACGCTTGCTGGATTTATTCAATTCCTTGCTAGAAAACAACATTGTACCGCCTGAATGGAGGCAGGTCAAAGTAATAGCCATTAAAAAACCTGGCAAACCAGCGTCTGACCATAACTCATACCGTCCGATTGCTATGCTTTCGTGCATTAGGAAATTGTTGGAGAAAATGATCCTTCGGAGACTCGATCACTGGGTCGAATCAAATAACTTGCTATCAAATACACAGTTTGGGTTCCGCAAGAGCAAAGGAACAAACGATTGTCTAGCGCTGCTTTCCACAGATATTGAACTGGCTTTTGCGCACAAGGAGCAATTGGCTTCAGTATTCTTGGACATTAAGGGGGCTTTTGATTCAGTTTCCATTGAAATTCTGTCAGACAATCTGCACAGATGTGGACTTTCTGGAATTTTAAATAATTTCTTGTACAATTTGTTGTCAGAAAAGCAAATGAACTTTTCTCTTGGAAAACTGACAACTTCCAGAATTAGTTACATGGGCCTGCCCCAAGGCTCATGTCTCAGCCCTCTTCTTTATAACTTTTATGTCAAAGATATCGACAACTGTTTGGCAGAACAATGCACGCTAAGACAACTTGCAGATGACGGTGTGGTTTCCGTAAGAGGTCCACATGCCGTGGACTTGCAAGGACCATTGCAATATTCCTTAGATAACTTGTCTTCTTGGGCTAGGAATCTAGGGATCGAATTCTCGCCGCAGAAAACTGAACTGGTAGTGTTTACTCGAAAGCGGTACCCAGCCCAAATGCATCTTAATCTTTTGGGCAGAAACATTACTCAATCATTGTCTTTCAAGTACCTTGGGGTCTGGTTTGATTCAAAGTGCACTTGGAATACCCATATTACGTATTTGAAGCAAAAATGTCAACAGAGGATCAACTTTCTCCGTTCAATTTGTGGCACATGGTGGGGTGCTCATCCGGGAGACCTCATAACGCTTTATAAAACAACTATTCTCTCTGTTCTAGAGTACGGCTCTTTCTGCTTTCTCTCGGCAAGAAAAAGTCACCTAATAAAATTGGAACGAATTCAATATCGTTGTCTGCGTATTGCTCTAGGCTGTATGCACTCAACGCATAACATGAGTCTCGAGGTTCTGGCAGGAGTAACACCCCTCCAGAACCGTTTCTGGGAGCTCTCTCTCAGAATACTAATCAAATGCGGAGTGACAAACACACTTATAATTGAAAATTTTGAAGAAATTCTTGGGCTGAACACACAATCTCGATTTATGAGAATCTACCACCACTACATATCGTCAGATATGTGTCTTCCTTGTTACACTCCAGACCATGCTCACTTCACCAATCGCAGTTCCTCAATTGAATATGATCTGACCATGAAACAAGCAACTCATGGGATTCCAGATCAACTTCGACCTATTATTATCCCGCGTATTTTTACTGAAAAGTACCAACACGTCAATTGCGTGAAAAGATATTTTACAGACGGGTCACGTCTCAATGGGTCCACTGGCTTCGGTGTCTTCAATGAAAACTCTAGCGCCTTCCGCAAACTTCAGGAACCTTGTTCTGTTTATGTTGCTGAGCTGGCAGCAATCAACTTCGCATTGGGGATGATTTCCAACATGCCCGCAGACCATTACTTCATCTTCTCGGATAGTCTCAGTTCGATTGAGGCTATTCGGTCGATGAAACCAAGTAGGCACTCATCTTATTTCCTTTCAAAGGTAAGGGAGCAGATGAGTGTACTGGTCGAAAGATCATATATGATTACCTTTGTATGGGTCCCCTCACATTGCTCAATCCCAGGCAATGAGAAGGCGGACTCTCTCGCAAAGGTGGGCGCGCAGGAAGGCGAATTTTATGACAGGCAAATTTCACACGATGAATTTTACCATTTAGTGCGTCAGAGTACCCTTTCGAGTTGGCAAACCGATTGGGACAATGGAAATCTTGGACGGTGGTTACATTCAATTATTCCTAATGTTTCTTCGAGAGCGTGGTTTAAAGGCTTGGGCTTAAGTCGTAACTTTATTCGCGTGATGAGTAGACTTATGTCCAACCACTACTCGCTAGATGCGCATCTCAATAGAATAAACCTCGTGGACAGCAACATATGTCGGTGTGGAAACGGTTACGATGACATCGAACACGCAGTTTGGCAATGTACGGATAATGACGCCGCCAGAGAGCGACTTTTGAATACCCTCGAGGCCCAAGGAAGACAACCCTATGTTCCTATCAGAGACGTGTTGGCAACCCGTGATCTCTGCTATATGCAGTCCGTTTATGATTTTCTTCAAATGTCTAGTATAAGAATTTAATTCCTTTTGTCTTTTGTCTCTCTTTATTAGTTTTTGTTTGTCTTGTCCCCCCGTCTCGATGAGTCTCATCGTCGCCCACTGGTCACCCACCATAGCCGGTCGAACTCCGGACGAAGCTAGAACAGCACTACCGTTCATACTGGCGACAACGCTCTGATGAGACAACGAAACCCTACCCCAAGCTCCTCCCCTGATCCTATCCTTCGAAAATGTACCCTTCTAACCTCGAGTAAGCCGCGAGTAATCGGCCCAACTCCTACTAGACATAGAATTAAGTGAATTTTGTTACAAACAAAGAACAATGAATTATCGGCTCCGTAAAGCTAACGCGATTGAGCCTTACAAATAAACGAACTAGATAAAAAAAAAAGGAGAGAGCCTTAACCACCTTCGAGTGTAGTAGTGCAGCTTCCTTGGCGGCACAAAGTTCAAGTCTTGGTAAGGTCAATCTTTTGAGTGGAGCGACGCGTGATTTTGAAGAAAGCAGCTCGATTCGAACGTTTCCTGCTTCATCCGTCGTCCGTACGTATAAACACGCACCGTAGGCAAGAGTAGAAGCGTCAGCGAAGCAGTGAAACTGAATATCCACCCAATTGGACACGAAAGCAAATCGACTGATTCGTAGTTCCGATATTTTGCCCAACTGTGAGTGGAATGCTTTCCATTTCCTTTCGATTTCGACCGGAACAGGCGTATCCCATCCTGAGTTGAGCAGAGCGAGCTCTTGCATCAGCATTTTTGCCACAACAATCACCGGTGATATCAGTCCCAGCGGATCAAATAGTTTGGCTATAGACGACAGGATGCGTCTTCTCGTCCACGCTTGCTTGCTTGCTGTGATGCCATAGTAGAATCGTAATTGGTCCGTTCCAGGCTCCCAGGTGATTCCCAAGGTTTTCACCTGTTCCTCTGGACTTATTTCGAATGAAATAGATAAATTTGTCCCAAGTTGATCGGCCGGGATGCCAGTCAGAACTTCCGGCCGATTGGAACACCATTTGCGTAAAGGAAATCCACCCTTCTTCATTAGCGTATCAAGGTCCTTTTGAAGCTGGATGGCCTCGTCTACGCTGGATGCTCCACCGATGTAATCGTCCACATAAAAATCCTTCACTACAGCATTGGCAGCTTCCGGGTATTCCTCTCCTTCATCTGCCGCAAGTTGATGTAGAGCACGAATCGCTAAGAATGACCAAGGTGTCAATCCATAAGTTATCGTTGATAACTCAAAAACTTTAATAGGTTCATCTGGAGAAAATCAGTAGAATATGCGTTGCAACAAGGTATCTTCAACGTGTAGCCATACTTGTCGGTACATCTTCTCAACGTCGCCAACAAGTGCTACTTCATACTTTCGGAAACGTAGAAGAAGGCTGAGGAGTTCGTCTTGAATTATAGGGCCTTTCAGTAGCGCATCATTCAAGGAATAACCACTTTCCGTGCTGGCCGAACCATCGAAGACGACGCGTACTTTTGTAGTGGTGCTTGATTCCTTAAGCACTGCATGGTGTGGCAAGTAGTACACCTTCTTCGCACTTGTTGCCGCTGCCTCCTTCTGAATTTCATCTCCACTGACTTCTCTCATATGCCCAAGATCTAAATATTCTTGCATGAATGCATTGTACTGCAACCGCATCTCCGGATTCCTCTCCAGTTGCCTTTCCAATCTCTTGAATCGCGTTAGCACCATTGCGCGAGAGTCGCCCAACATCTGCTCGAAATTCACGTGCTTAGGTAGACGTACGACGTACCGACCTTCCTCCGTACGGCTGAATGTTCTCAAGAAATGATCTTCGCTGTCCTGTTCCTCCTTTGACCAAGCCGCTCGTTTTTCATTACGTCAATCTTCGTTGCGTTCGTAATATTGTTGATGTTGATGGTGGCGAGGTTGTAACTGGAGAACTCAGCTATTAGGACGGTTGGTTACTCCCATCTCGCTTGCCGTTACAGTCGTCATCCACGCGAGGCGTATTGCCTGGTGGTCGAGTGCGGAGGTGTCTTCTGGAGCTGGATGACCCTACAGACGAATCTGTTTCGTTTCCATCGGACTTACCGCTAGCAGTTTTGCGATCTACTCCGCCGCTAGCGGGGGTTTTTTGACTTGAATAGGGAGTCAACGACCCGCTGTCCGATGGAGGAATCGAAGCCGAGGTAGGGACTAATGTGGGGAAATTCTGTTCGGTCAGAACTTGTGGTGGTAACAGCTTCTGTTGTTGACGTTAGGGAATTTGTTTCGGTGGTGGCATGGTAACAGCTTTGGCCGAGATTGGTTCGAGGTCGTTTTAGTTAGGTTCACATTGGGAGTGGTTTGGTTTGAGTTTGTGTTGGATTGGTTCGCACTATAGTCGACTTGACTCGTTTGCTTTGCGGCTTCGGCGTATGATTTTTGCACGAGCAGTTTTTTATATTGCACGCAAGTAGCCCCGATGTTGATGTATTCGCGGCAGTGTCGGCATGTTTGTGATTGCCCGAAATACGATACATTCGTCACTTCGCCGTCGATCGTGACCCACGACTCGATGTTTCGTTTCACCGTCATTTTTGCATTACGCACGCCGGTCGAAATGCCAGGGAAATCGATATCGATTCCGCATCGTTGTTCTCGTATTGCGATTACGTCACCGTATCTTCCTAGAAAGTCAGCGACACGTCCTCGGACAAATCGTTAAGCCTCACCTCCCTCTGCTCCCTCCTCCAGTGCTATTTTCAACGATTTTTTTTTCCTGTCGACCGTAATTTCGTGTTTGCTGTCGTGTTCCTCACAGATTCGTTGCGCCAACGCTAGGTCGATGACTTTCACGAAAGAAACTCCGAGGGTTCTGCTGTTCTGGATCCGTAGCACTTCACCTTGCTTCAGACCCAATATGGTCGCACCGAATTTGTGAACTTTGGCATTGTCAGGTTTCTTTGGCACATTCGCAAAATCTATGCGAAAGGTGTTTTCTCGACGGCCCATCGCGAAGTCGTTTGGATGCGTAGCGACACGTAACGGCTCAGCGATGCGCAGAAAGAGAAAAAAAAACACACAGAGTTGACACTGGTAATTAGCTTGTGTTCGACTTCCACAGAACTGTAGCTAAAAGACATCTGTTCAGCTCGGAACTTGAGAGCTCACTGTCATTAGACATTAATAATACGTAAATATTTATGTATATTATGTATGTAAAGTTTATTAGATTGAGCCTGTACAAATAAAGTTATTTTAAAAGGATCTCGGTGGCCTTGTGGTCACTGATTTTGCTGAGCAGCATATCATGGGTTCAATCTCAAACTCCTTCACATTATAGAGTTATAGTATAAATCGGATTTTTTTCTGAATGTGAGATAAACGT
The DNA here is from genome assembly GCF_037179485.1 of Ochlerotatus camptorhynchus. Taxonomy (NCBI): domain Eukaryota; kingdom Metazoa; phylum Arthropoda; class Insecta; order Diptera; family Culicidae; genus Ochlerotatus; species Ochlerotatus camptorhynchus. Next base: position 1,586,205 of record NW_027041033.1, on the reverse strand, counting down.
TTTGAAATTGGGTTAGAGGAACGAGTACGTAAAGGAAATAATATTTGAGTTATAGGAAAGACGTGTTGATTGGGAATCTATAACAAATCATTCTCGAGAGTATTTGATATCATCATCGGTTAGGTCACCGCCGGGATCGAAATCTAGTAACAACAAGTTGAACGGAAATTTTATCGTAATTGGTTTGTGATATAAGGAGCTCGGTGGCCTAGTGGCGACCGATTTTACTAACTGAGCAGAAGACCATGGGTTCAAACCCAAACTCCTTCGCGCTATTGAATCTTTAGGACATCAATTCAGCATATCGTTTACCAAAATGAATCCTGCTGCAATCCCATCCCTTTTATTTAACATCCTAGTGATTTCTCGTGGAAGTGCAGAGGTGTTCTCGTCTTTCATTAAAGCAAGTATTACGTCAACATATTCCAATCCATTTCTTTCTTGATCAGCATTCGGACTTGGCCGGTGCTGGTATTGTCTGGTTTTAGATCACCAGTATTTACACATTTAGGATGATTGCTAGTCCCAAGCAACGTATATTGGTTCTCTGTCTAATTGTGTTACCAAATGTCAGAAATTTCAACAGTTAAAAAAAAAGATGTAAGGATTTCTGTTTTCTAAAAGAACGGAAGAACTAGTTCTTTTCAGTGAACTGAATGACTCGGAACCGTTCAGTGAGAATCAATATTTCGCCCACCTCTATAGACTTTTTTTTTTTAGAAAAAAATACCCAAAACTTGCTGCAAAAGTAAACTTTTTCCCAGCAAGCGATAACAAACATAAGAAGCATCTCTTCGTCACCGATTATAAACATTGACTTCGAGCACGTAAGAATACAGTAAACAACTTCTCAAGCGTAGTGAATGTTGAATGCATACCTACCCAGAAGTATACGTGGTGCGATTTATATCGAGCATTGTTTGCCGAACGTGTTCACACACAAATTGAGTAGTTTGTAGATGATATAACCTCTCTCCGTCTCTGGCAAGAAAGTTCACTTTTCTTCTTAGCTGACTTTGCCCACGCCATAAGCAGAAAATCTTCCATCTCGTAAGGAAGTGCCAATGAGGATATGAGTAGCACCAGCAAACGCAGCATGGCAAACGAGCGGAAACACGAGTATGTGTAATGTAAGCTGACATAAACAACATCCCCAAACCAAGTCTGCTCCACGACGACGACGACGACGACGCCGACGAGCTAACGAATGGTGGAACATTGTCTGAGCTTGCAAACAGATTATCCCCCCTCGTCGGTACCAGAGCAAGTCAAACACAATGAATCATTTGGAAAATTCTACGCGATTGATTATTGTTGGCACCCTCTTCTCGGTTCGGTGGTTGCATGAACTGCTCATAACAATCAAGTCCGTCGACATTTCCTTGGAGAAATCGCGCTCGCACTGTTCTTGAATGAGAATAATCACAATCGCCATCATTTGTACGTTCGTTAGCACTCCACTTCGCTCGCATCTAATTCCGAGGATCTGATGATTGCATCGAAAAAAAAAAACAAAACTAAAACAAGCAAGTTAATTGCAAAATCCTGAGCATAGAAGCGAAATGCTGTTGTTGCCTATCTCCCAGGCGTGCCTTCCCAGAAAACTTCTTCAAGGGAAGCCCGGAATGCACAAATTGCATTCCCAGTCCAGCAACTTTTGCCCTGCAAGGAAACGAGACGCAAAAAAAAAATGGCAAACTGCAGCCAAAAAGTTGGTTTGTTTATTTATTCAGCGAGAAATATTCATTTTAATTTTTGGAACAGTTTCAACCGAAACAATAGAATGATGCATGGTGTGCATAACCTCGACCGACTGACTCTGTGTGTTTGCATTTCGGTAGGTATGGGTTGACTTGGTTTGAGGTTAGTTTTGCACCGAAGAAGACGTTTCGCCTACTGCTTGCTACCAGCTGAGCCAAGTTTTCTCTGGTGGGAGTCCCGTCGGGGGGCGGCCATCCGGAACAATAGATCTCGAAATAAGAGAAAGGCGCTTGCGAACAGTAGTCGTAAATTTGGACTTGAGCCCTGGTGCATTTGAAAGGGGCTCAATAGGAAATTCCGGGCTTTGGTTTGCCTAATTGGTTGACCTTGTGGGGGGAGATGATTGTGACATTAAATTGTAAATGGCTGGAGATGGAGAAAAATACATCTCTCTTTGTATGTGTGTGTGTGCTGTTGGAAGTTTGACGTGTGTTATGAGATGGTTTTAGGCACAAGGTGTCTTCGGGAAAGTTTCTTCACATTTTTTTTGCCAATTTTTAGATGTTAGTCAAATTAAGGTGGTCCATAAAATTGGTGAATTAAAAATGTGAACTTTTTTATTGTTTGAGATAAACCAATGCAATGTTCTAAAAAGTTGAAGAACAATCAATTTGCAGCAACTTTGCTCAAAACACAAAATTTTCATATCTTATGGTTCATGAGTTATGATTTTTTTAAACAAGCACCTTAGGGTGGCCCTTAAAAATTGGTTTTCTACAAATATCTTTTCATACGTTCATTTCGCGTAAAAACGATGTTCTAGACACTTTTAGAACTTTTAATGGTTAATATGTTTGCTCAAATAACCAAGTTGCTATCTTTTTTATTGGAAAGTTAAAGGCGATTTTCTTCCAAAAAATGGCACTTATCAATTGTCAATATCTCTATTAGAAGCAAATCGATCTTCAAACTTTTAATTCCATTCGAAGGATCGTTTGTTTTTAATTTTTGATGAGAAAACGGCAAGGGCGATTTTTGTTCAAAGCATTTAATTTAATTTTTATGCAAAAACTGCCATAACTCTTCAAATTAAGGAGATATTATCTTGATTGTTTGAGCAAAAATATGCGCCATCAAAAGTTCTAAAAGTGTCTAGAACAAAGTTTTTGCGAGAAATCCGTGTATGAAAAGATAATTGGGAAAAAGTGATTTTTAGGTGAGGTTTTGACTGATTATTTCAAAGCATACCACAGTATATTTGAATCTTAACGTCCATATAAATCAGTGATAATAGCAAGCTATGGTATCTTTGAAACCGTCAAGCTAAATTGATTCATTACACGTGCGCTACGCAACGGCAAAGCTTTCTTTGATTAGCCACGTGCTCAAAACAAGTACTAGAAAGAGAACACAATACGCTGTCACTTTAGTCCGTCCTGCTGTCTAAAAAGGAAAACATCGCACGTGTTCGTTACTTGAAAGAACGGAAACAAAAAGCTTTTTCTCCAAGTTTTCTAAGGGATTCTTGAAAGCACTATATGTGAATGAATCCTAGAAAGAAAATCGCGATGGCTGGCGGTAAGTTACTGGAATTCCTTAATTAACTGTTATATCAAAAGAAAAACAAAAAACAACAGGTGTAGAAATCGCTAACCGTGATCTGGCAGTACAGCTAATAAAGAATGGTACCACAGCAGCTCTTTTCCAGTTTATGGTAAACAGGTTCCAAGACAGGAAAATCAATACATCAGAATTAAAAAAGAAAATTCGCTTGTTCGCACTTAAATCTGCAAGATTGCGGATAAAGAGTTGTCGAAACAGAAAACGGTTCTTTGAACATAACAAGGTTTGGCTGAGTAGGTGTGGAACTGTAAGCGAATTAGCAGAACCGGAAGCTGAAAGAGGACGACCACGCAAATCCTGTGAGACGTTAAGTACGAGATGAAAGCTTAGAAAAGTGCACGATTTCAGCGTAGAAGTTTGCAGCGGCAACCAGTGCAACAAATTCTGGCCTTCGAAACGCATGAAAAATCATCAAAAATCTATCGGAGTTTCCCGAAAACGCAGGTACTGTAAAGCAGTCCTTGAATGTGGTCAGTGATGTGGAAGAATATTAACCAACTGAATCTTTGGCGTTAATTTGTAAAAACGGATTTCCCAAAAGTCAATACAAAGACATATCCTTCCTACCAAAGGGTTTTGTAGAAAAAAATACTTCCGTATCCTGCAGGTGCTTTGTGTTTGGGTTTTGTTTAGTACAATAATTAATGTATTGTGTTTGAATTACAGGAATAACGATAAAGCCATCGGCAGCTAAAAATTCGCTGCAAGCTTTAGTACATCACACTAATGTGCGTCTGTTCGAGTGCCAAAAGGGCATTCTAACTGGTTTGTCGTTGGATGAATATGAGATCAAGTATAAATGGGGATGTGATGGCAGCAGTAACCATTCTCGTTATAAACAGAATTTCGTTAATGAAAATGAGGAGTGTCACGACGAGACCCCCCGTCGCAGCTCAACTGTGGCCGATCAGTCAAACGATCACCACTTTGATCGATCTAACGTCAGTGCCGTCAACGAACGGAGAGATAGGAAGGTAGTTGTACGTAACATAAAGCACTAAAAGAAGCAGGTGAACTTAAAACTAGATAATTAACTTTTTATTATACCTAAAACAATACGCTTACGCCTAGATTAACACAAATTGAATTTCTATATTAATAAATCTATTCATGCAATAAGGTAAACGTGAACTCGTTGATGAATTTAATAGATCATCATACCGAACTTGAACAATTCTAGATTAAAACCTACTGTACTTCACTGAACTAAGAAGATTATACGAAGAACGTATGAATTACGTCAGATAATGTGAGTAGAGGTGTTAAAATACTTAAAAATAGGGACTACAAATACCTAACCTAATATTCTGGAACCTTTACCATATACAGAGACCTAAACTATTTCCAAAAATAATAGCGTTGGTCGTGATAAGATTCTGCCTTTTCTTAAGGATTAACCAAAATTGTTAGTTGTAAGAAATATGATTAGAGAAACAATACTAATTAGAATAAATACATGCAGCTTGAAGCATTCACCACAAATACGAGTAGCTGTCGGGAGTTGGTGATTTTTGCCCCACAACATTCTTCAAGAATTTTGTACGTGAGTAGGCGAAATGGACGGACATCCTGACCACTCGTTATACCAATGTAAGTCATGCGATCGTCCAAATTGGGTGGATTCGCATATGGTTGCCTGTGACCACTTTAGCTGTGCCGGCATGACTGAAGCTGTTCAAAGAAGTCCATACTTTAGTAAACAGTGTCAGGAGGTAAATGCAGCATCCCTCCGACAACTGCGCCCACGTTCAAGGGATGATCAATCCACCAAGACGTCTGAAAGGAAGCCATCCAAGACGTCCTACGTAAAAGTGACCTCAGACAGAGGAAGTAAAGCGCAATCGGCTATCCGCACCACCAGTACTAGGTCGTCGGCCGTACAGAGACACCTAGAACTGGCAAAAGAAAAGTGCGGTTGCGGTTGTTCCTCACCATACTTCTCCAATATTTCATCACCATTCGAGAGAAGATGGAGCTCTAACCATGGAATCAGTTACAATGGAGAGGTTCACAATCGGACCTCACGACAGAAAAGCCCACCGAGAGTTAGAAATCCTCCTTTTCCACGTGGTCCACCGTTGGTACGTTATACAAGGACTTTGATCAACGCTCCAATACCACGTGATCCTCCGATACCACGTGATCCTCCGATGCCACGAGATCCTCCGATGCCACGTGATCCTCCAATTCCGCGAGATCCACGGATGCCACGTGATCCATCAGGTGCTCTTACCTCTCATCAAATAGCTGCCCGACAAGTGGTCGGAAAGGATTTACCCACTTTCAATGGAAACCCCGTGGACTGGCCGATGTTCATCAGCAGTTTTGAACAGTCTACGATTAGCTGTGGATACTCCAATGCTGAAAACCTCGTTCGTCTACAATGGTGTCTCGTTAGACATGCTCGAGATGCAGTACGAAGCAGACTTCTGCTGCCAGCCAGCGTGCCACAAGTAATTAACACTCTACAAACACTTTATGGACGCCCGGAGCTACTCATCAGGTCCCTGCTAGAAACTATCCGGAGGACACCAGGCCCTAGACATGTCCGGCGCGAATCGAGCCTTGAATTTGGACTGGCAGTTCAAAACTTTGTAGATTATCTCCAAGCAGCGCAGCAAGTAGACCATCGTTCGAACCCGATGCTCATGCAGGAACTGGTTGAGAAGTTGCCAGGACCCATGAGGATGGATTGGGCTGCATTTAAGAGCCAACGACTTCGAGTAACTGTTCTGACGTTTGGGGAGTTCATGGAAAGATTGGTAAAGGCGGCCAGCGAAGTAAGTTTCGAGTTTCCTGGGTATCAGAAAGTGCCGAGAAATTAAAAGCAGCGGTCAAAGGAGAGGGCAATGGTTCAAACCCACTCTTCCGAAAATTCTGCCGGCTTCAAGCAGCTCAGCGCGACCTGAAATCCACGCAAATCAGCTCGAACATGCGGTTCTTGTAGTCATGAAGGTCACAAGATAGCCAAATGTGTAAAATTCAAGCAGCTAGGTATGGAGTAACGATGTAAACTAGTAACGGACAAAGGCTTGTGCAGGACGTGCGTGAACAACCACGGAAAATGGCCGAGCAAGTCATGGAAAGGATGTGGAATAGAAGGGTGCCGTTTAAAATATCACACACTCCTCCACTCCAATTCCAATACCGCCTCGTCATCGCATTCCGTGAACATTTCATCGAATCAACTCTCATCTAAAGAACCTCAACCACTATTCCGGATTCTACCGGTAGTCTTATACGGAAAGGAGAAAAGCACTATTTTTGCCTTTATCGACGAAGAATCACAAATCACTCTTCTGGAGGAAAACGTTGCGAAGGACCTTGGCGTTGTGGGCACTACGAAACCGCTCACCCTACAGTGGATAGGAAACATGGCACGCAAGGAGCCGTGGTCTCAGCAAATCAACTTTGAGATAGCGGAGAAAAACAGTAGTGCTCGTTACGATCTTCGCCAGGCACGTACAGTGAGCTGTCTTGTTCTGCCTTTTCAACGCCTGAATTACCGTGAAATGAGTCAACGATTCCCATACCTCAAAAGCCTGCCACTAGAGGATCACGATCTAGTCCAACCAAAATTACTGATTGGACTAGACAATCTTCGACTTGGAGTTCCACCGAAACTGCGCGAGGGAGGACCCCAGGATCCAATAGCCGCTAAGTGTAGTCTCTCTCGGCTGGGGGCTTCAGTCAACTTCCAAACTGCTGCTGCACCCGATGCAGACTACCTGCTGAACGAACAACTGAGGGATTACTGCACGATGATAAACTGTGGAGTCTCCACTACCTCAGAAAAACTAGAATCGGAGGATGACTGGAAACCAAGAAGATTGCTCGACGAGACCACACGGTGTACATCATGCGGATTTGAAACGGGTTTACTGTGGAAAGTCGATGCACGAAAGTTCCCGGATACCTATCCCATGGCAATGAAGTCGTTGGAAAAGAAGCTGCAGATAGAACCATCATTGATGCAGCGAGTTCAGGAGTAGATAATGGAACTTGAGTGTAAAGTATACATCCACAAGGCCAGTGTGACAGAAATCGCTGAAATAGACTCGCGAAAAACTTGGTTCCTTCCGCTAGGTGTAGTAATCAACCCGAAAAAACCGGTAAAGATCCGGTTCATTTGAGATGCTGCTGCGAAAGTCGATGGGACTTCGTTCAACTCACACCTTCTGAAAGGCGTTGACCTCCTCACTTCTCTGCCTAAGGTTTTGAGTGGTTTTCGCTTATTTCCGGTTGCTGCATCCGGAGATATCAGGGAGATGTTTCTGCAAATCAAGCTACAATCTAAGAATCGCAAAGCGCAGATGTTTGTATTCCGTCAACCATTGCAAATCTACGTCATCGACGTTACTATGTTTGGGTCCACTTGTTCTCCAGCTTCAGCACAGTTCATAAAGAACTTGAACGCTGAAGAATTCGCTCAGCAGTATCCCCGTGCAGCTTCCGCCATCAAGGACCATCACTACGTGCACGACTACTTGGACAGCTTTAGGTCAATCCACGAAGCGATCGAAGTGGTAAACCAGCTACAGGCTGAAAGTCTCTATAATAAAGCAAAAAAAAAAAAGGCGGATTTGAAATAAGAAATTTTTTATCCAATGAAGAAGAAGTGCTGAGGGGAATAGGAAAAGCGGATGCAGAACTCTCGAAGGAAGAAGGACTCAATCAATAAAAAAGTTCGCACTTTCAATTCACCAATTTTATGGACCACCCTAATTTCACTAACATAAAAATATTGGCTAAAAAATATGAAGAAACTTTCCCGAAGACACCATGTGCCTAAGACCAACGGTTTTAGAGTAAACATTTTTGTCTTCCTAAATACGTCTTTGGGACCATTGTGCACTGGCATTCATCTTCAATCTCTCGTTAAGTTCAGGAATCATCCCTGATGGCTGGAAGAATTGTTTCGCTTTCCCTGTCTTCAAGAAAGGTGATAAGCAGTCAGTAGTTAACTATCGAGGCATTGCGGTTTTGTGCGCAGTTTCAAACTTTTTTGAGCTGATTGTTACGTTGCCTCCTATCAACATGGATTTATGCAGAAGAGGTCCACTGCATCAAATCTCGTGCAATACACAGTTGAACAAATTGATGCTATCTACATGGATCTCTCTGCTGCGTTTGACAAATTTAACCACCAAAAGCGATTAGGCTTCCGTGGTCCACTTCTTAATTGGTTTTTTTTTCTTACACGCAGGTTAAAGAACGTATGAATTCCATATGAAACACTTATGAATTTTAGCCACAAGATATCAGTATGAATTTCGTTGATTTGCCTTATGAAAAATAATGTTTACAAAAAATGATAAATCGGAGCAGACTGGAACCGAACCATGGACGATGAGCTTATATGTATGTTGACCACTCGTCTTTGAACGCTTAGGAAGATGGAATGATAAGAGCCACCTCTTGTTATCCGAAAATCATTCATAAGTCACATTTTTGAAATTCATATGTGTTGTTCATAAGTCGAGCCTTATGAATTTCTTATGTCTGTTTGCCACAGTGTACCTCACCGGTTGTCAAATGTCAGTGAAAATAGGTGATCGTGTTTCTCAATCGTGTCCAGTTTCTTCTGGTGTACCCTAAGGTAGTCATCTTGGCAAGTTTGTATTTCTGCTGTATTTGAATGTCATTCACTTTTCAATCTGGTGTCTGAAGCTATCTTATGCGGATGATTTTAAACTGTAAAGCCTGACTAAAAGTAAATTGGTAAGCCCTATGCGCGCAACTAGCACGCCTCTAGTGTTGGGAATAGAAAATCTTTGACAGTGGTTTGTTTACACTTCTATAGAGAACAACTGGTGCAAGTTTGATCAAAGTAGTCGATCGCGTTCAGAAATAACGTCAAATGGAACTCAAAAAAAGGAAAAATATTGTGCGCAAACACCTGGAAAATCCGGAGTGGTCCGGTTCCAAGCTGGCTAAAGTGCTGAAGATGCCGAAAACAACAGTTTGTCGAGTGCTCAATACCTGCAAGGAACCCCTGAGTGTGGAGGAATCATCGGACCTACGAAAAAACTGGAACCAGGGATCGTCAGCTGCGCAGCAGGGGTGCGTTAAAGCCAACCCCGGTCTTTCGATTCGAGATGTGACCAGAAGGTACAACGCCAACTTTCAAACGGTGCGGAACATCCTTGCCAGGGAAGGATACAAGTCGTACAGAGCCAGTAAACATCCGAACCGGCACATGAAGTAGAATTCTGTGGCCAAAAAGCGTTCAAGGCTCTTGTACGACCGTGTTTTGACATAACACAAGGGCTGCACTTTGATCGATGACGAAACATACGTTAAACTCGATTTTAAGGAGCTTCCTGGTCAAAAGTTCGTATTTGCTGACAAGTTCGCAAAGAAGGCGATGATTTGGCAAGCGATTTGCAGTTGAGGCCTGGAAACGGAACCATTTGTTACATCCTCGACGATGACATCCCAAGTTTACATCGAAATAATGCCGTGTATTGCCGTTCATACGCAAGCATAGGGGAAAAGTCATCTATTGGCCCGATTCGGCTAGCTACCACTACTCCAAGGTGGTTCTGGGGTGGTATGCTGCTTACAAGATCGATTTTGTCCCCAAGCTAATGAATCCTCCGAATTGCCCGGAATTTTGACCAATCGAAAAATACTGGGCAATTTCAAAGCAGCGACTTCGACGAAGCAGTCAAGGACATCCAGCAAATGCGGGCAAAATGGAAGAAATACAGTGATTCCGTATCCGTTTCCACTGTGGAGGTGCTGAACCATCTAATGCTGTAACTTTGAAGTTTTAATTAAAGTACTGCAAAGCAACTATTAATGAATTTTTTAAACTTATTGAAGCACGAATAACTGGTCTTTTTGTGGGTAGAAATTTACTTTTAGTCAACCAGTTTCCTTCAAAAACAGCTGAACGTTTTTGCTGCTTGGGGTCACAAGAATAGGATGGTACTGAATAGAGAGGGTCTAGTATAAGAGGGGACTCAGACAAAAATTTGATGGGTAAATCGAATTTGCAGCAGGTATATATGTGTACTTATACCTATAGAAACATCGTTTATAGTGCAGCTAAACCACTATATACGTGCCAAAGTGGAGGCCATATACATACATTGTCATGGCTCTCGTTGATTTTGATTGATTCAATTTACGATTTGTACGATTTGCGTGATTCAAAATGCAGATTATAACGATTTCATAGGTTTTTTACGTTAAGTATTATGACTGTTTTCAACATCATGTAAGTAATAATGATGGTAGCTTTACAGCTTTACGCCATTATATACGATTTAGAATACCGACATTTAAGATTTGAAGTACCAGTTATAACGATACTTTCCTTGCTTTTACGACTTGTAAGCGTGTTTCAAAAAATTTTTTTTTTCATAGAAAAACTAAAATTCACTGTTTTTACATTACAAGAATGCATCTCTCTTACAGACCAATTTTAGATTTGCAGTAGAATAATATACAATCAATGATTTTATTACAGCTTACACAAAGTTGTTGCCAGGCATGGAAAATCATTAACATTCATTTCCAGTCCGCATCGTGCTCTCTTGCCGTGCGGATCTATTTGCTTTTTGCTTAAGGAAGTGTTACTACTACCTAAAGCTACAACAAATTTAAACAGCACTTTTCAGTGCTCAACCTGTAAAAATTTTTCTACCTTGTTCAACTCTTATTCCTCTTCGATCCTTGTTTGGACCCTACCCGAGGTAATCCTTTTTGGATATCGATTTGGAAAATTCCTCTTCGATCCTTCAGATTCTTATAGTAATCTGCTTGGAAGTCGATTTGGATAAAAATTTAATGCTGCCATAGCACCTAAACGCAAAAGAAAGGGGCAAACTCTTGACCCCCCTTCTGAAGAAATTAATTTGAGTAATCAATTTGATTTGCTCACGGATGATGAGAATGATCCATCATCCAAGAAAAATTCTAGTAAACTTTCCCGGCTTAATGCCAAGAAGGAAAAGATTCCCCCTATTGTGATAACCACTTCCGATTTCCATGCTCTTCGCATGGAACTTTTGAACTTCGTGAAAGTTAAGTTTTCTCTACAAATTGGACGTCGGGGTGAATGCCGTGTATTGGCTGAAACCTTGGACGGATTTAAATGTCTTCTCAAGTATCTTACTGAGAAGAAGCACAAATTTTTTACTTACGACACCAAAACTGAACGTGTGTTCAAGGTTGTCATGAAAGGACTGCCCAGTGGTGGATCAGATCAAAGATGAACTGGCAAAATTACTTGGAGTTATGCCACTCCAAGTAATCAAAATGAAAATGAAATCCCGTCCTGGCGATTCGCGCAACGGGATTTCTAATGATTTTTATTTAGTTCACTTCAAGTCTAGTGAACTAAACAACCTTAAGGCCTTAGAAAAAGCTAGCCTTATGCTCCATGTTCGAGTGAAGTGGGAACACTTCAGGAAGACTGGAGGAAATTTCCAAAACCTCACTCAGTGCCGTAAGTGCCAGGGATGGGGTCACGGAACTAAAAATTGCTACATGCCAGCTAAATGCATGAATTGTGGTGATTCCTCTCACGCAAAGGACGACTGTCCTGTGAAGGAAGATCCTAAGAAATTTAAATGTTCAAATTGTGGTGAAAACCACAAATCCAATTTTTGGGAATGTAAGACTCGCAAAGCGATCCTACAATCTCGTTCTAACCGACAGGTAGGAAACGCTCCACGTTTCCGAACAGGTACAAATTCCTCTGCTGTTAACAACGGTCAGCGAGGAACAAATTCTACATTCGTACCCGTAGGTACAAATATCACCCCTGCTTCAAATGTTTCATCTGTACCTACTCCCCTCGCTGCTAACAATGTTCAGCGAGTTAATGGAGCTACCTATGCTGCTATTGCAGCGGGTAGAAATCAAAATACTAACCAACGTTCTAACGGAAATTTTGACAATTTTGACTTAGGAAGCATTACTGCCCCCAAAATGGAATTTTTACAGAATTCATTAATTGACATGATTTCTGATATGCTTAAATCTAACTCCATGTTTGATGCTATTCAAACTGGAGTAAAATTTTTAAATAATATTGTCATGAGTTTAAAATTCAGTAATGGATTTTAAAGCATTAAATATTGTGAATTGGAATGCTCGATCTCTTAAAGATAATGAAGACGAGCTATTTAATTTTTTGAGAGTTCATAACGTGCATATTGCCGTTATAACTGAAACGTTCCTTAAACCTGACCATAAGGTTAAGAAGGACGCAAATTACTTGATTTATAGAAATGATCGTCTTGATGGACCCTGTGGTGGCGTTGCCATCATTGTTCATAGACGAATCAAACATAAAATTCTTTCTTCATTTGAAACCAAAGTTTTTGGAACTTTGGGAGTTTCTGTTGAAACAAAATTTGGACAACTTACGTTTATAGCTGCCTATTTGCCATTCCAATGCGTAGGCCAGCAAAAGAATGTTCTCAAGGGTGACCTCCAGAAACTTACCCGTCATAGGTCTAAATTCTTCATTATTGGTGATTTTAATGCAAAACACCGCTCATGGAATAATGCTCAAAGCAATTCCAATGGTAATATTCTGTTTGATGATTGTTCTGCAGGTTATTACACTATTCAATATCCAAACAGCCCAACATGCTTTTCTTCTGCAAGAAATCCCTCAACTATTGATTTGGTCTTAACTGATTCATGTCATCTTTGTAGCCAATTGGTTACCCATGCTGACTTCGGTTCTGATCACCTTCCAGTAACTTTTGAAATATCCCAAGAAATAATTTCTAATCCCAACAGCTTTACTTTCAATTACCATAGGGCTGATTGGGAGCAATATCGAACATTTATGGAATATAACTTCGATCCAAACATTCCTTTGCAAACCAAAGATGAAATTCATTATGCTCTTGAATCTCTGACTACTTCTACAGTTGAAGCAAGAACTGCCTAAGTACCAAAATGCGAGGTTAAATTCGATTCAATTATAATAGACGATGATCTTCAGCTCATGATCCGTCTTAAAAATGTCCGTAGGAGACAATATCAAAGAACACGCGATCCTGCCATGAAAGTTATCTGGCGGGATTTGCAAAAACAAATTAAAAAGCGATTCTCTGCCCTGAGGAACAAAACTTTTGAAAATAATGCTTCTAAATTAGACCCGAGTTCCAAACCCTTTTGGAAACTCACAAAAATTTTGAAAAACCTCAAAAGCCTATTCCAGCGCTTAAAGAAGGTGGTAAAATTTTGATCACAAATTTGGAAAAAGCTCAGAATCTTGCTAAGCAATTCGAGAGTTCCCATAATTTCAGTTTGGGTCTTACTAGTCCTATTGAGAATCAGGTTGCTCGGAATTATCTGAATATTTTCTCTCGGGAAAATATTTTTGATGATTCCTGGGGGACTGATTTGGACGAAGTAAGGTCTATAACTAAAAAGTTTCAAAATATGAAAGCTCCATGATGGATGGTGGAATTTTCTATATCCTCATCAAAAAACTCCCAGAGAGTACCTTGTCTTTCTTGGTAAAATTATTAAACATATGTTTCCATTTGGCATTCTTTCCTGATAAATGGAAAAATGCAAAAGTTGTTCCAATTTTGAAGCCGGATAAAATCCAGCTGAAGCTTCTATTTACCGTCCAATAAGTTTGCTTTCTTCAATAAGTAAACTTTTTGAAAAGATAATTTTAAATAGAATGATGCTTCACATCAATACGAACTAAATTTTTGCAGATGAGCAGTTTGGATTTCACCATGGGCATTCAACTACTCATCAACTCTTAAGAGTTACCAATTTAATTCGTTCAAACAAATCTGAAGGCCACTCAACTGGAGTTGCTCTTCTAGACATAGAAAAAGCATTCGACAGTGTTTGGCATGAAGGTTTGATTGCTAAATTGAAAAAGTTTAATTTTCCACTTTATATTATGAAATTAGTTCAAAATTGTTTAACTGACATAACTCTGCAGGTAAATTATCAAAATTCCAAATCTAATCGCAACAAACATACCTTGGAGCACGCGCAGAAGACGACAGACTATCGGTCCCTGATCTTCAAGAAGTTGAGGAGGCGATCGGTCGGATGAAGAACAACAAAGCAACTACCAAGTAGGCTATTAAAATACGGTGGTGAGCAACTGGCTAGAGCGCTGCACTGGGCAATTGCCAAGATTTGGTAGTAGGAGATATTACCGGAGGAGTGCATGGAAGGTGTCGTAATACCAGGCGGGATTCATGGGTGCTCGTGCTATTTACGGACCAAATTTTCGCGATTCGGCAGGTTCTGCAGAAATGCCGCGAATACAACGTGCCCAAACATCATTTGTTCATCGATTTCAAATCCGCATACGACACAATCGATCGAGATCAGCTATGGCAGATTATGCACGAGTACGGATTTCCGGATTGCCTTGACGTGATTGATTAAGTCGAGTGATGTGCGTTGTTCGAATACTGGGGACACTCTCAAGTCTCTTTGAATCTCGAAGGGGGTATACGGCAAGGTGATGGACTTTCGTGTCTGCTATTCAACATCTCTGATCAGAAGAGCAGGGATAGACACGAGTGGCACGATCTTCAGGAAGTCCATCCAGCTTTTTGGCTTCGCCGATCATATCTACATCATGGCACGGAACTTTGAGATGATGGCTAGAAACGTACATAAGAATGAAGGCTGAAGTTAGGCAGATTGGGCTTGCCATCAACGCATCAAAGACAAAATACATGAAAGGAAGAGGTTCTAGGGAAGACAATGTTAACCTCCCACCCGGAGTTCAGATTGACGGGGACGAAATCGACGTTGTCGGTGAGTTCGTGTATTTGGGTTTACTGGTGACCGCCGAAAATAATACCAGCAGAGAAATTCAAAGACACATTGTGGCAGGGAATCGTGCCAAGTAGAAGGCGATCTGCGGACCCTTCGCAGACTACGAAGCTGGCGAAGTGTGACCATGGATCGAGTAGAGTGGAGACGACTTCTTCGGACAGCAGGGGACAACAAGGCCTTAGCCCGATTGGTAAGGTAAGTAAGTGTAAATGTATTTGTTAGCTTGTTAGCACCAAACTAAAAGAATGGATTAATCAGAACTGTTGCAACCCTTGAGCGACATGGTTGTCCTCATTAATCTGAAATCCAGAAGAAAGTGAAAGTGAGTTTAGTTAATTATATTTTGAAGCATACTCTGTGTCTGACTTGCATGATGCGAGTTGGACCCCAACATATATTTGATGTTTTCTGCCCAATGGGACGAAAATGGGTGATTAGGCCGAAGTAAATTTTTACCCTATTTGTATATCAATCATGCCTCATTCCACTTGATACGCTTTAAGGTAAGTAAGATTTTGTGAAAAGCAATGCATCAGTTATAGGCAAAACGTATGGAAAGTAGGGAGGAGAGATAAATTTTTCATCAATTTAGCATGACATAATTAATGCAGGGCCTCTAATTTGTCCACCTTTGTTTTTGTTGCAACGGTTCTCTTAGATGAGTTACATTAATTTTGAACTACAACAAGATTTGAACTTTAACCTTCTCTCCTGAATTAGAATCTAGTCTCAATGATCTGATGACCACGAGATCGTGATACGCCTATTCATTTACCATGGATTAGGGGAATACGAATGTCTACGGTGGCAAAATCAAACGCCACCTATTAGTGCAAATTCAATGAAGCGAAAGAACCGTAAGAATTCCAGATAGGATTCCAAACCGCTGAAGCAAACATTTTTGCCAACTGTCAACTCCTGTATATTTACAGCGCGGACACTGCACATTCTTCCTGGTTTCACCTTTTATTTCTCTCTTCCAGGGACATATATTAGAACCGACATACCCAAAAATCGCAAAGCCAAAAAAAAAGTTACAACACTCCGAACACTGAGGAAATAATTGAACCTGGATGCAGGTCCAACAACAGAAGAAAAACCTGCATTTGCATCGAAGATAATAAATCGGCCACCTCCCCTCCGATGCCCCCCGACGCGTCCTTTCGGTGTCCCATCGTCATCATCCTCCTGCGTCCAGTGGGTCGTAATTTTTCTTCCCATTCATTTTCCCGGTGAAAGAAACGTGTGTTCCCAATTCTCCCTTGGTTTTTCTTTTTTTCAGTTTCTCGAAAAGCGATGATGGCACCGAGCCAATTTTTCCCCGGCCGAAAAGTCCCTTTCCTAGTAGGTAGCAGCGTTTGCTTTGGTGAGTAAGCCACCCGAATTCCCAAAAATTTCCAATTGCTGCATCATCCCTCTTCAGTTTATGCACACCGCAAAGCAAACGGAAAATATACATAGATCGGGCACAAGGGGATGGGACAATGTTTTTTTTTTACCCTACTACAAACTCACCAGAGGATGGAAATTTACAGTGTAGAGAGAGAGCATACGCTTCTTCGGTTGGAATTTCTAATTTATCGATTCCCTGCCCTACAACACTGGAGCCTGCTGCTGCTGGTGGCACTTCGGAATGGGGACAAAAGTTTCGTCCCGTACCATGGGAACAGCTGTTTGGTTGGGAGACGGCGAAAACGGAAGCATTCTTTCGAGAATAATTTTCGTCCAAATTTATTCGATTGGCCTTTTGGCCTTCTGCAAGTTTGATTCTGACGTAGTTCGGTTTCCGGGAGAGCAGAAAAGTTTTGATTATTTATTGGACGGTTTTGGATGTTCAAGTTCGGTTAACGGTTCCAAACACGTCCCCCCGTCAGCCATGTGATAACTGAAGGAAACTTCTAACAATTTTGGAAATCATACTTCTCCTCGTCACATGTGACTGCAATTATCTCCAAACAATTACCGAAAAACTTTCCCCACTTCGTCCCAATTACATCTAATTAAAACATAACAAGCTCAATTAGTCGCTCGCTTTGACTTCCCACTGCCCGTACTCAACACAAAGAAAAAGAAAAATATCATCAGAAGCGAAGCCCAAGACGGAACAGAAAAAAAATCACTTCGCTTTCCGACATTGTTAACGACACCGGCCGGCTTCAAGCAGCGATTAATCTAGTTAAAAGACCCCAGCCGGTGGCGGCGACGCGACGGAAAACACGAAAACTACCGGAAACTATCGTTAATACTGTCATTTAGGGATCCGTTCCGTTCGGTTCTCTCGGGGTGGGTAGCGAAACTAATTACGAACTATTTCCTGCCCTGTCTGTCTGAGCACGAACGAGTGCTTATCCGAGCTGTCATCACCCGTCGTCCGCCTTGTAGGCATGTAGGTAAATATCAGATTAAATCGGTCGGAGCTGCCGGACCAAGCGTCTCCATCCGAACAGCATGTTGTGGTTTGAAACTTACCGAGCGACAGCTTCTCGCCGGAGTCCGGTGGCAGTGTGAACCCGAGCAGGGCCATCGACGCAATCAGCACGCAGGGGACGATCAGGTTGAAGAAGTAGTAGAGCGTCTTCCGCCGGATCAGGATGGCGAACGTGATGTCGATGTACGGTTCCGGGCAGCAGTTGTAGTAGATTTCGTTCCGCTTGCCGGGGACACCTGGGAGGGAGTGAAAGGAAAAGAGAGAAAGGGGTGTTATTAGTGGGAAATCGAGAGGGGAAAATCATAAGAAATAGGCTCATTAATGTGTTCTGGGAAGTCACGAATGACCTAAAATGTGTTGAAGGGATTATAATGCATGCATAATAT
Organism: Ochlerotatus camptorhynchus; assembly: GCF_037179485.1. Taxonomy (NCBI): domain Eukaryota; kingdom Metazoa; phylum Arthropoda; class Insecta; order Diptera; family Culicidae; genus Ochlerotatus; species Ochlerotatus camptorhynchus. The sequence goes on along the minus strand of NW_027041033.1, from coordinate 1,568,271 downwards.
AGACAAAAGATATGCTCTGGACCTGAACCGAGATCGACTAAAAACTGAGTGGTTTTTCACTCATAATCGGAAAACTGTGGTCACTCATAGACTGAGTAAAATTTTCCTCGCTTTTTCTCAAAAATCTGCTCGAATATGATACAAATCGACGAACATTTTACTCAGTTTAGGAGTATATAGTACTCTCTCGGTTTACCTTATATTCGAATAGTTTATCCTGGAAAGTGAAATCCGAGATTTAAATTGAGGATAATGTGCCATGGTGCAAAATCGAGGATAATACGAGATTGGCGTATTATCCTCGATGGAGCTTACCGCTATGAATGTAAAAATTAAATTCTCGATTTTTCCTGGGTGCTTAACAGATTAACATAACGAGCACTCAGATGATCGTTACATACCGCATAGTGGAGGAAAAACCTATGTTCATCAAGTTCAAAACAGAGGATCCAATGCTTTATTGTTTGCTAAACAACCGTGAACAATTAATTTTCCATTATTCCGATGGGAAGTCAGTCGAGGTACACATGTCGCCTGCTGGGGGCACCGTTCGATACGTGAAAGTTTACGACCTACCACCAGAGGTCCTGGATAGTGATCTAACATTGGTGTTAGGGAAATACGGATTTGTAATGCGGTCTTGTAGTACGGGATAAATTTCCAGCTACCTTGGGCCTCGATATGCTGACAGCCTGTTTTCACGGTACAACTGGTGTGTAAAGTTCACGTGTGTTTTGCACTCACTTGTTCTCCGCTTGCTATGCGCGAATATGGACAAGCCCATTTGCACACAAGTTTGAACTCAAGTACAATTAACGAGTTTACACCCATGTGCAAACTCATGCGCTTGTGCTCATATGGGAGACGGCTTGCATAAATGGCAGACGAATTAGTTCCTTTACCCACTATGAGCGCTTCTTATATGCCTATAACCTTAATTACTCACGCTTTAAAAGAGATCAGCGCCCAATAACATTGCAAGTTCTATCGAGGTTTAAAAAAAGCATGCTACAAGTCTAAATCATGGTCTATAGAACCCTTATAAAACCAAAATTGTTACTTGGGTGGTCAAGATGCAGGCCTGATGATCAACAAGGTTTATGGTTTATGGTTAGATGGACGACGTTTCAGTCTTGTGTGTCGATCGAATGTGTTAAGTTGCCATTTTTATAATGGATAGTGACGCTACCCAACTAACAATCGCCTATTGAAGAAACGACTTCTTGACGATTTTATTCAACTGTATGCTTAATAATAATTGTACAATTTTTAATAATAAATTCTCTTTGTTCACACAAATCTGGAGAATTTATTCAACCACGGGAAGGTACTGGGTAAATCGAAAATCTAAAATTGCCACCGTCACGAAATGGTGTAAGGTTTTGAACGCTTATAACTTTATAGATTAAATTAAAATCCAAATACACCAATCGATAGGAAATAACTCTCGCTGATACAATAAACGTTTTTTTTTTTCGATTTTTCATAAAAATACAGTTCAGTGCCAACATTTCAAAGGGGCGTAATTGCTTTTGTAAACAATGGCTTTAGCCGTCGATTTCTCGCAAATTAAAGCCAACCCTTCCAAATTACCACTGCTAGCTGGTACAGGAAACATTTCTCTACCTGCTGGTGTCATTCATTTTTATGAGTGAGCTTTCATTGGCGAGAAATCGACGACTAAAACCATTGTTTACAAATGCAATTACGCCCCTTTGAAATGTTGGCACTGAGTTTTAAAAATGTACAAATAAAAAGTTATAACACAGACAAACAGACATAACACATTGAAAATTTCTTACTGTAAAACATCGTCGCTAAAACATTACCGCCATCTGTTGAGCACACTGTGGTGGGCACTACACTGAACAGATGGCGGTAGTGTGTAAACGTCAAACGCAAGGGAATCAACTATGCGCGCCAAAGGTGGCGGTACTAACAACTACGATACTTTTAAATTGTCCGTTAAATGCTTGTTCGATTAACAACTTGCGAGTTATGTCTGTTTGTCTGTGGTTATAATTTTACCACTGTTTTCATGAAATAACGGGTGGCAACTAAAATTTTGGAATTTCTTTCTCAAGCTGTCAAAAAAAGACAAACATACTTGAAGAAGATCTGATTTATTGAAATTAAAGATACATTGTCCATTGTTGAAAAAAAATTAGTGAACATTTGAAAACGGTCCGTAATCGGATGTTCGGCGAAGCTTCCGTTTGATGTCGGAACAGGAGCGTTGTACGGCCTTCATGTCAACTTTGCGAATGCATCTCTTGATTCTACCAATCAACTGTTTGCAATTCGTGGCTCTCCAGTTATTTTTGTACACCAAGGAGCTCAAAACCCCGAAGAAATCTTCGATTGGGCGACACTGAGGCAAGGCTGAACCACAACCCGACAAGGTTTTTGGGTACAAATGGGATCGAATGGGTATTCAGGAACGATTGTGTTTTTTTGGCGTAATGCGATGACGCTTTATCCGGCCAAAACACGTATTGTCCATCAGTATGATGTTTTTGTAGAAACGGGATTAAAATTTTCTTCAAACATTCGTTCTGGTACACATATTGATTGATTGCCAAACCAGAGGGCTTGAGCCATGGCACGAGAAAGAGAACGAAGTCCTTTTGCGTCCATAATTTTGGCTGGTCTTCCTCTACCTTGCTTGCGAGCAGTTGTTGGGGATCTTAGGATATGGTAAACAGTCGAAGCCGCAACATTTTCGCTTTTAAAATGTTGTACCGTATACTTTATCGAGATTTCTGTGCAGTTCGTAGAACTGTACACCGCGCTCGCGAAATACTTCTTGTTTCGACGGCATTTTGAGCAAAACTGAGCAAGCATAAACAAAACAGAAAATACTAGCAGAAAGAGGAGAGAGAGAGCTAACACATACACACTCTTATTTCTCTCTGAGCTCGTTTGTTGTTGAGCATAGAGGCCTCGAAAAAATTCCAAAATTTTAGTTGCCACCCGTTAAACGGTCTCCCCAAACCCAGTCGTGATAATCAAGTACCATTTGGTTGCACATCGTGCTTCAAAAGAGCCTACTTGTAATGGTCGATTCTCTTCATCGATTTTCTCTTTACATTGCTACAGCTTAGCGAAACAACTCAAGCTGAATATTGCATTAGGTCCTAAGTAACATTGATAAGATTCTCTTAATCAATTTTCTCCTTGAATCCACTCGGCCCAGGTATTTTTAGCACACATATCGATAAAAGAAGTTTTTATCTAGCATCTAATACGACAAATACAAGAAACGGTTATGTGCTTAAGTTATTAACGGAAGAGAAAGTCGACGAAGAGAATCGATCAATGCTACTAGGACCTAATGCAATGTTCAGCTTAAATATTATCTGAAATTTGTTCATTGTAGTGCTGTTGCAGGTTGTATTGGTTATCAAAAGCAACAGCAAACGCACTGAGAAATTTTAATCAAAGCGAGTTATTAACAAAAGAGAAAATCGTTCACGGTTACGTCCTTATGTATGCTCATTGTCGAATTATTATTGAAATTTCGGCCTATGTGTCCCTAATTTGGGCCCATATATTAATTCAGCAATCGACTAAATTTTCAATAGCAACCAAACATATCCATTAGTAACGTCCCAATAACGCGTTCATCTAGATAACATTGACAAATAGCAGATTTTTAGGCCCAATCTTAGATCCATAGGCCAACATTAGAGACATTTCCTCTATTTAGTATTTTTTTTGCTCAATCGGTAGATAAAAGATGTACCGAGAACTTATTGGAGGAATGTATGCCTAATCGAGATCATCCCGATCAACTCCGGAGTGATTTGAGATTTGGGCGTAATTGCTTTTGTAAGCAAACACTTCAATCACCGATTTCTCGCGAATAAAAACTCATGTAGAAGAGTGATTCCTCTGTCATTTGGAATAGTCTGTTCGCGAGATTGAGCTTTTATTCGCAAGAAATCAGCGATTGACATATTTGTTTACAATAGCAATTACACCCAAATCTCGAAGTTCTCCGGAACTACGAAATGTTGCATAACATTGGTGCAAAATTGTGCACTCAGTTTTGATGTGTGAATTCTTTTTGAAGTTGAATCGCTGAGGAAACCTCATTTCTGATCAGTCTCAGCTCAGTACCACATAAACATTTCAAGAGCACCAATACCAGCTCTCACGAAACTTATAACAAAGAAACTGGAACTTCACGTTTGCTGCAGGAGGACAAGGAGTATCAATTTCATGAGTGAAGTCACAACGGTCCAAGCTTTATGCCCTAGAAATCTTGAAGTGATAGGGAATAACAGCCATCATGACGGTCATTGTTGGACGCTTCAATGAGTCACCTGAAGAAAGCCTTAGGTGGCGGTCAGGGTAGACGCGACACGCGACGCGATGCGACTCACGCAAGAAATAATAATAAATAATAAGATTCCTTTGAATTGGTCGCGTCGCATCGTGAATCGCGTCTACCCTGGCCGTACCCTTACTCATATCTGATTGTAATTTAGGAACCAAATGTAATAGAATATGTATTCGCATTTTCATGAGGTCCTGAATGTAACCAAGTTTATACCAAGTTGGACATCCAAAATATGTACATAGGACCGGAATCATAGGTTACTTCTACTGTATTTTAAATAATATCTAGAAAAATGCACGAGAATTTCACTACACAGCTTAAGGTGATACTCTAAGGAAGCCTTAGCGTGAAACTTTAAAGGCACAAATGTCAGCTTCGACAAAACATACAAATTTGAAATTGCTACTCCTTGTTTGCTGTGCTACTACAAACAGAGAGTAGCAATTTCAAATTTGTATGTTTTGTGGAAGCTGACATTTGTGCCTTTGAAGTTTCACGCTAAGGCTTCCTGAGAGTATCACCTTAATGTAGTCTACGTCAACGGTGCGGTTGTGTCTTGTACACAACCCCTTCTTCTTCTTCTTCTTCTTCTTCTTCTTCTTCTTCTTCTTCTTCTTCTTCTTCTTCTTCTTCTTCTTCTTCTTTTTCGCATTTCAAGCTTATTGCGTATGGCATTATTAGCTTATTGCGTGCTCTCGACTTAGTGTTCTAGATGCACTTCCGGTCGGAGGCGAACCAGCCTAAGGCTGAAAGCCTCCTAAATAAAGCTAAATTAATTAATTAATTAGATGCACTTCCACAGTTATTAATTGAAAGCTTTCGATGCCTGTACCATTTTTGCATTAGTATAATTGTGTGGCAGGTACAATCATACTCTATGCCCAGGGAAGTTGAGAACAGAGCTGCCAGGTGGTTTTATAAAAAATCTGTATCCACTCTATTAAAAAATCTGTATTTTCTGTATTGACGATTTTTTTTCTTAATTAATCATGTTTTGTTGTTTTACAAATACAGTAAATACAAAATAACCATAAAAAGTGCTTAACCACCTATTCGGGCTATCGTACTAACCATACGGGATATAATTGCGCCATTTGTGATATCGTCCGTACTTATTTATAAGAGTGATATGAAGCCGTTTGAAAATGTATGGAGATTTTAGTTTCTATTCATTATCTTCCTGATAAGCAGTTTTAAATGCAAAAAAGTGCACGAGTTCATTACTATTTGATATTTTTAATATAGATGAAATATTTGATATTTTTAATATAGATGAATACGATTAATTACATCATTTGTGTGGTAGTTACACCGAAAAGTCGATAGATGTCGCCCCGCCAGTGCTGGAAAAATCATTTTTGCAGTATGGAGAATATCAGAACATCCGCAATTTCTTACGAAATACATGTTCAATGCAAGTAAAATGCTTACGAGTACTTGTATTTGTACCATTTTAATGTGCTCGGGCACTTTTCTTGTATTTAACATACATGCTTATATTGGAAATATTCAATTAATACTGTAAATCCCCATACAATCTCAAATCGTTTACAACCAGCTCCATATGCATCCGAAATCGGTTGGTCCTCTGGTTGTGAATGCTGTCAAAAACACCATAACATGATTAATTGTCGATGGAAATTTGATAGGTTCCAGAGCAGAGGGTGAGAACAAAATGAAAACAAGAATTATGTTGTTTTCATTATTCCTGATAACTCAAATTGATTTCATTTTGATGGAGTTGATGGCTAACAGAACAAAAATGAGAGCTAAAAGATATGCGAAGAATATCAAAATTATAACATATATTGATATTAGTGAGAACTGCTTGATAACTTATTTTGATATAGATTTTTTTTCTCAAGCATTTTATAAAAATCTGTATAAATCTGTATTGTAATTTAAAAATCTGTGATAAATCTGTATTCTGTATCGGGTCTGTGTTAAGATTAAAAAATCTGTATAATACAGATAAATCTGTATAAATGGCAGCGCTGGTTGAGAAATATTCCAACCCGAAAAATTCCTTTACCGCACCGGGAATCGAACCCAGCCACCTCCAGCATGGTCTTGCTTTGTAGCTGCGCCTTTACCGATTGAGCTAATGGAGGCCCCAACCCCACGATTTTTTATTATTCAGCAATTAGTTTATTGGATATATTGCTTCCCTAAACAGTGATGACGTATACACTTGGATTCTCATGTGAAGTAGCATTCAAAAATCAGACACTAATATACATTTATTAAGCGATTATTCAACTGAAGTAAAAATAACCCGAAAATAAAGAACGGTAGAGACAGACAGCAGACAGAGTTGTCTTTTCTTCAGTGATTGTTTTCATTCATTAGAAATTTTATTGCAAACATGAGACTAATTCTACCTCTTCACTTCTCCAATTTCCAAGGAAAGGATGCTGGGTTATTTATTAAACTAAATCAATGATTTTTTTTTGTCTTGAGAGATGTGATCGATGATTACGATCTAGAGCACAAATTAAAAAAAAGGGTTGAGCTTGGGATTGAACTCGCGACCTTTTACTTGGAAAGCGGAAACAGTAACCACAACTGTACTGATTTCATCTTGTTGTTAGACTGACCAATGTTGTGGAATAAAGAATCTAATACATCGTTTATATAGCATTTACAAAGCATGCAATTAAAACATGAACGCATAGTGATATAAGAGCTATTATTACACAGAAATATTGTAAAGCAATTAAAGAATCTAATAATGGAGCTAGAAAACATTTATAAGACATTTAAGACAAAGCATTTTATTAAATCAATTGAAAACAGTCGAATTAAAGCGTCAATTCTGTGCAAATTACAGTTACTCAATTTGTTATTAAATCAAACTTCTGGTTCTGAACCAGGAAGACAGTCAAGGTTTATAAAGCTTTCAATAAGTAAATTAATAATATCAGAGCAAACAGCGGAATAAAGGCGATCTCAATGAGCTTTTTTCAACACATAATTTGACATAATCTTTTATTCAGCACTGTATACTGTTATACACCATTTACACCAATATGGATGCTTATTTGTGACTTTGAATTGTTTGTTGGGTAGTTCTGACTGTGAGAATATCATTGTATCAGCGGAAGTAGATTGTGACGTAGAAAATGATGCTTCAGCGGAGCCAGAATTGTTTGAATCAGACATAGAGGAGGAAGAAAATGACGACATTTATGTTTCTTAATAAGGAGCTGTGCAGTGGAAAAAATGTTCAAGTTCATTTATTAAAAGTTCAGTTGTGCGGCATAATCACGTGAGTGATGGAAAATTCACTGTTGATATAGGGAAAATTAACACGCCTAAAGATTTCTGGAGGCAGTAGGAGGGCCATTTTAATGGGACTGTTGACTGTCTAAGACGATTACTGTCGAGAACTGCCCGGGAGGGCCAATGGGATCGTGGGCTCTCAAAAAGACCATTACTGGCCGAGTTCAGCAAAATCAAACAGTTTGATATGTCGCATGACGTGTTTTGGTTCTTGTGGAGAATTGGCCACTTACGAAGATAGCAGGCTGTGCTTGTGAACGAACATCACGTTTATTTTTGCGGTTCTAATTTTTTTTTCTCTACTTGGGTGCTGCTTGACAGATTTTTTTTAAGGGTATCAAGACCTTGGCTCCACAACTAGAAGTCAGGCAAATAGAGATCTGAAGTTTGTGAAGTGTGAATCTGAACCATGAAGTCTGAGCAGTGATACTCAAATTGGATCGTCTTCATAAGGGCTGACCTCCCGATATTATGATGGAGGTATGGCGGATCGCTGAACCTATCAAAGAAGAACATTACTCGTGGAATTTCAGACAGATGAACCGGAATGGTATTTGTTGGTTCCTGTCAAGAAGTGGATCATTGTGGATCAAGTGGATCGTCTTGTTGCAGACTTGGTGAGATCGTTCTTTTTATCGTTTTTTGTCAGTTTGTACTTTGTTCCTCCATGTTTGAGGTTGATGATGTGCTCACGATTTGAGAAGGAGTAGACTGTGCGTGTGATCGAACGTGACGTTTGTTTTTGTTTTTCGTGGAGTTTTTTTTTTATTATCTATAGTCGGTTGCTGATCTGGTCAAATCCAGGCCCAGGAGACAATTTCTAGTTTGTCAGCGAGTTCATTAAGACAGAAGAAGTCCTGCGAGAGCTGCATCTCATTGTATCTAGTTCTACCTCTCTGTTATTTCCCGTTGAGAAGCTGTTCCGAAGTCAAGTAGAACCTCCATGAGGCGTCCCATCATTCGTCCCACCATTAGTTCCATCATTCGTCTCAGCGTTGAGTCGCAGCGCTGAACCTGACAATTGGCCATGAAAATGCTTGCCAATGCACATACACTTAGACAAATTTATGTAAATTTAGATGCTCTGAGAGCGACATATACGAGCGTCAATTTTGACATAAATTTGGGTCAAAACAGATGCGAAATATAGCTCAATCAAACGTACTCTTCGTCGTGCAACGAAGTTTTCAGTCTCGGGGTACGACATGTTTGCTTACGTCTCATCTTTTGTGTCAAAGATGGATTCCGTTAAGCGAACCCCACACGTATCAATATATTGACAAGAAGAGGAATTATTGACAATTATATTGATCATGTGAATAAAGAAATATTGTCAATACCGATACATTGACGTCAATATAGAATGTATTGACAATACGATTATTGTCAATAAAAACAATCGTGTAGGGTCCACTTTACGTGTAAATAAGTTATTTCCAAGTGTGCATCAAAAATCGACTACATACATCCGATCATTTTTTATCTCAAATCGAGGGAAGACTGAACTAGTTTATGGCATCAAGCTTCGTCTACAATTTGGACTTCTACATCAACACATGTCAAGCTGCCTTCAGGTTCAATTGGCTAAACTTGGTGAGTTCGTTGCATTTTGTTATTTTTTTATCTTTTCAAACCAGTAACGTTGGGGGATCACCTTTTTGTGGTGCGAACCCTAGTCGTGATAATTTCAAACTGGGGAATCAGAATTTTCCAGTAATCAAAGGATCACATTTTAGTTCTTGTTACTTGATAATAGTGACAAGACTCGGGTAGTGACCACCGCCGTTATGCATTTCTATGCTGTATAATTCAAAAATATTTTTTATGTTCATAGAGTTTACATAATCCTTTTCCCTTTGTCTTTCTCCTTTTCATTTCCCAATTATCTTTTCAGAAAGCGAGTAATGACGCTATAGCCAAAAACCATATAAGGCTAGGACAAGAGTTAGTGCTCATGTCCCAACCGTCAGAAGAAAATGGAGCATCACTTAACCTTTCTAGCGTTGATGCTTCCAACGACCAACCAATTATATAATTACCAAAATCGGAACGTACGGTACGATCCATTTATTTGATTCTGGATTGGATTCTGAAGCATCGTGTTTAAATCTTCGATTCAAACTGGCCCGATGTTTTCTGAATCATCTTGCCCCTTAAATGCCTGGCCGTTTTGATATGTGTGACGCATCTTCGATGTGAAACGTATACCAAATAGACAAGAAAAATTATGGAGGTATATCCATCATTTTCCAGGATGCTTTCAAGAACTTATTGTGTTGGTGTTAGATTAGATTAGATTGTGGAGAATTGGCCACTTACCCGGGGTCATCAGAACATGCCCTGTAAGGGCAATCCGATCGTGAACTCACTATAAGACCATTACCACAATAAAATGTTATATGACACACGACTGGTTGTGGTTCTAATCGGGAATTGTCCACGACGGGTTTGGTTCTTGTCGAAAATTGGCTACTTCTTTGGGGCACCGGAACATGCCCGAGGGAACTTGTGTGACCGTTGACTGTCAATAAGGCCAACCTTATTAAATGATGAACTGTACCTTTTTAAATGATGAACTGTACTGTGTCATACGACCGGTTTTTTAAAATTGATCACTTCTCCGAGGATACCGGGGGTGGCCAATGTGAACGTGTCATATCAATAAATCCATTACCCGCTGAGTTAAGAAAAACCATGAAGTTTGATATGTCGTACGACGGGTTTCGGTTCTTGTTGAGAATTGTCCACTAGCCTGAGGGCACCGAAACATTCCCGGGAGACCTAGTGTGACCTTCGACTCACATTAAGAACATTACCGGCCATGATTTGTGAAATCATTAATTTTGATATGTCACACGATGGGTTTTGGTTCTTGTCGAGAATTGGACACTTCCTCGGGGGCACCGGAACATGCACCGGAACGTGCACCGTCGGTATAGCTGATTGATTGAGAAATTGAAAGATTGAGTAATTATGGTTTTAGAGCTAATTGCATTTTGAAATCCATGCAAATTTAGACGTTAGGCACGCAAAGGTTAATGAGAATATGTGGTGGAGATTTGTATAACAACTAAAGGAAAGTTGGGGGTCGTGCGTTCGTGTTAGGCATATGGAGTCTAGTTCGTTTTTACAAAACATTTCCGGATCCCACCGGCCAATCAAAATTATTGTCCTTAAGTTGGAAAAAAAAATCGGTGTTGATTTAGAGGTGCTTCAACTAAATTCAGTGATTTGCAGGTAATTTCTGTTTTACAATATTCGTATCTTGAAACTGAAAGCATGACAACTGCTGTAACAACTTGCATGCTAAAGCTAAATATGTTATCTACCAACTCTGTAAAAAGGATTTGTCGATTTAGAATGTTTTTATTGCATTTTGATTTAGTTTCATGCTTAGAGATATCCCAATTAAGCAAAAAGCTATCAGTTTGCCCTTGTAATAAAAAAAATTTGCACGTTGCGGCATAATTTTCCTGGCCTATTCTCGACATTTCGTTCAAAAGTAGATTTTATGTAGTTGAAGATGTTAATTTCAAATAACAGACTGTAGTGGTAATTTTTATACGATAGATGGAGTAGATGAAAGTATAGAGTTGATAGTTCCGTTAGAGTACGGCACTGCCGTACGGAACTAGCAACTCTATACTTTCATCTACTCTATCTATCGTATAAAAATTACCACTACAGTCTGTTATTTGAAATTAGCATCTTCAACTACATAAAATCTACTTTTGAACGAAATGTCGAGAATAGGCCAGGAAAATTATGCCGCAACGTGCAAATTTTTTTTATTACAAGGGCAAACTGATAGCTTTTTGCTTAATTGGGATATCTCTAAGCATGAAACTTCGTCCTTTTTAGAGTTTACAAACGACCAGAAACGCTTTGGATTTCTGCGAAGAGATGATTGCGTACGGAAGACGTATCGTCGATACAGGAATCTGTTGTATTTTCTATACTCGTTACTTTTGCGGTTGAACTCCTGCTTCGTAATGTACGAACGATGTTGGCAGTATCTTTGTAGCGATTTAGCCCTATACCGTTTCAGTCGACGCATGTGACCGTTAGACCACGGTGGCTTTGGTGCGGGGCGGGCAATAGGTACAAATTCAGCCATGATAGCCATTTGATTGAAATATTCAACGGCATCGTCAACACATCCAGCTAATTCTATCGCCAGTCGATACCGGAAATAGCAGCACTAATCGCAACATCCAGTGTACGATTATTTTCGGAACAATCCTCAAAAACGATTGGCACTGGGAGGTTCACCAGGACGTCTAAAGCAGGGTGGTCTGCATCTATGGCTTCCGAAACGTAGCATGCCAGAGTTGCAGCTTCTTTAGACAGAACAAGGTCAAGAAATCGAGCGTTCCTATTCAATACACCATTGATCTGCGTAATGCCATGTAAAGCGAAACCGTCGATGAGCGTTGAACTAGCAGCCGATAGAACCGATTGAGGCTCAACCTGGAAAGACCCATCGTACGACTTACTCCACCGGATCATAGGCTGGTTATAATCTTCGAGCTGGGTGACAATAGCTCCTTGCACCTTTGTCTGGAATTCTTCGATGCAATCGGTGTAAATATTTGCATTATTTGATAAATCTCAGTTAATCATGACAGCAGTAGGTCTCTTTTCTTCATTAAAATTATTTTCAATAATCAAACGTCATGATTACCTGAGTTTTGTCAAATAAGGTAAATATTTCCATTGCTTGCACTAAAGAATAAGATGGTGTATCGAATGAATCTTTTACACGAAGCGTAATTGGTTACGGTAGCTGAAAGGCTGCGCAATCTACTAGTCAACTTTTATTACCAAATGAGTTTAAATTTTGGGAGACTAATCAGGACCGGGTTTGGAACCACACTTAAGCACTGTGGAGCGAAAATTTCAAATTTTGCATCAGTCTAATGGGGTAGTGTTTTGTATTTGTTTCCGAAAGCAAAATTAAATCACACCAAGCCTAACCGATGCAAACAATCTGCTCTCGATTGAACTTCAATAAAATCACAGTAAGGCGAGAAAAAAAGCACACCTCTCAGTTAGCCATTATCGCCAGTTATTGCAGTTATTATTACAGCTGCCACTGCCGCCATAGAGTGCTGGTAACTTTCAACCGAATACAAAAAAAATCCCTCCCTAGCGAAACTCAAATAAACGATACAACTTTCATCGTTTACTTCCCTCGATCACACAGCCCCTCCCCCTCCGGTGCAGGCGTCAGAAGGGAGTGAAACTTTCACATTGATGTTTGAGTAAAATTCCACGTTTTTTTCCCTACGCCATTGTGTTATAATTTTCCGGTCCCGATTGTTGCGCAGCAGTTGATCAAAGCGAAGGAAAGCCGAAGTGCGCCCAGCAGGAAATTGTTCTCGGCAAAAAAAAGAAAGAAATGCAAGGAAAAATCCGTTTTCTTCACTGCGTTGTATCATCAAAATGAAAGAATATAATGATAACAGTGATTATGAAACTCGCCGGCGAAGACTTACCCAACAGTTCCCATTCGCCGTTCGTTATGAAACTGCTGATATCGCCGCCCGACTCGTCCTGTAGCTGCAGATCGAGCTGTAATTGTAAAACACAGAAAGGGAAAAAATATGCATTAGGATGTGAGGTTCGTCTAGCATGGGGCAAGCGTATCTATTTTGGATCCATGGAAGCATGGGTCCAAAACACGAACAGTAACCCTATTGCTCGTGTTGAAACAGAGAGATAACGATTGAAATTAAAATTATTTGCCAAATGCAAATGTTACTCATTCACGACGAAGACGACGACGACGATGATGTTGGCACTCCGTCCTGCGGAATGGCTGGGAGCTATGAAAGCTGGCGGGCGATGTGTATGCAAAATGTAACGAAATTAAAAGAAATGAAGAACTACTGTCTGTGCGCTGCGCTGTGGAGTGGAGCAATAGAGTGCTTTACTTCGAGTGTCCCATCGCAGATTCGTGTTCTAGTTTCGGTTATGATGTGGAGCTACACCGCGTCATAATGGAAATGCAGAGAATATTACTTTGTAAATGGAAAATACACATGGCTGGAGGAATGTTATGCAATTAAATTCATGGTTGTTCTTCGTTTTGAGATGAGAAAGTGAGATTCTGATTTACTGATTACTGGATGTTGTTCAACCATTCTTTAACGCACAGAGTGACATATTTCATAGTACTCTACCCTACTATGAAATTTTTCACTTGGTGCGTTAAAGAATGGTCGACGTTCCTGGGGCCTCCAGCGATCTCTGGTGTTTGTGCATGCCACGATCCCGTGTGCACTGTTAGCAAGACCTACCACCATCACGATCGCTGAACCTACAATGATACTACCCGGCCACTACCATCGGGCCACTGCTGCCATTCTTAATCTTATGATTTTCATCAGACTGAATGCTGTAGCTAGGCGGATTAAACTTGCCATCAACGCATCAAAGACAAAATACACGAAAGGAAGAGGATCTAGGGAAGATAATGTTAGCCTCCCACCCCGAGTTCAGATTGACGGTGACGAAATTGAGGTGATCGATGAGTTCGTGTATTTGAGCACACTGGTGACCGCCGAAAATGATACCAGCAGAGAAATTCAACGACGCATTATGGCAGGGAATCGTGTCTACTTTGGACTCCGAAGGACGCTCCGGTCGAATAAAATTCGCCGCCGCACGAAGTTGACTGTCTACAAGGCGCTGATTAGACCGGTGGTCCTTTACGACCACGAGATCTGGACTATGCTCGTGGAGGACGTGGTGTTTTCGAACGGAAGGTGTTGCGTACCATGTACGGTGGAGTGCAGATGGAGGACGGAACGTGGAGGAGGCGGATGAACCACGAATTGCACCAGCTGCTGGGAGAACCATCCATCGCACATACACACATACATACACAGCAAAAAAATAATTTTGATATCACGTCAAAGTGGATGCACTACAATCATGTCGAAAATATGGTGTAATATTACTTGCTAAAAAGGACGAAATTATCATTAATACAATGCATGAACTGACATTACGCTGCTTTTACTGCATTTGTTTATTTATGTGGTCATAAAAATTACATGAAATTTTCAACATGATTGTAGTGCATCCACTTTGATGTGATATCAAAATTATTTTTTTGCTGTGTACATTTATTTGTACAACATCACATTTAATAGCGAATTCGTTTATTATCGGGTGCGAAACCGAACTTTTTGTCAGTGCGAACCTCAACCTGAGCTGGATTTTAAAAACAAACGATCAAACTGACGTTTGTCAGAAAACAAGCAGACCAAATCTTGATACCCGATCCAGGTTGGAACTGAATAATAAACGAATTCGCTATAAGATTAGACATAATCAACAATAGTACGCCACAATACTCGGTTTGCGGCTGCCGCTCTTCATCCTCGGTCATGCCCAATGCTCGCTAGATCACGCTCTACCTGGTCCACCCATCGTGCTCTCTGCGCTCCACGCCTTCTTGTGCCAACCGGATCAGTAGCGAACACCAACTTTGCAGGGTTGTTGTCCGGCATTCTTGCAACATGCCCTGCCCACCGCATCCTTCCGGCTTTGGCCACCTTCTGGATGCTGGGTTCGCCGTAGATTGCAGCGAGCTCGTGGTTCATTCTTCGCCGCCACTCACCGTTCTCCTGCACACCACCGAAGATCTTCCTTAGCACACGTCGCTCGAAAACTCCGAGAGCTTGCAGGTCCTCCTCGAGCATAGTCCATGTCTCGTGTCCATAGAGGACCACCGGTCTTATTAGCGTTCTGTACATGGTACATTTGGTGCGGGGGTGAATCTTTTTTGACCGTAGTTTCTTCTGGAGCCCGTAGTAGGCACGGCTTCCACTGATGATGCGCCTTCGTATTTCACGACTCACATTGTTGTCAGCCGTCAGTAAGGATCCAAGGTAAACGAATTCCTCCACTACCTCGAAAGTATCCCCGTCTATCGTGACATTACTTCCTAGACGAATCCTATCATGTTTGGTTCCACCTACTAGCATGTACTTTGTTTTTGACGCACTCACCACCAGTCCGAACTTTGCTGCTTCGTGTTTCAGGCGGGTGTATAGTTCTGCCACCATTCCAAATATTCTTGCGATAATGTCCATGTCGTCCGCAAAGCACACAAATTGACCGGATTTCGTGAAAATCGTACCCCGGCTGTTGAGCCCGGCTCGTTGCATTACACCTTCTAGAGCAATGTTGAAGAGTAGGCATGAGAGTCCGTCACCTTGTCGCAGTCCCCGGTGAGATTCGAATGAACTGGATAGTTCACCCGAAACCCTTACGCAGTTTTGCACACCATCCATCGTTGCTTTGATCAGTCTGATCAGCTTCCAAGGGAAGCCGTTCTCGTCCATGATTTTCCATGATGTCATATGCCGCCTTCAAGTCCTGGTATTCACGGCATTTCTGGAGGATTTGCCGTACGGTGAAGATCTGGTCCGTTGTCGATCGGCGGTCAATGAAGCCGGCTTGATAACTTCCCACGAACTCGGTCATTTTAGGTGATAGACGACGGAAGATGATCTGGGGTAGCACTTTGCAGGTGGCATTCAAAATGGTGATCGCTCTGAAGTTCTCACATTTCAAATGGTCGCCTTTCTTGTGAATGGGGCAGATTACCCCCTCCTTCCACTCGACCGGTAGCTGTTCTGTTTCCCAGATCCTGACTATCATCCGGTGCAGGCAGGTGGCCAACTTTTCTGGGCCAATCTTACCAGCTGCTTTGTTGTTTTTGAGCTGCTGAATGGCATCCTTAACTTCCCTCAGCGTGGGAGTTGGGTCAGTTCCGTCCTCTGCTGCACTGTCGTAGCCGTTGCGGGATGCGTTGAGCTTCTGGTAGAACTTCCATGTTTCTTGGGAACGGCACAGCAGTTCCATTTCCTCGCACTCCGCTTCTTGCAGGTGCCGTTTTTTCTCCCGAAAGATGCGGGTCTGCTGTTTCCGCTTCTGTTTATACCGTTCCACGTTCTGTCGGGTTCCATGCTGCAGCATTACCGTGCGTTCTTCTCCTCCAAAATCGCTCTGCACTCCTCGTCGAACCATTCATTCCGTCGACTTATTTCCACGTACCCGATGGTGCTCTCGGCTGCGTCGGTGATGGCTGCTTTTACTGTACTCCAACAGTTCTCTAGAGGGGGCACATCGAGCTCGCCCTCCTCTGGCAACGCTGCCTCGAGATTCTGCGCGTATGCTAAGGCGACATCCGGTTGCTTCAGTCGCTCTAGGTTGTACCGTGGCGGGCGTCGGTACCGTACATTGTTGATGACGGAAAGTTTTGGGCGCAGTTTAACCATCACCAGGTTGTAGTCAGAGTCGATGTTAGCGCCACGATAGGTCCTGACGTCGATAATGTCGGAGAAGTGCCGTCCATCAATCAGAACGTGGTCGATTTACGATTCCGTCTGCTGTGGTGATCTCCAGGTGTAACGATAGTGGAGGCTCTGTTGGAAGAAGGTGATACGTATGGCCATGTTCTTGGAGGCGGCGAAATCGATGAGTCGTAGGCCGTTCCCGTTCGTCAGCTGGTGGGCGCTGAACTTTCCAATCGTCGGTCTGAATTCCTCCTCCTGGCCTACCTGAGCGTTTAGGTCTCCTATGATGATCTTGACGTCGTGGCTTGGGCAGCGATCGTACTCGCGGTCAAGCTGCGCGTAAAATGCGTCCTTGTCATCATCAGTGCTTCCGGAGTGAGGGCTGTGCACGTTGATTGTGCTAAAGCTGAAAAATCGGCCCTTGATCCTCAACCTACACATTCTTTCGTCGATCAGCCACCAATCGATCACGCGCTTCTGCATTGCGCTCATCAGATTACCTCTAAACGTTCGCACCATGGATCCTGTCCAACACACATCCTGCAGCGCTACGATACCGAATCTGCGGTCCTTCAGTAGATTGGCGATTATTCGGGTGCTTCCGATGAAATTGAGAGTTAGTCTCGGTTCGTATTCCTTTCCTGCTGATTTTCCGTTGCAATGTTTTTTTACGGCTGGCTCGCAGGGCCTGACACCCACCTCCTAACTTTCCGGAGGACCAGGGTGCACAGTTGTGCTTAGAGTCCTTCACTGGCACTCGGACGTAGATCAGCCGCCCCTAACATGGGGAACAGACGCTGTTGTGAGCCGCTCCTCCTGGAGAACAGACGCTCAAGCTTGCCGAAGCAAACCCTCCTTCTCTGTCAGCCTATGACCAAAGTTCCCACCGGGGTTGGTTACCCGATCTTTCCAAGATTGCTCACAGTTCCCGGCCGGCTAGTGATCTCAATGGGATTTGCATTGCGCATTACCCAGCATTTACCGACCAACCATCTATCGTCCACATTGCAAAAATTGAGCGACTACGGTGGGCTGGGCACGTCGGAAGAATGCCGAACGACGACCTAGTGAAAATGGTTCTAGAAAGCGACCCAACAGGAACAAGAAGAAGAGGCGCGCAGCGAGCAAAGTGGATCGACCAAGTAGAAGGCGACCTGCGGACCCTTCGCAGAATAAATGTTGCCATGTTGCCATGGATCTAATGTTCCGTGTTGCCATGGATCTAATGGAGTGGAGACGACTTCTTCGGACAGCAGAGGACAACAAGGCCTTAGCCTGATTGGTAAGTAAGTACCCTGTCGTAGTGGTTAGCATCCTAAATAAAGCTAAATTAATTAATTAATTGGTTAGCATCCATATCACTCACGCCAAATTCACGAGTTCAAATCTCACCCCGGAAAAGTCACGAATGACCGAGGGGGACGACTCTACCTACGATGCAAAAAAGATTGTGTTTTGCTGTGGCTAGCTGCGCGCACGCTGAGTAGAAGATTGATGACGATTTTGAAGATTTCCTGCAAAAAGATGATGAGTGATGCAAGTAGATGCGACAAATGAAAGAAGATTTTTCGAAGAATGATTCGCTAGTGTGAGATTTGTTGAGCATCTAAACTTGAGATTTAGATGTGTCGCCCCCTCGTTAATGACCCAAGAGCGTTAAAGTAACTATAATTAAAAAAAAATGTTATTGCTTTAAAATGTTCTATAAAGTTTATCAATGTATCAAAGTACACATTTTTGTCGAATATTGTGTTTCGCAAGGAATTTGGGCACACCTGGGTACACTCATTGGCACAGTTTGGCACCCATGGTAAGGAACTTTCGTGATCTTTAATGTTACTGGCAACACTGAACTTTCTCTGGCGCACCTCCAGGGGTTCAAAGGACTTTTGTGAAAGATTTCCATCCTGGGCGATTACTAGCTTTGGCCTTGACCTATGCCCAAGTAAAATATCGGTCAACGTTCTTAATTTCACTGTTTAGGCTCCACCGCCACGAGCCTCTGGGTCTGCCTCTGCTGCGATGTCCTGCTGGATTCCAGTCCAGTGCTTGCTTGCAGATTTCGTTTCCACTCCGTCCTAGTGTGTGGCCGACCCACCTCCACTTCCGTTCACGAAGTTCTGTCTCTATCGGCTTCTGATGGCACAAACGATTAAGCTCGGAATTTGAGATCCAATTGTGGGGTCACCAGGCACGAATTATGTACCGCAGGCATCGGTTGATAAACACCTGCAGCTTCTGAGTATTCTCCGCTGATACACACTATGTTTCACTGGCGTATAACAGCACAGACTTCACGTTCGAGTTAAAAATTCGGATTTTGGTGCGTCGACTGATCTGATTCGCTCTCCAAACATTTCGCAAACTGGCAAAAGCAGCCCTCGCCTTCTTAATCCGTGCACCTATGTCGCTCTTGGTGCCGCCGTCCGGCTGCCAAGATATTGGAAGCCTTCGACTTTCTCCACGGCCTGCCCAGCTACCGTGAAATTGGAACGGTTTTCCGTGTTGACATCCAACGATTTGGTCTTGTTGACGTTGATGATTAGACCTGCTTCAAAGGAGCGTTGCACAAGGTCGTCGAGCTTACACGGTCAACGGCTCCAATCATGATCTCGTCGATTACGATGAGGAACAGTAGCGGTGATAATATACATCCTTGCCTCATACCCGCGATTACCCGAATTGGGTCAGACAAAGCTCCGTTGTGCAACACTCTGCATGAGAAAGCCTCGTACTGTGCTTCGATGAGGTTGACGATCTTATCAGGGACTCCCTTGCGTCTCAGAGCGCCCCACAAGTTTTCGTGGTTTAGTCGGTCGAAAGCTTTTTCGTAGTCAATGAATACCAAGTACAGGGACTCTTGGAACTTATTGACCTGCTCCAAGATGATGCGGAGCGTGACAATATGGTCCACACAGGATCTTCCAGCACGGAATCCTGCCTGCTGTCGTCGGAGAGTCGCGTCGATCTTCTCCTGCATCCGATTGAGGATAACTTTACACAGAACTTTGAGAACAATACACAGTAACATGATGCCTCGCCAGTTGTCGCATACAGTTCGATCCCCCTTCTTGGGGACTTTTACCAAGACGGCCTGCATCCAGTCGGCCGGAAAAGTCGTGGTGTCCCAGATATTGAAGAATAGTTGATGCAACATTTGTGAGGATAGCATGGGATCAGCTTTGAGCATCTCTGCTGATATGCGATCGACCCCCGGGGCTTTGTTGGACTTCATACTTCGGATGGCTGCTTCTATCTCCTGCAATGATGGAGCTTCAGTGTTGAAATTGTTCAAAGTGCTCAAACCACCGTTTCAACTGGTCAGTGGGGTCGGTGAGCAACTGTCCAGTCGCGTCGTTCACAGGCATCCTTGGGTTCATCCTTGCCCAGCTCAGGTGTCGTGAAACATCATAGAGGAGGCGGATATCGCCAGTGGCTGCGGCTTTTTCCCCTTCATCAGCCAGGGAGTCCACCCACGCTCGCTTGTCCCGTATACAGGAACGCTTAACTTCCCTCTCTAGAGCCGAATACCGCTGACGGGACTCGTTCTTGGCTCCTCGGGTCCTTACTCGCTCTATCGCGGCTTTTGCTTCTCTCTGCTCTTCGATCTTCCTCCAGGTTTCATCGGTGATCCATGTGCGCAGCACATGTGTCAATTATTTGCATTTTGAAACGCAACCTTGAATTTTCGCTTTATTCTCCAAAACTGAGTTGGATTCCCCAACAGCGCAAACCCTATGGCCAGTCCGAAGCAGTAATCATTCCGCACAATACAGACCAAACCCACGGTAATCGCTGATGATCAACATCGCATGTTTAATTACACCGGTTGAGTTGTGAACAAATCGAACAAATGCAAAAATTACGTTCGTTTCACTGTAGTTTCGTGTGGGAGAAATGAAGCGGCCAGGGAAGGAATAAGAAAGAGAAACGGCCCTTCACTGAACAGTTCGAAATCGGCTAAAGCTGGATTTTATTTTACTGTGGCTGCAAGATTCTGGCTTTCGCTGACCGTCGCTCCACGGTAGCCAGGTAGCCATCTGATCTTAGCAGAAGCTTGCTCCGGTCGCTGTAAATTAAGAATGCCATCAGATGCGTTTCGATGCTATCTTTAAAAAGCATCTGCAGCGGTCGAACAAACTCCATCACCTTTTTCCTCTGGTCGGGTCAGTTTGTTCAGCCGAGCTGCCTCTGAATTATCGCCTTGATTCGGATTCCACTTATTGTTGTGTTGTTCTTGCCCAAATTAACCGGGTTGCCAAACATGCTATTATTCACAAGCAAACAAAAGTCACTTCGATGACTGGCACTCTCGGCACTGCCGGTACAGCTGCGGCACACGGAGAAAAAAATTGGTGCAAAATAAGTGTGCATAGTGACTACCCCTTGGTGTATCGCTATGATGCATATTTGAAAAGTTAATTAAGATTTTATGAAAACTTAGACACTTTTCCCATAAGTATATCATGGCAAGTTGTGGATAATCAGTCAACTTTCTTCATCATTGGTAATTGAAAACCTACACCGCTAACAATATTATGATTAATAAAGGATAATCCAATGGGCAAGACAGCTCCTATTCATGAGCAATTCTAGAGTTGCTTTTGAGGCGCCTCGAGTAACTCACATTGCTCAGTGAGCAAGATCACTGTCATTTGCTTTCTCACTGTTCGCATCACAGCAACATTTGAAGGTTCACCTTCATGCGAAGCCGAAAAGCTGCTGTCAAATAAAACAACAATAAAAGCGGAACTTGGAGACGCTTAAATCATCTCAGTTTAATAACCTTCGTTCCACCCTTACCAACCGTGAACGTGAAAGGAACCTGTTGCAACCTTACACTTAAGACGGTCGAATGCTTATCTGGTTGATTTGGTAGAAAAACCCCCGATCTGCCTGACCAATCTGAGTACCTGATACCTGAATTCAAATCTGCGCCGAACGAAGTAACCGTCTCCATTGGGCTCGGTCCTGAGCCAATCGCTTCCAGTTGCCTTGGACGTTCAAAGACCTAATGTCCTCCTCAACTGCACAAAGCCAACGCGTGCGTGGCCTACCCCGAAGCCGACGTCCTCTTCCGGGTTCCCTGCTGAATATTGACTTCGCTTGACGCTCTTCCGACATTCGTGCCACATGCCCAGCCCACTGTAGCCTGCCGTGTTTTATAAGCTTCACAATATCCATGCCGTTATATACTTGGTACAACTCGTGATTTATGCGACGCCGCAAGATACCATTTTCCAGTTTACCGCCGAGTATTGTTCGCAGCACTTTACGCTCGAAGACACCGAAAGCTCTCCGATCGGCCTCTTTCAATGCCCACGATTCGTGGCCATACAGGGCTACCGGCAGAATCAACGTCTTGTACAGCTAGGGTTACCATATGGTATCCTAAAGGAGGACATGTCCTCCTTTTTCAACATTTATTCACATGTCCTCCTTTTGCCTCAAAATATCCTCCTTTTTAATCCATGAATATTTTTTATAAATAAATTATACATATGTATTATAAATTCATTTTATTTTGACGCAACCTCATCCTATTTGAAAGGTTTTGAAGTTATTAAACTGACGTTTTCATGCAAAGCAGTTCATTAGTTCATTTCCAAGTATGTACAGAACCGAAGGAAAGGAGCGGACTGACTGGTTTTGAGCCAAACGAACTGTCAAAGCCAGAACCAACCGAGCATCGCCTATCTTGATTCCATTGGCAGTTTTGCCAGAAACCTCCTAGTCAGAGGTTGTCAAGGCAGTTTGTTTTGAATCTGCTTCGTACACGAAAATTTGTTCATTGGATTCTACTTGCCTACTGGAACACAGTGAACACTTTTTCATTGACAGAATTTCGGGTTTAAACGAAAAACTACTCTTGAATTTCCAAAAAATTATGACGTCCCCTTTTCCCTTAAAAGAATGATGATAATAATCGAATTGATGACGACTACACTACACTACACCTTTTGAAAATCATAAATTTTGAGTAAGTGCATATGTTTTCAAAACGTTTGATAAAAACTCGTTGTCCTCCTCCATTGATGATATAAAATATATACTTTGTCCTCCCTTTTCTCTAAAATTGAAATGAAATGTCCTCCTTTTCAATTTTTTTAAATGGTAACCCTATGTACAGCGCGAATTTCGTTTTCGTACGCAAGCTGCGGGACTTCAGCTGGCTACGCAACCCGTAGAAAGCCCTGTTCGCGGCTGCAATACGCCTTTTCACCTCGCGGGTAACATCCTTATCGCACGTCACTAAAGTACCAAGATAAACAAATTCGTCCACAACTTCAAATTTTTCGCCATCTAGCACCACTTCACTACCAACATCACTATTGCTCCCACGCTTTCTACCGGCGACCATGTACTTCGTTTTGGTACATGATTTCGAACCATCCAGCGTTGCACAAATCAGCCTATTAGTTTCGTCGGAAAACCGTTTTCTTGCATTATCTGCCATAGCTCGTTTCTCTTTACTGAATCGTACGCTGCCTTGAAATCTATGAACAGATGATGAGTCTGCACGTTGTATTCCCGGGACTTCTCAAGCGTTTGACGCAGGGTAAACATTTGATCCGTCGTTGATCGACCCTCACGAAAACCAGCCTGATATTCGCCGACGAAGGATTCCTCAAGCGGTCTCAATCTGTTGAACAGAACACGTGATAATATTTTGTACGCCGAATTCAGAAGCGTGATTCCTCTGTAATTGGCGCACTCCAGTCTGTGCCCCTTTTTGTAGAGGAGACAAACGAGACCATCCAACCAACTAGCGGGCAATTCTTCCTCCTCCCATATCTTGAGCAGTATACGGTGGATCATCTGGTGCAGCTGCTCACTTCCGTGTTTGAGAAGTTCGGCTGGGAGCTCGTCATTCCCCGCAGCTTAACTGTTTTTCAGCTCTCGTATCGCCTTTTTCACCTCTTATAGCGTTGGTGGTTCCACAGCTTGACCATCGTCGTCGATGTGTGTTCTGTTTGTAGATGCTCTCTCGTTCTCTCCGTTTAGCAACGTCTCGAAGTACTCCTTCCACCTGGCAGCCACCATCGTTTTATCTGTCAGCAGATTACCTTCACGGTCATAGCACATGGCGGGAGACGGCGCTGTCTTACTCCTCACGCCATTGACAGTTGCGTAAAACCTTCGCATATCATTCTGCTCCATACTTTCTTGCGCCTCAGCAATAACGCGTTCCTCGTACTGCCTTTTTTTCCTGCGATGGGTTCGTTTCTCGGCTGACCTTGCTCCCTGTACCGCTCTCTGTTCTGACGGGTACCAGACACCAACATCCGGCTTCTGGCGACGTTCTTCTCCTCTGTCACTCGCTGGCACTCCTCGTCAAACCACCCGTTCCGGGGGCGCCTCTGAGCTGTACCTATCACCTCTCGTGCTGTTGTGCTCACCGCTCCGTGGACAGCTTCCCACAGATTGTTGAGATTCTCGTTCACGTTGATTTCCGCTATCCACTCATTCAGCTTCTGGTGGTACTCTGCAGCAACTCCATCTACTATCAAACGCTGGATGTTGAAACGCATCGATCTCCGGTTTCTCGAACTCGTAACGGTCGATAGACGCGCTCGAATTTTCGCGACAACGAGGTAGTGATCCGAGTCGATATTAGGACCCCTGAAGGTCCTGACATCTACGACATCCGAGAAATCCAGAGTTGGTTGGAAATGCTAACATGAAGCTTTAGTGTGATGATTTATTAGCTAGAGAATGATCTTTAGAAGAGGGTAGGTGGATAGTTCCGTTAGAGTACGGCAGTATGAAAATTGAATAGAAGTTGAAAATGAGCGAAGGGCCATTAAAGCGACAGTTTTACAAGATAGACGCACATTTTTGCCTAGCCCGTACGATGTACGCGGGGACTTGAAGTATGTCTCCAAGTCCACAGGCAAAAATGTGCGTCTATCTTGTAAAACTGTCGCTTTAATGGCCCTTCGCTCAATTTCAACTTCTATTCAATTTTCATACTGCCGTACTCTAACGGAACTATCCACCTACCCTCTTCTAAAGATCATTCTCTAGCTAATAAATCATCACACTAAAGCTTCATGTTAGCATTTCCAACCAACTCTGAAAATCGTTAACTTCGCGTATGAAGTAACATAAAAAAAAAACACTTTGAATCCGAGAAATGCCGACCATCCACCAACACGTGGTCGATCTGGGAGCAAGTTTCGCCATTAGGGTGTCTCCAGGTGTGCTTTCGGATATCCTTGCGTGCAAAGTGGGTGCTACTGATGGCCATATCACGAGCAGCAGCGAAGTTTATCAGCTTAAGGCCATTATCATTCGTTGCAGAGTGAAGGCTCTCTGTTCCAATGGTTGGGCGAAAGAATTCATCTCTTCCGACCTACGCGTTTGCATCTCCGATGACAATCTTCATGTCGTGTTTAGGGAACTCATCATAGGTTTTATCCAGGCTTTCATAAAACGCGTCCTTCACGTCATCGGATTTATCGTTAGTCGGTGCGTAGATGTTGATCAGGCTGGAATTGAAGAATTTGCCATGAATCCTCAAAACGCAGATGCGCTCGCACAGCATAACCCGCTTCATCTGTTTCCCAAGCACTACGAAACCAACTCCGCGTTCTGCTCTATCGCCACCGCTGTAGTAGATATGGTATTTGAACGATGTGTTGGCGATAGGATCTACCGCCCTGAATTCACGTTCTCCAGATCTAAGCCACCGTATTTCTTGAATAGCAGCCACACTCACATTCACCTTTTGCAGTTCACGGGCCAGAAGGCCCACTCGTCCAGGTTCATTTAACGTTCTGACATTCCAAGAACCGAGTTTCCATTCATTGACCTTATTTCGTTGCCGCTGGATCCCAGACAGACGCTGTTCGAGCCGCACCTCCTGGTAGAAAGACGCTCGACAATTCGCACCTCCTCAGCCTTGCTATCATCACGATATGGGTTAATCGTGATAACATTGCCCACACCCCGCTACCAGCACATATATGGGCATATACTGGCTGTCATCATCCGACACGTGGAAGCGTGAGGTAGGAGCTTGCCTGACCAAATACTCAAAATCGATACTCGTCGAAGCAATCCCGTCCCATTGCTTGACAAACTGCCGTTGGATGGAGATGCGAACCGAGCTCTGAATTACTACAGCGTCGTTCTGCTGACGGGGGACATCCATTTCTCGCTTTTGGTGCTTTTGCTGGGCCTTCCGGATAGTCGAGATCTCTCCATGAGCTTGATTTGTGCTTCGTCTTCCTGACGGGTTTTCACTTCGGTTTCGTCCAGTAGATCGTTAATGGGTTTGAAGTTCAAACGAGGATCGCGCTCACCGGAAACAGCAGCTACTTCATCGTCATCCTCCTCTTGGACTTCGGCAGTGGCAGCGGGAGCACTGATGCCCTGGCTGAACATTCCACGGGTTAATGGTTTGTAGCGTTGCCTTCGGAGCTGGAATTGTGTGTTAATCGGGTGTTGCCCCACCGGAAGATATTTTCTATACCGGAAACTGTGGTGGCGGGTGCCGTTGGAGGGGCCATGGTTGAAATATTACTCACTACTCTATGTTTGCCATGGTGCCAATGGGAATGTTAGTCGAAAGGGAATCAGAGTTAGTTAGTACCACATTGACTGGTGATGCCTTTTCGAATGGGACTGCTGTTACTACTGGTGAAAGCTAAGATGATGTTTAGAAGAATATTGGAGAGATTTTTTTTTATCAGAGAAGATCCTTTCGCAGTCACGACTGGGAGTGGTTTCTGAGAAGGAAGAACAACCCTTAAAGCTGGTTCGAAGTGTAGGTTGTTATTGGTAGTAAGCAGGCACCGGCACAGGTTCTTCTATAATATTCCAGTCATTCGAAAGGCTCAGAATACACTTGGTATTACTTTATTTACTAACAAAACTGACGTCTAATATGAGACGTATACGTTTAAAAAGAGTAAACGGAGTAGGCAGAGCAAATATTGAGGTACATTGAGTTACTCGCTGCAAAAAAGCAACTCAGAGTATACCTGTCTCACCCCTTGGGATAATCCTAAATTTTCGGGAAACGTGATTATCTTAGGGGTTGTCGTTGAATCAAATTGACTCTAAGGTGGTGACTAGGTGAGTTTCCCAAGTAACATTTTAAGTTTTATTAAGCTTCTATAAAACAACACTCATAAAACCCTGGTCAAAGCTACTTTGCCCTTGATGCATCCACCAAAACCTCATTAAGACTAGAATCTGTCTAGTTGGCCCATCCTGGAGAAGGTTCTGAAGGGTATATTTTCGAAGCTCTTCAAGATTGATTTACTGCAAAAAGGTTTTATGACGAACGTATTGAGAACCATTTGAAACCCGTATTTATGCTACAATAAAAGCTATTTGGCAACATTAAAAACCTTTTTCTAGCCATTTTCCCTAGCCGCTCGCTGATTTTACTAGAAAAATTATCAATCAAGAAAAAGATTCATAAATACCATCCGAAGTAAACAAAATAATAAAAATATAAAAATCCTATTCAATTTCCAAAATTATTAGAATTGTTCTCATAAAGTTCATTTTGATCGTCTGATCTGGAGAAAGCTGGTTTGTTTAATAGTACGTTCAGACTACAGAGTTATAACATGTTATAAAGTGTGTCCACGATGAAATTGCCACACTATGAAATTGCTCTAACTTTTTAACCGTTGGGTAGAATTTAATGAAAATTTGGGTGGATTTAGTTCATAGTGCATTATTTACATCCTGCAAGTTTTAAAGTCCTGTGATCAAAACTCGCGGAAATGGAGTCGAAAGAACAGCTCGTGCGTGATAAAATCTTGCGCATTCATCACGAGAACAAGGATCTCTCGCATCGTTCCATCGCTAAAACGTTGGGAATCGCGAATTCCACGGTGTCGCGAGTGATTAAGCGGTTCGAGGAACGGTTGACCACCGATCGGAAGCCCAGAAGTGAAGGAAAAAGTATTCCGTACAACACCAAAAATCACAACCGCGTAGTTGGGGCCTTCAACCGAAATCCGAACGCCTCCGTTAGGGATGTGGCTAAGAAGCTGCACCTAAGCCGAAGTTTTGTCCAGAAGGCCAAAACTAAGGCTGGACTTCGAACGTTCAAGGTACAAAAGGCCCCTAATCGCGACGAGAAGCAGAACAAGTCCGCCAAAACCCGTGCCAGGAAGTTGTACCTCAACATGCTGACAAAAGTTGAATGCTGCATCATGGACGACGAAACATATGTGAAGGCCGACTTCAAACAGATCCCCGGCAACCTGTTTTTCACGGCCAAGGATAAGTTCAGCGTTCCGGAGCATGTCCGCACTCAAAAGATGTCCAAATTTGCGAAGAAATTCCTGGTTTGGCAAGCCATCTGCATGGCGGGAAGCGGAGTGCACCTTTCGTGACCCAGGACACGATGACAGGTGTACATAAAAGAGTGCCTCCAGAAGCGGCTGCTTCCTCTCCTGAAGGCCCACAACGTCCCAACAATCTTCTGGCCGGATTTGGCCTCATGTCACTACTCCAAGGACGTGCTGAAGTGGTATGCGGACAATAAGGTCAATTTCGTGCCGAAAATGTTCAACCCTCCCAACACTCCGGAGCTCCGCCCCATCGAGAAGTACTGGGCGATTATGAAGCAGCACCTTCTTAAACGACCTAAGGTAGTGAAGACAGTCGAGGAACTGAAGAAAGTATGGGTTTACATGCAAAAAACGGTTGATTCACAGGTTGTGCAGAATCTTATGGCCGGGGTTAAGGCCAAGGTGCGGGCATTTGCGTATGGACTGTAAATAAAATATGAGTAAAATGGTAAAATGAAGTTTAATAGTTATTTCTCAATCCCTGAAAATTTGATGGCAATCGGATGAAAACTCGAATTTTGCGAATCAATTTTGTGTGTGGCAATTTCATCGTGGACACCCTTTAGCGCTATCTTGATGGTGGTTTCTGTGTTACAATTATTTGACAACCCTTATAACATGTTATAACTCTCCAGGACAGCGTTTAAGACTGTTTCATATAGGAGACGGTCAACACCGGTCAGAACGTGATGCAAACGCCAGATGCTCAGTAGTTGCTGAAATTGACTTCCCTTCGGTCGTTAACATCGCTTGAATTTTTCATCCTATTTCGTGTACCCTTCGAGATTTCCCTGTCATAAATTTTGCTTTTATTCACTATGAGGTAAAAGTTGGATAGTTCAATTTGTAAACAGAGTAATTGGGGATTTTATGATACTTTTTAACAAGGCGAAACAACAACAATATATGCTTTTTGCTCTCATTTAAAACCTAATGGTTTTATGGTTGATTTTATTAGAACAATTTTATAGAGTATTTTATCAAGGCATTGATAAACAATTCCCAAGTAACATTGCAAACTTTATAGAGGTTTAATAGCATTCTACAAGTCTAAATCATGCACACTACGAAAAAGACATGTAAATTTCAGTGCCCTGAGACCGACACATGCAAGCGGCCCTTTTGACATAAGAATCAGTTGAAAAGGACGAGAAAATCAATTCAATCAAATGCACTTTTCGTCGAGTTGCATATGTTCCAGTTTCAGGACACTTAATTTTACATGCCATGTTTGTTTACGTTCCATGATTTACGTTAAAGCTGAATTACGTCTCGTGTAAAAATAATCATTTCTTATTGTGTGGGCTACAGAACCATAATAAAACCAATATTGTTACTTGGGTTGCTAATGAAGTTTATGATAGATTCACACAACAGTTTTATGGAGGGATTGAGAGCTGCTTTAAATTTATTTTCAAAAAAATATAGTTTTAGACTTTCTCCACAGGCTATAAAAGGTTTTTAAAACAGCAATAAGCTGAAATACTGAATTATTTAAACTAAATGGATTGTTCATTGCCGTTATAAAACCATCAAAAATCAGAGTGGATGCCAAGTAGCTACTGAATTGTTACTTGGATTATGTCAACGCTTCATCCGAGAATTCGTAAAATTGCATGGACATGGACACCATGTTGCGTTTACAGTTGTGTGTGATATCGATAAAGAGCGAACCACTGAACCAGGTTGCTTCAGTTGAGCTTTAGAAGTAGGCTTTGCTTTTGCCTGTCAGTGTCTCGTGGAGAAAAATTGTTAGTTTATCCAAGAATTTCTAATATTTGAAAATGCAATCCAAAAATAATTCTTCTTCCTCGAGATCGCTTTCCCAAAGCAACATACATTTTCTGATTATTTTGTATATCTAGAAAATATTGACAATCGCGCTCTGTTTTTCATATGGAGGGAGACTGAAGGCACGTCAAAAGCTAAACGCGACGCTGTGGTACAGAACATCATACTTGCGTATGATATTGGTGTGGATTGTATGCCAGATATCCGATCAGACTTTTCAAATTCTGTTATCCATCTGTGCAAATATTTTGAAAAAAATTGATTGAGACATAATCGAACATTCGATTTTGGAAGAAAACCACGCATCGATTTGAATCAGCTGGTATCTTACTTACGATTTAACGACTGTTTGTTGGCCTTTTCAATTTTGCCAATTCAAACAAGAATTTAGGAACTTTGTTTAGGCATATCAATCAACCGATGGCTGTAGCACGAGTCTCTCTGTTTAATTTGGTAGTCATTCCATATAAATACTACCAAATTAGAAAGAAAGATCCGTCCTACAGTCATTGATTAATTGTAATATCTTGACAATAGCCTTATCCATCATTTAAATGGCATTGCACTTAAAACTATATTCACTTACTGGATTACACGGGGATCGTCATTAGCATGGGCAATTTACCTCATATCCCCTATTACACTGGATGGTATTGGAATGGAATTTGACAATGACTCAGGATCGGATCTCGAGCCGAATGAGTGGATGCATGAGACGAATTGAGTGAGAATGAACTAGGCATAGATTCATCTTCTATTCAGTCCGATGTCCGACACCAATAGTAGGAACCTCCCAGCATCCAATGACCATCTCCTTTGGACGTCATTAAGCTATTCCCACCGCTTAACTATCGGCCGTTAACTAAGAAAGCAATGACTTCTAACTCTGAATTGCTGACGACAACAAAAGGTTATTCATACGATTAATTTAACTCCCACCAACCGTAAAATCGTTCCTCACCTCTATCCGGAGTTGTTACGAGTAATTAACGTTCACGGATAGTCAGACTGTTCGCGTTTAAACCAACCCAAATACACACACAAACGCAAATACGACGAATTTAGTCAAACTGTGCGGGAATCTTCTCCTTTTCCTGGGAAACAAATCATCAAACAGCAAATGGCAAAAGAGCGAGCGGGCGAGCTCCAAAGGAGCAGCATTTCATTCATAGCACAAAATAACACCATCTCGTATATCTATAGTATACCCGATGTGACGATGAAGGTGATGTTGTGGTTGCTTTTGCATGCTTTGGGATTTCACACCTCGATTCTTGCGATGTTTCGAGAGTTGTTTCCTCACTCCATGAAGATTTGCCGAACCGCAAGGAGTTGATTCATTAGCAGTTGCACGCTACTGGCTGGATTCCCGAGTTGAAAGTGGCTTCTATTTGCGATTTATGGCAAATTTTATCATTTTGCAAATAAATTTGATGATTCGAATTTACTGGGGAAGTTCGAGTCGAGATGGCAGATAGGTTAGTATTCAAATAAACCAATCGCAATCGGAACCATAATTTTAGTCGGGGTTTCGACTGAATGGTTTCTGTTGGGCCTCGTGGAGAGAATACGTGAGACTTTTGGCAAATGGCTGGAAGTGTGAGTTGGAAGGTCTATATTTGCTACCTTCCACTGATAGTGGGATCCTGTGTGAGTGTTAATATATTCTATTGCAATGGAGGCAGTGAAGTGTGTGGACGTGGGTGATGATGCCTCAGTGATGAACATCATTATCGTACAATTAGGCAGATACGAGTTGAATTTTAACGGTGCTTAATTAGATGAAAGGGATTCCAAGAATCATGAATGGATTGGACACTTGGACAAAGCAATTGAGATGATCGTGTTCTTTTTTGTTAGACTATTTATGAATAGGTATATGCAGAAGTAAAGTAAATAGATAAATCCAGAAGTGGGCACTAAAACCACTAACCGCTAAATGATACTTCGGAAAATCATTATGTTTTCATACTGAAACAAATGTTTGTACAGTATGTGGTTATTTTTTAGTGGTAAAATTTCATTGATTTTAGTTTTTAATTTTTAGTTTATGAGCATAATGTGTGATTTAGTTGTTAATGAATCATCATTACTACTGTTGAGTAGCCTGGTATTAAAGGTACTCCTATACAAAAATTCGTTTCAATCTGCAATTGTTTTCATTAGAAAAGTTAATGATTTCCGAATGTATTTGGAAGTTTAAATTACAGTAAGGAAAAAAATAATAAACAAGAAACCAGAGCAAAAGTAGAACAATCAAGCACACTGTAAATATTTGACCATGGCACATTCATCGAGCTGTCGAAATTTTGATTGACTCATTCAATCACCGGATTTTAGTCCCCCAAAAAATCGCTGGTCAACGTTATGTGGGCTCCCAAGAAAATCCCGACGGTGCCGACTGAACCCAGACCCTTTGGAGTGATAGGCAGTCCGGCGCCGCTACCAAAACAATTTCGGAAAGTTCTGATATACTTCAGAAATGAACGGAATCACCTATGAAACATTCTAAATCACTTCGGAAAATACCAGACCACTTAAGAAATATTCGGATTTTCTTCGGAAAGTACTGAATCACTTCATAAATAATCGGAATCACTTCTAAAAGAAGTGAACCTTCTCAGATCCTATGTTCCGTTTTACTTCGAAAGGCACTGATTCGCTTCAGAAAACTTCAAAATCACTTCGGAGAATATTGACTTATTTTGAAAAAAAAAAAAAAATCGGAATCACTTCGGAATGTTCTAAATCACTTCATAAATGATCGGAATCACTTCTAAAAGATCTAAATCCCTTAAGAAATGTTTGGAATCAGTTCTAAAAGTACTTAATCAATTTAGAAAAGTTCCAAACCACTTCGGAAAGTAAGAATTTTGCAAAATTCGATATCACTTCAGAGAGTAATGAATCACTTCAGAAATGTTGATAATCACGGTCGTAATCACTTCGAAAAGTATTGAATCAATTCCAAAAAAACGGAATCTCATTTAAAAGAACTTAATCGCTTCGGAAATGTTCTGAATAATTTTTCAAAGTACTAAATGACTTCATAAAAAACCGGAACCTCTTCAAGAAGAACTGAATCATTTCAGATATGTATGGAATCACTTCGGATAGTACTGAATCACGTCTAAAAGAACTGAATCATCCCACAAATAGCCGGCATGATTTCTAAAAGTAATGCTTCACTTCATAAAAGTTCTAAATTACTCCGGAAAGTACTGAATTACTTTGGAAAAATGCAGCATCACTTCGAGAAGTACAGAATCATGGCAAAAATGTTCGGAACCTCTTCGAAAAGTACTCAATCACTCCAGAAATGTTCTAAATCAGACCCAAAGGCTGAAAGTGTCTTTAATAAAGGAAACTACCTTAATAACTGTTATAAATCACTTCGATAAGTTCTGAATTACTTTTAAAAATTCGGCCAACCGTGTCATAAACCATTACCATAACAGCATAACGAAGGGACTGTGCTTGTTTGTAATAAATATTATTTTACTATATTCGGTAATCGCTGTGGTAGTGGTAGTGGTAGCATGTGAGTTGTTCGTGGTCCCGTTTCAATGAAGTTTTTTGGCTTGTAATACCTCCTCAAGCAACGTTTCTCTTCGATATTCTGACTCGTTATGCGAAGACATGCCTGAATAGTGTGGAGTTCAAGAACATTATCTACGCTAGTGAAATTAAAACGTATTTCTAAATGTGCCTATTCAGTATACTCCATATTGGCTCTGTACCGTAATTGTGTTCATCTGCTACCTCATTCTACTTACACACTACCTTGAACACTCATTGGATGAACACAAACAGAGCAGTGACTCGTGCTGTTACTACAAAGATGAGTAAATCTACGCTAGCTTTGTCAACCGGTTCCAAAAGTGACAACCAAAACAAAAAACGATCGAGGGAAGACTTGGATAAGACCGAAGAACAAGACGAAACCTTCGACAATCTGTTGCTGCGAATAAAACAGATGATCGATGATGGAAACACGAAAATCGAAATGAAGATCGAGTCAAGCAATAAAGCCGTTGTTTGTGAAATTGCTACACTGCGTGAAGATGTGCACCAACTGAAGGCCGACTACGCCCGTGATTTAAATCGGCTAAACGAATCTCATGCAAAAACGGAATTGGATGTGCTGAAAAACAAGGATGCTGTTAACAGATTACCGAAATCAAACGATCTTATTTTGACTGGAGTACCCTACAGCCCCATGGAGAACACTGGTGCTCTAATTCAGAAAGTTGCAGCTGCGCTTGAATACAGTGATACGAATGCCCCAGTTGTTTATACCAAACGATTGGCTCGAACACCTATTGTTGCGGGTGCAACACCACCGATTTTGATCCAGTTTGCCTTCAGAGCATCCAGGGATGAATTTTTCCACCGCTATTTCGCTAGGAAGAATTTGAACTTGACTCAGCTTGGATACGACGTTGACAGACGCATCTACATAAATGAGAATCTCACCAAATCAGCTCGTTACATCAAAGGGACTGCTCTTAAGCTGAAACGTTCTGGGAAGATTCATCATGTTTTCTCCAAGGATGGGATCATTTTTGTGAAGACGTTCCAGCTCTGCCGATTTACTACGTGGACCAGTTGGCGGAGTACGGATCGATCAAACATCAACATCTTAAAGCCGTTTATACCAAACCCTTTCCTACGAATTTCATTTATTCCTTCATTCATATTTCCATGACTCCGTTCCTACAATTATCCTTGATATCTTCCCTCCTAAAAGTCAGACATCGTTGGACCTAGGATAAATCTTCATCATGGGCGTTGTTTATAACTGATGCTGTTGCTGTTGTTGCTGTTGCTGCCGTTGTTCCCGTTGTCTCACTCCATCACCATAGTCACCGCCGAAGCAGACATTGTTGCGTTTTATCGACTTCAATTGAGTGAGCGATCGTACATCACATTATCAGATGAGTAGAATATTAACGAAAACGATAGGAATGTATGTTGTTTTGTTCTTTGACTCGATGCTCTTTCCATTCCCTTCCTTCAATCTACTTTTCCGGTTCATGCTCTCACTGTTGATCATGTTTCTGTTTCTCGATGTCGGTTAATCAGATTAATATTGCACGGACAGGACAAGGTATTGCTGATATCCCACGAGCTGTTATGAATGTGGCCCTGCTGGATGATTGCTTGAACGTATGTCATATGAATGTGCAAAGTTTGTGTGCTCGTCAATTAAGCAAATTCAACGAATTTAAGCATTGTTTTGCTAGTAGCAAAGTTGATATCATTTGCATATCTGAAATCTGGTTAAATGAAAGTATTGACGATAATTTAATTGCCGTGGATGGTTACCGAGTTTTAAGGAACGATCGCAAGTACAGCAGAGGGGGGGGGGGGGGGCATTTGTATTTATCACAAACTAGATCTTGATTGCAGAGTTATTGCTGTCTCTGATTCTCTAACGGAATTGGAAGACTGTAATCGAACCGAATATATGTTTATTGAAGTTCGAGTAAACAATAAATTATTACTCCTCGGTGCTATTTATTCGCCACCTAGAGTTGACTGCTCTTGTTTGCTAGATCAAAAGCTTTCCGAACTGTCACTTAATTATTCGAATGTTATTTTGATTGAAGATTTCAACATTGATGTGAGTAAAACCAGCATTAGAACTTCACGCTTTTGCAGTGTTCTGGAAAATTTTGGATTAAACATTGTCAACAATGAACCAACGCACTTTTACCCTGGTGGAAGTTCACTGATTGATTTACTGATAACTAACGATACTGATTTTGTTCTAAATTTCAATCAAGTTGCTGCTCCTGTTTTTTCTCAACACGATATAATTTTTTCATCACTTAATATATCTCGTAGAAAGTTGGATCGCCCTAAGTTATTTAGGGCTTATAATCGTATTGACTACCCTCTACTACAAAGTACGTTGACAAATTTTGATTGGTCCCCGTTATATAGTATTAGTGATTCTGACTTGGCACTCGAGTTCTTCAATGCACACATAGTTGATCTTTTCGAAAATTTCGTTCCTCTGCGATGTGTGCGGTCCAATCCCAATACGATGTGGTTCAACAATGATATATTGAATGCAATGATTGCGAGAGACATTGCATATCGACTTTGGATATCAAGTAGAATTGAATCGTATCATATTCAGTTTAGAAGACTTCGTAATCGGGTAACCAGTCTGATAAATAAGGCTAAATCAAATTTTTTGAGCAGTCGCTTGGAAGCTGCTAACTCTAGTAAAGAGCTGTGGAAAAAACTTAAACATTTGAATGTTGCCAGAAACTCTAATAGCAGTGTGAAGATTCATAATACTAGTGATGAAGTTAATGCTTTTTTTGGTGAAAATTTTACGATAGATCCTGAATTACCGACGATACCACCACTGAATCCTGAAGGTTTCCGTTTTTCTCCGTGCACTGATTTGGAAATTTTGTCTGCAATTTTATCAATTTCATCCAACGCGATTGGTATGGATGGTGTTCATTTAAAGTTCATCAAATTGATTTTACCCTTCGTAATAACTCCGATTTCCTACCTGTTCAACTTGTTCATTTTGACCGCTAGATTTCCTCGTGCATGGAAAACCGCAAAAGTTATTCCAATTCGGATAAAGCCTGCAGGCACTAGCTTGAATAACCTTCGCCCAATCAGTATCCTATGTTCATTATCTAAAGCCTTTGAAAAGATTCTTAAATCTCAGATTCAAGAGTATATTAATCGATTTAACTTACTCAGCCCTTACCAATCAGGTTTAAGGTCAGGGTACAGTACAACTTCATCACTTCTTAAGGTGCATGATGATATCCATAAATTAATTGATATAAAAGGAGTTGCTTTTTTACTTTCGATTGATTTCTCTAAAGCTTTTGACAGGGTCTCACACGTCAAACTACTGAAGAAATTATCACACCAGTTCGGATTCTGTCGTGAAGCTGTTTCTTTGATCAATTCGTATTTAAGTGCTCGCACTCAAGTGGTGGTTATTGAAGGTAATCTTTAGGCTCCCATTAATATATTATCAGGTGTACCCCAAGGGTCAGTATTGGGTCCTCTTTTATTTTCATTATTCATCAATGACCTTCCGTCAGTATTGCAAGTCTGTTTGATCCACATGTTTGCGGATGATGTTCAATTATACCTCTGTTCAATTGATGCATCTGTAGAAGAAATGGCTCGTCTAATCAATAATGATTTGAAGTGTGTATCGCTATGGTCTTCAAGAAATCTGCTTCCGATAAATTCATCTAAAACAAAAGCGATGTTTATTTCCAGACGGCAGACACGCATTGAGTTACCAAATCTTTTTTATAAATAATGATATTATTGACTTTGTTAACAAGGCTTCTAATCTCGGTATAATATTACAAAATGATTTAGAATGGGATTCTCAAGTAAATTCCCAATGTGGAAAGATTTATGCTGGATTACGACATTTAAGGCTAACGGCTGCTATGTTATCGGTATCAACCAAAATCAAGCTTTTCAGCTCTCTTTTGAAACCACATTTTTCGTATGGACTTGAACTGATTTTAAATGCTTCTGCTAATGCTTTGGATCGTTTAAGAGTTGCCTTAAATCACTGCGTACGTTGGGTTTTCAATTTGTCAAGATACGCTAGAGTAACACACTTACAACGGCAGCTTTTGGGCTGCCCATTTTATGAATTCTTTAAACTGAGAAGCTGTGCTACCTAATTCAAAATTATACATCATGGCCCAAACTATCTTCATGAAAAATTACAACCATTCAGAAGCGCTCGAGTAAGACACTTCGTAGTACCGCAGCATAACCCCTCTCATTACGGTAGTACCTTTTTTGTTCGTGCAATTATACTATGGAATCAGCTTCCTACTTACATTCAATCTATACAATCAGCTGCAGGATTCTACCGTGAGAGTTTGAACTGGTTCAGTGGAGGGAATTGAATGGAATGGAATGAGCAAAGGGTTGAGGTTTGGAATAGCATATATTTAAAAGTAGTTTTGTATTATATTAAGTTATGTTTTGAAACTTTTTGTTAAAGTGGATTGAATTGCATTTGTGGTGTGAACAACGAAGAAACCGATTGTAGAAATTTATAAGAGAAAACTGTTACTCTACAAGTATACATGTAAATAAATAAATAAATAAAATAAATATTTTCTTAAGATATCTGTGTGTATTACATACTGCATTCCCTTTTTGTGCCATTTGACTTTTTGCTCATTCGACCTTTTGTTCTTCTTTGGACCATTTGACCATTTTACCTTTGGCTCTCTTATTCGAGCTTTTGTCTCTCTTGGGATCATTCGACCCTTTGTCACCATTCGACGTTTAGTCTATTCGACTTTCTGTTCCTTTTTGGGCCATTCAACCTTTTGTCCATTCGACCGTTTGTCCATTTAACCTTTTGGCATCTCAATCCTATATCCTTTATGTAAGGCAACTAAACATTCTCAACAACAAACGAAAAAGGTTCCAATTCCTGGTGTTGAGTTTTGGTTACCATCCTTCCCATCACCACCAATTTCAAGGACGTGACCAGGACCGAGGGAGGGGAGAAGATTTTATCTAAGATTTTGTTTTGCTGTCGTGAGATGCGCGCGAGTATTTTTGGGAATGGAATGATGTCTAGACCGTAAATCGATGTCCGACGTTATCTTGAAATTCAAGATGATGGTTTTCAGTTCCAGAAAAAGAGAGAAATAGGGTAGAGAACTACTTCGGCCTAATCGCCCATTTTGGGCCTATCGAACAGAACACTTCAAATAAGTCCATGATTTCAGAGTTAACAAGTCAATTATGCGTTTGGTACGATGCTTTAGTTCAAATGCTACCGAACGAAGTCAATAACAACGCGTGATATGAATGTTTGCACCCAATATTCTCAAATACAAATGAAGTGCTCCGACCGAATCAATATTTATCTTCATTCGATAGGCCGAAGTGAATTCATTGGCGTTTCAAAGCGTTAGGCCGAGTTTAGAATCCGTATGCCGAGTTTGGCGTCAAGAAGCGGTGTTAGACTTTTGACAATATCTCAAAGATTGGTTCCTCTTTATCAAATTTTACGGTACATACGGAAAGGTAAATAAATTTGGAAGCCTTCAGTAATTATAACATTCCGTTTGGTGCTAAACTGCGCTAGATTAAGAAAGATTAAGTGCGGGTTGTGCTTAATAGGCCGGAAATGGGGTATTTAACCCTACTGTCAAATACCCTTCAATATGAGTATTTTTGCGTATGGAATGACGTCTAGAGACCGTATATCGAAATCGGAATGACGTCAAGAAATAGAGAATCAATGTCTTGAAATCCAAGATGGCAACTACAGGATACAGGAAAAGTTGGAAATACTGTCAAATACTCATCAATGTGGGTATTTTCGGATTCGCGGTGATAGCTACGGACTAGCAATTACTGTCCGATGCCATATTGAATTCCAAGATGGCAGTTTCTGGTTACAGATAAACTGGATAGTACTGTTAAATACCCCCACAATTGAGGGTATTTTCGGAATGGGGACGATATGTAGTGGCTCAAAATCGATGTCCGACGCAATTTCGGAATCTAAGATGGCGGTCCTTTGTTTTTATAAAACTGTCAAATGCCCTACAATGGACGCAAAATTGATGGCTAACTCCATTCCGGCATTCAAATTTTCGCCACCTACACGTTGACCTTGTTCCGAAAATATCCATATTGTAGAGCATTTTACAGTTTTTTCATAAAACAATGGCCGCCATCTTGGATTAAAACATGGCGTCAGACCTCTATTTTCGTGACGTACGCGTCGTACTTGTTCCGAAAATAACCATACGCCACATTTTACACATTTTACATTTTTTCAGAATCTGAGTGCCACCATTTTGTATTACAAAATGGCATCAGAAATAGATTTTCGGCATCTACCCGTCGTCCCCGTTCCAAAAATACCTATGTTGTAGGCAGATATGGGAATTGTCGCGTTTGTCTATGACGCACGACAAGAGACATTAAAAAATGGTCATCCTGGAAAATTCTCGTCAAACAACAATTTCTTGTCGCACGACAAGATCACCACGACAAAATCAAAGAATCCATCCAGTTGCGACTAACTATTCTAGTCATATGTCACTCATACTGTTCCTTGAGACATAGTATTATAGGTCATTTAAAAAGGAGGATCACGACAAGAAACCATCCATTTTAAAAAGGAGGACAACTTAAAAAAAGACCGGAAATAATGTTAATTTTCTTCAATATTGGTATTTCCTATTTCATAAAAAGTGGGAAATACTGCCAAATACCCTTGAATATGCATATTTTGGGAATCGGGATGACGTCTAGGGACCAAAAATCTATATCCAGCGCCATATTGGCTGAAATCCAAGATGGCGGCTTCCAATGTCAGAAAAAGTGAGAAATACTGCCAAATACCCTTGAATATGCATATTTTGGGAATCGGGATGACGTCTAGAGACCAAAAATCGATGTCCAGCGCCATCTTGAAATACAAGATGGCGGCTTCCAGTTTCAGAAAAAGTGGGAAATACTGCCAAATACACTTCAATATGTATATTTTTGGAATTGGGATGACGTCTAGAGACCCAAAATAGATATCCAGCGCCATCTTGAAATCCAAGATGGCGGCTTCCAATTTCAGAGAAAGTGGGAAATGCTGCCAAATACACTTCAATATGTATATTTTCGGAATCGGGATGACACCTAGAGGCCAAAAATCTATATGCACCGCCATCTTGAAATCCAAGATGGTGGCTTCCAATTTCAGAATAAGTGGGAAATACTGCCAAATAACCTTCAATATGTATATTTTCGGAATCGAGATGACGTCTAGAAACCGAAAATCGATGTCCAGCGACAGCTGGATATCAAAGATGACGGCTGCCGATTTCAGAAAAAGTGAGAAATACTACCAACTACCCTTCAATATGGGTATTTCTGGAATCGGGATGACGTCTAAAACCAGAAAATCGATGTCCGACGCCGTATTGAAATCCAAGATAGCAGCTTCCAATGTCAAAAAAGTGGCAAATACTGCCAAATACAAGTCAATATGTATATTTTCGGAATCGGGATGACGTCTAGAGACCAAAAACCGATGTCCAGTGCCATCTCGAAATCAAAGATGGCGGCTGCTGATTTCAGAAAAAAGTGAGAAATACTGCCAAATATCAAATGTTGTCCAGCGCCATGTTGAAATCAAAGATGGCGGCTGCCGATCTCAGAAAAAGTGGGAAATACTGCCAAATACACTTCAATATGGATATTTCCGGAATCTGGATGACGTCTAGAGACCGAAATTGATATTCAAAGCCATCGATTATTCCAACATGGTGGCTCTCAGATTCTGAATAACTGTCATATACTCTACAATATGGGTATTTACGGAACGGGTTCGACGTGTACATCCCGAAAATATATGCCTGACACTTTTTTGTAATCCAATATGGCGGCTCTCAGATTCAGAAAAACTATCAAATTTGGGTATTTTCGAAACAAGTAGTACGCGTACATCCCAAAAAATCGAGGTCTGACGCCAGTTTTGAATCCAAGATGGTGGCAAGTGACTTCAGAAAAATTGTCAAATACCCTATAATATGGATATTTTCGGAACTGGGTCGACCTGTACATCCCGAAAATTGATGTCTGACGCCATTTTGGAATCCAAGATTGCGGCCGTTGTTTTCTGAAGAGCTGTCAAATTCTACGATATGGATATTTTCGGTACATGACGCGTGTAGATGCCGAAAATCGATGTCCAACACCATTTTGAAATCCAAGATGGCGGCTGTCAGATTCGGAAAAACTGCCAAATACCCTTCATTATGGATATTTTCCGAACTAGTACTACCATTTATGTCCAACGCCATTTTGTAATGCAATATGGCGGCCATTGACTTTAGAAAAACTGTCAAATACCCAATAATATAGATTTTTTGAGACGACATGTAGATGCCGAATACCGAATATGTCCGACACTATTTTTAAATCCAGGATGGCGGCTTCCGGATTCAGCAAAAGATATAAATACAGTCAAATACCCTTCAATATGAGTATTTTTGGAAAAGGAATGACGTCTAGAGAATTACATCTAGAAATAGAAAATGAGTGACCGGAAATCCAAAATGGCAGCTAAAGGATACAGGAAAAGTTGAAAATACTGTCAAATACCCATAAATGTGGGTATCTTGGGATTCGCGGTGATAACTACGGACTAGCAATTACTGTCCGATGCCATATTGAATTCCAAGATGGCAGCTTCTGGTTGCAGATAAACTGGATAGTAATGTTAAATACCTCCACAATATGGGTATATTTTGAATGGGGACGATTTGTAGAGACTCAAAATCGATGTCCGACGCAATTTTGGAATCTAAGATGGCAGTCGTTTTCAAAAAAAAACTGTCAAATACCCTTCAATAGACGGAAAATTGATGGCTGTGGCCATTTCTGCATTCCAATTTTCGGCATCTGCACGTCGTTTTTGAGCCGAAAATATCCATACTGTAAAGTATTTCAAGCTGAACTTTGCATTAGTTCCTAAGTACCCAGGTAACAATTTGATGCTTAACAAGTGTTGTTTAATCGATTCTAATTCAGCCTTAGATTGAATAATTGCTGTACATAGACCACGTTAACTTTTGTTCAGCTTTTAAACATCTAAATCTGGTGATTTTAATCAGCCAAAAGCTGAACAGTAATGTACATCATAAGCTTTTTAAGGCATTACATAACAGTCTTTTCCAACCCTTGTTCAGCCTTCTAGTTTTATTTCAAAAATAATAATGGGAGACCGCTTCATATCTTATGCATTTATATGGAACTGCTTTAAATTGTTGCTGACTGATTGAATATACATATTTATGTTGTTGATATAAGTTTAAAAATTACCTTTGGATTTTGGGATTCGGACCGGCAGTCGCTGATTCACAGGCGTCAACCATACCTACTGGACCATTTAAGCATATGTGTGGCAAAAGGTATGACCATTAACTTGAAGCACGTCAAATTTAAGTTGAATAACAGCAACCGGAAGAGTATTATACAGCAATGCAGAATTGTAAACAACAACTAATATTTTTGAAATGCGGTCTGAAACTTCAGTGCAATATAACAGACAAAACACAGGAATACAAATGTATACTTGTCGCAGCCCACATCTACCAGCTATTCCTAAAAATCTCCTTTTCCTTGTCTCTGCTGCTGCCACTGCTTGTAATTGGAACGGTATGCCGTGAATTTAGATGAACTAAAATGTCGGACATGCAACGAGGGAC
Source organism: Ochlerotatus camptorhynchus (assembly GCF_037179485.1). NCBI lineage: Eukaryota > Metazoa > Arthropoda > Insecta > Diptera > Culicidae > Ochlerotatus > Ochlerotatus camptorhynchus. The sequence continues at coordinate 1,524,959 of NW_027041033.1, read as the reverse complement.
ACATACACTGACGACATTTAACAAATCAAGCTATCAAAATATGTGTAACGCATTGCTGATTTGTGGAGTTGTGTTAAGCTTAAATAAGGCTTGTTCAATCTTTAGATCAGCTAACTTATTGAGGTTGGATTATGGAGGTACAATTCGCTTCATGCACTATATATTCAGCCTGATGTTAATCAGCTTTGCACACCTTAAATCAACCAATAATCAGCTTCTGTTCTTAATGTTCAGCTTGAATTGTTACTTGGGTAACATTGACAGATTCTCTTCATCGACTTTCTCTTTGTATCCCCATGGCCATGTAAATACATTCCCAGGTATTTTCAGCACACAGATCGATAAAAGAAGCTTTTATCTAGCATCTAATACGACAAACATAACAAAAACCGGTTTTGTGCTCAAGTTATTATCGAAAGAAAAAGTCGACGAAGAGAATCGATCAATGTTACTCAGGACCTTAGCCATCATCTTTGATTTCAAGATGGCGCTGGGCATCGATTTTCGGTCGCTGGACGTCATCACGATTCCGAAAATATACATTTGAAGGGTATTTGGCAGTATTTTCCACATTTTCTGAAATTGGAAGCCACCATCTTGGATTTCAAGAAGACGTCTCTAGACGTCATCCCGTTTCCGAAAATATACATATTGATGGGTATTTGGCAATGTTTCCCACTTTTTCTAAAACCGAAAGCCTTCATCTTGGATTTCAAAATGGCGTCGGACATCGATTTACGGGTTTTAGACGTCATCCCTATTCCAAAAAACACTCATATTGAAGGGCAGTTTTTTTTCCACCTTTCCTAGCCGAAAATCGATGTCCAGCGCCATCTTGAAATCAAAGATGGCGCTGGATATCGATTTTTGGTTTATAGACGTCATCCCGATTCCGAAAATATACATATTAAAGTGAATTTGGCAGTATTTCCAACTTTTTCTGAAACCGAAAGCCCCCATCTTGGATTCCAAAATGGCGTTGGACATCGATTTTCGGGTTATAGACGTCATTTCGATTCCGGAAATACCCATTTTGAAGGGTATTTGGTAGTATTTCCCACTTTTTCTGAAATCGGCAGCCGCCATCTTTGATTTCCAGATGGCGCTGGACATCGATTTTCGGTCTCTAGGCGTCATCCTGCAATTTACGTATTTGATTCCAAACATCGATTTTCGGCAGCTTCCAGTTGTGTCCGTTCCAAAAATACCCATCACTGCAAACACGTAGTTCAGCACCAAGATTCAAGCTACTTCGAGTCAGAGGTGAAATCACGTCAAAACAACACGATTCCAGTTATTTCTATCTTGTTATGTCTCGCATGCAAAGCGACATGCATGTACTAGAAAACGATCAGCGGCAGTTTTGTCACGACAGAATGGAAGAATGACATGACAGACTTTTTTCGTCAATAACCATGTCGACAGTTTCCGTCATCTTGTCGTCCGACGTACGGGAAACAACTAAGTCGTTCTGGAAAGCGTCATGCAACAGATGTTTCGTGACCAAATGAGAGAAAAACAAGAATAGAAAATGTTTCGTCGAGTGACAGCCCAGTAGATCAGTCTTTCAAGCAGAAGTTTGTTGCATCGTGCTTGTCAGATGAGCGTTGACTTTTTGTTGTTGTCGTTGTTACATAGTTTATCGTCATGAGGTTGACAATTCCCAAGCCTGGTTGTAGGGTATTTTACCATTTCTTAAGACAACGGCCGCCATATTGGATTCAAAAATGGCGTCAGACATAGATTTTTGGAATGTAGGCGTCGTCCCCGTTCCAAAAATACCCACATTGTAGCGTATTTGACAGATCATCTGAATACAATGGCCGCCATCTCGATTCGAGCTACTTCGAGTCAGAGGTGAAATCCCGTCAAAACAATACAATTCCAGTTATTTCAAAACAAATACAGTCAGGAATCCTTATTGCCGGGGTAACAGGGGCGTGAATAAGGAACCGCGAATAAGGTTACCCACAGCTTAGAGGATTTTCACTAATAGGGGCTGTGGTGGATTATCTCATTTGTTTCAATATATAGAGCTATACTGTCTTGGACAAAATTGTTGTACTGGGATAGACCAACAAGCCTGTGTCATTGGATTCAGGTTTAATTGGGAACTACGCCGCTAGAGGCGCTTCATTTTTATGTTACTTATGACGGGTGCTATAATATATGGATCATAGGTCCAACATAGATTATTTGATGATCCTGGCCACATAGAAAGTTACTGTCTTCAGCAAAGTTGTTCAAGTGACCAAGTCCTTTCGAATGGTGGTCATATTATTTCAGAACTCTCTCACTACGCAGCGCTAGTGTGCATGTGAACTTCCTATATAAACTGTATCTCGAGAACCTGGCCATATAGAACGATGCTGTCTGCAGCAAAGTTGTTATGGTGACCAAGTCCTTTCGGATGATGGTCATATTATTAAAGAACACTCTCACTACGCGGCGCTAATGTGCCCATGAACTTCCTTAATATGTTATGTCTGGAAAGCTTGTCCATATAAGATAGGGAATAGGGATGACGTGTAGAGAGGCTGTAAATCGATTTCGGACGCCATTTTAAAATCCAAGATGGCGGTCATCGATTCAAGAAAAACTGTCAAATACTCTATAATATGGGTAGTTTCGGAAAGGGAACGCCGTGTAGAGGCTGGAAAAAGATGCCAGATGCCATTTTGAAATCCAAGCTGGAGGCCATCGGTTCAAGAAAAACTGTCAAATACCCTACAATATGGGTATTTCCGGAAAGGGGACGACGTTTAGAAGCCAGAAATCGATGCCAAACGTCATTTTGTAATCCAAGATGGCGGGCATCGGTTCAAGAAAAACGGTCAAACACCCTACAATATGGGTATTTTCGGAGAGGGGATGACGTTTAGAGGCTGGATATCATTTAAACTCGCCATTTTGGAATCAAAGCTGAATAATAGTTACCAAGCATGTTGCGTATAATTTGTATAATGTGTGGCGTAGTGGTTAGCATCCATACCTCTCACGCCAAAGTTACGAATTCAAATCTCACCCCCGGATAAGTCACGAATGACCCAAGAGCGTTAAAGTGACTATAATAATAAAAAAAAAAAAAAAAAAAAAAAAATACGTCAGCTTGAAATTTTTGATGATGTCTTGATCAAGGGGTTGAATCAAAGACGTGATCTTTGGTGGCATGTTTAGAAGCATTATGTGGATGCAACGGAGCGTTATCAAGGAGCAGCATAAGTGATGAGAAGCAGTCGTTTATACAGTCCTCAAATAATTCTCGGGTCATCCAACCTTTCTTGTTGTTACGATAATGCTCAGGAATCGGCTTCTAAACGTCGTCCCCTTTCCGGAAATACCAAAATTGTAGGGTATTTGACAGTTTTTCTTGAACCGATGGCCTCCATCTTGGATTTCAAAATGGCATCTGGCATCCTTTTCCGGCCTCTACACGTCATCTCCTTTTCGGAAATACCTATATTGTAGGGTTTAAGTTTTCTTGAACCGATCACCGCCATCTTGGATTCTAAAATTACGTCTGGAATAGATTTCCAACCTCTATACGTCGTCCCCGGTCCGAAAATACCCATATTGTAGGGGATTTGATAGTTTTTCTTGAATCGATGACCGCCATCTTGGATTTTAAAATGGCGTCCGAAATCGATTTACAGCCTCTCTACACGTCATCCCTATTCCGTTTCGTGTCCTCACATTGCACAGCAACATCTTATACGGACAAGCTTTCCAGATATAACTATTAAGGAAGTTCATGTGCACACTAGCACCGCGTAGTGAGAGTGTTCTTAAATAATATGACCATCATCCGAAAGGACTTGGTCACCTGAACAACCTTGCTCAAGGCAGCATCGTTCTATATGGCCAGGTTCTTAAGATACAGTTTATATAGGAAGTTCACATGCACACTAGCGCTGCGTAGTGAGAGAGTTCTGAACTTATATGAACATCATACAAAAGGACATGATCACCTGAACAACTTTGCTGAAGACAGTAGCCTTCTATATGGCCAGGATTTTGAGATACAGCTTATATATCAACCTCATATGCACACTAGCGCTGCGTAGTGAGAGAGTTTTGAACTAATATGATCACCATCTGAAAGGACTTGGTCAATTGAACAACATTGCTGAACACAGGCCAGGATCACCAAATATTCTATGTTGGACCTATGATCCATATATTATAGCACCCGTCATAAGTAACATAAAAGTGAAGCGCCTCTAGCGGCGTAGTTCCCAATTAAACCTGAATCCAATGACACAGGCTTGTTGGTCTATCCCAGTACAACAATTTTGTCCAAGACAGTATAGCTCTATATATTGAAACAAATGAGATAATCCACCACAGCCCCTATTAGTGAAAATCCCATAAGCTGTGGGTATCCGCGGATAGCCCGGCAATAAGGATCCGGCAATAAGAGATACCGGCAATAAGGAATCCGACAATAAGGATTCCTGACTGTAGATACACAAATTTGTTTTGCTTAAGAATATTAAAAAAAAAATTGTCTCTTATTCTATTTTTTCTTCTTACGAGTTATGATTCCGTATTCCGTATTTCCGAGTCATATATTGTTGTAGTTTATGCCGAGACATTGAAAAGTCAATGGTTTCGCAGTATTGATTGTAAGACGCCATAATTTGCATAATTTGTGCGATGATGGGTAATGGCAAATACATTTCGATTGCTGAGTTGTCAAGTAGGAGCATTAAAATTTAATTTTGATAAAAGTTCTGCTAAGTTAATGCACTGCGAAACGCATATTAACGTCGCTCTTTTAATGTTTGTATGTTTATGAGCATGCAGCGTGCTTCATATGATGCAAGAGGAAATGATGTCCAACCTAATTTACGAAGGGAATATAATAGAAATTCCCGTCAATCTTATCGTTCTACGACGTGAAACAACTAAGTCGTTCTGGAAAACGTCACGCAACAGATGTAATTTTGTTCTTTCCTTCTGATCGGGAAAGTGACTCTAAGTAAGCAAATATTTGCTCACATTGAATTCAACGATCCGTCGATTACCATAATTTATGACCAATTTATTGGTATTCGCACGCATCCCCTCTTCCGAGGACGGTCCCCGAAAAGTTTCATTCGCCGTAAATAATAAATTACCTGGAAGCGCCACAGTCGAAGCGTGGTCCGTCTAGCCAAGGACATCATTCCGTTCAAAAAAGCATAATTTTGATCTAAAAAAAAATATATTGCAACCGAAATATTTTCCCGAGGCCCAGTCACGTTCAGGATCATCCATTTTTCGGTTGTTTATAGTGCTACTAGGGTGAACGAGCATGAATTTGGGCGATCGCCTCCCTTATATAGTGATAAGTGCTGCCAGCTGTTGTTGCTGAATATACCATCAATAATTTTAAACTAATGAAAAACACTCTTAACAAATAAATCCGAGATTTGGCGAATTTTCACTTAAATTTTACACTTTAAAAATAAATTCGAAAATCCCTCTTTTGTCAAAATTGATTCCTGGTGGGTCAGCAATAAGTCTGGGAGAATAGCATGTTTGTTTGAAAATTTTCCATCTGTCAAATTTAAGGGAAAATCCCAAATGCAATTTGCAAGAGAACCAGATCGTCAACAGTATCAATCGCACTTACTGTGTGTCCTTTAAATCGCGTGCTCCAGCGCTAAAGCACGCAGTTCATGTGCACCTTCCGTAACCGTAGTTGGGGCAAATTGTAGGTCCGCTACCCTACTAGCGATGTTCGAATGGTGCCGCAGTTACGAGATAAAATAAATATTTGTGTTCCCAACCCCATCCGAAAAAAAAGGTCGTAAATTACACACTCTGTGTATCCACCGATCGAATGTTGCGTGCCGTGGACACATTTCTCTTCGATGTGGTCGAGTGATAATCCTGGCGAGGCGTGGCACGGGGCTTGTTCAGTACCGCAGTGGGAGTGTAAATTGATTTAACCGATTACCAAACGCTTAGTCCCCCGGGCAGGGGATTGGACCGCATCGCCGTTGTTTGCACGAAAGCTTCGAATTGATACATCGGCTTCGATTAGATCAATGAAGTCAAACTTAAATCCCGGAAGGACATTTCCGCCCTGGCTGCCGTCCAACAGCAGTGCGCTGGAAAGATTAATTCACCTCCTGGCTACTGACGGTGAAAATCCGAAGCCACTAATCCACCTACTCTTGAAGCAGAAGAAGCCACTTATAAGTGTCAGGAAAACCACAGCACTATCCCCGGCTCTCATTTCTCAACGCCTTCCGCCTTCCGGGTTGGTTCCGTGGTCAACACTCTTGTTCGGTTTCGTGTTTTGCCGCCACTTATTTATTACCATCGACCAAGAAGTCCGGCACACGTCCGGCGAGCTACGCGCAGGGAGTCCCGTTTCCGATTCGATTATACAACCGCTTTGGCCTCAGCTGCTGGACCGGCTAGAGCTAGTGCCTCACTGTCAGTGTGTGGCTTTTCCGAAATAAATATATATATCTCTCCCCCTGACTCATATGTTAGGGTAGGTGCCGAGTCTGAGGATCGGATTTTGGCAGCTCAAGACACATTGTCTATGTGCGGTCCTTGTACTTTATTGGGTCTCATTTGTTTCAGCAGCCAAGGTTCCGGTTCCTTTCGGTGGGAATTTATATCGAAACTCACTTACGAAGATTGCACGCGTTGAATATGAACAAGATCGAGAAGAAGACGGGTTGACAAATTGTCCCCGAAAAGGGATTGAAGTGAAATGAAGCAATCCGTCCTACTGCTTTAGAGTGACCGTGACAGATGTAGGAAATGGTGTAACCGTCATGTGGAGTTTACGTTGATTGGGTGACCATCGTAAATCACTGGGAAGTACATATTGGCAATACACGTATTGGGACGGGAACGGGGATGGTCGCACAACAGCTTTCCAGCTTGGTTAACTCGAACAAATGTGGTTCGTAAATAAAGGGCGTTGGGGAGATTTATGAGTGTGATAGAGAGTTCATGTCTTGAGTCTTCTGACTTGGAAAAATGCATCGCCAGCAATAGAGATTACTGATGTTCATCGCAAAATGTTTACATCTAAAAAAAAAACTCCATAGCGGACTCCTGATGAAAACAAATCACTGATTGAATCACACTTTAGCAATCTCTATAGTGCTGTGCATAAGAATAATACTGGCTTATACTACGTTTTACAAATCCTGGAATATGAAAAACATGGCCAGACTAAGGCTCTGAACCATTTGGCGATTTTTTAACTTTTGGTTAAAATTTTACAGATGGAAAGATATTGATTAACCCTGCAATCCGAGCGTGGTTATTTTTGACAGACAAGAAGTTAAATTTTGACAACTGTGGCTGAGTTCTGCTCGAAAACCGATCGATCGGTGACACAGGAATTTTCGAACAATCGAAATGTCACTTTTAACCACGAGTTAAATTTAACTCGGCAAATGGTTCACAGCCTAAGTGGAAGAGGGGGCAATAGGGAGACTTTTATGAACCAATTTTCTGACAAACGCTAGCCAGCACCTGATTGGTCGGACGAACGTATAGAAACGTGAGAATTTTTACAACAGGGAATCTATTTTCTTGCTTATTGACAGTCGACTGCGTCGCCCATAATGAAATAGTTTTTTCGCGAGAGAAGAAGACACGTCACAGACAAAAAGAAGCCAGTTGTATCCTCTTCTCCTCATATGAAAAATGGAAACAAGCGAAGGCTGTCAACGAAGCAGAAGGAGGATCAGGGCGTCACAATATCAGCTTCAATCGACCAAATCGATGCGACAAAGCGACTGCTGGCTTCCGTTTTCTGTTAAAGTCGAACAGCTTCGCAGCATTCTAGAACCTCAGTTGGCGTCCACAAACAAATCGACAGTAAGCATGCATAAGGGCGAATACGCGATGATCGATTCTCTTCATCGATTTCCTCTTTGCATTGCTACAGCTAAGCGAAACAATTTTCTAGAATTTGTTCAATGCAGAGTTGTAACAGGTTGTATTGGCTATCAAAAGCAACAGCAAACGCACCGAGAAACGTTAAATCTAGCGAATTATTAACAAAAGAGAAAATCGACGAAGAGAATCGATCATCGCGTAAAGGCCCTTATGCATGCTCACTGTCGAAATGTTCAATCGCTTCCCAAGTAACAATTTTGGTTTTATGAGGGTTCTGCAGACCATGATTTAGACTTGTAGAATGCTATAAAACCTCTATAAAACCTGCAATGTTACTTGGGTTGTCCCTCTTTTTCCTGTCGCTCCATTGGTATTTCTTTCAAGCTTCGATGAAACGGATGAGCGGAAGAGCGCTCGACTTTGATAGTTAGCCTTTCATGAAAAACATCAACAGAGGTTTCATGACGCATATGACGGAAAATTAAAAAAATATATTTAAAGGATTTCTCCAAGGGGTGCGACAGGTTTACTCTGATTTGCTTTTTTTGCAGCGAATAACTCGCGACTAACTCAATGTACCTCAATATTTTCTCTGCCTGCTCCGTTTACTCTTTTTAAGCATATACGTCCCATATTAGACGTCAGTTTTGTTAGTAAATATAGTAATCCCAAGTGTATTCTGAGCCTTTCGAATAGCTGAAATATTATGGAAGAACCTGTGCCGGTGCCTGCTTACTACCAATAACAACCTACACCAGATTTAAGGGTTGTTCTTCCTCATCACCAACCAGTCCCAGTCGTCACTCCAAAAGGGTCATCTCTGATCAAAAAAGCTTTCCAATATTCTTCTAAAGATCTGGAAGTTCTCCAGTCGTAACAGAAGTCCCATTGGAAAAGGCATCACCAGTCATGTGGTAATAACTAACTCCGATCCCCTTTCGACTAACATTCCCGTTGGCACAATTGCGAGCAATATTTCAACCATGGCCCCTCCAACGTCACCCGCCGCCACAGTTTCCGGTACAGAAAATATCTCCCCGGTGGAGCAACAACCGATTAAAACCCAATTCCAGCTGCGAAGACAACGCTACAAACAATTACCCCGTGGAATGTTCAGACAGAGCATCAGTGCAGCCGCTGCCACTGCCAAAGCCGAAGAGGTGGATGACGATGAAGTAGCTGCTATTTCCGATGAGTGCGATCTTCGTTCGAACTTCAAACCCATTAACGCTCCACCGGACGAAACCGAAGTGAAACCCCGTCCGGAAGACGAAGCACAAATCAAGCTGACAGATTCTCTTCGTCAACTTTCTCTTTACTTCCTGGAGACTTCGGTCGACGGCCGCAGCAAAATCTCGGTGGTGTATAGAAAAAACGGGACCGTATCACGACCATCCGGAAGGCCCAGCAAAAGCACCAAAAGCGGGGACGGATGTCCCCCGTCAGCAGAACGGAGCCGTGGTAAATCAGAGCTCCGTTTGCAGTTCCATCCAACGGCAGTTTGTCAACCAATGGGGCGGGATTGCTTTGATGAGTATCGATTTTGAGTATTTGGTCAGGCAGATCGGGTTTTTCTACCACATCAACCAGATAAAGGGTGATACGGTCAAAATTTGGTCAAGGGAAAACGCGTGTAAATCGGTGAAATCGTTTATTTAAAAAATCAAATTAAATTTCTTTTTCAAGTTCAATTAGTATAAAATTCAGGAAAAATATTCAGTTAGGCTTCCGCTTTTCCAAATCCGAATTGCCGGGCCTTACGCTTGACCCCTGCCATCAGATTTTGTACATCCACCTTGTCCACCTTCTTCGCCGCAGAAAGCCAGTTTGCCTTGAACTGCTGCTCGCCCTTAGCAGTTTTTTTGGTCTTCTTTAGGTTCCGCTTGACAATAGCCCAGTAATTCTCAATTGGGCGGAGCTCTGGCGTGTTGGGAGGGTTCTTGTCCTTGGGAACCACCTGCACGTTGTTGGCGGCGTACCACTCCATGGCCTTTTTACCGTAATGGCAAGATGCCAAATCCGGCCAAAACAGTACGGAACAACCGTGTTTCTTCAGGAAAGGCAGCAGACGTTTATTCAAACACTCTTTCAAGTAAATTTCTTGGTTGACAGTCCCGGAAGCTATGAAAATGCTGCTTTTGAAGCCACAGGTACAGATGGCTTGCCAAACCAGATATTTCTTTGCGAACTTTGACAGTTTCATGTGCTTGAAAACATCTGCTACCTTGCCCCTTCCTTTTGCCGTATAAAACTCCTGTCCCGGAAGCTGCTTGTAGTCGGCTTTGACGTAGGTTTCGTCGTCCATTACCACGCAGTCAAACTTCGTCAGCATCGTCGTGTACAGCCTCCGGGATCGCGCTTTGGCCGTCGTATTTTGTTTATCATCGCGATTTGGAGTCACTACCTACTTGTAAGTCGATAGTCCGGCTCGTTTTTTGGCTCGATGCACGGTAGTAGACGATACACCCAGCTTATTTGCGGCATCTCGGAGAGAGAGGTTAGGGTTTCGCTTGAAACTACCGGCAACTCTCTTTGTCGTCTCAGCGGCTTCCGGTTTTCGATTTCCCCTCGATCCAGACTTCCTGGCTGTCGACAAACGTTCCCCAAACACTTTAATTACATTTGTAACGGTTGATTTGGCAACTTTTAGCGATTTTGCCAACTTTGCGTGCGAGTAGCTCGGATTTTCGCGATGCGCGAGCAAAATTTTGATACGCTGCTCTTCTTGCTTGGACGGCATTTTGACAACTGAAGAGTGAGTTCCAAAATCAAAATAGGAGCATCATTCTACACACACACACACCTTCAAAATGAGGGGTGTTCAGGTTTTTTAAATGCAAAATTGAAAGAAATACGTCAAGTTGATATTGACCAAATTTTGACCGTATCACCCTTTAAGCATTCGACCGTCGTAAGTGTAAGGTTGCAACAGGTTCCTTTCACGTTCACGGTTGGTAAGGGTCGAACGAAGTTTCTGAGATGATTTAAGTGTTTCTGAGTTCAGCTTTTATTGTTGTTTTGTTTGACAGCAGCTTTTGTTGCTGTGATGCGAAAAGTTAGAAAGCAAATAATAGCGATCTGCTCACTGAGCAATGTGAGTTACTCGAGGTGCCTCAAAAGCAACTATGAAATTGCTCATGATTAGGAGCTGTCTTTCCCCTTGGATTTCTCACGAGAAAACACTTGAAGATTACACGCAATATGTTTAATTTACCTTCCATCCATATATTTATATAAAAAATATTACCGAAAACGGGACATAGCGCATATTAAACAAATTGAAAGAGCGGTGATAGAGTGTTCGTGAAAGGGATTGAAAGCCATAATGAGGTTTCGTTTAACTATAAAATCGACGTTACTTACATTGAAAGCGATGAGCAAAGCAACGACGAGAAGATCCACATTATTCTTAATATTACATCCAAGCGGATGCACTTCAATCATGCCGAAAATCTCATGTAATTTTAATGGCCACAAAAATAAACAAATGCAGTAAAAGCAGCGTAATGTCAGTTCATGCACTGTATTTATGATAATTTTGTCCTTTTTGGCAAGTAATATTACACCATACCGTATGCGTGATAATGTTTGCACCATCGTTCAAATAAGGTTCCCGTTTCACCTGTGCATACAATACATTGGTTTTCTTTGCAAGCACGTAACCTACACGGTAAGAAAAAAGTACCCAACGGCCAGTTCACTTTTACCTACTTTTAACTAGTTTGTCTCATTTTCTCCTTCTAATGTTGTCAAAAAAGAAGGAGCAAAACCACCCAACAGGGGGTAGTTAAGTGTGGGAACCCAACGTTGGGTATAAAAATATTTTATTCTGTTGGGTACAACTAACTTACTTTTGGTTAAAAAGCTAGTGGAAAATTCCAAACGTACTGCACACAAGTAAATGAAAATTACTTTGACCCGCTTTACCTACTTTTGGGTTCCTGCACTATAGTGCCAAGATGAGTGAAAATAACTTAATTTTTGTTACTTTTTTGTAACTGTGTATAGCTCATACCGTAGTAGGCTTTGTATAAAAGAAAATGATTTACTTAGTTTGACAGTTGCACCATGACGAAGTGGCAGCGTATTCGTGATTTGCCCCACGCGCAAATGTCGCAAAAAGACATTTCAATCGCCGTGGGAGTGTCCCGGTGGACCGTCAAAAGGGTTTTAGACCGAGACAAGAAAGAACAACTATCCGCGAAGGTGGCCACAGGTCGTCCGAGGTCAGCTCGGGTTCCGAGGGTTATCGCTGCTATCAAAAGGAAGATTCGGGTGAATCCAATAAGGAAAATGGCAAAGGAACACGGGATCAGTGACTTTACGGCACGGAAGATCGTAAAGGAAGATTGCGGGGCGAAGTCGAGGGCATGGGAAAAAACTCACATGATTACCGTCGATCCCGTATCAAATTCCAGAACCGACCGGTATATTAGTTCTCTTCCGGTAAAAGACGTGGCTGACGAGCACAAGAACGTGTATCTATGCTTGGTCATATTCCTATCCTTTCCAGATAGACCCGAAGACATAAAAAAGAAACATGTTTGGTTTCGCTCCTTTTCTCCCTTCAAGCAACCATTCCAATGGATTAATTAATTTAGCTTTATTTAGGAGGCTTTCAGCCTTAGGCTGGTTCGCCTCCGACATTCCAATGGAGTCCCATGGTCAATTGTTCAATACAGGCGAATGTTGTCGCCGACCGACAACAGGACACGTTTCCAATGCTACTTATGTAGAACGGCTGGATTATCGGGTCCTGATGACTGTAACCGTTTTCACAATCGATCATGGAAGTGAGAGTGATTATTTTATTAGAATAACTTACAAAAAAAAAACATTTATTGGGCAAACTTAATTATTAAACTATTTGAATTATATAAACAGATTTATTTTACTACTAAAAACCCCAACAGAAATTAAAATAATTGCTGATAAAAGATGGGGGTTGATGTCACAAGTAAATTTACTTTTAGTTCCTTTTAGCTAGGAAAACAATTAATCCTAACGCGCCATACAAAAATCACTCCCAAGAATCGAAACTAAGTAGGGTAGAATAACCGTCACTACGAAATTCACCGCTGAATAGGTACGAGGTTGATCGCTACCAACGAGACCGTGCGTTTGCTGATTATCCGATTTGGAGGAAATGGACTAGATGCGTTGTATGATGAGAGAGATTGGCTGGATGTGAGTGGGAGAGTCGCGGATATAAAAGGAGTGCCACACATGTGGGGAGGCCTCTTTTTTGGAATTACCAAAGATAAGAAAAGACACTAGTGTGACGGGTACGCGTTTAAATTCGAGCGAGGTTTGTTAAAAGTATTTCATACGTTACAATCGGGCGAAAAAGTAAAGTGTATCAGAATTCGCTGATAGCGATTTTTTTGACGTGGAAGATCACGGAGTGGTGTTTTTTGGATGAAAAGCGCGGCTACTTGGTTGATTCAAATTGTCTGGTACCGTTAGAGGTCCGATAGAGTGACGCATTCCCGATTCAGTTTTTGTGCGACTTCCCCTCGGACAAATCCATCCCTGCGCTTTGGTCAGAGAGCGTATAGGGCGTCGTTGTGCCAATTTGGTCGTGGCACATTACGAGTATGAGAGAGTGATTGCAGTTTGCTCAAAAGTGCCTGAGTAAAATGCAAGTATTTTCGATGATTACCCGTAGTTGTTACAGTGAAGATATACACCCATATTCTCGTTTATGTCTGGACGTGTTTGCCATACAGAAACATTTTTATTTGATTTTGTGTGGTGGATGGGTTTCGGGTGTGGACAGGCATATGGGTGATAATATTAAGTTTACGTTAGGATAACGTTGAAACATTGAGAAATGTATCGCTTCAGTTTAAGAAGCACTTCACTTCGCAACCGATGAACCATTCTGACGGCCCACATTGCCGTGCTGGCGCCGTGTGTTGGCAGGGTCCAATATTGAACAGTTTGACGTTTATAAAGTACCATCAGTTAAAACTGTATTTTTGAACTTTATCTCTATACATTCTTAGATGTTTCTTAGTAGATTATCATGTTGGTGTAAGCTGATTCAAAGAGTAAATGGTATTAACATTGAGCTGTCCATAGTTGGGCGTTGTTGAACCTCTGGTACTTGCACGACATTTCATGTGAATACCAAAGTAACCATATAATCACAAAATAGCTTTAGGTGTGGGTTCAGAGTGGTACAATGTCACTGAGATATGGTTAGTTGGATACTATTATTTCCGGGATTATCTCGCCCCAAACATCAATAATGATAAAACTCGCGCTGCTTGAGGCGGACCATCCGCTCTCCGGGTTCGAAATTTCGTCATCATAACTGCAAGCTGCAGAATTTTCGCGGTGGAATTACTCCCAAAACTCCAATGCCACCCCGCCCCCTAGGGCTCGAAAGCAACCTTGTAAACTATAATTTATTTTTCACTGGGATTGTCACCGTCAGACCAGCCCCACCCGCCTCTGCCGAAACGTTCTCGGTCGGCTGGTCATACTAGAGCAATGGTTGTGATATTTGCTGCACCGAGGATTTCTCTGTTCCGGGATGAACAAATCGTGCCAATAAAATGTGGCCCTCCTCCCGGGGCACGAATGCACATTTTCTGTTTGTGATGTTTCTGAAATTTACATGTCGACGGTGGCGGTGCGGTGGCACGAAGAAGGTACCCCCCCTCCAGAAGTGGATCTCCGTGCAATAATGTCCGTATGCAGCGCTATCTCTGTAGGAAATTTAGTGGGTTGTTCACAGTAGGATGGTTCGCAATAATGATTGGTGAAGATTTTTTCACTGCAGAGATGAGTATTTCAACGTTCTGTCATTTCAGTAGAAATGGTGAGTTGTTTAAACCAGCCTATCCTGGTGTGTGAGCGTGGACATGTTCGCAAATCTGTGTCAATTCTGTGCCCTACCTTGCCATCTGTTTGCTGCCACGCCACACGCAGCATATGTAGATTGGCTTGGGCTGCGTGCATATTTTTCACCGGCCGTCCTCAGAATAATGTTCTTGGAGCAATTTTTCTGAAGCTCACACAACATGTGTGTATTGCCACTCTACGAATGCGGATGATCACCAATTGTCAACATCGTTCCTCGGGAAACAGCACTCCGGTAGGGTAGTCCTTTGGTTCCATTGGTTCTCAGTAATTTGTACGTCTGACAAGGACCCTCTCTACCAACAATCCGGATGGACACCCCCTCCCCCTCCCTTCAATTGCACCAGTGAAGTGGGACAAGTGTCGAGTTTGATATCTGTTGTCTGTTGGACACCAGTGTCACATCAACCAGCTCTTGTAGCATAGGTAGTCGTCAACCGTCACACCGAGCAGCACAGCAGAGAGGGCAATAATTGTCGATAAATACACAACGAGGGCCCACCGGGGAGCCGTTTTTTCAACTGTTTTATGCTGGATGCTCCTCTGGATTGGCTTTTTGTTTCATTCTCGGACCGAGAGGACAATTGGATCAGTTGGAGTGTTTGGAGAATCTGACTCCTTATCGAACGCTTGGATGGAACTAATGAGATTACGATTGATGGGGGAATGAGAACGTCATTTGCATGTATCACTGAGCTTTATTATATCGGTGACGGGTTGAAAGGGGTTATGACATTCAATGGGTTTTTAAAGATAGCCAGAGGAAATCATTGCAATTCCAGGTGGTGTCTTAATTTTAATGCAAAACCATCCATTAAATTTAATTCTACTGTTTCGTTTGACATTCATTGGTAATAACGTTCATTCTGGCGACAACGATGAGACAACGAAACCCCACCTCCAAGCTCCACCCCTGATTCATCCTTCGACAATGGACGTTTCTAACCTTGGGTAAGCTTCGAGTATTCGGCTCAACTCCTACTAGACAACAAACAATGAACAGTGAATTAGCGGCTCCGTAAAGCAAACGCTATTGAGCCTTCCAAATAAACGAACTTGATACAAAATGAACTTGATTTGTTTGGAAGTTTTAATGAAATACTGAAACACAATCAATAAAATGTCTTTGTTACTTTGGCACCGATTTAGGATATTTCCTGTAGATCGGTGCATCCGATCAAAGTGTCTTATTAATTAATTTATTAATAACTTTAACTCCCTTGGATCATTTGTCATTCGTTCGGAGATCAGGATATTTTTTAGCTGGCAAACTATCATTTTTGCTTTTGACGTAGGACTACGTCTGTGATTTCTATATGGGGGTACACTTTGTGAAAACCGAAAATGGAACATGTAACAAAATTATGAAAGATTTTGAAAGTTAATAACTCAGCTGCCCCAGTATCAATTTCAATAATTTTACCACCAATCGATCAGAAATATTCCTACGCATCTGTTAAAGTTAAGACTTTATAATTTTTCAAAATGTCACTATTCACAGATGTGCAACTGTTGCTATGCTTATTAAAATTCTCACCGATTGCCTGCGAAAAGCGATTTCCCCAACACAGATTTCAAAGTTGAATTTCATCCGGTCGAAACTCTAGCTCATAGAAGCTACATTCAAATTCAAGTTCCTGTTTATAGATTTTTCCTGGATTTCGTAGAGCTTCGATGAAGTTCTTCAAACTTTCCTGGTTTTCTTATAACTTCTTTGAAATTCACGGAATATCTCTGAATTTGGCATTTTTTTTCCTGAAACTCGTAAATATTTCTTAAAGATCACAGTACCCAAGTCACATGCTTTGTTTTATCGTTATTATTTTATTTTTTTATTTTTATTTTATTTTTTACAATTACAATTAAGGCTGGGACTTGGACTGGAAAGTTATTATGGAAGCTGGGGCACTAAGATTAAAATGGAAAATAATTTAATTTGAACTTGGAGCAAATAAAGAGTTAAAAGACAAACATTCCACAAGTTTAAATCATGGTTTAAAACTCTTATAAAACCAAAATTATTACTTGAGTACTTTCCTAATATTTTTAAATTGGCTCTGTGGTTCGCAGATCGTCCAGAAAGTTCGCAAAACTTTCCTGACGTTTGAAGAACATTTCTGATTGTTGTAGAACATTCCTGAAATTTTCAGAGCTACATTGAAGTTCAATATTTCTAGCTTTCACAGAACTCTTTTGAAGTTCGTAGAACTTACCAGGAGGAGATTACACTTCCCGAAAGCTCGATAAAACACCCCTGAAGTTCACAAAATTTTCCTGAAGTTCATGGAACTTCTCGGAGAACCGCAGTATTTCCCTGAAGTTTGCAGTACTTATTAGAAGAACTTCTCGGAAGAACTTCTCGGAAGAACTTCTCGGAAGAACTTCTCGGAAGAACTTCTCGGAAGAACTTCTCGGAAGAACTTCTCGGAAGAACTTCTCGGAAGAACTTCTCGGAAGGACTTCTCGGAAGGACTTCTCGGAAGGACTTCTCGGAAGGACTTCTCGGAAGAACTTCTCGGAAGAACTTCTCGGAAGGACTTCTCGGAAGGACTTCTCGGAAGGACTTCTTGGAAGGACTTCTCGGAAGGACTTCTCGGAATGACTTCTCGGAAGGGCTTCTCGGAAGAACTTCTCGGAAGAACTTCTCGGAAGAACTTCTTGGAAGAACTTCTCGGAAGAACTTCTTGGAAGAACTTCTTGGAAGAACCTATCGGAAGAACTTCTCGAAAAACTTCTCGAAAGAACTTAGCGGAAGAACTTTTCGGAAGAACTTCTCGGAAGAAATTTTCGGAAGAAATTCTTGGAAGAACTTTTCGGAAGATTTACTCGGAAGAAATTATTGGGAGAACGTCTCGGAAGAATTTCTCGGAAGAACTTTTCGAAACAACTTCTCGGAAAATCTTCTCGGAAGAACTTTTCGGAAGAGCTTCTCGGAAGACCTTCTCAAAAGAACTTCTCGGAGGAACTTCTCGGAGGAACTTCACGGAGGAACTTCTTGGAGGAACTTCTCGGAAGAACTTCTCTGAAGAACTTCTCGGAAGAACTTCTCGAAAGAACTTCTCGGAAGAACTTCTCGGAAGAACTTCTTGGAATAACTTTTCATAAGAACTTCTCGGAAGACCTTCTCATAAGAACTTCTCCGAGGAACTTCTCGAAGGAACTTCTCGGAGGAACTTCTTGGAAAAATTTCTTCGAAAAACTTCTCGGAAGAACTTCTCATAAGAACTTCTCATAAGAACTTCTATGAAGAACTTCTCGGAAGAACTTCTCGGAAGAACTTCTCGGAAGAACTTCTCGGAAGAACTTTTCGGAAGAACTTCTCGGAAGAACTTTTCGGAAGAACTTCTCGGAAGAACTTCTCGGAAGAACTTCTCGGAAGAACTTCTCGGAAGAACTTCTCGGAAGAACTTCTCGGAAGAACTTCTCGGACGAACTTCTCGGAAGAACTTCTCGGATGAACTTCTCGGAAGAACTTCTAGGAAGAACTTCTCGGAAGAACTTCTCGGAAGAACTTCTCGGAAGAACTTCTCGGAAGAACTTCTCGGAAGAACTTCTCGGATGAACTTCTCGGAGGAACTTCTCGGAGGAACTTCTTGGAGGAACTTCTTGGAGGAACTTCTCGAAAGAACTTCTCGGAAGAACTTCTCGGAAGAACTTCTCGAAAGAACTTCTCGGAAGAACTTCTCGGAAGAACTTCTTGGATGAACTTTTCATAAGAACTTATCGGAAGACCTTCTCGGAAGAACTTCTCCGAGGAACTTCTTCGAAAAAACTTCTCGGAAGAACTTCTTTGAAAAACTTCTCGAAAGAACTTCTCGGAAGAGCTTCTCGGAAGAACTTCTCGGAAGAACTTCTCGGAAGAACTTCTCGGAAGAACTTCTCGGAAGAACTTCTCGGAAGAACTTCTCGGAAGAACTTCTCGGATGAACTTCTCGGAAGAACTTCTAGGAAGAACTTCTCGGAAGAACTTCTCGGAAGAACTTCTTGGATGAACTTTTTATAAGAACTTATCGGAAGACCTTCTCGGAAGAACTTCTCCGAGGAACTTCTTCGAAAAAACTTCTCGGAAGAACTTCTTTGAAAAACTTCTCGGAGGAACTTCTCGAAAGAACTTTTCGGAAGAACTTCTCGGAAGAACTTCTCGGAAGAACTTCTCGGAAGAACTTCTCGGACGAACTTCTCGGATGAACTTCTCGGAGGAACTTCTCGGAGGAACTTCTCGGAGGAACTTCTCGGAGGAACTTCTTGGAGGAACTTCTTGGAGGAACTTCTCGAAAGAACTTCTCTGAAGAACTTCTCGGAAGAACTTCTCGAAAGAACTTCTCGGAAGAACTTCTCGGAAGAACTTCTTGGATGAACTTTTCATAAGAACTTATCGGAAGACCTTCTCGGAAGAACTTCTCCGAGGAACTTCTTCGAAAAAACTTCTCGGAAGAACTTCTTTGAAAAACTTCTCGAAAGAACTTCTCGGAAGAGCTTCTCGGAAGAACTTCTCGGAAGAACTTCTCGGAAGAACTTCTCGGAAGAACTTCTCGGAAGAACTTCTCGGAAGAACTTCTCGGAAAAACTTCTCGGATGAACTTCTCGGAAGAACTTCTCGAAAGAACTTCTCGGAAGAACTTCTCGGAAGAACTTCTTGGATGAACTTTTCATAAGAACTTATCGGAAGACCTTCTCGGAAGAACTTCTCCGAGGAACTTCTTCGAAAAAACTTCTCGGAAGAACTTCTTTGAAAAACTTCTCGGAGGAACTTCTCGAAAGAACTTTTCGGAAGAACTTCTGGGAAGAACTTCTCGGAAGAACTTCTCGGAAGAACTTCTCGGACGAACTTCTCGGAAGAACTTCTCGGATGAACTTCTCGGAAGAACTTCTAGGAAGAACTTCTCGGAAGAACTTCTCGGAAGAACTTCTCGAAAGAACTTCTCGGAAGAACTTCTCGGATGAACTTCTCGGAGGAACTTCTCGGATGAACTTCTTGGAGGAACTTCTCGGAGGAACTTCTCGAAGGAACTTCTCGGAGGAACTTCTCGGAAGAACTTCTCCGAGGAACTTCTTCGAAAAAACTTCTCGGAAGAACTTCTTTGAAAAACTTCTCGAAAGAACTTCTCGGAAGAGCTTCTCGGAAGAACTTCTCGGAAGAACTTCTCGGAAGAACTTCTCGGAAGAACTTCTCGGAAGAACTTCTCGGAAGAACTTCTCGGAAGAACTTCTCGGATGAACTTCTCGGAAGAACTTCTTGGAAGAATTTCTCGAAACAACTTCTAGGAAGAAGGAATTTCTCGGAGGAACTTTTCGGAGGAACTTCTCGGATGAACTTTTCGGAGGAACTTCTCGGAGGAACTTCTCGGAGGAACTTCTCGGAGGAACTTCTCGGAGGAACTTCTTGGAGGAACTTCTTGGAGGAACTTCTCGAAAGAACTTCTCTGAAGAACTTCTCGGAAGAACTTCTCGAAAGAACTTCTCGGAAGAACTTCTCGGAAGAACTTCTCGGACGAACTTCTCGGAAGAACTTCTCGGATGAACTTCTCGGAAGAACTTCTAGGAAGAACTTCTCGGAAGAACTTCTCGGAAGAACTTCTCGGAAGAACTTCTCGGAAGAACTTCTCGGAAGAACTTCTCGGATGAACTTCTCGGAGGAACTTCTCGGAGGAACTTCTCGGAGGAACTTCTCGGAGGAACTTCTCGGAGGAACTTCTTGGAGGAACTTCTTGGAGGAACTTCTCGAAAGAACTTCTCTGAAGAACTTCTCGGAAGAACTTCTCGAAAGAACTTCTCGGAAGAACTTCTCGGAAGAACTTCTCGGAAGAACTTCTTGGATGAACTTTTCATAAGAACTTATCGGAAGACCTTCTCGGAAGAACTTCTCCGAGGAACTTCTTCGAAAAAACTTCTCGGAAGAACTTCTTTGAAAAACTTCTCGAAAGAACTTCTCGGAAGAGCTTCTCGGAAGAACTTCTCGGAAGAACTTCTCGAAAGAACTTCTCGGAAGAGCTTCTCGGAAGAACTTCTCGGAAGAACTTCTCGGATGAACTTCTCGGAAGAACTTCTAGGAAGAACTTCTCGGAAGAACTTCTCGGAAGAACTTCTTGGATGAACTTTTCATAAGAACTTATCGGAAGACCTTCTCGGAAGAACTTCTCCGAGGAACTTCTTCGAAAAAACTTCTCGGAAGAACTTCTTTGAAAAACTTCTCGGAGGAACTTCTCGAAAGAACTTTTCGGAAGAACTTCTCGGAAGAACTTCTCGGAAGAACTTCTCGGAAGAACTTCTCGGACGAACTTCTCGGATGAACTTCTCGGAGGAACTTCTCGGAGGAACTTCTCGGAGGAACTTCTCGGAGGAACTTCTTGGAGGAACTTCTTGGAGGAACTTCTCGAAAGAACTTCTCTGAAGAACTTCTCGGAAGAACTTCTCGAAAGAACTTCTCGGAAGAACTTCTCGGAAGAACTTCTTGGATGAACTTTTCATAAGAACTTATCGGAAGACCTTCTCGGAAGAACTTCTCCGAGGAACTTCTTCGAAAAAACTTCTCGGAAGAACTTCTTTGAAAAACTTCTCGAAAGAACTTCTCGGAAGAGCTTCTCGGAAGAACTTCTCGGAAGAACTTCTCGGAAGAACTTCTCGGAAGAACTTCTCGGAAGAACTTCTCGGAAGAACTTCTCGGAAGAACTTCTCGGATGAACTTCTCGGAAGAACTTCTCGAAAGAACTTCTCGGAAGAACTTCTCGGAAGAACTTCTTGGAAGAACTTTTCATAAGAACTTATCGGAAGACCTTCTCGGAAGAACTTCTCCGAGGAACTTCTTCGAAAAAACTTCTCGGAAGAACTTCTTTGAAAAACTTCTCGGAGGAACTTCTCGAAAGAACTTTTCGGAAGAACTTCTCGGAAGAACTTCTCGGAAGAACTTCTCGGAAGAACTTCTCGGACGAACTTCTCGGAAGAACTTCTCGGATGAACTTCTCGGAGGAACTTCTAGGAAGAACTTCTCGGAAGAACTTCTCGGAAGAACTTCTCGGATGAACTTCTCGCAGGAACTTCTCGGATGAACTTCTTGGAGGAACTTCTCGGAGGAACTTCTCGAAGGAACTTCTCGGAGGAACTTCTCGGAAGAACTTCTCCGAGGAACTTCTTCGAAAAAACTTCTCGGAAGAACTTCTTTGAAAAACTTCTCGAAAGAACTTCTCGGAAGAGCTTCTCGGAAGAACTTCTCGGAAGAACTTCTCGGAAGAACTTCTCGGAAGAACTTCTCGGAAGAACTTCTCGGATGAACTTCTCGGAAGAACTTCTTGGAAGAATTTCTCGAAACAACTTCTAGGAAGAAGGAATTTCTCGGAGGAACTTCTCGGAGGAACTTCTCGGATGAACTTTTCGGAGGAACTTCTCGGAGGAACTTCTCGGAGGAACTTCTCGGAGGAACTTCTCGGAGGAACTTCTTGGAGGAACTTCTTGGAGGAACTTCTCGAAAGAACTTCTCTGAAGAACTTCTCGGAAGAACTTCTCGAAAGAACTTCTCGGAAGAACTTCTCGGAAGAACTTCTTGGATGAACTTTTCATAAGAACTTATCGGAAGACCTTCTCGGAAGAACTTCTCCGAGGAACTTCTTCGAAAAAACTTCTCGGAAGAACTTCTTTGAAAAACTTCTCGAAAGAACTTCTCGGAAGAGCTTCTCGGAAGAACTTCTCGGAAGAACTTCTCGGAAGAACTTCTCGGAAGAACTTCTCGGAAGAACTTCTCGGAAGAACTTCTCGGAAGAACTTCTCGGATGAACTTCTCGGAAGAACTTCTCGAAAGAACTTCTCGGAAGAGCTTCTCGGAAGAACTTCTCGGAAGAACTTCTCGGAAGAACTTCTCGGAAGAACTTCTCGAAAGAACTTCTCGGAAGAACTTTTCGGAAGAACTTCTCGGAAGAACTTCTCGGAAGAACTTCTCGGAAGAACTTCTCGGACGAACTTCTCGGAAGAACTTCTCGGATGAACTTCTCGGAGGAACTTCTAGGAAGAACTTCTCGGAAGAACTTCTCGGAAGAACTTCTCGGATGAACTTCTCGCAGGAACTTCTCGGATGAACTTCTTGGAGGAACTTCTCGGAGGAACTTCTCGAAGGAACTTCTCGGAGGAACTTCTCGGAAGAACTTCTCCGAGGAACTTCTTCGAAAAAACTTCTCGGAAGAACTTCTTTGAAAAACTTCTCGAAAGAACTTCTCGGAAGAGCTTCTCGGAAGAACTTCTCGGAAGAACTTCTCGGAAGAACTTCTCGGAAGAACTTCTCGGAAGAACTTCTCGGATGAACTTCTCGGAAGAACTTCTTGGAAGAATTTCTCGAAACAACTTCTAGGAAGAAGGAATTTCTCGGAGGAACTTCTCGGAGGAACTTCTCGGATGAACTTTTCGGAGGAACTTCTCGGAGGAACTTCTCGGAGGAACTTCTCGGAGGAACTTCTCGGAGGAACTTCTTGGAGGAACTTCTTGGAGGAACTTCTCGAAAGAACTTCTCTGAAGAACTTCTCGGAAGAACTTCTCGAAAGAACTTCTCGGAAGAACTTCTCGGAAGAACTTCTTGGATGAACTTTTCATAAGAACTTATCGGAAGACCTTCTCGGAAGAACTTCTCCGAGGAACTTCTTCGAAAAAACTTCTCGGAAGAACTTCTTTGAAAAACTTCTCGAAAGAACTTCTCGGAAGAGCTTCTCGGAAGAACTTCTCGGAAGAACTTCTCGGAAGAACTTCTCGGAAGAACTTCTCGGAAGAACTTCTCGGAAGAACTTCTCGGAAGAACTTCTCGGATGAACTTCTCGGAAGAACTTCTCGAAAGAACTTCTCGGAAGAACTTCTCGGAAGAACTTCTCATAAGAACTTCTATGAAGAACTTCTCGGAAGATTTTCTCGGAAGAACTTCTCGGAAGAACTTCTCGGAAGGACTTCTCGGAAGGACTTCTCGGAAGGACTTCTCGGAAGGACTTCTCGGAAGGACTTCTCGGAAGAACTTCTCGGAAGGACTTCTCGGAAGGACTTCTCGGAAGAACTTCTCGGAAGGACTTCTCGGAAGGACTTCTCGGAAGGACTTCTCGGAAGGACTTCTCGGAAGGACTTCTCGGAAGGACTTCTCGGAAGGACTTCTCGGAAGGACTTCTTGGAAGGACTTCTCGGAAGGACTTCTCGGAAGGACTTCTCGGAAGGGCTTCTCGGAAGGGCTTTTTGGAAGGACTTCTCGGAAGGACTTCTCGAAATAACTTCTCGAAAGAACTTCTATGAAGAACTTCTCATAAGAATTTCTCGGAAGAACTTCTTGGAAGAACTTATCGGAAGAACTTCTCGGAAAAACTTCTTGGAAGAACCTATCGGAAGAAATTCTCGGAAGAACTCCTCGGAAGATTTTTTCGGAAGAACTTCTCGAAAGAACTTCTTTGAAGAACTTCGCGGAAGTACTTCTCGGAAGAACTTCTTCGAAAAACTTCTCGAAAGAACTTCTAGGAAGAACTTCTCGGAAAAACTTCTCGGAAGAACTTCTCGGAAGAACTTCTCGGAAGAACTTCTCGGAAGAACTTCTCGGAAGAACTTCTCGGAAGAACTTCTCGGAAGAACTTCTCGGAAGAACTTCTCGGAAGAACTTCTCGGATGAACTTCTCGGAAGAACTTCTAGGAAGAACTTCTCGGAAGAACTTCTCGGAAGAACTTCTCGGAAGAACTTCTCGGAAGAACTTCTCGGAAGAACTTCTCGGAAGAACTTCTCGGAAGAACTTCTCGGAAGAACTTCTCGGAAGAACTTCTCGGAAGAACTTCTCGGAAGAACTTCTCGGAAGAACTTCTCGGAAGAACTTCTCGGAAGAAATTCTCGGAAGAACTCCTCGGAAGATTTTTTCGGAAGAACTTCTCGAAAGAACTTCTCGGAAGAACTTTTCGGAGAAACTTCGCGGAAGTACTTCTCGGAAGAACTTCTTCGAAAAACTTCTCGAAAGAACTTCTAGGAAGAACTTCTCGGAAGAACTTCTCGGAAGAACTTCTCGGAAGAACTTCTCGGAAGAATTTCTCGAAACAAATTCTAGCAAGAACTTCTTCCGAAGAACTTCTCGGTAGATTTTCTCGGAAGAACTTCTCGGAAGAATTTCTCGGAAGAACTTGTCGGAAGAAATTCTCGAAACAACTTCTCGGAAGAACTTTTCATAAGAACTTCTCGGAAGACCTTCTCATAAGAACTTCTCGGAGGAACTTCTTGGAAGAACTTCTCGGAAGAACTTCTAGGAAGAACCTCTCGGAAGATTTTCTCGGAAGAACTTCTCGAAAGAAGTTATCGGAAGAACTTCTCGGGAGAACTTTTCGGAAGAACTTCTCGGAAGATTTTATCGGATGAACTTCTCGAAGAAATTCTTGGGAAGAACTTTTTGGAAGAACTCATCGGAAAAACTTCTCGGAAGAACTTCTCGGAAGAATTTCTCGAAACAACTTTTCGGAAGAACTTCTCGGAGGAACTTCTAGGAAAAACTTCTCGGATGAACTTCTCGGAAGAACTTCTCGGAAACCATCCTCCAGCAGGCATAACAAACCTCCTCATCTTTTCTTATTGTTAAACAATTGAACAAATGGAAAGATGATTTCATATTACACATAGACCTCCAGTGTGTACTTTTTAAAGGATGGGAGGCTATGTGAGTTATTCTATTATTTATACAGCAGTTGGGTTGTTATCGAATGACGATTGTCGGTGTGCAGTTGAAGGTGAACAGTTGTTAGAGAATGGAACGTGGACTGCGACTGATTCGGTCAGGTGTCGAAGGCTAAGCAGAATTTGCTGATTTGGAACCTATTGTTGAACAAACAAAAATTAGATGGCTTCGGCCCGAAATATACCAGTCTACCTAATAGGGAGCTGGTGTTCTACCAGACCGAAGGGCAGATGAGGGCCACTGAGGGTGTCGAATCAGTTTTTCGACAGCAGGGTTGCTACCAGACCTAACCAGACTTGCATTGGTGTCAACGTAAATAGCGCAAGATATTAAGCTTAAGATGTCGTTTGAGATTTGCCTTGAACAGATCGATGGATTCCTATTGTTTGATTACTGTTGGCAGCTCGTTGTTCAGTTCACTACCTTGGTATTGAAGGAATTCTGTATTTGGTCGGCCCAATCGTATATTGCCGTTATATCTACTTGATCTTTCGGAGAGGTTCTTTTTGATTCGCATGTTGTGATGGGTGACTGGATTTGTTACAATATTATGCATGTGTGTTAGGTGCTCTGAGAGTAACATATACCAGCGTCAATTTTGACATAAATTTGAGTCATAACAAAATTCAACACTTAAGCCAGCTTAAACACGAACCACGATGGATTTTCCAGGTGACTTTGCACTTTGCAAAACAAGAGCATTTTATGATCCGAAAATATACACTATATTTTTTTATTGTTGTTGTCAACAAATAGACGTCAAAAGCTTCCGAAAACGTCTACTAGAAGCGCTGTAATAAGCGAAAGAGTTTGACCCCTTTCTAAGTGGGCCATGGTTTTCCTTCTTAATAGCTATTGGAAAGGGAAATGGCCAGAACAGAGTAGAAATCGGATTATAGAATAAGACGTCGGAATCGCGAAAGGAATAACGTCATACAGGAAAGAATCGTGTATTATTTGAGGTTATATACGTACATTACTTAATACGAATGACAGTTTTCTATCTCAGACGGCCCTGTGACTGGACCAGTAGCGTACAGTGCATCAGCGCCCTGCAGCTGAGAACTCCAACACTCCTCCTCGCTGATCACTGCATCTTAGACTTCCGTTTTCAACACAGCCCAAGCTCTTGGTTACACCAAGTGGCTTCGGGAACACATCAGCAATCATACTGTCCGTAGGAAAATAGCATAACTGGATAACTCTTCGAGTACAAAGATCCTTGGCATGGTAGAACTTAGTGTCGATGTGTTGCTCCTCTTATTTTACCGCTCCAACGAAACAAAGTCAATGCAACCACGATTGTCTTCATTGATGGACGTCGGTTGACGTTGTGTGTAACCTAACTCTGCTAACAGTCTTCGGAGCCAGGTTGTTTCCTGCGCTGCTTCAGATAGCGCGACATACTCGGCTCCCATTGTCGATGCCGTTACGCAAGCTTGCTTTCGACTAGCCCAACTCACGCTAGCTTCACCGATCCCGAATACGAAACCGCTGGTAGACTTCCGGTCAGTCGTGTCACCGGCCCAATCCGCATCGCTGTACCCAACCAATTCCAAATTCTTGGACTGATCGCTGCCCAATTTCAGTTGATACTCCTGTGTACCGAGCAAATAGCGGACCACACGCTTTAGTTCCAACCAGTCCCGCTGTGTTGAACAGTTGGTCTTGCGGCTTAGAATAGACACGGCCGCTGCTATATCAGGCCTTGAGTTTGTTGCAACATACAACAGCGCTCAGGAAGCTTTTTTCCACCATTCTGCCTGAAATACCCAGGATCAATCGAATATTTGGACGGATTAGCATCAGCAAGCCTGAAACGATCCGCAATTTCACGAATCAAGCTTTTCTGGCTCAGCATGTTCATTTCATTGATGTCCCTTTCAACCGTGATTCCGAGAAACTGCTTAATTTCGCCGAGAAAAGAAATTTCGAAACACTTCCGTAGTGCATTTTCGACACTAGTGATTTGACATTCGTCTTTGCATACCAAAACCATGTGATCAACATAAATTAACAAGTAAATCCACTCACTGTTCGGGAACTGTTTACTGTACAGACAAGCATCCGATTCAGATTCTTGAAATTCAAGATCAACGCGCACCCTTTTAATTGTTGCATTCCAGATACTCGCCGCCAGTCTCAGTTCGTATAGGCTGCGATTCAGCTTGCACACGAGCTCTTCTTTTCCCGCTGTCGAGTAGCCGGGAGGTTGCCGCATAAAAATTGCTCATCAGAAAAATCAATCCGATAAACCGATATCAACTCCCGCCGATACAAAATCAGAGCATTTTCCATAAGCCTATGCCACCAGGTGTGGATTCTATGAGCACTCGAGCATTCAATAATGCCCCAAAAAAAAACCCGTCTCCATATCCGAATTTAGAAAACACCACCAGCCTCAAGCGAAATCACGTAAAAACCATCCTCCCTCGGTGGCACTGTGTACAAAACGTGGACCAATTATCCCGATCCAACTCCGGTGCACGTTGCGCGGTCAAATGATTTTTAATGTAGTTTTATATTAGCCAGAACTGCTTTTTGTACTCGGCACCATCAAGCGGACGCAGTTCAAATACACACATACACACACCCAGTGCACGTCGGGAGTTAATTGAAGGGAAATTGCCATCGCTAGGTACCACTGAATGTGAATAGGTAATTAGTTGTTTGCCATTCTAGTGGATACTTTTGTATAGGCAATCATTCCGACAGATGGTTGTGAACTGATACGGTTTTTCGATGAAGTACCTCACAATTGGCAGCTCTTCAAGCCAATTGGCGCTCGCATGCTCGTATTTGTTACAAAATATGCAGTCAGTGCACCATTCATAATGGATAATTAGCCGCACTTGGCACTCTGCTGCTGGCAAGCTGGATGATTCGCGATAGCCTTTTCAATCTTCAATCACGTAGAAAAAAGCTCCCAATAGATGCTTCATTCCGGATGCAGCGGATTCTTTTTTCTTTTTTCGCACGGATCACAGATTTCACGTTCCCGCGGTTCAAGTATTTATCATTCTGAAAGCATGCTTTTCACAGATGATCTGATTTCCAAAAACCGCGGTCTGTGGTGGTTTATTTTTCCTTTCCCATTGAATGGTACTTTTTTAACCCGAATATTGCAGTGGAATGTGGCTCAACGATAAAGCACAAGTGTGCACAGGGAAGCTAGCAGTGTTGTAGCACCTGTTCGAGCAGGCAAATTAATGTGATCCCGTGATTTTCCGGCAGCGTTGGTCGGGTTGTTGAGATGCGGAAGAGTGGCATATCCTCACGGCTGGACGATCAAGAGTTGAGAGATCCTTTTTCTGGTGCAATGGGATGAGTACTAAAGGGGTTTAAAAATGCGTTTTATGTTTGATAGTTCAATGTAACAGCTATACATTAGTAGGTATTATGCTTATTGTAAGACCATTGTTTCAGTCTTCCTTCTTACCATAAGCCATTGCTGGAACTTTTCTACGTAAACGGCCCATCATCTTGCGTTAGAATGTGTGATCAGAAAAGCAGGGATAAACACGAGTGGCACGATTTTCAGGAAGTCCATCCAGCTTGTTGGCTTCGTCGATGACATCGACATCATGGCACGGAACTTTAAGACGAAGGCGGAAACGTACATCAGACTGAAGACTGAAGCTAGGTTGATTGGACTTGCCATCAACGGAAGAGGTTCTAGGGAAGACAATGTTAGCCTCCCACCCCGAGTTCAGATTGACCAAGAACCAAGAATTGCACCAGCTGTTGGGAGAACCATTCATCGTTCACATTGCAAAAATTGGTCGAAAACTCTTGGAACTGCGATTTAAGATAGAAGTTAGGATCGTGACATAAACATGGATCTGGATGGCCATTAGAATGTCCTCCAAAAGATCCGGAACATCCGTAAATTTATCATACTGTGAATCTGATCCTAGAGCTCTGCAGTTCTTTTTTATACACTGTGATATAAGATACCTCTGGATCACTTTTACGGATGTTCCGTATCTTCCGGAGGACGGTCCTATGGCCATCCAGGTCCGTGTTTTTTATCTTTATTAAGGAGACTTTCAGCCCTGGGCTGGTTCGTCTCCGGTACGTGTTTATGTCATGACCAGGCATGGAAAATCATTTACATTCATTTCATGCATTCATTTACATTCATTTGCCTCTAACTTTTGACGTAGAACTACGTCTTTGTCGACTATACTGGGGTGCAAATCAAAAAATATGTGTGGTGAAAGAGTGTTAGGTTTTGAACGCTTGTAACTTTGTCATTTATAGATGAAATTTAAATCCAAATACGCCAATCGATAGGATATTACATTACAAACCTGCTGAAATAAATATTTTCCCAATTTTTCTGTAATTAAACTTTTGAAAATAGACAAATGATAATTTTATCACTGTTTTCATGGAATAAGCCTTTTTCCCAAACCCATTCATCAAAAACGAATATCACTTGGTCTGCTTGAACCTGAAAAGATATAAATCTGCTCTGCTATCCTGCCTCTGCTCATTAACGCTTCGGACGGCGTGGCACTAGGTCCTGCAGCAAGCAGGACCTAGTCAGCTGCCAAAGGTGGATCACGGCGTGTCCACCACAATGAGGAATGAGACTTGAAAAAACGTGCATGTAAAACCCGAAAAAGACATGGACTTTGACAAACAATTTATTTTTTACATGCAGAGCCAACATTTTCAAAAAAAAAATGCTTAACAGGAGACATACACTCGATGAATTACCAACAACTGACTATAAAACATATCTGTAATGTAGTAACTTGTGAGTAGTTTACATTTAACGTGTTTTACACTTTGTGAATACCATCTCCTCATGTGCTCACCTTTGTAATAGACCCTTCTTGAATAAAGCGAACACCAGTCTCAACACGAATCACATGGTGTCAGAATTAAATTTTGTTAAACCGCGGAGTTTCGGGTGCAATTGGCCGTAAAATGTTGAGAAACAACAATAAAGATAAGAAACAGTGAATTGTTTCCTCACGAACGTGAAAATCGTGAAAAAACGAACGGAAACACATAAAAAAAAAACGAGTTTTGTAATCGCATACAACATGGCGGCTGCTGGTGGAGCTCCGGCTGCTTCTACAGCAGGTCTGAAGCCACCAAAACCACTAGTGTTAAGTGATAATATGGCAGAACAGTGGCGAAGTTGGTACCGTCAGTTCAGGTGGTTTTCAATCGCGACACAATTAGATGTGAAACCAAGCGCAGTGCAGGCAGCAACGCTGTTAAGTGCAATCGGTGTGGATTGTATACGTATTTTCGATACTTTTGGGCTACGCCCCGAGCAGGAAGATGACATTACCGTGATAGTTCAAAAATTCAACGAATACTTTACTCCGAAGTCATGTATCACATACGAGCGGTATCATTTCAACAAAATAGTGCAGAAGGAAGAAGAACCTTTCGATGTGTTTGTAACTCGCGTCCGAGAGCAGGCTAAAAAATGTGCATTTAGCGTTTTACACGACTCGCTAATTAAAGACAAGTTAATCATTGGAACGCGGTTTTCGAAACTAGTTCCTCAATTACTTGATGACGAGCTCACGCTTCAGAAAACTATTGAACTGTGTCGTAACTTTGAACTAACATCGATGCAAACAAGAGAATTGAATAAAGAAGAAAAGGTTGAAGTATTAAAGTCGGTAAAACGACACGAAGAACCAAAAAGGTGGAATGAAGATATGTTTGACTGTAATCGCTGTGGAAGAAAGCACAAAAGAGGTGCTTGCCCTGCGTTTGAAAAAATGTGCAATGCTTGTGGACTAAAGGGACACTTTGCCGGGACGAATCAGAAGCAGAAGAAGAGTTTTACGTGCATAGACGAGTGCACGGATGGATTTGAGTTCACTCACTCGACAAAAAGTGACACAACAGCGGGGCCCTGTTTACTAAAAATGAACACATGAATAATACTCGCGTAACATATGAAACGGGCATATCATCTTTTGTACACAAAACTTGTTAAGCCCTTTTCGTGCGAACCGAATACGCCCACGTAAACTAACAACACCATCGGGTAGGGGAAATTCTCCCTTTCCCAATAGTATTCTTGGTTTGCGTGGGCGTACTTCGGTTCTCGTGAAAAGGACCTAGGAAGTTGTTTACAAAAGATGATAGGCCCTTTTCAAAAGTTGCGCGTGCATTATTCATGTGTTCATTTTTAGTAAACAGGGCCCCGCTGTTGTGTCACTTTTTGTCGAGTGAGTGAACTCAAATCCATCCGTGCACTCGTCTATACTGTGAAGAACAACAGAGAGGACGACTGGTTCGAGACCATCGAAGTTCAAGGAAGGAGAGTATCAGTCAAGCTGGATACCGGTGCCCAGTGCAACGTGCTGCCCATGAGGATTCTCCAGGATATTTCCGTAGCAATCGAACCATCAGTGACGAAAAATCTGGTGACATACAACGGCCAGAAAATTCCGGTCGTAGGTGAAATTTCTACACAATGCCTCATAAAAGGTAGTTCCAGTCCAATTACTTTTAAAGTTGTGAAGGAAGACGTCACCCCAGTGCTAGGCCGCAAAACTTGCATTGTCCTTCAACTGATAGCCAGGATTAACACTATTGAAATAAACAAAAGTGATCTGTACGAAGGCCTGGGATGTTTGCGAAATTACGTTTATGATATTGATCTCGTTGGTAATCCAGCATGGGAGATCCGCCCATCGAGAAACGTACCCCACAGCATCAGAGAGGATGTTAAAAAAGAACTTTCTAGTATGGAAAGATTAGGAGTGATTGTAAAGATACGTGAACCAACCCCCGTTGTTAATGCCATGGTTATTGTTCGAAAGAAAGGAAAATTGCGGATCTGCATAGATCCATCGCAGGTTAATCAGAATCTCTTAAGAAGACATCACCCACTTACAACGATTGAGGAAATCGCTGCACGCCTTAAGAATTCTAGTCGGTTCACAATTTTGGATTGTAAAAAAGGTTTCTGGCAGATAAAAGTAACTGACCGCACATCAAAATACCTCACGTTTGGAACGCCGTGGGGCAGTTATTGTTGTAAGCGACTACCATTTGGCCTGGCATCGGCTCCCGAGGTATTCCAAAGCATTATGCTAGAGGTAATTGGAGGTATCGATGGCGTTGAATGCTCTATGGATGATATATTGATTCACGCCAGGAGCTCAAGGGAGTTGCAGGAAATTACAAACATCGTATTGAAACAAATCCAGACTGCAGGACTAAAGTTGAACCGTGAGAAGTGCTTGTTTGACCAGCCATCAGTAAAGTTCCTGGGACACATCCTGTCGGCCGACGGATTAAAAGCAGATGATGATAAACTTGATGCAATACGGAATCTCCAAGTACCTACTAATAGGCAGCAGCTGCAGAGAGCTCTAGGCATGATTACGTATCTCGGTAAGTTCATTAAAAACCTGTCAGAAATTACAAGCCCACTTCGAACGCTCTTAGCAAAGAACGTTGCATGGGATTGGAACGTAGAACAACAAGATTCAGCCAGTCGCCTACGCTTCGAAGTCGTTAAATCCAGCAGAACTTAATTATCCGCAAATAGAGAAAGAGGCTGCAGCAATTCGTTTTGCATGTCAAAAATTTCACCAGTACATATAAAGGGTGATACGGTCAAAATTTGGTCAATATCAACTTGACGTATTTCTTTCAATTTTGCATTTAAAAAACCTGAACACCCCTCATTTTGAAGGTGTGTGTGTGTAGAATGTTGCCCCTATTTTGATTTTGGAATTCACTCTTCAGTTGTCAAAATGCCGTCCAAGCAAGAAGAGCAGCGTATCAAAATTTTGCTCGCGCATCGCGAAAATCCGAGCTACTCGCACGCAAAGTTGGCAAAATCGCTAAAAGTTGCCAAATCAACCGTTACAAATGTAATTATAGTGTTTGGGGAACGTTTGTCGACACCCAGGAAGTCTGGATCGGGGGAAAATCGAAAACCGGAAGCCGCTGAGACGACAAAGAGAGTTGCCGGTAGTTTCAAGCGAAACCCTAACCTCTCTCTCCGAGATGCCGCAAATAAGCTGGGTGTATCGTCTACAACCGTGCATCGAGCCAAAAAACGAGCCGGACTATCGACTTACAAGAAGGTAGTGACTCCAAATCGCGATGATAAACAAAATACGACGGCCAAAGCGCGATCCCGGAGGCTGTACACGACGATGCTGACGAAGTTTGACTGCGTGGTAATGGACGACGAAACCTACGTCAAAGCCGACTACAAGCAGCTTCCGGGACAGGAGTTTTATGCGGCAAAAGGAAGGGTAAAGGTAGCAGATGTTTTCAAGCACATGAAACTGTCAAAGTTCGCAAAGAAATATCTGGTTTGGAAAGCATCTGTACCTGTGGCTTGAAAAGCATCATTTTCATAGCTTCCGGGACTGTCAACCAAGAAATTTACGGGAAAGAGTGTTTGAATAAACGTCTGCTGCCTTTCCTGAAGAAACACGGTTGTTCCGTACTGTTTTGGCCGGATTTGGCATCTTGCCATTACGGTAAAAAGGCCATGGAGTGGTACGCCGCCAACAACGTGCAGGTGGTTCCCAAGGACAAGAACCCTCCCAACACGCCAGAGCTCCGCCCAATTGAGAAATACTGGGCTATTGTCAAGCGGAACCTAAAGAAGACCAAAAAAACTGCTAAGGGCGAGCAGCAGTTCAAGGCAAACTGGCTTTCTGCGGCGAAGAAGGTGGACAAGGTGGCTGTACAAAATCTGATGGCAGGGGTCAAGCGTAAGGCCCGGCAATTCGGATTTGGAAAAGCGGAAGCATAACTGAATATTTTTCCTGAATTTTATACTAATTGAACTTGAAAAAGAAATTTAATTTGATTTTTTAAATAAACGATTTCACCGATTTACACGCGTTTTCCCTTGACCAAATTTTGACCGTATCACCCTTTACGGCAAAGAATTGACCATCGAGAGTGACCATAAACCACTGGAGTCAATTTTTCGGAAGCCTTTAGACCGCGCACCACCAAGGTTGAAGAGGATTAGGCTGGATGTTGCGCAGTATAATCCACGTGTCGTCTACGTAAGAGGCAAGGACATACCAATCCCAGATATACTGAGTCGGGACGTCTTGAATCAACATAAAGATGAGTTTGAGGAAGAACTCGAGGTTCATATCGTACTACAGATGTCTAAGCGAGCAGCTACCGAGCTTCGAGATCACGTCACGATTGATCATGAAATGCAACTACTGAAACAAGTGATAATGACTGGTTGGCCAGATCAACGAGACGATGTAAATCCTATCCTGCGTAAATTCTGGTGTTTCCGCGATGAACTTGCGGTATACGAGGGAATAGTGTTCAAGGCTAATCAAGTAATGGTTCCACGATCACTGCGAAAAAAAATGCTAACAACTATCCATAGCGGACATCCCGGACTACACAATTGTGTGAAGCGTGCGAAGCAGTCCTTATTTTGGATAAACATGACTTCCGACATCATCCAGGAAATAGTCGATGTCTGCAGAGTCTGCCAAAAGCATCAACGAGACAACGTCAAACAAACCATCGTATCAAAAGAAATTCCTGGTTTGCCATTTGAGAGAGTAGCGTCGGACTTATTTCACTTCAAAGGCAAAGAATACATACTCATTGTGGATAGCTATTCGAGCTTCTTCGACTTCAAGGAGCTATCGGATTTGTCGTCACGTGCCATAATCGCAAAACTTAAGGAATGGTTTGCGGTGCATGGTATCCCACTTGTACTTGAATCGGATAACGGACCTCAGTATTCGTCAGAGGAGTTCAAAGTGTTTGCAAGGGAGTGGAGCTTTGATCACAGCACTTCCAGCCCAAGCTTTCCACGAGCCAACGGATTAGCCGAACGCTACGTGCAGACGGCTAAAATGATTGTTAAGAAATGTGCTGAAGATAAGTCAGATATACAACTAGCATTACTTCACGCCAGGAACACGCCGAGGTCTACTGGATTGCCCGCTCCATGTGAAAGATTAATGGGAAGACTTTTACGCACAAATTTACCGGTCACTGAGGAGAAGTTGCAGCCCAAACTAATCACCGGAGTTCCACAGGCATTGTCGGAAGAAAGAAAGCTACAGAAGCAGTACGCCGATAGGGGAGCTGTGGAGTCAAGCCAATACCAGCCAGGAGAACCAGTATTGCTTCAGAATCAAAATACCAAAACATGGAGACCAGCAACAGTGATGCATTGTATCGACGGTAGAAGATCGTATGCTGTAACCGACGGAGAAACTGTACTCAGGAGGAACACCCACCACTTGCGGCCAGCTAAAGCAGTAGAAAACGAAGGCCAAGAAGCGTTGGAGCCACAACCCATACCAGGAGAACAGTTCACATCCACTAAGGATGTTGCTCCAGAGAGCAACTCAGAAGTCAACCAACCCGCTGAAGGAACGAGTGAAGATCAAATGGTTGGAAAGCAACAGCGAACAACACGCAACGGCCGTATTGTTAAACCATTAAGGTTTAAAGATTTTGATTATTATTAACGTTCTAAAAAAAGAAAGATGTAATGTACACTCAAAAAATTTCACACGTTTGATCGAAGTGTTTAAACACTTGATTTTCTAAATGCACAATCACATTTACTTTAAGTGTATTTCACCTTGGTTCAATGTGTTATACACGTTATTTTATAGTGTTTCAAACTTTGAAATATTGAAAATCTTTCACTATCTAATCAAGTGTATTGCACATTGAATCACGCTACTGTTCAAAACAGATGGATTTAAAGTGTTTTGCATTTCAATACGATGTGAATTGCTTGCTCAGAAAGTTGTGACTTTATCCTATCAACCTGCCTCATATATGAGAACAACCGTGGCACAGTGAGATCGAACGAAGACTCCGGCAGCAGCATACCCCAACAGTCCATGATCGAATCCCAAATCAGACCCATTAAAAATATATGTGAAAGCTCTGGCCTCTGGCAGTTTTGTTTAAATATTTGTAGATTCATTTTTAGACTCGATAAAGAAGAATTCGATAAAGTAGAATATTGTAGAATATTGAACTATGGTGTGCAAAGCTATTGATATCACCATATGAGGCACATAGAATCCAAGTGTGTCACAATTCAAATCCATAGTGTTCAGGCATGGTTCATAGCATAAGATTCACACATGAAATGGATGTGTTTCACAATATGCGCAAAATTAAGTGTGAGACACATGATGATGACGTGTGGAATTTTTTGAGTGTAGTAACTTGTGAGTAGTTTACATTTAACGTGTTTCACACTTTGTGAATACCATCACCTTATGTGCTCACCTTTGTAATAGACCCTTCTTGAATAAAGCGAACACCAGTCTCAACACGAATCACAATATCTGGTACCTCTATATATGCAATTATATTAACATCGAAAGTCCATCCTTTTTTACATATTCTGCACAGAAGAAACGTTCTGCCCCGCCCCCATTCATAATTAAATGGCGGAAAATACAGTTGCGGGGCTTAGAAAGTATGTTTTGTGCAGAATATGTAAAAATGGAGGGACTTCGGATGTATTTTTTGTGCAAAATATGTAAAAAGGAGGGATGTCGGATGTTAACCTAAATGCATATTTCATGCATTATAGATAGAGATAGATAGATAGGTTCTACGTCATACAGCGGTCGTGTCTAGGACACAACCCTTTAATTTTTTCATCAACAGCATTCCATGAAATAATGTATAGAACTTTTGTAGGTTTTGTGATTAGCTACAACTCTTGTCCATAACTCAAAGCTGTATCTATTTTGCATCACGAACTAGAGCGGGCAGAACTTGTTACTGTTTTTCAGTGAATGTAAAATACATTCACTGAAAAACAGTAGTGGCTTCTGTTCGCTCTGGTTCGACATGCATAAGAGATACGGATTTGAGTTGTTAGCAAAAGTTGTAGTTAATAACAAAGCCTACAAAAACTCTATACATTATTTTGCGAAATTCTGTTGTTGAAAAAAGATAGGAACAAATGAATGTAAATGAATGCACGAAATGAATGCAAATGATTTTCCATGCCTGGTCATGACCCCGAATTCTTTCTTATATCGCAGTTCCACATGCTTTCGAAAAAAAAAACTTTAGAACTCTAGGATCAGTTGCAAGGATTGACCATTTTTAAAGATGTTCTAGATCTTGCGGAGGATGGTCCCATGGCCTTCTAGGTACATGTTTATGTCACGACCGCAAATTAATTTATATATGACAGTTCCAAATGATTTCGAAAACACCGTGGAGCTCTAGGGTCAGTTTCATACAATGACCACTTTTACGGGATTTTCGGATCTTGCGGAGGACGGTCCTATAGACATCCAGGTTCATGTTTATGTCACAACCCCAAATTCTTTCTATCATCACAGTTCCTAATGTTAAAAAAAACACGGAGCTCTAGGATCAGGATCATGGATTAACTACTTTTACGGATGTTCCGGATCTTCCGGAGGACAGTCCAATGTATATCCAGGTACATGTTTATGTCACGACCCCAAATATTTTTTTGTATCACAGTTCCTAATGTTTTCAAAAAAAACCGCAGAGGTCTAGGAGCAGGATCATGGATTGAACATTTTTACGGATGTTCCGAATTTTTCGAGGACCGTTCCGTTGTCTCCAGGATCCATATATAGGAACCATGACTGTATTCTGGCTAATTGTGAACATTTGTGCCCATTAATCTAAATTACAGATCTTGCGCCACTTGCAAAACCCTACAAACACACCTTTCAAAAAAACGTGTAACAACTCTTTTCGCTTTTTAAAAAAAGTAGACGACTCTATTTTCAAGTTTTTTGCAATCAAAATCATCTAGAAACCCTAGGAATTCTAAAGGTACATCCATTTTTGAAATTCATTAAGAAATGGCTAAGTTGTGCCATTGCAAACTTGCCGTTACCCGTTTTTCGGAGGCTTCGTAGTCGGCGTAAAGTTTTTTACCCACCGTATTCTGAGTGTTAATCTGCTTATCTATTTTGATTACGTTAGATCGCCAACTTTTCTCTACATGCCTGTGGACCCTGGCCACCGGGGGGAGATCAAGGTTGACAGCAGTGCGGAGGGCTCTGTTCCCTTGTTAAGGAGAAAGACCGCATGGTTCCCGGATGTCTTAGCGGCGAGGGCTGCAGCTTTCATAGCAATGGCTGCAGCAGATCGATAACGGAAAGGGAGGATTCCAATTTCCACACATGTGGCGTCTGCAGGCGTGGAAGGGATAAATAAGTAGAGGAGCCGTGTCCTTGCCGGACCGCATGCTGCTGTTCTTCAAGGAGGCCTTTTGACTCCAGGGACTGCCGGAGACGACGATTTACCATTCTCTCCATCACTTTTGCCGCGCAGTAAGTGAGCGCAATCGGCCTAAAGGAGGAGGCTTCTCCACTTGTCGCGTTTCTTTTTGGAATGGGCACTACCAAGCTTTGTTTCCAAAGGTCAGGGTACGAGTCGGTGAGCCACAGATCGTTGCAACCGGTCGAAATGCGTCTTCGCCACACCATCGCTTAAATGTCTGGGTCACAAAATTGATCGTCATGGACTACACAAATCGGATAAGCATATCGAAGCCACCAGGGATGCACCGCGACTGATTACTCCCGAAGAATTTCAGCTTTTCATAGGTAAAGCTACCTATTACAGCGCATTTATACCAAATCTTTCTTCTAGTGTCAGAAGTTTGCGCGATATGCTTCTTGCAGACTCGTTCAAATGGACATCCGAAGCTGACAATGCTTACAGAGATTTGAAGGATTTTCTGATCTCACCCCAAGTCTTGATGCAGTGTGACCCAACATTACCATTAATTTTGGCAACGGATGCTAGCAAAACCGGTCTAGGTGCTGTGCTTTCACACCGACTGAATAACGGAATGGAATGACCGATAGCGTATGCCAGCATGACCAACAATGAACAGCGATATCCTCATATCGATAAGGAAGCTCTCGCCATCGTGTGGGCATTGAAGAAGTTTTTTTCACCATCTGTGCGCTCGCAAATAAATTCGAAAATCTCTGCCCACACTCTGCATCAATCGGATGGCAAATTACGCTGATTACCTAGCCCATTTTAATTTCGACATTGTGTATAAGCGAAGACATCATATCAAGAAGACTGGCAACTTTGCCAGAATTCAAGCGACAGATACAATAGCACTGCACTTGAGTGAAGGTGGAAGCAATGCATAGACAAATTAGCAAAAACACAAACCATTATTCAGAGGTTGTAATCTTTGCTATCAAATTTGTTCGAAGCATTTACCTTTGAGCGGCAGATGACGCGATTTTACCTGTCTCATAGTGTTCGTATAAGAAAATGGAAGGGTTGTCAGTCTTCTTGATTTGTTGTCTTCGGTATAAGCCAACAAACCAAAACACGAACGCTGATTACTGCTCCAGAATACCCAGCAAATCTACGCAATCCGACATCAACAGCATCTTGGCTCCCATGGAAGGAAATGTTGCAGACGAATTCGATCAGTTTGCTTTAAATCAAATACAGCAACTGCCAGTACGAGCTGACCACATAGCACGAGAGACCTTCCTTCACCTCGAGAAAATAGTACTAGATCTGGAGTCGGGTCGAAATCTTGCGCAGTCAGGCTACAAGGCTCCGGAAGCTAGCAGCTAACTGCTTCCTATTCGAGCACAGAGTAGTGACAAGCAATTCTGAACGATCTCCATGTAGTCGTTGTAGCCATGTGTCGTTAGAATGAAAGGTCTAGCCAGATCCTTCGTTTATTGGCCAGGTATTAATCGGATATTGAGCAAATGGCAAACAAACGCGTGCATATCGATAACGGACCAGTGGCGTACACTATGCTGCCAATTGTTGTCGATGCTTACAGCAAATGGTTTAAAACTACTACATCGACGACAACAGCAGCAACAATAAACATGCTCGATGACCTATTTTCCGCATATGGTGCACAGTCCACCGCTCTGGAGTTCAAGTCATTTCTGCAGAAGAGTGGGGCGAAATTCCATTAGCTTTCGGCACCTTACCATCCAGCGACAAACAGCCAAGCGGAGCGGTACGTGCAAACCGTGAAGTAAGCTCTCAAGGCAATGAATACAACAAAAGGGTCCTTGAAGGCGGACATAAACCAGGGGTTTGACATATAGCTGAATACACGTACTCAACATCAAAACAACAAAACATATCATGGTACCGCTGACAACGTTGCAGATGTTCGGTACGCAGCAAACTTAAGCGATATGACAGCTATATCCATCCCCTG
The DNA here is from genome assembly GCF_037179485.1 of Ochlerotatus camptorhynchus. Taxonomy (NCBI): domain Eukaryota; kingdom Metazoa; phylum Arthropoda; class Insecta; order Diptera; family Culicidae; genus Ochlerotatus; species Ochlerotatus camptorhynchus. The sequence goes on along the minus strand of NW_027041033.1, from coordinate 1,484,369 downwards.
ACATAAACGAGATTTGGCGCCAGTACCGAAAAGCTCCTCACAGCGAAACCAGGGAATCTCCATCGAAAATGTTTGTGGGTCGAAGTATCCGGACACGACTGGATCTCTGGAGTTCAGCTGCAAAGTCTCGGAGAAACAACGTGTAGGTTTCGATTCGACGTTCCGTGTAATCAGCTCGGGGCAGCCGATTTACTTTCTTTCCGAAATATTCGAATGGATAAGTGGATTCCAGGAGTAATAGCTACGCGTTTGGGAGATCTTCACTACGACATTGTTTACAACGGCTAACACTTAGACTGTGTTCCGTTTGGTGAATTTTTACTTAAATTTGACAGATGAAAATTTTTCAAATAAACCTGCTATTCCAGCAGACTTATTTCTGACAGACAAGGAATCAAGTTTGACAGACGCTTTCTCGAACATCGGCCGATCAACAACAGAGGGATTTTCGAACATCTTAATTTATTTTCCAAATGGAACACAGCTTTAAAACGTCATGTCGATCAGATTCAACAACGTAACGACGAGCGTAACAACGAGTGCAGATAACGCGGGGCCTCCCTTAGCTCAGTCGGTAAAGGCGCAGCTACAAAGCAAGACCATGCTGGAGGTGGCTGGGTTCGATTCCCGGTCCGGTCTAGGCATTTTTCGGGTTGGAAAATTTCTCGACTTCCCTGGGCATAGAAGTATGATTGGACTTGCCACACAATTATACCAATGCAAAAATGGTACAGGCATCGAAAGCTCTCAATTAATAACTGTGGAAGTGCATCTAGAACACTAAGTTGAGAGCACGCAATAAGCTAATATGCGATATGCAATAAGCTTGTAATGCGAAGAAGATAACGCGAAGCAAGGGATGTTGATGTTCAAGGTGAATCATTGCGGCGATTGCGTTTTCACGGAGACATAGTGGCGTCACAGGAACCACAGGGTAGTCCGGTATCCAGTAGGAGATCTTCTATTTCGTCCGATTCACCAGATACAGAGTATGTGACACCGTGTGCTAGTCCACAGCATGGTTGAGAGAACTCACCGCCGATGCTTCGCCGTTCAACTAGACAACGTCGCCCACCTGCCAAATATTCTCCATATAGGAGGGAAGAAAATGTTATGTATGTACTTTCCAATATTTACTCGATTCACATTTCTTTCAGTGTATTGACATTCTTGCCAATGACAGTTTTCCTTTTTCTTTAGTATTTTTTTGGTTTGTTTTTTTTTCCGTCGATCTTGTTTTCCGTGCTGAGCACCAATGCTACCGACGGGCCAGGAAGGCAGCTCCCACACCTGGACCCTACCTATCGACCCATCAACTCATGAACCGGGGACCAACGGCTTTACTTCCCATCCGAAGGAAGGCGTGATCAGAGATGTTATGCCTCAGAACATCCCGGCGGCGCCGACTGGGATTGAACCCAGGCCTGCTGGGGTGAGAGGTAATCACGCTTACCACTACACCACCGGCGCCGTTAACTTTAGTATTTTGAACAAGACGTTAAAAAGTAACAAGACACGTAGGGTCACGGAGAACAAATTATAGCAGACGTAATTATATGTCCGGTAAAAATAACTATATTGTTCAATTGTTTTAGAGCTAACCCGAAACTATAGTTGATTTAACTATATATAGAGCGAGGGGGACGACTCTATCTACGATGTAGATAGAAAGAAGATTGACGATGATTCTGAACATTTCCTGCAAAAAGATGATGCGCGATGCAAGTAGATGCGAGAAATGAAAGAAGATTTTTCGAAGATTGATTTGCTAGTTGGAGATTTGTTAAGCATCTAAACTTGAGATTTAGATGTGTCGTCCCCCTCGATATAGAGGGCAATAACTATAGTTTATAGTTGGCTCCTCGGTTGGCTCAACTATATTTTTCAGTAGATGAACAAACGTCAAACTTCAAAATACAACTATGCTTTAGTTGATTCAAGAAAACTATTGTTAGGAAAGCAAAATTTTACAATGTTTATTAAACGAACTGCTCTTTATTATCGACATATTAAGGAAGTTTGTTTTGCTTCTTTATCGGTCTCAATAACACAACTGCAAAATCATAAAAAAGTGAACAAGAAGAACATTCAACTTAGATTTGAACCGTGTTCATCTGCGTGAGAGCCAGCTATCTTATCGCCTGCTCTACGCATCACAAATTAATATGATGATCACTGAAGACCAAATTATATAAATAAATTACATTTGACGGTTGTTATAATTGATCAAAGTTATATTTGAATTGAGTATAAGATGAACAGTTGAATCTATTAGGTAGATATGATTGAGTTGACGGTCAAATTAATGTTGGAATAACTATAGGTTTCTTTCAAACAACAATATTTTTCCATGTGAAAGTAACTATTAGAATTGTTCTCTTAACTTAACGAATTTGTTCTCCGTGGTAGAGCACTACTTCGTTGTAATCGCCCATTTCCGTTCTATCAAACAGAAAAGATCAATAATATCAATGATGTCACCATGCACAAATCAATAATAGGTTTGTTCAGATGCGTTAGTTCATTAGCTACAACATAAATCCTATTAGAGCGCATTGTATGAATATTTACGCTCATTGTTCTCAAAACAAAAGAAGCGCCCCTAGCGAATCCCCTTTTTCTACGTTTATCCATAGGACGAAGAAAATCTTAAGGCGTTTCAATGCGTTAGGACGGAATTGATCATTTTGCCAAGCTTCTGCACTCATGTTCCATCAGATGTCACAGCTGTTGTTTGCGGTGACATCTATCGGAAACTACTCACAATCTGTTTTCCTATAATTGTTCACAGACGACACTGCAGCGCAAAACATGTATGATACCTCTATACATGCATTTAGATTATTATTCGAAGTCCCTCCTTTTTTACACATTCTGCACACAAAACAGTTCACCCCTCACATAATTTCCCGCCGAATTTTATGTATGGGGCGGGGCATAAAGTATCTTTTGCGCAGAATATGTAAAAAAGGAGGGACTTCAAATGTTAAAGCAAATGCATATATAAAGGTACCAGACATGTTTTGTGGTGTCAGGTACTCTATTTTGTAATCTGTGAAAGGGAAATCACAAATGGAGTGTCAACAAAATACATGGCATGTTGAGAGATTCAGGTCGTGAGAGAGAATTTTCTCTCTCAAATTTGAATTTTTTGTCTCTCTGGGAACTGGTAGTAAAGCAGGTAAAACTGTATGGGGGAAAATCATTTTTTATTTAATTGTAGCTTGTTTAACAATAATTTTCGGGAAAAAACTGAACGACAAAGTCTCTGATTAATTTCTTTATGTTGTCGTTCACTTTATTTGACCTGAATATGCACCGAAAGCGAATTATTCCCACTTCTCTCAATTTCTATATGAAGATTTTTATCACTTCATACCAGCGGAATAGCGCCATCTCTGTGAAAAATGGTCGAACAAAATGATTTATTGAAACTCGTAGAACGAATCAAAAAGTATTAGATTTTAATCAATATGTCAAAAATTTGTGACTCTTTATCAAATCCAACGAAACGTATGGAAAGGTGAATAAATTTAAGAGAGAAATTTTCAATTTTTTTCGTTCAAATCCGTTCAAAAAAAGGAGGTAAAGGGTGGGTTGTTCTTGTGCGGGACGGAAATTCGATCAAAAACCCTATTTCCAAGTCCGTCTTTTTAAATCAATTTTCTCTAACGAGGTTTCGTGAATAAACTCTTGTACGGTCGTCGAAAGTAAAATCACGTGTTTTATTATTCGTTCAACCCACATACACGACACTTAGTGATCATTTCGGCCCAACTGCATTCGTTTTTAAGCTTAATTCAAATGTTTTGAATGTGTATCGCACAACCAGGAATATTTTCGAAATTCCTGGAAAAAAATCGGTAAATTGATAATTGGAGTTGAACATCATGCAAATTTGAAGCATACTTGTACAGTTTGAAAGATACTTAAATGTTGATTAAATGGCTCACTACACCTAGTGACCCCTTCGACTTAATCACAATCGGCCAAATAGCATTCGACATAATGGGGCTTATTACGGATGTCACCGCACGATGAAAACTTGTCACTTGTCGTCACGGTGAAGTGATTCGCATTTGATTTGTATGGCAATCACGGCTCTTATTATGAGTATCACTTCCTTATCACCATGTAGTGACACCCGTAATAAGGCCCAATAGCATTCGGTCAAATGGCATCTGGGCTAATCCTTCCTTGACATCTACACTTCGAATGACTAATTTTTCCATGTCGGTCGCAGCGGTAGGTTGCTGCGATTACTTGAATGGAACATCGTGATTACTTGGATGGAACATCTCCCCTCTTAATTCATCCAGTACTCCTCGAATCTAGCTGGTAAACGAGTCTGCCGGCGTTCCCTTGTTGCTGGTGGAACTGGTACTGGATCTTGCTGTGGTGGATTGTCTGCCTCACTATCATCCGAAAAATACTCCGCCTCATCACTTCCAAGCTCTTCATCAACTGGACCAAGTTCGTCGGGCACTGCAGCCGGTATCGTTGCTGGAACGGATGGTACGTCTAGGCCAAAACCGTCGAAGAATACCGATAACAGACTAGGATCTGGACCAGATTCGACCGCACGTTGCTTCAGTTGATTGGCATGAGAACGGATGAGCCGCTGATTATCCTCCAGGAAAACGTTGTAGTTGACTTTTCCGACATGCTCGATTACTGTGGTAGCCTGCCATTTCCAGGAATTTGCTTGATGGACTTGAGCATATACAGCATCACCCGGAACGAACTGCCTCGAAATCGCTCCATGTTCTTGTTGAAACGCTTGTTGCTTTCGGTTGTGCTGCTGATGTACGGTTGTGTTGCGGTAGTAGCATTGACGAAACTGTGCGGACCGTTCGTCCGGACATTATTTCTGCAGGAGACTTTTCACCTAGGTCAGCCGTTGGTGTTGACCTGTAAACTTGCAAAAACGTCTGCAATGCTTCCTCCAGTGTGTCTCTTGCCGATCGAATCTTCCGAAGAGTGCGCTTCAAGTGTCCCATTTGATTGAGGATGGAATGGTGCTGTGCGGACGTGGTGAATGCCTTGATTCTCACAGAAATTCTTGAACTCGTAGCTGGTGAACTGGGTACCATTATCTGAGACGATGGTTTCTGGCACGCCAAATGTTGCGAACGTTTGAGTAAGTAGCTTGATTGTTGTTCTTGTCGTTGTGGTTTTAGTTGCGTATACTTCGGGCCATTTGGTGTATGGGTCGACAACAACCAGGAAAAATACGCCGTCCACAGGTCCTGCGTAGTCAATATGGATGCGTGACCATGGCTTATCAGGGATGGGCCACGATTCAAGCGTTGTTTTGACTGGTGCTTGCCGGACGAAATTCTCGATGTCATTGTCGATTCCGGGCCAGTAAACGAAACTGCGTGCAATAGATTTTATTCGTACCATGCCGGGATGTCCGTCTTGAAACTGCTTCAAGATTTGCCTTCTGAACTTCCTCGGAACGACTAGCCTGTCGTGGAACAGTATACAGCCATCGACGTTGGTGAGAGACTCCCGCCTGTTGAAGTAGACTCGAATCTCTGGATCTTCGACTGATCGTGCATCGTTTGGCCAACCCTCACGAATGAACTGCAGCACCGCTTGTAGTGGTTCATCTGCCTGTGTTGTGCTTTTGATGTCTGCGAACGAAACTGGTACCTGCTCGATAGTGTTTTGAATAATGCTCACCATGTCTTTTTCTAGGGATATCGCTGCCACAACGTACTCCTCTTCTTGCTGCTTAGAACGGTCGGTGAGTCTTGACAGCATATCGGCGCATCCGAAGTCGTTGGTAGACACGTGCCGAATGTCGAAGTCGTAGTTGAGAAGCATCAATGCCCATTGTTGAAGTCGATTTGCGGTGTGCAAAGGAATGCCTTTCTTCGATCCAATCTGCGCCCAAGGAGGCACTTGTGAAACTTCGTTACCGCATATATTAGTGCAAGTGCTTCTTTTTCCGGCTGCCCGTAACCTTTCACCGCTGGAGTGATGGATCTTGATGCGTGCTGGATTGCCTTCAGATGTCCATTCGAAAATTCATGGAAGATGACTGCACCGATGCCCGTGCTGGAGGCGTCCGCTGCTACGATGATTGGACTGCAGGACTTGCTTGAATTGCTCAAAAGACCGTTGGCAATCGGAATTCCACTGCCACTTCGAATCCTTCTTGAGTAATTGGTCGAGAGGATGACGAAGTTCATGGATGTTGCGCACGAATCTGCTGTAGAAATTAACGGCTCCCAGGAACGATCGCACTTCGGAAACATTGGTGGGTGCCGGAATAGAGGCGATGGCTTGAAGCTTCTCTGGATCCGGACGGATGCCGTTTCGATCGACGATATGCCCCAAATATCTGATTTCGGTTTGGAAGAAATGGCACTTTTCCAGCTTGACATGGAACCCATTTTCCCCTAGACGTTGTAGTAGCTTGTCTAGTGACGCCTTGTGTTCCTCCCAGGTTCTTCCGAAGATGATAGCGTCGTCGAGAAACGACCGAACACCAGGAATGTCGACTATGATGCTGTCAACCAGCTTTGGAATGTTCCAGGCGCTGACTTCACCCCTGGAGCGAGCCGGTTGAATTGGAAGAGGCCTCGATGCGTGTTTATGGTGAGGAGCTTCTTCAATTCTTCATCTACTTCCACTTGCAGGTATGCATCGGAAAGGTCGATGATGCTGAATATGGTGCTTTCGTTGAGCTGTGCGAAGATCTCCTCCGGGGCAGGTAGAGGATAGTGGTTTGCTTCAAGCGCTTCATTGAGTCCCGTGGAGTAGTCCGCACAGATGCAAACTTTACCATTCGGCTTGCGTACTGCTACAATCGGAGCGGCCCAATCTGAGAAATCGATCGGCTTGATGATTCCCAGAGACGGAAGACGTGTTAATTCTGCATCCACCAGCGGAATCGTGTTGAACGGAACTGGTCGCTTCGAACAGAAAACTGGTTTGGCGTTAGGTTTGAGGAATAACTTTACCTTGGTTTTCTTGCAGTGGCCCAGTGAGTCGTCGAAAACCGCCGGATGCTCGGCTTGCAGCTGTGCTCTAGCTTCGGCGAAACAGCAGAAACTTGATTGCAGAGAGTATCGAACGGAACCGACCACAGGTTGAACATGTCGATCCAATCAATACCCATTACGTTGAGATCTGGTGATGACGTTAAGAAACACTGACTACGCTTGACCATGTCCGATGAGAGCGAGTGGTCCACCAGATGCGTTGGAGGCTTCAATCGATGATGGAGTTAGCTTTGGTCGTTTCAGTTGCTGCCAAGTTTTCTTGGAAATCACCGTGATATCACTTGCAGAATCCAGTTGTAGCGAAGTCATGACACCGTTGATGTTGATGGTCACATACTTGCGTTTCCGGTTGCTGTTTGCGATGTGCTTCACGAAAATTCCCTTGGCTTGAGATCTGGGACCGGCCTTCTTCTGGAACTGCTTCTTCTCTCGAGGTTGAGTTGAAGAGTCGCTTGAAGACTTCTTGATGCAGCTACAGTAGCCTTCTTTATGACCGATGTGGTTACATACCTTGCAGAGATGATCAGAAAATGGACAGTCACGGACATAGTGCATCTGACCACACTGCCAGCATGGAGTACGAGGAGTGGACTTGCTTTCCGTTTTCAGTGGACGATGCTGGTTTCCGGGTTTATTCTCCGAAATGCTATGGACCGAATTCTTCGAACTTGATGGATGTTCGATCATCGTAGTGTCCGTCTTGATGTTGACGAGCCGCTGGAACTCGTCGATCTGAGTTTGAATTGTCACCGGAGCATCAGCCGTTTCACTTTCAATCCGGGATAGAAGCCTTGCTCGAATGTCCGCGTAGCGTGGTGCTTTGAGACCACAGACGAAAATCAAGCACTTGAAGTGATCAATCTTCAAATTCTGGAACTTGAACTTTTCACATGCCCTGTTGACTTTTCCGCCATAGGTGATTTTGTCGTCGGCCTCGGACTTGAGTAGCTGTCTGTCGGAGGTCTGTCTGCCGAAGATCTTTGTGAGTGTCTTGACGGTATTGGCAAACGTGACGTCCTTTGGTAGTTTCGGAAGGATGTAGTTGACGTAGCGACTGTGAGAGGAAGTGTCCAACTTCCGGAGCAGAAACCTAACTTTTGCTGCGTCGTCCAGACTTCGTGCGTCGCTTTCAAACAAATCCGAGTAACGGGCAAACCATTTTTCGAATGTGGTGCCGTTCTCCGGATCGAAGCAGAACTCGCTGATGTTCGTCGACAGGGATTCCAAAACTTGCTCTGGGTTCGTTGCTTGTGGAACGGCCAACCGCTGGAGAAGCTGCAAAATCGCTGCTTGGAGTTCTTCCTTTGTCGCCGCCATCCTTCCTCGGTTCGATTCTGGAATTTCTTGAACTTGTGAGCTTCCAGAAAAATCCTCGTCGCCAACTGAAGTGTTCTTCTCAAAGAATAAAGAAAGTTTGAGTGCTTCTACTATACGTTTATTCAGGTTGACATCTACACATCGAATGACTAATTTTTCCATGTCGGTCGCAGCTGTAGGTTGCTGCGATTACTTGTATGGAACATCGTGATTACTTGGATGGAACAATTACGTTCTCCGTAGATCCCTTCACGAGGACCTCCCAACGTCATTGATCTGGTTTGGATCATCGCGCATCCCTCAGACAATCGGCATCTGCACCGCCCCTTATTCGTGCTATGCTCTAGCACTTGAACAAAATAAAAACAAACGAAATAAAAAATCCAAAAAGCACCAACCGAATCTACAAGGCAAAATGTAATCCTTCGCATCAAACTGCACATAAATAAGCATAACTCTTCGGCAACGCCCTTCCCACCGGCAGAGTAAACCACCTCTTAGTAGTACAAGAGTTGTTTTGTCTCTCTCCCTCCGGCTTTGGCTCTTAAGTCTCCAGGGTGTATTGATACAACAGCTGCCACCACCAGCATCCTGCACAGTGCATCATCACCATGATGATCCTGCACCCGACAGAGCGCTGCAATTTGACTCTTGAACATCATCCTGACTCTAGACGATGCTGCTGCTGCTGCTGCTGCTGCTGGAGGGTGAAAGATAAATCAACAACTGTAATATTTCGAATTTCGAATGCGCACCCACCCACAAATAACAAAAGCTCGCTGCCAAAAGCAGCAATGAAGAAATGTTGCTCCCCCTCCCATTCTAGGGATGGAAGATTCGGTTCGGCGGGACTTCGAACGACTGCGGTGCAAGCTTATCGCGCATTGCCACCGAGGATTCGGTTTCTTTTGACGTTCAACTGCAATCGCATTCGAGGATAGTGGTTGAGTATTTGAGTCCCCCCGTCTTCAGCCTCAGCCCAACCTCAAGCCTCAATAGGGGTAGAACAAGATTATAACGAGATTATTTGTGCACAGCAGCGAGAAATTAATTTTTCCGTCTCTAGTTGCTGCTGGTTGTGTTGTAGGATGGTAGGTACAGAGTTTTTCCTATTTTTTTCGTATTCGCTTTCTCTGTAGTTATTGTATCGCTTTTCTTTTGCATCCTTGGAGCAGCCGGTCGGAAAAAGTGTTCGGTTTCTTAGTAGTTGCGAAGAAGTCTAGTTTCAAGTCGATGAAACTCAAGCCAGTGGAAAACTCGAACGAAATCCCAGCTCTCCACTTTCTTGGTAGGTTGGTAGGTAGTTTGAGAATGAGGACGACTGACGTTGGCAAATAAGAAAAAGAAAACAAACCATTTCGGAGAGAACTAATGGCGACCCGTTTATTTCAATTACAGCAATATTTGCACCAGATTCCCTTTTTTTTACAGATGAAAACTGTTCCAAAAGACTGTGCTTAGCAGCCATGGTAGGGCGAAGGGATGCGGCGAAGAGCAATACAATTTTGCTCGTGACAAATGAGTGCATCTTCGCGTGTTGGGATTAATTAAGCTGGATGTCAAAATTCTAGGAGCGAAATAGTGAACTGAATGGTGGTGAATTTGGCTTACATATTGCAGGCTAGCACATTAGAGAGTAAACATCAACTGAAGTGACGTCATCCGAATCGTTAAAGTAAATAGTGTAGAAGGGAACATTTGCCGCGTCCAGGATCAAAAGGGCCTAACTACGATGATCGATTCTTTTAATAGATTTTCTCTTCATATTACCACAGTTCAGTGAACCAGTTCTCCGAAATGATCACAAAACAGTGTAGTGAAAGTTTGCATTAGCTAGCAAAGTTCGGTAGTTTCGAGGCCCAAGGAAGACAACCCTATGTTCGTATCAGAGACGTGTTGGCAACCCGCGATCTCCGCTATATGCAGTCGATTTATGTGTTTATGTGAAGTTAGGCCTTTATGATTCTGACCGCTAGATTTGTTTCACAACTCTCGGGTTTTCTACGTGCCAGCCTGTAACGAATGTTTTAAGCTCTTCGCAAGCAGCAGCTTAAGCGTCACTCGAGAGGCTGCTGATGCTGATCAGGAGACCCGGCTAGAGGCTCTCTTCAGTGCGGGTCAATAATGCTCAAACACCGATCCCAATTAGCGTTTACGAGGGCCGATTGAATTCGCTTTACTACTACTACTAAACTAACTCAAGTCTTTATATAACGAAATGAAAACTATTCAGCAAATAAAAGAGAAAACTAGTCTATTAAACCCGGTCTCCCTAAGAGAAGACATTAACTCCCCAAATCGAGAAATGAGCTACTAAGCTTTAGAGAAAGTTCAACGACTTTGAAGTGCGCTATATTATATGGGACTTAAATCTTCTCTTAAGGTTAGGGTGACGTCACAACTATTTAAAAAATGTTCTTCGACCTCATAAAAAAGAAGTTCTGACCTTGATCCGGTGGATTAAAAAGGGGGGCGATGACTTACGGGGTTTCTCACTGCAGATGTCAGCAGGCAGACCACACAAACATTTAAAGGCACGGAAAAGGACAGAGCTCAGGTCCCGTAGCAGGTTCAAAACGGACGAACAGTATCCAGCACGTGTTCGAGCAGATGACGCTTAATCCCAAGGCGCACGCCGGGTCAGACGAGGTATAGCTCTCCGGAACACACACACCGAGTCGAACCGTTTGGCTGATGTCGACAACAGGAACTCGAACCGAACGAACGGTGGCTTTCACTTGCCGCAGTTCCAACGACGGCTACTACAACCACAAGCTATCTAGACGGGTGACAGATGTCTCGAACGATCAACCGTGTAGAACTTTTATCGGGTGCCGTTGGGTGGTTGGGTGGTCGATTCGGTCTCAATCTGGGTAGAAAAGCTTCGTCTCAGGTTCGGAAGGCGGGTATGTACTATAGATGCGCAATCATATGCGAGGTTCGGTCCAGCTCGCAGGCTTCCACGCCTCACACTCGCACCCACGTCGAACAGTTATGATATCTGAGTGGAACTCATCGAATAATTCACGCGCGAGCTTTTAATCACTCTCTCAACCTGCCGAGACATGGCAAAAGTTGCTGCAGAAAAAAGGTTACGTAGGACTATTGGGGTGCACTTTTTGAAAACCAAAAATCGAACATGTAACAAAATTATGAAAGATTTTGAACGTTAATAACTGAGCTGCCCCTGGATCAATTTTAATAATTTTATCACCAATCGATCAGATAGATTTTTACGCATGAAACTTGATCATTTTTCAAAATATCACTATTGAAAATTGCACGAATGTGCAACTGTTGCTATGAAAATTAAAATTATCACCGATTGTCTGCCAAAAGCTATTTCCCTAACACAGATTTCAAAGTTGAATTTCATCCGATCTCACCAAACGGTGTTTATTCGATCACCGCGTTGTGCGTGGTGGTGTTCTTCAGTACACAACGAAAGACTGCCTGCAAGCAGCGAGCTGCAGCCCACATGAGCATCCATAGAAGGAGGAAGAAGCCGCACCGCTATTGATCGGAATCAGTAGCTTTTAGTGAGTCGCTGTGGGCCATCTATGTCAAGCGCGTCATACTAAAGAGTATAAACAGAGAGAACTCCACTCAAATTCCTATTCCTACACAAAACACAAGCTCCCGCTTCACTTAAAAAATAAGATTTATTAAATAAGACTACGTAATCCTACGTCACCATTGCGTACAACCCCATAGGGCTGTCCCTTATAGTCTTTAATCGAACGAGAAGTTTAATAGCTAGTAAAGGCCGGTATACATAAGTGGTTACAAGTCAACCAAATCGCTTCTGATGCTGCTGCGCTTAGGGCAACGTATTCGGTCTCGCTTGAAGATGTTTCCAGCGTCGTTTGCTTCTTGCTCGACCATGACACGGTTGCTCCGAAGACCTTGAAAATGAAGCCGCTAACGAATTTTCGACCCTCGGTATCCGCTGCCCAGTCTGCGTCTGCAAAGCCCACCAGCAGCGGTTCTGCAGCTTCATCGCGACTGAACTGCTAGCTGAGTCCCTGCGTCCCTTTCAGGTAGCGTACGATCCGCTTCAACGTCTGTCAGTGCTGATCGGCCGGATTCTGCTGAAAACGTCCCATGTAGCTTACCGCATAGCAAATGTCCGAACGCATTCGCAACATTGTGTACATCATTCTTCCCAACAACTCTCTGTACGGTTCCTTTGTCGCTGGTCAGTCATGCTTCAGTTGGAGCCCTTTTTCCACCGGAGTTTTGCACGGGATGCAGTTGACCATTCCGAATCACTGAAGGATCTTCATTGCTTGGGCTTCTTGCAAAATTTGAAGCGTTCCTTCCTCTCGGTTGAACATCAGCTCAAGCTCAGGAGATAGTTCACCTCGTCGCAGTCGGTATCTTGAACACGGCAGAGAGTTCCTTCTTGAGCCGCAAGATCGAAGTCAGCTTTCTTCCTGCTCGTTCGCTGGTGTGCAACTCGTATACAAGCAGTAGTCGTGGCGTGGCATGACCGGGTGAATCCCATCTTGAGTAACTGTATATTCAGCCGCTCATTCCAGTAACGGCGAGACTACTTTAATACGTACAGGGACTTCTGTAGCTTGTACACCACGCCTGGATAAGCTTCTACGCCGTCCGGTACCGCCCATATTTCTTCCTTCAGGAACAGGAATCGATGGCGCACGCCGACAGCTTGTGCAGTACGGATGGTGGTTTCTTCATAATCGATGCCCTGACGCTGCAAATACCCTTTCCCCCACTTAAGGAGCCTTGTAGCGCACCTTCTCGCCTTTGCCATTCTGCTTCACACGAAACACCGCCCATTTCGACTGAAGCGGCTTGACACCCTGGGGACAACGTTGTAGTTTCCATACTCGGTTCGTCTCCATCAAATCCAGTTCCTCTCGAATGGTCTTCAGCCAATGGGTACGGTCGTCTCGGCCTTCGATATCGTTGTGCCAGTTGGGGACATATGTAATGCATGGACCGGCAGAAACAGCTCCGTAACCAGTAAGGAAATTGAGAAACTTAAATGTGTCTAAAGTCTCCTCAGCCGCGTCGTGATCTTCATCAGAATCCGGTTTGATTTCCTCAGGACGGTTGAGTGTGCCATCCTCACCGTCATGATCACCTCCCCCTCTGGCTCGGGAAGGAAATACACGACCAGTGGGGAATCCTTCTTCTCGGGACACTTCTGATACGGAAAGCAGGATACGCCGCACTTAACGTCACTAGCAATGATAATCTTCCTGGCGGCACGGTCCCACAGTTCGAAGCCATTTGTAGCATAGGCAACCATCACAGTCTCCCGGCTCCTCGCGTAAAGCTTCTTACACTGCTGATCGGGTATTCAAGCATAAGCTTTTCACCTCAACACCCGGAGTTTCTTCAAGCACGGTTTACTCCCAGCAGGGGTTACCGTCTTGGGCAGGGCTGCCGTCGGGCTCCGATTGATGCGATAGACGGACAGCTTCGGGACACATTACCTTGGGGACGCTTGACTCGATCAGCATAGTGCGGACCTTTTCGACCACAGTTCGGTTGAACCTTTCCGCTTTCATTCCCCAAGTAACATTGCAAGTTTTATCAAGGCTTTAAAGCGTTCTACAAGTCCAATTCATGGTCTACAGAACCCTCATAAAACCAAAATTGTTACTTGGGTCTGCTGTGGCGTGGATGCCACCGTCGATTCGATGGCCTCATATTCCTGGAACATGCTGAAGACTTCGAACTTCCTCCGCATCATGTACAGCACCGAAAAGTGGGTATGGTCATCGATGAAGCTCATGAAGTATCGGGATCCGTTCCAAGCAGGGAGGTCGATAGGACCACACACGTCCGAGTGGATCCTTTCCAAAGTCCTGGTCGCTCGATCACGAGTTCCGCTGAAAAGGTCGCGGCATTGCTTCTCTTGCACACAAGCGTTGCAGAAGCTTAGTTTGCCCTCATGAAATTCAGCACTAAATTCATTACTTGCTTGGTCAAGTGTGCCAGAGCTCATCTGTCTCCGACTTGCACAAGTTCGGGGTTTGGCCTTCCAGGTCAATTTCCAGCTCGTAGAGGTTACCTCTTAGCTGTGCGATAATTTCCCCGTCTTTCTTCAACATTGCGATCTTGCTGACGAAGTTCACTTGCACGCCGGTCGTGACGAGCTTCTTCACGGACATCAAATTGTCGCGCAACTCCGGGATGTACAGCACTTCCCAAGTAACCAAAGGTTCTCATAAAAGGCTATTTGTTGCTTAGGAACTGTTCATTAGGTTGATGCAAAATTTAAAATTTTCGCTCCACAGTGTTCAAACGGTTTCAAATCGGTTTAAACTCATTTGATAAGAAACTGACTTGGCACAAGCCATTTGAAGTTTATATGGGAATTAATATGAAGAAACCATAATTTCGGTTCATATCTTTCTCAAAATTCACCAGAAAGAAGATGATAGCTGAGTATGTTGAAAATTTTCTCAACTACAACTTTTTGATCAAATGTAAGGAACGCTAATTAATAATGATAATTTTGGGAGGGTCATCAGGGCCCAATTTGGAACCGTTTGAGCACTGTGGAGCGGAAATTTCAAATTTTGCATCAGTCATAGTTCTGTTCATAGACTACGTAGACAGTTTAAAGGGGGGGTTTGGCTGACATCCACGACCCATACACATTTTAAAAATTGTGTATGAACAACCCTAGCAGCACTGTCACACAACCTTGTCACTGAACAATTGTGGTTCCTTGTGTGCAACGTATTCCAGTCACAATCAAGTTGCAGCAGCTTATTTCGATCAAAGTGTGCTGCTTAGGAATTGTCTACGCAGGGGGAGTAGGGGGTCAAGAATTCCAAAAAAGTTAAGGGTTGTATCCATAGCACGACCGCATTGTTGACGTAGAACTACGAGATTTGTTTTGATGCTCTATTCACTAACATATTGATAACAAAATAAATGGTTTAGAAACTGAACTCCAAAAATTATTATTCAAATTTTTGAAATTGGGCGGTTATTGAATAAATCGTAAAATAAGGATTACCTTCGGCCGCTTTCTTGTTAGCTCGACACATTCGAACCTGGACACGTTCGGTCCGTGTCTGTTTCGCAGGTTTCCCTGTATCCTGGTCTCTCACGTGTTTCCGATATTCGCGGAGATATTTAGCAGCCATGTGTTGAGACATTTTGAAGATTTTTACAGAATTTCTCAATAAACACTTGTTTCACTTCAAATATTGACTCTATCCAACGCGGAGTATAAACACTGAAACACTTACTGTATAAATTGGAATCAATGCATAATCACGATGGTGTTTCAATTTGATGTCTGTGTTTGGGAAACATTCACAACATTAAATTTTGATTGCACACGCCGGTAAGGTACACAGACTTCTCGCATCATGAGTAGTTCGCTATCAAGTAGCGACACTCTTCTTTGGGTAGTTTGCCAATATCAATACCTTGAAAGCAAAGGGAAATTATGTAGAGAATCGATCAAAATCACTTGCACCCCTGCTTCCAAGTTTGGTTACAAGATTACAACTCTGGAGAGCATTTTGTGTGGTCGTTAGGGGGCGTGTGGTTCTGAATATGAACAAACAGGCACAGATAAATGCTATTTCCACTCTGTAAGCTTGTTGGCCCTGAAAAGTTGGTGATAATTTAACCTCCGAAACCGCACAGACTGCGTCTGTCGTTTCAAAGCGTAGACGACATCCAAGGTCGCTTACGTTTGGCGTGTTCAGAGTAGGTGACAGCATCACGGATCACATTTTCCAGAAACACCTGCAGCACACCTCGTGTTTTCTCGTAGATCAGACCGGAGATACGTTTGACACCGCCACGGCGATCCAGGCACTTGGCACCTCCTTTACCAAGACCTTTTCCTCCTTTGCCACGACCAGTCATTGTTCCTTGTTGGGTAGAATAGTGGACTACCTAACCTTGCACCACCTTCCTGCTGCTGCTATTGATGCTTCTGCTGCCTGCTCACCACGCCGTCCGAAGCGAAAATAAGTTGAGGCTAGACAGCAGCGCTCTTTTATATCTTTTCAGATTAAAGCAGAATGATGTGCAACCAAGTGGTACTCGATTATAACGGCTGGGTTTGGGAAGAACGTTTATTTCATAAAAACAATGATAAAATTATCACTTTTTATTTGTACATTGCCCAGCTTGACAGGACCACTTTTTCAATCGTTTCTTGTTGAAAAACATCAGTCAGAAGCATTGCTATGGATGCGTAGAAATATTTCTGGTCGATTGGTGATAAAATTATTGAAATTGGTCTAGGGGCAGCTGAGTTATTAATGTTCAAAATCTTTCATAATTTTGTTACATGTTCCATTTTTGGTTTTCGCAAAGTGTCATCACAGACGTAGTCCTATGTCAAAAATGTCTACGCAGCTAGTGAACAGTCCCTTAAGCAGCTTGGTTCAAGGTGGTCTATAGAATTCTAAGCAGCCTCATTTTTATGTCGATATAAGAACTTGAAAGTTCCGGTACCATAATTGAACAGCATTCTAAGCAGCTTCTGGCGGAGCTTGAACAAAACGTTTCGAAAATAAGTTAAAAAAGGTTTTTGTCGTCTACACCAATTTTATGAATAGTTAGCACTTTTATGAAAGTCTAAAGTCAGGTCTTAATGAAAATTATTTCTAACGTGTACTGATTTATCAGTATTAGTAGTAGTATTGGAGCTGTTTGAAGAATTAAACCCAGTCCTTCTGCGTGAGAGCCCTAGCATCCTAGAGCCCTAGCCACTACGTCATCTGAGATATATAAAAGTGAGCTGTTGTCCCGCCTACTGTTGGAGTTTTCAGTGCCAGCTGACTGACTTGAATATGAAACACAACACCTTGATGAATTTTAAATTGGTGTTTGCCCGCATGGTATTCCACCATACTTGTGGCGCAGTGGTTAGCGTTCGTAGATAGCATGCCGAATACATGGGTTTGAATCTAGGAAATTGCTCTTCAATTTTTTTATGTTTGGAAGGAAAATTGATGCACTGCATAAATATAAAAATCATGATTTTTTTTTTGAGCCACTAATATTGACGTAGGGGAAAGGACGGCTTCGGCATGGCAGACTATTTTCGGCAACACAAATTGAAACACTATTTTCACTGGTTTTCTTACGAAAACACTTCGCTGAATGCATGCAAACGATTCTTTATGCTTTCAGCTTCAATTTGACTATATTTTTACCACTGAGAAAAAGCAATCTAGCAAGGTTTTCTTGAAATGCAACACACGCACTACAAATTGTAGCTGATTTCGAGTTGCCGATAATAGAACAGCAGATTTACATGCAGTTCAAATCGAACGGTTGCCGAAGAAAAACTGGTTGCCGACAATACTCGCTCTCACTAGAGAAGATTGGAGCTTTGTAAAAGCGTTTCAAAACAGTTTTTGACAATTCTTTCGACTGAAATTGTTAGAGCAGCTGGCAGCAAAAGATTGTAAACAAACCAATACTGCATATGTGTGCGTTCCTTAGAGAAAAAGGCTATAGAAAGAAGGTCGCTGCTTAGGTTACCGAGAATACGTAAATTCCCCTACATAACTACTAGTTGCTAAAAAGTTCCGCTGGGAACTTGTTCGGAACTTTGTTGTGGCCATGTTTTCAGCCTTGCCTGAAGTTCCTAAGAAGTGCTTAGCGATGCTTTTTGGAACTTGTTTTGAACTTCAAGTTGCTAGGAGTACGCATCGGAACTTTTTGGAACCTGAAGTTCCTCGTGTGCTTTCTATACGGCTTATTACGGATGTCACCTCACGGTGAAAATTTGTCTCTTGTCATCACGGTGAAG
Source organism: Ochlerotatus camptorhynchus (assembly GCF_037179485.1). NCBI lineage: Eukaryota > Metazoa > Arthropoda > Insecta > Diptera > Culicidae > Ochlerotatus > Ochlerotatus camptorhynchus. The sequence continues at coordinate 1,466,261 of NW_027041033.1, read as the reverse complement.
TGATTCCCATTTGATTTGTACGGCAATCACGGCTCTTATTCTGAGTATCACTTCCTTATCACCATGTAGTGACACCCGTAATAAAGCCCTATAGCTACTAAAATAGCCAAAAAGTTCTATGGGAACTTTATATGCACTTTATGGAATTTGAAAGTGGGTTTTATCCGAGGGGAGTGACACTATCTAAGATATAGGAAATTTTTTGCTTTGTTGTTGTGAGATACTCGCACACTTAGTAGATAGAAAGAAGATTTTTAAGATTTTCTGCCAAAAGGTGGAGAGCGATGCGAGTAGATGGATTTAGATGCAAGAGATGAAAACCAGATTTTTCGTAGATTGATTCGCTAGCGTGAGATTTTCCGACCTTCTTAAATTGAGATTGAGATGTGTCGCATCCCTACGTTTTATCGTTGAATGCGGAACTTTTAGTTGATTGGGAAGAAATTACTGTCGGAACTTTATTTGAACTTTATGGAACTTGGAAGTCGTTGAATGCGGAACTTTTGGGTACTTGGGTTCCTTCACGTGAAACGGGAACTGTTTGTTGCTGTTGCCTTGGATTCCACCGACCATTTTCGCAAGAATGGATTGACTTTCCTTTGCCACGTTGATCACGAGCGGCTGTTTCAGTTTTTGGATCACCGAAAACGCTCCACTATCGTTCTTCTTGACGTTGTCTCGTTTGTTAATAAGTTGGCTTCACCACCGAGCTTCTGTCGAAGCTCCTATTTTGTGAAGCGACCGACATAGACTGACCAAAAGCATTTTCCCAGCCAGGTATTACATTTCGAATGAAATGTACTACTTTACTGGGACCTGCATTCCAAATATCAAGGGGTTCTGCCAGCCCCTTATCCAGAAAAATACGCCTTTTATTGAAGATTGCTGCACAAGAGCATAGCAGGTGTTCAGAGTCTTCCTTTTCTATACCACAGAATCGACACCTATCCTCTTGAAGTTTTCCTATTAGCTTCAAATGATATTTACATGGACAATGTCCTCTTATCAAACCAGTATAGACACTGAGATCTTTCTTTGATAATTCAAGAATTTTGCTAGTCATTGAAATGTTCGGAATTATGAACCGTTTCGACTGCCTAGCAATGGAAGTGTTGTTCCAATTGGTCTCCACTTTCATTTTTTTTCCATTTCTTGATCTCCATTTTAAGAGAACAAGTAGAAACTCCACATAATGGTTCTGGTCCTATGAATTGCTGAGATGATCCTAGCCTGGCTAACGTATCGGCTTTTTCATTCCCTTCAATTCCACTGTGGCCAGGAACCCAATATAAGTTTACTTGGTTTTGACAGGCCAATTTCTGAAGTGACATTGCAAATTCCCATACGAGTTTGGAATTGCATGTTGCTGATTTTAAAGCATTTAATGCTGCTTGACTATCAGACATAATGCAGATATTCGAATGTTTATAATTCCTGCGCAAGCATATTACAGAGCATTCAAGAATTGCTTGAAATTCTGCTTGTAACACGGTTGGCCAGTAACCCATGGATATTGAGATATCAATCCCTGGACCAGTTACCCCTGCTCCTACACGGTTGTTCAATCTTGAACCGTCTGTATTAAAAACAGTTGAACCTGGACGGATGTTTGGTCCTCCACTTTCCCAAACATTACGATCAAATTCTGCTGCATTGTATAAACGATCGAAATTATATTTTTTCTCCATCCAGTCTGCATTGTTTAATACAAGAGTATCAATATCAAACATTTTTAAAATGCTAAGGTGTCCTGTAAGATCACCTTCAAGGAAGTACTTTGTTCGTTGAATCCTTAAAGCGCTCCTTTCAGCTTCTAATTGGATAAATTGATGCAACCGAATTAGATAAAGTAGAGCATCTAGTGAAATACTTGGTGTGCTGTTCATTGCACCAGTTATTGAGAGAGTAGCTATTCTTTGCAGTCTCCCCAGCTTCTTCTGAGCCGATTTTTCATTAGTTTTCGGCCACCAAACTAATGATGCGTAGGATATTCTGGGTCTTACAATCGTCAAATAAATCCAGTGGATCATTTTTGGTTTTAGGCCCCATTTCCTACCAAATGTTTTTTTACTTACAACAACCTGCTCTATATGTGAATTCCAGTTAAGTTTACTGTCAAGAATGATACTTGACTGTTCGTGAAAGTTCTAAAGAGGTTTCTTTCAATTTTAAGTTAATTATAGAAAATTTCCTTTTCCGTGTGAACGGTACAATAGTGGTCTTAGAAGGGTTTATATTCAACCCTTCTTTAGCGCACCACGACGAAACATAATTTAAAGCAGTTTGCATTCTATTTGAAATGATATTATCAAATTTTCCTCGTACTATTATGACTATGTCATCAGCAAAGCCATTTATCTCGAAGCCCATTGCTTCTAAGTTTTTGAGAAGTTCACCAACAATTAAAGACCATAAAAGAGGTGAAAGCACACCTCCTTGAGGACACCCTTTTACAGCTCTAACTGTTATGGATGAGCTTCCAAGATTTACTGAGATTTCTCTTTTAGAAAGCATCTCATTAATCCACTTACCGCTGCTTAATGACTTCGATTTTCATATCTTGCTCCGGAATGTTTTCTAGAGCGGTTACCAGAGGGTCGTAGGAATCTGGCAGCGTCTGGAACAGCAGAACCACCAGGTCAGTTTCGTCTAGCTTCACGCCAGCTGTCTTGGTCTGTCGGACCAAATCGCCGAACGCTAGTAGATGTGGCCTCATCGGATCACCTTCTTTCAGCTTCAGTCGATTGAGCTGCTTCCGGATAAGGTGCGATCCGATAGACTTGGTTGCAAATGTCGCTTCGAGAGCTGCCCACATTTCCTTGGCCATCGAATTCTCCCGGATGACATGCAACGTTGCCGTCTTGTACTATTCGTAACAGTTTGCTATTTTTCCTATATCTTCTTTGTTCGTCAACGACAGTCTCGGTTTACCAGTTATCACAGGCTTAGTAGAATTGGTATGTACTTCGTGATACTGCCACTTCGTTGCTGCTGTCGATTATTATGTTTTGCTCGTGTCGTGTATCTCTGAATAACTTCTGAAATAGTTGATTCTCAATTAGTTAACCAACCGCCTCGGTAGAAGCAACACTGAAGTAATGTGTTCTACAGTTCTTTTGCTAATTTATTAATGAATTTAACGGCAAATTCCGAAATGGAGAAATTGAGTTCAGTGGAAGTGGGCTCTATACCGGGCAGTTTTTGTGAAGCGCTATTGGATGAGGGGTGTAGTGTGGACCCATTTGAGCATAGTATCGAAGAATTAAGTGCTAATCGGAGTGGCGTTGATGAAAGTGGCTCGGGTGGTGCGTCAGGAAGTGGTGTGGGTGGTATTACCATCGTTCAAAGTTCTGTTAGTGGACGCAAACGATCATTCCGAAGCCATGCAATCGCATTAGTGGACGGTTTTTTGGTGTGTCATACTATTAGTTAAATTGAACAAAGAACTTATTCAGGAAGCTGTTTCCAAAATGTATGACTGGAAGGCGTTCCAAGGTCATAACGGTGCGACTGAGTAATAATATTTGAGGATGTTTCTTTACCATTTCTGTGATAATATTCGGATTTGTCCCTGAGCGATGAAAAATACTGCCAGTGAAGGGGGCGACCCCGGCGTAGTGGTTAACATCCATACCTCTCACGCCAAAGTCACGAGTTCAAATCTCACCCCCGAACAAGTCACGAATGACCCAAGAGTGTTAAAGTGAATATATAAAAAAAAAGTGCCAGTGAATAAATTACTATTAAATCAATTGATAATTAAATAACATGTTTTTGTTTGAAAAAAAAAAACAAAATTTTGAAAGAATTTTTTTGAATGGTACATAATAAATTACTATGGTTGCTGACTGTAATAAGTGACGGATGTTCCGAATCTTCCGGAGGACTAGTGTGTGGCTTCCCAGGACTGTATTCTTACCTTAATATAAAATTCATTCGAAGCTCTAAGATCAGTTTCATAAATTTACCACTTCTATGGATGTTCCGGATCTTGTTAAGGATCAATCAGTGGCTTCCCAGAACGGTATTCTGACCAACATTAAAATTCAATATTAATAGTGGTGAAGAAAACGTTTGCAAAAATAATCGCTAAGCTCGAAGATTAGTTTCACGATTTGACCACTGTTCCGGATGTTCCGGATTGTAGCTTCTTGTGACCATATTCTGGCCACAATGTCAAATCTATTAATTAAAGCCGTAAACTAGTGTTCCTACAAAAAACCGTGAAGTTCTAGGACTAGTTTCATGAATTGACCACTCTTACGGATGTTCCGGATCTTCCGGAGGGCCGGTCTTGTGGGAGAAATCACCGACCACCTATCTCCAGATAAACCATCCTACCGTTTCCTACCCCTCACATCATCATGATGACATCAATGGCAGTTGCCAACATCGCAGACTAAAAACAGAACCAGCTTTACGAGCAGTAGCAGGCGTACAGTTATTTCTCATACCTTGTTCCATTCCACATTCTGTATTCCTATAGTAAGTAGTTATTATTAAAGACCGTGTGAAACAAGTTCGGCCTCGTGTATCTTGTATATTGAAAGAATTCCTTTTTCGTGGTTTTCTCCGGTTCGCTTCGTTTCTGCTGGTTCTGCCCACAGGTTATGGGCCCAGATCGAGGAAAGTGCGGAAAAGTGACGGACATTAGAAGAAAAAACGGGTCAGTCGGTTGATCGGTCGAGTGCGCGAGTGTGACTTCATTTTGTTTTCTGCCACGCAGCGGAATCTCGGTGAAATGGCGGAGGGTGCAAAAGTGTCTTTGCCGAAGCTCACCCAGTCGAACTGGGGCTCCTGGAAGCAGCGTATGGAGTGGCTGCTGGAGCGAGAGGACCTTTGGGAAGTGATTATTGTTGCTAAGCCAGAACCTGAGACGGAAGAATGGAGAGCAAAAGACCGAAAAGCGCGGGCAAACATTGGGCTCTGTCTGGACGAGAGCCAATTTAAAGTAGTGAAAAATTGTTTAAGTGCGAAGGGAATGTGGGAAGCATTAAAAACCCATCACGAAAAAGTGTCTATGTCAACGATTGTTCACTACCTGAACCTTTTGTGCAGTGCTAGTTTGTCGGAGGGTGGCTGTATGGCAGCTCACCTTGAGAACATGGAAGATTTGTTTGACAAGCTCACGGCAGCCGGTCAGAATCTTGAGGAGTCACTGCGCATCGCGATGGTGTTTCGTAGTGTACCATCATCCTACCTGAATCTGGTGCATGGAATGCAGAGCCAGATAAACGCGGACTGGACAGTAATGATGGTGAAGAATCGATTGTTGGAAGAGTATCGTCAACGCCGAAATCGTGATGAATCGCTTACACATGATGTGAAAGCAATGAAGTTAGATGCTGCGAGTGGCAAGAAGGAACGTTTGTGTTATTTTTGTCAGCAGCCGGGACACATTCGGAAGCACTGTTAAAAGTGGCGTGCGCAGAAGAAAGGTGATTTCGAGAAGAAGCCGAAAAGTAAAGACAAAAATCCAAAGGCCAAACAAGCTGATGGTGATGCCACTGGTAGTGCGGTTTGCTTTGTGGCTGGTGCAGTGATTCGTAACTGTTGGGTGATCGACAGTGGTGCTACGTGCCACATGACGTGTGACAGGTCGTTTTTCACGGAGTTGCGGGTAACCGTCGGTACGACAGTGACTCTGGCCGATGGAAAGAAGACGAAAGCGTCTGGCATCGGTAAAGGAATCGTATACAGTGAGAACGCGCGCGGTGAGAGAGTCGAAGTTACTCTGAAAAATGTACTGTTCGTTCCGGAATTAGATGGTGGGTTGATTTCTGTCGGAGCGTTGGCCGCGAACGGTTTTTCCGCGAAGTTCGGCGTGTCGGGTTGTGAGATTCGTAATGCACACGGTGAAGTGGTTGTGATTGGTGATAAATCGGGCAGTTTGTATAAGCTGCGAATCCAGGAGTGTTCGCTCAAAGTGGCAGGTGATCATCACGAGCGGTGCCAGCATACGTGGCATCGTCGAGTTGGACACCGGGACACCGATGTTCTGCGACGATTGAAATCGGAGGATCTGGTGCGTGGTTTTGTAATGAAAGACTGCGGTGTGCGTATCACATGCGAGAGCTGCCTACAGGGGAAGTTGGCACGAGCGCCATTCCCTGCTTTGGCCGAGCGAAAGACTTCGAGACCTCTGGAGCTGATCCATACGGACTTGTGTGGGCCTATGGAGACCACAACACCCTCAGGTAATCGATATATTATGACCTTAATTGACGATTATAGCCGTTACGCCGTGGTGCACCTGCTGAAGCGCAAGGATGAGGCTGCAGATAAAATTAAGCAGTATGTTCGTTGGGTGCAGAATGTGTTTGGGAGGAAGCCCCTAGTGTTTCGCTCTGATGGCGGGGGTGAATATACCGGTCGTGCTCTCCGGGAATTTTATGAATCGGAAGGGATTAAAGCGCAATACACGATGCCCTATTCGCCCCAACAAAATGGAATGGCGGAGCGGAAAAATCGGTCGCTGCAGGAGATGGCTCTATCTATGTTAGCCGACGCGGATATGACGAAGTTGTACTGGGGCGAGGCTGTACTGACGGCAGCATATCTTCAAAACCGGTTGCCGTCACGGGTGGTTACTAAGACTCCTTTTGAGATATGGACGGGCGAGAAACCAGATTTGGCTGATCTTCACGTATTCGGCTGTGATGCTTACGTACAGGTGCCGGAGCAGAAACGTTCGAAACTCGACTACAAGTCGGTGAAGCTTACCTTCGTAGGGTACGTGGAAGATCGTAAAGGGTATCGTTTTGTGGACCGTTCAACCAATAAAATTACGGTCAGCCGGGATGCCAAGTTTATAGAACTGGGAAATGGGTCTGATCAAGCCAAGAAACAGACTGAACCTGAAACGGCCGAGGTACCTGAGGTAGAGATCCCAATCGCTGGAGGTGACAACAATCAGATTCTCGATGAGGAGATTATTGAACCTGAGGATGATGACAGTGGGTCGTCGTCGGATTTTGAAGGTTGGGCCGACGCCGTGTCCGATGATTCTGAAGGTGTTCGGGTTCAGGAGGAGCAAGGAGCACAGAGGCGAGGTAGGCGTAATCGCGGTGTCCTACCGGCGCGTTACGATGACTTCGTAGTCGGGATTGCTAGAAATGAAGCCGACGAACCGACGGATTACCGTGAAGCGCTGCAGTGCCCTGAATGGAAGGAAGCAATGAATCAGGAGTTGAATTCCCACGCGGTGAACCAGACTTGGGACTTAGTTCAATTGCCACCAGGGAAGAAGGCTGTTGGGTCACGCTGGGTCTTCAAACTGAAGCGTGATGAAGCAGGTGACGTAGTGAAACACAAGGCAAGGCTAGTGGCACAGGGGTATCGACAGCGCTATGGTGAAGATTACCTGGATGTTTTTGCACCAGTGACGAGACAGGAGACCTTCCGGGCGTTGTTAGCCGTAGCGGGTAAGCGAGGAATGGTGCTCCATCATTTCGACGTTAAGACGGCGTATTTATATGGTATGATTGAGGAGGAGCTATATATGCGCCAGCCTCCAGGATTCGTGACTACCGGGAAGGAGAAACTTGTCTGTAAACTAAGGAAAAGTATTTACGGACTTAAGCAGTCAGCACGTTGCTGGAACCGTGTGATTCATGGTGCGTTAATCAAGCTCGGATTCAAGCAATGTTCTTCTGATTCCTGTTTGTACGTTCGGGACGACAATCGAGGTGTAGTATTCTTGCTAATCTACGTGGATGACATCCTGGTTGGTAGCACGGACGAAGAATTGATCACTGATGTGTTTGAATCGTTGCGGAAGGAGTTTGATGTTACAAACCTCGGAGCTGTGAAGTATTTTTTAGGATTCGAAGTTCAATGTGTGAGCGGATTCTACAGCTTGCGGCTGACAAGCTACATTAGGACGCTGATCAAGAAGTTTGGCCTTGAGGACTGTAAGCCGTCGAGTACCCCAATGGATCCTGGGTACGTAGGAGTGAACGATTCCAGTCAACCGTTTCCTGATACATTTCTGTACAGAAGCCTTATTGGAGCTCTTTTGTACGTGGCGGTGAATGCCAGGCCAGACATAGCTTCAAGTGTCTCAATACTTGGTCGAAAGGTTAGTGCGCCGACTGAGATGGACTGGAAAGCTGCGAAACGTATCGTGAGATACTTGAAGGGAACTATGGATATGCGACTGAGATTTAAACCCGGACAGGAATGGGCACTGGTCGGCTACTCCGATGCAGATTGGGCAGGAGATCATGCAAGCAGGAGATCCACTTCAGGGTTCATATTCTTTTTTGGATGCGGCCCCATCGCTTGGGTGAGTCGGCGTCAATCGTGCGTCAGCTTGTCATCGATGGAAGCTGAGTACATCGCTTTAAGTGAAACGTGCCAAGAGCTACTTTGGCTTCGACGCTTGATGGCAGACTTGGGAGAAGATTTTTCGAAGGCGACAACGGTGTTCGAAGATAATCAAAGCTGTTTGTCTTTCATTAAAGCTGAGCGTACAAGCAAGAGGTCCAAACATATAGACACGAGACAACATTTTGTGAAGGATATGACGGAGCGAGGCGAAGTTGATCTGGTCTACTGTCCAACGGAGCGGATGATAGCGGACGCACTCACAAAACCCCTGGGTGCGACTAAATTTCGACAGCTGGTGGAGATGAGCGGGCTTTCGAGATGAGTCGATCCGGTGCTCGTTGAGGAGGAGTGTGGGAGAAATCACCGACCACCTATCTCCAGATAAACCATCCTACCGTTTCCTACCCCTCACATCATCATGATGACATCAATGGCAGTTGCCAACATCGCAGACTAAAAACAGAACCAGCTTTACGAGCAGTAGCAGGCGTACAGTTATTTCTCATACCTTGTTCCATTCCACATTCTGTATTCCTATAGTAAGTAGTTATTATTAAAGACCGTGTGAAACAAGTTCGGCCTCGTGTATCTTGTATATTGAAAGAATTCCTTTTTCGTGGTTTTCTCCGGTTCGCTTCGTTTCTGCTGGTTCTGCCCACAGGTCTGTGGGTTCCCAGGACTAGATTGTGCCCATAATGTCAAATTCATTCTTAATAATAGTAAAAAAGAACGTTTGCAACAAACCGTGAAGCTCTAAGATCAGATTTATGCAATGACCACTTTTACGGATGTTCTGCACCTTGCAGAGAACCGGTTTGTATCCTACTGGATTCCTAATTCCCTTGGACTATAATCTGTTGAACAACTTTGCCGAAGACACCAGGACGTAAAAAACTAAGTCATTATATTAAGTCAACTCCCATATGCTACGTGTATTCGTTAATGCTTGATTCTCATTAAACGGTCCCAATTAACCGTACTGTAGGAATCTTGACTGTATTCTCTCATCGTGCATTATTCTCGTTCTGTGACAGCCTTTTCATTACAGCATTAGTTGGGTATGCTGCGGAATGTCATCGCTTTCTGAAGGCTGTTACGGCGACAAGTACATCGAACATCAGGGCATAAGGAAATGTGAAAAATACAGCTCATTCGGTTATTTTTGTGCCGACAGCAATACTACCCATAATCGCATATCAGTCCCATCTTTGCTTGATTTCCTATCCATATGGGACTGATATGCGATTATGGGCAGAATAGTGTGAACATATCCGATGAAGAACCGACTGCTGTACTACAGCTACCAGGTGAGTAAGAGAGGTGACACATTCGGAAGAAGTGTTAGTTTGTTTACTAAAATGAACCATGCCCATTTTGTTATGGCAAGTTTGCTATAAGAAATACTCCTCGTGTGTATTAGCGAAATACACATCAAAGATTGATAAATTGCGTAGGAAATCAGTTTGACACGGCATTTGTGATCAGCGTACACCTTCCGGTCATATGAAACAGGTCGAAAACCGGAAAAGAACTCACCAACACTGGGAGACCGTGAGTTCCTGCTCACCTGTCATTTTCCATTTATCAATATATTGACAATGAATTGACATACTGTCTGTTCGCGAAAATGTTCACCTAGCCAACACACATCTTGCGCTGCAGCGCCGCTTCAAAACGGAACGTAGCGAAATGGTATAGAAGGTGACGTTAAGTTGACCTGTCAATCTGCGCAATGAACAATAAAGCTAAAGGTGAACAATAGCTACAAAATATAGTCAGGAGTATTCTAAATATAAAGTTAATACCTAATGCCAGAAGTTATAATTAAAATTGTTATTTCTATTGAATTTTGATTGTAAGTAAATTAAGATTCTAGTGAAATTACCTATGCACTAATTACTTTAAATTAACTAAACATAGATCCTAAACGAACAACAAACATACAGGCTACAGAGTGAATCGAACACGTTAAAAGGACTAAAATCTGTAAGTTAAATAACGAGTTTGTTCCTTAAAATAAACTAAAAATAAAACTCTTCTAGCTAAAAGCTAACCCAAAGCAAATCTGGTGTTTGCTATATAGACGTCCAAAACTTCGACGAGGGATTTTCACCCCTGTGGCAACACTGTCAATATTATTGAAAAGGTAATATTAAAGACAATGATTGATGACACGTTTTGACGAAAAGCTGATTTTAATTTCACTTTATCAATACTCAGAATGTATTGACATAAAACCGTCAATTTTGCCATCGATATAAAAATATTGACAAATGGCAACACGTTAGAAGTCTTTTTTACCTCAATGTATTGAAGTCAATATTACTTGTCTCAATTTCCCGAGAAATTTCCCCACACAAGAAACATGGATCAGCGAAAGAAAGTGTGTTTAGAGTTCATGTTTGCATTCGGGTCCAAACAGAAACGATTGCTCAACCTGTATGTATTGAAAATACTAGCTGCACACTGAATTCGCCGGGTTTTTGAACAGCTGAAAATATTAAAAAAATCAAATGACTGTTGCTCGAAGGAAATCAATAAAATCGACAAATTGATTTTGTATCGTTCAAAAGGGGTTAACTAGGTCCGAACATTTTCGGAGTCCTGGTTTAGTGGATATACATAGAAACCACCTTTCACCCATTTCAAATTAATTTTCAGGATTTTTAGAATAAATAGAGTTAAATTATGATCTTTTCCAGGGGGGGAGGTAGCTCATCGATTCTTCCGGTTCGCCTCCTAGCATCGTGCTATAAGGTACCAGGCGATAACCAGGGTAGTTGATCGATAGCTCGATGACGTCATTTTGTTGGCGTCTGCAATGGGAAATTCTCATAGCAGGCGTTGACGATGGGACGTTGTCGAGTTGTTGAATAGCAACTATCGTGGTAACTCACCGATTACCTGTCGATCTGCCAAATTTGGAAAGACGTCTGCATTGAATTGTCTCATATAATAATATCCCGCCCACTATATCACAAGAAATTGCGAGTAGCTGAGTGGAAAGGAGATAAGTTAAGCATTGGGTACAGGACCAAGTCTCCCCTGGGTGGTGCAAGAAGATGAGCGCAATAGAATCATCAAGTTGCCATAAGGCACGGAATGAGACTATTGCATGGCTGGGTAGTCAAAGTCTTCCATACGTTAGTCATTTCAGGTGGATTAGAACAGGTTTAGGTTTAGGGTGGGCGTTGGCCAGATTTGGATTTTTCAGATATAATCCTAAATAGGACCTAGATTATTTAATACACTAGTAGCCTCAACTTCTGTCAAAATGTTGCATTGTGACTAATCAACACTCAATGGGTAAAATATCAAATTTGCGGTAAATTTGAAAAAAGGTAACTTGGAGTGTAGAGCGCACTGCCCACTGGACGATTCTGAAGCCTGACCAATATATATAGATACATTCATACCATTGGCATTTTGTATTTGAGATAAGACAGAGACAGGATGCGGAGGGCCCGCTTAGGGGGAGCGTAACCCATGTTATGGCTTCCATTTATTAAATAGTTCAGATAGGCTGGAAATGATAGGTTCATGTTGAGAAAATGTACCATATGGTGCCAGTTCACTGATCAAAATTAAATTAGATTCAAATCGTCAGGCCCTGACCTGTAATAAGGGGATTGACGATGATGTGTCAAGTTTCATTTTGCATTTGCATATAATTGTAAGTTTCGGTTTGCTTTTGTAATTGTAAGATAGATAGTTTGGCTCAATTGAAACATTGAGTTGTATAAACTTGACGAATCATACCTCTAAAATAGTAGTAGTTACAGTGCCGCATTATCTAACAACCACTGCCTGCAACTAATGATGGAGGGGTCAGCAGGGCTGATTACGGATCAAAACTAACATAACTCTAACACTGAAATGATCCCAAAACTAACGCTCATTCATTGCACTTTGAGTCATAAAGTAGTTTTATTTATTTTCCTACTAATCTATCTACACACTTAGTTTTTTCTACCGAGCTCGGCTGTGTGGGTCTCGGCGGGGAGGGGGTTTCGCTGAGATCTCGGCGGGAGTGACATTTGATTGCCGAGTCTCGGATAATGCCTTTTCTAATAATCTGCCTACGTTTCTTTTATTTGTTATCTACTTCATCCCTTTTTTATTTGTCTGCTTCTCTTCTTTTGTTTTGTTTGTTTACATATAACTAATACTAATACCTCCTTGTTTTCTCTCTAATTTGTCTACTATGTCCCACCATCACGATGAGAGATGAGCTACCGTACATGGTACACGCTCATATACACTCCCAAAATAGTATGCCGCAAGTAAGTATATCACAGAGGCAACTAAAGATCCAGAAACGAAAACCGATAACGCTGAAGATAATGAGCTGTGGTGATTTATATGATTAAATAGTATTATTTATTTATACTAACCTAAACACAACGTGGGGTGACCCAAATCCAAACGATCACTAACCAAAATAATAGACTTATCTTTTTTCAGCAGCACTACACCAGCCAGCAAAGTTCAACAATCCATCGTTGCTTATGCCTTTGTTGTCGTTTGGAACCAGTTTTGCGAGGTAGGCGACGATTGTGCGTATTTCTCGCGTAACTTTTGAAAAGACCCTATTTATAGCCTGAACAATACGTAAAGAGCAAATTGAAACATTGAACGTCGCGTGAAAGTGGAACTTAATGAAGGCCTAAGTACTTTTTCGTAGTTTTTAGTTTTCGGATTTGAAAGATCGTCGGTTACAGTGTCCTGCTTACTGAGCAGAAAAACGCGGTCCCAGGTCCTTACATATCAAAGAGATTTATGGTAAAATCGCTTGTGTATTTTGCGAAACTCGTAGTTGTCGTTGGTTCCGGGTTTGAATGGATACAAAAATTTGAGCAACGGTATTATGTGATATGAGGGGCTCGGTGGCCTTAGAGCAACCGTTTTTGCTTACTGAGCAGAACATCATGAGTCTAATCTCAGGCCCATCCACATTCAAGATTCGTCAATCGTTTTATTTGTTAATACGACTACATGGTAATAACAGCAACTCGGTGATTAAAAAGGTGCTCGTCTGCCTAGTGGCAAACGTTTTTGCTTACTGAGCAGAAGACCGTGGGTTTAGTCCCAAGCTCCTTCGCGTTATATGATCGTTAGGACATCAATTCAGCTTATCGTTTACCAAAACGAACCCTGCTGCAAACCCAACCCTCTTATCCAACATCCCAGTGATTCCTCGTGGAAATGCAGAGGTGTTCTCGGCTTCCATCAAAGCGAGTGTCATGTCAACACAATCCTTCCCATTCCTTTCTTGACCTGTGTTCGGGCGCGGCCGGCGCTGGTATTGCCTAATTTAAGATCACCAGTTTTTACACATTGAGGATGATTGCTAGTCCCAAGCATCGTCTATTGGTTCTCTGTGTAATTACAGCTGATCTGGCAATAACAGAGTAGCAACCGTGGGCGGTCAATCAAGCTCAAGCTCAAGCTCAAGCTCAAGCTCAAGCTCAAGCTCAAGCTCAAGCTCAAGCTCAATTATGATCTTTTCCAGGCCTACTCTTAAGTTCTCAGAATGATGTAAGAACTAGGTGACTAATTATAGCATCCAATTTTATTTTTGATATCACTGAACTCTCCTGTTTCGATAGAACAATAATGTTTACCTATACCCATACATATAGGGGGTTATTCTGAGAGTCGAAGTGATTTTTGTCACTAGTGAAGTGAGAAAAGTCACGTCGTGGTGTCGTGACTCTCTATGCAAATCAAATGGAGAGTCACGTTACGACGTGACTTTTCTTACTTCACGAGAGACAAAAGTCACTTCGACTCTCGGAATAACCCCCATAATGCTTGTTTTATCCTGAGTGGTGCGAAGTGAAATTTTCTTCATGTTGGTAGTGTTGAAATAAACGTTTCATCACCGTCGGTTGGTAGAGAGAAGTGTCAAACGGCTTTTTGTGCAGAGCCGATTCGTGACTTTGTGATTGTTTGTTGACATTGTTCATAGCTGGAGTTTTTACGGAGTGGAATAAAATTCAGAATGAAGTGTTTTGCTCACTTTTGCAATTATAAAGATGGACACGACGAAAAGCGAAGCCTATTCAGGTTTCCCAAGGATTCAGCAGTACGAAAAGAGTGGCTCAGTTTCTGTGAGGTGGATCTCAATTTTCAAATCAAACAAATCAAACCTCCAAATCGTGTGAAACTCGAACATGAAAACTCTATAGAACCCCCGTAGAACCTCGCTGGCAGCAACTAAAATATCCACTGAAACCTCTTCTGTCGCGGGAAAAATCTGTTGAAATTTCCTGGAACTTTTGTACTATCATCACAAATCTCCTTAGAACGTTCTCCGAAGTCACAGTCGTTCCTGAGCGAAAAAAAATCGGACGGGTTTTTTTCAGCGCAGGAGTCTACTTTGGTTCAAAATACGCAATAATACTGTTATTTATAATTGTTTGAGTCGTTTCGAATCACGTTTTTAAAAAGATCAAAAACATTACTGAAAAATATTTATTTTTTATTTTGGACGATAACAATACTTCTATCTATTTCAACGAACCACAATGATAAAAAGTGGTTCGATTTGACAGCTCGAAAGTGGTTCGATTTTGAGGTCCGTCTTCGCGCCACTCAGGTTTTATCATAATGATACATACACTAGTTATATCATGAAAATTCACCGGAAGAAGCATTCAGATCCTCTGATCTAGTCCTGCCGAAGATTGACGACTTACACCATTATGATGAATCAACTTCTGTTTGTTTACTGGGACGCACTGCCGTTGGCATCATGGAAGCCCCCGAGCCCCCCGCCACAGTCGAGCCATTCCCGCCAGCGACCTGCAGCCATCCCGGCCCTGTGTGCGGGCCTGGTGAAGGGGTCTTTCAACCACTCGTTTACGGCAAGTATGAACTCTCCATGTGAATTCAACTGTTGATCCGCCACTTGGTTTCAGTTCATCTTCGCTTATGGGCACCACTTCGAGCCTTTCTACGTCAGGTGATCTTTCACTACCTGATAGTTCACCGTTCTCTCGTGCGGATCCTGGACAAGTTATCATTGACACGGCTCGCACCGAACCCTCTAGTGGTTTACGTGTCTACTATCAGAACACCAGGGGGCTCATGACTAAATTGGACGATGTTTATCTGGCTGCGCTTGACGGGGAATATGACGCTTATGTATTCACGGAAACTTGGCTCGATGGGAGGATCAATTCAGTGCAACTGTTTGGTGACTCTTTTACTGTCTACAGATTAGACCGTAATTCATCCAACAGCATTCGTACTCGCGGTGGTGGTGTGCTCATCGCTGTTTCCAACGAATTCGCCTCCTGCGTAATCTCCAACGAACTATTTACTACAATTGAAGCGGTTTGGGTTAAGGTCAGCCTCACTTCGCGGGACATCCTCATTGGAGCGGTGTATATTCCCCCTGAACGTCGACATGACTGCACCACAATGCAGCTTCATCTAGATGCTACAGAATTTGCATCGTCCATGGCTGATATAACGGATGTGCTTCTTCTGCTTGGTGATTTTAATCAGCCTGGGCTTAGCTGGTCACCCTCAGGCCAGGGTTATGCGTTTCCAGATCCGATTGCTTCTTCAACTACTCCTGCCAGCCGCTTGCTTGTTGACGGCACGGCTTTTCATGGACTGAGCCAGATAAACCTTGTTCCCAATTTCCAGTCTCGTTTTCTTGACTTGGTTTTTGTTAGCGAAAGTGCACTTCTGGACTGTGTCGTCGTTGAAGCGCCTGATGTCATCGTTCCTCTTGACAATTTCCACCCTGCTTTGGATATATCTATCGCGAACGGATCTCAAATTCGTTTTGATGAAACCATGACTGCCACTCGGCTCAATTTCCGGAAGACCGATTTCCGTTTGCTGAGACGTTCCTTGTCCCGGATCAACTGGAACGTGTTGAATGACCTTGATATCGATACAGCAGCCGCTCGATATAATAGCCTTTTGCGCGACTGTGTTTGTGCTTCAGTACCGAAGTGCCAACCTCCAAGAAAACCGCCTTGGTCTAACGCTACTCTCCGCAACCTGAAACGAGTGCGATCTAAAGCTCTCCGTGCTCTCACTCATCGACGATGTACCCTTACCAAGCGAAATTTTTCAATTGCCAGCAATGATTATCGCCACTACAACAAGCTTCTTTACAAGAGGTATGTAATTCGTACTCAACATAATCTGCAATGCCACCCCAAGGGATTCTGGTCGTTTGTGAATACTAAGAGGAAGGAAACTGGACTGCCGTCAAAAATGTTTCTCGGCAATGACGTAGCATTGACAACTGAGGACAAATGCAGCCTATTTGCTAGGCACTTCTTAAGCGTCTTCTCGAATGACTCCCCATCGCAAGCAGAAATTGAGCGAGCCGTCCGTGATGTGCCAACCGACGTCGTAAACATGGATGTTTTTGTCGTAGATGTACAAATGGTTCTCTCTGTGATGAGTAAAACCAAATCATCATTTTCACCAGGTCCGAGTGTTATTCCATCTGCAGTCCTAAAAAAATGCTCCGATATCTTAGCTGCTCCGTTGTCCTTGCTCTTCAACCTGTCACTTCGTCAACAGAAATTTCCCGCACTATGGAAACGGTCTACTATGTTCCCTGTTTTCAAGAAAGGAGACAAACGCAATGTGGAAAACTACCGTGGGATTACCTCGCTTGGGGTTGAATCTAAGGTGTTTGAGTCGCTGATAAATGAGAGATTGTTTGCTTCCTGCAAGCATTACATAAGTACATGTCAACATGGTTTCTTTCCTGGCCGCTCCGTGGAAACTAATCTCGTCAGCTTTACGTCGTTCTGTATGGAAAATGTATGCAAGAAACTTCAAGTGGATGCCATCTACACTGATCTTAAAGCTGCGTTTGATAGAGTTGTGCACGACGTTCTCCTAGCAAAGCTTGAAAAAATTGGATGTTCTGTTTCCTTCTGCAGCTGGCTTAGATCGTACCTCGTGCAACGTGAAGTTACTGTATGCATTGGAAACTACTCATCGTACTGTTTCTCGAACAGATCAGGAGTTCCACAGGGTAGCACTTTGGGACCAATGCTCTTCTCTTTATTTGTGAACGATGTAACGTTTATTCTACTACGAGGAGGTAAATTGTTTTTTGCCGATGACTTGAAGATTTATCTAGTCGTTCGAGGCTATGCCGACTGTTTAGAACTACAAAACCTTCTTGAAATCTTTAATGATTGGTGTGAACGTAATTTTCTGGACCTGTGCGTCTCAAAGTGCTGCGTAATTAGTTTCCGTCGAACTAGGACTGCCATTTTGTTTGATTATAACGTTGCTGGAACTGCAGTTCAACGTGTCGATCACGTTAAAGACCTCGGTGTCATGTTGGATGAAAAGCTCACATACACTCGCCACTTCTCAACCACGATCGACAAAGCTAATCGACAGCTTGGATTCATGTTCAAGATATCTAAGGAATTTCGTGATCCTCTGTGTTTTAAAGCCCTTTACTGTTCATTGGTACGCTCACTACTGGAATTCGCGAGTGTAGTCTGGAATCCCTACCAAGCTGTATGGAGTGGACGATTCGAAGCTGTTCAGCGCAAATTCGTCAGATACGCACTGCGCTATCTTCCATGGAGTGACCCGCTGAATTTACCACCGTATGCTGACCGCTGTCGTTTACTGGGTTTGGATACTCTTGCTAAGCGACGAAACATATCGCAGGTCGTCTTCGTTGCTAAAGTTTTACTCGCAGAATATGATGTTCCTGAGTTACTGGCCAAAATTAATCTGTATGCTCCTGCCCGAACACTCCGTCCGAGAACCTTGCTACATAAAGTAGTACATGCAACCAACTATGCTGCAAACAGTTCCTTTGTCGCCATGATTCATCAATTCAACGAAGCCTCTGACCTATTTGACTTTGACATCAATGCCTCGATGTTTCGTCATCGTTTGCTGCTGACCAATTTTTAATTTTTAATGAGTGACTACATTTAGATTTAAGTGTTTCATTGAGACTATCAAGTCAGATGGACTATAATAATAATAAATGACTGTAAAAAGATACATTTTTTATTTAGTTTGAAATCGATTGCATATCACACACGAAAATTTAAACAACTGGCAACACTGCATGCCTCGCTGCATGCGCGAAGGTGCTTTGTGAGTCAGTCAATCTAAATGACGTACGCTCTCCTCTTGGGTAGAGGAAGAATATTGACAAAGTGAAATGAAAATCAGTTGTTCAACAATACTCGTCATCAACATTACCTTTTCAATAATATTGTCAGTATGTAAATTTACTGTTAATATATTGACCCGTGTAACGAGCGCCTTAGCGTATTGTCATTAATGTTGTCAATATATATGTATTGATAATATTGTAAGGAAAATTGACAATATGATGTTTTTCAATATATTGACATGTGTAATGGGCGCTTTATAGTGCACTGTTGCCAATACATTTCGAACGACGCTTTGTTCGAACTAAAGAGCCTGAATTTATAAAGAGATGACATGTCAAAATTGGAACAATCGATTGTCTGTCAAAGTCATAAGAAAAATCATTCCAATCGAGCAGAAGACCTGTCAAATGGATAAAATGTCGCCTCTTTATACATTCAGGCTCTTTAGTTCGAACGATAGTGTGTGGCTGTAGAGTACACACAGTGGTAGTTTATTCTGGTTTAACCGAACTGTAGTGAGAAGGCTGTGCTTTTGGCCTTTTCAGCCTGAATCAGGACGCCGACCGAATCCGGTTCGTCTTTGAACTGCGCCAGCAGTACACGCCGTGGTGCCCATCACCTTTTATGATACTTGGTTTCAAGTTTGAGAAAAATAAAAATCCAGGTGACCTCGTATCCAGAGAAATGGACGTAGGTGAATTCGTGGAGAACAAACGATGGAAGCACGGTCCGGTCGAGTCCGATTTACATCGAAGTTCAAGAAGCAGAAGATGAGCGCAAAGGTGTAGTGGTCGTCGTTAAAAGAACTACGTCGATGTACAATCCCATTTTCTCACGCCAATTCCTGTTTTTTTCGGTTAACTTGGATCGTTGCTTAAGTAGTGCCAAAGGTTCGTCCACAATCTTAGCACCTACGCTAGAAGTCAACCGATCTCCACAGATCCTGTTAAACTCCAGTCGCTATCAGTCCATCAGCAGCTATCCCAATTGTGTGATGCACAATAAAAGTACATAGTGTGCTGAACATTCGTGCTCCGAAACACATAGCTAAACTCAGCTCATGCGGAGACAAATCGACATAACGCAGACACGAAGGTCGGGACTTGACGGACTGGACAACCGTTGGCTGACACCTCATCGTTAATCTTCGACGCAGCAAGAGGTAAGACGTGCTCCTACAGGAACCAACGCTGGGCGATTCCCAAAACGACCTAGCGGAAACTCACACCAATCTAGAACGTTGCTGATTCAGTTGGCCGAAGCCGATCGTTTCCAAAACGAGTTGCGAGACCTTAAGCAAGGACGACAAGTGGACAAGCATTCCTCCATTTGGCCTTTGAGGCTAATCATCAGAAATGCCGATTCCGTGCCACAACACTTTAAGGACGCCATTTTGATAATTTTACGAAATCCAAAATGGCCGAATTTTTGCAGAAACGTTAATCATTGCCCATAACAAACAATTCTAGATAGGGCTGGAATTAGGGCCTAACAGCTTTTGTAAACAATGAATTCTATCGATGATTTCTAGAAATTCAAGGCTCGCCCACGCAAACCAACATCCTCATCGGGTAGGGAAAGACTTCCCCAATCCGATGGTTGTATTCGTCTACGTGGGCGTTCCTTGAGTTCCTCGATAGAAGTCATTGTTTACAAAAGCTGTTACGCCTTAATTCCAGCTCTATCTAGAATTATGCAAATCGGAGAAGGTCTAGGTATTCTGGTTCGTCATTTGGCGTGGATCTGTGCTATTTTGAAGAAGCGCAGAAAGTTCTAAACATTCCAGAAAAATTGTGAGATCTTCGGGAAAGATCCACGAGTTTTAAAAATATTGAAGAAACTTCAGGTTGGATCCTGATATGGATTATTGGATTATATTTAAAGCAAGTTCCGTGAGCTTTAATTTTTTGAAAATCTCAGGAAAATTTCAGCAATTTTCGAGAAGAATCATCGTGGCAGTTTCATTAACTTTTGGAAAATTGAGGCATTTTGAAGAAATATTGAAGACATTAGGGAATATCAAAAGGCTTCAAAAAATTCCAAAGTTTAGATGAATTTACACAAGTTTAGTGGTTTTTCTAGAAGCTACGTAAACTACAAGGCAGTTTAGAGAACTAGGAAATTTCGAAAATTTTAGGAATTCCTCTTCATTTTCTTATCGTACTCTTCCTTCAGATTCAAAAAATAACACGTTTAACGATAGTGAAAATTTGCCCAGCCTGCTTTATCTCAATATGATTTCAATTGACTTTGCAAAATGTTAGCACATCAACATCTCAACACACATTTCAACACCCACGGAACTCTCATTACTGGCTGCGTACCATCTAATGGAACTCCAATTCCGAAAAAGCATCGGAGCACATCCGCCAAACATCTGCTGCAGAATCCTTCCGGGCCACGGCATCAACGCCCGCCCGTTTGCCTCGCGCTTGCTGTACTGAATTTACATACCCACCTACCATTTCGGGGCCGAAATGAAGTGAACGTGAGAACCAGAGACAGCTGGCCGGATCGACAGCAGGCATATCACATCCGCCCAAAATTTCCATATTCCGCAGACTCCGTTCTGGTGTTTCTGTCTGACTTTGTGCATTTCCGCTGATTGCGATTGTGGGCCTGAAATTATCACCAGAACTAGGACTAGGACGAGGCCTGAGTTTTCGGATGAGCAATATTCAAATTCACGCGATTCTGGGCCTGTGTTCTAGCACACTTGCATGTGCTGAATTAATTTGTAATTTAGTTTATTCGGGGAACCGGGTGCCGAGCTCCGGCCTCGCATCTTTCCGCATATGAAAGCAATAATCAGAAGCGTTATATGCACTCCGTCACTGCTGCAGGCTTCGGTGCATGGTTGTAGTTATGGTTTTCATGTTTTTCCGGACATTCTGGGACTGTGGAAAACCAGATGGCCACCTCTGTGAAGTGCGGTGTTCCAATACGTACAGCTTTGATTGTGTTCCGAGTGTTGGAGCTCTGGAGTGTTACTGGGTCGTCTGCTGATGGGGCATATGTGTGGAATAATTGCATTTCTGGCTGCCGTGCTAATCCGGTTGTAATTTGAAAGATTAGACGAAAACCACAACGACGAAAGCCATGCAAATAGACATGGGGCTGTGCTGGCAGAGAGACTCCCGGAGAAGGAGTAATTTGGGAAATAAATTATTATCGGTAGTCGTTCGTCCGCTGGTTGGTTGGTTGGGCTGTCTGTGTTTGTTCTGAAGGTGAAATCCGATTAGTTTCAAGCTCATATATGAGAAATGGGGGCTTTGTTGGTTGGAAAAGAAACTGAGTGAGATAATCTCCCCGTTTGGGCAAATAATTGCAATCCATTTATATGTCTGAGTAGGAGCATTTATGTTCTGAAGTAGGAAGCCTAAAGAACGAAGTGGTATAATTATAAATTTAGTACCAGAAAATAGCAGCTGGTAGGTGTTGCTCTTGTTTGTACATTATTTCCCATGCATTAGATCTGAAGAAGTAATCTGTCTGAAAGGGGTATTATCCATGAACCACTTTTCGCCACCTAATGAGGGGGGTGGGAAGCGCTTCATTTGTAACGAATCGGAATAGCTCGACCTACTTCGATTTGCATGAAACTTTGCATAATGCATGTGAATGCAAACATTACATTTGTGTCATTTTGGATCATGTGACTCTTTAGCGATCTAGTGTGCTATTACTTATGTGTATTAATGTTTTGAACAATTTTGTAGAACATTTCAAACCAGTAGAAGTTTAAAGAAATTAATTATTAAGTAGAAACTTTCATAAGGAGGTTTTCCACCAAAAACGTTCCATATTTCAATAAGATGAAGTCTTCAGTGTCTTCAGCAAACTTTATTGTTTTGATATTTTCTAAAACTTTGCCGAAGACACCGAACCTTAACATGGAATTTTTTGAAAAATAAATTTTGAATCTCACCTCTAGAAGGATTAATGGATTAATTGTCAATGTCAAAAGAAGGATCTTTTTATATTTAGAAACTTTCCTGAAGGCATCACTAGTCTAAAATGCAAGATTCATGAGATAATGACTTCTGACCGTCTTTTCACAGTTCTAGACCACTGTGCGGAGGCATGAACCAAGCGGTAAACAAAAACAATGTTTCGTCCAGCGGTAGATCAGAACCCTACGTTGTGATTCCTTGGTGGTTCGATGGATCTACTCCAAACAGGGTGACGGCGACGAATACTCGATAATAGGGATGAAAGAGGACAAAGTAAAAGTCCCCCCCCCCCCTCCGGCGCCACAAAACGAATGTTATTTTAACTAACTTGGATAAAATGAAATTTACCATGATTGATTGACGCTTAGGTCCTATGACACTGTGGTCCAAAAGAGTGACCCATCGGTTCGATAGTGAACGCTTCAGTCCGATGATAGGACGCTGGGGTCCGGTGGGTGCTCGTAGGAGTTCGGCAAATAGATGTAGGGATCCAGTGGATGGACGCAGGTGTCCGGTAGTGTTCTGCATTAGTCCAGCACGAGCCATTCCTTAGGCGATGGCGATAGAATAGTCCAATTTATCAGAGCTGTCCGGTTAGTCCTCAAGAGTAGAGATGTCCAACGAAGTGTCCGCTATCCTGGTCGAGGCACCAATGTTTCGGCCAGGATGCCACCCTACATTGCACTATGGGGATTCCGGTGGCCAATAAGCAGAATACCGACTTCTCTCAATTCGGATTCTTTAATCTGCTATCGAAAGAAGACTATTTGACGCATAAAATCTCACAAAAAGAATTTTAAAAACCGAATCTATTATTGCGATTATAGTTAGTCACCCGCCATTTTTTGTGAAAAGCAGTCATATATTTGCAACTTAATTTCTCTAAACTGAAACAACCAAGTGCTTAGGAATAAGATATAGGTGGAAGCGTAAATCTAATCTTGTCTCCAGAGATAACGTACATTAGATTCAATTGAACGGAAGTTCCTTGATTTGATCTTCCAAAGCTCTCACCTCTCGCAGCAGCATTGGAAAACCACTTTGTAGCATAACATATTCAACCACATCTTAAAGTCCAAATCAACAATCCTCGCCCACTGAAATATTTCCACTCAAAATCAATTGCCCCGTTGTCGAGATTGGAGCATCTTCTTGCGTAAATAGTATTCAATATCGCCTTTCGACATTCTGTGTTCTGATTATCCTATCGCTTCCTATCGGTATGAACGGATTCTACTCTCTTCCGGTTTGATCTTCAAGCCACCCACCGCCCTCCGACAATTTTAACATTCAACCGAAGTCACACAGTCTGCCTGTCTATACATCCACAATGGCGCACCCGGGGGAGGGCACAAGTTCAACGCTTCTGGTACATGTATCGGTATGTTCGTAGGTAGGTACCTACATTGATTTGCATCTCCGGATTCACTCGATGCGAGAAGTGACGGCAGACTCTCGTCTCCGAGAGTTCCTGTGATAAGGATAATTGTATTTACTCTACACAGTTGTTGCCCTTGCCGGCTGTCGGTTGGTTGCGCATCCCCGTGCTTTCATCCTAAAATCCAAGCTCCAACAACATCACAGATCGAGTCCATCTCTTTGTTGTCACCGAGAAGCTAAGTGCAAACAAACTCCTATCTGCATCCAGCCGTATTCGCCCATTCAACTGGATCAGTCAAAGGAAAGGAGACAGGGGTTCCCAAGCTGTTTGAGAATCATCTAGCTGAAGAACGACTTGGCAAATCAACCTGTGATCACAACCAGCGAATCCAAACACATAAAGCAACCAACGATACAGACAAAACGGTTGCTACGACTACCATGACAAACTCGCTCTGTAACCTAGCTCGATCGGTGTGGTAGAAGGATAATGATATATTTCTTGCCTGCTTTGATGCAATAAACATGGATGAGGACTTAGCTTGATTTGAATCGAGAAAAGACATAACAAACAAATTACCATTAACACACGTGTATCTTCTTCGGCTTTTCTTCGTGAAGCAGCTTACCAACAATTTGCTCGTTGCCTTCTACCACCCCGAGCGAGCTGTGTCGCACGGGCTGCTTGTCATAAAAAAAGGAAGAAGATTATATCATTATTGCTTTCCACTTCTGAAATAGCGTTATCATTCGGTTCGTTGCTCGCTTGTCATTTTGTCATTTGGAGATATTTTTGATTCCTTGATCACAACTTCAACGAGAACCGCGAGCCTCCGGTTGAGAATCGCTGATACTCGGAGATTGTTGGGTAAGGGCTTTTTCCACAAACAAATCCGCCCCATCTTTGCACTCCCTCTCCTGGGACATCCAGCTGTGACGACGAGTATCGATGGCAATCGTACACAATCCACATCTGCCTATGCTTCTGTCAACTCTCTGTTGGGTGCTCGGAAACTGACGAACCACCCACCGAGCTGACGAAGCACGATTGCAGCCATCCGCACACATACAGGATAAATGATAAATAAACAATTCTCTGTCTAAGTGATTGTAAATTAAAATAATCTGTTTACCCCCGAGTTGATGCTCAGCGATGGAGTGCACTGCAAGTTGAAAATTTGCCTGTGCTCTGATTGGGTTGGAATTTCATCAGCATCGGTAGGATGAATTTTGAATCTAATATTCCGGGAATCTCAAAGTGAAACCAGAAGGACCTTATCACACACATGCTCTAGACCAGGTTGGAAACCATTTGTTATTTGGCGCTGACAGGAACATGAGCACCCACTCAACATCAGGCGGCCGAGACCACTCAGCAATTACATTTGTCATTCTCCAGATTTTAATAGGTGCCGTGTGTTCTGCTCCGACGCCTCCGAAAGTCGCAATGGCCAAACCGCAGTTGCAGAATAATCTCAGCTTCTGACTGCAGGTGTGTGAGAGGTGAGAAAGGGGCGATAAATTTCACCGGCTCCCAGCTGGAAAATCGTCAGAAACGATCTCTGGTGTAAATTTATGTTCCCAAGTCGGGTTTCTTGGGCTGGGATTGTTTGGCCAACGGTTTTAAAAGAGATTCCTTTTTTTAAATCATAACACAAACCATTATTTTGAAACAATTAAAAATTGCTGTGAGGATTATTTTAAGTTCGTCTGAGTTAAAAAAAAAACTTTCGTTGTCCGTACCAGAGTTCGATTTGAATCCAATTCACTCGTTTTGCAATGAAAATTTAGGATGTTACCATAAACAATTGCTACAAATTGCTACATTTTGACGTTGGATAACGTCTTTCGGCAACATACGGGGGTACAAAATTGAAAACAGTCATTTTGGATGAGTTACGAAAAATTAAAAGATTTTGAACGA
Organism: Ochlerotatus camptorhynchus; assembly: GCF_037179485.1. Lineage (NCBI taxonomy): Eukaryota > Metazoa > Arthropoda > Insecta > Diptera > Culicidae > Ochlerotatus > Ochlerotatus camptorhynchus. The sequence continues at coordinate 1,440,534 of NW_027041033.1, read as the reverse complement.
TAATAACTCAACCGTCTCTCGATAGATTTACGAGATAATGGCATCAATCGATTGGAAATATTTCTAGCAATTTGCTGAATCTTTTAAAACTATTGATTTCATTCTGTAAACTATTGAAAAATGGTTAAAAGTAAACCATTGTCTAAAGATGGTGAAAATCGATTGATTTTTTTATATTCTTATACTTTCTCCAACCGAGACATCAGATACGAGTATCTGACACCTCTGATATTTTCTGTTCTACTATATAAGCGTCCAACAAGGTCGCCCGTTCAAAAAAAAAAAAAAAAAAAAACGCCCGTTCCATCATTGTCTATCCGATCGTCGAGCCAGCAGCAGAGCAGCAGAGCAGCAGTACCAGAGCAGCGGCAGCAGAGCCTGGGGGCGAAAGGGCAACTACGCCGAGCGCGTTGGAAAAATGGCCCTTTTCAGGGCCACAACATTATCAAGAAAGAGTTTAACGATTAATTTTCTAATGCCTTTCCGACACTTTTTTCATGACTTTCATCGTCCCCCTGATATTCATGTAATTTTGTGGTGGGATTTTTAGCTATGTGAAATTCACATGGTTTTCATCCATTAGATACATATGTGGTAAATTTTTTGAGTGTATGCTTCGGCAATCAAAATAAAGTTTGCACGATGGAAGCGCACATCGTAAATTTCGTTCATTTTAGTAATAATTCAATTGCCCCTCTCCCCCTACCCTCTGGCAGTACATGAAAAGCCTGTTTGTGAGGGGAATTTTTCAAAAGGTGCCGATTAATATAATGGGTACCATTTTCTGAGGATGAGATGAGGACGATTCGTCATCCATATGAAGCGTGTCACGATCATTCCCAAGGATTCGTGGTTAACGCGTCTTATTTCTCTTTTAATACCGGTTAAACTCAATAAGAGGATTGTGATCGACTTCTATCTGTTTGGATTTCATCCGAAATTTCGGTCGCATATATTGTGCCTTTTTGAAGGAATCTCTTAGACTCTATATGTTGGTAGAATGTTCTACTTTAGTATTTTGTGTTCACCTACTAACCAGGCTCGGTTTTATTGTTCTATGAGCCCACAGTATAGGCGTAATAATAATCTAGAAGTATCGCTTCAATACGATTAACCGGTTGGCTAAGCAAAGAAGACCGGAAGTCCCAACGGTAACGGTAAATGTTGAGCAATGAAGGAACAATACAGTTCAGAATCAGCGGTCCGAGGAAAACCTCTTTTGAAGTTACTAGTCAAATCACTCAATTTATTGAAGGCAAGCAGTTTACGTCCAAAGCGGAGAGTAAGGTACATTTACCGGCATCCAGTAAACCGATGTCACGTAGATAGTTTATTCACTTCCAGAGGTACTAATACCTTATCAGAAATCACACCATTCGTCCGTAAGTGTGGACGCACACCATGATCATTTCTGAAATCTCAACCGTAATTTGCTAATGAATTTCATTCCGCTGCATCAATGTAGGCCATAAGTCCAGGGCCACCGCAGCTCTGCAAGGTAGGGGAAATGGATCTAAGATTGGGCCCATCAACCATCATCGAACCTACTCGATGAGGATATCAATTAACTAGGTAGAGCATGACAGAAAGATTCAACCATGTTTTTAATGGGTTCATTTTATCACTCCTTGCGCACCACGAAGGAAACTGTTTTGAAAACGAAACTCTTTACCATCAAATTGGTCGTCCTGAAAAGGACGGATTTTGTTAAAGGGTGGGAACTTGGATCGAATTTAGGCCTTCTTTTCGGTCTTCTTGGGCAACAGGACGGCCTGGATGTTTGGCAGGACACCACCCTGAGCGATGGTCACTCCGGAAAGAAGTTTGTTCAGCTCTTCGTCGTTGCGGATGGCCAACTGCAGGTGACGTGGGATAATTCGGGTTTTCTTGTTGTCACGAGCGGCATTTCCTGCCAACTCGAGAACTTCAGCGGCCAGATACTCCATCACGGCAGCCAGGTAGACGGGAGCACCGGCTCCAACACGCTTGGCATAGTTGCCCTTTCGGAGTAGACGGTGAATACGACCGACTGGAAACTGCAATCCAGCGCGGATCGAACGGGACTTTGCCTTTCCCTTGACTTTGCCTCCTTTTCCACGTCCAGACATTATGCAACGAACGACACGAACAGTTCGATGCTGAAACTGTAATGATGACATTTCGACTTGACTTGACTTAAATGATCTATATTTCTTGAATTTGTGTGGTTTACATGTATAACTTATCAAGTGACACAGATGCGTCTTTTCAACTTTAGTTCCTGTGAAATTTCAATTATTATTAATTACAGTTCCTAGTCCTATCAGGCCTGTTTTAGAGAATGACCACCTTGGTGGGATTGGTTTGCTTGAAAATTTGAAAAAGAAGACTACTTATAACTACTATTTACAACTACAACTAACCTACAACTACTATGTACACCTAACCTACTATATACAAATTGCTTATCAAAGCATGTTCTGATAAATTACATTTTTGTGCAAATTTAGTCTTAATTTCGTTAATTTTGGAATCTATTTTGGCAATGCCTGCCTCTTCATGTAAATTTGTTATTCTAGTGTCGAAAGGACGATCAAGAACCATCCTCAGCACTCTATTCTGACCGACCTGGATTTTGTTCCTGTGAGTCTGTGCACATGATTCCCACACCGGAGCTGCGTAGAGGATCGCAGGTGCTATGATTTGTTTGTAGACGGCCAGTTTGTTCACCCTTGAGAGGCGGGATCTGCGGCAAATCAGCGGATACAGACACCTAACCAAGGCAGAACACTTGACTACTGTTTTCTCTACATGCGAACGGAAGAGGAGCTTTTCATCGAACAACATCCCGAGATAGGTAACTTCGGTAGACCACTCAACCCTTGTGCCATCCATGATTACAGTACAAGATGGAGCCGGTTTCAGTTTGGGCGATTGCCGATGGAGGAACATGATCGCTTGTGTTTTGGTGGCATTGATTTTGATTTTCCACGTGGTGGCATAATCAGCAAAGGCGTTAAGGCAGCGTTGAAGTTTGTTCGTTATTTCGCGAGGCATCCTTCCTTTGACGGCTATTGCGGTATCATCTGCGAACAGGAAAAACACGCAACCGTCACCGAGGGGAGGAATGTCGGAAGTGTAAATGCTGTAAAGCAAGGGGCCCAGCAGACTACCTTGCGGGACTCCTGCTGGGATCGAAAACGTGTCTGAGAGACAACCATTCAACGATACCTTAAACGACCTTTGCTGGAGGTAGTTACGGGTGTTTTTAACCAGATGTAAAGGAAAGTTGAAGTTACAAAGCTTGTACACAAGTCCATCATGCCAAACATTGTCAAACGCCTTTTCAACGTCTAACAAGGCCATGGCTGTGGACTTGGATACAGCTTTGTTACTTCGGATGTTATTCATCACCCGTACTAGCTGATGATTGGTGGAGTGCCCCTTTCTGAATCCAAACTGTTCCGGAAGGAGAATGTTGCTTTCCTCGACAAACTTGAGCAAACGATTGAGAATGAGTTTCTCGAACAATTTGCTCAGCGCTGAAAGGAGGCTGATAGCTCTGTAGCTTGAAGACAATGTTGGATCCTTACCGGGTTTGCGGATCGGTATGATTTTTGCTACTTTCCAGATGCTTGGAAAGTAGTGCAGTTCCAAACATCTGTTGAAGATAGCGGTTAGAAGAGACTGCACTTTCATGCTGAGTCTCTTCAAGATCAAGTTGAATATACCGTCAAACCCGGGAGCCTTCATGTTCTTGGTGCATTTCAGCGCTGAGCAAATTTGTTGTACTGTAATCATATCCGCCGGAGGCACGACACAAGGGGAGGTATCTAGGTTTTGAACGCATTGCGCAACCTGATCATCGAGCGGACTTTGGATAGTCGAGCCAAGCAAATGCGATGAAGCGACATGCTTGCCGATCGCATTTGCTTTCTCCTGTGGGGTAATTAAAAGCCGATCGTCATCATTTTCGACTTTGAGAGGTGGAACGGGTTTGGGATGATTTTTCAGGACCTTGGCTACCTTCCAGAATGGTCTGGAGCGGTCATCCAGATTCTGGACAACACGCCCGAAACTTTCATTTCGGAGTGAGTCCATTCTGGAAGCAATCTGCCTATTCAGATCGGCCATTTCACGTTTTTTGCCCAGATCTCCAGTCCTCTGAAACTGGCGTCTACGAACATTTCTCAACCGAATCAGTAATTGAGTGTGGGAATCAATAGCAACAAACTTACCCCTCACAGGAACTTGTCGAACGTATGCCTCGTCAGCCATGGATATGGCCTGTTGGAGCCCTTCCAACGTCCGGTCGATGTCATCTACGGTGTTGAGTAGTAGATTTTCATCGATGTTGCTGTCCACCATTCGTCCGTACTGCACCCAGTTGACATGGTGGTAGTCTTTACGCAGGCAGCTTCTAGCAGGAACCACATTGACACCGACTTCAGTCACCACCGGTTGGTGGTCGGAGCTGAGATTGTTGTGCGCCTCCGGCTTGGATAGTCCGATGTTTGACAGGAAAAAGTCCAGCGTGGAGGGATTTCCCGCCGGAGAGATGAAAGTTGGTTCGTCCGGAAATTGCACAGTGTACAGACCATGTTGTGCGTGGTCGAACAATAGACATCCGTTCCGGTTCCTCTGATAGTTCCTCCAAGCTTCATGGCCGGCGTTCAGGTCGCCCCCAACGATGAATCGGGAGCTAGTACGGGTGATGGCGGTCAGGTCCTTCTTGAATTGGATTCCTAATCCGTTGCTTGCGGTACACTGGCGTGGGCAGTAAACAGCGATGAACCGGATGTTTCCAGTTGGTGATTCCACCTCCACACTAATGGCCTCTATGATAGAAGTGCGGATGTGGGGCAGAGTGCAAAACTTGATTCCCTTTCTGACGATGACCGCTACACCACCCCCCCTGGAGCTGGTGCGATCAAGCCGGATAATGTTGTGGTCAGGCAACCAGAAGCTGTCACCGGACTTTAGGTGGGTCTCGGTTAGAAGAACCACGTCGATGCTATGCTTGCGGAGGAAGTCGGCAAGCTCAATCTGTTTTGCTCTTACAGAGCAAGCGTTCCAAGTAGCGATGGTTAGCGGTTTAGACGCCATACTGGATGATGAACTTACCGAGCACTTGGATCTGTTCGGGCTTATTGCGGCACTTACGTAGAGCACCGGTCATGTTGACGAAAATTTCCACCAGTTCATCCGCTGAAAACAGATCGGGGTTGTTGTTTTGCGCTGGTGGTTGTCTCCAGAATCCAGGGGGGGATGGAGAGCTTTGGCCAGCAGAATCACCAGAAGTTGCTTGAGCGGAATGCACCCGCGAATTTGCTTGCCTTTGCTGAGGAGCACGAAGAGGCGGGAAATCCTCCGTCCGAAATGCCGGGACTTTGTCCTTCTTGCGTCCTGGTTGGTTGTTAACTGCCGCCTGTTTTCGGATGCGTTTGAAGTCCTCGCGTTTGGAGCACTGTCTGTCGGAACCTTGGTGAGCACCACCACAGTTGGCGCATTTTAACGCCACGGCTTCATCCGCAGGGCAGTCGGAAGTGGCGTGGTCTTGAGCGCAATTGCCGCAGCGTGGCTTAATGTTACAGTTGCGGGTGCCGTGTCCAAAGTTCAGACACCGTTGGCACTGAGTCACATCGCGATGGCCGCCACGGTATGGCTCCCAGCGGACGATGATGCAATTAATGGAGCGGATGGCTTTCAGCGCGTTGAGCGTCACCGTTCCCTTCTGGAAGTGTACCAGGAAAAGGCAATCCGGATACGCCTTCACATTCTCGTCTCTTCTTGTCATCCGATAGACGGCACTTGGGGCCAGCTTGTACCGGTCCCTGATTTCAGCTTCGATAAACTTCGGGTCGAAGTTTGGTAGGCCCCTGATGACGACCTTGAATGGTTTCTCACCGGGAATGTCGTGGGTGAAGAATTCCACCTTGGAAGTCCTCAGGTGGGCGACGACCAAGTCATACTCCGCTTTGGTACGAAGCACCACCTTGGTGCCGACTCTGCCCAACTTGTATTCGGCTTTAACGCCCAGCGTCGCTAGATCCGCGATGAGCTCATTAAGATGAGCATTTTTTACCACCAATGGAGGTAGCTTCACTTTTGCCGCACTCGGGCCGGCAGAATTTTCGTTGTCGATGGTGTCGCCGAAATCACCGATGTCGCTGGCGTTCGTTGCTGTGACGTCATCACGTCCACTCGCACCATCGAACTGGCCTTGGTTTTTCTTCCTCTTCTTGGATCGCTTCACCGTGGCGGAGGTGGTATTTCCAACATCGGTGGGAAGAGTAGCGTACCTATTTGAAATAGGTACACTCGTGCTACACTCACCACTGATCTTTTCCGCTTTCTCACGGAGCCTGCTCCGGGAGCGCTGTCTTCCCATCACACGATGCGACCGACACTACTGACGACGCGAATAAACGTTTGGAATAACTATCGAACAACTCGACAGAGCGAGCAAATACCGGACTGTACTGCTTGACGAACAAGCAGAGAATGATGAGCTCTGATGACATTTCGACCGTCGAGGGTGGTTTTATACCTGCGTCGAGTAGCATATTATGAATACAGGGACGGTACAATAAATACTGTGGGTAGCAAAATACTGAAAATGGGATGAGTGTCAGTTGTCTCTACGGGCATGGAACGAGACAGCGTTGCCAGTATTCCTGATTTATTTGATTTTCCAGATTTTCAATCGTCTTGCCAGATACTTACCCAGATATCAAGAGCAAATTTTCATTACGTCGAATGTAACAAAGGTAAACAAAGTCGAGCTATCAGTGTCAATCGATTCTCCTGCTATTACACTATATACTGTCCGAATATAGGATCACATCCCATTTTTAAATGTATTTACCAGTCAAATTGCTTTTTGACGTAATCACCTTCCGATCAAAATAGTTTTCGATGTTACTTAAGTCACCCGATTTCTATGGAGATGCCGTTTGACTTAAGTAACAGCGCTGAGAAACCCGTGAAAAGTGTACGTTCGTCGTTTTGCTTTCTCATTATTAAAGTGAATAAATCGAACTGTTTGTTGCTAAGATGATTTCGGTAGTCCTAAAATGATGAATGGCCTGCACGTAAGGAGACGTAATTGATAATTCTCCCGCATATCCTGGTAAATACACTTTGACTTAAGTAACAATAGGGGCCACCAAACGACGTATAATAACTTTTGACTCAAAAACCAGTATTTTTTAGCATGAAAGCTAGCGATTTGCATTTGTATGATTAAAATCCGGCTAAATATAGTTGAAGATGCTAATTTCAAATAACAGACTGTAGTGGTATTTTTTATACGATAGATGGAGTAGATGAAAGCATAGAGTTGATAGTTCCGTTAGAGTACGGCAGTGTGAAGATTGTATATAGATATTAGAATAGCGAACTAGAACAACTTTTAAGGAAGGTACAAATCGGTTTTTTCATCTCTCTTTACCAAACTCCCCCTTTGGAGAGGGATGGTGAGGGGTGTCCCCCCCCCCCCGCCACCACTGGCAGTAAATTGAAATTAGCATCTTCAACTATGTAAATCGTTGACTTCACGTAGAAGTAATACTAACAACATATAGTCAAAGCGGCTAAATATGTTAAACATTGCAATCACTATGAGATTATATGTGTTTAATTGGAAATAGGAATAACTTTTCGGTTATCAAAACAAAACTTAATTTTTCTCGGATCGGTGCGAATTTTACTTACGACATAATGAAAATTTGCTCTTGATATAATTCACTTATATGTTATTACGTTTATTTCAACAATTTTTAATTATGTTCCGGATTTTCCCAGATTTTTTAAATATGTTGCTTTAGAGAATTTCCAGCCCAAAACGAAACCGGTTGGACATGAGCGTTTCCGAATTCAGTCCAATAGAGGCGATGGGGGCAAGAAGACCATACGGGCGAGATAGGCCACCGTTTGTTTGGGCATAATACCTATTAACTCAATCTATTTTTTTTTTACAAACTTGTTGAAAATGCTTCTAATATGCATCTCCATGAAAACCGTATCAAAATTCAATTACATGTCTAAGATAATAATGGAAATGTAACATTAGCTCAAAATCTCTAGAATATTTTAAGATATGCAGTCAAGAAAACAAGCATCGCATTCACTATATTACATATAACTGATCCGCTGGTTCTACAGCGAGCAATACACGTAACTGTTGCTAAAAGAACTTATGTTTCTATTTTCACTTGATTCCTGCATGTTATTTTCTAGTGAAAACCTGTCAAAACCTTAACTTTTACTAGGGTGCTCATATTGCCCCGTATGGTTGTTGATCGGAGCAAAAACTGAAATTTTTCAAACATAGTCATTTATTCAGTCTATCATTCCAAAACCACAACCAAAACGGCCCTTTTCAGGGCCACCAATAATTCGACAAAGAGTTAGTTTTGAAGACAATTTCTATCCAGAATATCACAGTTACACTTAAATTTGGGGACTATACTGGGGTGTGGGAACGCTGGAAGGGGAGATGCTGTCTGTCTTCGAACTACCAACATCATTTCAAAGCTCCTCCAGGGCGACAGAGTAGAGCAACAACATCAGCCCAACAAAACGGCCCTTTTCAGGGCCACCAAACTTTCCCAAAAGAGTTATTAAGGAATATTCCTAAAATATAATATACACAATTAAATACAACACATAACAGACGTTATCCAACGCCAACCCTGCGGTCGTATCTAGTATACAACCCTTCCAACTTTTTTTTAAATAACTATTATTTTGTGTGTAGTTACGTATCTAGAGTTCAGCTTTGGTGGATTGAAATAAGGGTTAGAAAATGTTTTATAAATTGACATAAGATACTAAAAATGATATTTATTAGGTAGCGGGCAAAATTAATAACTCAAAAACGAGTCATTTCAGTGATTTTGTGTCATCGACAATGTTTTGTGTAATGATAAGCGCCATCTTTTGGAAAAAAAAACTCCGATTTAAAAAATATTTTTAATAATTCACTCTGGAGAGTTGGTGTCTTTATCCCGTAAAAGCCCGGGGAAAACTTTTTATTTTCAAAATATCGTATCTCAGAGATGCCATAGCCGATTAAATTGAATTTTTTTTTTACATCATTCCGGTGAATGGTTCTTACATCTGTAGGGTGGTACTTCCCCATTGCCCCTCCCTTTTTGTTATATATTGAAGAATGTTTTGGCACGGAGGAGTTTTTTGCAATATTTATCATATATCTTACTTATCATTGTGGCAACATATTTTGTTTTCATGCAACTTCCGGAAATGGTAGAGAAAAATCATAAGACCTCATGCCTACCATGGAATCGGTTTCGGATATTCCGGATTATGGTCCCACATGGTCAAATTTGATATATTTCATAACCATATCAAGTGACATATCAAATCACATCTACTCGACGACTCTGTTCGGGACCTAACACCACTGCGACCAGTAATTTGATAATTGTAGTATATCCCGTGTCCTTAGTTTAGTGCATGTCGTATTACTCCATCACTATTGAGAAATGATGAAGTATTGGATTTTTTTTACAGTTGTCACTCTTGCATTTATCGCAAGGATCCGACTCTAATTGAAAGGTCACGCTATTTATACCCTTCGGAGTGTTGAAACACCCTCCAAAGGCACGCTCTGTCAGTCAAAATTGGATTCCTTAGCAACAAAATTAAGGAATGACACCGATAATGACCATGCATCAGAACCCTAGTCTTAACCACTTCAAACTAAGGAACAACGAATAGAAGATTAGGAATCACATTGATGAAGACTAACTAACTCACTTTTTCCTTGTTTCAAGATCATCCTCGGTGGACAAAGTCGAGCCTTGTCACTATCGACAAGGCATGAAAAGTAACAAGGACTAAGATGTGTTCCTTGGATATTTGAAGTAGTCAGGACTAGGAATCGGTGGTAGATCTTACATTCCTTAACGTACCTCGAAAAGGTGATCTACTCACGTTACGGGGCAAATGACATCCATAGATCCATATGGCATCCGTAGAAGTGGTTCCAGATATTCCGGATCATGCTTCCACATGGTCAAACCATCTCTCATAGCCACTTTAGAAGCGGCTCTTGATAATCCAGATTGTTGCTCCATATGGTAGAAATGTAATGGTTATGACATGTGAAGTATCAAATCACATCTTCATGATATAAAACCAATTACACTCCGATTTTTTTTCAAAGAACCATGACCAACCGGTGGAAACTAACGATTTGAAATCAACTCACTACTTGACTAGCCTACTGGTCCCAAGCAGGGTTACTTCCACTCACTTTGCTATAAAAAATGTTTTTCGGAACTATGGGATCATTGGATGCTGGATGCTCGCCACGAGCTGTCTTCGGGCGTGGACGCATTTGCATTTTGGACCGCAAGTAATTTGTATATATATAAATATTTTTTTTTTACACTTCGACAACGACGCGTGTGGGTCTCGCTGGCCATTTGACCTTATAGTATTCGTCGAATATTTACAACATAAGCAGTTATGCCGTGCGGTGTAATATCATGCAGTATCAACGACGACCGCTTTCTATGGAAGTGCGAACTCTGCAACAAAAAATACCATGCTACCTGTGTCGGAGTACAGCGACAACGGGAGCATTTCATCACGGCATTCATGGTGCCAATGTGTGCTGACTGCCAGCACATTTTACGGAAGGAAGCCGACGTGAGGAAGCTGCTTCATCAACAGGAGCAACTTGTGGAAGCAATCCACTCTCAAACGGACGCGAATCACCGCATTGCTGCTGACCTAAAAAAATTCTGCTTAGTATCAGAATTATTCGACAGCATTGAGCACCTGCTCAATGACGTAAAAGAAACGTTGGCAGTAATAAATAAAAATAATAATAACATGTGCAGCGCGGTCGGCCAGCATATGAAAACGTGTGATTCACAAGCGCACGCGACAATAACCGGCATCAACGAATCAAATTCGTTGATGTCACAAAAAATTACAAAATTACTTGACGAACGGCTATCAAGCTTATCAAATGACATGGCACTTTCAATAAAAGGGGCCGAATCATCACCCCATCATCATCATCCAGAGCCAAAATTTCTGGAAATTCTCGAAGAAGTGAAATTTGTATCTGGGGCTGTTTCTAGTCTTCAGATAAATGCTGCAGAACCTCATCAGAAGACCTTGGAGGAAGAGTTAGCTGAAAGTCCTCCAGTACACAAAAATACAATATCTCCAAAAACTGACCATTCATCTCCTGGATGGCGGTTTTTAGGCACTGGAAGCAAGACTGGTCTAAATTTGACGCAAAACAACGGACTCGCAGGTTGCAGGAAAAAGCTGCAGAAAAAGCCAAACGCTGCAGAAAACGACGAAAACAACAACAAATTCACACCAGCAGTACCAAAAACATCATCCAAGGAAATGAATACAGCCGCTACAACAACACCACCTCCGACAACAACACCATCAACAATAACAACAACACCAATAACAACAACAACAGCAACAACGACAACAACAACAACAACAACAACATCAGCAACAACGGAAATGGAAATATCACATGGACATCATTACCCCTGGACAAAGAATTATTAGCCGCAGCACGCATACAATTTTCTGGACCACCAAGTAAAGACAGTACACCGAAATTTATAAATTTTCAAAAAGGGGAAACTATTAACCCTTACCGCATAGAAAAACCTAACCCACCACTCCTAGACCCTATGCGCCCGCCTGTCGTAAGGCTTACGGAACAATCTGCAGCCGGCGACAGACGCTTTTTGAAGGCACGCCTGCGGGACCCTAAAATCATGGATACTGTGCGAACCTATCTGTCTTTCCTGCATAACCAACCGCCTTCAGTATGTGTCCGCGGAATAACGAAAACAAGTTCAACTTTAATGCTAGCAGCCGAAGGATTACCAACGGACACACAACTTTTGCGCGAAATTTTTCTGGACGTCCACGAAGAACATGGAATCCCACGCATTGACGCCCTGGCAGACCTGGAATCACACCGTGCGTTCTTATCTAGTGAACGCACACAACGACTGCAGCACACACGGGAAGCCGCATATAAATTCTACAGCACCCAAAATTTTCCTCGACATTGACGCACACTTCGGAAGAAACCTCATCAAACGACAACACTCTTCGGACACTTTCAGAAGAAAATGGAAATTTAAGTGTAAATAATAATAATAATGAAAATATTTTATCAACCAACGTTGTTCCAACAATTTCTTTACATAAACAGAATGTGACTGAAATTTTGATTTACTGTCAAAATTTCAATCGCATGAAAAGCCCAGCTAAAATGAAGGAAATCTATCAAAATTTATTATGCTCATCCTTCTCGGTCATTCTGGCAACTGAAACAAGCTGGGACGAAAGCGTGAAAAGTGAAGAAATCTTTGGAAATGCCTTTAATGTATTCAGAGACGACAGAAATTTTCATGCAACTCAGAAGAAGTCAGGCGGTGGAGTCCTTATAGCTCTTTCGACCAATTTTAACTCAGAACTCATCATTACACCAAAATTTACAGAATTTGAGCATATTTGGGTGAAATCACACATAGCCGGTGAAACGCACGTGTTCGCCTCAGTGTATTTTCCACCAGACCATGCACATAAAAGCACTTATGAAGCCTTCTTCCAAAGTGCTGAACAAATTCTATCTGAGCTTCCTCCTGAGGTTAAAGTTCACATCTATGGAGACTTTAATCAACGCCATGCTGACTTCATTCTGGACTCTGAAAATGAATGTATCTTACTCCCAGTCGTTGGGGATAATGAAAAATTGCAGTTCATTTTTGACAAAACTGCTAATTTAGGACTGAACCAAATTAACCACATCAAAAACCAACAAAATTGCTATTTGGACTTTTTACTAACGAATATTTATGAAGATTTCTGTGTGACCAAATCACTAAATCCACTGTGGAAAAATGAAGCGTTTCACACAGCAATTGAATATTCTTTATTTGTGCATGAAAACCAAAGACCCAACGACTGCGAATACGAAGAAGTCTTTGAATACAAATTAGTAGACTACGAAAAAATAAAATTTAAATTAAACAGTGTCAATTGGCAATTAATTTTAAGGAATGTAGGAAATGTCGAAATTGGTATAGACGTGTTCTACAAAATTTTAACAGAAATAATTTCGGAAGAAATTCCTTTGAAGAAAAAAAGACGGAACAGAAACACACAAAATCCAGTCTGGTATAACAGACAAATAAAAAAACTTCAAACATCGGAAGCAAAAAGCACATAAAATTTATAAAAAAACACAATAGTAGTAATAATTTATTAATTTATTTGGATCTATGCGATCAACTGAATTTAGCTATCAGTGCTGCATTTGAAGAATATAATGCAAAAACAGAACATGAAATAAAGTCCTGTCCAAAGAACTTCTTTAATTACGTAAAAACCAAATTAAAATCTGACAATTTTCCTTCAATAATGCAACTCGACGAAAATGTCGGGATAGCTCGGAAAAAAATTGCAATCTATTTGAAATTTTTTTTCAAGAAATCTATACGACATTTTCTGAAGAAGATCGCGACCGCGATTATTTTGCATTTTTTCCAGAATTTTCAAGGGACATTGGCCTCAATCAACTTCAAGTGCAGGATATTTTGCAGGCTTTAAAAAATTTAGACGCCTCAAAAGGTCCTGGACCTGACGGAATTCCTCCAGTTTTTATTAAATGTCTAGCAATGGAACTCACTGCTTGATTGTTCTGGATTTTTAATATGTCCCTGGAATCTGGAACCTTCCCAAAAACTTGGAAAAGCTTATTCCTAGTGCCTATCTTTAAATCTGGCCGAAAATCGGACGTACGTAATTATCGTGGTATAGCCATTATCTCTTGCATTCCTAAACTTTTCGAGGCAATTGTCAACGAAAAATTATTGCTCCAAATCAAAAATAGAATTACTGACATGCAACACGGCTTTTTCAAGGGTCGCTCGACCTCGACAAATTTACTTGAATTTATAGACTATTCATTGAATGCAATGGATAATGGAAACCACGTAGAAGCTCTCTGTACAGACTTTAGCAAGGCATTTGACCGCATAGACATACCAATGCTACTTTTTAAATTGCAAAAAATTGGAATTGAGTCAGGGCTCCTAAAATGGCTTGAATCATATTTAACTAACCGCCAACAAATAATTAAATTCAACGGAAAGAAATCGAGTCCAATTCAAGTCACTTCAGGCGTCCCCCAAGGCTCTCATTTGGGACCTCTTCTTTTTATTCTATACGTAAACGACATTTCTTTCATTCTCAAAAAACTTAAATGTCTTATTTATGCCGACGACATGAAGCTCTTTTTGGAAATAAGAAATGAAGAAGACATCAATATATTCCGGAATGAAATACACATATTCTACATATGGTGCAAAAAAAGTCTACTAGAATTGAATGTAAAAAAATGTAACTTAATATCATTTAGTAGAAAAAGAACAACTTCAAATATTTCAATTGCATTAGGAAATCAAACTGTAGACACATGTGAAAGAGTTAGGGATTTAGGAATTATCTTAGACTCTAAGCTAACTTTCATAGACCATTACAATACAATTATTCACAGGGCAAATAACATGCTAGGCTTTATCATGCGCTTTTGCTATAACTTTCAGGACCCTTACACAATTAAAACACTATATATTGCCTATGTGAGGTCAATACTGGAATATTGCAGCATTGTATGGTCTCCATTTTCAATCACGCACGAAGAAAGATTAGAATCAGTACAAAAACAATTTCTATTATACGCTCTTCCTAAATTAGGTTGGACTTCATTTCCTCTTCCATCATATGAAGCACGCTGCATGCTTATAAACATACAAACATTAAAAGAGCGTCGTGAATATGCAATGGTTTCATTTGTAAATGTTATCGTTTCGCAGCGAATTGACTCAACAGAACTTTTATCAAAATTAAATTTCCATGCACCCACTCGGCAACTCCAAAATCAAAATTTATTTTCCATAAAACATCATCGCACAAATTATGCAAAATATGGGCCATTAAACCGCATGATGGCCTCTTACAATAAACACTGCGAAACCATTGACTTTACAATGTCTCGGCATAAACTAAAGCAATATTTTTATTCCATAAGAAATAACAACTCATAAAAGAAAAGACAAGAAAGCTGACACTACTTTTTTATATAAATATATATTTAAGAAAACAAAACTGTATTAGTTGTGCTAGTCTACGTTGGTTGACGAAATAAATAAATAAATAAATTGAGAAAGGAGATCAAGGGGGTAGTCAATTCTATTAAAATATTTCTAATAAGGTTTATAATTCATTATCTTCTTAGCACTCATGTCTTTGTATTGCCATAATAATTAACGTTCTTTATTTTTAATTATATAGCTATCGTTCTTTATTTTCAATTATATAACTTAATGTATAATTATAATTTATCGTTTGCATAAAAAAGGAGACATTTTTTGAAGATGTTTTAAGCGACGACTTGCCACCTAAAAAACGTAATTTTAAGCTGCCATGGGCTAACTGTTAACAATTCAATTATGAAAGCGATGCGTATTGCTTTTCTGTAATTACTACCAAAAATTTGAGAAATTCCAAGCGAGTAGTTGTTTATTTCTTTAAATTTGCAAATATCCATTAGTACCGTCCCAATGACGCGTTCATCTAGATACAATTGATAAACAGCAGACATTAGACCCATTTCCCCTATGCACCATTTTTTTCCATTAATATTTTTTGTTGGAACCAATTGCATCAAACTTTGATTTCATTTCATAATGTATGAGGGAAAAAAACGACCGCCCAAATTTGGAATTTGATGCATACAGTTTAAAGCAGCAAATTTTACAACAAGTGTCCTGGTTTATATATAAGTATTGCAAATCTTAAGAAGCTGTCAGAGTTCTACCGCCAGTATAAAAAAGAGCTGAATATTGAAAAAAAAAAAAACATAGTGTGCGTTGAGAAATTGAAGTATATTTGCTGGCGATTTTTTGAAGCCTTGTTCATTTGATAGCTGTAGCGTAACTTCTTCTTCTTGGAATTAATACGTAAAACAGACATATGCTGTGTTTTGAGCTAATCTTGCATCTTTTCATTCACAAGAATTTTGCAAGAAAGATGACAAATGAAATCGAGCGCTTATCGATACCCAAGGTTTCAACCCTCTCTATCTTTCTCAATAGCGTAAAATTGAATGTTTCTGCTCAAATCCCAACACAAAGATCTACTGACTGGTTATCTACAGTTGACTGGTTAAAAATGCGCTTGATTGACTTCTGACCGACTTGAAAACACGCGTTAATAAATCCTTTGAAGGGCCCCCTGTGCCCCAGAGCTAGTCTAAAAAAGAATGGCCGCATTACCTTGACAGTTAGCCTTTTCGGTCACTCTGTAACTCTTTACTCCTATGGTAAAATCCCATAAGCAAGCGTCACTCTGATCGAGAAACATGTCAGACATTACCTTACTCTTTCACTCCAGTGAAAAATCTCATAAGATCCTGTTAATCTTTGAATGAAGAGACGGTGGCTCGCTGGTACCATGGTGGTGTGAAGAGGTGAGACAAAATCTTCTAGCCTTCGGGATTTTACCATAGAGATTACTGACGTTTACCGTAGGCACACAACGTCACGTATAGGTATACGCAAAATGTTTTCATCAGGAAAAAAAACTTCATAGCGGAAATTTTTCCCGATGAAAACAAATCACTGACACAATCACACTTAAGCAATCTCTATAGGAGTAAAGAGCTAGAAAGCCTTCGTCAACGTCAATACTACACCTTATTTCAAAATTACTCCAATTTTAGTAAAATCCTCCCGGATCGGTCACAACTGAACCTACTCAAAAATGGGTAACCTATGTTGGGAGTGACAAGCTGACTCATGAGCAACATTGGCATGGATCCGACCGACGTTGTTCAATTGTTAACCTGTCACTCCCAACCAGTGTTGGAAAAGTTCGCGATGTTTCACGAAGTTCTCCAAGGGAAAAATTCGCGAGTCATAGTGATTTTTTGCGAACTTTTCCATCACTGCTCCCAACATAGTTTACCCATTTTTTTGATAGATTCTGTTTTGACCGGTCAGGGTGGATTTTACTCAAATTTGGGTAGTTTTCGAATAGCGTGTACTGAGCACACAACCAAATATCTGATTTTCTTTCATAAGGGCCAATGTCACAAACGTAAACACTAACTTTTTCTCAAATTTCTTGAGAATGAAAACTCGCTCAATTAAGCCACCAAGATGTTTGTGTATAGAGAAAGTCCCCATAGCTAATAGAATTGCTGGGTTACATGGATTGACTTTGAATTACATGATATTTACAAAAGAAGCCATTGCTTACGTTTCCGATATTGGCCCATATGAAGACTCAGTGTCGAATCACGAAAATTTATTTCTGACAGATCGATGACCAACTATACCAGTTATACCACAGAGGAAACACAAAAAAAGGGGTCAACTTTTAGTCAGCAGTCTTGCATGAAGTTCCACATATGTTGTGTGCCCATACATTTTGTCGATTTTCCCCATACAAACTTCAAGCCGTTTGAGCGAGGGGTTCCCGTGAACCAAATGACTTCAAATTTTGGCAGGGTGATTCTGACCCCCCAAACTACCATTCCAGAGGGTAGCGTTTGAAATCCCAGATTTGACCTATTTTGAAACACTCTACTGTGTATAAAAGAAAATGATTTACTTAGTTTGACAGTTGCACCATGACGAAGTGGCAGCGTATTCATGATTTGTCTAACGCGCAAATGTCACAAAAAGACATTTCAATCGCCGTGGGAGTGTCCCGGTGGACCGTCAAAAGGGTTTTAGACCGAGAAAAGAAAGGACAACTATCCGCGAAGATGACCACAGGTCGTCCGAGGTCAGCTCGGGTTCCGAGGGTTATCGCTGCTATCAAAAGGAAGATTCGGGTGAATCCAGTGCGTTCAATAAGGAAAATGGCAAAGGAACACGGGATCAGTGACTTTACGACACGGAAGATCGTAAAGGTAGATTGCGGGGCGAAGTCGAGGGCACGGGAAAAAAAAACTCACACGATTACCAACCGCATCTGGGAGCTACGAGTCGAACGATGCAAGAAAATCTTGAACTTCCTTAAGCGAAAAAGTCCAGTAATCCTGTTCACCGACGAGAGCATGTTTGCCGTCGATCCCGTATCAAATTCCAGAACCGACCGGTATATTAGTTCTCTTCCGGTAAAAGACGTGGCCGACGAGCACAAAAACGTGTATCTGACCAAGCATCCTGCTAGCGTTATGGTGTTTGGATTGGTGGCTTCCGATGGCAAAAAAAATGGACCCGGTGTTCATTTCAGAAGGCGACAAGGTCAATACGGAGGTCTACATCGGGATTTTAAGTAAGTATGTTCTTCTGTGGATCAAAGAACAGTACGGTCCGAAGCTAAACGTTGTATTTCAACAAGATGGGGCTCCATGCCACACCTCGAACCGCACTCAGAAGTGGTTGCAGGAACAGGATATATGGCCGCCATCCAGCCCCGATGGATTACTCAATATGGCACGTCATGAAGGCCAAGGTTTGTTCTAAACGCCACCCGAGTACAGCAAGCCTCAGACAAACATTGACCCGTACCTGGAGAGAAATGGATCCAGACTATATTATTAGAACCTGCCGTGCATTCCGGAAGCGTGTGGAGGCCGTTTTTGCAGCAAGTGGAAACTCGATCGACATAGTGTAAGACTCTGAAAACATCCACCCTTTGAATAAATATAAAAAAAAAACTCGAAAACGAAATTGTTGAGAATTTTTTTAATATTGACATTGCATACCGTAATTAGCTAGCAGTCTAAATTCAAATTTGTTTAAATTGTGGGCAAAATTACATGCCAGCTAGCAGTGCACAGTGATCCAGGAATGAAATCTAGCGGGCAAAATTAATAACTCTAAAACGAGTAATTTAGTGATGTTGTGTCATCGCTGAGATGGAAGAAACTTTCGGCATTTCAGAGGAGAAAGTAGTTTTCCATAAGTTCAAGTTGGAGAAGTGTATGCTGAATATCTTGAGAAACAACTGTGACGAGATGATTTCCCATTTTTCGAATGAAAAGGCAGTCAAGTCACGTTTGTCCTCTACCGGAGGTAGCATTTTTCATACTACCAAGCTGTGATAAGGCATATGAAAATAACCAATCTTTTTATATAGCATTAAACGTACATTCCAATTTAATTAAGCTTAAACCGATTGAACTAACGCAATCAACATTGTAATCTATTGGCATATTTTCATCGTTATCTGTAGCAGGTAACCGTATCGACTATATCGTAAATACATTAAACTTATTTGTTTATCCTCGTCCTGCATCGATTCGAACAATTCATTCTCCATTTTTATCGTGTGCTCACATTATCAACACGCAAACCTGCTGACACAATCATCCCCAGCATGAAATCGTTTAATTTTAATTGAAACTACCCTCCGTCACCCTGCCTCCCTTCCCCATTCAATTTACAATTCACAAACTTGTGCTGCTCGGTAATCGAAACTTTATCACTTGTCAGTCGCCATCGCCATCGTCGTCGTCGTCGTTTAATTCCAAGACCCTTTTCCACCCACCCCCCATTCACCTACCTGAAAACCGTCATACGTCCACGAGCCGAACTTCATCTCGCACCGCTGGTCGTCGAACGGGAACCAGGTGATGTCGATCTTGCAGGTGGACTTGAAGATACCGGGCGGCACATACAGGCAGGATCCATTGTTCCGGACGACCACGTTCGTTGGGTAGGTCCCGTCGAAGCCTTCGTCGGCGCTGTGCGGGAAGAGAAGAGAATGAACATCAACATTAGTAAACGTACGTTGGGGTTAATGGGGAATGGGTGTGTGGTTGAAAGTTTTGCCTTCCCGCTAGACGATTGTCAGTAGTGGAAAGGTTAACTTTATCGGCGGGAGTGGTTGTAGGAAGCAGGTGGATGGTTTAATTAAAAAAAATCGTTACACATTAAAAAAGAAAATCACAAAATCACAGAACATTAAAATAACTTATCCCGCACTTGATAAACAAACGGAATAAATTAAAAACTGTGGAAGGCAACATTAAATTTCATGAACGCCACACAACTCGATGTCGTATTAAAGAGAACCACAGTGGGTCGGGAAACCCTTCAATGGTGAATTAGTGTTAGAGTTGAATGTAACTAAACCAACCAAATTTAAACATTTACATTAATTACGACAGATTATCACGGAAGCCTTCGGTTGGCGTCGTTCAAGAGAAAGACTCTAGCCGGTCCCCCGGGGTGTAATATGAGAAGCACTTCTTCCGAAAAGTTTTCCGAGCAACGGCATACAAACATTCCGACGAATAGTTTAGTGCTCTTTTGGCGTCATGAATTTATTGACAGACTTAGTAGTGGCTGATGGTTGTCTGCTTCGGGTGAGCAGTGATTAATTTGGGTCCATAAATGTGGCTCACGGGTCGAGGGGTCGAGTTTTGGGAGTAAAATGGCTGTTGATTCCGACGAAGAGCGATGTTGCGTTATTTGTGAAATCGGATTTGGCTCTCTAAGAATTGACAAATGCCGTTTGGGATTTTTATGTAGTTTCGTTCCCACGTAAGTTCAACCGTGTATCACATGAGCCACAACCAATTTGTAATCCGTCTACCATACTTCAGAAACATCATCAAATATTTTCCCATCCACCCGGCGAGAACCACAACATCAACCGGATCCGACAGAAACATCAGTTACCGTAATTAAAACCGAATTTTATTCGATTCATTCCTACCCCAAAAGTATGTAGCAGAACGACTCAATCAACCAATCAATCAATCTAACGACCCGAATCCAAAACTTTGACATTGACTCCTTCCGGCAGACCGCAGACCATCCGATAAATGGAAAACCAACCCCCTCCCCCCACTCCTCAACCCCCGACGAACCATGCACGTTTGATTGATTCAGTTACTTCTGTGCTCCGAATCCGTGGGGCAATGATCGAATGGAAAGAACCTTGATCTACTTCCACGTAGATCCAATAACAATATGCCGGTAGGGTGCCTGATAGATTGGCTCGGAGACGACGTTTGAAACGAAATGTCGTAGTCGCTGGTTGCAAATACCGTCATCATCACCATCGACCGGAACAATCCATGCCTCAAAGCATTGGAAAAAAAGATGCTTTTATCCCATTCGACGACCCAAACTAGGTGGACCACAGGTCGGTGCCCCGCCTATTGAATAAAACATATATTCCCCGCCCCCCTCCGTGACCTATCCTTTGAAGTGGGTCCAACCCGCAAAAGGTGCAAATCAGCATAAATTTGAGGCCATCCCAAAAAGCAAGGACGCACAGTCACATAAATTCCGGCGTGGGTGAATGCCGGATCGCCGGATCCGGATGCTGGTCGTAAAAAGCTTTAACGACAACGTTCGTTGTTCGGGTGCTGGTTTTTTTTTTTAATAGACACGATGAAATATTTTTTTCTCCTTCTTTTTGAATCGAGCAATGAAAAGCAAAACGGAAACCGCACACGTTATCTGATTTGTTGTGCTTTCCGTTGATGATGTTTTCTTTGCCCGAGAGCACCCCTGACACTTTCGGCGAGGGTGGTTTTTCGGTGCTGCACACGATTTTTGTGTTGTTGAGAGGAAAATTGAAATGTTTATCGTTCCGGGTGTGAACGGGGCTGAATGATAATGATGACAGGCGACATAAATAATATTTTTTTTGCAGCAATCAACAACGCGGCTGCACACATTTTCGGGGATTGAGACCGTGGTAGTTATGCACCTTTTTGCAGGTTTGTCTAAAATATTTCGATTTATTTTCACCTTTTTAACAAAAACTCGTTCTATTCAACCATATTGCCATCAGTCAGCGTTTCCGATTGTACTAAAGACTGTACTCGAAAAAAGTGAGACACTTTGATTAGCTGGTGAATTTTTAGCGTGTGGGTCAAAATTGATGACATTTTGACTGAAACTAGCTTAGAGTGTAATGTGTACGCTGGCAGAATTTGATCACAATCTGTCAAGTGGTTATCGAGATGGCATCGAAGCAAGAGCAGATCCGCCAAAAAATCGTGTGCGCCTTCGTCGAAAATCCGACTGCGTACCACAGATGGATCGGGAAACACCTGGGAATCCATCATCCGACGATTTTCCGGCTGGTGAAGTCATTCAATGAGATCCAGACGACCCAGCGACACACAGTGGTCCTGTTTACCATCCCTAGTTGGCTGCGCATCTCCACAATCCAGCAAGGCCCCTCCTTTTGGTCGTTTATTTCTTCGACGCACTTTCTCACCCGGCTGCTAGATTCGCTGTGGCTCGAGCTTGTCCGGTCTGTCATTTGCTCTAACAGCTCATACTTATCCTTCAGATAATCACGGAATTTCTTAGCTTGCGCCTCTTCGAAGGCTCGTTCCTCCTCTAACTTCAATAGCTGCAACTTCAGTCGTGATTGTGATGACAGCTTGGAAGATGCTGGCCTTTGGATGGATTCCTTCGTCTTCCCTGAATGCGCTTTCTCACTTGCAGGGGCTACCACCACCTTTGGCACCATGTTACGTTGCTCCTGTGGGCTGTTTCTATCCACAGAAGATGGTTTGGAGTTCCTCGTCCGTTCTACGATGACACTAACCTTAGAGCTGACATGTCCTTCTCGATGATTCGACGACGAAGGCTGCAGCTGAGTTTCCTTGGCAGTTTGGCACAAACCCAGCTTTGGTTTTCGACTTCGTCAGTGACGCCTCCACACGCAAAGTGGTGCCACTTATCACACTCATCGCATTCGACCATGTCCGTAGTATCAGGATTGTCGCAGTTTTGACACGTACACCCTTGGTTACAGTTTTGATCATTCTTGGACGATTTACCCCGACTACCGTTTCGAACACAATGGTGTCGTCTGCTGCTCTTAAGGTGCAGCCAAGACAAGGGTGGCCCCCCTGAAGTTCCATTCCATCCCACGACTGGAACTGCAAGCAGCTCTCATAGGAGCTAGATTAGCAAGGTCGGTTACGCAAACCCTTCAGACTACGATACATCGTGAATTCTTCTGGACCGACTCTCGTGACGTGCTCAGCTGGATAAATTCGGATCATCGGCGATACAGCACGTACGTGGCACATCGTGTAGGTGAAATACTCAACGTTACAGAAGCGGAAGATTGGTTTTGGGTACCGTCAAAACTAAACGTTGCAGATGATGGTACCAAGTGGGATACGCAACCTGATCTTACTCCCGAATCCAGGTGGTTCAGAGGTCCCGATTTTCTCTACCGTAGCGAATCGGATTGGCCGAAAGTCTCGTCGAAGTAAGATCCTACAGACAACGAGTTGCGACCCTCCTTGATGGCACATCTCTTCTTGTCCGATCCTATGATTATCGTCTCGAAATTCTCTAGCTGGAAGAAGCTCATCAATGTGGTTGCTTATGTTCACCGTTTTGCCGGAAACTGCCGTCGTAGGAGTATAAACAAGCCAGCTGAAAATGGACCGCTATCTAGAGACGAACTGTATGCTGCTGAAGGTTTTCTGTTTCGCCTAGCTCAACTAGAAGGTTATGCCGATGAAGTAGCCTTCTTCTTGAACAACCGCAGTGATACTCCAGATAGAACCCTTCCTAAAAGCAGCCGTTTATACAAGCTGTCACCCTGGTTAGACGATCGCAGGGTAGCGAATGCGGAGTAGAATAGCCGCATGCTAGTACGCCACCAAAGAAACAAAGAACCCAGTGATCCTTCCTAACGATCACCCTGTAACCTCCCTGTTAATCACCCACTACCACGAAAAATTCCTCCATCAAAACCACGAAGCCATAGTGAACGAACTTCGTCAAAAGTACGTCATTCATCGCATTCGCGTTCAGTATGCAGCGACAAGGAAGGGCTGCCAGCGATGCAAAAACGAATCCTCGATTCCACAACCTCCAATCATGGTGGACCTCCCAGCGGAACGGCTAGCTGTATTCACACGCCCTTTTACTCATGTAGGCGTCGACTACTTCGGTCCCATGGAAGTTGTTATCGGAAGAAGAACAGAGAAAAGATGGGGAATGATCGTCACCTGTCTTACGACACGGGCGATCCATATAGAATTGGCCAACTCGCTAAGCACCAGGTCATGTATAATTGCTCTTAAAAGTTTCATGGGCCGACGCGGAACTCCAAGGACTATTCGGAGCGACCGGGGTACCAATTTCATTTGCGCCATCCGTGAACTCAAGAACCTGCAAGAAGCAGTCGACTACGAACAGGTTATGAAGGAATTCAAACCACGGAGACGAGCTGGACCTTCAACCCACCTCTGGCTCCCCATATGGGTGGCAGTTGGGAGCGACTAATCCGGAGCCTGAAGAAAAATCTGATGGCCATCTGCCCTTCAAGGAAGCCATCCGAAGAAGTGCTGAGGAGCCTACTCACGGAAGTTGAGAGCACGCTGAACTCCCGACCACTCACTCACGTGCCTATCGATTACGAGTCGTCACCTGCACTCACACCGAACCACTTTCTTCTGGGGTCGTCCGATGGCTCGAAACCGTTTACCTCGCAGGATGACAGTGGTGCCCTTCTCAAACAAAACTGGCGTACATCACAAGCGCTGGTAAATCAGTTTTGGAAGCTGCCCCGGAATTCCTGGCTGAAAAGTAGAGTCATCGCAACGCAACCAGGCAAAGATGGTAGAATCAGGTCAGCTACAGTAAGGACATCGACTGGCATATACGATCGCCCTGTGACCAAACGAGCGGTCCTGGGTGTTCGACGCGGAGAGGAGCAAGCCGACCAGACGTCCGGCTTACCTGGGGGGAGTTTTGGCCATCCCTAGTTGGCTGCGCATCTCCACAATCTAACAGACCCCTCGCTTGCTCGAGCGAAAGCAACCCTGGCATACAATCGCCTGTGACGGATAACTGACAATGAGAATGTGGTAGGTCTACCATCGATCGGGGTAAGTGTCAGATAACCAAAGGCCATATAGCCAAGTAAATCTAAAAGGCCGTGCGGTATAGGATTTGTGCTTAATACTAAATTTTGTACAGTTTTCTATAAAAGGGATTAATACTAAATAATAGTTTATACTTACATTGCTACCTAATCTAGTGAGTACATATAATTAAATTAAATTGAACCTATAATTATCATTAACCTGAATTAATAGCTTCTAGGGAACTACTGCTAAATAGGGGTTCACGACGTTAGGCATACGGTCGTTAGGCATACGGACGATAGGCATACGGACGTTAGCCATACGGACGTTAAGCATAATGGACGATAGGCATAATCTACCCGATGAATTCCAGAAGGATTATAATGGGGACCGTCTATTGATTGCTGACATCGGTGAAAATAATGAAAGAGCCTCAATTTTTGGGACTCATGAAAATTTGCGACGTCTTGGATAGGCAATGTATTTTGTTGCAGATGGTACGTTTGCCACAGTTCCTTGTTTGTCTCGGCAACTCGTCACTGTTCATGGAAGTATCGCTCCCTCACATCAGCAGACGGTTCTGCTAGTATTAATTTTGATGACAGCAAAAACATAATCGTTGTATCGAAAAGTATGGGAGTAAATCCTGGAAAGCAGGTATGTTTTTTCTTATTGAATGAAAAACCACAGAATTCACCATTCTTCATTTCATGAGCTGTTCTTTGACATCATATTTTATTCAACCTTAGCTGTGTTTTTGTTATTGAATAAAAAATCACAGAATTCACCCTTCTTTATTTCATGAGCTGTTCTTTGAGGAAAACCTTTTCTTCTTTGACATTTCCGGAGAACTTTGAGATTAGGGCGTAGTTGCTTTTGTAAACAAACACTTCATTTGACGATTTCTCGCGAATTAAAGCTCAATCTAAAAAACTAACAACACAAACAGGTAGATGAATGGTTTCTCTATCATTTTGTGTAGTTTGTTCACGAGATTTTTCTTTGATCCGCGAGAAATCAGCGATAGACAAATAAGTTTACAAAAGCAATTACGCCCAAATCTCCAAGTTCTCCGGAATTACAATATGTGTGTAAGAGTATATTACAAACAAATGTGTGCTTTATTATTTCTAGATGCGATTGATTTCAAGATGTAGTAAAAACTATGCTGATTTTTTATTGCCAGATTCCTTAACCGCTATCGCTACTAATCTTGGATCTTAGTTGTAGTTACGTCACTTATGATATGATAAATAATGGATTTCGTTGTTTGCCATGCTCGAAACAGGTTTTTAGAGTTGGTTGGAAATGCTAACATGAAGCTTTAGTGTGATAATTTATTAGCTAGAGAATGATCTTTAGAAGGTTTTTAGAGTTGCACAGCAGCAAGGTATTTTACGCCTAACGTCCATTATGCCTAACGTATATTATGCCTAATGTCCATTATGCCTAATGACTTTATGCCTAACGTCCATTATGCCTAACGTCCGTTTTAGGTTTTATCCCAGGCTACTATTGCAGAAAATCGTAATTGATAGATATTGAGCGGAACGCGTCGGAATGTTTAGAAAAATAGGGAGCACGCTTGATCCAGTTTGGAATACATTGTTGACTGCTTTTGGGAACGTGATTTAACTTGTTTAACCAGGGCTTAAACAATCGTCACGTCGGTCATAGCTTGTTAAGATAGCCTGAACAAATGATAAGACCGTCTTATTCAAATGTCGTAATAATACCTCTGACCAAGGCAAAATGATTTATATGGTTTTTTATAAAACTTGACGATACCAATACTAATAAGGAAAGAAATTCCACATTTCCTTTTCCCAAGTCCTTTTCCTCTCCTTCCCTTCCCTTCTTCTCTTTTCAGAAAGCGAGTAATGGCGCTATAACCATATGCCATATAGGGCTAGGACAAGAGTTAGTGCTCAGGTTCCAACCGCTAGAACAAAATGGAGCATCACTTAACCTTTTTAGACTAGATGCTCCCAACGACAAATGATTTATAAATAATATACAGCGGAACGTACGGTACGAGATGTTCACGTTTCATCCATTTATTGGATTCTGAAGCATCGTGTTTAAATCTTGGCATCGTGTTTCTAAATCATCTTGGCTCTCAAATGCTGCATACTAGACCTGGCCGTTTTGATATATTTTGCGCATCTATGATTTGCAACATATTGGCCGGTACCGGTGGTGTAGTGGTAAGCGTGACTGCTTTCTAACACCCCGATGGGTCTGGGTTCAATCCTAGCCGAGGTCGGTGGGATTTTTCTGAGGCATAAACATCTCTGGTCACGTCTTCCTTCGGAAGGGAAGTAAAGCCGTTGGTCCCGGCCCATGTGTGGTTGAATGGGTGCGATATCCTACGCAGGTGTGGAAGCTGCATTCCTGCACATTCGATTGCCGTCAATGGATGGCAATCGATGTCCGTTGGTGATTGGCACTAGATTGCGGAACACAGACCGACGTTAAATAAAGGAAAGAAGATGTGCAACATAAACCAAATAGAAAAAAAGAGTGATGGAGGTATAGGGAAGAGAACTACTTCGGCCTAATCGCCCATTTTGGGCCTATCGAGCAGAAAACTTCAAATAAATCCTTGATTTCAGAGTTAACAAGTCAATTATGCGTTTGGTACGATACTTTAGTTAATATGCTACGGAACGAAGTCAATGAGAACGCGTGATATGAAGGTTTGCTCCCATTATTCCCAAAAACAAAAGAAGCGCTCCGACCGAATCAATTTTTATCTTCATCCGATAGGCCGAAGTGAATTCATTGGCGTTTCATTGGCGTTTCAATACGCTAGGCCGAGTTTAGCGTCGAGAAGCAGTGTTAAACTTTTGACAATATCTCATCGATTGGTTTCTCTTTATCAAGTCTTACGGTACATACGGAAAGGTAAATAAATTTGGAAGCCATAGTATGCGCTAGATTAAGAAAGACTAAGTGCAGGTTGTGCTTAATAGGCCGGAAATGGGGTAGTTAACCCTATCTATCATTTTTTAGGATGCTTTCATGAACTGACTGTGTTGGTGTTAGATTAGATTAGATTAGATTAGATTAGAAACAGAGAAAATCTAGCAAACCGACAAAGACCTGCAAACACAGATCCTATAGTGAGGTCAAGGCAAAGCAACTATATAAATCTACAGAAACAAGAACTTTTGAATCAAAAGACTGAAGATAGTTCAGAAAACTACGAAGAAGAATATTACGCAGAGGAACAATACTCAGAATATCCAGTAGACGATAATAACGATAACATAGAAAACGAGACAAATTTTCAAGTGGACTCAAGTGCAATAGATTTGACCTATTGTACCATACATAATTATTGAGAGCTTAAATGGCCCTCTCAAATTTTTAATTGATACTGGAGCTAATAAATCATTTATTAGACCAAGACATAACAATTTATACACGATTTTCAAAACTTCTACTTCAATGAGAAATAAAAAAGTAAGTGGTAAACCAATTCAATATAAATGGAACCCCAGAATTAAATTTTCTAATTTATGAATTCCATGATTATTTGATGGACTTATAGGATATAAGTCCTTGAGTATGTTAAACGCAGCAATTTCCACGCAAACCAATACACTGCATTAACCTTTTGCAGATCCCAATGAAAAATAAATTTCCTGAAACTACGAAGTTTCAACTTCATTCAAATGAGACAGAAGTAATCGAATTACCATTGTTACAAAAGATTGAAGATTTTCTTATATCAGAAGACATTTTTATCAATGACAAAGCCTTTATTCACGCAGGGGTATACAAAGCTGAAAACTTCTCAGCCAAATTACTCATTTGTAATATATAAAAAAATCATGACATTGAAGTTGCTATACCAAAAGGAAAAATGGAATCAAATAATTTTGAAACTGGAATTCAAGGAATCTGGTAGATCACAAGTGGAATTGATGGATCAATTACGACTAGATCATCTTAACAAAGCAGAACGTGTTGGTCTAGTTAGCTTAATCTCTAACTATCAACCGATTTTTCGCTTAAAATCAGATAAACTAACCTTTAGAAACGTGGTGACACCAAAGACAATATTCCAGTGCACACCAAGAGTTACTGATATCCTTATTGTCTTCAGGAAGAAGTTCAAAAGCAAATCAGAGATCTCCTACAACAAGGCATTATACGACCTTCGAATTCTCCTTGGTCCTCACCTATTTGGGTAGTACCCAAAAAGATGGCTGCATCGGGCAAAAAAGAAATAGATACTTGTCGTTGACTATCTAAAACTTAACGAAAAGATAGTACAAATATCCGATTCCCAACATCACCGAAGTCTTAGACAAACTCGGCAGATGTAATTATTTCACGACGTTAGATCTAGCGTCGGGGTTTCACCAGATAGAGGTGAATTCGAGAGACATACCTAAAACTGCTTTTGTAGTTGAGCATGGCAAATATAAGTTCCTTAAACGCCTTTTGGGCTTAAGGACGCTCCATCAACCTTCCAGAGAGTGATGGAAAAATTTTTAAGGGAATTAATTGGGAAAGTGTGTTTGGTGTATATGGATGATATTATCATATACTCAACATCATTGCAAGAACACTTGGTGAATTTACGAAAGGTATTCGATGCCATGCAAAAATATAACCTGAAAGTACAACTGGACAAATCTGAATTTTTGTGGAAGGAAGTGGCGTTCTTAGGTCACCTAGCTACATCAGAGGGAGTAAAACCCAATCGCGACAAAGTGATCGCCATCAAAAATTGGCCAATTCCAAAAACGGAAACGGAACTAAGAGGTTTTCTTGGAACCCTCGGTTATTACTGCCGTTTTATTCAAGATTTAGCAAAAAATGTGAAACCACTTACTAAACCACTCAGGAAAGGTGAAAACGTGGAACATTCCGAAGAATTTATAAACACGTTTAATAGTTTTTTTTTCTTTATTAAAGAGATTTTTAGCCATAGGCTAGCTCATCTCTTAAAAACGATTAATAAATGTAAAATTTTACTGACAAGCAGTCACGTGTTACAATATCCAGACTTTTCAAAGCCGTTTATTTTAACAACCGATGCTAGCAAATTCGCAATAGGCGCGGTTCTCTCACAAGGACCGAATGGGCAAGAACGTCCCGTTGCATTCGCTTCGAGGACACTAACTAAAACTGAAGAGAAATACTCCGTAATTGAAAAAGAGTTTCTCGCAATAATCTGGGGATGCAAGTATTTCCGACTTTACCTATATGGTAAGAAGTTTACACTATTTACTGATCATAAACCATTAACGTATACGTTCAGTTTGAAAGACCCTAATGATAAAATGCTCAGATAGAGACACTGTCTCCAAGAGTTCGAATATGATGTAAGATATCGTCCAGACAAACAAAATATTGTTGCCGATGGACTATCCAGATGAGGAATTAAATACCAATAATGCTTCCACATCTTCTAGCCAAGCAACAATTAACACGGACGAAACAAAGTCCAACAAAACAGGTTCTTCTGATGTTGAAACTTGTCACTCCGCAGATTCAGATATTAGTGGTCTAATACAAATGACAGAATTACCTATAAATTTCTTTAGCAACCAAATATAAAAAAAGGTTATTCAAATTCTAACGAATGTGAAGAAGTCTTTCCGAAGCTCCACAGAAGGGTCATAACCCGCACTGATGTCTCCGTAGCTCAAGTTCTTAATATATTTAAAGAATTTATGAACCCAATTAAAGTTAATTTTATAAAGTGTGAAGAATCGCTCGTGAATACATTACAGATTGTTTACCGGAATTACTTTAGCAGATCGAAAAACTTTAGAGTAAAAATAAGTCAGAAGTTTCTCACTGACTTACGCACTCCCGGAGAACAAAACGAAATAATTACAAAAATACATGAACCATGCACAGATAATCAAACAATATTATTTTCCAGGTATGAAGCGCCAAATTCAACGATTCGTTAATTTGTGCGAAACATGTTTGGAAAACAAATATGAAAGACACTCTTACCAAATAACCCTTCATAAAATCGAAACCTCTATCAAACCTTTTGAAACGATTCACCTAGACATATTTATCTCTCAATCCAACCTATTCCTTTCCGCAATAGACAAATTCTCCCGTTTTGGAATAATAATTCACATTAAATCTATACCGGATGTGAGAGCTGGTTTGGTAAAATTGATTACTTTATACGCAACTCCAAACAAAGTTATTTGCGATAATGAACTTTGTTTGTTCTCAACCAGTTTCCAAATCTATTTGGTAGATTCGCGCCGAACCCACCATTCTGGTACTACAAATGAGTGCTATACAAATGTAGTAGTACTGGAAATAAGTAGAGTAAAAATTAATTACGTTAGTAGTAGTAGCAAATTAGGTTAAGAGTTAATTGAATTATTAGTAATTGGCAAATCCAAGTTGGCACTCGTGGAGAATAGAATAACTATGAAAGTGATGATGGTTTCAAAATTTTCCAACGGGGAGGTATACGAGTGCAATCTTAAAATGCTTTTATTTTGCAAATGGAGCATTTTATTTAAATCTGGTTGCTGCTATATTTGTAGAAAAGCTGAAATCTATGTCTACACATAAAAATCTGAAAAGAAATTATTTTTTCTATATTATATGTCTATTTGGTTGTCCTTAAGTTTTCTACTAGCGTAGCATTAACCAGATTTAAATAAAATACTCCATTTGCAAAATACAAGCATTTAAAGATTGCACTCGTATACCTCACCGTGTAAAATTTTGAAAACATCATCACTCTCATAGTTCTTCTATTCTCCACGAGTGCCAACTTTGATTTGCCAATAAATCATTCCAAATTGAGCTATCCAAAAAACCAGACCTAAAGTGTATCCCAAGTTAAAACTTAATAAATCCAAATCCAAGTTGCAAAGTGTTTCCTTTCAAAAGAAGAAGTGACTCCTAGTGGCGGTTAGTCGCAAACCTAAAAGTTCGGTGCAAGAATCAACTGGAGTGTTAGCCGATGCTCACACCCCCACTCAGCATAGTTACAGTGCACATTTGATTTTCCCGACGGTTAAATTTTTAACGGAAATCACGAACCTGCCCCAACATTTTGGTGCCGTGACCAGGATTCGGTTTCCAATTCGCCATTGTGTCCGCGTTCCGAGTGACGCCAACCGCCATCATACAAAATTAGTGCTATTGAATTTCCGCCATCGTTCCAAGTGCAACCGACGCCATCCTTGCCGAATAAGAATACGAGATTGAAATATGTTCCTGCTGTTCGAGATTTAATTTAATACAAGGCCTATTTGATTCAGGCACATGGTACGTGTAATTCCATAGTGCGCAGATATTGTCCACGGGTGCCTTGAGATTTTTCCGATTTTCTTTACACGCTATTTCGTCCGCTCATCGAGGATTTCCAACTGTGAAGCGAAGTGCCACCATCTAGTGTACCGTAAAACGGGGTACCCCCGCCCGTCAAGAAAATCATCCAACAAGCTACCGCCGTCGTTATCATCCGTTCCGCCATCCTGCCCGCTTACCTGCTCCAATCATAGGTGCTCTATCAATAAAATACAAGGCATTATCCTAGCCTTGAAAAGGTTAGTAGTATTCCAACCATCCCAATCCTTTTGTTCGGTTCTACCGGGTCCTTTTTGTGTGTCTTCCACCTAGAACCGCCATTTTGCTACATCGCGTTCCAACCGCACTGCCATGGACGAACAACGGATGTTACAACTTACGAACCGTCGCACCGCCTTAACAGCATCACTGTGGAGAGCCGACCAGTTCGTTTCAAAGTATCAGGCCGATCGAGACCAAGCTCAGGTGCAGCTACGTATCGAGAACCTAAACGACGTGTGGACGGAACTGGAGGATGTTCAGTCGAAAATTGAAGATGAAGAGACCACCAATGAAGGTAGGGAACAGAACAACCAAACCCGTTACAAGTTCGAATCCCTATACTTCAAAGTAATGGCTGCTCTGAGATCCTCCTTACCCGCCAATCCTATACCGACTCAAAGCGCAATCCCTGCCCCTGCTGGGTTATCTGGTATCAAGCTTCCCACCATTTCGTTGCCAGAGTTCGATGGCGACTACAATCAATGGCTGACTTTCCATGATACTTTTGTTGCCCTAATTCACGCCAACGTTGATGTCCCCGACGTACAAAGGTTTCATTACCTCCGTGCTGCCGTTAAGGGTGAAGCGGCACAATTAATCGAATCGATCTCCATCAGTTCTGCCAACTATTCCATCGCTTGGCAGACGCTGACTTCACGCTACGCAAACGACTACTTGCTCAAAAAACGTCACTTGCAAGCGATTTTGGATTGCCCTCGCATGAAAAGGGAATCTGCCGAAGCTTTGCATAGCCTAGTGGATGAATTTGAACGCCATACCAAAATTCTCCGCCACCTAGAGGAACCTGTTGACCAATGGAGTACGATTCTTGAGCACCTACTGTGCATTCGCCTTGACGATGGAACCCTCAAAGCATGGGAAGATCACGCCACTACCGTCGATGATCCTAATTACGCTTGCCTCGTACAATTTCTCCAACGTAGGATCCGAGTACTTGAGTCGATGTCCGTCAACCACCAGTCGCAAAACTCTCACACACCAGTGAATCAGTTCCTTTCCAATAGAAGGCCATTTCCGCATAAAGTTGCCACCCACACTGTCTCGGAGGACCAGTTGCCGAAATGCTATGCTTGCAATCAACGTCATTTTCTCATCAAATGTCCCCGATTCGAGAGGATGAGTATTCCTGACCGTCTAAGACTAATCGATACCAACCGTTTGTGCCAAAATTGTTTCCGCCACGATCACTTTGCCCGAAATTGCCAATCCACATACTCTTGCCGACACTGCCAGAGAAGACACCATACCATGCTGCACACCACTAATAACTACAACGAAGCTCCTAGCCACTCGTCTGCGCAACGCCCTAACAACCAAGCTCTTCATCCGTCTAGGCCATCATCAAATCGAAACTACGCTCCAGTCTCCTCTACCACCTACACATGCACGAACTCCATCCCCAGTCAACAACTCAGCAACCCCACACCACTTTCCAATTCGAATGTTTTGCTGTCCACCGTCGTACTTTTGGTCGTCGATTCAAACGGTGATACGCACCCTGCACGTGCATTGTTAGATAGTGGCTCTCAGTCTAACATAATGAGCGAGAGATTCTGTCAGCTTTTGAAGCTAAGGCGCCGAAATGTGAACGTTCCCCTTCACGGTGTTGGTGAAGCGTCGTCCAACGTGAAACATAGCGTTCATTCTTCCATTCGCTCAAGGAAAAATGATTTTGAAATCGACCTCGACTTCCTCGTTCTACCTCGCATCACGATAGACTTGCCTGCTGTGACGTTTCCAGCTAGAAACTGGCGTATTCCACAAGACCTATTCCTTGCCGATCCCAGCTTCAATAAGACTGGAGCAATCGATCTGCTCCTAGGAGCAGAGCACTTTTACACCTTTGTCAATCCTGGTACCAAAATTGAACAGGATCAGAAGCACATGCTCGTCGAGAGTGTATTCGGTTGGATTGTTGTTGGGAGAAATCAGATGCCAACGTCAGTTCCACCTGTCACCACCTGTCACGTGTCCATATCAGATCCGCTTCAAGACGCCGTCGAACGTTTCTGGAAAATGGAAGCAGTTAGCAACACACCAAACCTTTCTGTTGAAGAACAACAATGCGAGTCGCATTTTGTTTCCAACGTCACCCGCACACACGATGGTAGATATATGGTTCGCTTACCACGTCACCCCGATTTTGATCCAATGCTGGGTGAGTCGAAAACAGTCGCCTTGCGTCAGTTCATGTCGCTTGAAAAACGTCTAGATCGAGATCCTGATTTGAAAATGGAGTACCAGAATTTCCTTTCCGAATACCAATCCTTGGGCCACTTGCGAATCGTTCCAAGCAGCGAGCCCGAGCCTTCTCAGGCATTCTACATTCCTCACCACCCTGTCGTGAAGGAATCAAGCACGACAACGAAAGTGCGCGTTGTGTTCAATGGATCGATACATTCATCATCTGGATACTCCTTGAATGATGCTCTCTTGGTAGGGCCGGTAGTGCAAGACGAACTACTCGCCCTCATCCTTCGTTTCCGCAAGTACCCAATTGCACTTGTCGCAGACATTGAAAAAATGTACCGCCAAATTTTAGTCGATCCTAAAGACACTACCCTGCAGAGAATATTCTGGCGCTTTGTCCTTGGTGGTCCCATCGAAATATGTGAACTGCTTACGGTGACCTACGGTTTGGCATCTTCATCATTTCTCGCCACTCGTACCCTCAAGCAACTTTACGAAGACGAAGGGCAGAATTATCCACTAGGAGGACCCGCATTGCTCAAGAACTTCTACGTCGACGATTACATAGGAGGCGCCCAAACCATCGAAGAAGCAATCCAGACTAGGAAGGAACTGGACGAATTACTGGCGAAAGGTGGATTTAAGCTACGAAAATGGTCCTCGAGTAACCCGCAAGTTTTGGAAGATCTCGATCCGTCCCAAGTTGAAACTCAAGCTTTCCTGAAACTCGATCCCGAAAAACCAATCAAAGCTCTTGGTGTCAGTTGGGAACCCCGAACCGACCAACTTCGGTTTGACTCCACTCCCATCGAAAACAAAATTCATCCAACGAAACGTTCTATTTTATCCGATGTTTCCAAGCATTTCGATCCCCTCGGCCTTACCGCTCCAGTCGTTATTCGTGCTAAGATGCTCCTGCAAGAGTTATGGCTACACCCATGTGGATGGGATGACCAGGTTTCCGACAGCATCAACGATAAGTGGAAAGCTTATTGCTCCGATTTGCCGAAGCTATCCTCCTACGCAGTAAGCCGATGTGTGTTTCTCTCTAACGCTACTGTGCAACTCCACACCTTTGCTGATGCATCCGAGCAAGCTTACGGTGCATGCACTTACGCCAGATCAACTTTACCCAATGGCCAAGTACACGTCCAGCTGCTCTCCGCAAAATCCAGAGTCGCTCCACTTAAACGCCTATCGATACCACGGTTGGAACTTTCAGCTGCTGTACTAGCTGCCCAGCTGCACGCAAAGATTGTCGAAGCGCTCGATATGCCAATTTCTGCGTCTTATTTTTGGTCCGATTCCACAGTTACCCTCGAATGGCTTCGCTCCCCGCCACACGTTTGGAAAACTTTCATCGCTAATCGTGTGTCCGAAATCCAAACCACCACCCAAGGATCGCAGTGGAACCATATCGCAGGAATCCAGAACCCGGCCGACCTGATAACGAGAGGAATGAAAGTAGATGAGTTTTTAGGCAGTGATCTGTGGCATAACGGTCCATATTGGCTTCGTCTCTCACAGGGAAAGTGGCCAACGTCAACAATAGAGTTGAAAACTTCTGACGAGATTTTGGAACGACGAGTAACGGTGGCGGCCCTTCAGAACACACCCGCCGTGAACGAAATATTCCAGCGTATATCATCGTACCAGCGACTGCAACGTGTAACAGCGTACTGCTTACGGTTCATCAACGCATGTCAGCAGCGAGAGTCATCTGATCGACCAGCAAGCAGCAGCATACTCACCGTGGAAGAATTATCGCAGTCTCGCCTAAAACTTGTGAAATTGGCCCAGGAGGATTCGTTCACCGAAGAAATCAGGAGTTTGAGAGCAGGGAACCCAGTTTCCAAACGATCAACTTTGCGCTTGTTGAGTCCATTCCTCGATTCTTATGGCATTCTCCGAGTCGGAGGCAGACTTAATCTTTCTGAGCAGCCTTACCTTACCAAGCACCCCATCCTACTCCCCAGTTTCCATCCGTTCACACGTTCTGTTGCTACCGATTACCACCTCAAACTGTTGCACGGTGGCGGCCGTGTAACGTTAGCAACAATGCGACAAGAATATTGGCCAATTAACGGGCGACGATTGATGAACAGCATTATGCGCAACTGTTTTCGATGCACGCGCGCATCTCCTACGCCAGCCACACAACAAATAGGGCAGCTACCACACCGAAGGATCACACCGAGTCGACCTTTCACCGTCACTGGCATCGACTATGCTGGACCGGTGTATCTAAAACCACCCCACAAAAGAACATCGACAATCAAAGCATACGTCAGCATATTTGTTTGCTTTGCAACGAAAGCGGTTCACATAGAACTAGTTAGCAACCTCTCTACTGTCGCATTCCTTGCCGCTCTACGGCGATTCATCTCACGCCGTGGACGACCGACCCACATATACTCCGACAACGGAAAGAATTTCGAAGGGGCACGAAACGAACTGCAACAACTTCACCAACTACTGCACCGTGAGCAATCATCCGGAGAAATTGCTACATTCTGCGCGACAGACGGGATCCAGTGGCACATGATACCGCCGAGAGCCCCACATTTCGGTGGGCTATGGGAAGCGGCTGTTAAAACAGCGAAGAAACACCTATACCGACAACTTGGGAACATCACTCTTTCTTTTGAGGACATGTCAACAATCCTAACACAGATCGAGGCTTGTATGAATTCGAGGCCTCTTACCCCGATGACTGAAAACCCGGACGATTTGGCAATTCTTACTCCAGCTCATTTCCTCGTTGGATCTTCGCTCTCTGCTCTGCCCGAAGCTGATGTCACTGTGGTTCCTCTCAATCGACTCGATCATTATCAGAAGCTTCAGAAACGAGTTCAAACATTCTGGCATCTGTGGCGGACGGATTATCTACAGGAACTGCAGAAAGAAGGCAAGCGAACAACACCGAACTATGCTTTCCAAACAGGAAAAATGGTTATCGTCGTCGATGAATTCCTTCCACCCGTTCGATGGCCGCTGGCACGAATCACCGAAGCACATCCAGGGAGCGACGGACTGATCCGCGTCGTTACACTTCGCACCAGCAAGGGAATCATCCGAAGACCGATCACCAAGGTTTGCCTACTACCCTACGACGACATTGAGCCTGAAGATTAAGAAAATGTTTTAGTATTTTATGGAAGCACGAATTAAATTAGCATAAGATTATGCAATCTCGTTGAACTATGTAAACATTCAATCCAGTTTGACAGGAGGTAGAACAGTTGAAATTAGGAATTTCAGGTGGCGGCGATGTTTGTTCTCAACCAGTTTCCAAATCTATTTTGTAGATTCGCGCCGAACCCACCATTCTGGTACTACAAATGAGTGCTATACAAATGTAGTAGTACTGGAAATAAGTAGAGTAAAAATTAATTACGTTAGTAGTAGTAGCAAATTAGGTTAAGAGTTAATTGAATTATTAGTAATAAATCATTCCAAATTGAGCTATCCAAAAAACCAGACCTAAAGTGTATCCCAAGTTAAAACTTAATAAATCCAAATCCAAGTTGCAAAGTGTTTCCTTTCAAAAGAAGAAGTGACTCCTAGTGGCGGTTAGTCGCAAACCTAAAAGTTCGGTGCAAGAATCAACTGGAGTGTTAGCCGATGCTCACACCCCCACTCAGCATAGTTACAGTGCACATTTGATTTTCCCGACGGTTAAATTTTTAACGGAAATCACGAACCTGCCCCAACAAACTTGCTCTTAGATCCATTGAAATTAGAAGTTCAATACACTCCATCAAATCATAGTCAATCCAATGGCATCGTAGAAAGATTCCACTCCACGCTGAGCGAAATCTTTCGATGTATCAAAAATCAATACGATGATCTCAATCAAAAACAAATTTTCAAAATTGCTCTTGGACTATACAACAAAACTATCCATACGGCTCACAAATATAAACCACACGAAGTACTTTTTGGGCAAAGAGAAGAGGACTTGCCTCTTGATATTGACAACTTATTGGAAGACCAGATATAGTCGATGAAGTTACATTACAACTCGATAAAACAGCTAAACGAAATACAGATTACCAAAATAGATCTCGTGAAAAGGAACTCAATTTTGACGAAAATGAGGAAGTATTTAATGCAGTTCAAGGAATCAAAATGAAAACCAAAGCAAAATTCAAAAACCTTAAGGTTAAGAAAAATAGATTTAAAGCAATAAAAGATTCCAGAGGCATTAAATACCATAAATCAAAACTAAAACGAAAAAGGAAGTAATTGAAAAAAAAAAATCTTTTCCCACTAAATGCATGAATTGTGGTGATTCCTCTCATGCAAAGTACGACTGTCCTGTAAAGGAAGATCCTAAGAAATTTTATTGTTCAAATTGTGAAAACCACAAATCCAATTTTTGGAAATGTATGACTCGCAAAGCAATCCTACAATGTCGTTTTAAGCGACAGGTAGGAAACGCTCCACGCGTCCGACCAGGTACAAATTACTCTGCTGTTAACAACGGTCAGCGAGGAACAAATTCTACATTCGTACCCGTAGGTACAAATATCACCACTGCTTCAAATTTTTCATCTATACCTACTCCCCCCCGCTGCTAATAATGTTCAGCAAGTTAATGGAGCTACCTATGCTGCCATTGCAACGGGTAGAAATCAAAATAATAACCAACGTAATTCTAACGGAAATTTTGACAATTTTGACTTAGGAAGCACTACTGCCTCTAAAATGGATTTTTTACAGAAATCATTACTTGACATGATTTCTGACATGCTTAAATCTAACTCCATGTTTGATGCTTTTCAAACTGGAGTAAAATTTGCAAATAATATTGCCATGACTTTGAAATTCCGTAATGGGTTTTAAAGCATTAAATATTTAAAAATTGGAATGCTCGATCTCTTAAAGATAATGAAGGCGGCTTATTTAACTTTTTGAGAGTTCATAACATGCATATTGCCGTTATAACTGAAACGTTCCTTAAACCTGACCATAAGGTTAAGAAGGACGTAAATTATTTCATTTATAGAAATGATAGTCTTGATGGAGCCTGTGGTGGCGTTGCCATCATTGTTCATAGACGAATCAAACATACAATTCTTTCTTCATTTGAAACCAAAGTTTTTGAAACTTTGGGATTTTCTGTTGAAACAAAATTTGGACAACTTACGTTTATAGCTGCCTATTTGCCATTCCAATGCGTAGGCCAGCAAAAGAATTTTCTCAAGGGTGACCTTCAGAAACTTACCCTTAATGCAAAACACCGCTCATGGAATAATGCTCAAATCAATTCCAATGGTAATATTCTCTTTGATGATTGTTTGCAGGTTATTACACTATTCAGTATTCAAAGAGCCCAACATGGGTTTCTTCAGCAAGAAATTCCTCAACTATTGATTTGGTCTTAACTG
Source organism: Ochlerotatus camptorhynchus (assembly GCF_037179485.1). NCBI lineage: Eukaryota > Metazoa > Arthropoda > Insecta > Diptera > Culicidae > Ochlerotatus > Ochlerotatus camptorhynchus. The sequence goes on along the minus strand of NW_027041033.1, from coordinate 1,400,463 downwards.
ATTCATGTCAACTTTGTAGCCAATTGGTTACCCATGCTGACTTCGGTTCTGATCACCTTCCAGTAACTTTTGAAATATCCCAAGAAATAATTTCTTATCCCAACAGCTCTACTTTCAATTACCATAGAGCTGATTGGGAGCAATATCGAACATTTATGGAATATAACTTCGATCTAAACATTCCTTTGCAAACCAAAGATGAAATTAATTATGCTCTTGAATCTCTGACTACTTCTATAGTTGAAGCAAGAGCTGCCTCAGTACCAAAATGCGAGGTTAAATTCGATTCAATTGTAATAGACAACGATCTTCAGCTCTTGATCCGTCTTAAAAATGTCCGTAGGAGACAATTTCAAAGAACACGCGATCCTGCCATGAAGGTTATCTGGCGGGATTTGCAAAAACAAATTAAAAAGCAATTCTCTGCCCTGAGGAACAAAACTTTTGAAAATAATATTTCTAAATTAAACCCGAGTTCCAAACCCTTTTGGAAACTCACAAAAATTTTGAAAAAACCTCAAAAGCCTATTCCAGCGCTTAAAGAAGATGGTAAAATTTTGATCACAAATTTGGAAAAAGCTCAGAAACTTGCTCAGCAATTCGAGAGTTCCCATAATTTCAGTTTGGGTCTTACTAGTCCTATTGAGAATCAGGTTGCTCGGGATTTTCTGAATATTTTCTCTCGGGAAAATATTTGTGATGATTCCTGGGGGACTGATTTGGACGAAGTAAGGTCTATAACTAAAATGTTTCATAATATAAAAGCTGATGATGGAATTTTCTATATCCTCATCAAAAAACTCCCAGAGAGTTTTGGAACAGATGTTTCCATTTGGCATACTTTCCTGATAAATGGAAAAATGCAAAAGTTGTTCCAATTTTGAAGCCGGATAAAAATCCAGCTGAAGCTTCTAGCTACCGTCCAATAAGTTTGCTTTCTTCAATAAGTAAACTTTTTGAAAAGATAATTTCGAATAGAATGATGCTTCACATCAATACGAACTCAATTTTTGCAGATGAGCAGTTTGGATTTCGCTATGGGCATTCAACTACTCATCAACTCTTAAGAGTTACCAATTTAATTCGTTCAAACAAATCTGAAGGCCACTCAACTGGAGTTGCTCTTCTAGACATAGAAAAAGCATTCGACAGTGTTTGGCATGAAGGTTTGATTGCTAAATTGAAAAAGTTTAATTTTCCACTTTATATTATGAAATTAGTTCAAAATTATTTAACTGACAGAACTCTGCAGGTAAATTATCAAAATTCCAAATTTAATCAATTACCTTTTAGAGCAGGAGTTCCTCAGGGTAGCATTCTTGGGCCTATATTGTATAACATTCAGGGTTGCCGCAAATCTTTGTTCGCTGATGACACAGGCATTTCCGCTAAAGGAAGAAGTCTTCGTGTTATTTGCAGCAGACTGCAGAAAAGTTTAGATATTTTCTCTTCTTATTTACAAAAATGGAAGATTTCTCCCAACGCTTCCAAAACTCAACTTATAATATTTCCACACAAGCCTAGAGCTTCGTTTTTGAAACCTAGTAGTAGTCACATAGTCACTATGAACGGAGCTCCAATTTCCTGGTCAAACCAAGTGAAATATCTTGGATTAATACTTGACCAAAAATTAACTTTTAAAGATCACATTGAGGGCATTCAAGCCAAATGTAACAAATATATAAAATGTTTGTTTCCTCTTATAAACAGGAAATCCAAACTTTGCCTGACGAATAAACTTCTGATATTTAAACAATTTTTTAGACCGGCCATGCTTTACGCTGTGCCAATGTGGTTTAGTTGTTGCACTACCAGGAAAAAAGCACTTCAAAGGATTCAGAACAAAGTTCTGAATATGATTTTGAAGTTGCCTCCCTGGTACAGTACTACCGAAGTACATAGAATTTCGAATGTTGAGACTTTAGAACAAATGTCCAACAAAATAATTAATAACTTCAGGCAAAAATCGTTGCAATCCTCAATTGAAACGATTAGTTCCCTTTATACTTAGATAAGATTTAGTATTAGTTTTTAGTTTTAAGATTACAATTGTTATACTGAGATGCAGGTTTAAAAAACCTGTTTAAAATACTGAATTGCCAAGGCAGGAACAATGTAAAAACACTTAGATATATATCATAACAATTAAGGCTGGTAAGTTACTATAGTAACTGGAGCACCTAGGTTAAAAATAAATGTAATTATTTTGAATTTTGGAACAAATAAAGAGTTTAAAAAAAAAATCGTGAATACAGATTGTTTGTTTGTTGTAGTGTACCTACATGCTTCCATCAATATTTAACATAGACACATTAAGCAATGCTACTTCAGTTTCTACTTAAGTCAGCATTTTGGCATAACCAGCAAGTATGGGAACGATTGCCTCCATCGTGTCTCACCGTAAATTGTTCAACTATACATAAAAATAAAGACAGTACATTCTAACTCCAACATCGGTTCTGTCCAGTTGTATCACATCCACGTACCGACAAGTTATCGGTGAAGTTTCATCTGGGGCTGACTCGCTTGATGCGAGTTGAGCCCCCAAAAAATATTAAAACCAGAGAAGATGCCACAAAATTTCAAACTTCTGCCCACCATCCATAAGGGCCCATGCATTAATTATGTCACGCTAAATCGAGCAAAAAATTACCCCTCCCCCCTATCGTGACGTTTTTCCTATACCTAATGCTTTGCTTGTCACAAAATCTTAGACCCCCCCCCCCTTACTCCCTTAGAGTGTGACATAATATATGCATCAACCCTAAGGTCTTGATTCACTGAACAACTTTGCCCAAGACAGCAACTTCCTAGATAGCAAAGATTTCAAGATATCACATAAACAAAGAAACCACGTACACTAGCGCCGCGTAGTGAGAAAATCCTTAACTTCTGCCCACCAACGATAATGTCTTGTGTGGCATCTGCATAACGCCATCGAACTCTGTTCATTTCCAGCAGATCGAATTTGTAGCGCCACTGATGAGTCAAAATTCGCTAACTGTCGGCAGTCATCTACCCTACAATAAGTGTCGAGGTACTGCATAGTCAAGGATCTAATTACTAAACCAATGCACTACGCCTGTCTCCAAGCAATCGCTGATTTGCTAGCAAATACATAATGACTTCAAATACCTCCAGTTAACGCTAGGTTAAATTTGAATAGTAAAATCAATCTTGCATAAACCATCAACAACTGAAGTTGAATCACTTAATAAGAAACACAAGTGACAGATAGCAGTATACTTCACACTTGGTCCACTGAACAACTTCGCCGAAGACAGCAACTTCCTACACACTTAATTCAGATCACCGAAGTCAGTAGAGTTTTACCGGGTTTTTGAACAGCAGATCAAGTCGGTAAAATTTTCAAATGGCCGTTAAACGTGATAAATCAATAAAATTGAGCTAAATAGGATAAACTAAACAAAGTTTGTACAAGTTCGGAATACATTTAATAATTATTGGTTTTTTAAAAGATTTTCAAACTTTTACCGAACAGTTCTGTAGTTCAAAATTTACCGATCGGCAGAGGCCTGGATTAGTGTGTAGATGGCAAGGATTTCAAGAAATCACATGTACAAGAAAATCACACATTCAAGCAAACTAGCGCCGCGTAGTGAGAAAATTCCGAACTTTTGTCCACCAACCATTAAGTCTTGATCTACTGAACAACTTTGCCGAAGACAGTAACCTTCTATATGTCCAGGATCCCATATGGTACGCGTACTCCATTTACGCGATTCCCTCGCGTAAACGGAATCATTCGAGACCAACGCAAATTGGGGCCTCCTTTAGCTCAGTCGGTAAAGGCGCAGCTACAAAGCAAGACCATGCTCGAGATGGCTGGGTTCGATTCCCGGTCCGGTCTAGAAATGTTTTGGGTTGAAAAATGTCTCGACTTCCCTGGACAATAGAGTATGATTGTACTTGCCAGTTGCCACACAATTATACTAATGCAAAAATGGTACAGGCATCGACAGCTCTGTGGAAGTGCATCTAGAACACTAAGTTGCGAGCACGCTGTAAGCTAATATGCGATATGCAATTAGCTTGAAATGCGAAGAAGAAGAAGAAGAAGAAGAAGAAGAAGAAGTAAATGGAATTCGTGTTTGCGTTCTTCGGGAGGAAAGTGTATTATATCTTCAAAAGCAAATCACAAGACAGCAATGTCATATCGTAGTGCATTCCTTCAACCGGTGATGTATCAATCGTTTCTCAGTCTCTCTTCCTCGGCGAATGCACCGGATCCAATTCGTTTCAGATTGTCCCCATCAGACAACATTCCATTCCTTCCATTCCTGTTTAAAATCTCAAATCTGTTCATATATAGAAATAAAGCACCCAGCGGCAAACGATTTCAAAGAGGGATCCCTCAACACCGGAGGAATCGAGCTCGCTCAAATCTCGATCCCCATTCGGGTACAGAATTTCATTCCAATAGCGCTGTATAGCCCATAAGGAGCATGGGAAGCGGCAAAACAATTTTCATCCACGATCCTGAGAGGGAAGAATTTCCCCGGACGGGGAGCAGCTATCTGTTGGTCGAAAAATCGGAAAGCGACGACGGGTGGCGAATAAATATTTATAAGTAGTACGAATGTTTGCGGATCGGTCGGTTGGCAGGGGGTCTCTGAATCGGCCGAAGCCGGAAGTCTCCGGTGGAGATGGAGGTGGTGAAAATCGAAAAAAAAAGAGGTGCCGTTTGATGAGGAAATAAATCGTTTTGAGCTTTGAAACGGGGAATGTGTCTACGGGGTACTCTTTGAAGTGGCTGGAAAAAAGGTAAACCGCAGATGTTTTTTTTTGTGGAATGAGAGTGAAAGGAATTTTGATGTACAATCGAGCTGGTGCTGGTGTTGTGTTCATTCACTGCACATAAAGAAGGCCACTTCCTGATTTGTGGATGGGAAGGCACGTGAGGATGGATGTTTGTTTTGATGGGATATTAAATTCTCTTTCTCTGCTTGGGAACGAAATTCAATCTGATTCGAAAATTGCAACATCACTTATCACAAACCGCACCTTCAAAATCAAGGAAAAAAGTCAAGACGGAGCCACGGAGCTCGTAAAACCAGGCGATTAAACATGGGTCGTAAAATTTAAGTCCGTACTTAACACCGCTTTCAGTTGCAGACTTTAAACGACAATGGTGGTGGTATCATCAAGCACGATGCAAGGTGTGGATCGTGATGAAAAAAAATACAGATTATCACCTTGATTACCTTCACACGACTACAACGAGCATTATCACCCACCTGAAGTGGGGAAAATGCTGCAGTTGTTTTTTTCACAGATAAGTGAATTTGAACTGAGCAAAAAAAAATGCTTCAAGTTATAAGAGTGACATTTTGTTCAGGGATGATATGCCACCAGCCACTCACATTAAAATCGTTCCAAATTCTCGCCCAACATGCCGAAAGAGCCCATTTTCCTCGATCGATTTTGGACAACCACGGTCGTCATGGGCAATCGAGAAAATCGTTTAAGACAATCTTCAACATAAGAAAGCCCCCCTTTAAAATGCTACGCTAGAAATTTGAATCAATGCAAATGATACTAACCTTAAAGTGTGATTACACCGCACTGCCATCAACCTTTATTACATCTCCATTATCGCACATTTGAGTGGATCAAAAACAAAAAAGTTGATCCGAAACACCGCCGTTTTCCCGAAACAAAAGGATTGTAAATTGAACATTACTGTGAAATGCTTCGTTTATCCATTTTTCTTCCCCCAGCTAAAAGCTGGAAAGCCTCCGGCATCGGCAGTTAGGCGTATCAAGGCGGAAAACACCCTGCCCTGCCCGGCCCTGAGAAAGTAAAACGCACTCGATTTGCTCCTTTTTGTTCGCTCGCCTGAAATCGTTTTCTGGAAAACAACGATGCGAGGACAATTATTATACTTTGTCTATGTGTGTGCGATGACGGCAACGACGACGACGTCAGAGAAGTTGGTGTCCCTTTCTCGAGTATTTTTTTTTATTCGGAAAGGACATTCTCCACGTTTACAGCTCTGACAGTAGAAACGAACTTTATCTAGCGGAAATTTGGCCCCGTTCCAAATGACGTGACTGCTTTCATCTTTTACGATGCTGCTGCTCATGGTTCTGTGGTGAGATTTCCCATCCTCCCGGTTGTAGATTTGGCAACGGAATATAGTGGGATGGACACGTTCAAAACTGTAAATGAGTGCTGGGGAGCGGGGCGGATGGGGGGAACTGAAAGGGTGAAGACCAAATGGGAAGGAACAGTTGACTGGATGCTGCAGGTAATTGTGATAACGAGCTTTGCTATTTATGGTTGATGCCAAGGGGAAGATTGTGCGAATGAAAAATTGGAGTAACGTGGAAAACGGTTCATTTACTGTGTGTGTTTGACGCAGAGTAACGGACGTCTCTGGGTAATTTCACTGCATGAGGACAGGAAGCAGCAGTTCTCGTTGTTGGTTGCAAGCGGTCGTGCAAGGAGGTGACCAAAAATATTTGCTTGCTTATTTTGCATAGATGGACTACTTTTTTCCCTTGATTTGTTTTCCTTTGAGGCAGTTTCCACCCTGTAACCGTTGGTCCCAACCTTGTAGCTTGTTGGCTCCTCCACAAGCATCCCAATGTCACTGAGCACGCCTGTCAGTGAGAACCTAATTCCTTAATCCAAGACTTTAGAATATCGGACAGCCTCACTGGCAGTTGCATCCTTAGCTGTCATTAGAAAAATGCGCAGAGCCGTCCATGTATTTAATGAGTACGCGTTACACAACTCTCACAGGGTGTTTGTTGATAGTGGTTGTAGCCAAGATAACACCCATCTTAGTAGTCCACAAAGAGTTCCATCAAATATGTACCAGTTAGGTCTGTGCCACAAACGGGAAAGTTCCTTGTTTGGAAAGGTTACCAATCGTAACGAAAAGACTAATGTCAAACTTCGGAATTTCCAGAAAATGTTTCAGAATTTTATAACCACAAAAATATTAAATAACCGTTTTAAAGCAATGGGCGCTCTCATTCCTGCCCGTGACTTACAAGGTTGTCGAAGTGCGCGATACTTAAAAAATGTTGCTTTCTTTCAGTTAGTCTATGTATGAACGGTCGCAAACAATTTAAAAAAAAATGGTGCTAGTATAAACGTTAATAGTACGTAAGCTATTGTTATCCGAATTCAAAGTCATCAGCGTCTGATTTCAGCGTGAATATTATAAGAAAAGGTAACAACATTCATTCCTTTTAAATAGGGTCCATATTCGGGTCTTCTCTTTTACGCCTTCTGGTGTCATCCGGAAAGATTGTATATATTCCACAGCAACAGAGTAGGCCGAGTGCTAGACGAAGCACGTCGGTATCCTCGAGAGACGCCGATATTCCGTCGACATTTTGGGAAGTGAGTTTGGTGAAATCGGACTAAAGGACAACGTATTGCGGCCATTTTCCCGGCGCCATCTTGGAAGCTGACCAGACAACACGCAACCGCCAATGGTCCGTTGATCAACCTCCAATACGGTTGATCCGGGCCGTCACCATCACCCACTGTTTAGAAGCCACCAAGATGTTCCAATTCGCACCTGCCGCCAACACCACCAATGCTAGCCAGCGAAGCCAACGTTTACCACCGCAAGTAATACACCCATAAAGATGTCTCTCTCTCTCTCTCTCTCTTTAAAACAAAAGCCCCACCATGGGCTAATAAAAACTTATTAGGTATATACTGAGGTCTTATACCTTGGCTTTCTTTCAAGCAAGCATTCCCAAAGCTAATTTATATACACCGTTCTCGTTCCGTTCGGTCACCGTTCCAGGCCTCGACGTTTTAAATCCACTATACCTTAGATATTTTCACCTTGGTGTTTAGATTGGTAACCGTTCCCTTTACCTGGAAAAGCCAATTGTTGACGAAATTATAGTATAGCTCCGGCTAAAATGAATGTTCTGTTGACGTTGTGTGAGAGTGTTCATTGAGTATTAGCAACCCAGTGCTCAGCATAACCTTACCCGTTTTCCCTTCTGAGCAGCTAAGAGGCTACAACCCTAGAGCCTACAGTAGCGTTCAAAAGTCATTTTACGAAGCATTACTTTTAAAATTTTCTGGCAGCACTGCACGAACTCCTGTCAATCATACACACTAGATACATGCACTTAAAAGTATTTATATTGAAATCCTAGTTCTAAAATCAATCATATATAATCCTTTTCGCACCACCCTATTACCTGTAAGTCGATGTCGGCCATGTGACATGTGCCTTATATACTTTCACTTACCCGAGATTATCACAATAGCCTATTGTGACATGTGTATCGCACATGTTAACATATCCCATAATTCTCAAGGACCATACTTATCGACACCCTGTAGATTTCCAACGCCACCGAACAGCGTTATGCAACGAATGCAAATGAGTTCATAAAGCAGTTCGATGACTTAAAGCCTGACCCGACAATAAACGTGTTAGGGTCATATTTCAGCCGACGACGCGCCAAGCGCATTTGGTTTGGCGCAATTAGCCTTCTCCAGAATTCTCTCTCCCTGTCCTCTCTCTTTTCCAGTATCGATCGCTGATTGGTGATCCGATACATAATAATACATAAGTGCTTTCAAGTGTCTCCAAGCTAAGCTATGAGCTTGAGCTTGAGCTTGAGCTTGATTGACCGCCCACGGTTGCTACTCTGTTACTGCCAGATCAGCTGTAATTACACAGAGAACCAATAGACGATGCTTGGGACTAGCAATCATCCTCAATGTGTAAAAACTGGTGATCTTAAATTAGGCAATACCAGCGCCGGCCGCGCCCGAACACAGGTCAAGAAAGGAATGGGAAGGATTGTGTTGACATGACACTCGCTTTGATGGAAGCCGAGAACACCTCTGCACTTCCACGAGGAATCACAAGCGATTTTACCATAAATCTCTTTGATATGTAAGGACCTGGGACCGCGTTTTTCTGCTCAGTAAGCAGGCCACTGTAACCGACGATCTTTCAAATCCGAAAACTAATAACTACGAAAAAGTACTTAGGCTTTCATTAAGTTCCACTTTCACGCGACGTTCAATGACAGGGTCCTATCCAGGATTACATCTGAAAAATCCAAATCTGGCCAACGCCCACCTAAACCTGTTTTAATCCACCTGAAATGACTAACGAATGGAAGACTTTGACTACCCAGCCATGCAATAGTCTCATTCCGTGCCTTATGGCAACTTGATGATTCTATTGCGCTCATCTTTTGGCACCACCCAGGGGAGACTTGGTCCTGTACCCAATGCTTAACTTATCTGCATTTCACTCAACTACTCGCAATTTCTTGTGATATAGTGGGCGGAATATTATTATATGAGACAATTCAATGCAGACGTCTTTCCAAATTTGGCAGATCGACAGGTAATCGGTGAGTTACCACGATAGTTGCTATTCAACAACTCGACAACGTCCCATCGTCAACGCCTGCTATGAGAATATCCCATTGCAGACGCCAACGAAACGACGTCATCGAGCTATCGATCAACTACCCTGGTTATCGCCTTGTACCTTATAGCACGATGCTAGGAGGCGAAGAATCGATGAGTTACCTCTCCAAGCTAAGCTATGTAAGAAGGATTAAGTAAATTCTGAATAAATTCATTATTAGTTCGATCCTCACGTAAGCATTTTCAATTAGTGGCAAAATATCACAGTCAAATTAATCAAAGGTTACACTATTCTGCGATAGCAGGCAGGCAACACCAGCTTCTCTGGCTCTCTGGATAGTAGGTATTGATCAAGAGTGTAGCAGACGGTAGAAGCCGAGATCGGGATACATACAGAGGTCAGTTGATCTCCACCCGGTCACCTATCTGGACGTACACACGTTGCTATCGGTCGTACAATATCGTTCTAAAAACTAAGTGTTGAAGACGTTTATTCGGTGGAAGGAAGACTCGGTCCGATTGCCTTCTCTGGGTGCCCACAAGATTGCCGTGTCGCGTGGAGTCGCGATTTTCCCGCGAGTTTCTTCAGTTCTCGTTTCGAACATGGTCCTTCGAACCGGATTCTGGACCAACGTGCTAGTGCCAAAGTGACGCTGCGAAAACCCATTTTTCGGCTAGCCTGCGACCAGTAAATGGAACAATAGTTCACCGGTAATAGTGAGCAAACAAAGAAGCCAAACGGTTGGAAAACAGTTGCGAAAGCGCCAAGAACGCGCTAGTGAATTTGTTCGTCTTGGGCGATTGTGTACTGATTATGAACAATCGCGGAAAATTGAAAGTCTCGATTGTGGCATTGTTAAAATTCTCCGAACCATCTGGAGAGCGATTTTTCTTGCTATGTGCAACAAGTGCCGTGATTGATTACCACCGCGTGGCGAAGAATATTTGCTCCTGGTGATTGATCACGTTGCCAACTATTGACGAAGACCTAAGTGCGGTGAAAAGGGCTAACGAGCCGAAGATAATAGTTGCTGATAGTTGGTGTAAACCTGCGAAAATTCTGCACATCATCGCAAGGAAGCCCCAAGTAGTGCCTTCGACATTTCGATAGTATTTTCATCGCTCTCAAATTGGTGGTCACTTGAGGTATGGCCATGTCGAAGGAAGCTATGGAGACCAAGAGGTTGGAGTACGATGTCCGTGGAAACTACCTCATCTCTTCGGTGTTTGCAATTGGAGCTTTGCTCGAATCGTACGATGCCGGTTTGCATACGGGTCAGGTGCAGGTCAGGTTGGAAAAATTGGAGTTCTTCTACAATCAGTACGTTGAGGTGATCATTCAGCTCCAGGTACTGCCGTCTCCGGAACCAGCAGTCGAGTGCCAGACGCAACTGTTCAAGTTTGAAGCCAAGTACTATGAGCTGAAGGCGCAGTTGACTCGTTTGTTGGAACGGAAGCCGCTTAATGTTCCGTCGACGTCTCGGAGACATACTCCCCTCACCAACCACATCAAGTACCCCGAATTGAAGCTTCCAGAATTTTCGGGAATTCCTCTCGGATGGCGTTCATTCAACGATTTGTACAATGCTGCTGTTCATTCGTCTGGCGAATTGAGTTCTTCGGAGAAATTCCAGTACCTGAAGAGTATTCTACGAGGTAAAGCAACGGGACTAATTGCGGAAATTCCCATCAGTAACGAAAATTACGCTGAAGTCTGGAAGCGTTTAGTCAACCGGTACGACAACAAGCGAATTCTGGTTAAATGCCATCTCGCGGAGCTCCTCGACACTCCTCAGATGAAGCAAGAATCGACAGAGGGACTACTGAACCTTGTCAACCGCTTCGATTGGAACATCGCCAACCCAAAAAAAAAACGGGGAACCAACGGACACCTGGAGTACGATTCTCCTGTACGACACCTGATTCCGCGTTGACCCATCCTACACCTGGCCCTAGTGGATCAAACACTTCCTCAACTCTTGTGTCCGTCCATCAATCTGCATTAGTACCAGACGCACCCCTGTCCACTTCGTCTCAGTCACAATCGAACCCACTGTGCACGACGCTGGTCAACTTTGAGGACAAATATGGAGCTCGGGTCGTTGCTAGGGTTCTCTTGGATAGCTGTTCGCAATTCAATCTCATGACAGAGTCCCTTCATCAACGTCTAAATTTACAAGTTTCTCCAGAACACGTCAACCTTGGTGTCCTGACTCCGATTACGAAGGCAGTTGAAACTACAATCTCGTCTCGGATTTCTGCCTTCGAAAAGAAGTTGAAATTTCTCGTATTGAAGACGTTTTCTTGTGACCAACCGGTACACACGATTACGACGGTAGATTGGGAGATTCCCTATTGGATAACGTTGGCCGATCCTACATTCTCTACTCCAGGACCGGTGGATGCGCTCCTGGGCGCCGAAACTTTCTTTGAGCTACTATATTGCGTTACGGTAGGATAACTCTCGGTGAACGCTTACCTCTCCTTCAAAGCACTATCCTGGGCTGGATTGTCTCCGGTGAATGCTCGAATCGATCTGCTTCGCCAGTCCGAGGCTGTTTTCTCACCCAAAACCAAAAACTGAAACAGTTGGTGGCACGCTTTTGGGACTTGGAACAGTGTTCGCCGAGTAATTGCTGGTCTCCAACAGAGAAGGAATGTGAGCGTCACTTCGTAGCCAACGTATTTTGCAACGAAGAGGGTAGATATCAAGTTCGTTTCACAGTGAAAGAAGAACTCCTGCTTCATCTTCAGAACAACAAATACAACGCAGTGCGTCGGTTTCTCGTTCTCGAGCGGAAACTGAATGCGAACCCCACACTACGTGCTCAATACGAAGAGTTCATCAACGAATATTTGCGTTTGGGCCATATTCGGGGGATACCACAGGAAGAATTGGCAGCATAAAACGACGATGTTCCGCAGTTCTACCTACCGCATCACGCCGTTCTTCGTTGACAGCACGACCACTAAGCTCCGCATTGTTTTTGATGCTTCCTGCAAGAGCTGCTCCGGATTATCGTTGAATGACGTCCTCCTGACTGGTAAAGGGGATATTCTTTCTTAGGTAATATTTTGTAGCAATATCACTTAGTTAGGCTTTTTTAGACAGAATGGATAAACCAAAGCGAAAAGAATACCCCGTCGCGTGTTGAAAAGCCGTCATACAAGCTATAGACAACGGAAAGTCACAAGCACAAGTTGCGCGGGACGTTAACGTTTCGCGTCAATTGGTAAGATTTTGGTCCATCATGAATCTGAATCAGAGGAACGTTGATGACTAGCCACGGACTGGACGACCATTAAAAACAAGAATAAGGCAGGATCGGTTGGTTCAAAGAATGATCCCAGAAGGTCCGCTGTAGATATCAACAAGGGTTTAAAGCAAAATTACTGGATAAACGTGCATGTTTCAACCGTGAAGGGTCGACTAACTGATGCTGGTTTGCTAGGACGCCAGCCCAGTAATAAACCATTCATATCCACAAAGAACCGAAAAGACCGAATTGCTTTTGCAAAAGCTCATCTACACTGGACTCAGAAGGACTGGTCCAGAATACTGTGGAGTGACGAAAGCAAGTTCAACTTGTTTTCTTCGGATATAATTAAGTACATTAGAAGGTCTGTCAATTTTCATTGACACTGTTCAGTACCAGGTTCCCACAGTAAAACACGGTAGTGGAAGCGAGATGGTATGGGAAAAATCCATTTGTAAAAAGACTTTTCAGCGATATTGTACCTATCGACCCATCAGTTCATGGACTGGGGTACAATGGCTTCAGTTCCCTTTCGAAGGAAGGCGTGATCAGAGATTTTATGCCTATATTAATTATTAAACTTCTTTTTGAGGTTCTGAAATCTTCTAGGATGTTTAAAATGTCCTAGCGTTCAGCTATCGACTCAGCGTGTTTTGATATGCACGTTATCGACATTTTCAACACATCATCAGAGCTTTTTAAAACTCCCTGATAACATGCGCATCATAAACTGGCAACAATAAGATATTTAATGCTCTCCAAACTATCCTGGAGCAAAGATCTTGAAGAAACGTCGAATGACAAAAGATCGAAAGGACAAAACGGTAAAGGTACAAATGCGCGAATGAACAAAATGGTCGAATGGACAAACGATCGAATTGACAAAAGGTCGAATTGACAAAAAGTCGAGTGGAGAAAAGGTCGAATGAAAAGAATGGGGACAAAACGTTGAATGATGTGAAGAACACAAGGTCGAACGATTCAAAGAAGATCAACATTAAAACATCGAATGGACAAAAGCCAAGGACAAGGAGCCAGATGTCAGTAGTATTCTTTGGTCAGAAATTTATTGTTTTTAATATGGTCATTCATGTTGGTTTGTCAGTGTCTTAAAACCCAGTGACATACACTTTGAAAACATTTTTATTCGAAAGAACTGTGCCTGATTGTAAGACATAATTTTCTTCTATTTTCTTAAAATATCAGTGTGTTTTACCTCAGAGAACAGACGTTGAGGCTCGAACAAAATTTATCTAAAAACTTGTGTAAAGATTCCTATTCAACTTAAGCACCACTAATGGCGACTTCCCTACTTAAAAACCCTCTTTGAAAACCTGATTGCGCCGGCGTTGCACAACTTACACTAGACACTAAGTGTTGGTAGCTCCAAGTGGCAATTTGCAACAGAAAGTGGAAAATTTATAGAAGAAATCAGGAGATGCTAGCGCCACGTAAAGGCAATGTTCCCACTTATATTTACACAAGTTTATGATCGAAGTTAGAGGTCTGTTCTCCGTGGTTTTACTATATTGTTTTCGCTCATTGTGACATTCGACCTTTTGTCCATCTTTGGACCATTCGACATTGTTTTCATTCGACCTTTTGTCTCCCTTCTAATTATTTGACTTTCTGTCACGTTCCATTAATAAAAATAGGTTCCGTGAAGTGCTCAGTTAGTAAATTATTATCATTTGGAATGTACTGTTCTGTTGATGCGAAGAGATGAGGAGATTTTATGTCCATTTGAGAAAAAAACATTTTTAAAAGCTCCACTCAAATGGGATTTTCCCTGCTCCCAATAAAGAATAAAGAAAGAATAAAGATGCTAATTTAAAATAACAGACTAAAGTGGTAATTTCTATAGATAGATGAGGAGATGAAAGTATAGAGTTGATAGTTCCGTTAGAGTACGGCAGTGTAAAAATTGTATATAGAGAGTAGAAAGCGAGCAAGGATAACTTTTTAGAAAAGTACTTTGGTTTGATCCTCTCTCTTTGCCAAACTCCCCCGTTGGAGAGGTATGGTGAGGGGTATTCCCCTTGTCACCACTGGCAAAAAGAGATGATCGCTGACTCGCTCATGTACAGAGAGATGATTTGTACCATCCTAAAAAGTTGTCTTTGCTTGCTTTCTACTCTCTATATACAATTTTTACACTGCCGTACTCTAACAGAACTATCAACTCTTTATTTTCACCTTCTCATCTATCGTTTAAAAATTACCACTTTAGTCTGTTATTTCAAATTAGCATCTGTAGTAACTGAGCACGATTTTAAATAGTTATACGTGCATGCGTCTCAACAATAGCCAACAGAATGATGAACCAACCAAAACGAGCTTGATGCATCAGCTTACGCATATCGTTCTGCACTCTTCCATTCTACTTTGTCGTAATCGCCCATTTCCGTTCTATCGACCAGAAAATATCAATAATATAAATGATTTCAACATGCAAAATCAATAATAGGATTGTTCCGATGCGTTAGTTTATTAGCTAAAACATAAATCCTGTTAGAGTGCATTGTATTAATATTAAGGCTCATTGTTCTCAAAACAAAAGAAGCGTTCCTAGCGAATCCCCTTTTTCTACGTTTATCCGTACGACGAAGAAAATCTAATGGCGCTTCAATGCGTTAGGACGGAATTGAAACTTGTAGAATGAATTTAGAATCAAGAAGCAGTAATATTTTAAACTATATCTCAACAATTTGTGACTCTTTATCAAATCCAACGGTACGTATAGAAAGGTGAATAAAGTTAGAAGCCATTTTTGGCAGAAATATTCCATTTTTTTTTGTTTAAACTCGTTCAGAAATGAGAAGTAAAGCGCGGGTTGTGCTTAGTAGGACGGAAATTTGATCAAAACCCCTATCACATACACTACAATGACTATTAAAGTCATGCAATCTCAATAATAATATACATTATGTTCTTATAATCTTCGTCGCATATACTAAAGCATCTTCAACTATGTAAATCGTTCACTTCACGCAGAAGTAATACAAAAACATATACTTAAAGTACATAAATTGTCCATTTTTCGCGAATAAAAGATCAACCGATCAATCAAAAGATCATTCGAAAACTAATAACATTACTGTGGTGGATATAGTTGGTGTGAAATAATAATATTAAAATAAATATATAAAAACGTGAGAGTTGTGTCAAATAATGATACACTCCATTTGAGTTGAACTAAATTAGCGTGAAGCATGACAGATGTGAGGGGAATAGCTGGCAAAGCAAGCAGTGCTGGATAAAGAGGAGAAAATTTGGAGGGTATAAATATGAGCTATGTATGCTCGTTGACGACATCAGTCACTCTTTGCTCGACTGTTGAGCTGTTCAGTTCGTTTTCTTTTTCGCTCGAGTTCTCGCTTCGATTCGGTTTGTGCTGTCGCGTTGCGCCGTGGAAGCGTCGCCACCTTCGCGCGTTCTGGCAAGTTTACTGCAACTTGTCAACACGAAACAAATGGTGCGTAAACGTGCCAATGATTCAGCAGCGGGCCCTTCAAAGAAGGTGGTAATCCAGCACAGCGCGTCGCAGGATGACGCCGGAAAACGGGTACTGCAAGCCAACCAGTTTGCGGTACTCCCCGAAGAAAATGGCGATGGTGACGTCGTTCACATCACTGCAAGAGAGCGGATTCCCCCGCTTTTCACGCCGGAGAAGGATGTTGCCAAGCTGCGTGCCGAACTGGCAAAACACAAGCTGCTGCCTCGCTTCAAGCTTTGCAGCATCGGCAGCATCCTCCAGTCTCACTGCTGCTGCTGCCCAGCCAATGCCAGGTCCCTCCACCGCCCCTGGTTTATTATACGCTGGTGTTGTCTCAGGTGAGCCTGTCGACGATTCTCCGTTCACCTCGGAGGAACTTGTGACGCTCGTGGCCGAGGTCATCATCATCTTGCGCACCTGCAAGACTCGATCTGAACAGCTTCATGCTGCCCTGTCCCTTGTCACTAAGTATGGACCGTGAAGCCATCAAGATCGTAAATTGGAACGCTTGCTCCTTGAAGAGCAAAAACATCGAGTTTGTTGAGTTTCTCAATGAACGAAACATCGACATTGCCATCATAACTGAAACCCACCTGAAGCCTGAAACAAACGTCTACCTTCCCGATTTCCGGCTCGTGAGGCTAGATCGAACCAACTCTGGAGGAGGAGGAGTAGCTATTGCAATAAGGAGAAACATCTGCTGTCGACTGATGCCCAGCTTTCAGCTGAAGATCATCGAAGCCGTAGGGGTGGAAGTTTCTACTCCTATCGGCCCCATCACCATCGTCGCGGCTTACTGCCCCAAACAAGTCAACATCAGGGACGGATCGGCAGCAGATCTGCGACGAGATATTATCAAGCTAACACGACGACGGGAAAACTTTATCATCGCTGGCGACCTGAACGCCAAACATCAAGCTTGGGGCAACAATCGGCGTAATCAAAACGGCATCATCCTGAACAACGACCTGCAGGAAGCGCAGTACAACATCTTGAGTCCGGAAACTCCCACCCGGTTGAGTCGGTCCGGTGTTCACGCTACCATCGATATCTTCATCAGCAACATGGGCAACAACATCGCTCAACCTATCACCTATCAGGAACTCAGCTCGGACCACTACCCGGTGGTGACTGAGGTGGGATCCTCCGTAAATCGATTTGAAGCTTTCCGGCGCAACTATCATCGTGTTGACTGGGGTCAGTTCCAACATTGCGTCGACACCGCTGTGGACTACGATGTCCAACCGGAATCGTCCGAAGATGTTGACCGGTGTCTGCGCTCCATCGATCAAGCAATTTCCCGGGCCAGGGAGCTACATGTGCCAGTATCCAGACAGGTGAGTAATACTCTGAACCTTGACAGGCCTACTAAAGACCTCATTAGACTCCGCAACACGATTCGTAGGCAGTACCAGCGTACTGGGCTGCCTAACCTGAAGACCAATTGCAACCGTTTGAACAAAATCATCCAAGCCAGGATGGTGGATCTCAGAAATATCGATTTTGCAAACAAGATTCACTCTCTCCCAGATTGTGCTAAGCCATTCTGGAAAATGGCAAAGATTTTGAAAAATAAGCCGAGGCCCATTCCTCCCCTTTCCTCTCCTAACCAAAATTCGGACCCATCTTTACTAATAACCCCATGCAAAGGCCTCAAAATCCAATATCAATCTGAGTAAGAAATTAACCAGTAATAGACCCCCATACGGTAGGAGCAAATACACAACTTAACAGCAGCAGTGACAATGTCGCACATTTCCAGGGTCAGTTGTTTATAAACAGTTGCTACCGCGTCGTCAGCGATGCGCGCTGGCTTAACTAGGTGCTTCGAGAAAGGTCAAAGTAAACATTGGTGAGTAAGCATCCTACATAGCCGTTCCTACCGCGAGGAGCATTAATTCTTGTTAAAAAAACAGACACCGACTTTCCAAGAGAAAAACTATCTGTCTCGCTTTATATGTACATACTGGAGAAAAACTATTGTGTAGAGTTTAAGTAACAAATTCATGTATAAAAGGTTTCGAATAATAAAGAATCGGGGCAGTTGTTCTGATGAGTTTATTATCCGAGGTTTGCTAGGTGCGGACGAGCACAGTTCCAACCTCAGGATAACTGATTCATCAAAGAGCTTTTTCCATACAGTAGAAATGGAATTACACTGTCTTTCGTTTAACGGAGAAAGAAAGACCACGCGAGTTGTTGCTCTACGTTGGGCACTTCAACACGGGAGTGAAACATGGATGCGCAACGGAGTATGGGCGCTTCACCCATTTGAAAAGGCCAATGCTCTTGGACAACACTTTGTAAATTCACATAACCTTGGCCACGCCATGGTGAGTCCCCACGAGCCTGCAGTATCACAGGCAATGGCTAGTGTCGCTGCCACCCCCGTAGTTGTCCCTGACGAAAGTAGAATATCGGCTGATGAGGTGATAGCAGCGATTAAATCAACAAAGAACATGAAGGCCGCTGGTGTCCATGGAGTGGTCAACCTCGAGCTGAAAAACTTGAGTGTTGACTTCTTCAAGCACCTTGCAGTGGTCTTCAACAAGTGTTTAATGCTTGGCTACTTCCCTGCATGCTGGAAGTTAGCCAAAGTTATTCCAATTCACAAACCTGGCAAAGACCCTACCAGTGCCAAAAGCTATCGCCCCATCAGCCTCTTGTCCTCCATCTCGAAGCTATTCGAAAAATTGATACTCAGCCGTCTGCTGGTGTTTTCAAATGATAATAACATCTTTCTCAAAGAGCAATTCGGGTTTAGAAAAGGCCACTCTACCATCCACCAACTCGCACGGGTTACTAACATCATCAAGCGGAACAAGTCCGTTTCCAATACATCTGCCATGATGGTCTAGTGTACAAGCTGCATCGATACAACTTTCCGAACTACCTCGTGAAGATCATCAAAAACTACTTGTCGGGCAGATCATTCCAGGTCTACTTGAACAATGTCTCCTCTGATACGTTCAACGTTGATGCAGGGGTCCCTCAAGGTAGCCTGCTTGGGCCTATCCTATTCAACATTTTCACGTCAGACGTTCCTCCCCTGCCGGGTGGTGGTATCCTGTCAATGTTCGCAGATGACACCTCCATCATCTATAAGGGTCGAGTGATCCGTGCTCTGGCGAGTAAACTACAATCAGGCCTGGATGTTTTGTCCGACTATTTTAAGAGCTGGAAGATTTGTATCAATGCAGCTAAAACACAAACCATTCTGTTTCCACATTCGTATTCACCTCGGCTTGTTCCGCCTGCTAACGTCAAGATCCATCTTGATAGCACTTCCATTGAATGGTCGAGTGAAGTAGTCTACCTTGGTCTCACCCTCGATAGCAAATTGCTATTCCGATCCCATGTGGACAAGACATCCACCAAGTGTAACATCTTGATCAGGTCGCTCTACCCTCTGATAAACAGGAAGTCCACCCTGTCCCTCAAAAACAAGCTTACTGTTCACAAGCAAATCATTCTGCCGGCTATTGAGTATGGTATGCCAATCTGGGAGAGTTGTGCTAAGTGCCACCACTTAAAGCTTCAGAGGATCCAAAACAAGATCCTCAGAATGATCCTTAACAGTCCACCGCGAACTCGTAATTCTGAGATTCACCACCTGGCCGGTCTTCAAACACTCGAGGAGCGAAAGACTTCCATGCTGGAAAGGTTCAGAGTCGCCTGTCTGCGATCAAACCACCAGATCATTCGTGATTTGGCAACCTAGTTTAAGTAGTTAGGTGCTCAAGTAGGTAGGTTATCAAATTTTTAAATTCAAACCAAAACAATCCCACAAAGGGTATCCTGTAAATTAGCGCTAAACGCAATCATCACATTAGAATAACCAATTAACTAGAACAAAGATGAAGAGCCAAAGGCTAACCAATTGAAATGTTAAATCAAATGTTGAAACATAAAACCCAGAAAATAAACGTAAATTTTACTACTACTACTCGTTGACGACATTCTTGTAACTAACTTTGGCAGCGAAGGACATCAGCAGCAGCAGCAGCAGTAGCAGCAGCAGTAACAACATCAGCAGCAGCAGTAATGGAAGCGAAGCAGCATCACTGATTTGTGAAGCTGTTGTACCTGATTAACGGGATGCTGTTTGTTCAGACATGGCTGAGGCTGGAAACCTCGGTCAGGTCACGACAATTACCACGAAAAGGAATGATTCCTTTATCATTTGGTATAGTTTGTTTATGAGATTGTGTGTGTGTATTTTCTGTAACCCCCACTGGCAGTGTTATTATGGGGTGCTTTCCCCAGGAACAGTTCGCGGCCACCAACTCCCACCCGTCCAGTCTTG
Organism: Ochlerotatus camptorhynchus; assembly: GCF_037179485.1. Classification (NCBI taxonomy): domain Eukaryota; kingdom Metazoa; phylum Arthropoda; class Insecta; order Diptera; family Culicidae; genus Ochlerotatus; species Ochlerotatus camptorhynchus. The sequence continues at coordinate 1,380,008 of NW_027041033.1, read as the reverse complement.
GGCTATCCAGGCATCTTTCAGACTGCTCGCAATCGCAGTCGAGTACTTTTGCAAGCGGAAAACTTGCTGATTTACGGCAACGTCGGCGACCGAATAACCACCAAAACTAGCGACGGACACATTATCAGCACGTTCCCGGGCTAATTCACCAACCGAACCGGTTTGAAACTCGCCCACGGTGACGAATCTCTCAATAGAACTTCACGCTGAAATCCCGGGATTCAATGAAAACCGACACCGAACAATGGAATTGAAGCTACATCGTACATTTTGGAGGTTAGATTCAAGGTCAACCGAGTCACTCAAGGCAAACACAGGCAAAACACGATATATCAATAAATGATAGCTTTATGAACACTTGAAACTAAATTTCAGCACACGATTTAACAAATTTAAAGCAAAAAATGTTTAATTCGGTGACGAAAAATACGCAACAAAAGAAAAACAAGTCAGCTTACTGCGATCTCTCAAGTATAGTTTGTTTATGATATTGAGCTTTTATTCTCGAGAGATTGAAGTGTCAAATCACTCCGAAAATGTATCCAATTGAGCTTCCCGCACACACCGAATCACCGTTCACGCACGATCAAGGTCATGGAACACAGAAGAATCCCCGGAACATGTCACAAACGAAGTTTTGTTTTTGAATTCCAATGTGATATGAGTTTTCTACTAAGTCAGAAACTGTCCACTTCTCCAGGGCCACCAAGTCTGACAAACATGCTAACTTGAAGAAAAGCTCGTTAAAATGTGCTGAATTTTGCGTCAACTTTATGTCAATTATGACGCTCGTTTGTAGTTAATTCAAGGGGTATTCAACTCTACACACCTTAATCTGTGCCAAGAGTTGGCTAGTTCATCTCTATAAAATAGGAGGCCCAAGACGGGGGTTCTGCCTGCACATTTTGTTACGGGGTTGGCTTACAATTCACATGTACTCAAATAGAAGCAATTAATTTCAGTGAAAAGACTAACAATACAGGCAACGAGAAAAAAAAAATACAATCTGGTACATCAAAGTTATGCAGGGTTTTGAAAAAGATCGGAGCTCCACCGTAGGAGGGGTAATCCCCCGTCCGGCAGAGATGTCCCGTGAGCCAAAAGAAAGTTAAAAGGACCTAAATGTTGTTGTATAGCCCAGCGTCCTTGAGGAAATAAATAACTGCCGCTAAGGTGGAAGGTTCGTCGTCCAGTATGTCTCTAATGTTATTGGGAAGTGCGTACAGCTCCCGGAGTTGTTGGTATTGCGGACACTGGCATAGGATGTGTTCCACCGATGCAGTGGTTCCACAAATGTAGCACATTCTGTGGAACTGCGTCCCACCAAAACCACGTGAGATCCTTGTATGGCCTGTCCTAAGACGAGAAACCAACGGTCCCGTAGTTTCGGCATATTCGTCTACTTGCTCGTCGTTCCTTTAATTCTTCGGACGAAGAGGGATTGGGATTGGCACCATCGCTTTATGTCCTGTAGTGGCACTTCGTCGGTGTAACGGGGGCCAGCTGGTCCAGACCCTGCCAGGCTGTCAGCTTCGCTATTTCCTGGGATACCGCAGTTCCCAGGGATCCAGGAAAACACCGTGTTTGGAGGTGTGGCCTCCACAATAACCTGCATCCAGGGGTGAGTCAGGGTCTCAGATGTAAGGGCTTGTATCACGCTGTACGAATCGGATAGCACCAGTATTGTCCGGTTCGAGGGTCGACGAAGAAAACCGAGCATTGTGGCTATTGGCCGGAACTTGCTAACTTCATGGGTTGTTTCATTGGCTTTTGGGATGAGAATGACTAAGCTCTCCTTCCACGACGCTGGATACGAGTTGGTGAGCCAGAGCTTGTTAAAAAGCTCCAGCATCCGTAGCTGACCTGGCGTTGGTAACCTCTTGAGTAGAGGGTACCCGATTTCGTCGGGACCCGCTGAATTTTCGTTGCTGCAATTCCTGCCATTCCTGCCAGGAGAATGCCTGGTTGATGTCCGAGTTCCCAGCGTCAGAAGAAACAGAGAAACTTGCAATGGATGACGTAGAAGGCTTAGCTTTCCGCTTGAATTCGTCTTCGTACTTCTCGATGGCTGCGAGATCGGCAAAGAACGAGCCGAGTTCGTCCGCTACAATTGCAGGGTCAGAAACCGCTTCACCGTTAATCTGTACGTGGAACGGTGTCATGCGCCGTTTCCCACTGAGGGCGTTGACTTGCCTCAACAAGTCGGCCGAAGACTGTGACGAATTCATTCCTTCCAGAAAGTCCATCCAGCTGGTTCGTTTGGCGACACGGATTTCTTGCCGGCATTGATTGTGCGACTCATGGTAGTGACGGAGAGCGTCCTCGCGGATAGGAAGGCGTTTTACACGGCGAAATGCTTTACGCCGGGCTTTAACGGCTTTCCTCGATTCCACCAGCGTAGCACTTTTCGCCCCGGAACGCTGCTGGTCTTTGGGATGGTTGCTGTTGCCGCTTCGTATACCACTTCTGCAAAGTCTTCAATGCTGTTCGGATTACGCTGTAGTAACAAGGACTGAAAGGTATCACCATAGCCATCACAGTCCGCTTGTTTATAGCGCCATCGGGGCCTCCGTATTGCCATCGGGAAGACGGCGGTCGAAAGATGAACTTTGATGAGGTAGTGGTCACTGCCATAGAGATCCGTGTTCGCGCTCCACTGAGTTTTTCCGGCAAAGCAGCGGCTGACAGTCAAGAGTTCTGACATTGCCGAAAGCTGTGCCAAGCGATGTGTCGGTCATTCCGAAGTAGGCCGAAGTGTATCAATCAAGGTGTCAATATCCCATAAGTTTGGCAACTCTGAAGTTAGACTTTTGTGATTGTGACATTTTCAATTTATCTTATTCATGACCATGGATCATGGCAAATATTAAGCTTCATTCTCATTAGAATGAGAGCGGATTGGGCAGTGGAAGTGGAACTGGAAGCAATACAACCTATACGACCCGTCCACAAGAAACGGACGGTGGACGAAATTTTCACCAGCTGCCAGTAAGATGCTCCCCGACAAAATCAAACCCAGAACTCGAAAGTTCACTCCCACCCTAGAAACAACATCCTCGAAACAGTTCTGATCGACTCAGAACTACGCAACCTCGAAGACATCACACAAGCCTTTCGTATCGCAGATTGTGACGTCTCCTACCATCACCCAATTACACACGTTCAAGCCTATCAAGTTCACGATCATTTGCAGATGTGATACGTTCCACAAGGTACCACCAATCAAAATCAATGGCTAATGTACCACCAGCAGAGTTGCGACAATCACCATCATCAAACAGCTGATGGTAATAACGCATTGTACATTCCTATCAATGTGCTCGTCGAAGCTCTCACCATGACCATCCATCAAGTTGACGAAAGAAGTAAAAAGCAACTGGTGAATCTCGTCTTCTGTTGTGATCCATCACCGATCTGGTCATTCCTGACAATCACGACACTCATCTATGCTCGTTTTGAAGCAGTTGCTGCTTTGATTGCTTATGTGAGTGTGTTGGTGAGTGAACCCAACAGCTTCCGTTTCATGTTGCCTGCTTTGTTTGTAACTCACACACTCGCGCCTGCCGAGACGAATTTGGAATGCGAAGGCATTGTTTTCATTTTCTTTTGTCGTTTCGCTTTTTCTCATGATCGTACAGCAGAAGTCTTCACTGTTTTCGATGTGCTTTTCATTATCAGCAGCGAGTGTAACGATTTGCTTGTGAGCAGCGACCATTACTGGTGATTGTTGTTTGCCATGGCTCTAAATCTCACTGCGTGACAAAACGATCTGTAAGCGATAGTCAGTTGATGCGAAGAAGAGTGTCACGTGAGTGTCACGATATTTTGCATCACTGACCACCAGTGAAAGTCATCAAATGTCCCCCCACTTCATATCTGTCATATCTCGGAAATGGTGCACGATCCAGTTAAACTTCGCATCTGCAGTTCAACTGTACTGTGGTTGTTTTTACTAAGTGCCGTCATGCGTCATGCACTTTCGAGATTCAGCAAGGCCTTATAATTGATTGATTGGCAGGCCACCCATCGCACCGGATCCTGTTGAGACGAACTAGTGCAACAGAACAGTGCAGATTAGATTGTTGATGATGGGCTGTACTCACGGAACAGAATGTAATTGCATGTTTGATTGCATTGATCTGTTCCTATAAATCCTATACTGTTTCGCTAAGGCAATCGTCCAGACCTGATGGAATATTTGGGGTTAATACGCACACTTAAAAAAATCATGTAAATTTAGGTGCTCTGAGACTGACATATACGAGCGTCATTTTTGACATAAAATTGAGTCGTAATAGACGCAAAACTCAGCTCAATCAAACGTACTTTTCGTCGAGTACCGAACTTTTCAGTCTCGGAGCACTTAATTGTACATGACATGTTTGTTTACGTCTCATCGTTTATGTCAAAGATGGATTCCGTCACGTGTAAAGTTAGGTATTTCTAAGTGTGCGTATCGACATCACCCAATAAGTACTGGGACTGGTATGGACATCCCTATAAAGTCCTGTGGATTTCCCATCGAAGTCCATACCAATTGAAACCAATGACTGGCAAGGATACCTAAGAAAAAACGTAGGAGAAAATGATAAAGGAACGGAGAAACGGAAGACCCTTGGCATGACCGGGATTCAAACCCCATTTTTATCTGCATAACAACCTTGAAAAACAAAACAAGAATCCTCCGCAGCTTGCACAATATTTTCGTCGTTCAGAATATTTTTGTCCATTCAGTTCGCCGATCGCATTCCGCACCGTACCGTCGTTTTGGACGATCTTACAAGCATTTGATCAACCGTTGCCGGAGGGAACCCCTTTTGGCCATCTTGACTGTCGTATCGACCCTCTGCAGACAGGCGCAGGCAATACTCACAGCATTTTTCCTTGGAATCCAAACCCAATGTGAAGCCCAATGGAGTAAACAAAGAAGTCAACCTCAGCAACGATTGGCAAAACGTGAACTTTCGACAGTGATGCCGTTTTATATTATGTCGATTGTATCCTGCTTGTCAACGTTTGTCCTAAAGAGCCAAATAGTGTGCCATGCTGTGTTTTGGCACAGTGTGCAGAGTTGATTACCCCTTGGGTTAATGTCAGATGTTTCTGATTTCAAAATCCAGATTCTCAAAACTATTGCAGATGATGTAGACTTAAGACGGGACTAAATTACACATCCCAAGCAAGGCAATAGGTAAAATGAATTTGAAACGTCAGTAATATGATTTCCGCTTCAATTTCCTTTGCAAATACATCTTCGCAAGACTGCTGCACTGAGCCATTTTTCCCCGGCCATCGTCGAGTGAAATCCACCCACTGAAATAATCTTCCATCACAGTCCATTAAGCTTCATTTGCGTACAATTTCTCCGCAGCCGCTCACTTCAAAGCAAGAAATTCCACCCGAGAGCAGCATCAGATTCCTGCCAGGCAAATAAATCACCAAATCATACGCTCGACAGCCGAAAGCTCAACAACTCATAGACGTTTGTGAATCTACACGTACGCACAGAATCCTGCTACATGAGTTCTGCATTCTTCTCCGTCCATCCGTCGTCCGTACAGCGAGACAGTGGAAAGAAATGAGAAAAATCCCTGCCGCAAAACATAATTTGTCGTCGAGTGTAAGAAGGGGAGACCTTTCCCCTCAGACTCAGTTCAGTTGACTTGAAATGCCCCCCGCTTCTATCCCGTCGTTTCCCAAGGACGAGCCAGCCAGCCAGCTAGAATGCCACCATCCTCCGAAATTGCTTCCACACGCAGAAACGGTTTCGCTTTTTGCTCTGGGGGAAGCAAAGCGAATCCACTTTCGGATCACTTATTTCGTAATTGCTACACAGTACCTACATATCTCCGGCAGCGCATTTGGATGAGTTCCTTTTTTTTTGTTGTTATCAAAAAGGAAAAAAAGGCGACTAGGTATGATAGTGATCAACATATGCACACGAACTTCGAGTGTAGTCTAAAGGCAGAAATACACGGTTCATGGGAGCACTGGCGTGCACAGGGTGGGGCAAGGTGGGGCAATTGCCCCACCTTTTATAAATATGATTATTTCCACGTTTACAAAATTATGATATAAAATAACTTGATTTGAAAGTAAAATAATTTCATTTCATAATATAAGGGCACTGGAAACCTTTTATTGCGTCAATTCCTTTGAGATGGTGCCTGAAATTTGCACCACAAAGGTGCATGAAGGGAGAAACTTCGATGACATTTTTTGGTTAAAAAATTGCACCACAGTGGCGCATACAAAAAATTTCTGGTGTAATTATTTTTTCAATGTGTTTCAGGGAGGGTTAAAAGAAGAGGGTAAATTTAAGATTGAAAAAATTCACCTTCGTGGTGGCAAATCGAAGAAAAAGCTTTCTATTGAATATTTCTGGTGTAAAAATATCATCAAGGTGGTGCATGGAGGGACCAATCAAAATGAATAACTCTGGTGGAAAAATTAAATCACGTTAAAAATTTGGAGGTGCACATTTAACTGAAAATTTCTTGTGGAAAGTTCGCAACACTGTGGTAACTGTAGAAGCAAGGTTTATTCATTTTTCTGGTACATAATTTGCATCGTTCTGATGAATGCAAGCTTCATTGTAAATTTATGGTGGAAAATTTGCACCATTTTGGTGCATGAAGAGACAAAGCCTGAAAATTGCACCACAAAGGTGCATGGTGAAACAAACTTCACTGACAATTTTTGGTGCACCGTTCTGGTGAATGGAGGAGCATGCTTTATTGAAAATTTCTGGTGTAAAATTGGCATCGCTCTGATAAATGAAATGATCAGAATATTTCTGGTGGAAATCTGGCTCTGTTATGGTAAATGAAGGCACAAGCTTTATTTAAAATTAAGCTATACTGAAAATTTCTGGTGGAAAATCTGCACCGTTCTGGTGAACGGATAGGTAAGGTTTTTGGAAAAATTTTGGTCTTAATTTTCTGCACCAATCAGAAGATTGAAGAAGCAATTTTTGTTAAGCATTAACGGTGGACAATTTGCATCGTTCAGGTCAATTGAAATTTTCTGGTTTAATATTACCTGGGGACAAGTTTGAATTGAAAATTCCTTATGTAAAAATTGCACAGTTCTGGTGAATGGAGGGGCAAGCTTTATTGAACATTTCTGGTAGAAAAACTACAACGTTTTGGTAAATGAACGGACAACTTAACATGACTTCCGAGAAGAACCTCAGGGGTATTGAATACTGAGGACAGTTCCAAAAGAAAAGATTTCTGGAGTTGATTTCACGAAAATTCTGCGAATAATTTCTAGAGCATCCTGCAGATAGTTCCATAATAATTTTGAAAAGAATACCGAGGGAATCAAATTTTTATTGAAATTCTAAAAGGATGTTGAGAAAAATTTCAAAGGAATTCCGAGAGTAATTTCAAGTTCATTCTGGGAAGAATTTCTGGATAATACAGAGGAAATTCTTCTGAAACTTTGGGGAAATTTAAGTTCCAAGGTGTTCTGAGAAAAAAAAAAGATGTTCAAAAATATTTCGAAAAGAACCTCAACGATATTGAATTTTTATGGCAGTTCCAAAATATTTCTGAGGAGAATTCAAAGAAAATTCTGTGGATGATTTCTAGTGCATCTTGCAGATAGTTCCAAAATATTTTTGAATAGAATACCGAGAAAATCAATTTTTGAGCGAAATTCCAAAAGGATTTTAAGCAAAATTTCAAGCAAATACCGAGGATAATTTCTAGATCATTTTGGGAAAAATTTCTAAAAATCTAAAGGAATTTCAGTTTCAAGGTGTTCTGAGAAAAAATCATGAAGAGTTCTAAGTATAATTCCAGTGGACTTCTGAGAAGAATTTCAAAACAGTTCTTAGAAGAGTTCTAAACAAATCCGAGAAGAACCTCAAGGATATTGAATTTTGTGGACAGTTCCAAAGGATTTCTGGGGAGTATTCCAAGAAAATTCTGCGAATAATTTCTAGTGAATCCTGCAGATAGTTCTAAGATCATTCCGAAAATAATACAGAGAAAATTAAATTTTGAGTGAAATTCCAAAGGGTTTTTGAGGAAAATTTCAAGGGAATACCAATTAGCTCATTCCGGTAATAATTTCTGGATAGTACTGAGAAAATTCTTCTGAAACTCTAGTTCCAAGGTGTTGTGAGGACTTCTGAGAAGTATTTCAAAAGAGCTGAAAAATTTCAAAAAGAACCTCAAGGAATTCTGAGGATGGACTTTTTTACAACTGTACAAAGTTTAAAAACAGCTTTTGGATTCTCTAATTGAAAGCTTGGTCTATTGTTGTCTTACTCGCTTGTAAAAATAGTTTGTTGCAAGCGTTACATATTTTTTAAACCTTTTTAATGATCCTATTAGCCTTGGTATTTAGGTCAATAGCATTTCTGAGGTCCTGACAGCGATGCAGATTTCTTGGGAGCAGTTGATGACAGTATGTTTTGACAGTGCTAGCACAATGGCTGGCAGCACTGCTGGAGTACAAGCCAAGGCAAGGACAAAAACAGCAATATACTTTTATGAAGAGCTTTGAGTGTGTTGGTTTATTTCCTATTAATTCCGTTATAATTGCTTATCTTTTGACAGATACGCGTATTTAGTCTACTACTTGCAGACTTCATCAATGCCAAGTACTCAGCAATACTGATCAAGATTGGATTGATCAAAGGTAATATACTGTTTGTTCACTGCTATGCTGTTTGAACCTTGTACTTGTCGACGAAGTGTGCATGCGAAAGGAGAATGCGATTCTTATTGGTCATTCATGTCGATTTGTCGGTGCTATCACCACCATCTGACATGACTTCAGCTGAATCCAACCACCCAGGCAACAACATTGCAGCAAATGTATCATTTCGGTTATTATTGCAACCATTTGACGAACCGATCTTCATCGACATCGTCGATGGGATTAAATTACCAATTCCACTGGCTGTCTGAAAGCAGTTTGCATTGCAGGAGATGAACCACCACCGGAGCAAAAAATTAATAAAATTAGCTAAATTGAACAGTAGGGAAACAGTGGTGGATGGACAGCACCATCCACCACGCACTTTGGAGTACTCTCCATCCCCAGATTAAATGCACCACAGAAAAAAAAATTGCCCCTCCTTAACAAGATTCCTGTGCACGCTAGTGCATGGGAGTTGATTCTGTTAGATATAAGTAAGCTATGACTTATTAGACAGAATAAGTCATGGCTTACTTAGTTCAAGCAAAGTTGGAGAAGAATCGTGAAGCCATTGGAGTCCTTGGTTAAGGATGAGTGTTGGATACAAGTAAGCCATGACTTATTCTAACTACTATTTTTTCACTTATTTCCACACGTCAAACGAACCAGTCAATTTGTTTGTTCCTATCGATCTCAAAATTCACCATTTCACTCGGCTTTTAAATGAGAGCTGCCTTTTTTTGAAGAACAAACATTATTAACGATTCAAGTCACCGATGTCTTATGATTGTGCTCAATCAACTGTTCAACAAGCAACATTGGTAGAATAGAGTACAAAAATCATGGCTCCTATGCCGCACTGTAAAAACAGTGTTGCCAAAAAAACAGCTGCTTGATCATGCCATAAGATTATCAATCTCTTAAACAATTAATAACTATTTAATTTGGCATTTGTCTGAAAAACAATTTTTTGTAAAGTTGTAGCTGAGAAAATTTCCCATAAGTATAGTTATAGAACTTTTTAACTGCGCAATATGGAAAAAGGCTAGAAGACAATGAACAAAAAGTTTGGTTTTCCCATCGTGAATTCCATATAAACTTCAAATAGTTTGTGCCAGTCAGTTTCTTACCAAATGAGCTTAAATTTTGGGACGTTAATCAGGAACCGATTTGGAAGCGATTGAGCCATGTCTAATTTTGCACCAATCTAGTGTCAAGCAGAAAATGTTCGACGTCAACCAACTTTCTGGTCGTTCTACCCGCAAAGAATCGAACGCCGACTTGAATCGTCTAAACCGGGCTTAACAGTCCGCCTCGAGAAGTAGCACAGATGGGAATGGAATTGAATCGTCCCACGTGTCCGATTTCGTTGCTTTCCCGGCTTCTAGGATGTCGGATGTGCGATCAAATATTCAAAGTCTGCTGTTAGTCGCTTCACCGGCGAATAAAATTCCGAGAAGAAAACCTTATCTGCTTCTTTCGGGTGAGTGGAAAAGGGTGGTTCCTCGCTCGCAGCGATTACTTTCATCAGCACTGGTGCTGCTGTGGGAAATCCAAATTGAGCCAACTGAAAGTTATTGTGCAGCAGTGGAAGGAAGAATGGGGATGTTGGATTACGTTGTGGTAATAGAAAGCGATAAAATTGGTGAGTGAAATAATGAAAGCACCAAGACTTCCATCTGTAATGAATTTATATCCATGAAAATGGATGACCAATTCGAAGCTGGGTTGAGGATTACTAAACAAGCTGAAGTTCCGAAGATTGCAGAAGAAAACGGGACTCGCTGTGTGTAAGATATCGCCCTCTACGGCCATCAAACGTCTGTTGGTCGTGGATAACTAAGTGACCATTATGGCTAATCTGATAGATAGTCGTGAATAGTTGAATAAGTGACACCAACGAGCAGCGGGAGCGCGGCTTGAGTTTAAGAGGTCCAGGATTCGGTAGCAAATGGATATTTGATCCCGAAACCGAAACCCCTGGATGACCGAGGCATCGGAGTAACGGATTACGTGGTTATGATGTTTGACACATTGAAATTGAGCTACCGATTTGACTACAGTCTTGAAGTTGTTCTTAATGGGTGAATCAATCTGAAATTCCAACTCCTTACTCCACACCAGTGCCAGTGGACTCTGTAGGGAGCTCCTGGTTTGTTATTTATCTCAGGTTAAACAACACCTCCTCAAGGAGAAATCCTCACTAGCCTGATGCTTTTACGTCTGGACTGATAGCTTTCCGACAGACTGAACTGGTGATGAATCGGACTCCACTCGTATGAATATATTGACGCGAACATTGATGATGTGAATACAGAAATATTGTCAATACCGATGTATTGACGTCAATATAGAATGTATTGACAATACCTGGGACTACAGTCACTATATTCATAGTCTGGCGGACAGAATCTCGTTAACCAATTAAGCTGTCAAATAGCGGAACCAATCGAGCAAATCACGACCAACAACAGAAAAGAGCACATCAGCTATTGCAACAGGGTGGCCAGATTATTTTTGTCACTATCCGTAGCTTCTCAAAACTTTTATCGGTAGTTATCGATAGGCCGTCTTAAGAATTCTTTCCGAAACTTTGTGAGCGGAACTTTCGTACCGAGCCATCAGTCATTCAACCTCACACATTGGATAGTCTGTCGGTGTATAATGAGTCACGCAAAGTCTACCTATTGAACTGTCAAACAGGCTACCTATCGTACAAAGTAAACAAACATTACGATACTATGAAAGGTCCACGAAAGGTATTGCAATAAAATATAAAATATAATCAAATAAATGATCATAAACACGCAGTGAGCATTAAATTGTCAGGGAATAAAATTGGTAACGATCAATGTGAATTTCTGCTATCTTTTGAAACGATAATTTGACAAAATCACTGATTGGGTAGAGAACTACTTCGGTCTAATCGCCCATTTAGGGCCTATCGAGCAGAAAACTTTAAATAAATCCATGATTTCAGAGCTAACAAGTCAATTATGCGTTTGGTACGATACTTCACTTAATAAGCTAACGAACGAAGTCAATAAGACCGCGTGATATGAAGGTTTGCACCCATTATTCCCAAAACAAGCGCTCAGACCGAATCAATTTTTATCTTCATCCGATAGGCCGAAGTGAATTCATTGCCGTTTCAATGGCGTTTCAATGCGTTAGGCCGAGTTTAGAATCCGTAGGCCGAGTTTGGCGTCAAGAAGCAGTATTAGACTTTTGACAATATCTCAACGATTGGTTTCTCTTTATCAAATATTACGGTACATATGGAAAGGTAAATAAATTTGGAAGCCATCAGTAATAATAACATTTCGTTTGGTGCTAAACTGCGCTGGATTAAGAAAGAGTTAAGTGTGGGTTGTGCTTAATAGGCCGGAAATGGGGTAGTTAACCCTATAATGATTTACAACAACCGCTATCTTTTCTCTCGCTAGAAGTCATTTGAAGTTGATGTAGAAGTCCTCTATTGCCAAGTGAAATGAAAAAGAATCTTTCGAAAACCGTGATGCGAGTTCAACTGATTTATCTTGGCGTGATTCATTATAATAATAATTAATAGTCTAATCATAACAAGTAAGTGTGAACGGAACGGAATACGGAACCAAAAAAGGGAGAAACAGAAAAGAGCATTTCCGCTAGGAAACAGACAGAGAAAGTCGATTAAACGTCAAACAACTCATTCGCGTGGATTGAAGTTGCAAAATGCATCGCGTTCGATCAAATTGACTGATTACACGGAAAACAAAACGTAGGTATTGATCATTTTTCAAGATTACTTCAAATCTGCGATTCTCGGTAGGAAAAGTGAAAAATCGGTAGGTTTGAACCTTTCGTCTGCGAATCGGTAGGCATCCCGAAAATCAGTAGGACTACCGATAAATCGGTAGGTATGGCCACCCTGTTTTGCGAACGAAATTTCGGAAACCGTTTTCTCGTGACTAAAGAATCACCTACACAAACTAACGCCATCTTTAGGTTGTGGACAATTTCCCCTATCCGATGATGCTGGTAATTTACCTTCGATTGACGAGGAAAGAATAATCAACGTTTTGTTTGAAAAAGTTGATAGTACTTTTTCAATTGTTGGTCTACAATATATTGAAATGGTTCCGCTTTTTGATAGATCGAAATTCTATCGGCGACTATGAATATAGCGAATATACCTGGGACGGGACTTGACAATCGGGTAGCGATTTCGAGCCAATTTGCTGTCAAATCCGAGCCAGTTTCTGATTGGTTGATTTGACAGTAGCAATCTTGGAATAAAAAAGACAGAGGGATCGCATCAATCTGGCTGGCAGTGATGCCGGAACAGCGTTGCCAGATTGTTTTATAGATTAAAAGGTATTAAAAATCGGTACTCATCGGTATTTGAAAGTGAAAATTTTAACGATGGTGACGACTGGGACTTGAGGGGAATTGCTTCGTTTGACGGCTTTCTCAGTCTTTATTTTTTTAATTATCATTGTCCTCAAGTGGTGATCAAAACTGTGAGAAAGTAGTTTTTTTCAATTAAATATCATTAAATGAAAGCAAAATGTGGAAAATCAGCCACAACAACGACTAAACTAACCAAAGAACATTGCAAGTTTTAACGCGGTTTTATAGCTATCTATAAGTCTAAATCATGGCCTACAGAACACTCATAACACCAGTGTTACTTGGGTATTGACAATAACGACAAACAATATTTTCACTTGAAAAAGGCCACAACCCATGGCCGAAATGTCGCGCAGATTACATCGTAGTCGTTGCAGTGTTTTAAGAGTGAGAAAGCCGTTAATCAATGCTAAATTTTAGCTTTTGACCAATGATCGGAAAATTCCGGGAGAAAACTCCGGGGAATGTTTGAATTAGCTTCTGAACGAAGCCTAAAAAAACATCCAGAGAAAGAAGACACCAGGATTAAGTTCGAGGAAAGTTCTAAGAAAAGTTGAAAAACATCCGGGAAACTTCCAAGACACAAATTGAGAAACTTGTGGCGAAAATTTAAACAAACTATCGGAACAAAATCGGATGTCACATCTAACGGAAGCCAGATAAGTTTCGGAAGCCGAAATAAATTTTCAGAAGTAGCAATTTCTAGGGAAAGCCAGGAGAAGCTCGGAAAAACCTTCCAATAGAAGTCGAACAAAATAAACCTTTGGCTTATGGTCAAACTTCCAGAAGAAGACAAAAGAAATTTCTGGGAGAATTAATTGAACTTCTTGGAGAAGACGAAAAAAACTTCCTGGAGACGCTGGCAGAAACTTCCTAAGGTAGACTGGAAGAAACATCTGAAGAAAGTCGGAAGCCAGAGCGCTTACGGAACAGTCGAAAAAAAAAACAAGGACATAATTCCTGAAGAAAGAGATTCCTGAGGGATGTTCTAATCAGTGATGCAAAATATCATGACACTCACTCGACACTCGTTAACGCATCAACCGACTATCGCTGTGAGAGGTAGAGCCATGGCAAACAACAATCACCAGTAATGGTCACTGCTCGAGATGGGAAATGACAGGTGGGCAGGAACTCACGGTCTCCCAGTGATGGTGAGTTCTTTGCCGTTAATGTTGACAAAAAGTTACTATTTTGCTATACAGAAATTCAAAACAAAAATTTTCATCTGCGGATTTGGACAGTTTTTGACCTGTTTCATACGACCGGAAGGTGTATGCTGGTCACTGCCGTGCCAAACTGATTTCCTGCGCAATTAATCAATCTTTGATGTGAATTTCGCTAATAAACACGAGGAGCATTTCTTATAGCAAAACTTGCCATAACAAAATGGGCGGTTCATTTTAGTAAACAAACTAACACTTCTTCCGACTGTGTCACCTCTCTTACTCGCCTAGGTCCTGCTCACAGGCAAAACGTAACACTCGCTGCTGATGATGTAAAATATAATGACAACGGTGAAGACTTCTGCAGTACGATGATGAAAAAATCCGCAACGACAGAAGAAAATGAAAACAATGCCTACACATTTCAAATTCATCTCGACACGTGCGACTCACCAACACACTCACATAAGCAAGCAAATCAGTAACTGCTTCGAAAAGAGCACAGTTGAGTGTCGTGATTGTCGGGAATGACCAGATCGGTGATAGATCACCACCGAAGACGAAATTCACCAGTTGCGTTTTACTTCTTTCGTCAACTTGATGGATGGTCATGGAGAGTGCTTCGCCTAGCACATTGATAGGAATGTACCAAGCGTTACTACCATCAGTTGTTTGACGATCGTGATTGTGATAGGTCGCAACTCTGGTTCTAATGATCCAGAAAATTTTCCTGATGTATTCATTAAACATCCCTGAAGACTCTACAATCTCCCTGAAGTTTTCGGAACATTCCTGAAATGCACTTAGGAATATTCCCTAATTCCCCGAAATTCCTTAATAGTTCTTGTAATTTTCCTGAAATTAGGGGCTGTTTAGGAGTTCTCTGGTAATCCTCGAAGTGCTCGGAACTTCTTTGATTATAATAAGGCTACCGGAATATCTCTTATCATCTTTGAAGGTCTCTGGACTTTCTTGAAGTTTACGAAATCTCTTAAGTGCTCTCACAATTTCCTTGAATTTATAGATTTTTTTTTATTTGACATTGAAGTCCTCTGATCTTCCCGATTTTTTTTTTAAATATTTAAAAGTTATCGACACTACCATTGAAAAGCATAGAACTTCCCATAAAATGTTCTCACAATGTTCTAATGTTAATTTAACTCCCCTTACGTGTCCTAAATTTACATGAGCCCCTCACGACATTGCTGAAGTTTTCGGAAATTGCCTGAGTTTCTCGGAACTCCTTTATAATTGCAGCAATTTCATTAATTGATAGATCTGTCCTGATGTTCTCTGAGTTTCACTACGGTTCCTGAAAACCATTAAATTTTCCTGAAGTTGTTTGGACTTGTGAAGGTTTCAAAATATTCATGAAGTTTCTTTAAGTTCACTGGAGTTCGCTGGACTTTTCCGAAATTCCCGGGTTTTCGAATTTTAGCAGAAGTTAATGAAACTGTCTTGATTTATCGAAACTTACACAAAAGTCTGGACTTTTCTGAAGTTTCAGAACTTTTTTATTGTTTCTGCAGCTAATGTGGATCCGCAATAAAAATCTGATAGCATCCTTGAAGCTCCGGGAATGTTGAAAAAACTGGCGGGAGAAGATGAAAGAATAATTCGAGCGAAGGCTGAAGAAGCTTCCAAGGTAAGGTGGAAGAAAATTCCAGGGAAAGTTGGATGAAACTTCAGGAAGTTAATGTTTAAACAATATTTCTCGATTCCCTCGTAATTACCGGAAAGAGTCATCGACTATTTCTCGATTGATGGGTAGCCAAAAACGGTGGGAAATGCACACATTAGTCGAAAGAGTATCAAGCATAAGGCATCTTTAGAGATGATTGTTTAGAATTTTGAAGGCTTAAAAAATATGAGGTTTTCAAAATGATACAAGTCTCTCACAAAAAATTTCTCCAAAATTCGAGCGCGGACAGGCAATAATAGTTTTGATTATTAAAAAAAAAATCGGTATAAATCGGTATAAAATCTTAAATAACGGTATTCTGAGGAACCTTATCTGTATATGGGTATCTAGTTTGGAAATCGGTATATCTGGCAACGCTGTTATTTTGTACATAAACGACATTTCCTACATACTTAAAAAAATAAAATTGCTTGTATATGCAGACGACATGAAGCTCTTTATGGAAATAAGTAAGTCTAGCGATGCAGAAGAATTCCAGAATGAAATCAATATATTCCACACCTGGTGTAGTAAAAGTCTACTTCAACTGAACGTAAAAAAATGTACTGCAATAGCTTTTAGCAGAAAAATTAAAACACCGCATATTGAAATATCATTAGGCAACCAAATAGTAGAAAAAAGCAAAATTGTAAGAGATCTAGGTGTAATCCTAGACTCCAAACTAACTTTTATAGAACATTATAATACTATCATTAGTAAAGCAAACAGAATGCTAGGCTTCATCAAAAGGTTCAGTCATAATTTCGAAGACCCATACACTATTAAGCTATTATATACCACATATGTAAGGCCAATTCTGGAATACTGCCACCTAGTATGGAATCCATACATTTCCATACACGAAGAACGCATAGAATCTGTCCGAAAACAATTCCTTTTATATGCCTTACGTAAATTGAATTGGACTGCATTTCCATTACCATCTTATGAAGCGCGCTGCATGCTCATCAATATACAACCACTTAAGGAGCGCCGCCAATTTGCAATGCTTTTCTTCATCAACGACATTATTTCAATTAGCATAGATTCGGCAGAAATTCTCGCACAATTAAACTTTTACACACCTTGTAGATATCTTAGAACACGGAATTTATTTTCAGAAAAATCATACAGAACAAACTATGCAAAAATAGCCCAATCAATCGAATGATGCGCCTATATAATTTTCATTGTGGAACTATTGACATCACTATGTCCAAGCAGCAAATAAAAACTAAGCTAAAACAGAATAGAATTAATGCATAGTATGTAAGTAAACATTGTAATAATCATTGTATGTAGTCTACACTGGCTTGACGAAATGGAAATAATAATAATATTGATTAATATTTGTTTATTTTTAATTATTAGTTTAATTTTACCCCTGGCATTTTATTACCTCTGCTGAAAACTGCATTGAACCGTAGATTTTGTTGTTGTTTTCGCTGGGAGTATTCAATAGTGGTTTTCTAACACTATGGGCATAGGATTGCCTTTGGATGTCTAAACCAATACCCCAGGCGATACCAATAACTTTTTCGGAACTAACCTTCTTAGTGGCTTTGTCCAAAACTACTTCAAATTTGGACCCACTTGTCCCTGGCACTTCTCGGTCGTGTTGGACCTCAATGGAATCCATGGCCACTTCGTCTGGGACATCAGTAGGGTTTCCTTGTTCTGCACTTTCACTAGATTGAGCAGGGCGTTTCTTTTTTTATCTTAACTGCCCATATCTGTAATTCAGTACAAACTTTCTGTCCCCCATTTTTCGCAAAGAAGAATCGTCCACTGTAAGAGCAAGTTCAACGTGATCACCCTGAAGAATCCTCCATGCATCAGTAAACAGATTTTCATTCTGACCTTCAATCAGAGATAGAATCATGTCATTTCCATACCTGACACTCCAAGGAAGGAAAGCGAGTAGCACGTCAGGACGCGGGATTTTATCTTCATCCACTATAACTAGATCGGCTCCTTCCCAAAGAATTAAGGATGTGAACTTCTCTTTGACCCAATCTGCTGTTTCTTTGTTCTGGCATGTGAGCACTAAATACTTAGGCTTGAACCAACAGCAGGTAAATTTGGGTTTGACCTGTTCCCTACAATGTTGTACAACTTGAACCACTTATTGTTGATTAGTTGACATTTCAACCGCAGGGTAGTTTTTAGGCATGATCCCTAATCTAACAGTACTAGCAATTTCACTGTATGTTGGTGCTGGAAGGGCTTCTCGTTCTCGTCCAAGCACTTTTTTAGGATTGTGTGAGTGCATAGGGTCTTTAGAATCCCTAGCATTTTTCTCCACATTCCGAACAGTTGTTGAAGTTATGTTAAAATTAACCTACCTGCACCGACCCTGATCTCCTCCTTTCCTTCTTCAGAGACTCGATCATCACATATTTTCTTCGACGCAGGCTTTTCCTCGCTGCTGTTGGAACGGTCGTGATCAACCATTCTTCGCCTCTTCGGAGTACTGGCTAGCGGAAGTTTCGCCCGTTCACGGGCTGCAGCATAGTCCATCCCGTCTTTCAATAACTTTTGAAGTCGTCTACGGCCAGCACCGCACAATCCGCGACGAAGCGGCTTTTCTGGCTCCGTTTCTCCTGGTGTCACACTGGTATTTTTTTCATCGCAATTTTCCACTCGATGTACTGGTGGCTTAATTGCCCTAATAGCAACATTTACACTGTCGTTTTCCTCTTCAGAGTCAGCGTTTTCTTCTTGCTTTTGCTCGGAGAATTGAGTATTGACGGCTCTAAATGAATGGTAGTGTAGGAGACCCCCCATGCCACGGCAAGCACGCTTCCGTAGTGTATGCGTTATACGTAAAAATACATCGTTTGTGGGTATTCCTCAAACAGATCATGGAACGTCAGATTGATCCCATTTGGTGTAAGCAACTTTTTCAAAACATAGTGTATATGCAAAATAATTATTTTTTGTAGTTTTTAAGCGACGTGTTTTCCATTTAATGTGTTTTCGTTCAATATAGTCAGTCGTTATTTCAAAAGTAATGAAGGCAATCCAATTAATTTATTTTACTTATTAACTAATTTTTGTAGTGTTGTCTTTTGTTTATTTGGAAGTTTCTTCCGCAAATCTTCCACATTTAACAGCAGATTCTGGAAGTCTTTTTCTTTTTTTTGTCACATTTCTGTTATAATCCTGCATCAATTTGATTGCTCTCTCTGCGTGGTCGTTTACCACTTGAAGCCGAGTAACGATTTCTTCTCCTTTGGTATTCCTTATTAGTACTCCATTCACTTACTGGTTCATCGAAGGAGCTGATATTAATCCCCAATACTCTAAAAAAATCCACAGTAATGGTAGTTGCCAGCTGGTCCAGCGAAATTGTACTCAACTCAGTGAGAAGAATATTCCGTTTCATTGTCGGATCACCATTGCCTTGCCTTGTTCGAATGGATTGGACAAGCTTCTCTCGTTCTTCGGAAGATAAGTCAGTGTCGAACACAGAGAGACCAATTAGTTCTTCACTTAGATACCAGAAATGGCCTAAACATTTTCTTTGCGCAGCACCAGCAGCATCTGGATTGAAACTTTCGAACTCCTTAAGATCCGCTATACACTTGAGATCACTGCGAGGAGCAGATGCAGCGAAGGGTGCGGAAAACCACGCTTCCACATACACTAAAAACTATGAAAGCGCATACTACAAGCAATCCGGCCGGGTCTTTGTGGAGATGAAACTGCGCCCTGAAGAGATACATCTTTAGACTGTAGATAGCCCGTGCCATCCAGCGCGCAGTATGCACAGGTCCCGGTACACGGAAATAAATTCCTCTTGGAGGAACTTTGCCCAAAAAAATGAATGTAAGTTCCAGAAACTCACGGTAACCATCCCTCGGCTGTCCAAGCTACAAAATATCATTGAAATAATAACATTTTCTTATCATATGAGTTAAGATAAAATACTCACAATGATGTTGTGTTCCGCGAAACTTGCAATTTGAGTTATGCGATTTCTCGAAAAATGTGGTAGGGTAAATGATGGCTTCGGCAACCATCGACTGTTTTCGGCAACCACAATTTAAACGTTGATTTCGCTGTATTTTCTCACTAAAACACTTCGCAGGTTCAATCCCAATACATTTTAACAACTGATAAAACCTGTTATGTCAGGTGTTTCTTCAAATGAAACATAAGCACATGAAAATACAGCTGATTTCGAGTTGCCGATAATAGAACAACTGGTTAACACACAGTTTAAACGAAAAGGTTGCCGAAGTAAAAGAGGCTGCCGACAATAGTCACACTCACCTGAGAAGTTTGGAGCGCCTTAAAAACGTTTTCAAACCGTTTTGGACAGTTCTGTCGATTGAAATGGATAGAGTAGCTAGCAGCAGATAAATGTAAACAAACAAACACGTCATATGTGTGCGTGACACTGAGGAAATGCTAATAGAAGTGCGGAAGCTGCTTAGATTGCCGAGAATACGTAAATTCCCCTAATTCGGATGTCAGCGGAACTTCGTATTTTTCCTTATCTATTGACTTCCAGTGGCTTTGATTGAATATAATAATGTCGGGTCCGCTTGTCAGCCCCATGATGGTATGGAAGACACTTTCTAGGGCTAGCTCTAAAATATGGTGCCTACAGGGTAGCCATAGAAGGTTCGCCTCAAGTTGGCGCTCTATCCACGAAGCTGCACCGTTCTTCCAGCCTTTAATTAGTAACCGTGTTTGAAAATCATTAAGTAGCAAAAAAGGAAAGTAACGACTTAAGCAACTGACCTAGTGTGGAAATAAGGTTAAAAAGATATCATAAATACCTTTATTGACACTGGTGGTGTCAAAGGACATAGCTTTAATTCGATCAGTTAAGTTCCAAGCTTTAATCAATTCCACAACAGCTTCTCCGATGGCTTTTCCTGTCCCTCTTTCAACAAATGGAACGCCAAGAAGCTGTGTCGTGTTTTTTCCTGTCACAAGTACTGCTTGGCGATCGACCAGTTCCTTCCCTATCAAAGAACTCACCACTTTACCGTTCCAGTGAACTGTAAGGATTTCATCGGGACTGAAATACTCCATCAATTTCAAGGACGATTCAGACCGGTATTTCTCACGCAATCGATGCATAGTGGAACGGTTGATGTTAGTATTCCCTAGATCAACCCCAAACGATTTTGCAGCTGCTGCCAGAATAACTGTGGCAGCATCTGTGCTGACTTTTGCTGCATCATGGGATAATTCTGAGGCTATAACATTGTGAGTTCCACGTCGTGAGCGATGCTCATCATCGGATAGGTCGAGTTCTACGAAGTTGGCTATAATGAAATAAATTTACTGCACTGTAATCCAGCAAAGAAACTGAATATTAACAGTTGTCACATTCCACTGATAACTTCACATTCAGGTCCCACAAATTTAACGAGAGTTTCACTTCTAAGTTTATGAGCCATTTTGAGGATTCTTTTCACTGCTTGAAACGACGCATCTAAACGCACTGAAATAAGGGTTGCCACTGTTAAGACACAAACTGGATACTGTCGTAACCGGACAGAGGTTTCCAGCCTTTGTCACGGCTACACGAAAGCAATTGGTTTCTCGCTACCTGAATTGTTGCCGCTGCTACTGTTACTGCTACTGTTACTGCTACTGTTGTTACTGCTGCTAGTACGTCTGCTTCAAAGTTTGTTACAAGAATGACTTCATTAGGCATAGGGAAGCTCTATTTATATGTAGCTAAATTTTCACTTGTTTCCAAAGCACTGTTAGTTGCCATGGACTTTCCCCTAACAAACCAAGAAGATTTCGGATTCAATGCCTACTTCCGCAACGTCTTCTTTCATTTTCTTTTTCACATTTTACGCATGACAGCGTTGTCCTATTTTTGAAGAGAGAGAGAGAGAGGGATAGAGCTTTCATTTGCACTCTTACATTTTCTTGGAAGAAGAGTGACTATGTAACATACTGTTTTATGTTGACGTTCAGCATACGTGTGCGAGTATCTTTTCATGGTTTATAACATGGCTTCATGGTGATACCTATGCAGTGTACACCAAGGTAGCAAGGTCGCCGAGGCATGGGGGTCTCCTACACTACCATTCATTTAGAGTCGATGAGCGACCTCTAAACGTTAACATACGAACTTCAAATTTGTATATGTTTGTTTTCAAATCAAAACGAACATTTTAATAGGTTGAATTTACAAATTGGTCGAATTTTTGAAAATAAGGGACGGCCGCATGGCTGTTAAGATCTTCGTTCGCGTCTTTGGTGATTACTCTACGGGTCTCGACGACTCGCCTTGAAACTGATTGTCATCCTTTGCCACATCAGGACGACATGTTTGATTGAGGCGCATACCTCCATGTGGAAGTCCGTAAAGTGCTGACCATTAACACCCATTGAGGTTTGTTCCAGTATAACCGTTTGCCACCAGGAGTCATATCCGCACCTGCTGCTTTCCAAAGGATCATTGACAGCATGGTAGCTGGCATTCCAGAAGCCAAGCCGTATCTAGACGATATCCTTATATGTAGCTGAAAAAGCACAAACAGAGCACGATCGCAGCCGGATCGAGAAGTACCGTTTTTCTCTACCACAGATCAAATTTCTGGGTCACATCATCGACAAGGGTTTCACCCTGATCCTAAGAAGACACGCGCCATCCCCCACATACCAGCTCCACAAGATGTCATGCAGCTACGTTCCTATTTGGGAGTAATCAACTACTATGGACGATTCTTAGGTCAGATGAAAAAACTCCGAGTGCCACAGGGCCGTCTGCTAACGAAGGATTGGACCGCTGAATATCAGAGGTCCTTCGAACGATTCAAAACTATCTTTCTCTCCAATTTGTTGCTGACAAACTACGAACCCGCCAAGGAAATCATCGTTGCAAGTGACGCTTCAAAGAACGGCCTGAGAGCAGTAATCATGCATTAATTTTCAAACGGCACATTGAAGGCCATCACACATGCTGCTAGGTCGCTAAAGCCAGCTGAACAAATTACGAAAATTTGAAACTGGACGTCTCATTCGCTCACACTGATCATATATGTTATGTCTCAGAACTCCCGGCGGCGCCGACTGGGATTTAACCCAGGCCTGCTGGGGTGAGAGGTAATCACGCTTACCACTACACCACCGGTGCCGCTAAAATAAAATCCTTATGAGGATCCAGTTTTCTTCCAGTTTTTTTGGGTGCATTTCGCAAGTAATTTTTGAAAGACTTTTGGCAACCCTGTATGGGATTATCATGAAACTATCGTAACTTGAGAAACCACCGTGACAGGCCTAATGTGGATAAGAGGATTTTCATAAACCACACATAGACACTTACGGGGGTGTATTGGCAAGTGTCTACGGTCCATACAAATTTCCAAACATATTTAAAACTCTCATAAACTGTCTACGTTGCTTACGAACAGCCCTTAAGGAAAATAATGTGGTTGGCAGCGCTTCCACACTTTATCTACAGGCTTAGAAAAATTCATGTAAATTTAGATGCTCTGGGACTGACATATACAAGCGCCACTTTTGACATAAAGTTGAGTTATAACAGACGTGAAATTCAATTCAATCAAACGTAATTTTTGAAACTATTCAGTCTCGGAGTCCTTAATTTTACATGACATGTGTGTTTACGTCTCATACTTTATGTCAAAGATGGATTCCGTCACGTGTAAAATTAGTTTTTTCTACCGTATGCGAGTCTTAAACTATGTTAATCATCGATCGAGTTTCCACTTGCTGCAATTACGGCCTCCACACGCTACCGGAATGCACGGCATATTCTAATAATGTAGTCTGGATCCATTTCTCTCCAGGTACGGGTCAATGTTTGTCTGAGGCTTGCTGTACTCGGGTGGCGTTTAGAACAAGCCTTGGCCTTCATGACGCGCCATATTGAGTAATCCAGCAGATTAAGATCGGGGCTGGATGGCGGCCACATATCCTTCGCCCAGAACGGAAATGTTCCTGCAACCACTTCTAAGTGCGGTTCGAGGTGTGGCACGGAGCCCCATCTTGTTGAAATACAACATTTGGCTTCGGACCGTACTGTTCTTTGATCAACGGAAGAACATACTTACTTAAAACCCCGATGTAGACCTCCGTGTTGACCTTGTCGCCTTCTGGAATGAACAGCTGGTCCATTTTTTTGCCATCGGAAGCCACCAATCCAAACATCATAACGCTAGCAGGATGCTTGGTCAGATACACGTTCTTGTGCTCGTCGGCCACGTCTTTTGCCGGAAGAGAACTAATATACCGGTCGGTTCTGGAATTTGATACGGGATCGACATGCTCTCGTCGGTGAATAGGATTACCGGATTTTTTCGCTTAAGGAAGTTCAAGATTTTCTTGCATCGTTCGACTCGTAGCTCCCGGATGCGGTTGGTAATCGTGTGAGTTTTTTTTCCGTGCCCTCGACTTCGCCCCGCAATCTTCCTTTACGATCTTCCATGTCGTAAAGTCACTGATCCCGTGTTCCTTTGCCACTTTCCTTATTGAACGCACTTGTTTGCGACATTTGCGCGTGGGACAAATCACGAATACGCTGCCACTTCGTCGTAGTGCAACTGTCAAACTAAGTAAATCATTTTCTTTTATACACAGCCAACTACGGTATGAGCTATAGGTTACGTGCATGCAAAGAAAACCAAGGCATTGTATGCACAGGTGAAACGGGAACGTTATTTGTAGGATGGTGCAAATATTATCACGCATACGGTAAGTGTGTACACTGTCAGTCATTCCACTCTATGATTTAGACACCTTGTGTGGGAACAGTACTATTTATCAAAAAAACCGATCTGAAGAATGGATGTACCACTCATAGCAATAGCATCTCAGCCCTCCCGCAAAGCTGTCCAAACATTCCCAAAACCCTACCAATTCACTTTTTTCTGCTTCCTCAGTCGAAAAGGAAAACTTTCCACGCCATCCCGGAACGGCTTCCACTCCTCCTGAAAACCGTGAAGCCACTTATCTTTTCCACTTCACACCTCAGCAGAGTCGAAAGAAAAGTTCATCACTCAATCAACCGAAGCGTCTCAATCAATTTAACTCCCCCGGTCGTTCTCTCGATTGCACCTCAATCGACTGTTCTAGCACCGCCGGAGGGGCAATCCGCTCAACAGATAGACCACACCCTTCAGGATCTTTCCCGACCGACGACGACTACCGTTCGACAGCAAAGGCGTTCGATTCGAATCACCTTTAAGAGGGGCGAGGTTGGGTCAGGGCGGAAAACCTCGATGAAAAAAGACTCCGGCATTCGGAAACGGAAATCAACAATTTCCTTCGAATTCGGTCTCGTATTTTCTAACTCACTGCACTCAGCGCTGCTGTCCACCCACTTTTATCGAGTAGGCCCTGCAGGAGAATGTGCAGATGCTGGTTTTACCCTGGAGACTGTCAGTGCTTAAAATTTACGTGTGGGCACGTTGCTGGAAGGCCTCAATGGAATCGCTCGGAGAAACTTCCCAAACTTTAGCCATAAATTTGGACAAATATGAGTTTCGATGGCAGGCACACACCCCAAATTCCCATCAGGATGAGAACTTTCACTCTCCCTCCACCGTATCTGGCTGTGTTATCTTGGGTTGCTCCCGGGGAAGCATTTTGTCACCGACAACCGAGCAGCCTTCTTCTGGGCCATGTTTAAAGTTTGAGGTCACGGGTTGTTCCTCCGTCATCGTCGTCGTTGTTGTTTTTGGAAATGGGGAAAAGAAGGAGCACAATTGTGGACATTTTGTAACGACGACGCCAGGTGTAGGGGGGATAATCCTGAATCCGAAGCAAGAAGGAAAGCCCCCCAAGGGCCCATTCAAGACGATTAGACGGGATCGGTTTTATGTATCTTTAAACTTTTGCCGATTCTGTCTCACGGGTGAGTGAGTTTTACCTGGTGCGGGATTATTATGGGGGGGAACCGTTTTGTGAGAAGGGACCGGTAGCCCGGGTCGGAAGGATACTTTCTTGGGAAAGGTTAGTTTGATCGTTGTTGGAATAATTGGAAAGTTTTCATTGGGATACATTTGGTTAGCAATCGGAAAGAGCAGTCCAAACAAACGAATTCATCTAAATGTGGAGGATTCGTCTTCAAAAATGTTGCCACAAGTAAATAATGAAACATTGAACAATGGGCTGAGAATACAATCTTGTGGAATAACATTAGAAACATGAAACCGAAGAGTTTCGGATGATTGAGGGTTTTAGGGCGGAGTTCTTCATAATAATGTGGATCATCTATTGGCATATCAACAGATAGCTCGAAGTTCATACGCAAAGATAGAGCCAACATTCTTTGCTAGAGGCTTGAAGACACTAGGTCACGTAATTAACTTTGTTTCGGATTTATCTATTTTTCACCTGCCAGATTACATGCATTGTCCACTGTGCATTGGTCACACCAGGTTAATTTTTATATGTGTGTTAGGGTGGGTAAGTTTGTGTGTTCGACTACGACCTCTTGATCCTCACTTCTTCTTCTTCTTTTTATTAGTGGAGTGGCCAGAGCCGGAAAAAATACGGAAAACCCGGGAAATCACTATCGGAAGAACGAGTAAAAACGCGTGCGAATTACTTCACCGATTATTCAATTGATTTTTATTCTTCCAATTCAATACATTTGAAGTTGGTTGTAGGAAAGAGAATACAGTATATGTAAAGAAAAGAGACAAACTAATCGATCAATAACCACTACAGGGGATGCTGCAGGGGACAACTGTTCACATCTTAGTTGGAAGGGGAACGTCCAGAGATTTTGCTCGAACATAATCCGCCCACCAAATTCCCTATGGGAATTTCCGATCGAAGTCTTTTTGGAACATACTCATCCTGATCCTGACATCGTGACGAGTAGTACCAGATGCTGATACCACTCTGGAAGGTTTCGATGATTCTACCCGTAGGCCATTGCTTTGGCTTCGAATTGTCGTCCACTAGTAGAACGAAGTCGCCGACCGAAACGTTGTGGGATGAACGTTGCCACTTTGCCATCCGCTGCAGAGATCGCACGTATTCTGTCTGCCATCTAGTGCGAAATTCTTGCGAGAGACACTGAACGAACTGCCAGCGTGACATCGAGCTAATTTGCCGCTCCAGCAAGTTGATTTCGGGAACGGTGGTGAGTACACGACCGATGAGAAGGTGAGCGGGAGTGAGAAGTGGAGCATCGATAGGACTATTGGAGATCGGTGTAAGGGGCCTCGAGTTCAAGGTGGCAGCAATTTGAGCTATCAGTGTGGACAGTTCTTCGAAGGTAAAGATGTAACTGCTGGTGATCTTCGACAAATGCTGCTTAGCAACCTTGATCGCTGACTCCCATAATCCTCCATGGTGTGGAGACCGAGCTGGAATGAAGTTCCATTCCACTCCCTTGTCGGTTAGAAAATCGACCACTTCATCATTGTGTACAGAAGAGTTGAGTTGCACGTACATTTCTCGAAGGTGCTTAGCTGTTGCTCGGAAGTTCGTTGCGTTGTCCGAGAACATTTTCGCTGGCAAACCGTAGCGGCTGGAAAATCAAGTGAATGCCGCTAAGAACGCTGCAGTAGTAAGCTCAGACACAGCTTCCATATGCACGGCTTTGGTTGTAAAGCAAACAAGAGTACGATGTACCCCTTGCTTTGTTTCGCACCTCTGGTCCTACGTCCAACAATGCTGACTGGACCGGCATAGTCCACGCCAGTAATCGCAAATGGTGGATTTGGTTGAACTCGATCAGATGGCAGCTGACCCATTTGTTGATACGTTGGTACTAGCTTAGCACGTGCACACGTCACACACTGAGGATAAGCTTTCCTTGCTGCACTTGCACCACTAATTATCCAAAATCTCCTCTGGGATACGGCTAGCAGTGTTTGTGGCCCGTAGTGGTCATGGACGATGTGGTCATGGGTTAACAGATAAGATGTGAGGATAGAATGGCGAGGTATCAATATAGGATGTCGAACGTCGTAGCTGAGACTTGACTGTTGTAGTCTTCCACCCACCCTGAGCATACCCTCTTCGTCCAGAAATGGCTTGAGTTGGTGCAAAGTGCTGTGCGAACTAACTTCTCCTTGCTGCTGTTGGTGAACGTGGCGAATGTAAACTGTTTGGGCTCGATCAAGCTCCCGTGGTAACAGACGAGTTATTTCCATAGAGAGTGATGAGAGAAACGGCTACTGCACCAGCTCTTTGCTCCCTATCAATGTGCTGTTGGTCAGTGTTGGTCAGTGTAGGGATGTGTGTTGATTCACATTGCTCACCTATGGGGCTCCATGCAGGACCATTCCACCACAGACTGTTGTGTTGAATTTGTTCTGGTGATGCACCGCGCGAAATGAGATCAGCGGGGTTTTGCTCCGATGCGATGTGGCTCCAATTGACTGTCGGTAGGTGCGTGGTGATTTCTGCCACCCGGTTGGCAACAAAGGTTTTCCAGCGGGAAGCACCGCCGTTGAGCCAGGCAAGCAAAATACTTGAATCCACCCAAGCTCGTATCTCGAAGAAAGGTTGATTGATGGCGCTTGTTACGTTGTTGATCAGTCGTGCGAGGATCACTGCATGTGTGCTTCGTGAAATGCTCTTCGCATCGGATCTCTTCATCGTTGAAGTGCGGAGATTTATTAGCGTATTCCTCCAGTTCCCAGAACTTGCGGAGCTGATCGGAGAGAGGATCATTGGTAGCCGTCAGTAAGCATGAAGGAGCGTTAGTGTGTGGTTGATTGTCGCAGTATTTGTAGCCACCAGAAACCACCCATCCTAATTTAGTATTCTGGAGTACAGGAAGGCAGTCGTCCAAACCAAGGTTGATTGTTCCAGGCTCGAGCAGCTGGAAGAAGAGTTTGTTACCAAGAAGGATGCTGACCTTTCCGGGATGGTGAAATTGGGGATCAGCCAACTGATTCGACCCTGGAATTGGCCAATCCGTGATGTTGATCGGCTTTAACGGGAACTCAGAAGTAAGTCGCTCAAGAATAATGCACGGCACTACATTCCGATAGTCTGAACAACGTGAAGCGAATGTAATCACTGCTCCTTTATTCGCGTGCCCAGAAGTATTAGCAATTCCACCGAATTCGAAGTCCACATCTGCAGTGGAGAGACACAATTTCTTACACAAATCCTTAGTGATGTAGCTTGTGTGGGACGCGCAATCAAGGACTGTTCGACAAGCATGTGGACGTCCAAACTTGTCAAAGACGTTGATGATAGCGGTCAGGAGTAGAACGTTGGTGTCCATGAAATCGGTTGCTCGACAGAGCGGTGCAATCAATGTTTGCGACATCGAAGACGAACCATAGATATTGATTGTGACCGCTGTACTGTTGCCTGTCGTTGAAGCGGCAGTCGATTGGAGTGCTTCGTGCAGACGAGTGTGGTGTGGAAGAGTACATTTCCGACAATTGCCGGACTGGCAAGGTTCACCGGAATGTTGCTTCAGGCAGTTCTCACAGAGGTTCTGCCTACGGATAAAATGGAGTCGTTCATCGGAGCTGACATGAAGAAACTTACCACACTGATACAGTTGATGCGGTGATTTTGCACAAAAAACGCACATTAGTAGAGGAGAGAGGTGCTCGGTGGTGACGAGAGCTGTTGGTCCCCTGGGAGAATGTTTGCTTGGAAAAGGCGCGATGAACATCGGTTTCTTCTGACGAATCGGCTGAACAGATTTCAGTGCGCAGCTTTGGGCATCGATAAACTTCAGGAACCTCTCCAAGGTAACTTGTTCGTCTTTGAGCTCCGACCTTTTTTGACACCACAACTGCTTACTTTCAGGATCCAGTTTTTCGGCTAGAATGTACAGCAACCATATATCCCTTCCTTCCTGATTCATGGTCTCCAGTGCTCGAATAACTTCATCGGACACATCATGTAATGAGCGCAAACCGGCAGCTGATGGTGACGTCATGGATTGTTGATTCAAGAACCGATGAATGTGCTGTACAGCGATTTCGAGCGGCTTGTTGTACCTAGCCTTCAGTTTAGCAAGAGCGGGAGCATAGTTGGCGTCTTCTATACGAAGGTGCGATATCAGAGCGGCGGCTTCTTCAACAAGGTTGGTCTTGAGGAAGTAGAGCTTCTGACTATCCTGTAGAGCCACGTTCTTGTGTACCGCACTGTCGAATAAGTCAAAAAAAAAGATGGCCATTTGAGGATGTTGCCTCCAAATGTATTGAATTCTGCCTGTTGCTGAGCCAGTTGTTGAATGGCAGCGCCGTCATCTTGTGGACCGAGGTTGAGGATTAAGGGCTGTTTCTTCAACTACAGCATCATCAACGTGCACTGCCCACACGAAGGGAGACCCGACGACGAGAAAGAAGCGTTATATGCGAAGCTCGAGCAGGTGTACGACGGCTGTTCGCAACGGGATGTCAAAATCGGCAATCGGGCCAAACAGCCTGCACGCCATATCGAACGACAACGGCCAACGATGCGTGAACTTTGCAGCCTCTCGAGGAATGGTAGTTCGAAGTACCTTTTTCCCCCTCAAGGATATCCACAAAGCCCCCTGGAGATCTCCTCACCAACACACAGAAAACCAAATTGATCACGTTCTAATCGACGGGCCTGGAGATCTCCTCACCAACACACAGAAAACCAAATTGATCACGTTCTAATCGACGGGACATTCTTCTCCGATACTATCAACGTCCGCACGTACCGCAGTGCGAACATAGTTTCGGACCACTACCTAGTTGCAGTATGCATGCGCTCAAAACTCTCAACTGTGCAAACACCCGTCAAAGTCGAACGTCGCGACCCAAACTTGAGCAACTACGGGACGCCGGAGTTGCCCAGGACTACGCGCAGCAGCTGGAAGTTGCACTATCCACGGAAGAGCAACTTGGCGCAGCTTCTTTTGAAGATGGCTGGAGGGACATCCCTTCAGCCATAGGTAGTACTGCTGCAGCGGCACTAGGTACTGCAATCCCGGACCGAAGAAATGACTGGTTTGACGGCAAATGCAAACTGTTAGTAAAGGAGAAGAATGCAGCACGGGCGAGAATGCTGCAACACCGCACGAGATTGAATGTGGAGCGATACAAACAAGCGCGGAACAGACAATACTCGGTTTTCCGAAGGAAGAAGCGTCAGCAGGAAGACCGAGATCGCGAGGCGATGGAAAATCTGTACCGCGTAAACGACACACGGAAGTTCTACGAGAAGCTAAATAGTTCGCGCAAAGGCTACGTGCCGCAAGCCGATATGTGAAAGGACTTGGACGGTAACCTTTTCACGAACGAGTGTGAGGTGATTGAGAGGTGGAAGCAGTACTATGACGAGCACTTCAACGCTGATGCAGCAGAACACGAAGGTGGCACGGCAACAGACCTTGGAGCACGCGCAGAAGACGACAGACTACCGGTTCCTGATCTTCAAGAAGTTGAGGAGGATGAAACTCTTTATTTGTTGGACCCCGGGAGATTATGCGCCGTCCCAGATGGGGACGTGCCTAGACCCCTAGCTACTGGTCTAAGCCTGTCGGCAGCCACTGGGGTGGGCACCAAAGGCCTCTTTTGTTCCCGGGTCCCAGGATTTGTCGGTGAGGGGGAATTTTCGGTGTAAGCTGTCCTAAATATCGCAATGAATTAATTTACCTTGGTGATGTTTATTGGGTGGATCTATCTGTTCTAGTGTGTGAGTTGGCGTGGGCTGTCCCGATGGTGGAGTGGAACAGCCAGAGAGCAGTGGCTGGATGGTGGTGGCCGGATGGTGGTGGCCGGATGGCGGTGGCCGGATGGCAGTGGCCGGATAGTGTTGGCCGGATTGCGGTTGCCGGATTGTGGTGACCGGATTTCGGCGGCCAGATTGCAGCGGCCGGATTGCAGCGGCCAGATTGCAGCGGCCAGATTGCAGCTGCCGGATTGCAGCGGCCGGATTGCAGCGGCCAGATTGCGACGACCGTGTTGCGGTTGCCGGATTGCGGTTACCGGATTGCGGTTACCGGATTGCGGTTACCGGATTGCGGTTACCGGATTGCGGTTACCGGTTTGCGGTTGCCGGATTGTAGTGACAGGATTTCGGCGGCCGGATTGCCGTGGCCGGATTGCAGTGGCCGGATTGCAGCGGCCGGATTGCAGCGGCCGGATTGCAGCGGCCGGTTTGCGACGGCCGGATTGCAGCGGCCGGATTGCAGCGGCCGGATTGCAGCGGCCGGATTGCAGCGGCCGGATTGCAGCGGCCGGATTGCGACGGCCGGATTGCGACGGCCGGATTGCAGTTGCCGGATTGCGGTTTTCGGATTGCGGTTGCCGGATTGTGGTTGCCGGATTGCGTTTGCCGGATTGCGGTTGCCGGATTGCGGTTGCCGGATTGCGGTTGCCGGATTGTAGTGACAGAAGTTCGGCTGCCGGATTGCGATTGCCGGATTGCGGTTGCCGGATTGTGGTTGCCGGATTGCGGTTGCCGGATTGCGGTTGCCAGATTGCGGTTGCCGGATTGCGGTTGCCGGATTGCGGTTGCCGGATTGCGGTTGCCGGATTGTAGTGACAGAAGTTCGGCGGCCGGATTTCGACGACCAGATTACAGCGGCCGGATTGCGACGATCAGATTGCAGCGGCCGGATTGCGACGGCTGGATTGCAGTTGCCGGATTGCGGTTGCCGGATGGCGGTTGCCGGATTGGGGTTGCCGGATTGCGGTTTCCGGATTGCGGTTGCCGGATTGCGGTTGCCGGATTGTAGTGACAGAACGTCGGCGGCCGGATTTCGACGACCAGATTGCAACGGCCGGATTGCAGTTATCGGATTGCGGTTGCCGGATTGCGGTTGCCGGATGGTAGTGACAGGAGTTCGGTGGCCGGATTTTGGCTACCAGATTGCAGCGGCGAGGTTGCAACGGCGAGATTTCAACACGAGGCCAACAATGGAGCACCGCGATGGCCGAAGGGAGATAGCCGAAGCGCGATGGCCAAATCTCGATGGCCGGATAGGGTTGGCTAGATGGCGTCGGCCAGATGATGACGGCCGGATCCTGATCGGTTAAGTCATCTAACACCGTGATCGACGCACTTTCACCTCTTTTCCGGGCACGTTTTTCTCCCAGTCTCTCAACACTCCTCGTGTATCTTCAACTATCTCGTACCACAGTCAGCAACACACTGCCTATCCTCTCTCTCTCTCGGTCGAACCATCTCTCACCTCCTCATCGACTCTCAGCTTCACCGTAGCTAGTTTCCGTCTCTCACTACGCTATGACAGGTCGGTGGTGGTTCCGTGGACAATGGTCGCTTCGCCCATGCAGCAAAAGACCTCCATCATCGCCCTACCTTATCGGTCA
Source organism: Ochlerotatus camptorhynchus (assembly GCF_037179485.1). NCBI lineage: Eukaryota > Metazoa > Arthropoda > Insecta > Diptera > Culicidae > Ochlerotatus > Ochlerotatus camptorhynchus. The sequence continues at coordinate 1,346,871 of NW_027041033.1, read as the reverse complement.
CTTTAGAAGTGACGTTATGGAGCTATCTCTCTTAACAACACTGACCCTACTATTACACCAATTGAATCCAATGGTACCAACCGGTAACAAGGAGATCGGTCGGATGAAGAACAACAAAGCAACTGGTGTAGATCAACTACCAAGTAGGCTATTAAAATACGGTGGTGAGCAACTGGCTAGAGCGCTGCACTGGGTAATTGCCAAGATTTGGGAGGAGGAGATATTACCGGAGGTGTGGATAGAAGGTGTCATATGCCCAATCTACAAAAAGGGCGACAAGTTGGATTGCTGCAACTACGCGCGATCACACTGCTGAGCACCGCCTACAAGGTACTCTCCCGAATTCTATGCCGCTGCCTGTCATCATTTGCAAGAGAGTTCGTGGGGCAATACCAGGCGGGATTCATGGGTGCCCGCGCTACCACGGACCAAATTTTCGCGATTCGACAGGTTCTGCAGAAATGCCGCGAATACAACGTGCCCACACATCATTTTTTCATCGATTTCAAATCCGCATACGACACAATCGATCGAGATCAGCTATGGCAGATTATGCACGAGTACGGATTTCACGGACACTCTCGAGTCCCTTTGAATCTCGATGGGGGCTATGGCAAGGTGATGGACTTTCGTGTCTGCTAACCTCGCGTTAGAAGGTGTGATCAGAAGAGCTGGGATAGACACAAGTGGCACGATCTTCAGGAAGTCCATCCAGCTCCTTGGCTTCACCGATGACATTGACATTATGGCACGGAACTTTGAGACGATGGCGGAAACGTACAGCAGACTGAAGGCTGAAGCTAGGCGGATTGGACTTGCCATCAACGCATCAAAGACAAAATACATGAAAGAAAGAGGTTCTAGGGAAGACAATGTTAGCCTCCCACCCCGAGTTCAGATTGACGGTGACAAAATCGAGGTGGTCGATGATTTCGTGTATTTGGGCTCACTGGTGACCGTCAAAAATGATACCAGCAGAGAAATTCAAAGACGCATTATGGCAGGGAATCGTGCCTTCTTTGAACTCCGGAGGACGCTCCGGTCGAATAAACTTCGCCGCCGCACGAAGTTGACTGTCTACAAGACGCTGATTAGACCGGTTCTCCTCTACGGCCACGAAACCTGGACTATGCTCGTGGAGGACCAACGCACCCTTGGTGTTTTCGAACGGAAGGTGTTGCGTACAATCTACGGTGGAGTGCAGATGGATGACGGAACGCGGAGGAGGTGTCCATCGTCCACATAGCAAAAATTGGGCAACTACGGTGGGCAGGGCACGTCGTAAGAATGCCGCACGATGACTCAGTGAAAATGGTTCTAGAAAGCGACCCAACAGGAACAAGAAGAAGAGGCACGCAGCGGGCAAGGTAGATCGACCAAGTAGAAGGTGACCTGCGGACCCTTCGCAGACTACGAGGCTGGCGAACTGTGGTCATGGATCGAGTAGAGTGGAGACGACTTCTTCGGACAGCAGAGGACAACAAGGCCTTAGCCTGATTGGTAAGGTAAGGTATGATTTGCCTCAGGGTTGCCACAAATCTTTGTTCACCGATGACACAGGAATTTCTGCTAAAGTATTCGTGTTATTTGCAGCAGTTGTTGTACTACCAGGAAAAAAGCACACACTAAGACATATATCATAACAATTAACGCTGGTAAGTTGCTGCAGTAACTTGAGCACCTAGCTTAGAACGAAATGTAGTTTATTTTGAATTTGAAACAAATAAAGAGTTGAAAAAAGTTGCAGCTACATCCATGAATGTCTGTATTGCGTACTCTAGTTTTGTATGCACTTCACTCAATTAAAATTATGGGCGCTCATTTGAGCCACAAGACTGTGCATATGGGGGTACACTTTGTGAAAACCGAAAATGGAACATGTAACAAATTAAGAAAGATTTTGAACGTTAATAACTCAGCTGCTCCTGGTCCAACTTCAATAATTTTATCACCAATCGATCAGAAATATGACTACGCATCGATACTAATGCTTCCGAATGTTGATTTTCAACAAGAAACTATTTAAAAACTGGTAAATGTCCAGCATTGTCCAAAAGTGTCGAATTAACTAACAAATCCACCAATTACCTACATGCATATGCTGCTTCCCCAGCACAGTCGTCAGAGAATAGTAAGTAGACGAAACAAGTCGAAGTGGCATTCGTCTCCGATCCTCGGGCGCGTGCGAATAGGGAGGATGGAATTGCGTAATATTTTGCACACTCATCTCCATATTCAGAACCAAACGCAAATTCTTTGAGATAACCACCATCCGTCGTCTGGCTCGCCGTGGCGGTGTCTGACGTATCTCCGGTCTGATTTACGAGGTGTGCTGAAGATGTTCCTGAAAATGAGATCCGTGATGCTGTCACCTACACTAAACACGCCAAGCGTAAGCGGCCATGAATGTCATTTGAAGTGGCAGAGACGCACTCTGTTTGGTTTCGGAGGTTAAATCATCACCAACTTTGGCAACAAAAGGCTCTTTTCAGGGCCACCAAGCTTATTACAGTAAAGAGTACGAATAGAATTCATCTGCCTGTTTGTCCATATTCAGATCCAACGATCACACAAAATGCTCATGTAATCATGATCATGATCATGATCAAGTTTGAATCGCCACGGCCGAATATTTTCGATGGAAGAAGCAACAATCTAGCATCTAGTTCGACGAAGACGACAGGAAACATTTGTGAAGCCGAGTTATTTACGAAAGAGAGTGTCGATGAAGAGAATCGATCAATGTAGATAGGACCTATTGAAAAGTGACGCGAGATTTGTTTTCCGACGCCAGGGAGGCAGCTCCCACACCTGGACCCTACCAATCGACCCATCAACTCAACCGGGGACCAACGGCTTTACTTCCCGAAGGAAGGCGTGATCAGAGATGTTATGCCTTAGAACATGCCGGTGGAGCCGACTGAGATTGGACCCAGGCCAACCACCGGCACTGATATCTTTCAAGGTGATATCACGGCGAATGAGATCGACCCAAATTTGAGTTTAGTTATCTCAGAAATAAGAAATAAAGTGCAGGAACTCAGCGATGATTAAATTTGCCTCATGTTTTCTCAGATTTTTCCAGGATTTTCCAGGGAAAAATTCCCGAATTTGAGGAAAGTAAAGATTGGATTCACTCAGTGTATTGGTACTACTCCGAGACTGAATAAAATTTTCATCAAATTTCCTCATTTTCTGGCAGATTTTTTAGGTTTTGCACAGGAAACCATGAGACAAATTTACTCATCGCTGAGCTCCTGCACTTTTGGCGATTATGAGTGAACTAAACTCAAATTTGGGTCGTTCTCATTCGCCGTGTACGCAAAAGGAAAAGAGGCAGTGTCGCTACTTGATAGCAAACTACTCATAATGGGAGTGTCTTTGTAGCATTTATACCACTACTTGGTTGCACATCATTCTGCTTTAACCTGAAAAGATATAAAAGAGCGCTGCTGTATGGCATTATTTAGCTCATTTTCGCTTCGGATGGCGTGGTGAACAGCAACTCCTTTACACCTAACAAGCAACAATTGTTGTGGCAAAGAAGGAACAGGTCTGGTAAAGGAGGCGCCAAGAGTCATCGAAAAGTTCTTCGAGATAACCGCCTTCGGTCGTCTGGCAAATCTCCGGTCTGATCTAAGAGGTGTGCTGAAGGTGTTTCTGGAAAATGAGGTCCGTGATGCAGTCACCTACACTAAACACGCCAAGCGTAAGTGGCCATGGATGTCCTCTTCAATAAAAAACGGCCCTTTTCAGGGCCATCAAGCTTACATCAGTAAAGAGTTGGAATAGAATTTATCTGTGCTTGTTTGTCCATATTCAGAACCACAAGCCCCCAACGACCACACAAAATGCTCTCCAGAGTTGTAATCTTGTAACCAAACTTGGAAGCAGGGGTGCAGTGATTTTGATTGATTCTCTTAATCAACTTTCTCTTTGAATAAAAAATACTACAAATTTGGTACGCCTACAATTCAAAAACGGAAAGAGTTGAGGTAATAGAAAATTGATCAATTAAAAGAACTAAATGCTCTTCACATTTATTCCGTCCACTAGCAGTCCAACGTCAAGCTTCTGTTCGTGCCCCTAGGCACAGACCCTTCTACTTTTTTCTGACAAACGTCAGTTTGATCGTTTATTTTTAAAACCCAGCTCAGGTTGAAGTTCGCACTGACAAAAAGTTCGGTTTCGCACTGGTTCCAACCCCGATAACAGACGAATTCGCTATTAGTGTTAGTCTATGATAATATTCCATCGTGTGTGAAATGCAACATCACACGTTCCATAACGTTATATTTTTGTAAAATGAAAAACATCAGTTTTCTTTTGATACTCAAAATCATCCCCATGCATATTTATATGACAACAACACAGGCGATAATGAACAAAACAAAACCAAACGTTGACTTCGAAACTCAGCGCTTGCCTTGATCAAGAGAATGTTGTCATGTCAAAATTTAAATTCATGCAGGTAGTTGGTTTATCTTTTCGGGTTGCCTGGATTTTCAGTTAATTTGAGTGTAGAAGAAATTATTATTTATAGGAACATAAAGGAGTCGCAAAAGTAAAGTTTAAAGTTCAAGAAGGTAACCACCAAACACATCTCCAGTTTCAGGAACCCCAGCATTTTAGAACTCAGAAACTTTTTATAACTTCTCGGGAATGTAAGATTATCGGGGCTGCCCTAAGGTTCTCTGGTAAACCACTTCCGCAATGTATGTTTGATTAGGCTCAAATAATCTTGTTGTAATGACATTTAATGCCCCTTGCCAACCGGCACTCACCTGTTGTACATCAGCACGTCGGGTTTCCACAGCCGATGCGGCGGTATCCGTAGATCCCGCACACCGCCGTACTCGGAAGAATTCCATCGCACATTCATGTCGTTCCATTCCTGTAAGTAAATGAAAGTAAAAATTTGATTTATTTACCATTTCAGAGATAAATGTTTGCTGTGTAATTGTTTGTTTCTTTTCCGTCAATATGCGCCGAAACAGATTTCCCCATTCCGAGAAAAATCATCGCCCGAGGAAACCATTGAGGGGGCGTAAAAGCACTCCACATGTATCAAAACGAGCAAATTGCAAATTGAATTATGTATGACTTTTGTGAGGACGGCGACTGGCTGCTGCTGATGGAACGAAGTCACAAGTTACGCAGGCGACGGCTCACTTGAAGTTGGCTGAGATTCACGGAAAGAAAAACACATTCCACAAAGCTGTTTCCGATGATGAATGTGAAATGTACATGCAGCATGTGTTCGTTCCATTGAGATTCCAGTTCCCGGGGAAATTGAGCTGTCATATCAGAGGCAGACATGCCCGCGAGCAAATTCCGAATTTTCCAAAAGATCGTGGGAAAAATGTCTCTCGGAATTTGAAATTGAAACCGCAAAACCCAAACCACCTGGAACGACGAAGAAGAAGAAGAGGAAAACCGAACAGGAACGTAGTCTGTCAGTCGGAACAATGGGTAATGTGATAAGCCCAATTTCAATATGAATCCCATTATCGTTACGACGTGTAATCCAATTCGTTGGAGCCAAACGTGAGCGGAGTATGTAAGCAGGCAGGCAGGCAGGCAGGATATAACTTTGTAACGATGTTTAAAATGGGGATCTTCCTCACCAGCCAGGTTCGTTTTACCGCTTCGCGTGAAATCCAATAAATTGTTAGGCTTCGAAAGGAAAATATTAGCTTTCGACTTTTTAAGTAGCTTAACCGAGATCTGGTCTGGTGCCTTTGTCTGGTTTGCCGAGCGGAATGGGGAGTGGTGCATGGGGGGTGGGGAAACGATCAGGGTGGAATGGAAATTTGATGGAAGCTTTAACGGATTACTTAAATGGAGTGTGTCCGGACGAATTGAGAGAGCACTTGAGCTACGCTTTGGATTGTTATGGCATTAAAATGTAATGTTTTTATCTGGAAATAAGGCCTTGACTAGCTAGAATTATTGAATTATTGAATGATTGATTTGAGGGAACATTTCATGAACTAATAGAAGTTATTTTAATCCCACAAGAGTTGAAAATAACGCCCGAAAACCCGACCATCTCCACTGAGAAACAATAAACTGATCAATTGAAAGCTGTTTAATATCTTTAATTTGTATTTTACGATGATCAAAATAATCAAAACAAAAACATTGAACGCCATGTTGAATCTATGATGCAAATGCAAACATTTGTCCATCACATCTCCATGGAATACCAGGCAGTGAAATTATGGATCAAATCTCCCTGCAAGCGTGTCTTATGACTGCATGAAGCTTGAATCCGGGATTTAGAAGGTGACAGCTGTTCCGCAGATCCAATAGCCCATAGATTAAGCAAGCATTCTGAACCTATTTCCATACACGATAAGCATCATCCCAATAAATTATGGATACTAGTAAACCACTGACAATGTTTTGAAATTTTCAGTCAAGTAGTAGTAGTAGTATTTAGTAGAATTCTTCTTTATTTGTGATTTATTACGTGGTTTACAATTTTTAATACAAGGCAAGAGGTTAGCCAGAAGGGCTCTTCATCTTTGGAGAAATTTTTGATTTTGTGTTTGAACATGGCGTGTTTTACTGTTGTAATGTTTTACAATTCTCTTCTTGTGAAGAATGTTTGATTTAAATGTTTTAATTTGTTATTCTACCTACTTAACCTAACTTAGCTTAACTTAACCTAACGTACCAGATCCCTGATGATCTGTTGATCGGATCGGACAGCAATCTCTGAGCCTAGCGATGAAGTCAGCTCTCCGTAACTCCAGTGTATGAAGACCAGCCAGGCGGTGGACCTCAGAGTTTCTAGTCCGCGATGGACTAAATATTGACGATCATTCTCAGGATCTTATTCTGGATCCTTTGTAATTTGAGATGGTGGCTTTTTGCGCATCCCGCCCAGATTGGCATCCCGTATTTTATTACGGGAAGGATGATTTGTTTGTAGACAGCAAGATTATTTTTCAGGGATAGAGCAGACCTCCTGTTGATGAGTGAATACAGTGATCTTATCAAGTTGTTACACTTGGTTTTGGTTTTGTCAACGTGCCCCTGAAAATCAGCTTGCTGTCTAGTGTTAAGCCGAGGTAGACTACCTCTTTCGACCATTTCACCACTGTGCCGTTCAGGAAGATCTTATTATTCTCCAACGGAACAAGTCTGGATGATTTAGAGTGTGGAAAGATGATGACCTGGGTCTTTGCCACGTTGATACGGATCTTCCAGCTGTTGAAATACTCAGACAGGACATCCAAGCTTCTCTGGAGTTTGGCAGTCAGAGCTCCGATGACCCTACCCTTGTAGACGATGGATGTGTCATTTGAGAACAGAGACAATGATCCACCATCAGGGAGAGCCGGCATATCGGAGGTGAATAGGTTGAATAGAATGGGGCCAAGGATGCCTCCTTGTGGAACCCCGGCACCGATGTTGCAAGCATCAGATGTGATGCCATTCAGAGAGAATCGGAACGTCCTGTTCGATAGATAGTTGTTAATCATCTTCACTAGGAAGATCGGAAGACCGTAGTGCTGCAATTTGAACACCAGGTCATCATGCCAGACATTGTCGAATGCTTTTTCAACGTCCAACAACGCCATGGCAGATGTTTTCGAAACAGACTTGTTCCGTCTGAGAATGTTTGTTACTCGAGTCAGCTGGTGGACGGTCGAACGACCTTTCCGAAAACCAAACTGTTCCTCGGGTAAAGAGTTGTTTTCTTCGGCAGATATTAAATGTTGGATGACTGCTCTTTCGAACAGTTTTGATAACTTGAAGAAGAGGACGCATCCTTCCCAGGTTTCCGGATGGGTATGACTTTAGCTGACTTCCAACACGAGGGGAAGTAGCCAAGTTGGAGGCACAGATTAAAAATCAGTGCCAGATGGTTGTAGAATCTGGGACTCAAGTGTTTGAGTTCCAGATTCAGGATGCTGTCGAAACCTGGGGCCTTCATGTTTTTAGAAGATTTTATATAGGCCAACAGTTCGTCAGCCGTAAACCGATTCCTCTGAAAAAATATTAAGCATCTGAAGAAGATTGGTTGCATTTTCAGCAACCTCAGCTTCGTGAGGGCTGCCGATGTTTTGTCCGAGATTATGGGAGCTGACGAAGTGTTGACCTATCGCAGCAGCCTTCTCTTCAGGAGTAATCAGATGAACCACTGGGTCACCGGGACGATCCAGTATGGTTAGTGGGGGAATAGGCCTAGGCTTGTTTTTAAGAATTTGTGTATGTTTCCAAAAGGGCTTTGCACAATCTGGGAGAGAGCGAATCCTGTCCTGATTGCTGAGGTCCACCATCCTGGCTTGGACGGTTTTTGTTAGGCGATTGCAGTGGGTCTTAAGGGCAGGCAGACCAGAGCGTTGGTACTGCCTTCGAATGGAGTTACGGAGTCTTACAAGGTCTTTGGTAGTTCTGTCAAGGTCCAGAGTATTTCTCACCTGTCTGGATACTGGCACGTGTTGTCACCTGGCCCGGGATATCGCCTCCTCGATCGAATGCAGACACCGGTCAACGTCTTCGGGCATCTCCGGAAGGACACCGTAGTCGACAGTGGAGTCGACACAGTGTTGGAACTGATCCCAGCTGACGCGATGGTAGTTGCATTGTGAAGCTCATCGGTTGACGGATGAGCTCACATCGGCCACCACCGGATAGTGGTCCGAACTCAGCTCCTGGTGGTCGTCGTTCAGGATTGTGCCGTTTTGGTTGCGTCGACTGTTGCCCCAAGCCTGGTGTTAGGCGTTCAGGTCGCCAGCGATGATGTACTTCTCACGGCGTCGAGTTAGTCTGATGATGTCTCACAGCAAGTCTGCTACCTACCCGTCCCTGATGGTGACTTGTTTGGGACAGTAGGCCGCAATGATGGTAATAGGGCCGACAGGAGTGGAGACTTCCACACCCACCGCTTCGATCATCTTCAGCTGGAAACTCGGTAGCAGTCGACAGCCAATATTTCTCCTTAATGCGAAAGCCACTTTTCATCCGCAGGAGCTGGTCCGGTCTAGCCTTACGAGCTGAAAATCGGGGAGGTGAACATTTATCTCCGGCTTCAGGTGTGTTTCGGTGATGACAGCGATGTCTATGCTATGTTCATTGAGGAAATCAACGAACTCAATGATTTTGCTCTTGAGCGAGCAAGCGTTCCAGTTAACTATTTTGATGGCTTTACGGTCCATACTTTTGCACGAGGGTTATAACTGCACGAAGCTGTCGCTTGTGAGTGGAGAATTTTCTTCTGACTAACCTGACACAGCACGGGCGTACGATAATCCCGGGGCAGTAGAGGCATGGCTCGGCTGGGCCGCAGCATTAGTGAGGCGGTGCTGAACTGAACGGTGGCTGGGACCCGCTTGATCTGATGCTGGATTCGCAATGGGGGAGCGCTGGTTTAGTGGAAGCGGTGCTAGTTTTGGGACCATAAGACGAGCCGGTAGTACAGGAAACGTGTCCTTGTTGACAATAGGAGCACGATTATTGCGGTGGTGACCAGGTTGGTTCTTCGTGGAAGCCTGTTGTCGGATCTGAATGAAGGCCGCTCGCTTGGGACATCTCCTATCGCTACCCACATGGTTGGAATCACAGTTCACGCACATAGGATAAGCTTCTTCTTCCTTCTTGCAGGCGTTTTTATTGTGAGCCCCAGCACATTTGCCACAACGAGCCTTCATGTGACAATTCTTCGTACCGTGCCTAAATGCCAGACAATTAGTGCACTGTGTCACGTCACGGTGCCGAGGGCGATACTGCTCCGACTGAACCACGACGTTGAACAGCGCGCGAATCTGCCGCAGAGCAGCCACACTGGTGAAGTCCTTATCGAAGTGCAGAAGGTACAACTGGTCCCGGAATGCACTGGTTTCATCACGTCTCGCAATGGGACAAATGCTCCAATTCCGCTTTAATCTCCGCAACAGGGAGATTTGGATGACCACGGATCACCATTTTAAGTGGTTTTCTTCCAGGGACGGCGTGAGTGTAGAACTCAAACCGGTTCAGCTGAAGAAAAGTGCCAACAGCGTCGAGTCCAAGATTTGGATCCCAGTGCTGCACAGCTTGAACAGCGGATGGATTTGATTTTTAGCCAGCTCATTCCTGAGCAACGCGAGGTCCTTCGTCGAGGTGAACAGTGGGGGCACTTTTTCCCGTTTCTCAACTGGATCTACATATATCTGCTTCTTCGGGGAGTGCCGAGAACGGATTACGCTGAAGCAACCTTTCCGTGTGGTTGCTGGCACCAGCTTTCTTGTGAGGCCTTTTCGGGGCATCTTGATCGAATGCGGTTGTATCCACGGTTGGGTGACCCATCACCAGAGTTGTGACCTATCGCAATCACGATCGTCAAACAGCTGATGGTAACAATGCTTGGTACATTCCTATCAATGTGCTTGTCGAAGCACTTTTCATGACCATCCATCAAGTCGACGAAAGAAGTAAAAAGCAACTGGTAACTGTCTTCTTCGGTGGCGATCCATCACCGATCTGGTCATTCCCGAAAAATCACGACACTCATCTGTGCTCGTTTTGAAGCAGTTGCTGCTTTGATTGCTTATGTGAGTGTGTTGGTGAGTGAGCCCAACAGCTTCCGTTTAATGTTGCCTGCTTTGTTTGTAACTCACATAGTCGCGCCTGCCAAGATGAACTTGAAATGCGTAGGAATTGTTGTCATTTTCTTATGTCGTTTCGCTTTTTCTCATGATCGTACTGCAGAAGTCTTCACTGTTTTCGTTGTGCTTTTCATCGTCAGCAGCGAGTGTTACATTTTGCTTGTGAGCAGCGACCATTACTGGTGATTGTTGTTTACCATGGCTCTACCTCTCACAGGATGCGTGACAAAGCGTTCTGTCAGCGATAGTCGGTTGATGCGTTGACGAGTGTCGAGTGAGTGTCATGATATTTTGATTCACTGCCAATCACCTTTTGTTTTTTCAACGGGTGAGTCGAGGCATTCAATTGTTGCTCCACTACCGCCGATTTAGCTACTGCCACAAGAGAGACGAGAACTGACGACACGTTGCTAGCCAAAGTGAAAACTCTCGATGGGTACCACGGCTGACTTAAAACACCGAACTACTCGAGAGAGCGAGAGAAAAGAGAACCGGACTGTACAGCTTGATGGTCAAGCAGAGAATGATTTTCAGTCAAGCAAGTGCATTTATATAAACGGCGGAAAGTCCTGTTAGGGGCGGGGCTTAGCAAGATTTTTTTTCAAATTGTTTTTTTGTTACTTCATACGTAAGGTTTATGATTTTCAACCGAGGCTTCGAGGAGAAGCAACACAATAATTGGGTAGAAAGGAATTGCATTATAACACACCATCGCCTGGAAATACTTTCGACAACCTGGGGCCTTAGGTAGTGAGCAATTCCCTATGAATTCGCAAATCGGTTTGTTTTTGTATTTTTTGGTTTGGTTGAAAATTTTCGGAAACGTTCCTTATGACCGACAATGTCATTTTGCATCTTCATATCGCCATTTTGAATCCAGTCTTTTTTTTAAAGAGGCTATAGAAAAATATCAAGCTTATCTTCAGAAATGTTTTACTCGAAAACTGTTTGCCCGATCGGTTTGGTGTCTTTGGTTATATTGCAGATAATAGATGAGAGGTTTTGAAAAAATATGCACTCAAAAAAAATTCCCAACTTTTTTTTTAAATTTCAATTGAAATTTTAAAAACAATTTTTGTGAAAAAATTATAATTTTTGAATTTTGTTTTATTTGTTGATATATTTTAGGGTACAATAAATGCCATTGTTTAGCACTTAACCACTTTTCTTTTCAACAAAAACGACGGTGGAAATAGTTCCCTGGCTGTGGTTCTAGTTTAACACATGCTTAACGATTTGGCATGGTTTTTTTTTTTTATTTCAGACGATTACATCACAAACCGCAGTTGGCACCGCAAAAAAAAACGTTTTTTAGAACATCGTCCGCGGGGAGCAGCCGTGCGGGGCACCAGGACCTCGTCTTTACAGCATCGACTGATAAATGTACCATTTAATGTGTGTTCAATAAACGGCAGAAAACCGATTTTCAATATGTTGCGTCGTTTTCGAGAAAAAAAATCCATACTTTCGCTTTTGTTCGGTCTTGCAGGTAGGCGGAACCCCTTAAATGTATTTCGTGGTTCTCCAGTTCCGCGCTCTTTTATTTCTTTGAAATCGACGCAACCAAAATATAAATCCGATTTGTTTTGCTTACACTGTCAAAGTGTAGAAATTTTTCCTCGATCATGGCCATCTTGGTCTTGCCATAATGGTAATCGTTATATCTCTCTTTTTTTTGTCACAACAGTTGTTGTTATTCACATCGTCGTGATTGTGCACTGCTAAATTTGACGATTTTTTATCACACGGGCTATCGCTATTCGTTTTTTTTTCCGTTCGGTATACCTGTAATATTGTACTGGTTGTTAGTGGAAAGTGCAGTTCGTTGCGATAATCGTCTAATTAGAGCATATTTTGTGTTGTGAAAACATTGAAAAACTATTCAATCGGACATATTGTAGTGTATACTGTTGATGTGTTATTGTCGATATCAGACTAGCATTGGGCGATCTTGAGAATCCAATTCCTCTTTGCGTATTAGAGCATCTCCACACCTGTTTCTAAATCATTTTTGGAAACTGAGTCAGCATGACTTCCGCCTGTGACCGATGCGCTAAACCAGTTAAAGGCGATGAAGAATCCATCGCCTGCATGGCTTTTTGCGACAGGATGATTCACCTAAAGTGCGGTGGCACAAAGCTGAATAAGGTTTTTTGAATATTGTCCACACTAGCCCGAACCTGTTTTGGATGTGTAACGAGTGCGCCAAGCTGATGAAATGTGCTCGGTTCAAAACTGCCGTCTCGTCGTTTGGCAGTGTGATTAATTCTATCACCGAGAGACAGGAAATCCCACACGCTGAGCTTAGGAAGGAAATGGCTAAGCAAGAACAGCAGATCGCTCAACTATCGAAACGAATCGCATTGACAACTCCGACAAACTCCGATGTCATGCGTCAACCGCCATTAAAACGGCGCCGCGATGAAGGCTCGCTCACTAGCAAACCACTTGTTGGTGGTTCTAAAGCAGTAACAGGCGACAATGCCTTTACCGAGGTCCTTACTGTCCCTGAACCCACCGAGCTGTTTTGGCTGTACCTTTCTCGTATTCATCCTAGCGTGAAATCTGAATCAATCGAGAAGCTGGTCAAAGGTTGTGTACAGTGTGAAGATCCGATTAAGGTTGTGCCGCTAGTCAAAAAAGGATCCGACATCAGCCGTATGAGCTTCATCTCGTACAAAGTCGGAATGGATCCCAAACTACGCGAAGCTGCTCTTAGATCGGATACATGGCCGAAAGGAATTTTGTTCCGTGAATTTGAAGACGGTTCAAAAAACATGTGGTTGCCTCGTTTGAACACGCCTACCATCACGATCTCTCCTATTCCGGGACCTTCCGAGTTCTCAACTCAACCATTTCCGGACTAGACCCAGTCTGCTGATTCAGAATTGGATTTTGCGTTGTGAATTGGAGCGCTGTAGACCAGAACGCACTGCCTGTCGCATTATGGGAGACCTCGAACCACTCGATCCAGTCGCCCTAGCTGTTTCCCGCCATCAAATCCGTTCTATTTCCTGCCATCAGAGTCGTTCTGGCCCTGCGGTCGAGTTCGGTGGTGAGGTCTCCCAAGTATCGTCGTCAGGCAAGTATGCATACATTAGTTACAGTCATTTGCCTGATCAGTTTCCGTGTTCCAGTGCAACGCTTCATGATGTTTACACGATTTCCAAGAATAATGCTGCTACCTTTATTGCTTCTGGACCACCACCATCACCACCGAGACACATCGTTGATAGCACTGTGGAAGCCCCTGATTTCTCTGCCTCAGTTGCGCTTATTCCAGCCAGCGCTCTGCATAGTCGTCTCGGCCCTGAGTGTAGATGTAGGTCGGGGGTCTTCCAACCTGCTATTACTGGCAAGTATATTGACGATTCAGCTTCTCCTTTGCCTGATACCGCTTCAACTTCTAGCTGTGTTTCCGGTTCTGCGATCTCTACACTAGCCACATCATGTACATGCATCCGTCCTGCCAACTACCAGCAGGTTTATGCCGCCACCTGCTCTTCCTCGGATCCGGGACACCCTAAAACAGGCACTAAGGAAGCTTCCGAACCTCCCGACCCAGTCGCGCTTGCTGCAGACATCCGCCATCGTCATCGTCCCGGTCCTGTGGTCGGTGATGGTATCGGGGGCTTCCGGCCTGCAACCTCAGGCGAGTATGTTAGCGATTCCGAGCTTTCGGTACCTGATGTCCTTTCGATTTCTAGTTCCCGTGATTGCTCCTCGAATGGTCTCCGGATCTACTACCAAAACGTGTGTGGGCTGAGGAATAAAATCGACTCGTTTTTCCTGGCTGTTGCGGAGGCCGAATATGATTTGATTGTGCTGACGGAAACGTGGCTGGACGACCGAATTTACTCATCGCAACTTTTCGGGTCACTCTATTCCGTCTTCAGAACTGACCGGTCTGCCCTAAACAGTCAAAAATCGCGCGGTGGCGGAGTCCTGATTGCAGTATCTACTAGACTAGCCAATTTCGTAACAATTAAGTCCCTGCTCTCCCGCTTTCGTATTTGGTGACTACAACCAAGCTGGTCTGCAGTGGCGCTTTACAGACAGTGGCACACCATTAATTGATCCACTGCTTTCGCATATGGCGGTTGCTTACTGTGCTCTTTTGGACGGTTTTAACTTTTACGGGTTCACACAAGTGAATACTTTTCCGAACCGAAATGGACGTTTGCTAGATATTGTTCTGGCAAATGATTCCCCACTACCGGGCACTTCTGTTTCCTTGCCGGTCGAGCCACTGATTGATCTAGATGCCGATCATCCCGCTCTCGTCGTGTCGTTTAGTTTACCTGCGCCGATTCTTTTTACGCCGTCATCTGAGTGCTACTCTTTGGACTTTCGCCGGGCCGATTATGTTGCATTGAACAATGCGCTTGCGGAAATTGATTGGCAATTTATCGAAACTGCCGCTAGCGTGAATGATGCAGTGGATTTTTTCAGTGCTGCACTGGAAGATGCTATTTTCCGCATTGTCCCAGCTCGACGACCTCCGCTAAAGCCTGCATGGTCTAACCCACGCCTACGCGTGCTAAAATGTCAACGCTCTGCCGCCCTCCGAAAGTATTGTAACTCTCGCTCGCCGTACTACAAACGACTGTTCAATTTTGCGAGTCGTAGTTATCGAAATTACAATCGTTTTCTCTATAATCGACACGTGAGACGCACGGAAGCGAACCTTCGCACGAATCCGAAAAGTTTTTGGTCGTTTGTCAACTCAAAACGGAAGGAATCCGGAATGCCTTGTTCCATGTTTCTCGGGAATGACTCGGCTAATAGTGAAAGAGAAAAATGCGACTTGTTTGCTCGTCATTTCAAGCAAGTGTTCAACGATTTCTCCGCTTCGCCAACACAAGTGCTGGATGCTGCTGTTGGGATGCCACGTGATGTGTTTAGTTTCGTTATTCCGCGCATTTCAGAAGACATGGTGATAGCCGCAACACGCAGACTGAAGCTATCGTTCGCCTCCGGACCTGACGGCATTCCGTCATCAGTTCTAAAACGTTGTGTAGCCAATCTCTGCCTTCCACTTGCGAGGCTATTCTATCTCTTGGCACAGCAATGTGAGTTCCCCTGCCGCTGGAAACTTTCTTATCTGTTCCCAGTGCACAAAAACGGAATGTCATAAACTATTGTGGAATCACCTCCCTGTGTGCCTGCTCAAAACTGTTCGAGATTATCATAAATGGTGCTCTGTTCGCACGCTGCAAAAATTATATCGATACAGAACAACACGGTTTCTACCCGAAGCGCTCCGTGTCCACGAACCTGGTGCAGTTCACTTCTAACTGTCTGCGATGCATGGATTCAGGATGGCAAGTCGATACTGCGTATATGGATCTAAAAGCTGCATTTGACACGGTGGACCATAATATCTTGCTGGCCAAGCTGGAGATACTTGGCATCTCGTCAACTGCTGTGGATTGGTTCAGATCTTACTTGGTGAATGCTATGTACGGGTTAAGATTGGCGCGTCGGAATCGGATGTTTTCTCAATCAACTCGGGAGTTCCGCAAGGCAGTAACCCAGGACCGCTACTGTTTTCGATCTTTTTTAAACGACGTCGCCTTTCTGTTACTATCAGGATGCTGCGTTTTCTATGCAGAGGATACGAAAATCTACAAAATTATTAAAAGTCTCTCGGACTGTTGGGATCGCTAGAATATGTTAGGTATTTTTGCTGACTGGTGCTCAAGAAATTTGATGAGTCTAAGCATCGAAAAATGTAACATTATTTCCTATCTCCGAAAAATAGAACCAATCATGTTTGACTATGTTCTCTGCGGACGCTGTCTTGCTCGTGTAGAGCACATAAAAAATCTCGGCGTTACCTTGGACTGCAGACTCACTTTCAGAATCCACTACAATGACATCATCTCCAGAGCTAATCGACAATTCGGCTTTATTTTAAAAATTACCGACGAGTTCCGTGACCCGCTATGCCTCCGGTCACTCTACTGCTCGCTTGTGCGATCCTTATTGGAGTCAAGTTCAGTTGTTTGGTGCCCTTTCCATGCTAGCTGGATCACTAGAATTGAATCCGTCCAACGCAAGTTTGTGAGATATGCTCTTCGTTTCCTCAACTGGCGTGACCCAAAGAACTTGCCACCGTTCGAGGAGCGTTGCCGTCTCCTGGGAATCGAGTCATTAGAGGTGAGACGGACGGTTGCTCAAGCTATGTTCGCTGGAAAGCTGCTTACAGGTGACATTGACTGCCCAACACTGCTGTCACAGCTAAATATGTATGCCCCTGAGAGGTCTCTTCGTCAACGCGACTTTCTGTTTTTGGAACCACGGAGCCGGAATTATACACAACACGAGCCAATTCGAGCAATCAGCCGGCAATTCAACAACTTTTTTATATGTTCGACTTCAATGTATCAGCTGACGTGTTTCGTCATCGGCTACTTGGCCTTTTCCGTACCGTTGACCGTAACTATTTAGTTTAAGTTTTATTCATTTAGACAGTAATTGTCAGTTGAATTTTTCAATAAACAATAAACAATAAACAACAATCTCAAAGACTTTTTCGAAGGGACGTATCAGCTTTTGCAAACAATGCATTTGATCGTCAATTTGGGGTAACTGGTAGCTCGCACTCGCATACTAACACCCTTATCAGTTAGGGGAAAACTTCCCCTGTCTGATGATAGTGTTAGCACGTGTTAGCATGCGTGAGCGAGCTGCCAGTTACGCCAAATCGACGATCAAATGCATTGTTTACAAAAAGCTGATACGTCCCTTAGAAAAAGTAATCGATATATGTCAAAAATTGGTGATCCAAACCTAAGAGGAAGAGGAGACAATAGGAGGACTTTTATGAACCATTTTTCTGTCAAACGCAAACCAGCGCCTGGTCGGGCGAACGCGAGAATTTTTACAACAGGGAATCTATTTTCTTGTATTTTGACAGTCGACTGCGTCGCCCATAATTAAATAGTTTTTGCACGGTCATTTCCGTGACAGAAGAAGAACACGTCACAGATAAAAAGTAGCTAGTTGTCTCCTCTTCCTCTTAGATCCAAACTTAAAGCGCTGTCCAGACTGAGCAATTTTAACATGTTAACACAGAAACCACCATTAAGCTTGCGCTATAACACGTTATAACTCTGTATTCTGAACGTACTATAAGAGGCTGGATTAGAACCACCCTTAAGATGTCTGAAAATCCATAAAGATCTCAAGGCATAGCTTCTCGATGTATTTGAACTTCTTTAAAGCTTCGACAATTTTCCTCAAGTTCTCTTTTCTCTTAAATTCTCTTGATATTCCTGTAGTTCTCTAGATATATCTGAAGTTCCCAGAACTCCTTAAAAGATGCAGAATTTTCCTGGAGCTTTTGGAATCCCCTTCAAATTATTGCTTCTTCCATCCCAAAATTTTCCATAATGTTGGAACATCCCGTATGGTCCCGCAGTGTGTTTATGAAACTTCCATGAAATTCTTAACATTTTCTTTCCTTCCTTAGAACGTTGTTAAAGTGCCTAAAATAAATGAGAAGGTAATGGGAATGTCCCGACGATCTTTAATCATTCCTGAAGTTCACGTAACTTCACTGAAATGCTTACAATGCTCCTGATCATGTTGCTGTAATTGCCCTGAAATTGCTCAAAATGATCTTTAAACTTCCCTGAATTTCTTTGGGATTCCGTGAATATCTTGGATCTTCTGTGAAGTTCCCGAAGCTTTTTTTCAAGCTCACCAAACTTCCCTTAAGTTCTTGGGTATATCCAAAAATTATAAATTATTATTATCATCATGATTATCATTTTTTTTGAAAATTTCATTTCGAATATAATCATGTTAATGGTTTTATTAAATCCTGCATACCTTTTGCGTAGAATTATCTGCCAATCTATTGCAAGTCATTATTTTAATTGCCCCTTACTGAACGATGAAACTTCAATAACTCAAATACTTTCTTTCTCTCCCTTCCGAATGTTAAACCACGTCCACCACAGTCAGTCCAATTTGCCTTTTTCCATTAAACTAAATTGACGTAAAATTGCAGTCAAACTTTCCACCCACACCCACTACCTATCGTTACAAGCCCATAGTAAAAAGCAATCGACGGCGACAAAACATTATGACCCATCTCATCGAATTAGGGCTACCATTGCTTCTTCCCATCATTTCGGATCCTGAAACTAAGGACAGCACTTCTTAATTCCACTCCGATCACATTTGCCATCTACTCCATCAAACGTCGGGGACAATTTTTGCCTCCCATCTCCTGGAATATAACCCCTCGTCGGACTGAAACGGAAAAGCTTTCAGCCCGCAGAACTACTACTACTGCGTATTATGCTGACTCTTCAAGTTGTACGGAACATCCTTGAACCCGTCCCCGCCCCTCGTCTCGAAATCTTGATGCCATAAATTCCATCGAATGGCTGTCAAACCCGATAAGGAGGCAGGCAAGCTCTGTCCATCCGGTTGCTTCCCTGCTCTCTTTCTACGTTTGCCGGTTGTTGTAACGTAAAAATGATAAACTTATATCCTTTTGGCTTGGCTTCTCCTCCTCTTTTTTTTCTTTGCCGTCGGATTAGAACCAGGCGACAGCACTCGGAACCGTAAAAACGAAACAAGACACTACGGCGGTCGATGTCACATCCCCCACATATGAGAACGACGGCGACGGTGATGATAAAAATTTCATCGGAAGTTGTGCGCGAAGACGGTCTTTCTGGGAGGGGGAAAACTGGATGACTTCTTTATTTTTTCGCGACACAAACTCGTCCAATTAGGAAATGACATTGCTTCGGAGACGGTGGTGGTGGTGGAGGCGACGGCGAGCGGATGGAAAGTGACGTCAATTTGTTTTTGCTGCTATGAATTAAATTTGGATAAACAAGGTCTGCCGTGCTTTTTTCGTTGACGGTGGCGTTTTTCGCAAGATGGCGGCATGGCCGCTATCACTTCGCCTCTTATGATTCCTTTATTAAGAAATCAAAAGATGTTTCGGGTGTGATTTGCCACGGGTGAGCAACTACTGGATGAAAATGTCATGCTGTATGAGATATGGAATCAGAAAGTTATGCCCTCAAGCACAAAACTCGTATCTGCTAATGATACTGTCCAAACTAATATCCTTCGACTGAGGTTCGGGCGGATTACAGTTGGGCGCAGGGATGCCATGTTGCCAGATTTATCTGGCACAGCCAGATTTTTTATCCTAATCCAGACAAAAAGACAATCATCACGTTTCGCCAGACTTTTAATATTCTGCAAGATTTTTCAAATTTTCATATGGGCATACCCTAGTAGATTCTTGATAAATCAGTTTTTTTTCAGTGGGTCAAGCGGGAATGAAACGAGAATGGAACAGAATATTTTGACGTTTAAAGCAAAAGCACAAAAAGGTTCGATGAGAATGTGTTGGAACGGATTAAAGGTTGTTTCTCTCTAACTTACCTCAAAGGTGATTTACCACGCGAGTAAAAGCGATGGATGAAAAAAAAACTGTGCGGAGAGGACGTAAAGTTCGTAGCACTTCAGCAAAGTGATTTGACTTCAGTTATCCAGTCCAAGATATCCGCTGTTTTTCGTAGTCCATTCGTCTAGCTTTGTTTTTGCTTCAGCCTAAAGCCGCGCTTTCCGGTTAAGTCAGAGTTTTTCGTCTATTGTTATGTCATACATTGGTAAATAGTAATGTCCCAGTCTCGAAAACATAATAGCATATTTAGTTATTTTGTTCGTAAAGGTAATTAATAACTTAATATTCAGAAGAACATTTCACTCACATGAATATTTTAGAATCACCTGCCTCTGCTGCTGAGACTACAAGCAAACCCGCTGTTCTCGATGACAAAGGACGTGATGATGTGCATAGTACTGCTGCTGCCTCCTCCTCCAGATCATCAAAATTGTTTGGAAAGAGATCGAGTTCGAAGATAAAAAATCCAAATGAAAGCAATTCAGAAACCACCGTAGCAGGAGATCGACGATTAGCCTTATAGCGGATGAGTCGACGGATGTTGCCAGCAAGAAGTCTTTAGCTTTGATTGCTAGACTAGAACTTTCATCTGGGATGATGAAAGATTGCTGTTGAAAGATTTGTTCTACGATCTCGTTGAAGTAATCGAGACAGATTCGATGACCCTGTACCAAACGATAATAAAGCGTTTCGAAGAGGACAACATCCCGTACAAAACAAATTTGATCAGCTATGCAGCGGACGGCGCCAACAACATGACAGGTCGGGAAAAATCGTTGGGAGCATTTTTAAAAAGAGATTGTCCTTCATTGTTTTTGTTGAAATGTACGTGTCACAGCATAGCGTTGTGTGCTTCGTACGCATGTAAACACATCACAAGCTTCGTGGAACAGTTATGTCGGGATATATACAACTATTTAAGTTGTAGCCCTCTAAGGACCAGTAAATTCGATGATATCCAAAATTTGCTGTAGCTTAAACCACTAAAAATGCTCCACCCATGTGCTACGCGGTGGTTATCATTAGAAAGTGTGATTCTGAGAATTCTTGAACGGTTCGAGGCCCTCAAAATTTATTTTGGATTTATTGTCAACACTGACCATGTCGAAAAGGCAAAAGTTCTTTCTATTTATGATGCTTTGAACAATCCAGCCACAGAACTCTATTTAACATTTTTATCGTACACAGCAAAAAAATAATTTTGATATCACATCAAAGTGGATGCACTACAATCATGTCGAAAATTTCATGTAATTCTTATGACCACATAAATAAACAAATGCAGTAAAAGCAGCGTAATGTCAGTTCATGCATTGTATTAATGATAATTTTGTCCTTTTTAGCAAGTAATATTACACCATATTTTTAACATGATTGTAGTGCATCCACTTTGACGTGATATCAAAATTATTTTTTTGCTGTGTATATTCTTAATCCGGTTAATAGACTAAACAAGCTGTTTCAAAGTGAAACTCCTGAATTTTTTGGCCTACAAACAAATGTTTCACGACTCTATAGGACTGTTTTGGATAACTTTTTAAAGCCGCAATACATGGTAAACTTAAATGATTTGTTTGCTGTACAGTTTGAGCAAGACATTACGTTACAAAATTGTCAAACGAAGATGTCCTCGATTTTAAAGTTAATGTAATGCGTTTTTATATAACATTAACGCATCAAATTTCCACAAGGTTCAACTTTAATTATAATATTTTGAAAAATGTCCCGATTATTGATCCTGCAAATATTGTCCAACGAAAGCATGCATCGATTGTTCCGCTTCTTCGCTGTTTCCCAAACATAATCGCGTCTGAATTTGTGACAGATGCTGAAAATGAATTTCGAGAAGTAAGAAAAATCGATTACGACCAATTTTCTGAAGATGTTTTAAAAGATGCTGCTCAATTCTGGGGGAAAGTCTTAAGTATGAAAAGAACAGACGGATCTCTCGCTTTTCCTCAACTCCACAAGTTCATTCCGTGCATGCTCATTCTTCCACATTCTTCCGTCAGTGTAGAGAGGCTATTTTCGGAGTTCAATTTAAACAAAACTAAAATCAGGAACAGACTGAACGCCACAACTATTCGAGGAATCTTAGCCGCAAAAAGTTATGCTTAACTGAATAAACAGGGATGCGTAGTACTAAAGTTCTCGAAGAATATAAAATACAGATACAACCAATCAATGTACGAAAGAAAAGCTGAATAATTAATAAAAGTGTAAAACGTTTTATTATTAATTATTGTGTTGTTTATATGCAATAAAAAAGAAAGGGTTTTTATTTCGATTTGATTTTTCTTCGATCTACACGCCCGAGTGACTCAAAATTGCGAAAAGTGCAGTTAATCAGTGAGTAAGTAAAATTTTCCAGGTTCAATTTCTTGAAAATGAGGAAACTAATAGACTGAGTGAATTTTTTCTTAATTTTCCTCATATTCGAGCAGCTTTTCCTGAACAATTTTGCTCGCTCACTGGGCAAGTGAAGTTTTTGTAATTTTGAGTCGAATTCGACCGTATACCCGCTATTTCACAACTAACCAAAAATGGGTAGAGTCTACCCAGATTGGCCAGAACTGAACCTACTGAAAACTGGGTAAACTATGTTAGGAGTGACAAGTTGACATACGAACAACATTGAATCTGAAATCAATCGATATTGTTCATTTGTCAACTTGTAACTCCTAATATAGTTTACCCATTTTTGGGTGGGTTCAGTTTTGGCCAAACTGGGTAGACTTTACCCGTTTTTGGTTTTTTTAAATACCGTGTAGGAGGCAGCGAATGTGCCAAATTTTTACAGATTTTCCGTTTTGATGTGCCAGATTTTTCTTGAAAAGGCCTGGCAACCCTGGTTGGGCGTAGCTTTTTTCCCAGTAAACGGGATAAAAAAAAAGAAGTTGACCCAGCTACTCATAATGCACATATCCACTTCAGCGGCAAATTCATGCTGGCATTTGCCACCGTCCACATTTCTCTGGATGGAAATTATTTCAGGCGGAACGTTTTACAACCTCCTGAACTTTGGCCTCGGCACCACCTACCTACCTTCGGACTCTCATGCCGGTTATGAAATATCGCTCACAGTGTGAAATAAAAGTTTCAAATAATGGCCGGTCGGCAAAAAGTTTCAACAAGAACCACTTTTCCCCCGCTCGCACTTTCTATTCGACGATGAGTCTTTGTCGTCGTCGTCGTCGCATATATGAATCAACTACATGCGGCGGGCGTGAATGAATTAGATGGGCAAACAATGAGCCAGCTGGCAGACGACATCAGACTCTGGTTGGAATCCAATTATGGGAGGATTTCAAACTGCTGAAACTAGGCAGAAAGTTTTGGAGTGGCGTGTGAAATTGGATGCCGTTGATTTTTTTTTTGCTTTCTGGCTGTGAAGAGTCGCAAGTTCCGAAAGAGCTTCTGGTTGGATTAGATAAGCGTTTGTCTTCTTTTTTTCCTTGTGTAGATTTAGTTGGATTTAGGTTTTCGAATGGAATGAGGGTCAGATTTTTTAAAGTAGAAGAGATTTTTTCATTCGACGAATGCTCCCTTCCTTGATTTGTTTGTTAAAGTGGATTGCAGAGAGGATCTCTTGAGTGCAATGCGTTTTATCCTTCTTACAGAGAAGGGTGTATATATCAGTTGTAAAACCAACTTTCGATCCGAGGCTCACACACATATACACTTATGCATTTTTCAATCTCGTTGAGTACAGTCGAAGGATACATGACACTCGGCTCTCGGATCGAAAGTAGGGAAAACCAGCCCAAAATGCAATTTTTCATAGCATTCCCGTTTTTAATTCATAAATTTTACAAGCCACAGTGCTGACTAAGGGTAAATTCATACGCCCCTCGCGCGCCTCTAGCACGCCTCTAGTATTGGGAATCGAAAATCTTTGACAGTGGTTTGTTTACACTTCTAAAGAGAACAATTGGTGCAAGTTTGATCAAAGTAGTCGATGGCGTTCAGAAATAACGTCAAATGGAACTCGAAAGAAGAAAAAATAATGTGTACAGACCTGGAAAATCCGGAGTGGTCCGGTTCCAAGCTGGCTAAAGCGCTAAAGATTCCGAAAACAATAGTTTGTCGAGTGATAAAAGCCTACAAGGAAACCCTGAGTGTGGAAAGGAATCAGTGGACCTACGAAAAAGCTGGAACCATGGAGCGTTAAAGCCAAACCCGGTCTTTCGACCCGAAGTGTGGCCAGAAGGTACAACACCAACTTTCAAACGGTGTGTAACATCCTTGCCACGGGTCTCGTCTCAGTGGATCCACTGGCTTCGGTGTCTTCAATGAAAACTCTAGCGCCTTCCGCAAACTTCAGGAACCTTGTTCCGTTTTTGTTGCTGAGCTGGCAGCAATCAACTTCGCATTGGGGATGATTTCCAACATGCCCGCAGACCATTACTTCATCTTCTCGGATAGTCTCAGTTCGATTGAGGCTATTCGGTCGATGAAACCAAGTAGGCACTCATCTTATTTCCTTTCAAAGGTAAGGGAGCAGATGAGTGTACTGGTCGAAAGATCATATATGATTACCTTTGTATGAATTTTATGACAGGCAAATTTCATACGATAAATTTTACCATTTAGTGCGTCAGAGTACCCTTTCGAGTTGGCAAACCGATTGGGCAAATGGAAATCTTGGACGGTCGTTACATTCAATTATTCCTAATGTTTCTTCGAGAACGTGGTTTAAAGGCTTGGGCTTAAGTCGTGACTTCATTCGCGTGATGAGTAGACTTATGTCCAATCACTACTCGCTAGATGCTCATCTCAATAGAATAAACCTCGTGGACAGCAACATCTGTCGGTGTGGAAACGGTTACGATGACATCGATCACGCAGTTTGGCAATGTACGGATAATGACGCCGCCAGATAGCGACTTTTGAATACCCTTGAGGCCCAAGGAAGACAACCCTATGTTCCTATCAGAGACGTGTTGGGAACTCGCGATATCTGCTATATGCAGTCGGTTTATGTGTTTCTTCAAATGTCTAGTGTAAGAATTTAATTCCTTTGTCTTTTATCTCTCTTTAATTGTTTTTGTTTGTCTTGTCCCCCCGTCTCGATGAGTCTCATCGTCGCCCACTGGTCACCATAGCCGGTCGAACTCCAGACGAAGCTAGAATCGCACTACCGTTCATACTGGCGACAACACTCTGATGAGACAACGAAACCTTACCCCCAAGCTCCTCCCCTGATCCTATCCTTCGAAAATGTACCTCTCTATACTCGAGTAAGCCGCGAGTATTCGGCCCAACTCCTACTAGACATAGAATTAAATGAATTTTGTTACAAACAAAGAACAATGAACTATCGGCTCCGTAAAGCTAACGCGATTGAGCCTACCAAATAAACGAACTAGTTAAAAAAACATCCTTGCCAGGGAAGGATACAAGTCGTACACAGCCATCCAAACATCCGAACCGGCACATGAAGCAGAATTCCGTGGTCAAAAAGCGTGCAAGGCTATTGTACGACCGTGTTTTGACGAAACACAAGGGCTGCATTTTGATCGATGACGAAACATACGTCAAATTCGATTCTAAGCAGCTTTCCGGTCAACAGTTTTACATCGCGACTGGACGTGGAGATGTGCCGGAAAGATTCAAGTTCATGTTTACCGAAAAGTTCGCGAAGAAGGCCATGATTTGGCAAGCGATTTGCAGTTGTAGCTAAAAACGGAACCATTCATCACATTCTCGACGCTGACATCCCAAGTTTACATCGAAGAATGCCTGGAAAAGCGTGTATAGGGGCAAAGTCATCTTTTGGCCCGATTTAGCCAGCTGCCACTACTCCAAGGTGGTTCTGGAGTGGTATGCTGCCACCAAGATCGATTTAGTCCCCAAGCTAATGAATCCTCCGAATTGCCCGGAATTTCGACCAATCGAAAAATACTGAACAATTTCATAGCAGCCACTTCGACGAAGTGGTGGGGTAGTCAAGGATATCCAGCAAATGCGGGTAAAATGGAAGAAATGCGCTGATTCCGTGTCCGTTTCCACTGTGCGGGCGCTGATGGGCTCCATCAATAGCAAGGTACGAGATTTCGTTCGAACTGGATAAATGTAACCATCTAATGTTGGAACTTTGAAGATTTGATAAAAGTACTGTAAAGCAACCATTAATGAACTTTTTAAACTTATTGAATCACGAATTACAAGTCTTTGTGTGCGTACCAATTTACTTTTAGCGAAGACTACAAATCAAGAAGATTGGCATCTGTTCCCTTCTCGCATTCAAATGTTAATCGTCATAGATAACAGCGCCTCTGTCAATCAAAAGTGGAACTTTGAAGTACAAGTGTTAGTAAAACTGCACATAAACAGTGACTGTGTGTGTGACCTAATGTCACTGAAACGAATAATCGTAACACGGTACTCGTTGTTGTTTTTGTTTTGCTCTACAATATTTCACGGCGATTTGTATCCTAACCACAGCAAGCCGGTGGTTTTCCAACTTTAAACCTTTTTTTTTTGTTAGGAGGATTGAAACTCGGATCGATACCTAATGAAAGTAACTTTTACTTGTGAACGAGGAACCGGAATATTGTTTACTTTGCCTGTTGGAAGCAATCAATTATAAGGAATTGGCGGCGGCCGGAGAAACATCCACCACCGTTGAGTGAACTGCTGTCATTCGGAAGCTGCTGAAAATTCAAGGATTCAAAAAGTCGAAAGATCCACATCACGATCCAAGATCTAATTTTGGAGAAAATTTAAATTAAAAGTGAAAGGACTACAATCCCAAACGGTACGTTTTGATTAAGAATATATTTTCATTTTAGATCAATTTGAAACCACCGGATAGTGATCCCCTGTATGGTTTAACAATTCTTGGAATCGGCCAAACCCCTTCCAGAGAATGATAACAACAGTGACATTCAAATGGTCAGCCAGTACTGTGCCAAGTTGCCGAGCGTCACAACTTAACTCCCCCGCTGTGGCATACGAATGCCCATAAATGCATCACTAATGGGCTTAGGAAAAGTGGAAGATAACTCTGAGATAGCAAATTAATGATCGAGGTCCCTACCATCATTGTGAATGACATCATTGCCCTCATTCGGCAACTGCTACACAGGTTCCACTTTTGCTCAGAAGAGGTGTTGCCGTTACTGTCTCCTGATTTTTGGCAGTGTTGACAGTCTTCTTGATTTGTATTCTTCGCTTTTAGGCAGCCTTTAGTACTTAAACTAGCATTTCGGCAAAAAAAAAAGTCCCATAATGAAGTGTGGAATAACTATGAAAAACCAATTCGGGCGTTTTCTAGGGGTGCATTTGTACCCTGTTCTACACGACGCACAGTGGGACGAAATCAAAAAAGTAGGACATGGTTTTTTGCGATGAAACTATTGAGTGTAGCGTTTTGATGTCTTCTAGAATGTTTCTTTACTTTTTAAGTACTTTATTTAAAAAGTAAAAATTTTTGGTTAAGGAGGGTATACACTCAGATAAAATAAATAACTTTTTTTATGTCTTGTTAAATTTGAAAAACACCTATGGAAACATTGAGAAAAAAATATGGAAAATAAAACACCTATGGAAACATTAAAAAACTTTGTCCACGGTTTAAACTTTCTATCTCTCAAGTGGACGAAGTTATAGGGTGAAAATGGACTACAAATGGTAGTACCCCTTTAAAAAACGTTTTTTTACCACATTTTTTTTCTTTGAATTTTCTCGTTTTTTAAATATTCTACAAAGCTGTAAATGTTTAAAAAATCCACATTTTTGCATAAGACATTAAACCGCTATCTTTTTGTTGAAAGGATTTACGTCAGTTTTTACAATTTTTTTTACACCATCTTTAAGGAGGTGTACCTTGCAGGTTAGCAGGTATTAGCAGCTAATGACAACGTCATTGCATTCAACAACTTATACCCTACTGTTTCATATACAATTCATAGGGGGATCCAAGGGGATGCTCAATAAATTTTCAGAAAATGTACTTCAATGTTTTGTTACGTTTTGCTGTTTTCATGAAGATTTTTCCAAGTATGTACATACATGAAGACAAAAAACGTGTTGCTTACTGTTAATTATGACAAAAGAAATCATTATGGTGAACATTTGCACAAAAGTAAACGGCAATTAAGCAGGTGATAAAACATTTATTCAAACTCTTTTGATTCTTGTTTGGTTACAATTTTCATTACAGCTGATCGTTCTCCTCCCAATCTTCATCGCTGGATAAACATGGCATCTCGTTCTTTTAAATACTCGGTTCTTTCAAAAACTTCAATGCATCTCCTCTGAA
The DNA here is from genome assembly GCF_037179485.1 of Ochlerotatus camptorhynchus. Classification (NCBI taxonomy): domain Eukaryota; kingdom Metazoa; phylum Arthropoda; class Insecta; order Diptera; family Culicidae; genus Ochlerotatus; species Ochlerotatus camptorhynchus. The sequence continues at coordinate 1,318,559 of NW_027041033.1, read as the reverse complement.
TGGAATGCTTTTCCTTCTTGGAATCTTTCGCATTGATGAAATCAATGGGTCTGAAGACACCATCAGTCGGCTTAAAATCTCGAGTAGAACGTGATTCAGGAAAGACTTGTCCAGAAAGCCACGTTTTATTACGCATATGAAAATGAGCTCTGTTCCGCTTGCAATTTTGCCATTTTTGTTGTAGTTTTGAGCAGAACCGGATGACAACTTCTTTATGCTTTGCAGTAAACTTTTCTCCACCAGTCTTCGTCTTAAAATACTCCAATTTCTCTTTTTTGAATCTGATTGAAACCAAACACCACACAACTCTGATCTTAGATGATTCAACATATCGATACTCTTAAAAATCACTTTTGAAAACCTGTCAAACTACAGCCGGATAAATTGACAGAATGACAGCATGCACGGAAAAATAAAACAATACAAAAATTGAATAGATGATTTTTCCAGGATTCGTTAGTGTCAACATCAATTAAACGCAAATAAGTTTAAATAAATGTGTTACCACCTGCTGTATTGCCATTTTAATATTGATATCTAGTGCAAATGTTCACCATAATGATTTCTTTTGTCATAATTAACAGTAAGCAACACGTTTTTTGTCTTCATGTATGTACATACTTGGACAAATCTTCATGAAAACAGCAAAACGTAACAAAACACCCCTATGAATTGTATATGAAACAGTAAAGAATAAGTTGCTGAATGCAATGACGTTGTCATTAGCTGCTAATACCTGCTAACCTGCAAGGTACACTCCCTTAAAGATAGTTTTAAAAAAAATTGTAAAATCCTTTAAACAAAGAGATAGCGATTAAATGGCTTCTGAAAAAATGTGGATTTTCTAGGCCCTTACAACTTTGTAGAATATTTAAAAAAAGAGAAAATTCAAAGAAAAAAGTTAGTATGAACTGTTTCAAACACACAGTTGGTACTTGAGTGGGTCGGTTTTCATCTCTTTTTGCCAGTGGTGGCGGGGGGGGGGGGACACCCCTCACCATCCCTCTCCAAAGGGGGAGTTTGGTAAAGAGAGATGAAAAAAACCGATTTGTACCTTCCTTAAAAGTTGTCCTAGCTCTCTTTTCTAATATCTATATACAATCTTCACACTGCCGTACTCTAACAGAACTATCAACTCTATGTTTTCATCTACTCCATCTATCGTATAAAAATTACCACTACAGTCTGTTATTTGAAATTAGCATCTTCAACTATGTGAAAAAACGTTTTTTAAGGGGGTACTACCGTTTGTGGTCCATTTTCACCCTATAACTTCGTCCACTTAAGAGATAGAAAGTTTAAATCTTGGACAAAGTTTCTTAAAAAGACTTAATCTTCAATGTTTCCATAGGTGTTCATCAAATTTAACAAGACATAAAAAAGTATTTTTTTATCTGAGTGTATACCCTCCTTAACCATTAATTTTTACTTTTTAAATAAAGTACTTAAAAAATAAAGAAACATTCTAGGAGACATCAAAAAGCTACACTAAATAGTTTCATCGCAAATAGCCATGTCCAACTTTTTTTTGATTTCGTCCCACTGTGCGACGTGCGGAACAAAATAAACAACGGCGTGTTTATTGGTAACCACTATGGTACTATGATTTTTTTTTGCTTTATTAGAGAGATTTTCAGCCTTGGGCTGGTTCATCTCTTACGTGGTACTATGATTCCACAGAATGCTTTTGAATATTTTTGGAATCGGACAACTGGTTCCGGAGATATGTCCGGAACATGTTTCAAAAAACATGTATTTTGGATACTAAGTAGTGTTTCTCAGCAACCACCGAACCGAATTGGACGCAGCAACATAGGCACGGCTACCATAGAGGTAACTCTAAGACTAGAGTGTCCCGAAATAACGTGCTCAACTTTTTGGCTCAGCTCTGGTACTATCTTCGGTCCCAAGCTAATCGATGCACCCCTCGAAACATAGGAAAATCCATGAGCCCCTAATTTTATCTTTCAAACTTTCATAGCGAATCAAAACAAACATAGTGTAGTACTAGAATTTCGTCTAGAATGGGGTACGTTAATCGATTTGCTTGGGACCAATAGGCTAGTCAAATAGTGAGCCAATTTAAATTCGATAGTTTCCATCGGTTGCGACTACGATGTTGGGTTAGGGAGGGCCATAGTACTAGCTCAGTGGTGCTCATCCAATGGCCCGCCGAGTGAGTTTGTGTGGCCCACAGAACGCTTTCAGTCTGCGGAATGAATGAGACTTTTATCGAATTAAGATATCCTTGGATTTCATTCACAGTCCTTTTGGAAATCTTTTTTAAACTTTTTCTTTTTAATCCTCTGAGTTATTTTCAGAATTCCGTCTAAATTATTCAAAATTTCTCTCGAACGTTCGATCAAATGCCGTTATAATTTACCTCCGTTGGAATTTTCCCAAAATTCAGTTATACACATTTTTTAATTCTGTTGTGTTGTTCCTCAATACTCCCATAACACCAACCTCAGACGTTGTGAGTTTGAACATCCATGAATTCGTAACACAATTCTTTTGAAATTAATGTCAGAACTCCTAAGAAGTTCTTATCAGTATTGCTTTGGTATTTTTGTCAGAACTTATTTAGAGTTGGGGACAGTTTTTGAAATTGTACTCTGAATTCTCTTTGTGTTCTTCTCAGAGATTCTCTGAAAAAAATCTCCTGGACTTTTCTTCAGTATTGCCATGTAATTCCACCTTTAAATTATTACGGGCTAGCCAGATGGGCTAGATTAAAGGGATTCCCCTGATCTCTGGTCTAGCCACGGAGATCATCTGGGGTGGCACCTCTTTTGTTGGCTAGCTTGAGCTCAAAACCCTAGAGTTTCAAAGTTGGCTCATGGCTTGTCGACACTGATCAGATCTATTGTTCACTATTAACTCGTTTATTACTCACGATGTCGATATGTGCAGTACTGGCCAGCGATGATGGGTTTGTCGGCGGCGGATGAACGGTACGTTCCCCGTGGATTACGGTGCTCGACGGTTGTCGCAGTGTGGCTATTTACACAGATTTTGACAACTCCTTACTGGATACAAAAATCCTTCCACCCCTGTAGGTTCATGAAATGCATCGCTGTATAATGAAATAGGTATATTTATTTAAACTCGAATCATTTCACATAATCATCTTTGCGGCAAATGCAACGCAGTAGGCCTGGCCGTTTTTATGTGTGTGTCATATCTCAGATAATTGAGTGGTTTTCACTCAAAATCGCACACGTCACTCATGACTTAATAATATGTTCCTCGCTATTCCTCATAAATCAAGCTGAACATTGCATTAGGTCCTCAGTAACATTGACAGATTCGCTTCGTCGACTTTCTCTTTGTACCCCCACGGCCATGTAAAGACATTCCCAGGTATTTTCAGCACATAGATCGATAAAAGAAGATCAAGTTATTAACGAAAGAGAAAGGCAACGAAGAGAATCGAAAAATGTTATTTGGGACCTAATGACCTTTCTGGCGTTGATGATGAAAAAAATCAATCAAAGCAGATAGGATCTTTTGAAATTATAATCTAGAATTGTGATTAATTTTCCAAATTTCATTTGTTTATTTCAACAGCCATCCAAGCGCACAATGTAAAAATATCTTTGCAAAATCCCTGGTTCATAAATACAGCGTATTTAAGTCGAATACCGTTGAAGTTGAACAGGTTGGTTTCATTCTTTAACTTGTTAACTACATAAACAGATTATTATTCATAGGCGTTGTTGTTCTTTCCGGATGGTCGAGGCCAAGGGAAACATTGTGGAAAATTGCACTACCATATTGAATATATGGTGAAAAAGTTCAAAATGCAGATACGCCGACGTTCGAATCGCGATGACGATTCAAATTACATTAGCGTTGATACCATTGACGATATTCCAGATGATGAAACCGACCGTGAAGATTGCCAAATTGAGGTTTATTGTGCCTTCAGATGCGTCACTGGATATTATCAAGGCTGACTGGATCAGAACATTTACGGTGAGTTGTATGATCAGGAAGCTTGAAAAACCCTGGGGGTAAGACAGCTTTTGATCATGAGTAAAATTTTGAGTAACTCTGAGTTGCTCAATATCTTATACACATAGCAACCTGATTACGATAAAGCCCTCTAGTTAAAGTATGGACGAGGGGAGCGACTCTATCTAAGATGCAGGAAATTTTTTGCTTTGCTGTTGTGAGATGCAGTCGCGCTTAATAGATAGAAACACAATTGATTATGATTTTGAAGATTTCCTGCAAAAAGGTGGAGAGCGATGCGAGTAGATGGGTTTAGATGCAAGAGATGAAAAAAGATGTTTCGTAGGTTGATTCGCTAGTGTGAGATATTTCAGCCATTTAAAATCGAGATTTAGATGTGTCGCACCCCTCGAGTATGGACGACTGTCACCACAAAACTGAAAAAAAGCTGTTCCAATCGAGCATGCATTTTGACGGTTCGATTGGAGTAACTTTCGACAGACATCCATACTTTTACTGTAGGGCTGTAGGTAACTAAGATTGTTATGTTGAAAACAAGGTTGAAACCGGTGCTGTCAATCAAAGTAATAGCGAATTCGTTTATTATTCAGTTCTAACCTGAATCGGGTATCAAGATTGGGTCTGCTTGTTTTCTGACAAACGTCAGTTTGATCGTTTGTTTTTAAAACCCAGTTCAGGTTGAGGTTCGCACTGACTAAAAGTTCGGTTTTGCACTAATAAACGAATTCGCTATAAGTTGACGAGCTTTCCAGTTGATGAGCTGTAATGTAAATATCAATGAAAATATTAAACTAATAATCTATTCCACGATCTATTCTTCGACGAAAAGTGCGAAAACGACAATACAAGTGAAATCGGCCAAACATCATCTCAGAAATCAACATGATAGAGCTGTTAACACCGATCGAAATGTGCTTCAATTCGAGACCATTGACACCAATTCCATTCGATCCCACTGACCTTGAAGCTAAAACCATAGAGATAACTCTAAGACCACTGGGTCCCGAAGAAAATCATTATTATTTTTGGCTCACTCAGTACCAGAACAACGGTCCCAAGCAGTCCCAAGCTATTTCACTCACCCCTGCATGTTCTGCATGAATCCACACACCCCTGATGTTATCTGTCAAACTTTCATAGCGAATCAAAACAAACATAGTGTAGTAATAGATTTTCAACTAGAATAGGGTACGTTAATTGTTTGCTTGGGACCAATAGCCTACTAAAGTGGTGAGCCAATTTAAAATCGTTAGTTTCGTATTGATTGTTGCTAAAACGCCTGCCAATTTCCTGGTAGGCTCAAACCTGCCAGCCGTTCCGGAGTCAAGTCATGTAAGCCGTCTGCACCACTGGAAACTCTGGAGTTATTCCAGTATTTGGAAGTAGCCGGAGTATCTTGCTCAACTCCAGTCTCGAGCAACGAAAGGTTGCAAACCGCCATTTCGTGCCATGGTGGGACAGATCGTGATCATTAAGAATGAAAATCTTTCTGTTGCACAGTGACACCCTGAGAAAGACAGATGTCATCAACGTCGTGAGACCAGTTGCAATGATCGCAAACCTACCAATCCCAACCAAAGACCACCAATCGAAGCAGCAGCAGTTTCTGAAACTACAAATACCGGTAGAGCAGTCCGAAACTCTCTCGATGCGTATCTGGAACGCAATCAGATCTGTTCTTTTGTTGTTCACAGATCTACACTCCGTGAAACCCCGTGTCAATCTCCATTCAGTCATCTTCAACGAATCACCAACATCTGAATCATTGTCTGACAATCAACTTGGCAGCATTTAACGGTCCAGTCATGATGATTTCGCGACGGTACTACTGAAAGATGCCCGATCGTGAGGAGATAGTGGAAAGTACAAGTGGCCGGAATGATTAGTACTAGCGATCATAGTTAAAACTTGAATTTTTAAATATTGTGTATAGGGGAAATGGCTCTAATGTTGGCCTATGAATCTAACATTGCGCCCATCGCTAAAAATCTGCTATTGATCAATTTTATCTAGATGAACGCGTCATTGGGACGGTACGTCATTAACAATTTAGTCGATTGCTGAATTTATGTATGGGCCCAAATTAGGGACACTTAGGCCGACATTACATACATTTCCCTTACCAAATGCTAAAGCTCCCAAGTAACAATTTTGGTTTTATGAGGGTTCTGTAGACCATGATTTAGACTTGTAACATGCTTTAAAACCTCGATAAAACTTCCAATGTTACTTGGGCTAAATCCTTAAACTAGAGCGCTTAAATATAGTACAATATGAAATAGAAATAAACTAACACTACAGTTATTGTGAATCAGCATATTACCAACTCTCATGAAAGAGAATAACTTCAACGGTCAATCAACATAAATTTACTAAGCAAGAGTTGACCTAATCTGACCTGTAATGGGCAGCTACATACTATAACAAAATAATCAGCGTCCATTTAGTGCAAAATGTGGATCATGCTATGGATCATTACACCAACTCTTAACGATGATGCCATTCCTGTTAACCCTTGAAAACTCGTGTTTTCCAGAAAGAATGAATGTCAATACAATTTGAATTTAATGAAAATATTAAAAGATTCTGAAGATTTCTCTAATAGTTTTTGAGCTCAATATTTTCAGAGATGTAACTATTTCTTTCGTTATTGAAATTTTGCAGCATAATTTAAACAGAATCTACTCAAATCTCTGGTGCATCTGGACTGCATGGTCCTCAAAAAACATCACATCACCAACAAATGTCAACGACATCAGTTTAACCAATTGATTCCTGGTCTGGCCCAGAGCAATCTGCCTTGGGCTTTTATATTACTGTATTTATATTGAAAACCAAATATGCTGTCAGAAGACATTTTCTTTGATCAGAAAATTGAGACTACTTTGATCATTTGTAAATAAATATGAGTTACTCAGATTTGCTCGCGGCAAATATATTTACTTTGAGTACAGCTGTCTTGCCCCTAGGAATAACCAGATGAGTTTTTCACTACTATTGTGTATTATTGCTGAATAAATTAGTTATTTGCTTGATAGGCCGAAGTGAGGGGCTAGGCTGACATTACATCCCGTAACCCTATTTTTGAATTCAAGCGGATCGCTTATACAAATTCAGCGAGTAACCAGCTCTCAATTTACCACGACTGCACTGTGTAAGAGCCTGCAAGAAGGACAAGACTATTGTCAATCTGCTGAATAAGCCCTGTTCATGAATATAACTGTTGTTCACCGCATCGAAACTGTAACCAAGAACCAATTTTTCGACACCTCCCTTTTCCAACCACGAAAAAGTTTGGGAATCGTCCCATGCCTCAGATTGGTCCTATTACTCGGAATATCGAAAAAGGTCACCCAAAATACGCCTATCACTTTACAAACAGAATCCTTTTTCCCTACTTTGGATAGTTCTCCTTTTGTTTTTTTTTCTGGGATTCGACGAGATAGCGGTAGACGTCAGTTTGATACTCTCTACTCTGTTTTTTGCTCGGTTGTCCAGTTTCGTTGCCATGAAGATACCGGTAAGGTTCACGACCTCGTTCTGATCGGACGGTGCTAGCGGAGCGAGAGCGATGATGGTAATGACCAGCCATTATCGAGGGACCTTTTCTCTTTTCTTCGTGGAATTTCGTTGACAAAGGGTCACAAGCAGGGTCAAATGGGTTGCTCTCGGGGGAAAAGGTTTTCAATGTAATCAATTGAGTTACAGCAGGTCCCGCAGTTGGCTAGAAGAGGGTTGGTCTGTTGTTGATTAACTTAACAGGTTTTGCTTTGCCGTTTGGAAGGCAGTTCATTTATCATATTTGGATGAGTGGTTTGTCAGATTTATGATGAAACTGACCTGTATTTTTCGCATGATTTAGAATTTTTTTAATTTCCGAAATATTTAGGATACATTTCCGATTTCCTCCAAGCACCCTAGAGAACTAATTTCATGCCTCACTTGAAGCTCTTTGATCCAAGCTTTATTACCGAAATTTCACTAGCTTCCTCGGCAAGAATCTTCAATTCTGCCCAAAATCGAGCAAAAGCAACGCCTACTACGGAAAATGAGCTTTTCTCCCGCGCGCCTGATAGATGGCAAATTGTAGCTGAATTACATTTGACGGATCAGTAAACAGACAGATTACGGTCGTATTTTCGTCAATTCTTCCTTCTGTTACTCTCGATTTCCCCCTCGCATGTAGAAAGGATGACGAATTCGTTGGCTTTGCCCGTGCCCTCCCCCTATAATCAAAGATAAGAATGGAAATTTGCTTTCTTTTTTCAATATCGATAATAATAAAAACAAGCCGACCCTCGCCGGAGCCAATCGTCACCAAGACCGAATCATTCCCAGCCTCTGTGGCAATACGGGGGAAAAGTTTATTCAAACACCAAGCCACTCTCCACACCGACTGCCAGAATGCTGCCGCCCCGAGAAGTCGGTATCTACGACGGGTTGTAAAAGTGCAAAAAGTCGCTGCCTTTTCACTTCGACACTGGCACAGGACGAGCGACGAGCGATCCTGATAGGGCTGGCGGGCCATGGATCCAAACGAAAAGTCAACATCATAATGGTCTTATCGATTTAACTTTCGATATAATAAATCCCGGATCCAGCGGGGCGGAAAAAGAGAAAGAAAAACAGAGAACCTACACTGACTGCCTAGCTGCCGGACGGACGGACGGATGACGCGGTGGAAATTAAAGCTTATCCCTTTTTTCCTGGACTACTCTGTCTGCCGTCCTTGTTCCGAGCTTGCTTAGTCTCTATCGAATGAAGGTGATGATGATGGCCAGCTGCAGGCAAGGCCAACTCTCAGATATCGACCAAAGTCTAGAGGTTGAACGGTTGCAAAGTGAACCTGCTATCGTCATCATTATCGTCCGAGCCCAAAGTAGGCGACGACGACGAGATGGGTGAAGTTATCGTTTCGTTACTATAGTAGCTGTATAGTTACGGAAGCGACGACGATGAGAGTGGGAAAAAGTGTCAATGGGCTAACTGGCAAAGGACAATCGATGTTATCGGAGGGTAGCTTGTGGATGAAAGTGGTAAAATTTAAAGCTTGGTTTCAGACTACAGACGAAATGTTTGAGATAAGGTTGATGAATCGTGCAGAGCATTACCTCCAAGTGGTATATTGACATTTTTAGATGGCGAAACAGAACGGCGATACGAAGGACTTCTAGGTAGTGTTCCTAAGACTTCTTGGAAATTTATGCGAAGCTCTTAGGATGATAATTTTCGTCTGATTTGAAAGGTGAATGTTAATTTTCACCATCAAGTGGTACTCAGAAGCAATGAGAGTTTAAAGAGTTCCCCGGAAAAATGATTTTCCAGAAGCTGTGGAAGTTTTGGAGGATTCTGAAACGCTAGGAATTTCAAGAGCTTTTGCCATTGTTAATGTTCTGTGCGTTGATTTAATACAGTAACGGAGTTTTTTTTTGAGTTCCAAGAGTTCTACGCGTTACTGAACTGACGGAACTTATAAATAGTTGTTGAGATATAACCCGTTCAAACTCCGAATCAAATTGTTAAACGCTCATAACAAGAACCTGATTGTGATTTATTATATCGCTCAAATAATACTATTTATTAACGGGAACCTTTCGAGGATTTTGTCAACAGTTAAGCATTTGAGGGGTGTAGACAGAAATAATCCATCAATGTAAACTCCAGTAACAGTTCTGAGGTTATAAAATCCTGCACCTCTGCGCAGTTGCTTTGGAATACTTTCAGAAGGCTACGAGAAGTTCTGTAATTAGCATAAGGACAATTCTGCGGCAACTTCCACGGGCAAGGAGCTTCCAAAGGAAAGTTTTCGAAACTTCGTAGGGAAAATTAAAAAAACTTCCATAGGAATGTTTTATGTCTTTCGAAAATAAGTTCAAGGATCTTGGAACTTCCAAAGGGAAATTCTTGGAACTTTCACATGGAACTTCTAGAAACTTCCAAAGGGAAGTTCATGGAACTTCCGAAGGGAACTTCTTGAAACTTCCAAAGGGAAGCTATTGGAACTTTCAAAGGGAAGTTTTTGGAACTTCCCAAAAAAGTTCTTAGAACTTCCTTAGGGAAGTTCTTGAAACTTCCAAAGGGAAGTTCTTGAAACTTTCAAAGGGAAGTGCTTGAAACTTCGAAAGGGAAGTTCTTGAACATCCAAAGGGAAGTTATTGAAACTTTCAAAGGGAATTTCTTGGAACTTCCACAGGAAAGTTTTTGGGACTTGCACAGGGAAGTTCTTGAAACTTCCAAAGGGAAGGTCTTGGATCTTCCAAAGGGAAGTTTTTTCCAAAGGGATGTTATTGGAACTTCCATAGGGAAGTTTTTGGAACTTCCACAGGGAAGTTCTTGGATCTTAAAAAAGGGCAGTTCTTGAATCATCCAAAAAAGAAGTTCTTGGAGCTTCCAAATGGAAATTCCTTTGATCTCCCAAAAGGGAAGTTCTTTGAACTTCCAAAGAGAAGTTCTTAGAATCCCAAATGGAAGTTTATGAAACTTCCAACAGGAAATTCTTGAAACTTCTATTGGGGAGTTTTGTGAGCTTCCACAGGAAAGTTCATGAAGCTTCCAAAGTGGAGTTCTTGGAACTTCCTAAGCGAAGTTCTTGGAACTTCCAAAGGGAAGTTCTTGGAACTTACAAAAATAAGTTCTTGGAACTTACAAAAAGAAGTTCTTGGAAATTCCAAAGGGAAGTTCTTTGAACACCCAAAGGGAAGTTCTTGGAACACCCAAAGGGAAGTTCTTGAAACTTCCAAAGGGAAATTCTTGGAACTTTCAAAGGGAACTTCTTGAAACTTCCAAAGGGAAGTTCATTGAACTTCCAAGGGAAATTCTTCAAACTTCCAAAGTGAAGTATTCTTTGAACTTAGCCAAAAAGTTCTAGGAAATTCCACAAAGAAGTTCCTGTAACTTCGTAAGGGAAGTTCTTGAAGCTTTCAAAGGGAAGTTCTTCCAACTTCCAAAGGGAAGTTCTTGAAACTTCCAAAGGGAAGTTATTGGAACTTCCCAAAAAAGTTCTTGGAACTTTTACAGGGAACTTCTAGAAACTTCCAAAGGGAAGTTATTGAAACTTCCAAAAGGAAGTTCGTGGAACTTCCTAAAAAAGTTCTTGGAACTTCCACAGGGTAGTTCTTGAAACTTCCAAAGGGAAGTTCTCGGAACTTTCACAGGGAAGTTCGTGGAATTTCAAAACGAAGTTCGTGGATCTTCCAAAGCGAAGTTCGTGGAACATCCAAAGGGAAGTTTTTGAAACTTCTAAAGGGAAGTTCTTGAAACTTCCAAAAGGAAATTCTTAGAATGAATGAAACTTCCAACATGAAATTCTTGAAACTTCTATTGGGGAAGTTTGTGAGCTTCCAAAGGGAAGTTTATGAAGCTTTCAAAGTGGAGTTCTTGAAACTTCCTAAGCGAAGTTCTTGGAAATTCCAAAGGGAAATTCTTGGAACTTACAAAAAGAAGTTTTTGGAACTTCCAAAGGGAAGTTCTTGGAACTTCCAAAGGGATGTTCTTGGAACTTCCAAAGGGAAGTTCTTGAAACTTCCAAAGGGAAGTTCTTGGAACTTCCAAAGGGAAGTTCTTGGAACTTCCAAAGGGAAGTTCTTGGAACTTCCAAAGGGAATTTCTTGGAACTTCCAAATGGAAGTTCTTGGAACTTCCAAAGGGAAGTTCTTGGAACTTCCAAAGGGAAGTTCTTGGAACTTCCAAAGGGAATTTCTTGGAACTTCCAAAGGGAAGCTCTTGGAACTTCCAAAGGGAAGTTCTTGGAAGAATGAAACTTCCAACATGAAATTCTTGAAACTTCTATTGGGGAAGTTTGTGAGCTTCCAAAGGGAAGTTCATGAAGCTTCCAAAGTGGAGTTCTTGGAACTTCCTAAGCGAAGTTCTTGGAACTTCCAAAGGGAAGTTCTTGGAACTTCCAAAGGGAAGTTCTTTGAACTTCCTAAGCGAAGTTTTTGGTACTTCCAAAGGGAAGTTCTTGGAACTTCCAAAGGGAAGTTCTTGGAACTTCCAAAGGGAAGTTCTTGGAACTTCCAAATGGAAGTTCTTGGAACTTCCAAAGGGAAGTTCTTGGAACTTCCAAAGGGAAGTTCTTGGAACTTCCAAAGGGAAGTTCTTGGAACTTCCAAAGGGAAGCTCTTGGAACTTCCAAAGGGAAGTTCTTGGAACTTCCAAAGGGAAGTTCTTGGAACTTCCAAAGGGAAGTTCTTGGAACTTCCAAAGGGAAGTTCTTGGAACTTTCAAAGGGAAGTTCTTGGAACTTCCAAAGGGAAGTTCTTGGAACTTCCAAAGGGAAGTTCTTGGAACTTCCAAAGGGAAGTTCTTGGAACTTCCAAAGGGAAGTTCTTGGAACTTCCAAAGGGAAGTTCTTGGAACTTCCAAAGGGAAGCTCTTGGAACTTCCAAAGGGAAGTTCTTGGAACTCCCAAAGGGAAGTTCTTGGAACTCCCAAAGGGAAGTGCTTGGAACACCCAAAGGGAAGTTCTTCAAACTTCCAAAAGGAAATTTTTGAACTTTCAAAGGGAACTTCTTGAAACTTCCAAAGGGAAGTTCTTCAAACTTCCAAAGTGAAGTATTCTTTGAACTTCGCAAAAAAGTTCTTGGAAATTCCACATGGAAGTTCTTGCAACTTCCAAAGGGAAGTTCTTGAAGCTTTCAAAGGAAAGTTCTTGCAACTTCCAAAGGGAAGTTCTTGAAACTTCCAAAGGGGAGTTTTTGGATCTTTCCAAAAAAGTTCTTGGGACTTCCACAGGGAAGTTCTTGAAACTTCCAAATTAATTAATTGAAACTTCCAAAAAGAAATTCGTGGAACTTCATAGAAAAGTTCTTGGAACTTCCACAGGGTAGTTCTTGAAACTTCTAAAGGAAAATTATTGGAACTTTCAAAGGAATTTAGTGGAACTCCAAAAAAGATCTGGAAACTTCCACAGGGAAGTTCTTCAAACTTCCAAAGGGAATTTCTTGAAACTTCCAAAGTGAAGTTATTTGGACTTGTACAGGGAAGTCCTTGGAACTTTTACTGGGAAATTCTTGGAACTTCCAAAAGGAATTTCTTGGATCTTTCAAAAGGAATTTCTTGCATCTTCCACAGGAAAGTTATTGGATCTTCCAAAAGGAAAGTTCTTGGATCATCCAAAAGGGAAGTTCTTTGAACTTCTAAATGGAATTTCTTTGATCTCCCAAAAGGGAATTTCTTTGAACTTCCAAAAGAGAAGTTCTTTGAACTTCCAAAGAGACATTCTTTGAGCTTCCAAAGAGAAGTTCTTTCAACTTCCGAAGAGAAGTTCTTAGAATTCCAAAAGGAAGTTCTTGGAACTTCTAATGGGGAGTTCTTTGAGCTTCCAAAAGAAAATTCTTGGAGCTTCCAAAGGGAAGTTCATGAAGCTTCCAAAATGGAGTTCTTGGAACTCCCAAACCGAAGGTCTTGGTACTTCCTAAAAGAAGTTCTTGGAACTTCCAGAGGGAAGGTTTTAGAACTTCCAAAGGGAAGTTCTTAGAACTTCCAAAGCTAAGTTTTTGGAACTTCCAAAGGTTAGTTCTTGGTACTTTCAAAGCTTTGGCAACTTTCAAAGGAAAGTCCTAGGAGCTTCGAAAGGGAAATTCTTGAAATTGCCGAAACGAGGGCACATGTTCACATGCCGATGTCGATGGATGATGTCAGCAGGAAGATCTGGAAGAAGTTTTCAGGATAATCTTTAGGAAGTTAGGGAGGAAGCTCACATGAAGAAGACGATAGAAAAATATGGAAGAAGCCCACAGGAAGATCTGGAGGAAGTCCTTATGAATCCCTGAAGTAAGACCACAGAAGGATCTAGAGAAAGTCTCCAGTAATATCTGGCCCTGGAAGATCTGAAGGAAGTCTACAGGATGATCGTGAGGGGGCTGGGCCATTTCACCGAATGTCATATCACCAAATAGGTCATTTAACCGAAAACAAAAATTCACCTTATATAAATTATGAACTCAGAATATATGAAAAATACAACAACTGAGCGGCATACTTAGCCGAATGAAGAGGTAATGTCAATAACTAATACATAATCAAGCAAAGTAAGGATATTTCTTAATTTTAGTGGACTATTAAATGCTTGTTTTTAAGAGTGTTCATAATAATGATGAATGTAATTAAAATAGATCATTTCAAAACATATGACTAATATATTTAATTATTAATGTTGTTAAAACAAATAGAATGTAAAATTTATCTTAAACAATCAAATGCCGGTGAAAGTATTAAGAACGGAAAATTTTGATAGAACTGCTCATCTTTGAAAGATCTGGAGGAAGCCTGCGATCTGATGGAAGTACACAGGAAGACCTAAATAAGGTATACAAGAAGATCTTGAGAAAGTCCGCAGGAAGATTTGAAGGATGGCCTCAGGTAGATTTAAAGGAAGTTCAAAGTAAGACTGGGAGGAAACCCGCAGTAAAATCTAAAAGAAGATCATAGGAAGATCTGGAGGAAGATCTGGAGGAAGACCTGGGAGAAGTCCGTAGGAAAATCTTGAGATTTTACACAGGAAAATCTGACGGATGACCACAGGAAGATTTGGTGAACGTCCACAGCAGGATCTTTAGAAAGTTAGCAGGAAGATCTGAAGGAAGTCTAAGGAAGTTCCCTGGAAGATATAAAGGAAGTTCGCAGGACGATCTTAAGAAAGTCCAAAGAAAGACCTGGAAGAAGTCCTAATGAATATCTGGAGGTAGTTCGCGGGAAGATCTGAATGACGATCAAAGGAAGATTTGGTGGAGGTCCATATTCAGATCTTGAAGAAGCGCGCATGTAGGGGCCTCCCTTAGCTCAGTCGGTAAAGGCGCAGCTACAAAGCAAGACCATGCTGGAGGTGGCTGGGTTCGATTCCCGGTCCGGTCTAGGAATTTTTCGGGTTGGAAAATTTCTCGACTTCCCTGGGCATAGAAGTATGATTGGACTTGCCACACAATTATACCAATGCAAAAATGGTACAGGCATCGAAAGCTCTCAATTAATAACTGTGGAAGTGCATCTAGAACACTAAGTTGAGAGCACGCAATAAGCTAATATGCGATATGCAATAAGCTTGAAATGCGAAGAAGAAGAAGAAGAAGAAGAAGAAGAAGAAGAAGAAGAAGCGCGCATGAAGATCTGGAGGAAAAGTACCGGAAACTTTATAGGATGTTCACAGGAAGATCTTGAGCAAATCCACTGGATAATCTGGATGAAGTACACAAGATGATTTGGAGGCAGTCCACTGGAACATCTGGAGGAAGTTCACATGAAATTCTGGAAGAATCCCGCAGGAAAACCTAAATGCAGTTCACAAAAATATTTGGAGCAAGTCCACAGGAATATCTATAAAAAGTGCACATGATAGTCTGGAGGAAGTCCACTGGAAGATTTTGAAGATGGTCATAGTACCATGGTAGAAGTTCACTGAACGTATGGTAGAAATTCACAAAGCTTCTGGTAGAAGTACACAGGACTTCTTGAAGATTATGACACAATTACCCTAGTGGTTCTGTGGACTTGCCGTGATAGCGCATTGGACTTCTCCTATTAGTTCTATAATTATCACCTAGAAGTAACTATGTCTTTATTGACTTTCTTTTTCCGGAGTCACAATTTCGGACTTTCTTCAGAAGTCCTTTTGGATGTTCTTAAGAAGTCCTTCTTTCTCCAGAAGTCATTTGGAACTTTCTCCAGAAGTCCTTTTGAACTTTCGTCTGAAGTCCTTTTGGACTTTCTTCAGAAGTTCTTTTGGACATTCTCCAGAAGACCTTTTGCTTTTCCTTCAAATTTTTTTTGGGCTTTCTTCAGAAGTCCTTTTGGACTTTCTCTAGAAGCCCTTTGGAACTGTCTTCAGAAGTCCTTTTGGACTTTCTTCAGCAGTTCTTTTGGACTTTCTTCAGAAGATTTTTGGGCTTACTTTAGAAGTTCTTGTGGGCTTTTTCCAGAAGTCGCTTTGGACTTTCTCCAGAAGTCCTTTTGGATTTTCTTCAGCAGTGCTTTTTTACTTTCTTCAGAAGCTTTTGCGCTTACTTTAGAAGTTCTTGTGGGTTTTCTTCAGAAGTTCTTTGGGACTTTCTTCAGAAGATTTTTGCGCTTACTTTAGAAGTTCTAGTGGGCTTTCTTCAGAAGTTCTTTTGGACTTTCTTAAGTAGTTATTTTGGACTTTCTCTAGAAGCCCTTATGGACTGTCTTCAGAGGTCCTTTAGGACTTTCTTCAGCAGTTATTTTGGATTTTCTCTAGCAGCCTTTTTGGACTGTCTTCAGAAGTCCTTTTGGACTTTCTTCAGCAGTTCTTTTGGACTTTCTTCAGAAGATTTTTGGGCTTATTTTAGAAGCTCTTGTGGGCTTTCTCCAGAAATTCATTTGGACTTTCTCCAGAAGTCCTTTTGAACTTTCTTCAGCAGTTCGTTTTTACTTTCTTCAGAAGATTTTTGCACTTACTTTAGAAGTTCTTGTGGGCTTTCTTCAGAAGTTCTTTGAGACTTTCTTCAGAAGATTTTTGCACTTACTTTAGAAGTTCTTGTGGGCTTTCTTCAGAAGTTCTTTTGGACTTTCTTCAGCAGTTCTTTTGGACTTTCTCTAGAAGCCCTTTTGGACTGTCTTCAGAAGTCCTTTAGGACTTTCTTCAGCAGTTATTTTGGATTTTCTCTAGCAGCCTTTTTGGACTGTCTTCAGAAGTCCTTTTGGACTTTCTTCAGCAGTTCTTTTGGACTTTCTTCAGAAGATTTTTGCACTTACTTTAGAAGCTCTTGTGGGCTTTCTCCAGAAATCCATTTGGACTTTCTCCAGAAGTCCTTTTGAACTTTCTTCAGCAGTTCTTTTTTACTTTCTTCAGAAGATTTTTGCACTTACTTTAGAAGTTCTTGTGGGCTTTTTTCAGAAGTTCTTTGGGACTTTCTTCAGAAGATTTTTGCGCTTACTTTAGAAGTTCTTGTGGGCTTTCTTCAGAAGTTCTTTTGGACTTTCTTCAGCAGTTCTTTTGGACTTTCTCTAGAAGCCCTTTTGGACTGTCTTCAGAAGTCCTTTAGGACTTTCTTCAGCAGTTATGTTGGACTTTCTCTAGCAGCCTTGTTGGACTGTCTTCAGAAGTCCTTTTGGACTTTCTTCAGCAGTTCTTTTGGACTTTCTTCAGAAGATTTTTGGGCTTACTTCAGAAGTTCTTGTGGGCTTTCTCCAGAAGTCCATTTGGACTTTCTCCAGAAGTCCTTTTGAACTTTCTTCAGCAGTTCTTTTTTACTTTCTTCAGAAGATTTTTGCGCTTACTTTAGAAGTTCTTGTGGGCTTTCTCCAGAAGTTCTTTTGGACTTTCTTCAGTAGTTATTTTGGACTTTCTCTAGAAGCCCTTTTGGACTGTCTTCAGAAGTCCTTTTGGACTTTCTTCAGCAGTTATTTTGGACTTTCTTCAGAAGATTGTTGGGCTTACTTTAGAAGTTCTTGTGGGCTTTCTACAGAAGTCCCTTTGGACTTTCTCCATAAGTCTTTTTGGACTTTCTTTCGCAGTTCTTTGTTACTTTCTTCAGAAGATTTTGTGCTTACTTTAGAAGTTCTTGTGGGCTTTCTCCAGAAGTTCTTTTGGACTTTCTTCAGTAGTTATTTTGGACTTTCTCTAGAAGCCCTTTTGGACTGTCTTCAGAAGTCCTTTTGGACTTTCTTCAGCAGTTATTTTGGACTTTCTTCAGAAGATTGTTGGGCTTACTTTAGAAGTTCTTGTGGGCTTTCTACAGAAGTCCCTTTGGACTTTCTCCATAAGTCTTTTTGGACTTTCTTTCGCAGTTCTTTGTTACTTTCTTCAGAAGAATTTTGCGCTTACTTTAAAAATTCTTGTGGGCTTTCTCCAGAAGTCCTTTTGGACTTCCTTCAGCAGTTCTTTTGGACTTTCTTCAGAGGATTTTTGAGCTTACTTTAAAAGTTCGTGTGGGCTTTCTCCAGAAGTCCCTTTGGACTTTCTCCAGAAGTCCTTTTGGATTTTCTTCAGCAGTGCTTTTTTTACTTTCTTCAGAAGCTTTTGCGCTTACTTTAGAAGTTCTTGTGGGTTTTCTCCAGAAGTTCTTTTGGACTTTCTTCAGTAGTTATTTTAGACTTTCTTCAGAAAATTTTTGGGCTTAATTTAGAAGTTCTTGTTAGCTTTCTCCAGAAGTCCCTTTGGAATTTCTCCAGAAGTCCTTTCTTCAGTAGTTCTTTTTTACTTTCTTCAGGAGATTTTTGCGCTTACTTTAGAAGTTCTTGTGGGTTTTTTTCAGAAGTTCTTTTGGACTTTCTTCAGTAGTTATTTTGGACTTTCTCTATAAGCCTTTTTTGACTGTCTTCAGAAGTCCTTTTGAACTTTCTTCAGCAGTTCTTTTGGACTTTCTTCAGAAGATTTTTGGGTTTATTCAGAAGTTCTTGTGAACTTTCTCCAGAAGTCCCTTTGGACTTTCTCCAGAAGTCCTTTTGGACTTTCTTCAGCAGTTCTTTTTTTACAATAAACAGTTTCGGCTTGGCAGTATGGCAATCACTCAATCAGAACAAATTTATTTTGTAATTTGTCCCTACGTTTCGGCTCTGATTAGGGCCTTCTTCAGGGGAATTTTTTTTACTTTCTTCAGAAGATTTTTGCGCTTACTTTAGAAGTTCTTGTGGGCTTTTTCCAGAAGTCCCTTTGGACTTTCTCCAGAAGTCCTTAAGGGTATTCTCCGTAAGTCTGATGAACTGTGAAGTTCCTTCAAAAGTTTTTTGAACTTTCTCCAGAAGATTTGGACACTTTCTTTTGAAATCCTGTGCACTTCTTTCCGAAGCTCGGTAGATTTTCTTTAGAAGTCCTATTGACTTCCTCATGAATTTCCCACTGAAGTCCAATTTTCTTCCCCTAGGGGAGGGAGGGATATTGTCCTTGCCCAAGTAGCAATGTTGGTTTTTTGAAGGTTCTGTAGACCACAATTTAGACTTGTAGCATTCTTTAAAATTTCAATAAAATTTGGAATGTTACTTGAGTGTAGAGAAAGTCTACAGAACTTCTGGAGAAAGTTTATAAAATTGCTGCAGGAATTAGGAATTATGTAAGAAGATCATGAGACTTACGGAGAAAGTCCCTAAGGACTTCTGTAGAAAGTCCAAAGGGACTTCTGGAGAAAGTTAAAAAGGACTTCTGGAGAAAGCCAAAAAAAAAGTTCTGAAGTAAGTCCAAAAGGACTTCTGGAGAAAGTACAAAAAGACTTCCAGAGAAAGCCCAAAATAACTTCTGATAAAAGGGCAAAAGGACTTCTGGAGAAAGCCAAGCGGACTTATATATTTCCTCTACAAGTCATTTGGGCTTATCCTTAGAAATCCTGTCAACTTCCCCTAAAAGTCGTACAAACTTCTTCAACAAGTCCTTATAGTCCTCTAAAAGGTGAACATGAAATTAATGCCTCGCACATAAACCGTTGTTCAGTGTTCACTCGGCTGTCAAAAGAAGCAGACCATTCTCATTTTGTGCCACGCGATTATCTGTTTACTCGGCAGCAACCATTGTGTGGTCCTCCTCATTGTTCTTCATCAGCAGTTCTTTCGGCCGATGCGTCGTTGACTTTGATGATGACCGTTTCATGATAAATGTGTGAGTGCTAACCACGTTTTGCGTCCATTGCTGCAATGGAAGCGCTGGGGGGTTGGCGAATCTGCCATACAATGAAACCACTGGAAGCGGCTCCCGTTCTGGTGGAGGAGGCTTATTGGATAGCGGAAAATAAAATGTTTATTGTGTTATATCTGTTGACTATAGTTTTAAGATGTATTGAATAGTGAACAAGAATCATCGGCTCTGTAAAGTTAATTCGGTTGAGCCTTATCAATTAAATTAATAAAAAAGAAATAAACCGTTGTAATTTTTTAACCGCGTTACCAAAGAATTTAACATTTTCAGCGATGTTTATTTAGTCCATATTACACACGTGTAAGTTTATGACGGTCTATTTAGGATAATTTTGATACCGAGCGACAGTGATTTCTACGTCAGTGATTTCTATATGGGGGTACACTTTGTGAAAACCGAAAATGGAACATGTAACAAAATTATGAAAGATTTTGAACGTTAATAAATCAGCTGCCTCTGGACTAATTCCAATAATTTTACCACCAATCGATCAGAAATATTTCTATGCATCTGCTAAAGTTAAGACTTTATCATTTTTCAAAATGGCACTATTGTGACACTGTCACTGAATGTGCAACTGTTGCTATGATACTTAAAATTATCATCGATTTCCTGCAAAAAGCGATTTCCATAACAGATTTCAAAGTTGAATTCCATCCGGTCTCACCAAACACACTTAAGAACTAGTAAACCTAGAAATTCAGAACCTTTTGCCGGTTTACCTTTTGTTCTTTCTCTCTGATCATACGAATTTTGGACGTTTTGTCCAGTCGACCTTTAAGTCAGCCTGTATCTGAGGCAATTTGATGTACTCACTACTTATTGACATAAACAAACGTATTGAAATCGTGTACAACTTCATCAGAAATCCGGAAATCAATAAAATCTAAATCGTGTAAACTGAGTGTATTGCGTTAAAATTGGATTTCTATCCGCTGAAAATCGTACTAATGCCATCCAAATTACGCAAGCGCTCAATCTCCGAGACAATCTAGCAACCACAAATAACCTCATCAGACAAGGAGCTCATCACCGAATGGCTTCCATAATATCATCAGGTGGAATATTGATATCCTCCTATTATCCTCATCATTTCTTCTCAGCGCGCTGCTGTTTTCGCTCCACACAGACTCTCCTCATCGCCCTAACCCCCACCCTGACGCTGTCATCACTCACAATCCACCTTCATCCGCCTAGAAGTCCACCCGAAACCGACGGAGTCGGTCGTCGTCGTCGTCGCCGTCGTCGTCACGGAACCATGCAGCCAATGTTCCTTATTGGCCCTTTATATCAACATTCGAATTCAATTTCGAGATTTATGATCTACTTTCACTCCTCACTCTTTTCGGTTTTTGGGAGGATGATGATTTCTCTGCTCGCTCCTGATGATACCCATTCATTGATATCATCTTCCAATTTCTTGCTGCAGGCCTGGGAAAAAAAATGAGATAATAATTTGCGGGTCTGTGCGTCGTGTGGCTCGTATCTGCCATCCTCTCTGTCAACTGCGAGCTTTCGAGTTCGATTTCGGAAATTTATGCCTCCCGAAGATAGCAGGGTACTCGGTTCGGTTTGGCCATTAATCTTCCGCTGAAGTTGTTCCGGTAGCTTCTTTGGTCAGAGTGAATTTATTACTTATCGTCTTCGGCAATCTTTATTAGGATGGGGGAGATGAGGGCAACGTTTGTTGAAAGTGGAAGGGGGAGGGGGAAGGGAGGGTAAAGCAATTTTCGGTACGGGAGTAAATGAGGTCATATAGTTAAATTTTATGATATCTGGGCTAACTGAAAACTTTGGAAACGCAAGGTTAAGGTTGATAATTAGGGTTATTAAAAAGTCCAATTATTAGGTTGGTTGAAAGTTATGGAGTGGAAACAGCTGTAGATGAGTTAATCATGTGCGCTTCTGACTAATCCCAATTATGTACGAGAATTGATCTTTAGTTGAGTTAGACATGAGCACTTCCTCGGCAACCGAAAGGCCAGACGTAGGTTTCAACCGTTTATACATTTATCCAAAAATATCCCACTTATTTCCACTCAATCTGCTTACAATACCGGGGGCACGTTTCAAATGGAAATCCCCCCTTCTCCCCTCGCCATATTTTCATAAATATACATTTATATTTCAACAATGCCATTTCCGCTCGCAGGGTGCTTACTGCTAATGCTTTTTCCGAGATTTGCGTTGCGTCCCCATCGGCATTGGTTGTCAACACACGGTTCGCCTGCTGGTGGTGGCGGTACGGGATCGAGTCGTAATCCAACAACGCTTAAAACGTCGATTCTTACTTTTTAATCTTCCACCCGACTTCAACAACTAACACACCCGAACCGATTTTCACAAGCATTTTTCACAATCATCAAAGCAGTCGGGGAAAATTAGCTTTGATTCCATTGCGGAGAGGGCCGACTTTCAGGAGTAAATTTTTCCGACAAATGTCACACCACTCGCTACTTGGGATACGACGTCAGCCGCCCGCCGCTAGATGGCAGTTATCTTTTATGGATTCTTATTTGTTACTGTTTTTATTGTTTTTTTTTTCGGGTGTAATTGGAAAGGGGAAGAAACCGGTTGTTGTTTATTGAATTGACGAAAAGGGAAAAAAAATATAAGTGCAACTGCTGCTGCGCGAAGAAAAACGACTGATCATAACCATTTCCATGATTTTAAATCTAATTTTATGGCTCTCGCGAGTGCTGTCGAATTACTTCGGTCGGTTGGCGGAGGGGGAGGGTGGAGGGAGGTTGAAAATTTTGATGGTTGATGCTGTCATTTCGCGCTTATTATTGCTGTGATGATGATGGAGCGACCGGAGATTGTGGGATTTTAAGGGAGAACCATTCGTGGGCAAAGGAATGAGAACTGAAGTGGTTCCCTGGAAAATGATTTACTTTTGTTTATGGAGCTTTTTCCGCTTTATTGGGATGCCGGGATTTTATTACTGCTTTCATCGTTAAAGGGTGTATTTCGGTTGTCATAAACGTGGAGAAGATGGTTGGAATTGTGATGCCAGTGAATTGGAGGAAGCGTCAGGGCACTGACCTTAACATACAGAAAGAAAGTATTGTAGGATCTTCCAAAAGTTTTTCAATGCGCTTGGACATATTTCTGGAATTTTCCGGCACTATAAATATAATTATATTGAAATGTAATGTTCGACTGTGATGCAAATAATTAATTTTTGGGTTTCAGCTTTGCAGTCCTATCGTTTCTACGTTTCGACTCTGGTGAGATGGCACAATCGTTGGTACAAAGCAATCAAAGCAGGCCCAAGCGAGGGCCATAACTGGAGGCTTATGGCTACTTGTCATAAGTAGAGATAGGAGTGCCACGTCCCTGCTCTAACCAGAGTCGAAACGTAGGGACGATGTACAGCAATTTCGTTCTGATATAAGTATTATAGTGAAATCCTACCAGCCACCCGTCACCCGTCGCACGGTTTGGCGTAGCGGTGATAAAAATATAAACCGCTGTCAAACGCGACTCGCATCAGAATTTTCACTTTTGAAATTGAAAATTTGCCCTTTTCTGTACGTTTTGGTGATCAAAAAGCTTTTCAAATCATAGGAAAAGTGGTCTTCTACGAAATGGTAAGTGGCTTCAATGATATAATTAATTTTTAGACTACGTAAACGCAAGCTCCACCGCTTAATATTTTCTTTGTTGTTGTAGGATCGTTGTATTATCCCGGGATGCAACGAGGATAAATTTCCACTTTTTAACTAGGGGAGTAACAAAGCGCAGTGGAGAAAGGTTACCACTGTTTACGGAACAGGGAAAGAGCGAATATGCTGCGATCATTTTGTTGAAGCAGACTTTGTTGAATATAAGTCCCACAGTTTGTTGTCGTGGGGTAATTTGAGATTAATTTCACGTGGTCGCTCCCCGGGATGGGAAATTTGCAGCACAAACCCATCTCCTAATTCTTGCATTGCTGCTGATCTACCAGGCACACAATATGCTAGGTCTCTAAATCTGCTAGCACGGAGTCCCCAACATAATCCAGTATATCCAGCAGACTGATTTGGACGTCGATTATTGAATGGGAATCTGCAATCATACAAATCATATCCTAAATAATATCGCTGCATCAAAAATGCATTTTCATTATCTTTCAATGGCATTGCAATGAACATAACATTACATTATTCGTCAAATTTCAAACTCTGCAATTTGAACCGGCTGTCATGAATATATCCCCATCGACTAGTACTATTTCCCGCACACTAGTGACGCATAAATTTCTTCAATAAAATTCTACTGTAGGACTTCAAAGCCGAAACCCAAAAATTATATAAATACAATATCTTCAAGTTTAAAACGCTGTCCAGACTGGATAGTTATAACTTGTTATAACGGTTGTCAAATAATTGCAACACAGAAACCACCATCAAGATAGCGCTATAACATGTTATAACTCTGTAGTCTGAACGTACTATAAGGATCATTTCAAGGCAACACAGGTTCAGGTGTCTCTTCATACTTTCAACATACATCGTTGCCCCAGTAGTTGGACCAGGAGTTCTTGATTAGCCAGTAATCTTCTCCTTTTAGTTTTCCGTATCCAACTGCCACCACTGCATGATCCAAGCCATCCAAATTGTTCTTGTATTCCGGATCCTAGTACACTAAATTTGCGTAGCAGCTGAAAAACTTGTGACCGGCATCGATAGCAATCAACACCCCTGGGACGCTAACATTTCGAATTTGAATGTGAACCGAGAAGTGAATTGCTGGTCTGAGTTTCTCTAGTATATTCAATTAGAGTATGTTTCTGAAATACACAGTCAAACATCACGTAATGTTGTGGACAACTTCAATGACAGCTGTCCAGCAGTGCTCCCATTTTATTAAATGAACAATCCAATGCCTACGAGATTGTGCCGAATCTTCTTTCGGCACACTGATCTGACTTACCGCTTGTATGAAATGCATTTTAAATAGCGAATTTTCACTCCGGTTACTATAAATAAACATTATTCAATAGGTACCTGAAAATTGGCTGTATTGGAACCTAACTTTGAATGGGATAGGAACTGAATTTTGAAATCTGAAACTTGAATTCAAATAAGGATATTGAATGTTCCGTAATTTCAAAACTCTCTTCCAGACAAACTCGTTTTTATCTGAGTAAGCTTCAAGCTACAAAAGTTTTTATTTAGTGATAAGTAATTTTTAGTTTTTAGGTTAGCTTACAGGTTTAGTTTCCTTTGTCTGTTTTCCGTCGATTGTAAAAAAGATTCTGCAGTGTTTTGTGTTGTGCTGTAGAATGTAGCTTTAAATTAACAATAGATTTCATTTTAATTCATTTTACTTACGATTCTAATGTGGTGGTACTGAACTCACTTCGCTCCGTCGCTTACTCACTTACCCCCGCCCATATCGCTACCATTTCTTCCAGCTATACCAAAATCTTCAGTGAAGTTCAGTACAGCTAACTTAGGCCGTTGTTGTATTCCCGCCGCCGTTTGCACATCGACTCGTCTGATTCGTCCATCTCTCCCTGGATACACTCGCAGTATTCGCCCTCGCGTCCAGCTATTCCTCTCCTTCTCGCTAGCTATCATTACCAGATCACCGACCTGGACAGCTCGTACTTCCCCGAACCACTTGGATCGAGGAGACATCACCGGAAGATATTGTTTGATCCACCGTGCCCAGAAACGATCTAGCATATCCTGAATAGCTTTCCAATTGGAGCGGAGTGCTCCACGTTCATCTACCGGTTTGCCAGCTGGTTGAACTACTCCCTGTAGAGCTGCAAAGCAGAAAATGATTGGGCGTTAAAGTTTCGTGTTCTTCGCTTTCAAAGGAGAGTTAGGCCATCGATTCCGCTTCCACCAGTACAATGACCAATGTTTCGTCGTCTGGATTTCTGTCCGTCAGTATACATCGAAGAGCATTTTTTACGGAGCGTACGAGCCGTTCCCATACGCCTCCCATGTGAGGCGCATACGGAGGGTTGAGCAACTGGAAGTTGACCCATTTTTGGAATTTGTGGCACTGCTCTGTATACCGAACACCAGGTACATCGCTTAGCGGTCTTCCGTACGACGACTCTAAGCTCCGGAACGTGATATATCTGATGAATTTCGTTGACAATTGTTTCTCCGTTGGCATGACCGAACTTTCGGTGATACCAATCAACC
The DNA here is from genome assembly GCF_037179485.1 of Ochlerotatus camptorhynchus. NCBI lineage: Eukaryota > Metazoa > Arthropoda > Insecta > Diptera > Culicidae > Ochlerotatus > Ochlerotatus camptorhynchus. The sequence goes on along the minus strand of NW_027041033.1, from coordinate 1,292,849 downwards.
AGAAGATGTGTTACATACGTGAAGGGCCGCACCAATACGACTATCTTTTCGTAGTATCTCCTCCGTTCATAGGAATGGTGATAATCTGTAGATACGGCGTGGGCCTCCAGTAATGCTCGCTATGGTTATTACTTGTCATTAGTAGAGATAGGAGTCCCACTTCCCTGCTCTAACCCGAGTCGAAACGTAGGGACGATCTACAGCAATTTCGTTCTGATATAAGTACCAAAGACTGGAACGCGCAAAAATTGGACGACAAAAATTCGTTTCTTTCAGTCAAAATTCATATCAATAATATTCTTATTTTTCTTTTGGTAGTTCAATTCATATATTTAAAGGAAAAAATGTTCGTTTATTCTTTTGGTTTGCCAAATCCAAACTGCCGTGCCTTCCGCTTAACCCCTTTCATTAAATTTTGCACAGTGGTCTCATCGACCTTATTCGCCGCCGAACGCCAGTTAGATTTAAACTGCTGCTCGTTTTCCATGGATTTACTAGTTTTTTTTTTGAGATTCCGTTTGACCAAGGCCCAATACCGTTTGATAGGCTGGAGTTCTGGGCTGTTGGGAGGGTTGTGATCTTTGGGTACCACAACCATATTGTTCACATCGTACCACTCGATTGCCTTTTTCCCATAGTGGCAGCTCGCCAAGTCCGGCCAGAACAGCACAGGTCTATTATGTTGCTTTAGGAATGGTAGCATCCGCTTTTCCACACGTGCATATGGCCTGCCAGACGAGATATATTTCGGGAACTTCGATAGTTTAATGGTTTTGAAAATTTCAGCCACCTTCCCTTTTCCTGATGCGGTATAAAACTCCTGTCCCAGAAGCTGCTTATATTTTTTTTCCGCCGATTGCCGCCGCTTCAAGGCTTCCTGGCGGTCGACAGACGCTCCCCGAACACTTTTAAAACGTTTGTTACGGTCGATTTGGCCACATCCAGCAATTTTGCCAGCTTGGTGTGTGAGAACGTCGGATTCTCTTGCTGCGCGAGCAATATTTTGACACGCTGCTCCTCTTGCTTGGACGTCATTTTGAAAACTGGACAGCAAACGGTGAAAACTCATCATAGCAACCATTGTATATACACTCAACTTCCAAATGCAGCATTTCAGGTTTTTTTTTTATGAATTTTTAACAGAAAAGCACAACTTTGAAGTTGACCAATTTTTGCGCGTTCCAGACTTTATAGGACTGCAATGCCGAAATCCAAAAATTAAACATAAAAACAATATCTTCAAACATAGTCTAAGGATCATTTTAAGGCAACATAGTTTCAGGTGTCTCTTAATACTTTCGCTCTTAGTTCAGAATTCTCTCGATGCGCTGCTCAAGAGTGCATGTAGACCAACCACTCTAACATTGTTTTTTTAATGGCTGTATCCATTGGCGTAGCTTTGAAAAAATCCTAGGGGAGTTAAATTTATTTTTTCGAACTTCTCATCTAAGCATTTTGCGAACAATTTTCGTGTGTAAGGAAAATAAGTAATTGTAGTAACTATTTAAGATTGGTCTATAGCCCCTTCCTTCTTACTTGCCCCCTTGAAGCTACGCCAATGGCTGTATCAATGTTCGATGTACATGTTCCAAGCTGCATTTCGTTTATATCTAATTAATTCTGGGTTAAAATCCACAATGATGAATAAAATTGAGCAAGAGAGATTTGTGGAGATTTAAGAACTATGAAAGTGATGATGATTTCAAAAATTTACACGTGAGGTATATGAGTGTAATGGGAGTAGGCAATGAGAACGTCTGGTTCAGTTGACGGTTAGAAGCTAGGGGCCAGACAGCTTTAAATCATGAGTAATTTTTAAGCAAATTTTGAGTAGCTCTGAGTTACTCGCGTTGCTCAATGATGAAAATCTTTGTCAGCATGTCAATATGTATCGCAGCAACTCAGTCAACGAGAGAAAAGTTTTCATCGAGTGATGTGTCACATATGCCTCATCGGTGTAAGTTCAAACAATTTTGTAAACTTCTTTTCTTATATTCTAGCGTATCGGTTGCATTCCCTGCATTTCGCATGACTTTAATTACTTTGGTCAGCCATGATTAAGGAATAAGTCGCTTCTACCATAGAATTATTCCAGACATCACAGCTTGTCTCATCAGTGCAAGTGAAAAATCATTGCCAATAACGCTTTTTAAATTGAAAGTATACTACGAATATTCTACCGAACACGTAATGAAAAATTCACACTGGCAACCCTGCCATTAACTCACGAAAATTCATGAATTTTGATGGATTAAAGTAATTGAAATTATGTTTTCAAAGAAACTAATAAGTTGTAAAACAAAATAAAAAAATCATTTATTTCTTCATAATTGCTTTTGAGGACAATTTCAAATTTTTGAACACATTCGAAAGACAACATTATGTGTGTATGTGAGTCAGCTTTAATTGTCTAAATTCGTTTCAAAATCTGAGGTTGTACCTCGGGTTGCACTGGAGCTGTGTCAATCGATGGCCATTTGATAGGGTAGGGATGTGGAGGTGGTTCAAAATGCTGCAGGTCCCTAACTACATGTACATAGACTCACCACAATTGATCAGGTTTTTTTCCTTTATTTTTTGCATATTTGTAGTTCTACTAACGCAAACAAAACAGGAATGATGATCTGGGAATAATAATATGGAATTTAATCAGAGTAAAACTTAACAACGGTATTAGCGCAGAGTATTATCGTTACTACCGAATGTCCAAATAATAGGACGACGAACTACGCAATCATTCCCTGACCTTTCCTGTAAATACATATAAGTTGTTAGAGTTCGTATGATACATGTTGGAATATAGACAAAAGTTTTCAGTTTGTAGCAGTATCTACACTTAGAAATGAAAGTTTTTTTTAGAGAGAAAAATAACTTACTTGCATTTAAAAAAAAACTGCAGCTGATGGGCTCTTTACTAAATAAATCTAAATCTAAATCTTAACCAAAACTTTTCATGATGGCTGATGTTATTTTGTTTGTAAATACCGTGGGGAGCGACACATCTAAATCTCAATTCTAGATGCTCAAAAAATCACACACCAGCGAATAAATCTTCGAAAAATCTTCTTTCATTTCTCGCATCTACTTGCATCGCGCATCATCTTTTTGCAGGAAATCTTCAAACTCGTGATAAATCTTCTTTCTATCATCTGCTCAGCGTACGCGCAGCTAGCCATAGCAAAAAACACAATATTTTCTGCATCGTAGATAGAGTCGTCCCCCTCGGTAAATACGACAGATTTAAAAAAGTTAAATTAAGGCTACTTTGTTATTTTTTGAGTAGCTCACAGTTACTCAATGTTAACATATTAGCTCAGAGTACAGCTGACTTGCCCCTAGGTTAGAAGTAAAGGGCTGAACACAATGATCGCGTCATAGCGGCATACGCATATTTTCCAATACACTGAAATCCGCTTGACAACCCACAATGAGTGCGTTGCGGCAAAAGCGGCATCGTACTAAATCTCGTGAACCTGAGAAGTGCTCAATGTTTTCAGATGTATTTTTTGTAATTTTGAATTAACCAGAAACTACAAGGCGTGAACCAAATAATCATCCAAGGTAGTAAGTAAGTAGTCGGCAAAATGTTGGCCGCATCCGGAAATGTTCTGGGTACCCCCGAGGAAGTGGTTGGATTCTTCTTGCACCAACACCCTCATGCGACACATCAAACTACATCAGAATTCAAAATAAGATCATTGGTGGCCATATTAAGTACTGAAGACAACGCTGGCCAGACAAGTTCCGGGTGCTCCCGGGGAGTTTAATAAATTTCCCGAAATTTTCCTGAGGCAAATGGAACTTCTCTGGAGTTCTCAGAAATTCCCTGAAATTCTCTTCAGAACTACTCTGAAGGTCTCCTCAGAACTACTCTGAAGTTCTTCTCAGAACTACTTTGAACTTCTCCTCAGAACTACTCTGAAGCTCTCTTCAGAATTACTTTGAACTACGAAGTTGTCTGAATATTCTCTTAAAGATCTTTGAACTTTCCCGATATTCTGGAGAAGCTGTTGCTCCCCAGAGTTATTTAAATTTCTCAATAAATTAGAGTTCTCTGGACTTCCCTAAAATTCATGGAAGTTTCCTTAAGCTCTCGAAGTTTTCCTAATATTCATAATTCTTCTGTGATAGCTCTCGATATTTCCCCACGGTTCATGGTACTTCTTCAAAGTGCTCTCAAATGTTTTGAAGTTAATGTAAATTCAGAGACGACCACTTAACTTTGGAGGATTTCAAAGCCCCTTGGATATTTATTCACAAGACTTTCTACTGTTCAGCTATTTAATCAGATAATCCCTCACATATTTCTGCACTATGTCAGCTGAATTAGAGAATATTCAATTAACAGTATGACTTCATGACGATTAGCTAGTTTAAAGATCTCCAACTGATTGAAAGTGCAAGAAACGACTCTACTTATCAACAAAACCATACGAAAATCATGGTAGAGTATACAATTTCCGATAAACGTGTACTTTTCAAAGATATCACACAGCTTCATGTTTAATACACTCCAAAAATTCCACACCTCATCATCATGTGTCTCAAACTTAATTTTGCACTTATTGTGAAACACATCCATTTGATGTGTGAACCTTTTGCTTTGAACCATACGTCAACACTTTTGGTTCGAATTGTGACACACTTGGAGTTCATGTGCCTCACTTGGTGATATCAATAGCTTTGCACGTCATAGTACAATGTTCTACAATATTCTACTTTATCAACTTCTACTATACCGACGCCAAAAAATTGAAACGATAAATATATAAACAAGTCTGCCAGACGGCAGAGCATACACATGCCTTTTTTAAATGGGTCTGATTTGGGAATTGATCCTGTACTGCTGTCGTTGTCTACGTACGATCTCACTAGGCCACGGTTGTTCTCATATATGAGGCTGGTTGATAAGGATGAAGTCACATGTCATGTGTTCGATGTTTACCTTGCAGAACAAGCAATTCACATAGTATTGAAATGCAAAACACTTAAAATCCATCTGTTTTGAACAGTAGTGTGATTCAATGTGCAATACACTTGAATTGATAGACAAAGATTATAAACATTTCATAGTTTGAAACACTACAAATTAACGTGTTGGACACATTAAACCATGGTGAAATACACTTAAAATAAATGTGATTGTGCATACGAAAAATCAAGTGTTTAAACACTTCGATCAGATATGCGGACTTTTTTGAGTGTAGTATGTAAAAAGCTGTTAATACAAGCGGTCTGATTATGTGCTGTATTACGTGTTTTCTCAATCCGAAATTAGTCCGCCCATTGAATCAGTCGCCCACACTCAAAACTGCAATCAAAATTATTCCGTTTTCGTGATTTCTTTACGTACAACATGCAGCGAAAGAGGAAAAATCTAGATAAACATTTCAAAAGCTTCTACCTGCATTGATCGATTCTCTTCATCAACTTTCTCTTTCGTTAATAACGCAGCTGCAAAACCTTTCCCTGTCGAATTTCAAGCTGAACATTGCATTAGGTCCTAAGTAACATTGATCGATTCTCTTCGTCGACTTTCTCATTCGTCAATAACTTAAGCACACAACCGTTTCTTGTTGTGTTTGTCGTATTGGATACTAGATAAAACATATTTTTAGCGATCTGTGTGCTGAAAATGCCTGGGAATGTCTTTACATGGCCATAGGGATACAAAGAGAAAGTCAACGAAGAGAAACTGTCAATGTTACTTAGGACCTAATGCAATGTTCAGCTTGATTTGATGTTTTGGACGCTATATAAAATCTTCGTTTTCAAACCATGCGGTAAAATTAGCGCGAAGTCTGTTTGCATAGCAGTGGTAATCAAAAGAGAAAGTCGATGAAGAGAATCGGTCCACGCAGATAGGACCATTTGAAATGTTCATCGAGAAATAAATAGATTTTGCTCGCATGCATTGTGGGTAGGTATGCGGCAAAGCGGCAGCGGTACAGCAGTTAGCGCAATTTTAGTACATTGCGCGTTTGCTGCTGTACCGCTATGTCGCTATCCCGCTGTCATTGTGTTCAGCCCTTAAAGAGGAAGATTTATTATTTCAAATAAAAGTCTAGCATACTACGACAGCCGAAGCTTGCTGGTCTTCAACACTCCCCCTTAAGGTGAAAGTTAATGCTTTTCCGTTGATACTGAATCCACATCCGCTTAAACCACACCCAAATTCGAAATGCACCAATACCAACAATGTAAATTAAAAAATGGGAAGTATTGAAATTTTGATTCGTACACACAATATTGTTGTATAATTATAATAATTCTACTACTGAAATGACAACTTCAATTCCAAGATTCCTAGTTCAGGGTCGTCCTACTAATGCTCAGGGAAGTCTTGCCGTAGTTCAAGGAAGGCCTGCCGAACTTCAGCGAAGTCCTGATGAAGTTCAGGGAAGCTCAGCCGAAAGTCCTGCCGAAGTTCAGGAATGTCCTTACGAAGTTCAGGGAAGTCTTGCCGAAGCCCCGTAACGTGGGTAGATCACCTTTTCGTGGTACGTTACGGGATGTAAGATCTACCACCGATTCCTAGTCCTGACTACTTCAGTAATCCAAGAAACACATCTTAGTCCTTGTTGCTGTTTATGCCTTGTCGATAGTGACAAGACTCGGCTTTGTCCACCGAGGATGATCTTGAAACAAGGAAAAAATGAGTTAGTTAGTCTTCATCTATGTGATTCCTAATCTTCTATTCGTTGTTCTCTAGTTTGAAGTGGTTTAGACTAGGGTTCTAATGCATGGTCATTATCGGTGTCATTCCTTAATTTTGTTGCTAAGGAATCCAATTTTGACTGACGGAGCGCGCCTTTGGAGGGTGTTTCAACACTCCGAAGGGTATAAATACCCGAGCAAAGTTAGAGATCAAATTAAAATCAGAATTTGCTGTTATGATGTAACTTACTTTGAATACTCCATTTGATCTCATTTTGGTTGACTTAACGGTTAACACATCAAAAATGAGAGCAAAATTTTACACTGTTGAATCAAACGGAAAACTAATCCTGCTTTCAATGAAATCAATTTGATTACTGATTTTGCATTCATAATGTTTGACTGAATACGGGCCTGGTGTAAATGGTTAGCATCCAAGCTTCTCACGCTGAAAGACTTGAGCTCAAATGTCACCTCGGGTTGGTTGCGAATGACCTAAAATGTGTTAAACAAAACAATTAAACAATAATCGTTAGTTCAACGACAGATAAGCTTAACTTAAATCTTAAACAAGACGTTAACAGCAGAACTTCAAGTTAAGTTGCTTTCATTTAAAATGTCTTGACTGCATAATGAAAGCACAATATGATATCAGACTAATGTCGTGACAATTGAAATCAAAATGAGTATTCATTATGATAGGAACTGCAATCTTTAATATCGATTTGCTTTCATTTTGTTAACCGACTTTGCTCGGGTAGCGTGACCTTTCAATTAGAGTTGGATCCTTGCGATAAATGCAAGAGTGACAACTGTAAAAAAAAAATCCAATACTTCATCATCTTTTAATAGTGATGGAGTAATACGACATGCACTAAACTAGGGACACGGGATATACTACAATAGATCAAATTACGGGTCGCAGTGGTGTTAGGTCCCGAACAGAGGAAAATAAAAGGTCAGGGAAGTCTTGCTGAAGTTCAGGGAAGTTCTGCGGAAATTCAGAGAAGTTCTGTTGAAGTTCAGGGAAGTTCTTCCGATGTTCAGGGAAGTTTTTCCGAACTATAGGGAAGTCCTACCAATGTTCAGGAAACTTCTGCCGAAGTTCTACCGAAGTCCTTGGAAGTCCTGCTGAAGTTCAGGGAAGTCCTGCCGAAGTTCAGAGAAGTTTTGCCAAGGTTCAGGGAACAGCTGCTGAAGTTCAGGGAAGTCCGTTCATTTCAATTCTTGGAAATCAGGGAAGTCCTGATGAAGTTCAGCGAAGTCCTGCCGAAGTTCAGAGAAGTTCTGCTGTAGTTCAGAGAAAGAGTTTTTCCAATTGAGCGCTGCGTTATTTTGTAAAAAATCGATGCAATCCCATTGCTCTTTGGCTACGTTCAAGCTTGACTCGTTGAAGCGGCTTTGTCAAACCATCTACAACCTGGTCTTCTATCTTGACGTAGTTAAGTTTGATACTTTTCCGGTCCAACGCATCACGAATGTAATGGTGCCGAGTATCAATGTGTTTCATCTGGGGTGTGTATCCGCCGTTCCGTGCAATGCAAATTGTACTCTGGCTGTCACAGCGCAACTCGATCGGATTTTGCTCGCCAAACTGCGACACCAGTCCTCGTCACCTCTTGTACCGCAGCAGACAACGCCATGCACACCGGTTTACATGTTGAAAGTGATACAATCGCCTGTCGCTGAAATGATTGAGAGATTTTACAGCAGTTTATCAGTAATTTCTTCGGGATTCGAAATCAATGCAGACAAGCTTCAAATGTATTACATTGAAACTGCCCAACAATATGTGAAGCAATACGGCTGGTATGAAATGCCATCCAGCGTACACCGTGTTCTGATTCACGACGCAGACATTATAAGTGCTTCCCGAGGGGTAGGTAACTCCGCACACCAATCTTGGGTCAACATTTTTCTCAGTGTGCCGCAAGTGTACTGCTGGTGTGCCGATTGTGTAGGCAGTGTCGGTCATAGAGTAGACTGCGATTTAAAAAAAAAAAACCCCCGGCGTAGACGAGGAAACCATCTACAGCAAATCCACTTCGCAGACTGGGATACGAGCTGATCGATACGATTACAGTGCTGTGCGAAAAGTCATTCTTTTTCCTGACCAGCAAGAAGAAGGTCGATTTCCTGCAGCAGATCGAGAAGGACGGTGAGCAGGGCATTCCGTCGGTGAAGCTGTTGGTTCGGGGTAAGAACGACATCGACAAGGCCAATATTGAAAAGCTGCTGGAGGGCGTCTTCTCCAAATTCCCGGGTGAATTCTGTGAATCGAGGTCAGCCTGCATCAAGGACAAGAGCTTCGACACGATGGACATCAGCGTCCCAATCGCGTTCATCATGTGTTCCAAAGGGGACTCCGAGGTTATCACCATCAGACGGTAGATGTATTCAAAATGGACCTCAAGGATCACATCATGGAGATTATGGATGCTGATAAGGAAGTACAACTGTCTGAAGTACAACTCTGATGAACAAAAGGTCCGGTGTGGATACCAACTAGTTGGACATGTGCTACAAGCTTTACTACTCCAATGTCCTCCGAACGTTGCTGGTCAAGCCGACGGAAACGACTTAGAAGCACTACACCTTTCTGCTCAATCTGGAAGAGGAACTGCTGAAGGTGATGATTCCGTGCAAGAAGCTCTCGGATTTTTTCGACGTCAAAATGGTTTATGCCAAGAGGAAGGATCCCACGTTCGGGTTGGAGTTCCGCAAGAATTCAATCGTAGTACCTCAACAAGTGAAATTCGGTTAAAAATTCTAAGTTTATTAGGTTGAGTTGAAACAATCAAAATTCCGTGTGATTGTGCCGTGATAATTAGTTCGATACCGTTCAAATGAATTTGGTTTGGTAGACGACCAATCAAACGAAATTGGCTGTACATGTTTGGAACCTAATTTTGAATAGGATAGGAACTAAATTTTGAAATATCAAACTTGAATTCCATAAAGGCTATTGAATGTCCCCTAATTTCAAAGCTTTAACGTTTTCTGAAGCTTTTGAAATAAACTATCGTGCCATTGATCGTATTGATTCGTTCGTGTCGAAATTCTTGCTATATTTAATGTTTTTGCTCGATGCAACGGAAATGGGCGCTTTTGCCGAAATATTTCTCTGCCATATTAATTTATTGCATTATTGAATTGCATATTACCGGATAATTGAGCCCGACTTGAAAACCGACTTTTTTAAATAACGTGATATTTCAACATGCACGCATGTATAGTGAAAAAACAAAATTGAGTTTATAAATGAATAGCATTAATAAATGTCTACTTTCCAAATTGACATTATTCTCCTTAGTTTTCTTCACATTGCTTATAACTGTTTCAGCTTATGTGCTACTTATACGCACTAGGAAACATATTGCTTGCTCAATGAACCACCAAGTCAATCAATAGGATCATTTATATTTTTTCTTTTTCCTCCAATGCCATCAATTCCACACAAATCACTCAACGCCATCACAAAGCTTAACACCAGACAAAACCGGAAAAATCGATTCCTCTCGTCCTTGATCACTCCCGATGCCGGCAACGACAACCGGAAGAGAATCCCACAGAACGAACCTCATTTGACACTTTTGTTCGTGACCACGCAACGAATAGGAATGCCTCCGACTCTATATGTGTGCGTGCCAAATCGGAATCCCCACGATGAAGGCAGTGCAAGCTTCAGATGATGAATTACCCCCCCAATTTATATTTATTAGCTTCGAACATTTACTCCGACTCTATCTGGGATGTCTGTTTGCCGGAAATGGTCCCTGCATGATAAGCCCATGAACTTCATCTAATACGCCGGTCGTTGGAAATATTTGGGGTTTTTTTTTCTCGCTTAAATCCGATGAATGGTGCCACTTTATTGAACGCGTAATTCGTTACCAGATATAGAAATGAGATAAAAATACATTTGCTCAGCTTAATTGGAATTCGCAATTCGTTTGGTTTTTGGCTGAGTGTGAATTAAATCAATAAACTGGCGACGCTCACAGAGAAGCTTCATTCCTACGAAGCAGGGAAGCGTGAATTTCCCTCAACAATTTTAACAAGTTCTTGAAAATGCTCAAAGTTCGGCGTTTGAACTCTAAAAAGCATGCAAAGAATTTTACGAGCCGACTCTGAACCCCCTTTTTCGCTTCGGCAAACGGACTGCGTCGTTTCTTCATTTTTATCAGCAACCAAATCTGGCCAAATGTGTCGCTCGTAAAGCACCGACGAAACTCTTTCACGCATGATATTTTTTTTTTGCAGCTTCAGGAACGGGGTGGTTTGTGAGTGGGATTTTACGAGTTGTTTCCTACCCCTTTTGAAACGAAGGAAGGGTACTGGGGGAGGAAAAGTCTAATTTAGAACATGGCTATGAAAACCCGCTTGTCGGTGATAGTTTGCTGGAGAACGCCTGGTAGATTGTACTTTTTGCCGTTCCCCCCCAAAAAAAAAACCCAGATTATCCTTTGAACTAACACCCCCTGACACCGAACCTTTCAAAATTCTAAATCCATGCTATTCACACGGTTGAACGCCTTCCGAAGAGCCTTCCCCGCCTTGTGACTCACCTTTCCGCAAAATGCAAATTTCACCCGGCGAAACGCTCAAATTGATATTCATTTATGCGAAAATGAATCATTCCATCGGAAGCCCTGCCGCTGTCCCAATGCAATGTTTTGTACCCCCACCCAATCAGTGTCCCCTCGGTTTGGTCGGTCGGTCGGTGGTGTGCGACATGTTTAATTCAACCAGATTAGATTTGAGCAATTTCGAGCGCTTTTGAGATTGTTTAACTTCCCAGGGGTGTTATTAGAGCGTTTCCTCCCTATCCTCCTGAACCCTGATTGGGACGGGAAACCCCTCACAGAGAAATGCGATTATGTCTTCTCCAAGTGAAAACATTGCTGGCATTGGCATTGGTGAAAAGAGGATGAATTTTGGATGAGCCATGGGACGTTGCCAGGGTCTTAATTTGTTCTTTGAAGTGATTATAAGAAAATTACCCCGCCTAAGCATTATCTTACTTTTTCGGGACAGTGGACAGTGGTAATTCGATTGCTTTAAGCTTTAAAGAAACATCAAAGTAGGCAGACCCAAAGCTGTCAGTGATTTTGTTTTTCTTTTTTCGAAAAGCAAATCAAAGAATGATAGGATTGATGAAGTATTCCTCCCTCTCACAGGTTTCAAGAACCATGCTCTTGATGAGTGAGTTTCATAGCTCTTCAAACAGAGTGGTAGTGGTGATAGTTTTACACGCCCAGTCTGACAGGTGATAATTGAAGATCGATGAGCACAACAATGTAAGACTTCCCAAATTCAGGAAGAAGAAAAAGTAGCCACTTTTCAGGATCTGTCATAGGCAGAAATACGCGAGAAATAAAACAAAATAGGTCTGTTCCCGAACCTACATTTTTGATTCTGCTGTAAGCTGCTGAAGCTTTCTGTAAGTTGCTGTAAGAAAGTTATATGGGGCAGAAAATTCTGGAACATGCTTTTGATTTTTGCTGTACAAAATTTTACAGAAGCAAGTACGGAAACAGACGTTATCTCAGTCTGTCCAACATGGGCTAAAGACTGACTAAAAGTAAATTAGTTCGCACAAAAAGACCTGTAATTCGTGATTAACTAAATCTAAAAAGTCCATTGATGGATGCTTTTCAGTACTTTTATTAAAACTTTAAAGTTACAGCATTAGATAGTTACATTTCTCCAGTTCGAACGAAATTTCGAACTTCCCTCTTCATGGAGCCCATCAACGCCCGCACAGTGGAAACGGACACGGAATCAGCTCATTTCTTCCATTTTGCCCCCATTTGCTGGAAGTTTTTGACTGTCCCTCCGCTTCGTCGAAGTCGCTGCTTTGAAATTGCCCAGTATTTTTCGATTGGTAGTTATTCCGGGCAATTCGGAGGATTCATTAGCTTAGGGGAAAAATTGATCTTGTTGGCAGCATACCACTCCAGAACCACCTTGGAGTAGTGGCAGCTTGCATATTCGGACCAAAAGATGACTTTGTCCTTATGCTTGCGGATGAACGGCAATACTCGCTTTTCCAGGCATTCTTCGATGTAAACTTGGGATGTCATCGTCGAGAATGTGACTGCAAATCGCTTACCAAATCATGGCCTTCTTCGCGAACTTGTCGGCAAACACGAACTTGAATCTTCCCGGCACATCCCCACCTGGGAGGGAGAAGCAAATACTACACACAAAATCTAATAAATCAATCACAATATTTTTTTTTTGTTCATTAATTTATTTGATAAGGCTCAACCGAATTAACTTTACAGAGCCGAGGATTCTTGGTCACTATACAATACATCTTAAAACTATAGTCAAAAGGTACAACACAATAAACACTTTATCTTCCGCTATCCAAAAAGCCTTCTCCATCAGAACTGGAGCCGCTTCCAGTGGTTTCATTGTATGGCAAATTGTTGTACGCCAACGAGGGTCAGAGCGCGTCCATTGCAGCAATGGACGCAAAACGTGGTCAGCACTCACACACTCATCACGAAACGGTTGCTTTCCAAAGTCGACGACGCATCGACCGAAAGAACTGCTGATGAAGAACAATGAGGAGGACCACACAATGGTTGTTGCCGAGAAAACAGACGATCGCGTAGCACACATCGAGAGTGGCCTGCTTTTGTCGACAGCCGAGTGAACACTGCAATCACAATATTGCACAAGAAAATTCTTGGCAAATAAAAATTATCAAGTAATTTGTTCCCATAATGAGGGGTTTCGGTTTTTCGTGTCTCTGTTGTTTACGTGTTACCGTCGGATGACTTAATGCTTGTGGAAAGTTGGAGTTGAAAAATCACTTGTAAAGACTCGTAGTGAATCAGCCAAAATGAAGTGTCAGGTGAAATACTGCGGCCGGAACAGCAGGAATTATCCTGGTTGGGTTTTTTGCGCTTTCCTACTGATTATATCACAAGATCCCAATGGATTAAGTTCTGTCGGATGGATTCCGGAACCGGCGAAATTAAACCAAACTCGCGAGTCTGTAGCGTAAGTGTTGACGGTACAAGTGTTTTGCATTTTATCAATGTTGCTATGATCTTTTTTAATTATTTGCAGGTCCATTTCTTAGAGGACTGCTTCCGCGTCGATAAAAATGGGCAGAAAACGAAAAAAAAAGATGCCGTTTCGCCGATTAAAGCTTTCTTGCTACCTCCTGAAGACGAACCGGAAGAGAGCGATCGGTTGTTGGACTTTTATAAATCCCGTCCCCTCTACTCTTCGCCGGCTCTTCTGGATCATAACTACGTGAACTTTGCTGCTGTGGTGCCTGAATGGGTTGCTATTGGAAACGAAAAAGATAAACACTGAAGAGGATTCAGACCCGGAAGTCGTCAAACACTCTTCTTACAACATGGACGACAGAGAATATTTGTCAGGATTTATGGATCACTTGAACAACGCAGAGCAACCTTCTTCAACGCAATCTACAGCGATCCTGGAAGAAACTCTTGATTTTTCGAAAGCTGAAATATCAACTATGGCGAAACAGATCATTCTAAATTTGAATAATGCCGAAACTAACGCCTTATTTCACATTGCGGGATATCTAATGGAAATCCTTTATTTACCAATAACAATACATCACATTAACAAACAATCCCATAAAGATGGTCATATATAGACATTTGAATACCCGAACCAAACCCGTACCCAATTCATAAAAATTTCAAGAACCCGAACCCGACCTGACCCCTGTAATTAATGGAATTAATTTAATTACGGCTACTTCCTGTGCTGGAGTTGAAGTTTTTGCGTGCCCCTCGATGCTACCCGTACCCAAATATCCCCTTACCCGATCCGAACTCAAAAATATTTTCTTCGTATACTCGTACCCGACACGAACCCGAAAATTTAGAGTAAACGTACCTGAATATCTCTACAACCCCCTCAATTTTGAGAAAACTATCAAATTTACGATATAACATGCTTGATACACTACAATTTAGCTAAATTACATACCGATTTCTGAACTGAGGTAACGAAAATTTTGCAGTGCGAATTGTTTTTAAGCAAGAACATATTTTGTATTCGATATCAATACTTCCCATTGATTGATGTTTTGTACTGCTGGCTCCCACTGACAGTTTGTGACAGCTCATTTCTGGCTTCACTTGACATTCACATTTTCCGAGTCTGTTTCTCCCTCCCAGATCCCCACGTTCAGTCGCGATGTAATACTTTTGACCGGGAAGCTGCTTAAAATCGAGTTTGACGTAAGTTTTGTCATCGATCAAAGTGCAGCCCTTGTGTTTCGTCAAAACACGGTCGTACAAGAGCCTTGCACGCTTTTTGGCCACGGAATTCTGCTTCATGTGCCGGTTCAGATGTTTACTGGCTTTGTGCGACTTGTATCCTTCCCTGGCAAGGATGTTCCGCACCGTTTGAAAGTTGTCGTTGTACCTTTCGGATCGAAAGACCGGGATTGGCTTTAACCCACCTCAACACCTTGCTGCGCAGCTGACGATCCCTGATTCCAGTTTTTTCGTAGGTCCGCTGATTCCTTTCCACACTCAGGGTTTCCTTGTAGGTTTTGAGTACTCGACAAACTGTTGTTTTCGGCATCTTCAGCACTTAAGCCAGCTTGGAACCGGACCACTCAGGAGTTTCCCAACAAACAATTTTATTTAGCTGCAGCTTAGCTTATACAGGCAAAAATTAGCTGCATAAGGCAAATATTGGCTGTATAAGCTATTCTGCAGCTAAAATTGTTTGTTGGGTTTTCTTCTTTCGAGTTCCATTTGACATTATTCCAGAACGCGATCGACTGCTTTGATCAAACTTGCACCAGTTGTTCTCTATAGAAGTGTTAACAAACTACTGTCAAAGATTCTCGATTCCCAACATTAGAGGCGTGCTAGCGGCGCGCGAGGGGCGTACCAATTTACTTTTATTCAGCCTTTATTTGCCCTTTGAATATTGTGTTGTAATGATCTATGAAAGGAGTCTAAGATAACTCCTAAATTCATAAATCCCTTACTCTTTCACATTTTTCTACATTTTGATTTCCAATGCAATTGCAATGTTTAATGTTCTCCTTTTGCTACTAAATAATATTGAGTTGCATTTTTTCACATTCAATTCTGGTAGAGTTTGTTCACACCATATATTCAACTGAGCTAGTTTTTGAAGGTAATAACACTCTGACTTGCGGTTGTAGAATAAAGTATATTTCAGTTTCAGTTAGTTTTATTAATTAACCAATTGCGCAGATAAAATTCAATGTTGTTTATGCTGAATCTTTCCCAAGTCCTATGTTGATATGTTGCTTCCTGTTGTTTACGAATCGACCCGATACCAGTGTCAAAAGTCACACGCAATCGATTATGCTTATTGCAAGTATGCTATGCTATGCAAACAATCATTTCATTCATTGCGCCGTCTGCGTGCGTTGTTGATCGCCTTGCGCTTGACCTAGTAAACATGTTTATTGCATTTGGGATTTCTTAGGAATGTTTATTTGAGACCCGGTGGAAGTGCTTGGAATACATTAATGTCATTTTGATTTACAAGTTTGTTTTTCGTTTATGTTGCGCATCGACACTTTTAACGGAAATGATTGCGTCTTAATCAAACTGTTTTTCAATTGGTTTGCGCATCCACCACACAACAATATAGTGGCTCTCAGAATATTGCGACCGTCACGAAAAGGTGTAAGGTTTTTTAACGCTTATAACTTTGTCACTTATAAATGAAATTAAAACCCAAATACACCAATCGATAGGAAATAACTCTACGCATCTTCCTAAATTAATTTCATTTTCCTGGAAACGAACATCCTGAGGTGGAGTAAGGTACACTTTTTATTTGCATAAAAGCTGCATACGAAAGCACGTTCAACCAACGATGATGAGATGGCTTAATACACCAAATATCCTCAGCGAGTTTGTGCCATGACAACGATTCTAACTGCCAGGAGCTGGGCTACTGCGATCAGTGACTCCCATTCGCAATCGTCCAATGTCGATTTTCATGTGCTACGTTCTCCTGAACCGCCCTGCTCCGACTCATAAAAGCTATCACAGCACGTAAAACGGGAGTCATTCCAACGGATTTTCCGCTACATTTAGCTCTTCTGAGTTGCTTCTTGATTGCATTACATTTTCAGCGTTTGGAAGTGTGAGGTGGTGGAGCAACCTGGCGGCTGTGGAACGGCGATGATGACCTTTGAGTGTACGCCTGCTTTGTTCGTGACATTTTGATTCGGTTGTTAAAATGTTACCGCAAGGTGCAAACGGTTCGATAAAATATCGCTGTTTATGGGTATGACGTTTTCTTCTGCGATAAGGTAGCTTGAGATTTCAGGTTGTTTCAAATTCTCACTGTGTGTGTGCTATTAACTGACCGAATAAATCAACCAGATTGCCTTCTCTCGTGACACAACGCTCTACGCACTGCATCAATTCATCTTGCATACACCATTTTCATCCACAACAATAACCAGTAATCCTCCACTATATTCCGCTTGCACAGGACTACACAATGTGTCAACCTAGTTTCAGCACTGCCTACCCTGACGCCACAAACCCACGTGAGAAATGAAGCCTCACTACTCCCACAAATACACAAACACACACAGTCCACGTCCTTTCTTCTGCTCTGCAGACGATGGTTATCATCATCAGGCAGGGACGAACCGGACGGATCGTTTCTGATTACATGTTTCATTAAACCGCATGCTTGTGGTCAAAAGTTCCGTAGCCGTCCGTAGTGTTTCCCGGATGACAGCCGAAAACATTGCTCCGGCAAAGCAGGCGCCGACGAAACTACTGCCGCTTGCTGATGATGATGACTTGTTGTTGTTTGTATACCGCCTTGTGCTTTCAAGCGGTTCTCAGCTCCCTCAGACTTTGGCCGGGCTGTAAAGTGGGAAATTTAGTTCAGCATTTAATTTTGCTCGCTTTTGAAGCCCTTGGCAATCGTAAGATGAAGGGGAATGAATTTCCTCTTCTCGGGCGGAAGCCTGTGCTCTTTTTTTTGCATAAAACAAGGAGGAACCGACTGCTCCGTGCTTGCCGGCTGGCAGGGGAAGATCTGCGTGTTGTTCGGGATAAAAACGGTCTGCATAAATGATAAGCTTCCGGCTATCGTCGACGGGCTTATTTCCTGTCTTTCCCTTCTCACTTTCAACGCTCATTTCCCACTTAGGGATTGTACTTTACAAACGTCAGTTTTGGGAAATGATGGCCATGGTGATGACGATGTTGGATGTTGCTGCCTACGTACGCCGGGATCCGTTGGACAGATGGGGCACCCTGGGCTTATTGTTTGAAGTGGGACAATGTTTCCGGGTTGATTTGGGACAATTGCATGCGGGCCTGCCCAGAAATAATGTAACTTAATTGTAAACCTACACACTACGAAAAAGTCTTGTAGATTTCGGTGCCCTGAGATCGAAACATGCTAGCAGATATGCCAGGTTTTTATTTTATTTTATTTCTGACGTCACGACTCATCAAAACAAAACAAGACCAAAACAAAACAAACCAAGTGATGTTTATTTTATTTTATTTTATTTTATTTCAAAACCAAATAAACCAAGACTGAGACATAAACAAACCAAGTGATGTTTATTTTGTTTTATTTCTGACGTCACGACCACTCAAAACAAAACAAAACAAGACAAGATAAGATGTAAACAAAAGTATAATCATAACACTACTATCGTAGGGTTTATACTCCGATCACATTTATAGGAGCTTCAGCTGCACTTCAGCTTTTGTAGGGGGTAGTCCCAGAGCAGACCCATGGTTCCATTTGCCTTGTCCAATCATATAGAAATTTCTCCAAGTCCGAGAGCAGGCAATCCTCCGATTTATCTTACTGTCCAGTTAGAAGCGATATACTAGCCAGTACAATCAGCTGTTCGGTACAGTAGTCTCTCGATAAAGAGAAACTATTTCCTGCTAATACGTCTCAATTTCATACAACTTGTGGGTTCGGAGCGATTCTCTCTCACTTTAACAAAATCCTCTCTAAAAATATGAAATCCTCTCTCCCTTTGAAAAATTCTGCCACAAAAAAGTTTTATATAGAGGTGTTGCCTCGCACGCGAGGAAATTTTTCCGACCCATTCTGAAGGAAAAACATCCATTGCAGATGATGTTAAGATTTATGTTGTTGTGGCGACCCCTCGGTCGGCGCGCCTCACCACCTGGGTTAGATCAACCGTGCATTCACATCGAAATGATTTTTATCACCAGCTCGCGGTTGATGACAACTGTCAAGTTACTGACAACGAACGGGAGCAGTGTGGCGTGCGTTTTGAGGTCATTTTGTCAAGTGCAAATTTATTACCCTACAATCTCTTACAAACTACAATTATTGAAAGCTAAAATAATAGTGAACTATAATCTGAATTACATTTACTTATACTCTAATATCGACAGTTAAGTGTAACGCTACGGTAAACAGTAAATTATAACATAACATTGAGTTGAAAACTTACAGTTAAAATCTCTTAAAGCTAACCTTAAAACTAGAGTAAAAATCTCTTTGTGGAACTATACATCGTGGAAATCGAACTGGGCTGCCGTATACGGTAATAGAAATTTGAAACCAGAAAAGATAGACTATTAATATAATGAATTACAGCAAAAAAACACATATAGAGGACAGGAAAATAGGAACAAAGGTCGTTTTACCAACAATTGAAAACGCTAAACGTAAGTAGCCACTGTGTACAATGTTTGAAAATTGCCTAATTAGCTACACTATTGTAGGATTTTTTTAATACACGCTAGTTATTAAAAAACCGGAATATTATTTCAATTCCCGTTGGCCGAGCGCCAACATCTTAAAAAAATCGTTTATCCCCGTCCGGATAACGATGTCGAAGCAGAGTGAATCGGAAGCGACTAGTACCAGTTCCGATGCGGCAATGCCGGAAACCTGCAAGGCGTGCAACGGAACGGATGACTCCCGAATGGTCCAGTGCGACAAGTGTGACGACTGGTACCACTTCGACTGTGTGGGGGTGAATCAGGACGTCGAGAATCAAGATTGACTCTGCTCGGTCTGCCAAGAGAAGCAGCAAGCCAAGAACAAGGAATCGCCGGAACCTATTCCTCCTCCGGTGCCACCCGTAAGTACATGCGTCACCTGCCCGGTGAGTACTACCAGCATGATTCCGTTGAACTCCTCATCCGATGTAATGACGAGCACATCCGTCACATCATCCGTGATTTTTCCGCCAAATACACTATGTCCTCCATTCATGCAAAATGTGCCAATGCCATTCCACTCACTAATGCCACCCCACTCGCTCATGCCACCCCAGTCGTATATGTCGCCTTATTATTTGATGCCACCCAATCAGTCAGTGCAAATTAATTGCCCTATGTCAATGCCACCAATATCGTCGTCAAGTTCGTACGCTTCGTTTTCGGGAGTGAACAACGGGTCATGTACATACAGTGCCATCAAGTTTCGCTCAGTCTATTCCGTCAGTGCCCAGCACCGTGCCACCAACGCCCAGTCATGTTGTACCAACGACCGTCCCAAGGGAAAGACTTCGAAAACAGCTACCGGAGCCACTGCATCCAGAGAATCCTCTGAAAACCAAGCAACAAGTTTTGGAGGATAACATGAGCCAGTATTCCGAAGCAAGTTCCAGAAGGTCCACCAAGCAGAGGCAGTTGAAGTTGGAGTTGCAAATTCTGGACGAAGATAGGAAAGTACAAGAAGCAGAAGAAGCACACCGACGCGAATACATGCGCAAACGACACGAGCTGTTGAAGGAGATGATCAACGAGAATGGTTCGATGACCGATGGGGAGAAAGAGCGATCGGACAATAGGATAGCTGAGTGGCTTAATGGATCTTCTGACGCAGATATCTGTTCACAGAAGTCACACGATATCAGCAGATTTGGCGATCCAGAACCGATCCCAGCAAGAATTCGCCCTAACCAAGGTCCCAATCCACTACCAGTAGATCACCCAAGCGTGACTACAGGAAGCAGACATCCACGTTTTGACCAGCAGCCAGGCAATTTCATTCCGATTCTACGTTCTACTCCAAGACAGATGCCATCGGACGATGACAACAACTTGACACGTAATCAAGTCGCCGCTCGCTAAGCCGTTTCGCGAGAACTCCCCCAATTCAGCGGAACTCCGGAAGAATGGCCGTTGTTTTACTCAACGTTTACAACAACGACCACCATGTGTGGCTATACGCAAGAGGAGAATCTGATACGCCTGCAGAAGTGTCTAAAAGGGAAGGCGTACGAAGCGGTTAAGTGTAGATTGATGCACCCTGCCAACGTTCTGGGAATTATATCTACTCTGAAGATGCTGTACGGAAATCCAGAGATTATCGTGCAGAATATGGTGACCAAGATCCATGCTACTCCAGCTCCGAAAGCGGATAGGTTGGATACACTCATCGAGTTTTCGCTGGCTGTGCAGAACCTGTGTGCTACGATCGACGCATGCCAATTGGAGGAGTATTCGTACAACGTTGCCCTGTTGCATGAACTTGTGGATAAGCTTCCTCCAGGGTTCAAAGTGGAATGGGCTAAACATCGTCGAACTATACCACGGGTGAATCTCGAGGCATTTTCGAAGTGGCTGTACGAGTTAGCGGAAGTAGTGTGCCCGATCGCCAATTTACAAATCAGCGAGTCAAAACCATTGCGTGGTAACAAGAAACCTCCTGCCTTCCTCAACGCGCACAGTGGAGAGACGTCCTACAAGCTGGAAGACAAACTGCATCATCAAGTGAAGAGTGGCCCAGCCGGCTCCGACTCCAAGACGTGTGTGGTATGCAAGGGCAGCTGTCCAAATCTGGATAAGTGTCACCGTTTCAGTGAATTGGGGTACAACGCCAGGTGGGCTGCGGTGAAGGAGTTCGGGTTATGCCGGAAGTGCCTCCGGAAACACAACGGTACGTGTAAATCCAAGCAAGTTTGCGGGAAGAATGGGTGTACATTTAAACATCATCAACTTCTCCACAACAACCAACGTGATGGAGCTGCCACCAACGTTTCCAGAGCTTCGGGCGAGAACTCCGCTACAATTGCGCAAAACACTTCCGTTCGTGAATGCAATGCTCATCACAAATCCACAAACAAAGGACTTTTCCGAGTAGCGCCGGTTATCATCCATGGACCGGGTAAGTCCATCAAGACCTTTGCGTTCCTAGACGATGGGTCGTCACTCACACTTGTGGATTCATCGATAGTGCAGGAGTTGAAGCTACAAGGAAAATCGGAACCGTTATGCCTCAAGTGGACTGGCAACAAGAGGCGAATGGAGAGTGATTCACTAAAGTTGGACCTTGAGATTTCCGGAACAGGACAGATACAGAAGAAATATCGCCTCGCAGGAGCTCATACTGTTGCTAGCCTGGATCTGTTCCATCAGTTCGTAGATATGCGAAAGCTGAGTGAACAATATTCTCATCTGCAGGGTATTCCGATCGAGTCTTATAAAAATATTCAACCACGAATCTTGATCGGAATCGATAACGCCAACCTCACATTTCCACTCAAGGGAAGGGAAGGAAAGATGTACGAACCAATCGCAACGAAAACGCGTCTTGGATGGATCGTCCACGGAGGTGCGGATACCGGAGAAGCTCTAGTGGGGCACCACAGCCACAGCGTCCAGACTTGCCCATGCAGCGAGCGGTCCGATGAAATGTTGCAGCAAGCTGTACGTGACTACTTCTCTCTGGATGGGCTTGGGATCTACAAGTCGGAAAAGCTTCTCATCTCTAACGCAGAACAGCGCGCGCAGCGAATACTGGAGTCAGCCACCCAGAAGGAAAGCGGTCGATACGAAGTTAGCCTTCTATGGAAGTTCGACGACATTAAGTTACCCAACAGCAAACCGGCAGCTTTACGGCGTTTCCATTGCTTGGAGGCTAGAATGAAGAAGCAGCCGGATCTAGCGGAAGTATTGCGAGAGAAGATCGAAGATTACCGACTGAAAGGGTACATCAGGAAACTTTCCGACGAGGAGTTGCAAACTTCACAAGAGCGGGTGTGGTATCTGCCGTTGTTCCCGGTGTTCAACCCAAACAAACCCGGAAAGGTGAGAATCGTGTGGGATGCAGCAGCTAAAACCAAAGGTGTTGCGCTGAACTCAATGCTCCTGACAGGGCCGGACCTTCTCACACCGCTCGACTACGTTCTCTACCGGTTCCGAGAATTCCTAGTGGGGCTCAGTGGTGACATCAGGGAGATGTACTTGCAGGTGTTCATGTGCAAGAAGGATCAGCATTGTCTCAGAGTGCTCTGGTGCGACGACTCGTCTGGTGACCCAAGCATCTACGTGACACAAGTTATGCCGTTCGGTACCTGCTGTTCGCCAAGCTGCGCACAATACGTGAAAAACCTCAACGCCCGCAAGTTTGAACGAGAATATCCTGCAGCCGCTCAAGCGATCACCAAGCAACACTATGTGGACGACATGCTGGTGAGCGTCGAATCAGAACAGGAGGCCATTCAGCTCGCCAGGGATGTAAAATTCGTGCACGCTCAAGCTGGGTTCGATATGCGAAACTGGATTTCCAACTCACCTGCAGTCGTGGAGGCGATGAAGGAAGAGAAGACCAACGAGAAGAGCTTAAATCTCACGATGGAACTGGGAACAGAGAAGGTTTTGGGTATGTGGTGGTGTACGTCTACCGACACGTTCACCTACAAGCTTTCACCAAAGCATGACCGGGAGCTGCTCGAAGGTAAACGCAAACCGACGAAGCGGGAGGTTCTACGGACGTTAATGGCTGTCTTTGATCCGCTAGGACTGATATCGAACGTGCTCATCTACCTGAAGGTTCTCTTCCAAGAAGTTTGGCGAGCTGGCATCGGATGGGATGACGTGATTCCGGAAAGTCTCAACGAAAAATGGGAGAAATGGTTGGAGATTCTACCGAAGGTGCAGGACATCAGCATACCTCGCTGTTACCGTTCCTTGACGGAACTGAGTCCACACACGAACATCCAATTGCACACGTTTGTCGACGCAAGCCTGTCAGGCTACGCAGCGGTCGTTTATCTACGTTTTGAGCAGGGCAGCACTGTGGAATGTGCTATCGTAGGTGCGAAGACTCGGGTGGCTCCCCTCAAGTTTGTGTCCATACCGAGGTTGGAGTTACAGGCTGCGGTCATCGGAGTCAGGTTGGCTGATAGGATTACGAAGTCCTTGTCGTTCAAGGTTCATCAGCGGTTTTTCTGGAGCGACTCGCGTGACGTCCTGTGCTGGATCCGGTCAGATCATCGGCGGTATTCGCAATTCGTTGCATTCCGCATCAGTGAAATTCTGGAAACAACGAACATAGCAGACTGGGGTTACAAGCGGTCGAAGGAAAATGTTGCTGACGATGCTACCAAGTGACAGGGTATGCCAAACCTCACCGAAGATAGCCGGTGGTTCAAAGGACCCAGTTACTTGTGGGAACGTCAAGACCGCTGGCCATCTAATCCGTACCGTGAAGCTGGCACCGATGAAGAACTCCGTGCAAATCTCTTCTACCATCAGGTGCAACCTCAACCAATCATCAACGTTCGTGAATATTCTTGTTGGGGGCGCCTGTTACGAGTCACAGCTACAATATTTAGAGCCTCACGCAACATGCGCAGCAACGCGAATAACACAGAACGCATCACTGGTCCGCTATCAGCTGAGGAACTGACTATTTGCTTCGACTTGCTCAGGCAGAAGCCTTTCCAGACGAGATAAGTGTCCTTAGGGCGGGTGCTGCCAGCAAGGCGTTGCAAACGTCGAGTACGATCTACGTACTGAACCCTTTCATGGATGAGCAGAAGGTACTTCGGATGCATGGCAGGATCAACGCATGCGAGAACGCTTCCATGGACGCTAGGAATCCAATAATTCTCCCGAAAGATCATCATGTCACATGGCTCATAGTAAAGGATCATCATGAGCGGTACCATCATCAAAACCACACTACCGTCGTGAACGAGTTGCGGCAAACATTCCGGATCCCGAAGATCAGGCGGCTATTTCAACGAGTAAGAGCAAGCTGTCAGGAATGCAAAAACCTAAGGGCTGTCCCACGTCCACCTCCTATGGGCGACCTTCCTGAAGCAAGACTGGCGGCATTCACGCGGCCGTTTTCGTTCATTGGCATTGATTATTTCGGTCCTTTGTTGGTGGCGGTAGGGCGTAGAACTGAAAAGCGGTGGGGTGTACTTATAACATGCATGACTATACGGGCGGTACATATTGAAATTGCACATTCGCTTAGTGCGAATTCGTGCGTAATGGCATTGAGAAACTTTATGGCACGGCGAGGCGTACCGAGAAAGATCTATAGTGATCGAGGCACAAACTTTACGGCAGCAAGCAAGGAACTTGTGGTGGCGAATGAGGATCTTGAGGCGGCGCTCACGGAGATGGACCAGGAGATGTTAATCAAGGAGATAGTCAGTCCCGAGACGGAATGGACATTTCTTCCTCCAGCGTCTCCCCATATGGGAGGAGCCTGGGAAAGGCTAATACAGTCGGTGAAGAAGAATCTCTCAGCGATGAAACCAGGGCGAAATCCAACGGACGAAAATCTCCGCAATATGCTGATCGAAGTGGAAAATATCATTAATTCCCGTCCGCTTACGTACGTTCCAGTGGAGGATCCAGGTGCTCCTGTATTGACACCCAACCATTTCCTGCTGGGTTCCTCCAGTGGTCTCAAACCATCCACGGTGTTCGACGATAGTGCAGTGGTTCTACGACGGTCATGGTGTGCATCACAGGTAGAGGCGAATATTTTTTGGAGACGATGGGTACGAGACTACCTGCCGGACCTAACCAAGCGAACAAAGTGGTTCAACGAGGTCAAGCCGATTGAAGTGAACGATATTGTGGTAGTAGTCGATTCTGGATTACCCCGGAACTGTTGGCCTAAGGGAAGGGTCATCTCAGTCAACAAGGGTAAAGACGCACAGGTGAGGTCAGCGGCGGTTCAGACCCAGACGGGCATCTACGAGCGTCCGGCGACAAAGCTGGCCGTCCTTCAGGTTCGTCGCGATGAGGAGGTAAACCAAGGTCTTGGCGTACCCTGGGGGGAGTGTGGCGACCCCTCGGTCGGCGCGCCTCACCACCTGGGTTAGATCAACCGTGCATTCACATCGAAATGATTTTTATCACCAGCTCGCGGTTGATGACAACTGTCAAGTTACTGACAACGAACGGGAGCAGTGTGGCGTGCGTTTTGAGGTCATTTTGTCAAGTGCAAATTTATTACCCTACAATCTCTTACAAACTACAATTATTGAAAGCTAAAATAATAGTGAACTATAATCTGAATTACATTTACTTATACTCTAATATCGACAGTTAAGTGTAACGCTACGGTAAACAGTAAATTATAACATAACATTGAGTTGAAAACTTACAGTTAAAATCTCTTAAAGCTAACCTTAAAACTAGAGTAAAAATCTCTTTGTGGAACTATACATCGTGGAAATCGAACTGGGCTGCCGTATACGGTAATAGAAATTTGAAACCAGAAAAGATAGACTATTAATATAATGAATTACAGCAAAAAAACACATATAGAGGACAGGAAAATAGGAACAAAGGTCGTTTTACCAACAATTGAAAACGCTAAACGTAAGTAGCCACTGTGTACAATGTTTGAAAATTGCCTAATTAGCTACACTATTGTAGGATTTTTTTAATACACGCTAGTTATTAAAAAACCGGAATATTATTTCAATTCCCGTTGGCCGAGCGCCAACAGTTGTAGTTCGAAGCCTTACTGACTGTTTACAGTTACAGCATATGATCGAAGACTTTGAGGATTGGTGTTCCAGGAACTTCGTCACGCTGAGTATTCAAAAATGCAGCATCATCTCTTTTCATCGCAAGCAGAGGCCAATCAAGTTCAACTATACAATCAACAATGAACCTTTGCAACGTGTGAGCAGTATCCGCGATCTAGGAATAACGCCTTGATCCTGGAATTACATTCAAGCTGCATTATTCTGAGATCATCGCTAAAGCTAATAGACAACTCGGGTTTATCTTCAAGATTACTGATGAATTCGCTCAGGCAGTGTTCGTTGCTAAGGTATTTTTGGGCGGTATCGACTCTCCAAGTATGCTAGGAGAATTAGAAATTTATGCTCCTGAACGACCATTGCGGACAAGGAATTTCGTACATCTTGGGACGCGCGCAACAAATTATGGCCTGCATGATCCAATAAGATTCATGTTTGCTAGTTTTAACAGCTTCTACGAATACTTCGATTTCAACATTTCTGCGGCTGCGTTTCGTAATCGAATTCAACGAAGTCTGCACGAGGGATGAAATCTACTGAAAATTGGAATAACTCGACGTGCAATGATGGGCAAAATTACATTTTGCAACAGGTGAGTAACATTCCAATTCTCTCACAGCTTAAGACATGTGCTACCAGAATCTTGTTAGGTTTCATGTTCTCTGTATTTTACTTGATGACGAGGTTTGCTTTCAATGATGGACCATGCCAATTACACATTTTATGCTTCTGACTGCTGCTGACATCATGTTTGTTAAATGTTATGTTCCTAATTTTGTATTTTGTGTTGTGTATTGTGAAAAGATGTGGGGTTTTTACGCCATTTCGGCTTTTCCCTATCAAATTTTTAAATTTCATTAAGACAACACAAAGTCAGATGAGAAATATTAAATAAATAAATCAATAAATAAATAAATAACACAGGATGTCAGCCCTTCCCAGCATAATCTCTATCGTGTTTGCTTCTCCGACTTCGGCAATTCTGTTCATTTTGATTTATCCATGACGCAAGAGTTTCGCGGAATCCCAGAGCATCATCGTTATATGATTGCTCCGTCAGTTTTTGCTGGAAACCTCGGTCCGGTCACGACAAGTTGGTGTCTCTGAATATTTAGTTGTTAGATATATCCTTCATCTTTCGGCTCAATAGGTCATGCCATTCGAAAAATAGTAGTTATTTTCAACGTTGCAATGTTATTCCAAGTGGAGTATAATAAGCTCCCAGAATTAGAGGGTGTCCCATATCAAATTGCATCACGGAAAAAAACGCTGTAGAAAATTACCCATTGGGTATTTTCTCTCGAAAATTTGGGTAGCAGTAGTTTAGTGTGTTTTGTTTACACTGTATTTTTATCGCTGTCAGTTTTTCGAAAGTTGGAAAAATAGCGTCACCCGACAAGCAACGTCGCGAATTGATTTTGCGCAAGCACCTGCAAAATACACAACTCTCTCATCGGGACATCGGAAAAGAACTCGGAATCGTGCAGTCAACGGTGAGTCTTGTGATTAAATGTTACTACGAAACTCTGAGCATCGATCAGAAGCAGAAATGCGGTCAGAATGGATGTTCTATTAGTGATCAGGATCACAAGCGTCTCATGAATAGGGTTACCATATGGTATCCTAAAGGAGGACATGTCCTCCTTTTTCAATAATATTTCTACATCCTCCTTTTGCCCGAAAATGTCCTCCTTTTTAATAATTGCATTTTTTCCCGTAACATATTTATAAAATTATTTTCAAGAGCGTTATTTGCAGAGAATATTTGTTTTATTATGTCGCAACCTCATCTTATACAGCAAATACCATTTAATAGTGGGATCAGGAATATACTACAGTTGTCAACGCTCCTACATTTAGGCTGTGGTTCATTTGGTGAATTTTCACTTAAATTTGACGGATGAAATTTTAGTAAATAAACCTGCTATTCTACCAGACTTATTTCTGACAGACCAGTACCAGTTTTGATACACAATTCCTCGAAATTCGGATGATCAACAACAGAGAGATTTTTTAACATTATAATTTATTTTCGAAGTAACAAATTTAAGTGAAAATTCAGCAAATTTCGATTAGGTTTTCGAAAGGACGTATCAGTTTTTGTAAACAATGCATTTGATCGTCGATTTGGCGTAACTGGTAGTTCACCCACGCATACTAACACTACAATCAAATAGGGGAAAAAAAAATCTACCTGATAGTGTTGTTAGAGCCTTAGACTGTGTTACAATTTACGATTTTTCATGTAATGTTGAAATTTCGAAAAAATATTATAATGTTCGAAAATTCCTCTCGTGTTGTTTGGCCGATTTTCGAGCAGGTTTTTGTCAAAATGGATTGCTTGTCTGTCAAAAATAAGTCGGATGAAATACCAGGGTTATTTGAAAATTTCCCATCTTTAAAATATAAGTGAAAATTCACCAAATGAAACACAGCAAACCAACATGTGTTTGATTTTGACGCTCTGGTTTTAGAGGATTTTAGGTATTGGTTTAGAGTTTTATGCTGAATCAATGGTAAAATTAACAGGTTGCTTAGATGTTCCTTTTCACGTTGTTTCAATCAGGGATGGCATGTATCCTGATTTTTGTACATGATAAAAGTTGGGATGGTTTTAAGGATGTAAAACTGTAGTTTTCATGCAGAACAGCTGGACTAGATCATTTTCTTGTATTAAAAATAAATTATGAAGGCTAGTTTGATGCATTTTTTCAGATTAATTGAATTAATAACGACTAAAAGTTATGAAAAATTCATTGTCCTCCTTTCATGTCGAGAAAAGGAAACTTTGTCCTCCTTTACCTCTAAACCTAAGACGAAATGTCCTCCTTTTCTAGTTTTTGATATGGTAACCCTAGTCATGAAAGCCTTCAAGCGGAATCCCAATGCTTCGGTCAGGGATGTGGCCAAAAAGTTGAATCTGTCCACGTCTTCCGTTCAAAGAGCCAAGGACTGGGAGAGACTGCTTACGTAGAAAGTGCAGAAGGCTCCAAATCGTGACGAACGGCAAAGTACGGTGGGAAAGTCCCGGGCCCGGAAACTGTACACCCAGATGCTGACGAAGCCTCATTGTCTCATCATGGATGAGGAGGACTTCCAGCAGCTTTCGGGGCTACTGTTCTTCACCGCCCAGCACAAGTTTGATGTTCCGGAGGAAGTAAGGAAGCAGAAACTTTCATAGTTTGCCACGAAATACATGATTTGGCAAGCGATCTGCTAGCCAAATCGGAATGGGCCGTTCATGACTACCGGGACTGTAAACGGGGAGATCTACCACAAGGATTGTGTACGGAAGCGTCTGCTTCCTCTGTTGAAGCAACACGAGGGCCGTACGATCGTCTGGCCGGATCTAGCTTCGTGCCACTATTCAAATTTTGTCCTGAAGTGGTACGAAGCCAACGGGGTTACTTTCGTACCCAAGGACATGAGACCCCCCCCCCCCCCAACGCACCGGAACTACGGCCCATCAAAAAATACTGGGCTATTATGAAGCAGGCACTACGGAAGCATCCCAAGGAGGCCAAATCTGAGGAAGACATGAAGCAAAAGTGAGTTTCCGTACAGAAGAAGCTGCAGCCAGATGTTGTACAGATCCTAATGAGTGGATTTCAGATTTGTTTAGCTCATTTTAGATGGAATCCGTTAAAACATAGACGGATTTTCCTATCTTAGTAATGACCAATTTAACCTAGTGATCCTTACGGTACAATCACATTCGGTTTAGAGTATGAGTATGGGTATGATTGACCGCCCAAAAAAAGCAACTCCGATATTGCCAGATCAGAGAACCAATAGACGTTTCTTGGGACTAGCATTCATCTGCAATGTGTAGATACTGGCGATCTAAAATTAGGCAAAATCAGCGCCGGCCACGTCTGAATACTAGTCAAGAAAGGAATGGGTTGTTGAAGTAATACTCGCTTAATGAAACCCGAGAACACCTCTGCACTTTCGCGAGAATTCACTGGGATAAAAAGGTTGGGACATCATGATTCGTTTTGATAAACGTAATGCTGAATTAACGATTCAGTAGTGCAAAGGAGCTTAGATTTGAACTCACGGTCTTCTGCTCAGTAAGAAAAATCGGTTGGCACTAGGCCACTGACCTCCTGATATCACAAAACAATTTCCTTTTAACTGCTTTGAGAAGGATTTGATATAGATTTCCAATCAACACGTCTTTCCTAAAAAAAAATCAAATGCTACTGCTTTGCGTACCCGTTCCTCCAACCGAATTTCATAATGCTTCTGATCTTCCTGTTGGGCTTGTAATTCGTGACTGGGATTCCAATTCCACTGCAGTAATGGCAGATAACTCTTTTACGCTGTCAACCCAACCGGTGTCACGTTACAACATCCTCTGTTATCCGAATTCAGACAAAGTACACCCTCAAATTCATTTGACACCACCAGGACGCACTGTATACAGCACTTTGGAAGCCCCTGAGCCACTCGACCCAGTCGTGTTTGATGCTGTTTCCAGCCATCAGAGCCGTCCTGGTCCTGCAGTTGAGATCGGTGAAGGGGTCTTCCAGCCTGTGTTGCCAGGCAAGTATTCTACACATCAAAACATTTCTCTGCCTGACGTTGCAGTTTGCCTGAGCGGAATGGTGTATCTTCTGGTCTCACCGCACCCAACGTCGCCGATATATCATCTGAGCTACACCTGTACTACCAAAATGTTCGTGGCCTCAGGACTAAAATTGATCAAGCTTTTCTTGCAACCGCCGAATTGGTTTATGACGTGTACGTGTTCACAGAGACTTGGCTGGACGATCGTATACAATCTTGCCAGCTATTCCACAACGACTACTGCGTCTATCGCGTTGACCGTTGCGCCTCCAACAGCTTGCGTCGACGTGGCGGAGGCGTACTAATAGCCGTGAAGCGAAAGTACGCTTCTTCAGTTGTCCAGCTTGCAAGCAACATTGAGCAGCTGTGGGTGAAAGTCGCTGTCGAACCACTACCTCTGGTGCACTGTACATGCCGCCAGATAAAAGTCAGGACCAGAATTTTGTTCAGCTTCATGTAGATGCCACCTTTGAAGCAAACAGACGGCATATCGATATGGGTGAGCTCGTTTTGTTCGGTGATTTCAATCAACCTCGTCTGTTCTGGAAAAGTTCGAGCAGTGGATACGCCTTCGCTGATCCGACACTGTCATATAGACTTCAATGGCCAGTCAAATTATTCTTGATAAATAGTATGGCATTTCTTGGATTGAGGCAGCGTTAATTAATTCGAAACTGTTCTGACCGAGTGCTAGATCTAATATTTTCAAACGATTCAATTATGACTAACGGTACCGTAACATTAGCAGCTGAAGAAGTTGTGCCAATTGATCGCTATCATTCAGCTCTCTCTTTCTCTGTGGTTTGTGTGCCTCCTGTATCATTTCATGAAGATGTTGACCTTTCTGAGCGTAACTTCCGTCGAGGGGATTATGATAACTTGAATGAACTGCTGTCGCAAGCTGATTGGTCTGAAGTATACCAAAGCCATGACGTCGATAGCACTGTCAGCTCCTTCAATCGTATTTTGCATAATTGCATCATTCAAACTGTACCGCTAAAAAGGCCCCCAAGGAATCCTGCTTGGTCCAATGCGCATCTTCGCACCCTGCGTCGACGGCGCGCCAAGTTACTGCAGCGATATTGTCGTCAACGATGTTTGTATCTAAAGCACCAGTTTGACGAAGCTAGTCGAATCTATCGTGGATACAATCATTTTTTGTACAAAATGTATGTTAGACGGAGACAAGATGATCTTCGGCGAAACCCGAAACGGTTTTGGAGCTCTTTGTAAACTCAAAACGTAAGGAGAGCGGATTGCCGACTACGATGCACTTAGGAGATGTTCATGCTCTTTCTGCAGAAGCAAAGTGCGAACTTTTCTCCCAAAAATTTGCTAACGTGTTTGAGAATCGTATGCCAACTGTGGAGGAGATAGTTGTAGCTGTTGAGCTGGTACCAAGAGACGCGGTGCTCGGCGCCTAATACATAGGTGCCACAGTCGGAAGAAGTGTTAGTTTGTTTACTTAAATGAACCATGCCCATTTTGTTATGGCATGTTTGCTATAAGAAATGCGCCTCGTGTTTATTAGCGAATTTCACATCAAAGATTGATTAATTGAGTAGGAAATCAGTTTGGCACGGCATTTGTGACCAGCATACACTTTCCGGTAGTATGAAACAGGTCAAAAACTGTTCAAATCCGCAGATAAAAAATTTTGTTTTGAATTTCTGTATAGCAAAATAGTGAACTTTTCGTGAACATTAACGGCAAAGAACTCACCAACACTGGGAGACCGTGAGTTCCTGCCCACCTATCATAAAACCGTCTTGGACGCGGTGGATCTTGATGTATTCAACATCAACACAGCGACGGTTGAATCAACTCTACAGATACTCAAGCAGTCTTATTAACCTGGCCCGGATGGCATTCCTTCGTGTGTATTCAATAAGTGTAGTGCACTTTTGGTTGCTACTCTTCAAGTAATTTTCAACCAATCATTGCAGCAACAGTGGTTTCCTTCTGCTTGGAAGACCTCCCATATGCTTCCAGTGCACAAGAAAGGTGATAAGTCAGATATTTCTAACTACCGTGGGATAACTTCGTTGTCAGCTGGATCTAAGTGCCTCGAAATCATCGTCAATGAAGTACTGTTCAGCTCTTGCAGGAACTACATCAGTGCTTCTCAACACGGTTTCTACCCCAAACGAGCAGTGGACAGCAATCTGTGTGAATTTACCTCTTTTTGCATCGGCACAATGGACGATGGAGCTTAGGTTGATGCTGTATACACCGACATAAAGGCTGCTTTTGACACCGTGAACCACGATATTCTTCTTGACAAGCTACTTCGACTAGGCGTTTCCAGCAGAGTATGTAATTGGCTTCGTTCGTACTTAAGCAACAGGCAACTCGTTGTTAAAATTGGATCAACAGTGTCCGCTCCGTTTACTCCGTGCTCTGGTGTGCCTCAAGGTAGCAACCTTGGTCCATTGTTATTCGTATTATTTTTTAATGACGTGACGATCCTTTAGCAAATGGGGGACTGCTGATTTATGCAGACGATTTGAAAATTTATCTCGTAGTACGAAATGAAGCCGATTGCAGGCAACTTCAAGAGTTACTGGATCGATTCGCTCATTGGTGCAACTCCAGCTTCCTCAAAGTGAGTGTATCTAAGTGTTGCATCATCTCGTATTGGCAGTGCAAAAAACCTATTCTGAACAACTACACGATCGATGGACAGGAACTTGAGCGCGTTGATAAAGTGAAGGATCTTGGAGTGTTGCTGGATCACCAACTCACATTCAAGATACATTATTCAGCTGTTGTTGACAAAGCCAACCGTCAATTAGGATTCATTCTAAAAATCACGCAAGACTCCAATGATCCACTTTGCTTGCGTGCTCTTTACTGCTCTCTAGTTAGATCAATACTAGAATTTGCATCGGTTGTTTGGTCACCGTATGAAGAAAGTTTGGCCAAGTTGATTCCGCAAGATCGTTCTTCACAGATGGATCACTAATAGAGGCGTCCGCAGGTTTTGGTATTTATAACGAATTTCATAGCGCCTCTCGAATGCTTCATGCTCCTTGTTCCGTATATGTTGCTGAACTGGCGGCAATACATTATACGCTAGAAACGATCGCCTCACTTGCACCAGATCATTATTTTATTTTTACGGATAGTCTCAGTTCTGTCGAGGCTATTCGCTCCATGAGGCCGGTAAAGCACTCCTCGTATTTTCTCATGAAAATGCGAGAGCTTCTAAGTGCTTTATCTTTAAGATCTTTTGTCATCACTTTTGCATGGGTCCCATCTCATTGCTCGATTCCGGGCAATGAGAAGGCGGAATCGCCTACGACGAATTTTTCTTCATTTATCGTCAACAGTCACTCGCCAGCTGGCAAAATAAATGGAGTGAAGGGAGTTTGGGACGATGGTTATATTCAATCATCCCTAAGGTGTCAAAGTGTCCTTGGTTCAAAGGTTTGGAGGTGGGTCGAGACTTCATTCGTGTGATGTCTCGCCTCATATCCAATCATTATTCGCTAAGCGCTCACTTGTTCCGTGTTGGGCTGGGGGACAGTAATCTCTGTGAATGGGAACAAGGTTACCAGGACGCAGATCACATTATTAGGTCATGTGCTGAGCACCGTGGAGTCAGATCCGAGTTGTACGATTCCCTTCGGGCTCGAGGTAGACAACCTAATGTTCCAATTTGGGATATTTTGGCTAGACGCGATCTGGAGTTTATGCAACTCATATATGTTTTCTTGAAGAATATTAACCATAGATTGTAAGTTTGATTAACCTTGTGTTTAGTTTGTATTTTGTATGTGTGTGTGTGTTTTTTTTTGTAGATTTGTTTCTGTAATAATTGTATAATTACAGAGTTGATATAACGTCGATAGGATTAAGTACATGTTTTGGAAATATTGAAATTTTTAATCATAAATCATAATCCAAATCTCCTTTTCCCTCCCCCGATTCAAACAATTGTCATTCACTAACCTCGAGAAGACCGCGAGTAATCGGTTCAAATCCTTTAATTTTAGATTTAATACATTTATAATGTATAAAGAAAATGATAACTTGGCTCTGTAAAGTTTATTCGATTGAACCTGTACAAATAAAGTAATTATCAAAAAAAAAATGCGTCTGTTATTTCCAATTGATTTTGAAACTGCACGGCATCTTCTACGGGTACTTCTTTCGGTTAGACCTGTGCGCCGCCGCGCCACGCCGCCGCCGCCGTTGAAATTGAGCCGGCGCGCCGCCGCAGTAAAATGGTTCACGCCGCCGAATAAATTTATGTCACGCCGATGAAATTTTTATCGGTATAATGCATCTTGAACGCGTTAAAATTAGAAATTTTGTGCACGCTCGTTCGTGGCTACTAAAAATTGAGTGAAAACCCACTCAATTTAATTGAAACCAGATCTACTATAAATTGAGTAACATAGCCAGCACCGAATTTTGACTTTTTAGTATTTAACAAAGGCTAGGTATTTGTTGATGAGTTATTTCCTCTCATTCCCATAAATCCAAAATAGCAGCAGAGATGCTCAAAGCTGTATCCATGCTATCCGCTCAAATGTTGCATCAACTATTATGTAATATCTGGAACACCGTGACTTTTCCGGCCAACTGGATGCAGGGCGTCTTAGTGAAGGTCCAAAAGAAGGGGGATCTGACTGTGTGCGACAATTGGCGAGGCATCATGTTACTGTTCTCAAAGTTCTGTGCAAAGTTATCCTGAACCGGATACAGCAGAAGATCGACGCGACACTGGTGGCAGCAGTCAGGATTCTGTGCCGGAAGATCTTGTGTGGACCATTTTGTCACGCTCCACATCATCCTGGAGTAGGTCAATGAATTCTAAAAGTCCCTTTATTTGGTATTCATTGACTACGAAAAAGCTTTCGACCGACTCTATCACGAGAATCTGTGGGGCGCCCTGAGACGCAAGGGAGTCCCGGATAAAATCGTCAACCTCATCGAAGCGCAGTATCAGCAACACTCAATACGAAACAACTATTTTAAATTGGCTCACTACTTGACTAGCCTATTAGTCCCAAGCAAATCGATTAACATACCCCATTCTAGTAGAAAGTCTAGTACTACACTATGTTTGTTTTGATTAGCTATGAAAGTTTGACAGATAAAATGAGGGGTTCGTGGATTTTCTCATGTTTCGAGGGGTGCATCGATTAGCTTAAGACCGAAGAGAGTACCAGAGATGAGCCAAAAAGTTGAGCTCGTTTCTTCGGGACCTTCTGGTCTTAGAGTTACCTCTATTGTATCAGGCTTTCATGTGCACAGTTCTGCAAAATGGCCTGAACCGATCAACAATGACAGAACAGCCGACTGAGAAGAGTGAATGAATGTGGTTTACGAAGCACTGGAAGCCGTCAAATTAGACGCTTAAAATTGATGGAAATACCCATAATATTGTCAATGGCGTTTGCCTCGCGATCTGAATAAACACAGACCAACCTTCTCCAGAAATTGCGTTTCGATGATGATTCTAATAAGATGCATCAGTGCCAAACTGGGACTGCGGACAGGTAACTTCAGCAGCTGTCAGTCAGCTGGAAACTGACTGCCTTCCGAACAATAGCAGCGGTTTCATTCGGCGAAAGGGTCAACTGTTCCAAAAAATCCAACAAGTGCACATTAACTTTCTCGCATCATCCGGGAGAAGAGAAACTTTTTGGGAGCGATTGAGCTTCCACCTGTTCCAAATTATGCAGACACAAATTCTGATTAACTACTTCCAATGGATGATAATCGCCCTTATCGAGGATGCCACGAAACTTGTTGATCCAACGCAGGAGTAGAAGCTCGGTGCAATGGTCGTGCAACAGAACTATCGAAATATAAACAAATTTTGACGTTTAAATTTTTCCAGGCACCATTAATGCCGTCATAAAACTAAACGGAATAGGATCAAGCAAAATGACCTTAGATAAATACAAATCAGTCTGAAAATTATCTTCATTAAAGCCAAATTAAAACGTTTTTTATTTGTTAGCGATTTCATGAGAGCAAAATAGCTTTTTCACAATTAGCTTATGGAAAATCAATTTTTATACCTATTATTATTTATTATTATTGCTATTAATTTTTTACTATCTTCGTTTTTCAAGATGTTTTTCCATGAAAATAACTTTAATCTCATAAATTCATCATTGATCAGTAATAGAGATTCCGAAAATCATTTTATATCTCAACTGGACGTAATGATTTATAAAAAAATAAACTATACGTTGTTTCCTAAATTAAAAATAATAAGTAAAATCACCGATTTCCGAAAGCGGACATATTTTTTCGATCTTTCGAAGCATATTTCACATTAGATTTAATCTGTCACCCAAAAATAGACCACAAAATGAGAACTACTTTGATAATTTTGGTAATTCTTTCGCATTACATGAGGAAATTTAAGAAGATTTTTGAACAATGAATTTCGCAAGATCTCATGATATTTATGTATCCCTTTTTATATTGATTCATGCTTTATTTTCAGTGCGGTTAGCAAGCGTCAAACGCAAATGACACAAATATTGATGCCAAATGGCTTTTATTGAAGTTTTAATAAGGATTTAAAATGGTTTTCAATGCTTCCGCCGTATAACATTTTTGCAGCAAATAAATCTTAAAGTGTCTCGAAAATATGTCCTTCAAAACCTTTTTCGGGGTAGGCCATCTAGATTATAGACTAAAATGTTGATAAAACAATCTTCATTCATGAAAATAGCAGCATTTGCAAAAATAGAGTTTTGCAGTAAGCAGTGGCTGTTACGTAATGCAACAGATTGCTTTTATATACTATCCACCCCTACATACGTACTTTTCTTATACTTAATAAAAGGGTTGAAACGCTTTGCCATATGACTCCACCCCCTGTAATTTTAACAAGCACTTGACATACTTTTCTAAACAAATTCCGCATGCACGGCCAATGAAAATGCTCAAAATTGAGTAAGAGTTACTCATATTTGAGTTCAGGTTAATCAAATTCGCGAAAACGTAGATCACTCATAGAATGAGTAAATTTTTCGAAGCTATTCCGAGGAAAACTTCTCGAATACGAGGCAAACTGATTGTGGTTTTTGTCTGTCTACTAGTGCACTTCTAACCTGTGTATAATTTTCTTAAATTTTCCCCATAGTCGAGAAGTTTTCCGGGGAAAGTGTCGGAAAATTAACTCATACTATGAGTGACCTACGTTTTAGCGATTTTGAGTAATCTGAACTCAAATGTGGGTAGAATTTTGTGTCCATGTACGATTTGGTTTGTAAAGTATTTTTTTCTAAATTATTAAAAATAAACTCACGCCGACCAACGCCGCCACGCCGCCGCCGCCGAAAGCAAACGGCGTGACGCCGCCACGCCGCCGCCGCCGGCAGAAAACAACATATCACGCCGCCGCCGAAAATATTTTGATCGGCGCACAGGTCTACCTGAAACTGCTGTCGGTTCCGCTGCAATGCTCCTTGCCCATACAATTGACTATCGGTCCGTATCATATGGACATCAAGTTAATACTTAATTCTAGTTAATTCTGGCCTATTTCGCGGGACGTGGTCACTCTGACTAATTCGTTTGGACTTCCCTGAAACTATGGACATCTCTCACAAGCCGTGTGGACTTTCTGTAGAGGTTCATCTCGAAGAAGACATAAGGACAAAGAGAGTCTCGTCAATTATTGGGTACAATTTCGCTTAATTTTAAGTAAGCTAAGAAGTAAACCTTAGCAACGATTGGCAAAATGTCAACACAAAACAGTGATACCGTTTTAAATTATTTTTTGTGTCATACTTGTCATCGTGTGCCATGACGTGCCGATCAGTGTGCCACGATGTGTTTCGGTACAGTGTGCAGAGTTCATTACCCCTTGGAAAAATCTCAAACACGGACGTAGCGATAGAGCGCAAATCGAACACACGACACATTGTGCATGCTCACATGAGCGAGCTCAATGCTCGGTTGACCGCTCACCATTTCACCAATCAAAGTGAATATTAAAAACGCTTGCCACATTGTTTTCATCGTCATTTACTTTCGAGTAATTGATGGATAAGCGTCGGACACGACGTATGAGTGAAACAGCACGTATCGCACCAATACGAAGACGACGACGAATGCACCCACATCGACATGGGCTGCCATCATCCGAACAGCATCGACTTGCACTGGTGTGAAAGAGCCAAGTAGCGCTAGTTGTTCATTCACAACAAACCAATTCAATGCTGGTCGGAGCACGTCTTGGTGTGGTGTGAATGCTGCCATATAGTTGCAACCAGGAACGCTCCAGCCCGTAGTGAAAACGTTGCATCACTTCTGATCGGCCACAGATGTGTCATGAAATCCACCGCTGTGGGCCATCACCGTTAAGTGCGTTGCGCGTTACAACGTTACCATCATCGACATTGTGAAGCAACGTCATCTGTGTATCAGGGCCGGGCGAGTGGATTTGCCTTTTTAGGGCCAACAACCAATAAACAAACGGCCACCGATTCAAATACAGAAGGAGTTAAGATAATAGATTTTCGAATAATTAAAAGTACTTAGAACAAACATGTTTGTTCCAACCACTCACGGACTTTGCGTTTAGATCTTAGATTTAAAGTATTCATCACCTATTTCTCTTACCATCGGCCCATGCTTACTGGTATAGGTAAGCAGTAATATCATCGGTCAGAATTTAATGTCACAAACAAACTTTCAAAATTACAGGTATCAATAATCACTATTTTTTCATCAGTTACACGGTAGTCGTCCCAAACGATCAAAATGACACCAGGAAAAAAATAACGACCCTTCTCAGGACCACCATTTTAAAAACAACCGGCCCTTTAAGATTTAAGATTATCGATCCATAAAATGAACTAAATGCTCAACATATTTGTTCCGTCCACTAGCAATCCTACGTCAACCTTCAGTTCGTGCCCGTACGCACAGACCCTTGTACTTATTTTCCACACTACTCTAACGGATCTATCTAATTCTCTAAATTGATTGATGAGTATTTTAGTAGAATAATTGGATACCTTATAACGTTGTTTTTTTTTTATTCTACTACTATTGTATCACTTTCCTTTTCACTAATTCACTTTCACTGTTTACTTTCACTACCACTTTAAACTATAAAAAATACGTATATCGTTTACTACTTGTAATCTTCTTCAGTGTCTAGCCATAGAAAAGCCCAAGCGCAATGACAGCGAAAGCAGAACGGCAGCGGCAGCGGCAAAGATGGATCTGAGTAAGCCTACTTGTCGGATTGAAAACTAGCTTACTACAACTGTCAACCTGCCGTTCCCGTTCCGCTTTCGCACACCTTGCCTTTGGGTTTTAATGGGCTGTTTACATAAACGCTAGTTCACTAGCTCAGTCAGCCCAACCAACTAGCTCGAATTTCAGTTGTTTCGGAATTCTCATGCTGATACATGCTGATGCCCTGTTTATATTATGCTGGCTACTTTTTAGTACATATCTAGTACAATAGCACAGATGTAAATACCACATAAGTCTGATGTTGACATTAGTAAAGCATTTTCCTTGCAACTCTATAAAAACTGTTTTCGGGATATATTTTCAAAAAATGCTCTGTTACTCCAATACAGTGCAATATTCAATTTTAACGTCATAAACAAAGTTGATTGAAATATTGTTTTCTACAAACTTTCCCCAAGACATCAACTCTCTATCTCTACATTATGAAAACTGCGATTTTGCATCTCACTTTACGAGGGATTAATCACAAAACTGAATTCTTCAAAAGATCAACATTGCTGCTCAACTCACTCTGGTGCTATTAATTAACAGTGCGAAAAAAAGAACTTTAAACCACTGGACAATGTATTCAAATCCAAAACCAAAGGAAACTTAAATGCTCAGAACTTCAAGCATCCTAACGAAAAAAAAGTATCACCATCCAAAGTCACTACCCTTTTCTGTGTACACAAAACGGCAAAGAAAAGGCCAACATCCTCCAAAGTGCGTTGATGCGTAGCTTCTTACACACACACACATACACATATGCAAAACAGGGTGTCAGCCATCCAGTCTTCTTTTTTATTCAGCAAAGTACACCAGAATGGTTTGTGTCACTTTTGCATGGTTCCACGCCAACACACATCCGCCACAGCCCGCCTCCGGAGGTTGTATGACAAAGTTGAGAACGTGTTACACGTTCAAAAAACCGTATCCGAGGACACACACGCTCCCGTTGTTGGTTGGCGGCGGCGTTGCTTCGCTTCCCGCCACCGTTTGTAGTTGGAGGGGGGGGGGGGGGGGGGGACGGCGACCGCGTCGCTTTGTCACGAACTTTTTCACATTCAAAAACTTGGCACAAAAGTAGACATACATGCAGTGATGCCACATATACAGATTTATCTGTAATCATACAGATTTTTTTCAATATTTTGATACAGATATCTGTATATACAGATTACAGATTTTTGAAAAATATACAGATTTTTCAAATAAAGTGAATATATTTTGTATTGCTTTTTAATAGATATATAATTCCAATAAATAATCGTTTCTTCCTTTTGAGCACCCTCTTGAATTCAATCTGAGCATCAAACCCAAATCGTATTTTTCACTAAATAATTAGGTAGGCGAATCCAGTAGAATCTAAGCGATTGTTTCAACCTCTGGCGGTGAAAAGGGGAACCCTCAAAAGAGTGATGAGTGTGGCAATTTTCACCATGAAGCATTGGAAGAAGGCAATAATTTCACCTTTCCTGATTAATTTATCCCCCGCCGGTGCTTAAAATCATCATCCACGTGGAATATTTTGTTTTCTGTATCGGGTTTGCAGTGATCCGGCTGGTGCTTCCATATATTTTTGATGAGAAAAATTAAGATTTACAAAATTATCTCATCGGTTATCGAGGCGGTTATGATCTTCCGGATTTTTAATGTGTGGTTATTTCAGCTGGAAATCAGTTCAACTCTGTAGATAATCGAAAAATACGAACACACCCGATGGAAATTTTCAAGTTGTACATTTTTTGAAATTTTGAAAATCGTCATTATGATGTAAACAAATGGATTGGATGACATTTCCTTTCAAAATCGGCTAGCTCACTCTACATTGATGGTGCATGAAAAGAGCCTATTGTTTTAGCTTCGAATGGACTTGGAATCTTTCGAATGGACTTCTGATTTGTTCAGATGTTCTGATTCAGCCGGCGCCGGTGGTGTAGTGGTAAGCGTGACTGCTTTCTAACACCCCAATGGGTCTGGGTTCAATCTCCAGCCGAGGTCAGTGGGATTTTTCTGAGGCATAAAAATCTCTGGTCACGTCTTCCTTCGGAAGGGAAGTAAAGCCGTTGGTCCCGGCCCATGTGTGTTGTGAATGGGTGCGATATCCTACGCAGGTGTGGAAGCTGCCTTCCTGCACATTCGGTTGCCGTCAATGGATGGCAATCGATGTTCGTCGGTGATTGGCACTAGATTGCGGAACAGAGACCGACGTTAAATAAAGGAAAAGATGTTCTGATTTCTCGTTGGAAGGAATATTAATTTCCCTTTCTATTTGTTTAATTAACCATGTCGCATGGTGACAGATACGAAGATTAATTAAATATATTTTGTCAACTCGGTAAACAAGCCATTTTAGAAAACCCACAAAGTGGTTGATTACAGCTTGTGAGTAGAAGAATCAACTGGATATTTTTATATTTTAAAATCGAATTACAGAAATTGCATGCAATTCGACCAAACGTCCTGTAAAAGTTCTGTGTTATGTCCAATGTCCAGATAAAGCTTTGCGTAATCATAAATTATTCAAAGTCTAGGGAATTGTAATAGTTACTTCATTAAGAAAATTTTCAGTCGGAAACAGATTTGTCTCTTACAACTGGTACTTAATGTTTTGTATTTTCAGACAGTAGAAGAAATACAAAACACTACAAAAAATTAAGATGTTAGGATTTCAAGATTTTTGAAATAGACAAATTCTTTAGAAAGCAAACTTTAGTAATTTTTCATGATTCTTAACATTGAACAAACTCCTTCTGAACTATGAATTTGCTCAATGGAGATTTACGTAAATCCGCACTGAGACCATAATTTAGAAATTATACAGATTTTTTTACAGATTTTTGTCAGGTAGATACAGATTAAAAAGATTTTGTGCGATGAAATACAGATTGAGCTCTGAAAAAATGTGGCATCACTGCATACATGATTGTAACAGCATCAAAACCATGGTCTGTACTTTCGCAGCAACCTTCGCCAGAAGGACGACGACGATGACGACGATGACGACGATGATGATGATGGCGTAAAAATGGTACTCGATGTTTACTAGATCGCTGCTCAGGTGGTCGTTCCATGACGACGGTGAATGACACCCCGTTGATGATCACGGCGATTACGTCGATTAAACGGTTGCTTGCTACGATGTGTGATGCCAGCTGTCGGTCTCCTCTTTGAGGGGAAGGCGTTGTGCAGTAAGTCTTTTAAATTCATCTCAAGCATCCCTATCTGATTGCCTTCATACATATTCACTTTCCTGGAACGGAGCGTGGTCCTTCCTTGAAACTCTTTTCCCACATTTCCTTTTGAAGTTACACCGCATGGGGAAGCTTTTACAATTGGCAACATTCGGTTTCCTACACACTTTCTTCTCCTTCCTTAATGGATTCCGTTTCCTTTCTCCGATCGACCGACCGACCGACATAGTGTCAAACCAAATTTCCCCCAGCAGGTAGACCCCTCGTACGACAGCGAAAACAAAATGGGCCATACAATTTTGGTAGCGAAATTTATGCTAATGTTCCGCCCCAGCCCCTCGTCACAAGTGGTAGGAGGGGCAGGAACAAATGATTATCGTTTTCGGTTCGGGACAGATGGACGAACCTGATGTAGGCTATGTAATTGTTTCTAAGCTTTGTTGCCATCGCTAGGAAAAGGCCTTACCGGACGGCAGGACATGCGCTGAAAAAGGTGATTGGTCGGGATTTCTTACAAGCTATTGGACCTTAATGTTATAAAGGCCATGTTGTTTGTTCCTCCATGCTATGTACCGTTATAGTCCGAATGCCAGATGGTTCATATACATATACATATACCATGGTTGATTCATTTTGACGCAGGACTACGTCTGTGATTTCTATATGGGGGTACACTTTGTGAAAACCGAAAATGGAACATGTTACAAAATTATGAAAGATTTTGAACGTTAATAACTCAGCTACCCCTGAACCAATAACA
This sequence comes from Ochlerotatus camptorhynchus, assembly GCF_037179485.1. Taxonomy (NCBI): domain Eukaryota; kingdom Metazoa; phylum Arthropoda; class Insecta; order Diptera; family Culicidae; genus Ochlerotatus; species Ochlerotatus camptorhynchus. Next base: position 1,248,661 of record NW_027041033.1, on the reverse strand, counting down.
ATAATGTTATTACCTACGCATCAGTTAAATTTAAATCATTATCATTTTCCAATATATCACTATTGAAAATTGCATAAATGTGCAACTGTTAATATGATAATTAAAATTATCACTGATTGCCGGTTAAAAACGATTTCCCTAACACAGATCTCAAAGCTGAATTCCGGTCTCACCAAACGGTGTTTATTCAATCACCGCTTGGTGAGTGGTGGTGTTCTCCAGTACACAACGAAAGGCTTCCTACAAGCAGTTAGCTACCAAGGCTGGCCTCAACCACTGATCGGATTCAGTTCCAATCACCGGTGGTGGTGTCCGGTCGTTGGCATCAGCTGCAGCAGCAGCAGTGCTTTCGGCGCGTGGTGTAGAACATTGTTCTCCAATACACAACGAAAGGCTGAGAATCCAATTTCACTGGCGTCGACAAACGTATGCGTGCGAATGCTTTGAACAGCACTCCGGAAGATCATCATCTCTACGTCGGCCCCGGTGGGTAATGATAATGAAAGAGTGGTCCGATCTGCTCCGGGAAATCAAACAGTGCACCGACGAGGACGAGATGGAGTTTTGCGAGGACTTTGCCAAGCTGCAGATGATTTTCAACCACACGAATCAGTTTGTGCGGACGTTCGATAAGATTGTGTTCCATGGAGGTAAGACGTTCGGCGGGTTTGTGAGGGTGTTTGCACTAAAAGTTTGTTTTTTATTTGGACAGGAAATGAACCGTACATCATCGAGATTGTGGCGCGGCTGGTAAAGTACCTCCGGGTCCGGCGCTACCTGAACGAGAACAACAAACCGATTAAAGAATGCGAGCATCAGCTGCGGAAGATTACGCTGTTTATGGTGCTGAATACGGACGTCAGTTTCAAGTTTGACTTGTCCAGGGATACGAAGCTGTGCCACCTGCTGAATACGGTTCCCCAGCTGACGAAATGCCTGCTAATCAATTGCATTTGGGGGGCCAGTTTGGATGAGTACTTTTACGAGATTCTGTCGTACACGCCACAGTGGTTCATGATGCAGTTTATGGACCAGGCGGTAACCAGTTTGAAGTTTTCGAAGCCGTTTGAGATTCTGGAACGAGTGGAATCGATGGCAAAGGCGATCTACTTCAGCATCTGCCGGACGGATAACGATTGGAAGAAGGTCGATCGAAATCGGTTTGTCGAGCAGCAGCGAACGCTTTCAAAGTTGTTCGACTATTTGATGGAGCTGCTGCGGTTCTTCAATACTCCGGATACGGGCAAGTTCGAGCGGTGGTCCCGGTTGAGTATGCACCGGTATTATGGATTTGCGTTGAAGCACATGTTCAGCATCGTGTTGTACTGTATGGATTTGTATCTGAACAAGAGCCTGTTCAAGGTGGACGAGAAGATGGCGATCTACCAGATTATGGACGAGAAGCACGTACCGAAGAAGGAGATCCCGGAACAGTACTCCCAAGGGACGGATGGACATCTGATGAAGATCAACAACTGCCTGCTGAATACTTTGCAAACCTGCGTGATGGAAGTGACCGTCGATGGGTTTATGTACTGGGTTGAGATTGACGTATCCGTGGGAGCGAACGGAGACAAGGTCACCCTGCAGCAGTTCATCGGCGAATCGGCATTCAAGCTTTGTGACATGCTCAAAGACAATGAGATCCTTAAGCACAACGTTCTAAAACAGTTGCCAGCCATCTCTCTGCGGCCGAAATCCCAAGCCGAAAAAGCCATGGAACTGTCTATGCGAGACCTGATGGAAAAGCTCGAAACCTGCCGGGAGCTGTTCGAACGGAGGCTCTTCTTCAACGAATTCCTCCGCCGCGGTGCTCAGGTTTTCGGCAACTTCGAATGTCTGGACCTGATCGATCAGAACATGGACCTCATTTCCGGCGATAATGTCCGGAAGCTCATCGAATACGACAATCGACCGCTAGACGAAGACGAAATGGAGCCGGACGGACCTTCCGAAGAGGCAGCGAAACTCCGCGAATTGATCCTGAAATCGATCGATTACCTTCTCCTCGAGGAAGCCAACACCCTGATCAAGTTTATGATCGCAACCTACGGGCTGGAGTACGATCGCTACCAAACGCCCACCCTCGTCGAAGAGATCATCGAGTACACCAATCGCTTCAACTCCAGTTCCATGCATCTCGGCGACGACGAATCCGACATCCCGCTGCGGCTTATCTTCCAGTGTCCCTCCTTGTTCTACCAACGGCTGACCCGTTCCCTGTACGATACGGGCTTCAACAATGCCAACTACATCTTCACCATCACCCAGGTGATCGCCAAAATCAAATCCTTGTCGGTGCCCTATCTCAGTGCCCAAGTCCGCTCCCTTCTGTCCGGTCAGTTCGAAATCACCAAATCCAACTTCCTTTCCGTGTTCGTCCTCAAACTCTTCGGGCTGGACCTCTTCGAGCGGAATCACTTCCTTCAGGGCTATCTCCTGCAAGGCGTCGACGAAGCCTTCCGCCAGTCCAACCTGATTGCCTTGACCGAAGTGCTCGGTCTGATGCATCTGGTCATCGACAAGAATCTCAACGGGTTCAAACTAGATTCGCTCAAACAGGTCACCCTGAAGCTGGCGGAAATATCCGAAAAACTACGCTACGACGTTACCAAACTGGAACCGACGCACCCGCACGGAATCGAGCGCATCACGCTGCTCGAGAAGATCCTAAAGATCATTCCCGAACCGGTGCGGATGCTGCGATCGCTGAAGGAAGAATGTAATGCATATGGCAGGCTTGGGTGATTGCTGGAAATTAATTTTAAACTTTTTTCTTTTTCCAGCCAAGTGTTACGCGATCGGGGAACTCCTGAGCGTGATAACATTGAGGTATTTGTACGCTTTCGACATCAGGTCACGCAACCAGGTTTGCCACTTCGAAAACAATTCGTCGTTAATCTCCTCATCCCTTTGGGCTCCTGAGCGCCATATTTCCTGCAGTATGACCTTCAGGTAGATGAAAAAGTGGGCAATCAAACCAAGAGGATCGAAGATTGACATGAGCACCCTCAGTACTTCGCGCTTCGTGGGACGTCGTTGTCCTTCCAGCAGCGCTTTGTCATAGCGAGTCCATCCTACCTTGAACGTGAACGTATCCTTATCAGTGCACCACCACAATCCTAGCACTTTTTCCGTAGCCACTTCTGCCGTCAAGCCCAGATTCTTTACCTTCGCGTCGTCTTCTCCCAGTGACTTCAGAACCGCTGGGGAATTACATATCCAGTTGCAGATCTCGAATCCATCTTGGGAGTGGACGTACTTGACTTGGTTGGCTAAATGCACAGCTTCCTTTTCCGTGCTTACGCTCACCAGCATGTCATCCACGTAGTGCTGTTTGATGATGGCGTCGACTGCTTGTGGATACTTCCCAACAAACCGCTCCGCATTCAGATTCTTAACGAACTGTGCGCTGCTGGGTGAGCAGCACGCACCGAAGGTCATGACGCACATTTCGAACACGACGACTTTCCCAGATTCGTCTGTCCAAAAGAACCGCTGACATGGCCAATCCTGTTCCCGGATCTTCACCTGGTGGAACATCTCGCGTAAATCACCGGTTAGCCCTATCGAGTGTTCTCGAAATTGCAGAAGAATGGAGCAGAGCGAGCACAATTGGTCAGGGCCCTTCATCAGAGTGGAATTCAGCGATACTCCGAAGATCTTTGCAGCTGCATCTCACACTATTCGCACTTTCCCGGGCTTGTTGGGATGAAACACCGGAAATACCGGTAGGTACTAGGCACGTGAAACAGGTCGATCTTCTTCTTCCTTGGTCAGCTGTCGTATGTATCCTTTCGAAAGATATTCTGCAACTTTCTGGTTCAGCAAGCTATGCCGGTGTAATGCCATTGGCCGACTGTCGGGTTGACGGATGTCGTCGTAACGCCAAAGTAATCCTGTTTCGTACCGGTCACCCTTGAGACTGGTTAGCGATTCCAGCATTCTACAGCTTTGTTGATCCTCGGAGGACAGCAGCGCATCTCGATTCCAGCGCTTCACTCGATTTCATCACACCAAGACTGTCGACTGTCGTGGAACGAGTAGTGTACCATGTTAGGCGCATTTTCGCCGTTGCTTTCACGGCTGAAAGTCTCTATAATAAAGAAATCAATCAATCAATCGTTGCTTCCACCACACACGGTCCACCCCAATCGCGTCTTGATTGCAATTGGTTGTTCCTGCTTTCCTTCTCGGTTCCGCAGTACGAGACTAACGTTCGCGTGCTTCAGGCCGATCAGAATTCGTGGTCGGGCGTCTTCGTATGACTCGATGGGTAGGCCACGCAGATACGGATACTGTTCCTTCAACCTTCCTGCGTCTAGGGATTGCCGTTGCAACTGAAGCTCTTTCACCGTTCGCACTTCATTTAGTTTGAACATCTTTGCTCCGTCGTGCTTGCCCGCAATCGAAACGGTAGTGATTAAGGAGTCTCTCTCGCAACGCTCAGTGCAACCGGTCCAGCGAAGATGCAGGGGGCTTTCCACTCCATCCAATTCGAGCTTGTCAGCTAGGTCTTGGTCCATGAGGGTAAGCTTTGAACCTTCGTCCAAGAATGCGAACGTCTGCACGTACCCGCTCTTTCCGTGCAGTGTGACTGGGATGTAACGGAATAGAGAAGTGTTGGAGCTAGATGTCTTGATGAGCTCGCATCCTGTCGATCTGGCTGACTTTCGTCGGTCATCGGGTCCGCATCCTTTTTGCTTTGATTCAACAGCGACGACACAGACTGAAGTCGTGCACCACAGCCCACCGGGAATCTCTCGATAACTCCAAGAACTGTTTGCATTTTTCAATTGCTTTGCCACTGGACTTGAAAACCGGGCACTCGTTGTTCGAAGGTTTATGAACAGTCTCCTTCCACGAATGCGATTCTGCAGCATTGAAGTCCAAATGCGCGTTAACACTCCGAATACGATGCCTCCGAAAAACGTGTAACGGCAAGTTTGCAATGGCATAACTTGGCCATTTCTTAATGAATTTCAAAAATTATGGTACCTTTAGAATTCCTAGGATTTGTAGATTGTTTTGATTGCAAAAAGATTGAAAATAGAGTGTTACTGCCTAGCCAGAAGGGCTAGTCTAAAGGTTCCCCTAACCTCTGGTCTAGCCACGGAGGTCGTCTGGGGTGGGCTACATCCGCCTCTTTTTACTGGCTAGCTCGAGCTTGAGGCCTCTCACTCTCAGGGTCGGCTTTTGTCATGGAATCGCTATCCAAGAGTCCAATCTTTCATAGATTAAACGACACACAAATTCACTTTAATCCTTTTTATTTCTTAACTAACACTTACAGTGGGTTGGGTGTGTAATGGTTGGCCGGCCGGCTGCTGAGGGGACACGTGGTCGCGGGCGAGTGGTCGGGGGGGACCGTGATGATACTTGGCGCCGTCGTCTGGTTGGGTGCGCTCAGGGAACCAGTCCGTGTGATTGACCGTGGTTCGGGCTACGGCCAGGGTTACCGTCGGGCGTGGCTCACACAGGGAAACAGCACGCGATGTCGGGATGAGCGTCGTCGGTTTAACCTCAAAACTCGAGGGCCGGCTTGGATTGCCGAGATTTGGTCCACAAGGGAGTAACACTGGGAGCTAGCGTGGGTCTTCGCGTCCTGATTGGCAACAAAACACAAGCCGATAAACTTCAGGATACGCACGGTACAGACTAATCCCTTTGGTTCCGTGGGTGTCTGGGGAAAAACGGCCACAATCGCTCACGAGGTTCTAGTTTCGTCCTTTTAATGTTGCACGATGATCCGTTCACTTCCGTGGTACTTTGGAAAATGCTTCGATTGTTGCTCCAGTCCCAGTAGCTAGCCCTTTTCTTCTTCTCCTTTTTCTGTTCCTTCCTTTTTATTCGTCCTATATCCACCCGCGACAATCCAATAACCGTCCCCTGCAGCAATTTTAACGTGTTGTTGTGTGTACTAAATGTGTATTTTAACAAACTTTGTTCTTGCTTTTATTATGCATGTATATATATAACATTTTAACTTGTAGAGTGTGCAGGTAACTTGTATATTCCTAACAAGAAGTTTAAATTAACTATCATATTTATGTTTAGACATATACACATAAAAATTAGACATTTAACAATTAATAATTGAAATTTTAATACGAATAGTTTTTTATTAGGCAAACAAGTTGGGATATTACGTCGCAACGGTAACAAGAGTCGGCTACTTTTTTAAAAAGCGAAAAGAGTTGTTACACGTTTTTTTTAAAAGAGTGTTTGTAGGGTTTTGCAAGTGGCGCAAGATCTGTAATTTAGATTAATGGGCACAAATGTTCACAATTAGCCACAAAACAGTCATGGTTCCTTTATATGGATCCTGGAGACAACGGAACGGTCCTCAATAAATGAATCTGATCCTAGAGCTCTGCAGTTTTTTTTTTAAACATTAGGAACTGTGATATAAAAAAAAATATTTGGGGTCGTGATATAAACATGTACCTGGATGGCCATGAGACCGTCCTCCGGAAGATCCGGAACATCCGTAAAAGTGGACAATCCATGAAACTGATCCTAGAGCTCCGCGTTTTTTTAACATTAGGATCTGTGATATAAGAATGAATTTGGGACATGGACTCAGATGGCCATCGGACCGTCCAGCGAAAGATCCGGAACATCCGTAAAAATAGTAAACCCACGATCCTGATCCTAGAGCTCCGCATTTTTTTTAACATTAGGAACTGTGATTATAGAAGCAATTTGGGGTTGTGACATAAACATGAACCTGGATGTCCATGGGACCGTCCTCCGGAAGATCCGCAACATCCGTAAAAGTGGTCAATCCATGAAACTGATCCTAGAGCTTCGCAGGTTTTGAAAAACACTAAGAACTGAGATGATACAAAGAATTTGGGATCGTGACATAAACATGGACCTTGATGGCCATGAGACCGTCCTCCGGAAGATCCGAAACATCCGTGAACGTGGAAAATTCACAAAACTGATCCTAGAGCTCCGAGGTTTTCTTGAAAACGTTAGGAACTGTGATATTAGAATGAATTTGGGATCGTGACATAAACATGCACCCAGATGGCCATCGGACCGTCCTCCGGAAGATCCGAAAAATCCGGAAAAGTGGTCAAGGTATGGAACTGATCCTAGAGCTCCACGGTTTTTTCAAAAACACTTGGAACTGTCATATATAAATTAATTTGCGGTCGTGACATAAACATGTACCTAGATAGCCATGGGACCGTCGTCCGGAAGATCAACAACATCCGTAAAATGGTCACTCCATAAAATTGAGAGGTGGAAGCATTACTATGACGAGCACCTCAACGGTGATGCAGCAGAAAACGAAGGTGGCACGGAAACAGACCTTGGAGCACGCGCAGAAGACGACAGGCTACCGGCCCCTGATTTTCAAGAAGTTGTTATATACCATAAGTCATCAAAAGGATGTTAAAATTTTCTGACCTGGAGGAGGTTTTATGTTTTCATTTTTAACAACCACGAGTAGAGTGTGACAAAACTGACATAAAACCTATGCTCCTAAGGTAGTTTGCATATCAAGTTTTAATGATTGCATTAAATCTGGGCCAATTGGCCATGACATGGCTGTATAGCGGTTCTCAGGAGGTTGTTAAAGCAATGTTGTCGTCAGTGAAGGTTTTATAATTTGGTTATATCAACTGCTATAAAACTTCAATAAAACAAAAATTGTTGCTTGGGCACTGTTCTAAACGTTTTCAAAAAAACCACGGAGCTCTAGGATCATCAAGGTTCGTGTTTATGTCACAACTCCAAATTCTTTCTATCATCACAGTTACCAATGTTAAAAAAACGTGGAGCTCTAGGATCAGGATCGTGGATTTACCAGTTTTACGGATGTTCCAGATCTTCCACTGGCCATTTGGTTCCATGACCCAAATTCATTCTACCATCTCAGTTCTTAGTGTTTTTCAAAAACTGCGGAGCTCTAGGATCAGTTTCATGGATTGACCACTTTTACGGATGTTCCGGATCTTCCGCTGGACGGTCCTATGGACATCCAGGTTCATGTTTATGTCACAACCCCAAATTGCTTCTATCATCACAGTTCCTAATGTTTATATAAAAAAAAACGTGGATTTTTAGGATCAGGATCGTGGATTTACTACTTTTACGGATGTACCGGATCTTCCGCTGGACGGTTCGATGGCCATCTGGGTCCATGACCCAAATTCATTCATATATCACAGATTTTAATGTTAAAAAAAACGCGGAGCTTTAGGATCAGTTTCATGGATTGTCCACTTTTACGGATGTTCCGGATCTTCCGGAGGACGGTCTCATGGCCATCCAAGTACATGTTCATGTCACGACCCCAAATATCTTTTTATATCACAGTTCCTAATGTTTTCAAAAAAACCCGCAGAGCTCTAGGATCAGGTTCATGGATTGACCCCTTATTACGGATATTCCGGATTTTTTGAGGATCGTTCCGTTATCTCCAGGATCGATGTATAGGAACCATGATTGTTTTCTAGCTAATTGTGAACATTTGTGCCCATTAATATTAATTACAGATCTTGCGCCACTTGCAAAACCCTACAAACACTCTTTTAAAAAAAAAAAGTGTAACAACTCTATTCGGTTTTTAAAAAAGTAGCCAACTCTATTTTCAATCTTTTTGCAATCAAAATCATCTAGAAACCCTAGGAATTCTAAAGATACAACTTTTTAAGCTTTTTTGATTTAATTTATCTTTGAGTGTACCAAATAATCGATCTTTGGTAGATCAATCTTATGGATTTTATTTTAATTGACCTTTCTTGACGTTTATAACTTGCACACTTGCGTAATTCTATTTTCAAGTGCTTTGTTTGCTATCCTCACTTTCGATTTTCCCAAAAATGTTGGTTTGTTATTGTTATCCTCACTTTTGGACCCATGGTGGGTATATAAATGGTGATACAGCTTTGTCACTATATAGGCGAAGAGGTCGCGGGGGGAAAAGTGCGGTTTTAGAGCAAATTCTAAACAAACTCGGTCGCTCTTCCATACAAAAATCCATCATGGCTGAATCATGAATTTGACACATTAGAACACCTATATGTCGGCATCTTGTTTTGGACCATCAATACTCCTATACAGCAATTCCATAGAAAAAAGTTATAGTGGGTCTCAGAATTTCATGAAAATTGGTATAGTTCTTCCTTATCAAAAAAGAATAGACTCGTATTTTTTTATTGCGCCATTAGGGTGACCATTTCCGTGTTAGGGTGGTCCAAAAAATCATTTTTTTCAAAAATGTCTTTTTTTTTTAAATTTATAACTTCTGAACCTCTTGACCGATTTTTACGATTGACCCTTCAAATGAAAGATGTTTTAATGTAGTTTTAAGAAAAATTATGAAACACTCAGAGATATTTGAGTTTGTAGGAAAAAAATATGTTACAAATGCTTTTTCTTGATTTTCACTGCGAGGGTCTTCAACAACTTCTTATTTTAGTATTTTTAATTGAAAGATCATTTAATTTTACATAACTCATGTAAAAATTAGCGATGTGGGAGAAGCAGTTTTGGAGATACAATTTTTTTTAAATAAAAAATTATTGTTCCGCAATATATGCACCACACGTGCATGGAAACGATGAAGACGCAAGGTAGTTCACAATGCGTCTCCATCGAGTCACAGCAGCTGTGACTAATGAAATCTATGAGTAACTTACAAGCTGGGTGCAACATTCAGTTCAACCTGCGGGCTGTCCATAAACCACGTAGACCAAGTTTTAAACGTTGCAGATCCTACCTTTCCCTTCGTATACTCATACTCGTTTCGTTTCAATACTCCTCCCATAGGGCCCTTTCCATGACAAGTTGCGAAAAAATGCCACACGGCAGCAATGCCAAAAATTTTTTGCATGTTGCATCAGTACCTAAGAGTCCAAGCTGTACCTCATAGGTATATCACTCGTTCGTAGGCAATGACTTTTACATAGTTTCCTACTAGAACAGTTGAATTGAAGAATATCTAAAAATGAAACGTAAGTGTTCAATGTGTGATGTTTGGATGTTGAGTTCATGTGCCAGAAAAATCACCAATAAATTGTACGATTATGCAGTGGAAAAAAAGATTAAAATAGATGAGAGTAGCTCCTTCATTTGTCAACGATGCTACCACAAACTATATGAACCCAATGATGCCGTGACCGAAGAAGCCGTTGCAGGACCATCCAGAATCGCTGCTGCAGGTACGTTATTTGAAAATTCATGTGATTCTTCTTTAAATTTCAATTCTTTTCTTCTAACTACTAACTTAAACTCTTCTTTTTTGCAATCATTTTTCAGAGTCCATCGAAGCAACCAGCATTGAATCAATTTCCGTTGCGGCACCGTCCAGAATGGTTCCTTTTCCCTGCCAAGGTAAATAATAAAAAATAAATCATTTGTATGTTTTTTTTCTAATAATCAATCATTTTTTATATTTATTTTCAGAATCAGTGGAAACAACCAGTTCTGAATCGATCGTTACCACCTACAACGCACCTTTGTCGGACGAAAATGAATTCCTTATACAACTTAAGGATAAATATAAAGAAACAAGCGACAGCAATGAGCGATACAGGATTTTAACCACACTTCCCAAAAGTTGGTCTACATATAGAATTATGAAGGAGTTCAATGTTTCCCAACATATGGCCAACCAAGCAAAAGCACTGCAGCAAGAGAAAGGAATAATGTCGGTGCCTGTAAAGAGGTTAAGCAGAGCTTCATTAGGAGAACCAACGATAATGCTTGTTCGTGATTTTTACAATAGTGACGATATAAGTCGTGTTTGTCCGGGGAAAAGAGATTATTTAATATCTAAAAATGATGAAGGCGAAATCTACGTACAAAGAAGATTAGTTTTGTGTAACTTGCAGGAGGCGTACTCCATCTTTAAAAATACATATCCTGATATTAAAATAGGATTTTCCATGTTCGCCAGTAACCGTCCGAAACACTGCATTTTGGCAGGGACAAGTGGCACGCATACCGTATGCGTTTGTATATATCATCAGAACGTTAAACTTATTTTTAAAACACTACAAAGCAGACAATCACTCCCAGATGGTGTTGATTCCTACCACGATTTGTTTAAAAAAAATAATTTGTCAAAATCCAAGTGAACAATGCTGGCTGCAGTGTTGCAAAAATTGTTCAGGAACGCAAATTTTGGCCACAGAACTAA